>NW_028276185.1:0-1254289 GCF_052056855.1 Sturnus vulgaris | reverse complement strand
CCTTCCCAAATCCTCTCTCGGTCCTGTCGCTTTTGTCCCCACCCATCCTCGTTCTTCTGTCCCCACCCAGCCCCTCCCTTGCATTCCCATGTCCCTACCCTGCAATTCCTTTCTCCTCCCCTGTACCTCACACCGAGCCCCTTCCCCAGCCCCAGCCCAGTCCCTTGGGCCCTCCATTGACCCCAGTTCAGTGTCTTTGGGTCTCCCCCCACCTCAAACAGATCTCCTTGGAGGCCCTGAATTCCCACACCATCACCTCCACCCTGCTCCCTGTTCCCCCACAGCCCCACTGGATCTTATCCAGGCCAAACTTTTGTTCTTGTTTCCCAGGCGCTCCTGGAAGGAACCCAAGATGATCTGCGGGAGGTGAGTGGGGTGCTGGGATTGGAGGGCATTCCCTCTGGGAATTTGGGGGCAGTTGTGTCCCCCCATCCTTTGCTGGCACCGAGTCCATCCCAGTGCCCAGCGAGGTCTCCTGGTCTCTCTGCAGATTGATGTAGACGATGTCGTGATCCTGGAGACGCCTCTGGTGGGTACCACGAGTTCTGGCAGTGTCAGACCCTCCCCTTGCATGGCCACCACACCCCAGACCATCCCAGTTTGTCCCAGAACAGCCAAGTGCACCCCTACTGACACCCCAGACAACTCCCCTGCCCCACAGATCCCCCCCAGAGCGCCCCTTTCCCAGGCCCCCATTGCATTCCCATCCCTGTTCCCCCAGCACCCCCCTGGGTGACCTAGGACGCAGCCCCTTCCCCAGCTGTGCCTCTTGGCAGGACCCCAGGGCTTCTGGGCAGGAGCACAGCAGCTCCTGTCCCCCATTTCCCCCCACAGGCCCCTTCCCCAATGACCCCTGTTCTTTCCCCACCTCCCAGTGCAGCCCAGTGTCCCCAGTGTGTCTCTAATGCTGTGTTTGTCCCCAGCCCCCTCTTGTTGAGAAGCTGGAGGCTGTTCTGCGGCAGAAGCGCCTGGCTGCCTCTCTGGGTGTCTAGGTGAGCCGTGCCTGCAGGGAGAGGGGTGGGGACAGGGCCCCTCTCATTTCCCAGTGGGCACCAGAGGTCACCTTCTGGGTTTTGATTTTTAGGATTGCAAGCTGTGGGGACACCATTGTCCTGATCCCCTCTGGTGGCATGAGGAGATGATCATCCCTGGAGGAACCCCCTGAACCCTTTGAGCCCTGGGCCATTCCCCCTGAATAATCAATAAACCCTTTGAGCAAAGCTTTGCTCTGTGTCCGTGTGTATTTTACAAACAAAAACCGCCCAAATCTCCAAGAGGTTTCCCCCAGAGGTGTTGTCTTGTCCCTGTGTCCATCTGCACATCCTGTCACTCTGTCACTGTCACCTCCCCACATCTCTGACCCTGCTGGCACCTCCCAGATTGGCACTGAACTCCTCCCTCCCACTCCCCACCATCAGGAATGACCATGGGAGGGAGCTCAGACCAGGAGCACCCAGGCCAGGCATGGATAAGGAGCACCTGGCAGAGGCAGGGAGAATCCCCCATTCCAGGGGGTTGTGGGGTGCAAGGGGGGCACCTGTGTCCCCTCCCAGCCCCAGGGCTACAAACCAGGGAGGAGATGCCTCTGCTGCCTCAGCTCAATCACTTCCCTCTGGCCAGGTCTCCAGCTGCAGCACAACCTCTAGAGGAGACTTTCCACAAGGAAGACACAAGGAAGGAATTGTTTTTCCCCTCTCCCTCATCCCTCCCCCTCGTGCTGATTTTCTTGTCATCTCTTATCAAAACCAACAGAAAAGCGTCTGCAATGAGGTGTTTCTGAGGGTGAGTTCCTAAATCAGGCCAAAGGAAGGATTTCAGCCAGGGCAAAAGAGAGAAACATGGGATTTGGTCAGGTAGTTTAAAACATGAGAATTTCTAAACACTGGAAATCCAGAGGCTGCTAATGCAGATTTTGCAGTTGGAATGGTCCATTATCCATTATCCTCCCTCTTTCCACTGCTCATTTGTCACATCCCAACTCCAGAGGAGCAGATTATGGAAAGCAGACCTGCAGGGACTGGTGGAGGCTTAAACCCAGAGAGAGGAAGAAAAAGTGAAAGCAGGAAAGAAAATAATTCCAGTTGTTTCCTTGATCATAACTGTTGGAACCCTGGACACCGAGAGTTTTAGACTTTCTGTGCTGACAGACACTGACCCACAAGAAAATACAGTTTTTGACCTGAGACTGTGGCGAAGGCTTCCAAAATTGAATGACAGAACTGGGATCACTGGTGTGAAGTTTAAATAAAAGTGTGTAATATCACATGGTGGAAATTTTGGAATTTAGGGTTTTAGAATATAGTCATATGTAGAAGGCAAACTGGAGGTTTCTTTCTTCTTCACCTTCTTATTCATGGGTCTAGGTAGGGTCTTGTTTAATTGGATAGGAAATTCCACATTGCAGGTCACGGGTGATTGGTTAATGGGTTAAACGTAAAAATAATATAGGTGTTCATTCTTAAATGGACAGTTAGGCCTTAAAAGGCCTTGTAAAGACAGAGATACATCACCATTTTTAGCTTGTTAGCTAGACGTGCTGTAGAATTCACTGTAATTTAGATAAAAATGAATAAACATCTGAGTCTGAACACAACATACTGTCTCTTGAGCTTTTAATCCTGACTCTGGCAGAGGAAGAAAAAGAAGACAAAATGCAATATTAACAACCAGAAATAGCTCTGTACTCCATATGCAATATTCAGATGATGAGGCATGTTGCTCATTTTTAATGCCAAATGTCAGTACTTTGCAAATTGTTCCTGGATTAGAACAAACCACAGACCAATAACTGACCCAGTTTGGCTCCTGTATCAGAAATCATTAAACCAAGATGTGTTCCCCTGCAGCTGAGAAGGCAGTTTGATTCCTTTTGTTCTGAGTTTGTCCTGAGTTCATGACTTCAGATGAACTGGAAGGGTCCTGGCACCACAGAATGTGGCTGCAGTGACAAGAATCAAAGCCCCAAGTCACCATTAAATGCACTCGATCCACAGCTCCCATGGCCCAGCAGCAATTCCTGCCTCTGCCCCCTGCTCTGGGTCAGCCTGACGGGCTCGGCTCTGGTGTGCAGGGCTGGCTCCTGCAGGACACAGCGCTCGGAGCCGCTCTGTGTCCCGCAGCTTCGGCATCTCCGGCGCCGCTCCATTCCCGCTCCGCCGCCGTTCCCTTCGGCATCTCCAGCACTGCTCCCAGAACAGCTGCCAGGCCTGTTCCACTCTTTATCCACCCATTTGCCATTGATGCTCCATTGAATCACGGAATCACAGAATTGAGGTTGGAAAAGACCTCTGAGATCATCCAGTCCAACCAATGACCCAACACCACCTTGTCACCAGCCCATGGCACTGAGTGCCACATCCAGTCTTTCCTTAAACACTTCCAGGGACGGTGACTGTTGGATCCCAGAAACCTGGGAGTTTGGAACTTTTTGTACTTTCTGATACTGACCCTCAGGAAAACACTGCTTTTGACTTGAGGCCTTGGAGAAGGCTTCCAAATTTGAATAATAGAATTGGAGTCACGGGTTTCTTATTGGAATTAAAGTGTGTGATTTCACATGGTGAAGGGTTTGGAATTTGGGGCTTTTAGAATATAGTAAAAAGTATGGAACAAGATCGAAGTTTTTAAGTGTTGTCTCTTTCTGTCTTCTGCTTCCTTCTTCTTCATGGTTTCAGGTAGTAGTTTCTGGTTTGACAGTTAATGCTGCACAGTGGGTCACAGGAGTTTGGTTATTGAGTGAAAACCTATAAATAATATAGGTGTTAGTTCTTTATTGAACTTTTTAACTTTAAAAAACCTTGTAACTAGCTCGATATGCCTCCATTTTGCTGGCTTTTAGCTGGTGGCTAGACTTGTTGCAGAACTCTCTGTACTTTAATTAAGATTTATTAAACTACCAAGCCCAAAGTCGAGAAAATTCACCTCCTTCATGTTTTTAATCCTGACTCTGAGTAAAAACAAGAGAAAATGAAGACATGGTACTAATTAGGTGGTGCAGTTACCCCATTTACAAGTGACTCCATCACTTCCCTGGGCAGCCCATTCCAATGCCAAATCACCTTTTCTGTGAATAAATTTTTTCTAATGTTCAGGATAAACCTTCCTTTGGTGCAGTTAAGGCTGTGTCCTCTTGTCCTGTCCCTGTTCCCTAAGAGAAGAGCCCGACCCCCACCAGGCTGCACCCTCCTGTCAGGGAGTTGTAGAGAGTGATGAGGTCTCCCCTGAGCCTCCTCTTCCCCAGGATAAACATTCCCAGCTCCCTCAGCTGCTCCTCACAGGACTTGTGTTCCACAGCTTCTCCCCTGTTGTTCCACAGCCACTGCTCCTGTTCCAGTGCAGCTGCAACCCCTCCAGTGGTGCTGCTCCCACTCCAGTGCTGCTCGTCTGTGACAATGAGGGGACAGGTGGAACTGTGAGGACATTGTGACACTGAGGGCACACATGACACTTTGGGGCCATTGTGACATTGAGGGGACATGGAACACTGGGGCGACTGTGTCACTGCAGAGCCTCCTGGAAGCATGGGGCATTGTGTCACTGAGGGGAAACATGCAACCGTTGGGCCATTGTGACATGGCAGGGTCTCTTGGAGCTATGGGACCATGGTGACACTGAGGGGACACATGGAACTGTGGGGTCATTGTGACACTGAGGGGACACATGAAACAATGGGCCATTCTGACACTGAGAGGATACATGGAACCGTGGGGCCATTGTGACACTGAGGGGACACATGGAATTGTGGGGCTATTGTGACATTGAGGGCACACATGGAACCCTGGGCCCAAAGCGACACTCAGGGGACACACGAAACCGTGCGGATATTGTGACAATGAGGGGACACATGAAAGCCTGGGGCCATTGTGTCACTGCGGGGAAACGTGGAACCCTGAGACCATTGTGACATGAGGGGACACACTGAACTGTCGGGCAATTGTGATACAGCAGGGGCTCGTGGAACCATGGGTCCATGGTGACACTGAGGGGACACATGGAACTGTGGGGCCATTGTGACACTGAGGGGACACATGGAACCATGGGACCATTGTGACATGGCAGGGTCTCTTGGAACCGTGGGACCATGGAGATAGTGAAGGGACACATGGGACCCTGGGCCATTGTGACACTAATGGGACACGTGGAACTTTGGGGATATTGTAACTTTGAGGGGACACATGGAACCATGGGGCCATTGTGACATTCAGGGTACACATGGAACTGTGAGACATTGTGACACTTCAGAGCCTCTTGAAACTGTGGGACCATTGTGACACTGAGAGGTCACATGGCACGCTGTCACTATTGTGCCACTGAGGGGACACATGGAACTGTGGGGCCATTGTGACACTGCAGGGCCTCCTGGAACTGAATGGACATTGTGACATTGAGGGGACATGTGGGACTGTGGGGCCATTGTGACACTCAGGGGTCACATGGAACCGTGGGGCCATGGTGACACTCCAGTGTCCTGTGGAATCCAGAGGCCCCTGTGATTCTGCAGGGCCTCATGGAACCAAGGATCCATTGTGATCCCACAAGGCCTTGTCGTTCTCCACGACTTCATGGAACTGAGGGGACACTGTGACACTGTGGGGTCTCTTGAATCCAAGAAGCCATTGTGACACATTCAGGATTTCAGGAAAGAAAGTGACTCTGTGACACTTTGGGGTCTTGTGGAATCCAGAGGCCCTTATAGTTCTGTGGGGCCTCATGGGACCAAGAATCCTTTGTGATATTTTGGGGCTTCAGGGAATGAAAGGGATCCTGTGACACTGTGGGGTCTCATGGAATCCAGAGGCCCCTATGGTTCTGCAGGGATTTTTGGAACCAAGGGGCCATTGTGATGCCTCAGGGCCTTATGGTGTCCAGAGATCATTGTGACATTGTGGGGGTCTCCTGGAATGAAGGATCCATTTTGACTTTACAGGGCCTCATGGAACCAAGGGTGACAACACGAGACCTCACAACAGAAAGGTGGGACCCTCTGTGCTGGTTTTGCACATTTGACATTTTGTGAGGAGGGAAGAAGCCACCCCCAGAAATTTATTTTTTTTTTTTGGACAGGAGCTGCTAAGAGCTTCCTCTATGTCTGACAAAATCTAATCAGTGATTAGTTTTGAGAACTGACAACCTGTTAAACCACTGAAAAAGCTGTGCAGCCACAGCGGCCACACTGTTCTGGCTGGGCCCCCTAAAAATCCTAGCACAGCCCCCCAGAATTCTCTACTGTAAACAGCCCTGGGCACCACCAGCAGGGATCATATGATTATCTGCAGGCCTTGGAACAAGATATTATCTCTTTCACTGTACAGATGAGACTTGCAGACCTTCAATTCTCTCTCGAGTGAGACAACAGGACAGAGTGAAGACATGTAGAGGAACAACATGTGGACCCCAAGGTTAGAGAAGTAGAATTCAGGTCCCAGATGGGAGGGATTGAGGAGATGCCTCACTCTTGGGCTGAAATCCTCTTGTAAGTCTATGGGAAAGATAAAGTTGATATGTCAGACTCCATTTCCCTGTAACTTGTACAAAAGCACGTGGAGGATGAAGTGTTCAAATTGTAGACATGAGCAAAAGCATCCATCCTGAACAAGCAGATATTGAAGTAGCTTGAACAGAGAGAGATGAGAGTGGTGAAGACCCTTTACCCCAGGGAAGAAGAAGAGAATCTCTGTTCCCAGAGATGAAGATGATCTCAGAGACAGATGAAGAGAACTTTGCTTCTGAACAGCTCATCCTTAAAAGTGTACCCCATTACCCAAAGATTGAGCCCTCAAATACAATTGTGGGGAAAGCTGTAGGTCGAGGGGAGGGACTTTTATAAATTGATGAGATTTCCATTCTCCTGGGCAGCTGATTCATTGTGACTTTGAAGCCATGAGAGAATTGTCTCTTGTGGAGAAGTCTCCATAGCATGACAAAAGAGAGACTCCTCTCCCTAAGTGAACCGGAAAAAGAGTATTTTAGAGATGGTAAACTGGCTGAATTGTTCCTGCATGCTGTCAGTGTAAAGAAAAGAGGGTGTGGAGGGAGAAATGTTCTGAAGGTTTTATTCTGATTCTTATAATTCTTTTAGTTCTGTTAATAAAGTTCTTTCTTTTATACCCTTTAAAGTTTGAGCCTGCTTTGCCTTCCTCCTAATCCTGTCTCACAGCAGGAAATGAGTAAATAATTCTAGTGGAAGATTTGGCCAGCACTAAACCTGTAGTAGCTAACAGCTGGCCTGGAGGCCTTCCAGTTATAACTAATCCCAATTGTAATTTTATAATGTAAATAATTCTATAACTACTGTAATGATATAACTTGAGCAGTCTGGGCTGTTGGGGAGCAGGTCTAGGCCATCTGGGACACGGGCAGACATTGGCCAGTTAGCCAGGTGGCAACTAATTTAGCCAAGCAGAGCTAACCGTGCAGACTTCAAAGGCTACATAGGGAGAACAGCCCTCAATAAAAGTTGGCTTTTCTTGCATGAACACAGAGGTTTTTGTCATCACTTCTGTCTCAACTGCAATGAGTGGTGACCCCGATGTGATAGGCAATAGCCCGGCTGTGGGGATAGTGGTGGAGTTGGAACCCCAGTGGGGGAAGGTGACTGGGAAGAGCTGCCAGCAGTCGAGAGCTGTGGAGGTCCAGACCTTGTAAATAGAAGAACCTGCTTGAGACCCTTGTAAATAGAAGATTCTTCCAAAAAGAAGAAGCAGATGGAGATACAGGAATGTGATTTTCCAGAGAAGAAAGAGAAGGGGCTCAGAGCCATGGACTGGACACAGCTGCAAGAGCTGCAACAGAGACACCATGGGCAACGCCCACCTGGGAAGTGGCCAGTCAAAATTGAAATGTTTCTGCCATTCCTTCCCAGTCAGGCTCACCTCAGCCTCCAGCAGAGTCAATTCCTGCAATCCTCCCATCACCCTGGCAATGGAAACAGGATCTGCCCCCACATGTCCCAATGGCATTAGGGTACATTTTGAACCAGGATCAAGTAACACTCTATATTTCTGTGGCTCTGATGTGCCAGGACATTGGATACACACCATCCAAATGATCCAGTTTTCCTGTGCCTCTCCCTGGCTAGAGGCAAGGCCCCTCTAGCCCTGGTTATTATTTCCTTCCTGGGCATACATACCAGAGGTTCCTTCAAGGGGATCTGACAGATCATCCTCCCTTCTGTAATACCCAACACCTCGGTCATGGGAGGTAGAGGCTACCTTCACTTTAGTGGAGCTCCCTCAGTTAGTGTTTTCCTCCTTGAGTTGACACACCCGTGCTGCCAGGACAGAAGTGGGTTTCCCATCCCACCTTCTCATGTCTTCCCCATGGCCACGCAGAAAGAACCGCAGGCAGCTTGTGGGGTGTACCCTCTCTCTAGCTGGGGGATGTTGGGTTCTGACTTTGGGGTCTGTGACTTACACAAATGCCATTTGGGAAACTGTTCCTCCTCACCTCTTCCCTCATCTCCTCTTGGAGGCTCTTAATCACAGCAGAGACATGAGCCTGCATCAGGCCATTGATCATACTCTTGTAGTTCCTAAGCTTGTTGGTGACAGAATCCACTGTTTCTCGGCTGTTACCGGCATTAATTGTTGCAATGAAGGTGCTATATTGAAATGGCTCTAGGTTTGCCAGATTCCACAACATCTGCCCTGTGCACCTGGCCTTGTCAGGGTCATTGTCATGCTGTCCATCCCTCCCAAAGAGCATCTCCAGCACTGCCACTTCTCTCAGCTGTTGGATCCCTTCCTCAAGGGTGCTCCTGCATTCTCTCTCTGTGGAAAAACATCTCTCTTACGCTCATTAAAAGTCGCTCCCAGAGGGAAAGAGATCTGAGTCCTGGGTCAAAGGTCCCAAATTCCTTGCCTCAGTACCATCCAGTTGCACACCTGCACCCATAGGGCCTCAGACCCAAAGTAACCAGGTTGTATAAGCCTCCCAACCTTCCCCTGTTCAGTTGTGTAGACTGTTAGTAGCAAGTTCTCAGATCTCGTTGTTCCTATTGCTTACTTTTCGCTGCAGGAATTATAATATTGCTAACTGCTCTTTCCCATTGGATCTCTCCCTCAGACCCTGCCTTAATCCCTCCCTGCACCCCAGTGTATAAATATCCCTACCCTACCCTGGACCCTGCTTTTTTCCAGTTCATTCCCAGTACAGTGCACGCCTTCCTGTTTGTTGTTTTCACCTCATTAAAATTCTTTTTCCAAACAATTGGATCAAAACTGTCTCTCTCCATAAAAGTCGTTAGATCCATTTCCCGGGGAAACCACCGGTCAGACTGTACGGGCTTGGACCGGGGGGTTTCGAGCCGAGCAAAAACCCACGGTGCACAGAGAGAGCCGCGGAAAACCCGAGCAGCGAGGCTTCAAAACGCCCGCGGAATGAACAAGGAGCCTCTCCCCGCCCCGGCCCCGCACACATCCCCTCCCGGGCTGCCGGGGTTTAGATACAATAACCATTCTTTGGGCACAAAGCAGAGGATCATGGAATTACCATCACCGTAACTCACTGCAAGAGAATCGTGTACGCTCTAATCACATGTAAATATCTATCTATAAAAGCATGTACTGAACTCTGGATCCAGCAATGTGCTCTAGGACAGGAGTGGAGAGGCTGAACGGACACCAGGAGAGATGGGGAATATACGGACACAGCAAACCCTCCAAGGGCTTTAAACTCATTCCCAGCTTTTCCATGTTTCAAGGGCATTGATTGCTGGATTTGAATAAACTGAGATGTCACTGTGAAAAGCAGAGCAGTCTGGAACCAGACACTGCTGCTGGAGTCAAAGTCTGGTCTTGTCACATCTCAGATTTGAAACGATATTGAATAAAAAATTCCATTTCCCACGACCTTTCCCTGCACATACCTCTTCGCACATTACAAAATACAACGGAATTATTTCTATAGGGTAAAAAATAAAGTAAAATGAGCATTGAAAATATTCCCTGATAAAAAGTGACGTTGAGAAAATACAAAATAATGAAGTGTGTCTAGAATAGCCGGCTGTGATTTCTCAGGTATTTGGCTCAGTGTCAGCCCAGAGCCGGGCTCTGTCTCCCAGGTGCCCAAGTGCCCGGGCCAGCTCTGAGCAGCCTCTCCCGGCTCTCCAGCCCGGCTTTGCCCCGGCTCTGCCCCGGGCAGGCACTCGGTGTTTCCGTGGTGCCCCTGCCCCGCTCAGCTCCCCGTGCCCTGCAAAGGCGCCGAGGCTGCGCTCGGTGCCCCTGGGTGTCACTGAGCGAGGCACTGACGAGCCCCGGTGCCCGGGCACAGCCCTGAGGGACACCCCTCGTCCCCGGCCTCCCGCGGGACACGGAGCCACTGCCCACAAGGCCCTGGCACGTCCGGCCCGGCCAATTCCTCCTGCCCCGGCCAGCCCGGGCTGCAGCCCCAGGGCTCTGCAGGCCGGGGCTGGGGCTGCCGGCTCCCACCGTGGCCAAAGCCTCCCAGGGCTCTGGCCACGCCAGGGGCTACAAGGCCACGAGGCCGGGGCTGCTCCAGGCCGCTTCCAGGCTGTCCCTCTGCTCTTGGCTGCCGGGGGTGGCCCTTTGTGACACGGGCGTGTGTCAGGGCCCTCGGTGATGCGGGACATTGTGGTGCTGTCATGAATGAGATTGTAATCCGTTGAAATCCATTTATGCACTCATCATGAATGAGTATTTAAGATCGCTTAAAAATTGGTGACAAGGGCATGAACAAAAGTCAGATTTAATATTAAGCGACAAAACACAAATTTGTTGGCAAGATTCACTCTACTGCCTACAGGACAGCTGAGGCACAACAAGGGAAAGCAAGCAACAACAAAACCAAAAAAATCCAGGTAATCAAAACAGAAATGAACTGAGAACTCCCTAGGGGAGTGTGAGTGGGTGTGTGCTGTGTTCAGGTGCATGGGACAAAAGAGAGTGCAGGCAAGGATTAAAAGGAACATGGCCTAAAAACTAATCAATGCTAAGCAGTACTTTAACTGCTTCCTTAATTTGTCACTTAACTTATAGCTTAGCCCCAGCAATCCAACAGAGGTACAACAATGAACTAATACCTAACTTAACTTATAACTTAACAATTCAACAGAGCAGTAACACTTAACAGCATTTAACCAAAGGTATAGCTATAACTTCCATGTTGTACTTAGTAATTTAATGGAAAATCAACACGTAGCTTATGACTTCGATTTAAAAACTTAGCAAAACATTTAACACTTAAGCATTTAAGTAAGTTCATAACTATAACTGAACCTTGCTAAGAGGCCTAACTTAGATATCCACAGTACTTCCACATCTAGGAAAGCTGTATTTCTCCCAGATTTGCTATAGCATATGTGCAGGGGCACACACAAAGACAGAACAGTCAGTGTAGGCAAGGTACCTGTGAAAAATTCCCCTCAGAGCTCAGTGAAATCCTCCCTTCAGATGTTTTTGCATCTCCCACTGGCCGAAGGATGGGGCCTTGAGCAGCGAGGGTATGGGCCCAGGACACGTCGTGTTTCAGCGATCCTCCAGGCACAGCAAAGCCGAGGGTTTGCTGGCTCTGAGAGGCCCCTCAGACAAGTAAGGCTTGTGAACGAGTGAGCGCTTCCACTAAATTAAAAACCTGATGTGCTTGAACGCCGACCTTCTGTTCTCTCAGGCTTCCTCACCTCTGTAGATGAGGTGACTTCCAGGTGTTGGTGTGTGGGTGTTAAGAGGTCTGTGTTAGAGATGAGTAAGTGTTCAACTCGTTCAAACGAGCTGCCCAAAGCAGTGATTTTGGTCTCTCTTTGCCTGGGGAGCAGGACCGGCGTTGTTGAACGCAGGCAGCAGCACGAGCAGGGCTCCTCCAGCAGCAGGGACACGCCAGGAGCCAGAGGGGACCGTGGCACCAGAGGGGACCGTGGCACCAGCCGTGCCCGAGGCCTGAACAGGCTGCCAAAGTCAGGTGGTGCTGACAGGCTGCGTTAACAGCCCAGGCAAGGCGTGGTGAGGAGCCAGCGCTGGGGACCACCCAAGGAGTCCTGTCAAGAGCAAATCGTTCTAATATTCTCTCTAGGATAAAAAAGGAGCAAACCAGTCCAGCTGATATGAGCGGAAAAAGAATTCAAGTTAGTTTAAAACTCTGCTTAATACAGAGTTGGGTTTCTTTTGGGTGAACTGATGCTAATAAATATTTGCTCCCATATGATGGGGTTTCTCTGCAAATAGGCCTTGATGGGAAATTTCTGACCACCTTTGGTTTTGCTCTTTCTTAAGTTGAGCACCTGAGTAGCTTTGTTGAGGAATGGAGAATTGTTTGTAGGTCAGTATTTTCTCAGGAGGAGCCTTAAATTTTATCACAGGAGGAAGGACAGGCAAAGGTTTGAAAGCCTTCCCCTGCTGAAGTGACACACTTTGAGAGGAGTCTGTGAGGAGAAGTCCCCTCAGGCACTGCCAGGGCTGTTTGCCTCCTCTGCAGGCTCAGTATTCTGGGAGTTCCAGAAGCCTCAGCTGCCACTGTATTTTCCTCTGAATATTTCTTGTGCAGTACACAGGGAGATTGATAGTAAGGAAAAGGCAAGAGGTACCATGGAATATTAATTGTTCAAAATGTGAGTGGCCAACCACACAAAAATTAAGTCTGAACTGAATAATATTATTTTCTTCTAGATACACAGGGTAAAACAAGCAGTGTTAAAAATGTTCTTTGAAGAGATTCAGCCAGCACCCAGGTGTATGAAAATCAAAAGAGCAAAGGATGAGACAGGGCATGGGAAGAATCTTCAGCCCTTCCTGTTGAAGGCACAACAGTATGAAAACTGCCTCTGGATGATATCCATAGATACCATGTGTTATTTGTAGAAAAAAGCAGATGCCCCAAGCTGTTGGTGGCCCTGACGAGCAGGGGATGTGTCTTAGGTCACAGGATGTGACCAAAAGTACAAATTCTATCACCATCTGTGGGACAGTGATCCTTATCTCTGTGGGAGATATCCTCTGCTAATGGGCCATCTGTTAAAACCAGGTGGGGCAGTGTTCTTTATCTTTTCCACAACCCATCCTTCCTCCAGGAAGATATCTTCTGTTAATGGGCCATTGAGTCCCATTGCATGATTGATAAAATTCCATCATTCCATTGGGAGATGCTCCAGCCAGGGGGAGGAGCCAAGCCTTGCCAACCTAGATAAAATCTGAGATTTGGAACACCAAGGCACCTTTTTCCACTGGATTTCTGCATCATCACTGAACCTTTGGAGCAAAACTTCACCCGTCTACAGGAGCACTGCTTCACCTGAACCACATCTGTCACTCCAGGAGGACTGCAGCCACCATTTAATGGGACTGCTACCAACACCCTGACTGACAGAGTGTCAGGTTGTATTCTGACTCAGTCAGTGTTTTGGGTTTGTTCTTTGTAATTCTGTAGTTCCATTTTAATTTTTCCTCGTAAAGAACTGTAATTTCTATTCCCATATCTTTCCCTGAGAGCCCCTTAATTTCAAAATTAAAATAACTTGGAGGGAGGGGGTTTACATTCACCATTGTAAAGAGAGGTTCCTTAACCTTTCTTAACAGACCCCTATCTTTCAAACAAAGACAGGAGGTTTTTGGTTCTGAATCCTGGTGTTTGGGAGGTTCTTACAGACATGACATGCCCAGTCCTCCTGAATTCTGGAGATGAACTTGGGCAAGGAGTTTATGGAGCTCTCTTCCTGTTTTTTCCCCAAACCAAGATTTTTCATTCCCAAGGCATGGGGGGATGGAGGATGGTGAAAAGCCCAATAGATCCCTCATGAGGAGGGGCTGCAAACCCAGCCCAGGGAGCTGCGAGGAGGAAAGACCCTCCCTGAGCCGGGAAGGCGGCCGGAGATCCAGACAGAGCTCAGAGCTGGTGGAGAAGCCTCCTGGAGGGGAGAAGCCCCACGAGTGCCCGGAATGTGGGATGGGTTTCAGCTACAAGTGCAGGCTGATCCAGCATCAGATGATCCACACTGGGGAAAAGCCCTATGAGTGTGGGGAATGCAGGAAGAGCTTCAGCAACAGCTCCACCCTGATCCAGCACCAGGTGATCCACACAGGGGAACGGCCCTACACCTGCTTGGAATGTGGGAAGAGTTTTGGGTGGATGTCCTCCCTGAGATACCACCAGCGCATCCACAGTGGGGAGAGGCCCTACGAGTGTCCCAAGTGTGGGAAGAGGTTTCAGAGAAGCTCCAATCTCCTCCTACACGAGCGGATTCACACAGAGGAGAGGCCCTTCCGCTGCCCCGACTGCGGGAAGGGCTTCAAGCAACATGGCAACCTCACTGTCCACCGGCGCATCCACACTGGGGAGAGGCCCTACGAGTGTCCTGAGTGTGGGAAGAGCTTCTCACAGAGCTCTAACTTGACCCGACACCAACGGAGTCACCACTAAGGGAAGCCCTGTGAGTGCCCCGAGTGTGGGAAGAGCTTCGTGCTCTGCTCCAGCTCCATCCCCCATGGGAGGATCAGTGTTGGATGATCCCCAGTGACCCCCGTTGGGCAGAGCCCTGGTGATCTGTGGTCCTGGTGAACCCCATTGGGTGGGGGGAAGTTGTTGGAGAGATTTCTCTCACTTTTCCTTCTGTTGCTATGATTTGATTGGTAATAAATTCCCTCGCTGTGCCCAGGCTGTGTCTGTGACGCCCGTTTTGCTGTTTTGTGTGTTTGCTCGTCCTGTCTTAATCTGATCCTGGAGTTCCTGGTTAAACTTTCTCTTCCCTTGCAGCTGGAGGAGCAGGATCAGAGTGGCTTTGGTGGGTGCCTGGCATCGGGCCAGCGTCACCCAGGCCATGGGCACCCCTGAGATCCCAGTGTGGGGATGCATTCCCCCACTCCTAGAGAAAGTCCCACCCAAACTGAGGCCAGGATGAAACATTGTTATGACTGGATCCCACTCTCTATCAACAGAAATCCAAAAGGAGACCTTTGAGCTCTCCTGGGCCACCGTGGGCTGTGACCAGCAGTCTCACTCTGAGGGGCCTCTCAGAGCCAGCAAACCCTCGGCTTTGCTGTGCCTGGAGGATCACTGAAACACGACGTGTCCTGGGCCCATACCCTCACTGCTCAAGGCCCCATCCTTTGGCCAGTGGGAGATGCAAAAACATCTGAAGGGAGGATTTCACTGAGCTCTGAGGTGAATTGCCTACATTGACTATTCCTGTCTGTGTGTGCCCCTGCACATATGCTATAGCAAATCTGGGAGAAATACAGCTTTCCTAGATGTGGAAGTACTGTGGATATCTAAGTTAGGCCTGTAAGCAAGGTTCAGTTATAGTTATGAACATACTTAAATGCTGTTAAATGCTAAATGTTTTGCTACGTTCTTAAATGTAAGTCATAAGTGGGTTTTTTGTATTAAGTTGCTAAGTACAACTTGGAAGTTATAGCTGTAAGTTAGGTTAAATGCTACTAAGTGTTATTGCTCTGTGGAATTGTTAAGTTATAAGTTAAGCTAGGTATTAGTTCAGTGTTGTACCTCTGTTGGATTGCTGGGGCTAAGGTATAAGTTAAGTGACAAATTAAGGGAGAAGTTAAAGTGTTGTTTAGAGTTGTAAAATTTTTAAGCCGTGTTCCTTTTAATCCCTGCATGCACCTAAACACAGCACACACCCACCCACACTCCCCTAGAGAGTTCCCAGTTAATTTCTGTTCTGATTGCATGGATTTTATTTGGTGTTGTTCTTGCCTTCTTGTGCCTCAGCTGTCCTGTAGGCAGTAGAGTGAATCTTGCCAACAAACTTATTGTAATTTGTTGCTTAATATTAAATCTCACTTTTGCTCATGCATTTGTCACCGATTTTTAAGCGATCTCAAACGCTCTCATTCATGACAGCACCACAATGTCCTGCATCACCGAGGGCCCTGACACACGCCCGTGTCACAAAGGGCCACCCCCGGCACCCAAGAGCAGAGGGACAGCCTGGAAGCGGCCCGGAGCAGCCCCGGCCTCGTGGCCTTGTAGCCCCTGGCGTGGCCAGAGCTCGGGGAGGCTTTGGGGTCCCCACTTTGGTGTCCCAGGGGTTCCCCGTCTCCAGGCTCATCCCTTCTCCAGGCTCCCCTCACTCCCGGCTCTCGGGGTCCCCCCTCTCCAGGCCCCCATTTCAGGCTCTGGCACTCCCGGGGCTCTCCCCTTTTCGCTTTCCCCCCCTCAAGGCTGCTCCCCTCGCCCTGCCAGTCCCGGGCGATCGCCACGGGGCTCCGGGGACCTCCATCCCCCACCCACCGCCGGGGCTCTGTCTGCAGCCGCCACCCAGACATCCCCAAAAAACCACCCGGGGACCCAAAAGGGGATTTCGGGACAGCTTTGGAGCCCTGCAAGATGCAAACATCGCTCCGCCTGCCGCCTCCCGAAAAAAAGAAACAGGGAGACCCAAAGATACTTCGGGTGAGCTCCAAATATCCCTCTCCTGTTCAAAAAAACCCCTGCCAGGACCGCCCAAGATATTCGGGGCGAGGTCCCCCTCCCCAGTCACCTACACAATACGGGGGGGCCGATACTGCGGGCGCGAAGGGGCTGCAGATCCAGAGAGGGATGGACGCACGGGCTGCCTCCTCTCGCTGCTCCTCCTCCTCTTCTTGCTCCTCCTCTACCCCTCCTCTTCCTCCTGATCCTCCTTCTCCTGCTCCTTCTCCTCCATCTCTCGGCTGCCGGCGAGGAGCTCTCTCGGGTGAGCGGGGCGGGAACAGGAGCGGTGGGAAAGGGGTGGGAGAGGGGGTATAAAGGGAGATGGGAGAGCGGGAAGAGGGTTCCCAGGGAGGGTGTCCACGTTAAGCCCAGGACCCCCAATCCCCTCCGTGTCCTGCCAGCCCCTCCCGGCGCTGTGGGGTCCGGGCCGTGCCCCAGTGCCGGCTCAGGGGGTGCTCCAGGATGACGTGCTCCACCTGGAGCTGGAGCTGACCCCGTGCCGGGGGGGTTTCCAGCAGCACCAGGAGCTGGTAGAAATCCAGTCCCCATTGGGGACCAGGTCGGTGGCCACCACGTGTCCCGAGAGCTCCTGCTGGCCCTGGAACCAGCTCAGCTGGATGTGGGCAGGGTAGAAATCCGTCAGGGAGCAGAGCAGGCAGCCGGGGCCGGGCTGGGAGCTCGAGGGAAGCAGCGAGATGGACACACTGGGATGGGCAGGGGGCCCCTCCAGTGCGGATCTGCCCCCCCATCCAAGCCGCAGATAATCGCTCCAGGGATCGAGTGCTAAGGGACAGGGAACCACCTTTCTTCCATCCCAACTCCACCTTTCCCTCCCCTCTCCCCCCCTTTCTCATCATTCCCCAAATCTACTGACCCCTCACGACTCAATGTGGGTTTCCCAGCCCCCTCCCCCAATCTTTGGGCGTCCCAGCTCCCTCTTTTCCCCCATTCTTTGGCCCATTCCCAATCATCATTCCAACATCAAACCCCCTGCCCCGTTCTTGCTTTTGGGGGTTCCAGGCCTCTCCTGCTCAATCTCGGGTTCCCAATCCCCTCTTTCACTCTTTTTGGACAACTCCTGACAGCTTTTTTCTGGGAGGAATCCCTGATTTTCAGTATTTTTGGGGTGTAGTTTCAAAGCGGACAGCTCCAGGTCCCTCCTACTACCTCTGGGGATCCAACCCCCTTTTCCCCAATTCAAGCACCTCTTGAAAGCCCATCAGGTGACTCACATATTCTCTCCTTCCTCTCTCCCGTCCCCCCTCCCGCTGCTTTTCTTTTTTGGTCTCTTTTTAAAACAATATTCTATTAAATATTACAGGGCTTCTGGTTTTGCCAAATGCAGCCTAAAGGAGAACAGTGAACATTACAAATTCCATACCAAAATTTTGCCATCACTAACAGCCACTCATAAACATACACCAAAAATCCCCAAAGGAATAAATATTTTTTCTGCTTATTACCCTAACACTAAAAAGTGGTTCTCACACCCTTGGCCCAATCTTAACTGAAAATACAAAAGTAGGAGTATTAAGAAAAAACATTCTAATGGTGTAATCTTGTCACCAAAACTGCGGGAGGACCCAAAACTCTTCAACACCATTTCTACTGTTAGAGAATCAAGGCATTACTTGATTCCGGCCAGGATGTGCAAAAGAAATAATTTCAGCCATACATAGCCCGGGTGTGCAGAGAAAATCATTCCATGAGATGTGAGTTTTACTAGATTTTCCCTTAACTTTTTACATTCAAAACCTATAGAAATCCTCTGGTTTTATGTTCATTGCTTCCAATTTATATAATTCTAAGTATTTAATTTCCTATCGGCCCCGGATTTCTTCCCCTCTATATTAATTAGGTCCGCACTCCTGGATTTCCTTCTTATCCTTTTGCAGACCAGGCATCTCCAACTATGCCAGGGGCAGTGTCTGGGGTGGGTGTTCCTTGATGTTTCCTGATGGGCCTTAATGGTCGTTATCTTTGTGAGTATCTTTTGGGCTATTCCCAGTCTATTGAGATGTTAAACTCCTCTCTGTTGAGTGGAGGAACATTCCTTAGAAATCTCTTCAAAATTTGTTTCCCCAATGCAAAGGCACATGAAGCCTGAGTAGAGAAATAGATTTTTAATAATTTTAGCTTGGTATATTTTCCGACCATGGAATCCCGGGCAGCCCAGTGTGTGAGTGTAACTGAGGGGCAGAGTGGAATTGTGCCGTTGTCTTCCCCAGCAGCTGTGGCAGTGCAGGCACAGAAAGCAGCGAAGCTCCAGCAGTGGCAGCAAGGATTGGCCCCAGTGTGTGGAGATGCCAAAGGAGGGTGCCCAGGCAGAGGATTTCAGCAGAGGATCTGTGGGCAGGCCCAGGGGCTTGGCCCGATGTGGAGCCCTGGCTGCTGCTGCGTTGCCTTCAGTGCAGGGTCAGTGGTGCCCTCCCATGCTGCTCCTGCAGCCGGGAATTCCAAATTCCTTTGGCATGGCCCTATTCAACATCCACATCCCATTCCAATTTCTTTTCTGACTCTGGTAGAGCCATGGCAGGGGCGTCAATCACTTTGTTTTTTCATTTTGTCAAGTTTTGTTCTTTTTCTTATGTCCATACCATAATACTAGGGCTGTCTGGGGTTAAAAAGTCGTACAATATTCGGGCTGGAACAGAGAATCCTCAATGCAGGTTCTGCAAATCCCTGTTAATCCTCAGAATTGTCCCAGCTGCTTTTTAGTGCTGGGTAATATTGCTTCTGAGATTCCCTGGTCCCTCCCTGGGTTAATACACCACAAACCTTGAGTCAAAATATGTCCGAAATATTTTACTTTTTTCTCCACCATTTGCGCTGTTTTTTCAAATAATCAAAGATGTTTTTTAGCCTGAACATTCAGCCAATTCACAGAGGCTTCTTCTACCACTTCTTGTCCTCCTGATTGCAGCAAGTCATCCACATCCTGCATTAACCCAATCCCTGGGGTGGGGTAAATTCTTGTGATATTTTCTGCAAGGCTTGCCCCAATAAGACTGGTGCTTCCCTGCATCCCTGCAGAAGGACCGTCCATGTCTTTTCCATTTTCCCTTCTACCTCTTGCTCCCACTCCAAGGCAAAATCCAGTTTACCATCCTGTGTGAGTGGGCATCCCCAGAAAGCATCTTTGCCATCAAGGACTGAATGGTGTCAGTGTGAGGAGGGCACCTGGTTGAAGATGGTGTAAGGATGTGAGAGCCCCTGGGTGCTGGGGCCCCCTTGGGCCCTGGGGTTCATCCCTCAGGGGCTGTAGAAACTCTGCCATGGCCTTTGCCTTCCCCTTGGCCTTTTCCTCCTCCCTTCTTGCATTCCCCTGCTGTGCCTTTGTGACCAAGTGCTCCAGGGGCTTCTTCTGCCCCTCCTGCAGCCCCCTCAGTGCCTGGGGGTGCTCATCCTCTGACAGCTGCTGAGCTTTCTGCTAAATCATTCCTTTCTGCAGTGACCCAAGGAAAATGCTTAAAAGCTAATCTGGGTGCTTGCACGTCCAATGCCCATTTCCCAGCTGTTCCTTTGTCCTGCTGCTCCTTGTGCTGTGGCTGCCGTGGCCAGCCCGTATCCCAGAGCCGGTGCCTGTCCTGCCGCAGTGTCCAAACGCGGCCCCCCCGGCGGGCAGGGCCGGCAGCTCCACGGGGCCGGGCAGCGGCCGGGGCGTCCCGCAGCCTCCTGGGGGCCGGGGGCCACTGCCGGGCCTGCAATTGCCGGGGGGTGCTGGGCTCAGGCAGCGCCCGGCGCTGAGCCCCGGCTGCCCCACAGCCCCGGCCCGGCCCCGCAGCTCCCCACAGGCCCCCAGCCCGTGCTCCCGGTGCCGCCCCTCTGCGCCCGCTCCTGCCGCTGCCCAGCACAGAGAAACCCCCTGCAATCCTGACCTCCTTGTGTGCCTGTCCTGGCAACCGGGGATACAAAGGATCTGCAGCAGCTGGCAACTTCTGAGGATAAGAGCCTGTTGAAAAACATCCCCATCCTCAGTATTTTTCTCTTCCTCCTCTTTTCCATCATCTTTATTCTTCCCACATAGATTTTTCCTGCTTCTTCTTTCCTGAACCATATTCCTGCACACTCCCCTTCACCCAATCCCTTCTCATCACACCAACACCATCCATCCCCTGTTGTCTAAATCCCTTCTGGACTTCCCTTATTGCCCTTCTGGGTGTCCATGTCCTTGATTACCTCTGGGAGAATGTGCAGACTCCCTCAAGATGCTCCCAAGGGACCCTACAGAGATATTTTGGGATCATCATCCCTTTGGCCAGGAGCCCTTCCTGGCTTTCCCTTTCTACCCTCCATGGGTGCCCTGCCATGTTTAGTCCCCGAAGATGCCACTGTAGTCCCTGCTGAGATTTTCAGTGCTCTCTGGCTGCCGACTCTTCCCAGCCCCCCTGATCTGTCACTCGTCTGTCTCCTGGTCACTCTCGGGTACACAGTCTGTAGGAATTACTGCGTTGGGATTGTAGGGACAAACTGAGGCGCTCTGGTCTCGAAGTTTGCAGTTTATTTGGTAGGGCGTGGGTATATATAAGGCCCTGCTAGGAACTGCAGCTGCAGCTCAGAGCAGGAAGGAGAGAGAGGGATAGAGCAAGAGTTAGAGCAGAGAGCGTAAGAGAGTAAGAAAGATGGCAAGAGTAAGTGCATAAGAGTGAGAGTTTCCCGTTTACGATACAAGAAATTTTCTTCTATGTTGAATATTCTAGTTTCCACTAACCACTCTTATAGAAGATACAAATTGTCTAACATTTGTATGCAACCTATAGGAATGACTATACTACCATGTTTTACTGCTTTTCTTATCTCTAAATTTTATCTGGGACCCTTCGTGCCATGCCTAGGGAGGATGTCTGTTTGCTTTTTGGTATTCGCAGCATCTAACATTATCGAAACAAAGGGGCCTTCAGGCATTCAGTTGCTTTCAGCCACACAGTCAAAAATGGCTATCATTTCTATTTTGCTTATATTTTTCCTATTCTCAAAGTCTTTTGTTAGGCACTCGTATTGATAAGGTTTCCCTAATTCATCCTTCCCAACCCCAATCCATACCCGGTGCCACCGCCACCCAAGGGAGCCGATCACCCAAACTGGGTGAGGCACCTTCAGCTCCACTCATTGCCCCCCACCCCGGATGGGGGAAGGAATTTTGGCCGAGCCCCAAGGTGTGTGGAAGAATTCACATCACCAGAGGTTTCTGTCTGCTAGGAAGACAGAGGAGTCCTGTAAAAGTAATTTAATTCATAAAAAAAGGAAGAGGCCACTGGCCGTTTCCCTTGGGGTCTCTGTAATTGTTGGAGGATACGGCCTCCTTTTCGTCCTAATTTTACCAGCCTCATCTCCCTCTCCCTTTCCATATTGGCTGAAGTACTTGAGGGGTAGAGACTTCCCAAGGCACTCGCTGCATCCCCCTCTCTATATATGCACCACACATAGCTAACGATGTCCAGGACTCTGTTAAGTGTTTGTTCTTCCTCTGGGAGTTCATGAATTGAGCAGGACCTTGGCTGAGCAGCAGTCTGTGTGGTCAATTAATAACATTTTCTGACCCTGATGGCTTCTGCTGTCACTTCCTTATGTCCACGTCCCCGGCCCTGTGTCCAAGCGGATTCGCAGCCTGTGTTTGTAGAGACCCTTTGCTGTTGTTCCTTGCATGGGGGTCCCCCGTTTTGGGGCCATCCCCCCTGGAGCAGGGTGTCCCGGCTTGGTGCAGCCCCGCCCCTCGGGCAGCGCTGAGCCAATGAGAGCGCGCGGCGGTGATGACGCAGCAGTGTCCAGGCAGAGCCGCAGCTCCCAGCGTTGCCCACCTGGAGCCACCTGCGCCCGACCCGGGCCCCAGCGCCCCCCTGCAGGGGAATTTGGGGAGGTGGGAGGGGGGGAGCGCCAAGGCCGGGCCCCCCCGCGCTGTGGTGGCGGCAGCGGCTGCAGTGGGGAGCGAGTGCGGGCGGGAGCGGCCGAGAGCCCAGCGCTGCCCCAGCCCGAGCTGCCCCAGCTCCATCGCTGCCCCTGCGCTGGGATGCTGTGGGTTTGGGGGGAAGAGGGAGCCGGCAGTGGGTGCTGGGCCTGGGGGCAGCAGGAGAAGGGAAGGAAAAGCAGAGTTGAACAACAAAGTGGTCAAATAATGCACGTGGGACAAGAAGGTGGGATTGTTCAGGAGGAGGAATAGTAGGAGGAAGAGGATTGTGAGGAAATTTGGCGAAAACAGAGGAGGAGGATGAGCAGAAACGGGAAGCAGCACAAGGTTCTACCATTCCCTGTATGTGCAGCCTCCCCTCCAGCCCCAGGAGTGTTGTTCCTCCCACATGCAGCAGGTGACAGGGGAGAGGGTTCCACGATTTTCACAGGGGTGAATCTTGGTGTTTTGGAGGTTCTTACACACAGACACAAGATGCTCAGTGACTTCCTGAGATGATCTTGGGAAAGGAGAAGCCCCCAGCCCAAGTACCTCTTATCTTGTTCTTTTCCTCAAACCAGGATTTGTCATTCCGAAGGCGTTGGCAGATGGAGGAGGAGGAAAAGCCCCAGAGATCCCTCAGGAGGAGGGGCTGCAAACCCAGCCCAGGGAGCTGCGAGGAGGAAAGACCCTCCCTGAGCCGGGAAGGCGGCCGGAGATCCAGGCAGAGCTCAGAGCTGGTGGAGAAGCCTCCTGGAGGGGAGAAGCCCCACAAGTGCTTGGAATGTGGGAAGGGTTTCAAGTGGAGCTCCGAGCTAATCCAACACCAGAGGATCCACACTGGGGAAAAGCCCTACGAGTGTGGGAAATGCAGGAAGAGCTTCAGGACTATTTCTTATCTGATGCATCACCAGGTGATCCACACTGGGGAACGGCCCTACACCTGCTTGGAATGTGGGAAGATCTTTGGGTGGATCTCTGCCCTGAAATACCACCAGCGCATCCACACTGGAGAGAGGCCCTACGAGTGTCCTGAGTGTGGGAAGAGCTTCTCCAGGAGCTCAACTTTGACCCGACACCAACGGAGGCACCACTAAGGGAAGCCCTGTGAGTGCCCCGAGTGTGGGAAGAGCTTCGTGCTCTGCTCCAGCTCCATCCCCCATGGGAGGATCGGTGTTGGATGATCTCCAGTGACCCCCGTTGGGCAGAGCCCTGGTGATCCGTGGTCCTGGTGATCCCTGTTGGGTGGAAGGAAGGGGTTGGACAGATTTCTCTCCCTTTTCCTTGTCCCGCTGTGATTTGGTTGGTAATAAATTCCCTCGCTGTGCCCAGGCTGGCTCTGTTGTTCCCGTGCCGGTGCTCGGGGCGGGATCTCTCCTGTTCCTTCTCTCACTCCCGGGCCTGTTCTCAGCCAATCAGAGAATGCGATGAAGAAGACTCAGCCAATCAGAGAGAGCAGCTGTGATGACTCACCGGTTGCCGGGCAGACCCGCAGCACCCAGTGTTCCCCACCTGGACCCGCCCTCCCCGCCCAGTCACGATCCCCCCGCGGGGTCCCCTCAAGTCCTTTCCTAGTACCCCCCACTAAATGAACTGGGTGTAACTGGGAAGCTTTACTGGGAACACTGGGAGCAGCTGGGCTTAGGCAGAGTTCCAGCAGGGCTGGGGGAGACACACTACCCTCCCAAAATCAGTGTGTGGATGGAGCAGGGGGTCCTGGCCTTCCGTGAGTTCATGGGGAGGGGCTGCGGCCGCTGTCGGCTCAGGAGCTTTGTGGGCAGAGAAAAGGGGGTGACACCCGGCTGGAGGTCCCCAGGAGGAGCACACACACTCTGGGGGCGGGGGAATATGAACCCCGGGTCCCCCCATCACCTTCTTGCACAGGTAGAAGCCGAGCCCCAGCGCCAGGAAGACGAAGCCCTACACGGAGCCACCAATCTCCGTCAGCACATTGCTCTGAGCAGCGTCTGGCGGCATCTCTGGGGGATCACAGGGGTCAAGGCCACCCAAAACCTCTCACGGACATTTCAAGGCTCTCCAAGAATCCTCCAAATCTCCCCCAGCCCACCTAGGGCTCCCTAAAACTTCTTCTAATTCTTCTAATCTCTTCCTGGCTTCCTTGGGACCCACCAAAGCCCCTCCTGTCCTTCTCAAAATGCCATAACTCCCTCCCATTTGCCCCCCACTGCCCCAGGACCCCCAAACCACCTCCCGGTCCCTTCCCAGCCCCACCAGGACTCATCAAGACCCCTCCCAGTCTCTTTCCAGCACAACCAACCTCATTCCAAACCCTGCTTTCCAATCCCTGATCTTTTTCCAGCTCCTCCACGCTCACTCAGATCCTTCCCAGTTATTCCCAGCACGCCCAGACTCCCTCCCAGTGCTCTCCAGGACCCCTAGAACCCCATCCCACCCTCCCCAGCATCCTTCAAACTCCTTCTCAGCCATCCTAGACCGCCGATCCATTCTCCTATTTTAATCCAGGCTATCTCAAACTCTCTCCCAGTTACTCCCAGCACACCTCAATCCCTCTCCCAGCTCCCCCAGTGCCTCCCCCACGCCGCTCACACTGTGGGGTCCGGGCCGTGCCCCAGTGCCGGCTCAGGGGCTGCTCCAGGCTGACGTGCTCCACCTGGAGCTGGAGCTGACCCCGTGCCAGGTGGGGTTTTCCAGCACCACCAGGAGCTGGTTGCTCCAGTCCCCATTAGGGACCAGGTTGGTGGCCACCACATGCTCTGAGAGCTCCTGCTGGCCCTGGAACCATCTCAGCTGGATCTCGGCAGGGTAGAAATCCATCATGGAGCAGAGCAGGCATCTGGGGCCAGGCTGGGAGCTCGAGGGCCACAATGAGGTGGACACACTGGGGGGCACTGGGAGAGAGCGGGGACACATTTGGATCACCTGGGGGGAATTGGAGAGATGGAAGAGGGCTGGTGTGGCACTGAGAGGGACTGGGAATAAAACTGGAGAAAATGGGGGAACACTGGGAGAGAGTGGAGTGAATTGAGGCAACGGGAGAAAGAGTGGAGGTTCGGGATTGGACTGAAAAGGACTTGGAACAGACTGGGAGGGATTCGGAATGCACTGGTAGAAAGGATGGAGGTCTGGGAGTGGAATGAGAATGGAATGGCTGGGGACTGAGAGGAATTCGGAGGGACTCTGGTGACAATGGGAGGGACCGTGAGGACTGGGATGGACTGGGAGGGCCACCGGAGTCCCTTGGGGTGAGGGGCAGGAGGCCCTGGGGATGGGCACAAGAAGGGCTGACGTGTCTCAGGTGATTCCCAGGGAGGTTTTGAGGGGCTCCAGGGTCATTCCCAGGGCAGGGCCCGAGGGGACACGCTCTGCCCCACGCTCACCTCTGCGCTCCACGAGGAACGGGCTGGACAACTCGTAGTTGTGCCGGCAGTGCCTGTCCACCGCAGCCCGTCTGTACTCCATCCATTGCGGGTCGCTGTTCCAGTGCCTGGCAGCCTTGTCCCCAAAGGAGGTGTCCCCACGTGCAGCCCCACATCGCTGCCCAAGTGCAGGAACTGCTCCCGCTTGGAGATGTTCCTCTCCACGAACCTCAGCCGGTCGGTGCCGTGAATGAAGTGACACTCGGACTAAACCATCTCCTGGAACAGCGCTGTGTGTGCAGGACACAGGTCCGGGGGTGCCCCCCCAGCAGCCCCCCAGCAGCCCACAGTAGCCAAGAGCTCCGGGGCAACCCCGACTCCGCACCCCCAGTGCCCCACGGCCGCTATGGAGCCTTTCTTGCTGCAGTCCCAGATCCTCTTTTCCACTCTTCTCTGTATTTTCCTCCCCTTTTTCCATAACTCCCCAGTGTCTAGCCCCCCTCAACATCTGTTTAGGGGTCCCACCTCCCCATTTCCCTTTCTCTCCCCACCGTTCCCACCACTTCCCGTCCCGCCCCTCCCGCTCACCCGAGAGCTCCGCTCCCCCAACCCCGGGGGCTCCCAGTGGCACCAGTAGGGCCCCAGCTGCCCCACACGCCCCATGGCCAGCGCCGGGCAGGGTCTGACACCTCCCCCTCCCCAAATTCTCCTGGCGGGGGGCGCTGGGGGCGGGGCGCGGGTGGAGTCCGGGTGAGGAGCTCTGGGCGCTCTGGGACTGCCTGAGGAGTCATCAGCGCCGCGCGCTCTGATTGGCTCAATTATTTTGGTGCCTTCTCTCATTGGCTGAGGAGAGGCCCGGGAGTTGAGAGGAGGACCGGGAGAGATCCTGCCCCAGGCTAGCGGTGGAAGAACATCCAATTAACAAGGCATGCAGATCATTTCCCAGCGGTCCCCACTCTCCTGTAGGAACTAAATGCACCGAGGATCTCACGAGGGTCACCAACTCTCTGGCGGCCAAATCCAGCCCTGCGCTCCCTGCGGGTGCGGGCACTCTGGGAAGGGCTCAGCTGCGGGTCAGATGGCCGGAGAGTGGCTTGGTGGTCACCTCGTGTGTGAGGCACTGATGGGCTGGGGAGATGCGTGGACACCACATGATCAGAGAGCTGACTGGGTAAAGGGACACGGGAACAGTGACACTGCAGTGACAGGCAGCCAATGCGGGCTTGTTTCAGTAAAGTTTGGGTTAAGTTTCGAGTATAAAAAGGCTCAGTTGGTTCCAATAAACGATCTTCTTCGGAGCAAGCAATCAAATCCGTGTGTCTTTGTTCCTCATTGCTACACATGACCATGAGATGGCCATGACGATGACTCAGCTGTGATCCTGACATGAACATCACATGATTGTGGCCATGAGTTGACCACAAGACGAGCATGAGATGAGAACGACCATGAGATCACCATGACTTTTGGGGGTTGGTTTTTTCCTTTCCTCTCTGCCTATGGAATTTTTTTCCCATATACATGCCAACAAGCACTGATGACTAGGTCTTAGCACTGACACCTAGGGACAGGGGCAGGCGAAGCCTCCTTGGTATTTTGGGAGTTTCTCTTGGAGGGCTGGGGGAGGCAGGTGGGAGGGAAAGGGGGAACACTGTGGAATTAGAAGCAGGTAAAGGAGGGTGGGGGGCAGTTGCTGGCTCTCGCTCGCTTTTGGCTCTCGGAGCAGAAAGGTCATTGCTACCCCCCCACCATCCCAACGCCGGGAGCTGCCTCTCTGTTTTGGACCCCTCACCCCTGCTTGGACGCCCTCCTGCTTCAGCTTGCTGTTTTCCCAGCATCCTGCCTCTCCTCCATCCTTTCCCATCTGGGACACAGCTGCCATCACCCCCAGTGCCCCTGCAGCCGCACGGGGATCGTCGCACCTGCCCATCAGGAGCCTGCCAGAGCTCACTGCCAGCTGTGACAGCAACTGCACCAAAGGGGAAAGTGCCCGTGGCCCAGATACTGGAACTGGGCTCCTGTTCTCTTTGTTGTTAATTTCATAGTTGTTGTTATTCCTATCTCCATATCATTGCCTGAGAGCCCCTTAATTTCAAAATTATACTAATTCAAAGGGAATGGATTTATTTTCTCCATTTCAAGAGAGGGCCCTGCTTTCCCTAGCAGACTTTCAAACCAAGACACACCTCCTGACTAGCAAGGGAGAGTTCTCCCTGCAGTTGTTCACCCCAATACGGTATATTTTTGTCAGCTCTGAATTTCCCTTCTCCACCTTCAGGAGAAGAAAAAAGTCTGACTTTGTCTCTCGGGTTTCCTGATCATTCATAACTGAAAGCTGTTGAGGTCCTGAACTTGCTCCCATGGTGTTGGACCCATTGTGCCCCCCCAAATATCTTCCTTTAAACAACTGACAGAGATGGAAAGCACAGTAACAGGTCGAGTTGCAGGAATGCACCAGCTACAAATCTGTGCCACCTTCTGTCTACTGCCCTGACCTACCAAAACAGGGCTTGGAGAAAGTTTTTTTTATAAATGCACATGCTCTTTATTTTTTCTTTTCTTTTATGAGAGCTGCCAACCCTTTTGTACCCTGAATGTCTCTCCAAATCTCTACCCAAAGGCCTGACCCAAGCTGTGATCCTTCCAGCCAGAACCCCACCGTGAGGGGGTGGCAAGAGCTCTGTGTGTCAGCCCGGCTCTGGAGGCTGAGCTGGGAGTGATAATTATCCCTTTTCTAATGTCCTGTGAGCGGTGACTGCCAATTCTCCAAGGGCCGTGACACATTTTCACCAGGAGTGTGATGTCCATTGTTACAAAGCTTCCATTTTTACAAAGAAAACATTTTCAGTTTCGTTTTCTCCCTGTAGTGGAAGAAGAAAAATCACACCTACTATTGTAAATAAACCAAAAGCGTTTCAGGCAGCGTTTCAGAAGTTGAAACATCGACTCCTCAGGGCACAGCCTCAGCCTTTTTACAAGGCTTCCTTTGACTGCAATGTGGAATTTCCTTAAATAGGAACTGCTGGGTGATGCTTCCTGAGATGGATTTTTTCTCTTGGATGCAACTGTCTCCAAACTGGAGGATATTTAACAAACTAATAAGTAAATCAGTTTTGTCTCATTTAGGGTGTGGAATGCCAGAGCCATGCAAAGAACTGGTAGAAGCAGGATATGATGTTCGACTGCCAGACAAAGAAAATGTGACTCTTCTTCACTGGGCAGCGATAACAGAGAGGAGCTGGTGAAGTGAGCTGGGAGTCCCTGTGACAGGAACAGCAACAGCATATTCTGCCACTGTTACCTATAATGACTTTGTTGCTTTTGTACTTAAAGACAGAGGAATGCCCTGCTTGAGAAGAAAAGGGTAGAATTCAAATCTTAATGAACTTAGCTTTGTGAAAATGTCACCGAAATGGAAAGATAGCCCATTCTCTGCATTCCCGAGCAGCAGGGAGGCAGGGAAAGCAAGCACATTGGATCCCATTGCCGAATTGCAGCGTAGCAAAGTCCCGAAGCCGAATGCACAAAAGCTCCCACAGCGACCATGCAACTGACTGCACTGATCCACTGATGGAAGGGAAGCAGCCAGGGTTACACCCCAGTCACTGAATTCCAACATTAAACCAAGATTCTTTTGCTCTAGGTAGATTTTCTAGGAGAAAATCCCAACCAGATATTCTCAAGAGGTAAAAAGCACACAGTTTACTGGCAAACTGGCAAAAAAGTTTTACAGGCAAACTAGAGAAAATTAAGGAACATTGTCAAAAGAGTAAACACAACACCACTTATCACAGCATATACATAGCCCACAGAACACAGAAAACCATTACACTCATTTGATGTTACCTTCCATGAGAGAGAAGAAAGAAGGAACCAGAAAGACAGGAAAGATATAGAAAAACAGACATCTGTCTATGGAGTCCTGGGTTCCAGTGATGTAAAACTCCAAGATGAAGGTAGGGCTAAAGGATCATGTCCTTGCCTTATGGGGATCCTTCTTTCCTATGGTGGCCCCAAACCTTTTCAGCCCATCCTGGGCCTTCCTCCCAGGAGGGATTTCTGGTCTCTTGGCCACTTGGGTGCCTCCAGTGTGCCATGACTGACAGACATTGTGGAGCAGAGCACTACCTTCCCAGAGATCTGATCTACTCCTAGCACACATTCCCAGCCCCTCAGGATGTCTCAAAAAAGATTACCTTTTCCAGACTCTGACAGGCAGGACCCACCCCCCACAGAGTCTTGGGCAGAGCGTACACCTTTAGCACAATCTGAAACTGCCTAGGCAGCCTTTAAAAACTCGTGTCTGTGTGCAAACCCCTCAATCCTCCTCAAGATTTCCTGGCTATCAAATCCTAAAGACACAGTGACCATCTTTTTGGCACAAAGGGTCATGGGATAGATACTTTATCACTAGGAATCCCTCCTAAGCCAGCATCCTTCCAGAGAGTTGGAGAGAAAGAGAGAAGGTCCTCCCTGAGCCTCCTTTCCTGCAGGCTGAGCCCCCATCTCCCTCAGCCGCTTCTCACCTGACTTGTGCTCCAGAGCCCGCCCCAGCCCAATTCTCTGCACACACTCGAGCACCTCAAAGTCTTTCTTGTAATGAGGAACCCAAAACTGACCCCAGGATTAAGGTGAGACCTCAGCAGTGCCCAGAACAGGGGGACAGTCACTGTCCTGGTCATGCTGGCCACACTATTGCTGACACTGGCCAGGATGCCATTGTCCTTCTTGGCCACCTGGGCACACCTGGGCTCGTGTTGGGCAACTCTGGGCCAGCACCTCGAGCTCTTTTTCTGTGGGATGATTGGAAACTGCAGGGAACGATCAGTGGAATGTGGACAGTTTAGTAACAACTCCAAGGGGCCCAGTCTGATTTCGGGACTCTTTGGCCGCTTTGGTAACAAGTCAAGTCAGCCCAGTTCCCCTTAAGAGCTCTGTGGCCGCCTGAAGTAACCAGCCCGTAGCCCTACAGGGGGATGTTGTAACCCAAGTGCAGGTGTAAGCTATGTCTTTGGACACCCGTTCCCACTCTTGCAGAACGTTGGGGTTTATTTATGGATCCCTCGTGCCCGCTGGCCGAAGCGCCTCCTGCCCCCGCTGTTGTTGCTGTCGGAGCTCGCAGCGCAGCCCTGCAGGAACGGCCGCTGCGCGCGGGCCCCGCTCCGCCGCTGCCCCGGTGACGGCCGAACCCTGGGCGCGAGCACCGCCACGGGGGCGGGGCCTGCGCCCCTCGCGCTGCTCGGCCACCAATGGGGAGCCGCGGGACGGGCGGGGCGGGCGGGGATTGGCTGGGGCCGGTGGGCGGGGGCGGGGCCCGGAGGGGCGGGGCCCGGCTGAGGGGCCGTTGGTGCGGCAGAGTGGGAGCGGCGGCGGCCGGGGCGGCGTGGGGGAGCGGAGTGCGGTGGGGAAGGGACCGACCCCCGGTGGGAGAGAAACCGACCCCCGAAGGGCGAGGGACCGACCCCCGGTGAGGAGCTGAGTGGCCTCTGGCGAAGGAGTGGCCCATAACGAGTGCCCCTCGCGGCGTGGTCTCGCGTCCTATGCCCAGTACCAGCGCTCTCTGACTGATCCACATCTGTACTTGCATCTGTTTGACATCTGGACACAGGACTCCCATGCTGACCTCCATGGCTGCTGGCATATATTTATTCCCTTTGTGTCACTTTCCAGGTACTTTATGGAGTTATGATCCGGATGCAGTGTCTGGTTTCTCACACAGCTGTTGAATTAATCTTTTTGCACAAAAGGTGGTGGATGATGCACTGGCATTTACTCTTTGGTGTTTCACACTTTCCAAGGCATTTTGGAAGCCAAATGAAACTTATGTACTTAGAAATTAAATATGTAGGGAATGTAGTCAAATATTGCTTGTGTGACGTATTCCTTAATGAGTTCTTTTAGAAAAAGCAACTATATAGAACTGTACCCATTTGTTTTAAATTAATACACAAGATCAAAATAAAAGGACAAGGAGCCGAATCTAATTACCGACTGTCCTGCCTCCCCACCAAAAAAGGGTGACAACCTTACATGCAATCCATTTTTAGAGCTGTGTGACAGGTTAGATGTATTAGCAGTCCAGAATCACAATATCTGTATACTGCCGAATTGGCGTACCCAATACTTAACAGAAACTTAATAGTAATATTTGGTATATGTATGTAAGGGATAGTGTTTTGAGGGGTTTTGTCTTATATGCATTTACTGTGAATACATTCTCTCTTTTCTCGGTGGTTTTGTATGTGTCCATGCCTGACTTCTGCCATAAACTTCTCACTGGCTGTGTGGGAGGTGTACAAGAAGGTGCTGTCAGCCCTGCTGGGAAGGTCTTCCTTGGAATACATGCACACCATGGAATCCTCTGAAGTTATACTATGTCTGTTCTTAGAGTATTTAATAACCATTGTGTAGCCAGAGCAAACGTGGACATCAAGGCTCTCACCTTCCTCACGTGTTCAGTTCAAACAAAACCAGAAAGCAATCTATGTCATCTTTTAGAATAAGTTACAGCATTTGTATCTCTTATAATTAGTAACACTGTTGATCTGGTAGGCACCACATCATCAATGGAAACGTACTGGTTGATAATTTTGGCACTTAAAATTGTCAGTGGACTATTGCTGGTATTTGACAAGACAGTTTTACCTGCTCAAGCTCCATGAACCCAAGGGACTTGAACAAAATGTGTGATGTGAACTGTTAGAAAGAGTACTACAGTTTTTACTAACTTGTTACTGTAATTCCTAGGGTTTGGGAGAGAGTTTAATTTCAATTTTGTGAGGAGAAAAACTCAGCCTAACAAAGCCTGATGGGTTTGGCAGAGTCTAAAGGAAGATTCAGAAAAGTGCCTCAGGGTATTTAGTTGGAAGGATGAGGAGAGAGAAGTAATTTCATGACCACTTGATGGAGCTTCTTTGTATTCTGTGCATCCCCATATTAATTAAAAGCTGTATTAATGCAGGGTCACTAACACTCCGTTTTTTCTTCATATTTCAGGTGTCATGAGTAAATCTGAAATCAGTTGACTTCAGGCCTGGATCACTGCCTGTGTGCTTTGGTTTGCAAATGCTTCTTGCTGCCACTTGTTCTCACCTACCATCATTTTTGCCAACTGGATTCCTCTCCTGTGGTGTGCCAATATCTTGGGATTTGCAGTGGCCGTGTTTGCAATGATGAAAGGCTACTTTTTCCCTGCCAGTGCCAAAGACTGGTATGTAAGTTTTAGTAGTGAGAGAATACTGGTATCAGAGATTAAAACTGCTAACTAAAATTCGAGTATGTAAATGGAATGACAGAGGCACAGGGAGCTAGGCCAGTGCATGGCAGTGGTTCTTTGCTTCAATAGCACCATCCCCTGTGTCTCATGCTGCAGCCTCAGTATCACAGGTCCTCCCACAAAGGAGGTTTGATTGTTGGTTGCTTGTCAAGGGATGAACGGTGGAAATGCTGAACTGCAGAATCTGATCTTAAACAAAAGTTTGTGAAAACTGTTATAAATTCGTGTCGTTTTCAGCACTTGACAATATGGAACATGACCAACTGAGTTTTATTTTGATACTGAAACCAGACTTTATGGAGCTACTGAGCTGAGCAGGTTGGCCTGGGGTAGTAGCTGGTATGGGCATTGTTTTGGATTGGAGCTGAGACAGTATTGATAACACAGGGATGTTTTCACTGTTGCTGAGCAGTGTTTACACAGCATCAAGGGCTTCTCTGCATCTCACCCCACCCTCCAGGGAGTGGCTGGGTGAGCACAGGGAGTTGGGAGGGGACACTGCTTACCCCAGGTGAGCCAAGGAATATCCCAGGCCCTATGGCATCATGCTCAGCACATCAGGCTTGAGGAAAAAGGAAGTGGAGGATGTCAGGAGTGATGGTATTTGTCATTCCAAGTCACCATTACCTGTGATGGAGCCCTGCTTTCCTGGAGATGGCTGAACATCTGCCTGCAGGTGACAGGTGGGGAATAGATTCCTTATTTTGCTTTGTTTGTGTGCTTGTACTTGTTAAACTGTGTTTGTCTCAACCTGTGAGTTTTATCCTTTTCCTGATTCCCTCCCCCATCCCACTGGGGGAGTGAGCAAGCAGCTGTGTGGGGCTGAGTTGCCAGCTGGGGTTAAACCATGACAGTCCTTTTTGGTGCCTGACATGGAGCTCAAAGGGTTTGAGTTAACAGCAGCTTTGGCTGGAATGTGCTGGATTGGATTTATAGCTGTTGGTGCTGTTGAGTTGTCTGACTCCTGTGCTTGCCATGGGGCTCTTTAGGGGTTCCATTTTGATTTTACTGCTGGCTCTAGTGCTTCTCCTCTTCCTGTGCTGTGCCTGGGGACACTTGGATGACAGCCATGGTGACACACTCGGGCTGGCAGGTGGCCAGGGCATCGCTGCTGTTTCTGTGCTGCTGGAACTCCAGTGTGAGCTCCAGTTGAGGGAACCGTGACCTGTGGATGAGCCCACGTGGGACCAGGACACCCTCAGGCATCAGTGGCTGGGAGTAAGGCCATGGCAGAGCAGGAACCTCTCAGAGCATCAGTGGCTGTGGCCGTGGCCGTGCCCAAGAAGGAATTGTGGCCCAAGGATAAACCTGAAGCCCCTGTGGCTGTGGATAGGGCCATGCTCAGCAGGTGCCCCATGGAACATCAGTGCCTGTGCATGGGGTCGTGCTGGAGCCCCTCAGAGCCATGGCCATGGATAAACCCCTGGCAGAGCAGTTACAGCCTTGGAGGTGCTGCAGCTGTGGGGAAGGCCACATCCACTTCTTTAGGTGGAGAATGGAAAACTTCATTCTCTATCACTTGTGTAAAATCATGTTTGCAAAAATTTACGGTTATAAATTCTTAGTTTCAGGACAAATAAAATACTGCTAATTTCCCTTCAGCTACTTCTTTTCCTGTTACATGGTTATCTTTCAGAGTGACTAAGGGATATAAAAGGAGCTCTTGAAAAAGCTTAATTTCAAGAGCTTCTTGGAATTCTATTTTCCAAGGTGAAACAAATAAAAAGAAAGGGGGATCATAGTATGAAGTATGCAGCTTATAACAAGTTTGGTAGTTATGTTCAAGCAAAAAGACTTTTTTTTATTATGGCACATAAATATATTGTTAGTTTTTAGAGGAAGTAGAAAAGTGTGTAAGTTGAAAAGTGTTTTTGTAGAAGCAGCTGAATGCACTGGTCTTCATGGCAGGATTGGATGAGTTGTGGTGGTGAGTGTGTGTTTTGGTTTTGTTGCAGTCATCCTGGAGAGGATGGTCTGGGCAGGAGAAAAAGGCTCTCTGCAAACCTAGAAAACAAGTGTATATTGGAGCTGAGCTTTGTTTGGCAGCTGGATCTACACACATCATTTTCTTATGTAGCCTTGGAAATTGCACTGCCCCTTTGCTGTTAAAGCCACGGTGATTTAAATATTGCAAGATAATCTGGACTCCTAAATCAGGGTAGCCTTGCACAGCACAGTGTGGTCCCTTCTGTTCCCTGAGAACTGTTGGATGTTTTATGGAAGAAATTGCCCCTTCAAGATTAATAAAAATCCCATTTTAGTCTGGTCTGTGAGCTTCATCCTAACATAAGCACTGTGTAAGCAGTGCTCCAAGCAGCGTCCCACTAATGTCACCCTTGAAAACTGGAATCTGAAGGACCATCAGCTTGCTCATCTTCATGCCTGGATCACTTTGTTGTGTGCATGGCAGAGCTGTTAAATTCGTTTATTCCAGAATACCAAAAGAAAAATAAAAAAGTGGAGTATATTTGGGGGTGTATATTGGATTAACTTCTGTCATGATATTTCCTATTAATTGATACTCTGTGGTCAATATCACCTATGAAGTTTGAAGATCACCCATTCAATCTCTGTAGTATGCTGGGAATTTCAAATATAAAAATGTCAATATTTGCAAAATGGGACATTTTAAAACTTGGGTTAAATAAAACATAATGGGAAAACACAGCAAAATGATCTGGTAATCTGGTAATTACTTGGAGCAGTTAACAAAGTAGTTTGGTTGAGTTATTGTAGGAAGAAAAGTTACAAATTCTCACTTGAAGGGGGCGTAAGAGGATGAGAATCTTCCAGATTGTTTTAGATCTACCTAAGGAACAAAATACACCCCAGTGTTGTAGTGTACCACCTTTATGGATTGTCAGTGTTCGATTTATGGGTGAAATGGAGTGGGGAGAGGGGAACCTGCAATACCTCTGGGAGGGGAGATTGCCTTCACACGTGGAAAACCTCTGCCACCTCTGGCATTTCTGAGACCAGGGCTCCACCTTTGCAGTGTAATTTGTGATGGAATGGGATTGCTCAGTTCCAGTTTTACTCTGACAGTGGGAATGACAACAGGAGAATGTGCTGTTGCCTCACGATGACAGCCAAACTCTTTTCTGCTTTTAATTACCAGTCTAAGGTTCTGATCATGTGTCTAGGGCTGCACTGCCTAAATTGAGTCTCTTCAGTAATGCAGAGTCTTCACTCAAGGTTAAAAGTGATGTGCAGTTGAAGATAAAATTATAATAGCATATTTTTTCTACTTTATTTCATGCAGGATAAAAAAGTGCAAATGTGTGTGTCAAATCAAAAGCTTGCTTCGTTTTTAGATGATGGATACAGATCTACTACCAGACAGGTAATTAAACTATTATTTTTATATTATGATATCCAAAATTTTAAAAATATACTTTCCCTTAAAAATGTAAAAAATTCTTGCAGTCCACAGAAATGTGAAATACATGTTTTATCATTTACCAAAGTATAAATCAAAACAACAAAAAATGTCTTATAAGTACATGTTGCAACAGCTATAAAGTAGTATGGAAGGATTGGAGAATCATTGCAACAATAAGTAATAGAAAATGTCTTCTAAATAGAGGAAGTGAAATCAGGAAACAGATGAGTTCACAAGGGAAGAATATAAACCAGAGAAAAAATAGCCCTTGTTTTTTGCAAAAAAAAATCTGACAAATATGTGTAATTATATGATGTACATAGAGGAAATTAATAATTGCATTGTATATTGTAAAATGTTAATCTGGACAGAGATGGTGTATAAGCTAGGATATGAAATAATAAGACTTGCAACAGTTATGAAGCATAGTCACTATAAAGGTTTTGAAAAAGACCTTAAACAAACTTTTGTACACTGTAAGGAGTTACAGAAGAGATGATGTATTCAAAGCTAGAAGAAGAGAATCAAGGTATGAAACCTTTTATCTTGAAGGAGAATGTAAAAAGTAGGCCTCCAAAAATGCAGGACAAGAGGCCAGAGGACCAACAACGATTCAACCCTGAGAATACAGATGGCCACGAAAGGGCAAAAAAGGGAGCCTGGCCCTTTCACAGAAGCTGTTCCCAGAGGTGTGTCCCAAAACCACCTGTCCTGCACTGTCAGTCACCAGTCCATGGCTGCCTCAATGCTGTGACAGTGCCTTAGGAGAAGATGCTCAGAATGGTGCTGCAGAAAAAGGTTCAGGAGCAAAGGCAGGTGATCCCATCTCCAGTGAAGTCCCTGCCATCAGCAGTACAGGAGAACGATGAGTAAGACCTTATACACTGGGATACCTGTGGCAAGAGCCTCCATCTCTGCCAGAGCCTGGGTGAGAGCTGCCAGAGTGCAGAGGGAGGCAACCCTTTGGACAGGCGTCCCTGCTCCCTCAGAGCCACGGCTATGAGACAAACAGCCTCATCCCTGAGGATGCAGATGGGCAGGAAAGGCCTGGAAGCAAAGCTGTGAGTGCAGCACACAGCAGCAGCAAGGCAATATTGAGAATGTGTCGCAGGAACAAATGTGCTGGAGCTGCTGATTGCCAGTGTGTGGCTCTGAAGAAAATGCACCTCTGCCATCGGAGAAGGGCCTTGGTGTGGTGCTGGCCGAGATCCTCCAGCAAAGCAAAGGCAGCATTGTTACCTTGTCCAGCTCAATGTCTGGAGCAGGCAGTGCAGGAACAGGACGAGGAAGAGGAAGATGTCCACAGCTGGGTGACTTGTGGCAAGAGTCTGCATCACTGCCAGAGCCTCGGTGAGAGCTGCTGGACTGGAGAGGGAGGAAGCCCTTTGGACAGGACTGCCTGCACCCTCACATCCATGGGCATCTGTAAGGTAAGAAGGATTCACAGTGCCCAGCCTTAATAGAACTGGAAGCCTTTCTTCCAAATGTACATAGATTTTTTAATATTATGGCTATCAGGTTAGAATAGCTTGAGCCTGGACAGCCAATAGTAGAAAAGTTCCACTGTCTGCTAAGCAATAATATACATGATGGATTCCCTAGTAGCAACATTAGCTTTCATTTCCTATAACAAGTTCTTGTAGAACAATTTCTTCTCCATACCACCTTATTTTTGCTACTTACTCCATTTTGGAGACTTTGTTACATCTCTCCTGCCTTGACTGAGTAGCGTTCTTTGTTCTCTTATTCCAAATCCTCTTGGTTTTCTTTCCCCCAGGTATTGGTAGAACCTGTTCCTCCTTGAGCAAGCAGATTGGCCAGGAAAATCCAGAAAGCAGGAGTGGAGGCCAAGGCCATTGCAGAAGGGGTTTCTGGCAGGCAGCTACAGAGCAGCACTTTGCAGGAGCTGTGGCTTGCTAAATCACAGCTTTAAGGATGCTGTGGTGGTGCCAGAGGAGAAGACCCTTGGTGTTGTGCAGGAACAAGTTCCTCCAGAAGAAAAGGTGGCGTTCCTTTGTGCAGGGAACTCGTTGGTATCAGCAGTGGAGGAGCAGGGTGAGGAAGGCCTGCAGCCTTCGGATTGTACTGCAACAGCCTTCACCCCTGCTAGAACCTCAGTGAGAGCTGCCAGAGTGCAGAGGGAGGCAGCCCTTTGGACAGGCGTCCCTGCTCCCTCAGGGCCACGGCTATGAGACAAACAGCCTCATCCCTGAGGATGCAGATGGGCAGGAAAAGCCTGAAAGCAAAGCTGTGAAAACCTTTGAGTGGTCGTCCATCTTGCATCCATCTTGGGTAGATCCATCACTGTGCTCTTATACTGCCCAAGGTGTATCCTTTGAAAGCCTTCTTATAAACCTCTCCTGGATTCCTTTTACACTGTCCAGCTGCCTCTGTTCCAGGCAGCCTCTCCTGGGCATCACACCAAGGAACACTGCAAAGTCCTTGAAGAGGGCAAGCCCTGCTCAGCAGAAAGCAAAGCACCCGCCGTGTTTGATCCACAGCATTCCCATGCAAACACAACACATGCCAGCCACTGGCAAGAAAGAAACCATATGGCAATCAAAACCAGAGCAGTGAGAGCACCATGAGCGCTCCTTGGCAAATCCTGATTTATTTAGAGCACAGGCACTGCAGAAGACAGTGAACTGCTAACAAAATCCTCTTTCTGCCTTTGACAGCCAGTTCAGGAGAGCTCCCCAGAGGCAGAGGAACTTCAACTCCCTTTGTCTCTGGAGGGTCTACTCAGGCACAGAGTGGTACGTGTTTCCAGCTGGATCTCACCTTGCAGGAACAAACAGAGCCTCTGTCCTCTCTCAGGGTCCACACCTGGCCAAGGCCATGGTGTGTGGCTGTGAGGAATCTCCCTGGGAGGAAGAAGGCTCTGCCACGAGCCACAAGGCCTGGCCTGCATTTGCCTGCCAGTGGTTGGAGGGAAAGAAAGAGGAAAAGTTCATCAGGGCTCAGGGTGAAATGAGGTTTTGGTGCTTCTGGCTCTTCTCCCAGCTTTCATAGCAGAGCAACGTCTCTGCCCCTGCCACCCGCAGGCCCTTGGAATGCACACAGAGCCCTCCCTTGTTTCACTTCTGGAGACACCCAAATGGTGGCCTCAGCTTGAAAGGACAGCTGTTGTTTCAATGTTGCATTTCGTGGCTTGCTAAAGGTCTTCCTACCTGTGCTCCAGCCAGTGCTGGAAGACACAGAGTTCCCATGCAGAAGGAAAGGCAAGGAAAGCTTGAAGAAAGCTGAAGGGAGCACCTAAGGGATTAGCCCTTTTGCCAGGAGGTTGCTTTAGCTGAAGCTGCTGACAAGGAGCAGACTTGACACCCTGCAATGGATTTGTTTGTAGTTGTTTTATTTTTTGAGTCCTGTGTGAGACGTGGGAACTGGGTGCTGCAGAGGCTCCTGAAAGGCATCAGAAATGCCCGGCCCGCACTCAAGGGTGCCAGAAGATCTGCTCCAGCTCTGGCCTGTCCGCGGGGTGCTTGGACAAACACCAGCGGATCAGATGTTCGCACTCTGGGCAGAGAAGCCAGAAAGTGCCGGTCATTTGCAGAAGGCTCCTGCCCAGCTGCCCCCGGCGCCCGCAGGACCCGACCGACTCTGCCCCGTGCGGGAGAGCGGCACGGCGGGACACGGCCACCGCCTTCAGCCACGCGTGCCGCACGGAGCCCGTGGGCACGGGCCGCCTCCCGCGGCCGGCCCTTGAGGGCACAGCGACATCCTGCCCAGCTGTGCGAGGGCCCCGCCGGGCTGAGTGCCGCCATCTGCCAAAGCCTGCCTTCTTGAGGCCGGATACCAACCTGGAGAGAGCTGGAGCCCGAAGAAGAGCTGCCCCGACACGATGTCGCGGTTGTCCCAGAAGGGAAGGCTCCCGCACACCATTTCGTACAGCAGCACGCCCAGGGACCAGACGGTCGCCGAGCGGCCCTGGTAGCAGCCAAGGCCGATGCCCTCGGGCGGGCTGTACGCGCGTGTTCCTAGGGGAGACAGGCGGCGCTGTGCAGGCGCAGGCCGCTGCCTTCCAGAGCCTGGCGCCGGCCTCCCGGCTGAGGCAGGGGCTGCGCCGGCGGCCCCGACTTCCCCCGGAGGCCACCGCACGTCCCCCAACCACCTGGCCAAAGCCAAGAAACGATTCTGCAAGGCGAAGAAGGCCAGCGGAGCAGCCCATGCCCTTGCGGGCCAGGCAGGCCGAGGGGCCGGGCCCCGGCTTCTGCAGCCCCCCCTCTGTGGGCAGGGCCGGCAGCCGGCTCCTGGGGAACGGCATCTGCCCCGTGCCACAGGGCAGCCAGCAGCCGGCTGAAGGCCGCAGCCCGCGGCCCGGCAGGGAATGGCGCCGTGCAGTGCCTGGCCCTGGCAGCGGGGCCCGGGCTGGGGGGTCACCGGCAAACCGTGTGTAGGCCCGCTCCTGGAGGAAGGTGCCGCAACCGAAGTCAATGAGCTTCAGGTCATAGGGCACCGGGTCCACGAGGAGGTTCTCCGGCTTGATGTTGCGGCGCAGGACGCTGCAGGCGGTGCACACGGCCTCCAGCACCTGGCGGAAAAGCCAGCGCGCCACCTCCTCGTTCAGGAAGCCCTGCTCTCACAGGAACTGCAGGAGATCCTACGATGGCTTCGGACACTCCATCACCAGGAGGAAGCTGTCAGGCAGCTCAAACCAGTCGAGCAGCTGGATGATGGAGTGGCAGCCAGAGCCCACCTTCTCCATCAGCACGATCTCCATGGGAGCACGGGTGCTGTCAGGCTGTGAGGAGGAGACAATGCCTGCAGCAGGCCTGATGCCGCCCTGTAGCTGCGCTGTCCCCTGCCTGGGATGCCCCGCAGTCTTCCTGGTGCTTTGGCTTCCTGCCAAGCCCCAGAGGATGCTTGCGAGGTGGCCCCTGCCCCAGCCCCAGCCCCGGTCTCTGGCATCCCCAGGCCCGCCATGCTCCAGTTCGCACGCTGAGCCCACGCCCGCCCCGCTCCCCCCCTCCATCCCCTGCCTGTCACTGCCGGGGCCCCGGGCTTATCCCTGCCCACCCCGCCCCGCTCTGCCTTGCTCTGTCCCGCTGGCCGCGCTCACGCACCAGCTCGTCCCACTGCAGTACGCTCTCCCGGGCCACGCGTCTGATGGCCACCTGCAAGCCATCGAGAGAGGGGGCCTGAGCTCAAGCCCTGCCCCTCCTCCCACGCCGGCCGTTGCGGCCACTCACCGGGCTCCCATTCGAGAGGCGGATACCCGAGAAAATGGTGCCAAAGCCACCGGTCGCCAGCTACGGGCCCAGCTGGTACAGCTCCTGCAGCTGCTTCTTTTGCCCTGTGGCCAAGAGCGAGCCATCAGCCTCGAGCCCAGGGCCCCCTGTTCAAATGTCCACCAGTCAGGCGCGCCGGGCCAGCGCGGGCCACGCTGCTCTCACCTGCTTCCTGCTGCGTGCCGGGCTGCGGCCACTGCGGGGTAGCCGTTGGGCTGGCGAGCGGCACAGCTGGGGCAGGGCAGGGCACGGAGGCGGCTGCAGGAGCCGCGGTGCCAGCGGGGCAGGGCGGCACTGTCGTTGTCCCCGGCGTCACGGGCTGCACTGTGATGTTGAGAACAGCCGGGGCTACAGCCCGAGGCGTCACACAGGGGGGTCCCAGGAGCAGCTGCAAAGAAGACAGGGCTTTTTGAAACCTCTAAAGCCCTTGACGTCACAGCCACTGGAAGTAGCCGTGGTGTCTTCAGGGGCCCTGGCCCGGCCTGGGGATGCCCCTCAAGAGCCCAGGGGAAACCTAAGACAGCTCTTAGGCACATCTCACCTGCTATTAGAGAGGCCTTCGTGGTGGTTGAAGTCTCTCTTGGGGCAGCTTCCTGGAGATGGAGGAACCCCCTTGGTGTCTCGAGGGTTGTCTCCACCACGAGGCTGGGGCTGTTGCCGGCTGGCACAACTGGCACAGCATCCTGGCAGCTGTGGGCCTGCAACTGCTGGCTCCAGGATGCTCGCTGCTCCGCCAGCTGCTCCTGTGAAGGCTCCCCTGGCTCGGGCTGGGCTCCCACTTGGACTTCTGGGCTTTCCTGGCCACGTCAACGGTCAGGGTTGTGCCCAGGTTCTTGACGCCCAGGGAGCTGGGAGACCTGTCCACGGGCTCTGCACCGTCCGCAGGCAGACAGGTCTCTGTCGGAGAAGGGAGACGCGGACACCAATTCGGTCATCAGCAAAGTCTCATTTATTGATACGCAGAGTGGCGATTAAATACAGTACCTAATTAGCTCATGCATATTGCAAAAGCTAAGCTCATCATTGGTTGCCTTGCCATTTGCGTCACTATGCTGATTGGCTAAGTTTGTAGCTACACTTTTGCAATTTCATGGCTAGCAGAGTTCTTCTAGTTCTTCTTTTACAGTCTGTCTTTGTTCATCTTATCACAATTCTACGTGCCTTCCCTTTTACTGTGCCCTTGAGGCTGAGGCCTGCTTTGTTAGCCTGACTAAATTGATCTGACTATGGCCTCTCTCTTCTAGCCATTCCTGCACCAGGCTCTCCACACTTCCCCCGTTTTCTTTTTGAGCGAGAAGATTAGTATGCCAAGCTTTGCTAACAGTTTTTTGGATGAAATTCTGTAAGCAAGTTATTAAGCAAGGAAGCAACAAAGCTAAGCATAAGAATACGCCTAAGATCATGATAGCATACTTAATGATGGTCCGAATCCATCCTCCAAGGCCCAGGCTCTTTAGCCATTCATCAATGTCCCAACCATCTTTCTCCTTTAGGTCATGTAGTCTGTTTTGTATGTCTCGTATCTTTTTGTGAATGGATTCAGAGTGGTCAGACAAATTCATGCAGCACATTCCTTCAAATTCTTCACAACCGTGTCCCTGTGCTAGAAGTAGGAAATCGATGGCTGCTCTGTTTTGCAGTACTGCATGGTTAACACTTGAGACATCCCTGGCCATCATATCTAACACCTGAGAGGTGGTGTTAAATTTATCTTTTGCCCAGCACCCTAACTGTTTGGCTAGGGCCATAGCTTTCCTGGCTGCTGCGTGGGGGAGGAGTACAGCAGTTGCTACCTGTCTAAACTCACTCCAAAAGTGTGGTTGCCCTATGTCTGTGCAGTCAAGATCGTGTAAACTGCGTTTTGTTCTATTTGCATTGTTTGCAAGTTGCATGAGAGTAGTTACATTGGGGTGAAACATGGTTAGTTTCCCTAGATAGCAGGGTCCCCCTTGTGGCCTCACTGGAATACCATTCCAGGCACGATCCCCACAAATTAAAAATATTCCTGGGGGTAGTGCTCTTGCCTTTGTGATGTACCTACCGTTACATTTGGGGTAGAGTTGAGTATGAATTGTTGATAGACTAGTAAGGGCCGAATCAAGGGTTGCCCAATACTTGCGGTGTGTGTTAAAGTTTTTGTTTTCTAGGGGCAAAAAACTAAACCATCTTCCTGCGTTTTTCCCCATTGAGGCGTTAGTGCTTCCAAAGAGATCAATCTCCTCCGGAGGAGAGGCTAAGGTTCTATTCAAAGCTAGGACAAATTCACATTGCCAGCATCCATCATGTTGTGAGGGATAAATGCTAAGGTAGGCACAGCCTTGTAATAAATCGTCATCTCTCTTTGCAGGCAGGTTACTGTTATTAAGATACCCTGCAAACTCTCTTGGCTTCCAGACTGGTAATCCTACAAGACAAGTTTTGAAGGGGTTCTGTGCTCCCCCTAAGCTTAAGCAGATTGATTCTTGCTTCGTTATGTTAGCAAATGTTACCCATACATTTTTTCTAGATGTGTGCTCCATTGGAAAAGCATTTGTGCAAGCAAAGTTAGTAAGCATAAGCAGTGTGATGAGTATCATTTTGATTGCTTAGGTAGCCCACTCCTTCTGTACTTCGGGTTAGCTGCGGCTATGTGCCACTGTTTTACCTTCTCTATGCACTGGTCTAATACCTCTCCTGGGTCGGTACCTGGTTTAACTGGCCCTATCCGAGGGAAAGGCAGATATGGCACTTTAGTCATGCATCGGGTAGCGACAATGCAAGATTTTGCAGTGATGCTCTGCCTCCAGAGCCAATTAGTTATTTCCCACCGGGCCCAAGCTAACAGAAGCTGTTCTGGTGCTTCATATACACTCGGGATCTGTGCAAACGGTACTCCTGCTTCTCCCTCTAATGCCGCACCCCAGCTTGAGCGTCTTAGGTCTTCCCTTTGACACTCTCGACACCACAATCTATATACTGCTCTTTGTCTTACCCATGTGCAGTCCCCACAGCCCCCACACTTTAGAGCCACCCAAGCTTCACACCACGACCCTCCACATGCGCAACATGGACGGTCATTGAGGGGCTGTTCTTCCTCGTAGGCGTGGATCTCAATCCAATCGGCCCAGTCCAATGGCGGTCGCTGCAGTGCTTCACGGGCTACGCGGCTATACCGTCCCAGCTCTTGTAAATAGGGCTGCAAGGTCACTGCTATTTTCTGATGAATCCGTTCCCGGTCGTTTGGTGTCAATCGTATCCCCAGGAATCTTTCCGCCCACTCGGTCATTTAGAATGGGCTTCACCCATCTAGCAGGGACCCAAACTGTTCCTGTGGGAGTAGAAACACAAACATAACCTCTGCCCCAGTATATTACCTCAGCGGGGCCATTCCATACTCCTGTCTTTGGATCCCGGTATTTTACCCACGCTTTTGTGCTTTCTTCCTTGTTACTTTCCCTTTTTCCTCTATGCCTAATTGCAGGCGGCTCTGATTCTTCCCCAAACACACACAAAAAATTCATGACATAAAGAACCTTAGCTAACCTTTCTTGTGGATCATCTATGGATTTGTGCTTGAGTAGGTACTGTTTGAGTGTCCCATTGGCTCTTTCTACTATGGCTTGTCCTGTGGGTGAGTGTGGTACTCCTGTGATGTGTTTGATTCCCCAGAGTCTCATAAACTGGCTTACTCTTTTGCCGACATAGGCTGGTCCATTGTCGGTCTTTATTTCCCTAGGCATTCCCATGACTGCAAAGCAACTTGTTAGGTGCCTTATTACATGGATTGCCTTTTCTCCTGTTTGTGCGGTAGCCCAAATGTACTTGCTGTAGGTGTCTATTGTGACGTGTACGTATTTGAGCCTACCAAATTCTGCTACGTGTGTAACGTCCATTTGCCAAATTTCATTACTTTCTAGACCCCGAGGATTTACCCCACACCCAAGACCCACCCCACTGTTGTGATGACTACAGGTGGGACAGGCTCTCACTATTGCTTTAGCTTCTTGTATGCCTATTTTGAACTCGCGCACCAATCCCTTAGCATTCTGGTGAAATCGTGTGTGTGATTCTCTTGCCTCAATCCCCCTATCATCTGCTACATTCATAACCAATCTATCTGCCCTGGCATTGCCCTCTCCCAAGCCTACATCCCACTTGTGGCTTCTGATGTGTATGATACAATAAGGCTTAAACCTTGCCCCTACTGCTCGCTTTAGCTGCAGTAAGAGTTCATAGAGTCTTTTGTTCTGCACCTCTTTCACAGAGGCGTCTTCAATTCTCTGTGCTACTCCTGCAACATAAAACGAGTCAGTGACCACATTCAAAGGCCCTTGCAGTTCACTTAGTGCCCACACAATAGCAAGCAATTCCAATGTTTGTAAACTGTCCTCTGGAGCAGCGTCTATTATCTGCTTTTTCCATCGAGGGCCTTCTTTCCAGGTGATGGCTGCCCTCCTCGATTTCTTTCCGGCATCCGTGAATGCTGTGATGGCACCTGCTATCGGTTGTTCCGATCGTGTTGGCTTTGATACCCAGTCCCAATTTCCTAACCACTGAAGGTGACGTGGTGTCAGCGGTCCTGTGTTGACTGCTGCTTCAGCTTCCAGCAAAGCCGTTTGTAAGTCCTCAGAGTTGAGGAGGTACCAATCTAAGTCCTCCTTTTTCATGGGTAGGTGGATTGCGGTCGGGCCTGTTCCGGTGATTTCCAGAATCCTTACCCGACCCTTACGAATCAAGGTAGCTACTTGTTCGATTTTTGTACTGATTGTCCTTTTTGCTTGTAAAGGTGGGGTTATCCACTCTAGTACCTGTATCTCCCCCGTTTTCTTTTGTGTCTGTGTAAGTGCTCCAAGCAGATGATCAGGAGTATTCCAAATGGTGAGGTCTATAGGTAATGATACATCTCGGCGGGAGACAAATCCTTCATTGACGCAGCGAATAATGCCATTGAGAGCGTCTTTTTGTTGTGGTGTCATGGTTACAGGTGTGGTTGGATCGGTCCCCTTGAGCAGTGGCCTGAGGGATTCTAGCAGAGAGTTGGGTATCCCAACAATTGGTTTGAGCCACTGTAGATCTCCTAGTAAGCGTTGTGCTTCATTTAGATTGGTGATTTTTGTTGCAATTTGAAGTTTTTGCGGCCGTATGATTTGATTTGTAATAGTCCATCCCAGGTACTTCCATGGTGTAGATTGCTGTATCTTTTCTGGAGCTATCATGAGAGATGCTTTTGCTAAGGTGTTTCGAATTTCCTGCATTTGAATATCTGTAAATGCTATTTTCTGGGCGAATAGGATGTCATCCATGTAGTGGTAAATAATTGTGTCGGGCCATTTTAGTCTTAGGGGTTGCAAGGCCGCATCAACATATAATTGGCACAAAGTAGGCGAGTTTTTCATACCTTGTGGGAGAACAGTCTATTCATATCTTTTGTCAGGTTCCCCCCTGTTAATTGCCGGTAGGGTAAATGCAAATCTTTTTGTATCCTGGGGGTGTAAGGCTATAGTAAAAAAGCAGTCCTTTAAATCAATAATTAAAAGAGGCCAATGTTGTGGGAGCATGGCTGGATTGGGAAGTCCCGGTTGTAATGCTCCCATTGCTTCCATTTGATCATTTACTGCTCTTAAATCATGCAGAAGACGATATTTCCCTGATTTCTTTTTAATCACAAAAATTGGCGTGTTCCATGGGCTTGTGGAAAGTTTTAAATGTCCTTGTTGAAATTGATCTTCCACGAGTTGATGTGCTTGTATTAGACTTTCCCTTTTTAGAGGCCATTGCTTAACCATTACCGGTTCATTGGTAGTCTAGGTGATTGGGATTGGGAAAGTCCAAGCAATGGCAATTACCCCAAAGGGTGCTCGTTGGATAGAACGACCCCAAGCTGAGCTAAAATGTCCCTTCCAATTAGACAATGTACCATGGGCGGTAATGCAACTACTGATAACACAGTTACCAAGTCCTGCCCATCTATAGTAACCCTTATTGGGGGCGTTTTCTTTGCGAGGGTGAACCCTCCGACGCCCGTCACGGTATCCGTGGTTTGTAATGATGGCCAATCACAGGGCCATTTTTCTGGAGAAACAATGCTGGTATCTGCTCCAGTGTCTAAAAGTCCCATCATTTTTATTGTACGTCCTGCATAGGTGAACCTCACCTCCTTTTTGGGTCTAGTATTGAGATCCATTGTGAGCAGAGCAACACCAGAGGATCCAAAACCTTGGTCCTTGCGCGGGGTTTGTGTTTGTGGTTGAACACCCCGGCTTAACTGTGGAAGTGGAATAAATTGAGCAATACGTTGATTTGCCTCAATCGTTAGAGGAGGAAAAGGAGTATAGACTATTATTTGTATTTCCCCAGTGTAGTCTGCATCGATGACACCTGGTAGTACAAACAGTCCTAAAATGGAGCTTGATGAGCGTCCCACTATTAGTCCTCCAAAAGCTTGTCCTTTAATAGTTACCGGGCTTTGTACTCCAGTTGGGACTTTAGCGGGGCGTGTTGTTATTAATGATGTTTTTATTGCGGCTGCCAAGTCAAGTCCCAGGCTTCCTGTTGTGGCTGGTTGCAGACAGGAGATGGCGCTGGTGTCACGGCGGCTACTTGTGACCGGGGCTAATATGGCGGCGGCCGCCGGGGGCTGATCGGCGGCGCCCGTCGGGCTGCGCCGCATCCACCCGCATCTGTAGCAGCGCGCCGAGGGAGGCTGGTGGTCGTTCGATGTGGCTGGGGCCGCCGTAGAAGCACGGAGCGGAGCAAGAGCGGCTAACACCTGTGACTGTGTGGACTCGGCTTGTTTCTGCAGCCCTAAGCCTAATTCTTTTAGTGCATTAACTAAGAAAACCTGCGCCCCTCTCATATACTCTGGGACTCTTGCCTTTTTAATAGCAGCAGCAGCCTTATCTACAAAGTCTCCAAAGGATTTATTTCTTCCCTGTTTTATCCCCATATACATGGGTATGCCTGAGCTATCTTTGACTTGATTGATGGCATTTCTTACGATACGCATGGCTTCTCTAACCCTGTCGGCCCCCGGGAGTAACTGAGTTTCTGACCTGCGAAATGCGCCCACTCCCATTAACTCATCTGCTGTAATTCCGGCTAAGGGATCACCCTGACCCCTTTGTACCGCAACTGCCTCGGCAACAAGAGCTTGCCAGTGAGCATTAAACAGCATCTGCTGATGTGGTGTGAAAATCAATTTAGTTATGCTTTTTAGATCATTTGGCAGTAATAGATATGTGTCGAATAGATAGTCTAGCATTTGCTTAGCTGGCTCGCTGCGAAAACCGAACTGACTCACTGTCTGTCGTAACTGTGCTAGCAACTTCCAATCAAGTGGTTCATACTCTCCCACTTGTACAGCTTGTCCTTGTTGGTTTACTCCCTGTGTGTATGTTACAGGAAAGGTCCAGACTTTGACTGCGCTCACAGCGGCGTCATCCCCAGTCTCCAGGCCGTGTCTAGCTAGCATATTCCACGCCTCCCTCCTCTGCCTTGCCACTTCCCCCCGCAGGTCGCTTTCCGCCCTAGGGACAGGATTTGGCTCACTGGCAGGTTTAGGGATGCTAGGTTCAGGCCGGCAAGGGGATTCTACGCCGCAAGGTTGGGATATTTCGCCCTCTGCAATTGCCTCCGCTGCTTTGGCAGCGTTATTCCCCAGTTCTTCTGAGGGGGGTGCAGAGGGCCAAGTGCAACTAGCCCCATCGGCCATTCCTGCCGCGTCTCTAAGAATAGGTATTTCAACCCTTCTTGTGCTTGGTGCAAGGGGCTCATTATCGCCATACTGAGCATTTCTTTTATATGCTTCTACTGCCTGCTGTGCCGCCCTTTTCTCTGCCTGTTGCTTCAGGAGCGCGTTATGAACTACCTGCCAGATTTTTCCCAACTTCTTTGCCGTCTTATCATCTTCTAATACTGCCTCCCACAGTACATCTCCTAACTTACGCCACTCATTTAACTCATGCACACTATGAGGGTTAGTGAATAAGCCTTTAGCATAACCCCAGGCTAACAACCCCGGTATGTCCTTCCTGGGATTAAGCTCTTTTAGCCCTATCTTATCTATATGTGCTATAAATAAATCATATGCTGCTTGCCTGTCCATTTTTTACCGTCGGCGCCGTTGCAACTCTCCGGCTTCGGCAGCACGTATGGCCCAGGACCACCTCTGTAGCTCCTGAGGGTGTCTTTCCTACGTCGTTTGACACCGACCCGGTTGCAGCAGGCCCCAAGCTCAACTTCACCGACCGTGGCGCGTTCTCCCCCGTTTTTCTTTTTAGGCACGGAGGGACAGCGTCGGGGTCACCATTTGTCGGAGAAGGGAGACGCGGACACCAATTCGGTCATCAGCAAAGTCTCATTTATTGATACGCAGAGTGGCGATTAAATACAGTACCTAATTAGCTCATGCATATTGCAAAAGCTAAGCTCATCATTGGTTGCCTTGCCATTTGCGTCACTATGCTGATTGGCTAAGTTTGTAGCTACACTTTTGCAATTTCATGGCTAGCAGAGTTCTTCTAGTTCTTCTTTTACAGTCTGTCTTTGTTCATCTTATCACAATTCTACGTGCCTTCCCTTTTACTGTGCCCTTGAGGCTGAGGCCTGCTTTGTTAGCCTGACTAAATTGATCTGACTATGGCCTCTCTCTTCTAGCCATTCCTGCACCAGGCTCTCCACAGGTCTCACTGCGCCTCTGCAAGGGATGGAGGTTGTCAGAGATTGCAGAGGCTCCTGCCAGGATGGAGGCTCTCTGACAGCCTGAGGTCCCTGCAAGGATGGCAGGTGTATGCTGGGGTGCTGTCCTTACAAGGGTTGAGGCTCTCCCAGGCAGCCTCTCCTAGGATCACACCAAGGAACAGTGGCCAATGGCCCAGCAGACAGCCACAGTGGCCAGCAGCAGGACAAGCACAATCACTGGCATGTCACTGTCACTCATGGCTCTGGTGCATCCCGTCGCGACTGCAGTGGCAGTGGCGGCTGCTGGCCCCTCTTATATAGCGCCAGCACAGTGATGTCACAGCGCTGTGGCCAGCACAACACAGCCCTGCCTCACCCAGCACTCAGCCCCTTTGTGCCATCACAGCCCAGCCCACCTCAGGGATCAGCAGAGCAGATCATGGCTGAAGATGCACGTGGCCAGAGAAAGCCTGGAAGTAAGAAGGCTGGAATTAAGAACGGGAGCTGAGCCCGTTGCAATGAATCGTTCCCTGGAGCCAATGGCATGTGAGGAGGAGTGCTGGTGCCAGCAGTGTCAAGCCCACAGTTCCCAGGACACTGCAGTATTCCCAACTGGAAACACCGATCATTCTGTACCTGAGCAGATCCTCCAGAGACAAAGGAGACTTGAAGTTCCTCTGCCTCTGGGGAGCTCTCCTGAACTGGCTGTCGAAGGCAGAAAGAGGATTTTGTTAGCAGCTCAATGACTTCTGCAGTGCCTGTGCTCTAAATAAATCAGGATTTGCCAAGGAGCGCTCATGGTGCTCTCACTGCTCTGGTTTTGATTGCCATATGGTTTCTTTCTTGCCAGTGGCTGGCACGTGTTGTGTTTGCATGGGAATGCTGTGGATCAAACACGGCGGGTGCTTTGCTTTCTGCTGAGCAGGGCTTGCCCTCTTCAAGGACTTTGCAGTGTTGCTCGGTGTGATGCCTAGGAGAGGCTGCCTGGAACAGAGGGAGCTGAAGAGTTTTAAAGGAACCAAGGAGGTGTTTACTAAAAGCCCTTCAAAGGATACACCTTGGGCAGTACAAGAGCCCGGCCGTGGCTCTACCCAAGATGGACACAAGATGGACGAGTGATTCAAAGGTTTTCACAGCTTTGCTTTCAGGCTTCTCCTGCCCATCTGCATCCTCAGGGATGAGGCTGTTTGTCTCATAGCCGTGGCTCTGAGGGAGCAGGGACGCCTGTCCAAAGGGCTGCCTCCCTCTGCACTCTGGCAGCTCTCACCCAGGCTCTGAAAGGGTTGAAGGCTCTTGCAGAAATATCCCACGCTGGAGATCTTCCTCACCCTGCTCCTCCACTGCTGATACCAACGAGTTCCCTGCACAAAGGAACGCCACCTTTTCTTCTGGAGGAACTTGTTCCTGCACAACACCAAGGGTCTTCTCCTCTGGCACCACCACAGCATCCTTAAAGCTGTGATTTAGCAAGCCACAGCTCCTGCAAATTGCTGCTCTGTGGCTGCCTGCCAGAAACCCCTTCAGCAATGGCCTTGGCCTCCACTCCTGCTTTCTGCATTTTCCTGGCCGATCTGCTTGCTCAAGGAGGAGCAGGTTCTACCAATACCTGGGGGAAAGAAAACCAAGAAGATTTGGAGTAAGAGAACAAAGAACACTACTCAGTCAAGGCAGGAGAGATGCAAACAAGTTTCCAAAATGGAATAAATAGCACAAATAAGATGATATGGAGAAGAAATTATTCTACAAGCAATTGTGATAGGAAATGAAAGCTAATGTTGCTACTAGGGAATCCATCATGTATATTATTACTTGGCAGACAGTTTAACGTTTCTACTATTGGCTGTCCAGGCTCAAGCTATTCTAACCTGATAGCCAAAATATTTAAAAAATCTATGTATATTTGGAAGAAAGGCTTCCAGTTCTATTAAGGCTGGGCACTGTGAATCCTTCTTACCTTACAGATGCCCATGGATCTGAGGGTGCAGGCAGTCCTGTCCAAAGGGCTTCTTCCTTCTCCAGTCCAGCAGCTCTCACCGAGGCTTCGGTGTTTCAGTGTTTTTTTCTTCAGCAAGTTTTTCTCCTGATGGGCTGCCATGATGTCCTTTAGGAAAGAAAACATGAATCCTATTACTCCAGCTGGTTCTTGGTAATTCTTATGCCTCTACAAGAGAATCATGAATAAAAGTTACTAAAATCAATTGTATAGCCTTCAGACCACGTGAAATTTGGGGGTGGAGGAGAGGAAGCAAAAATGGTTTATAAATTTTCTATGAACTTACATTCAGTAAAACATAAACAAAACACTGATATTATAGTAATCCATTAAACTTCTTGCTAACTGGAAGTTTCTTTGAGGATGTATAGTCAATATATGGCTTATTATTTACACTTAAAGGCAAACGGGAAAAAAAGCTCCGCCACGTTCTCATAAACCTTTGAAAATAAATTTCTATAACTTAACTGCCTCGCTGAATTCAAGAAATTGCTACTGCAGTAACATAACCTGTACTGGACCTTGTCAATTGGATGCTTTTGCAGCAGAGTCCTTGCTCCATATATGTAATCTACACCATAGAAAATATTTTATAATCCTACCTAAGTGAAAAACCAATGGGAATGGAGAATTACTTTCTCAGCAACACCTAATTCCCCATGTGGAACATGCTCTGTACGTTTCTTTCAATCTGATCAAACACTTCTTATGGTAAAGATCATCATCCTATAATTGGAAACTATGGACTGATTTCCCTGTTTGATGTGCCTCATTACCACAAACCTGATCCATCACCAGGACAATGACTGAGCCTGGCCATACCTTCTGCATCCACCACCTTCACTGGCAACCTGTTCCAACGCCTGAGCACCCTAACAGCAAAAATCAAACTTTTAATATGTAATCCGAATGTCCACTATCTCATCTTATGGCCACTTCCTCTCGTAGCCATGTAAGCTTCTTTTCAGAAGTGATGAGAGGAGAAGGTGGCTCGTCGTTCCTCTTTGCCGACACGGCTGGCTCCCTCCCAGGCCCGGTCGCACACAGGAAGGAACGCAGCATCCACGGGCCCGAGACCACGACGCGAGAGGCAGTCGTTATGGGCCACTCACCGGGGCTCACTCCTTCGCTGGGGGCCGATCCGTCTCTCGACAGGTGCCGGTCCCTCTCTCGCCCGGGGCCGGTTCCTCCCTCGCCGGGGGCCTTTTTCTCTCCCACCGGGGGTCGGGCCCTTCCCCACCGCTCCCCCACGCCGCCCCGGCCGCCGCCGCTCCCACTCTGCCGCACCAACGGCCCCTCAGCCGGGCCCCGCCCCTCCGGGCCCCGCCCCCGCCCACCGGCCCCAGCCAATCCCCGCCCGCCCCGCCCATCCCGCGGCTCCCCATTGGTGGCCGAGCAGCGCGAGGGGCGCAGGCCCCGCCCCCGTGGCGGTGCTCGCGCCCAGGGTTCGGCCGTCACCGGGGCAGCGGCGGAGCGGGGCCCGCGCGCAGCGGCCGTTCCTGCAGGGCTGCGCTGCGAGCTCCGACAGCAACAACAGCGGGGGCAGGAGGCGCTTCGGCCAGCGGGCACGAGGGATCCATAAATAAACCCCAACGTTCTGCAAGAGTGGGAACGGGTGTCCAAAGAAATAGCTTACACCTGCACTTGGGTTACAACATCCCCCTGTAGGGCTACGGGCTGGTTACTTCAGGCGGCCACAGAGCTCTTAAGGGGAACTGGGCTGACTTGACTTGTTACCAAAGCGGCCAAAGAGTCCCGAAATCAGACTGGGCCCCTTGGAGTTGTTACTGAACTGTCCACATTCCACTGATCATTCCCTGCAATTTCCAAGCATCCCACAGAAAAAGACCTCGAGGTGCTGGCCCAGAGCTGCCGAATATGAGCCCAGGTGTGCCCAGGTGGCCAAGAAGGACAATGGCATCCTGGCCAGTGTCAGCAATAGTGTGGCCAGCATGACCAGGGCAGTGACGGTCCCCCTGTTCTGGCCACTGCTGAGGTCTCACCTTAATCCTGGGGTCAGCTTTGTATTCCTCACTACAAGAAAGACTTTGAGGTGCTCGAGTGTGTGCAGAGAATTGAGCTGGGGCGGGCTCTGGAGCACAAGTCAGATGAGAAGCGGCTGAGGGAGATGGGGGCTCAGCCTGCAGGAAAGGAGGCTCAGGGAGGACCTTCTCTCTTTCTCTACAACTCTCTGGAAGGATGCTGGCTTAGGAGGGATTCCTAGAGATAAAGTATCTGTCCCATGACCCTTTGTGCCAAAAAGATGGTCGCTGTGTCTTTAGGATTTGACAGCCAGGAAGCCTTGAGTAGGATAGAGGGGTTTGCTTTAGGGCACGAGTTTTTAAAGGCTGCCTAGGCAGTTTCACATTGTGCTAAAGGTGTACGCTCTGCACGAGACTTTGTGGGGGTGGGTCCTGCCTGTCAGAGTCTGGAAAAGGTAATCTTTTTTGAGACATCCTGAGGGGCTGGGAATGTGTGCTAGGAGTAGATCAGATCTCTGGGAAAGTAGTGCTCTGCTCCACGATGTCTGTCAGTCATGGCACGCTGGAGGCACCCAAGTGGCCAAGAGACCAGAAATCCCTCCTGGGAGGAAGGCCCAGGATGGGCTGAAAAGGTTTGGGGCCACCATAGGAAAGAAGGATCCCCATAAGGCAAGCACATGATCCTTTAGCCCTACCTTCATCTTGGAGTTTTACATCACTGGAACCCAGGACTCCATAGACAGATGTCTGTTTTTCTATATCTTTCCTGTCTTTCTGGTTCCCTCTTTCTTCTCTCTCACGGAAGGTAACATCAAATGAGTGTAAAGATTTTCTATGTTTGGTGAGCTAAGTCTATGCTGTGATAAGTGGTGTTGTGTTTACTCTTTTGACAATGTTCCTTAATTTTCTCTGGTTTGCCTGTAAACGTTTTTGCCAGTTTGCTAGTAAACTGTGTGCTTTTAACCTCTTGAGAATATCTGGTTGGGAATTATCCTTTGCGCCTACCTAGAGGAAAAGAATGTTGGTTTAATCCTGGAATTCAGTGACTGGGGTGCAACCCTGGCTGCTTCCCTTCCATCAGTGGATCAGGGCAGTCGGTTGCATGGTTGCTGCGGGAGCTTTTGTGCATTCGGCTTCGGGACTTTGCTACGCTGCCATTCGGCAATGGGATCCAATGTGCCTGCTTTCCCTGCCTCCCTGCTGCTCGGGAATGCAGAGCCGGAGCGCGGTGCGCCGCCTGGAGCCGGGGCAGTGTCCGCCGTCACCCGAGTGCCCGGGGGAATCGCTGCCTTCGCTGCCTTTTGTCCGAGCGGCCGCTGCCCCTCCGTGAGGGCCCGAGCGAGCACCGGAGCGCCCCCTGCTGGCCGTGACTGACCCTGGCCCCGCCCCCTGCTGGCCGTGACTGATCCTGGCCCCGCCCCCTGCTGGCCGTGACTGACCCTGGCCCCGCCCCCTGCTGGCCGTGAATGACCCTGGCCCCGCCCCCTGCCGGGCGTGACTGACCCTGGCCCCGCCCCCTGCTGGCCGTGACTGACCCTGGCCCCGCCCCTGCCCCGCAGCCTCTCCCAGCGCCCCCTGCCGGGTGTGGTCATAACTGCACCAAAGGGCAAACAGCGCTCAGCAGGGGCAAACTCCTGCGTTTGTGCTGTTTGTTCTGTTCTGATCTGTACATGTTTAATACTAAAGAATTGTCACTCCTTTTCCTGCACTTTTACTTGGAAGCTCCATAACTTTAGAAGTTATATGGATTTGGAGGGACGGGTCTTCTTTCCATTCCAGGAAGCGTCCCACCTTCCTTAGCAGAGACCTTTCCTTTTAAAACAAGAAAGTTTGCTAAAATATCCAAACCTGGGAAAATGTCAAGATTTCGTGTACTTCATGGTTTCACATATGAAGAAACTGGGCTATCTTTCCATTTCAGGGACATTTTCACAAAGGTAAGTGCATTAAGATTTAAATTCTACCCTTTTCTTCTCAAGCAGTGCATTCCTTCAAGTCCAAAAGCAACAAAGTCATTATAGGTAACAGTGGCAGAATATGCTGTTGCTGTTCCTGTCACAGGGACTCCCAGCTCACTTCACCAGCTCCTCTCTGTTATCGCTGCCCAGTGAAGAAGAGTCACATTTTCTTTGTCTGGCAGTCGAACATCATATCCTGCTTCTACCAGTTCTTTGCATCGCTCTGGCATTCCACACCTTAAATGAGACAAAACTGATTTACTTATCATTTTGTTAAATATCCTCCAGTTTGGAGACAGTTGCATCCAACAGAAAAAATCCATCTCAGGAAGCATCACCCAGCAGTTCCTACTTGAGCAAATTCCACGTTGCATTCAAAGGAAGCCTTGTAAAAAGGGTGAGGCTGTGCCCTGAGGAGTCGATGTTTCAATTTAACAAACCTGCCTGAAACGCTTTTGGTTTATTTACAAGAGTAGCCGTGACTTTTCTTCTTCCACTACAGGGAGAAAATGAAACTGAAAATGTTTCCTTTGTAAAAATGGAAGCTTTGTAACAATGGACATCACACTCCTGGTGAAAATGTGTCACTGCCCTTGGAGAATTGGCAGTCACTGTTCACAGGACATTAGAAAAGGGATAATTATCACTCCCAGCTCAGCCTCCAGAGCCGGGCTGACACACAGAGCTCTTGCCACCCCCTCACGGTGGGGTCCTGGCTGGAAGGATCACAGCTCGGGTCAGGCCTTTGGGTAGAGACTTGGAGAGACATTCAGGGTACAAAAGGGTTGGCAGCTCTCATAAAAGAAAAGAAAAATTAAAGAGCATGTGCATTTGTCTAAAAAAAATCCCAAGACCTGTTTTGGTAGGTCAGGGAAGTAGACAGAAGGTGGCACAGATTTGTAGTTGTTACATTCCTGCAACTCGACCTGTTACTGTGCTTTCCATCTCTGTCAGTTGTTTATAGGGTAAAGGAAGATATTTGGGGGAGCATAATGAGCCCAACACCATGGGAGCAAGTTCAGGATCTCAACAGCCTTCATTTCTGAATGATCGGGAAACCCGAGAGACAAATTCAGGTTATTTGTTTCTGAACGTGGAGAAGGGGAAATTCAGAGCTGACAAAAATATACCATACTGGGGTGATCAACTGCAGGGAGAACTCTTCCTTGCTGGTCAGGAGGTGTGTCTTGGTTTGAAAGTCTGCTAGGGAAAGCAGGACTCTCTCTTGAAATTGAGAAAATAAATCCATTCCCTTTGAATTAGTATAATTTTGAAATTAAGGGGCTCTCAGGCAAAGATATGGAGATAGGAATAACAACAACTATGAAATTAACAACAAAGAGAACACGAGCCCAGTTCCAGTCTCTGGGCCACGGGCACTTTCCCCTTTGGTGCAGTTGCTGTCACCGCTGGCAGTGAGCGCTGGCAGGCTCCTGATGGGCAGGTGCGACGATCCCCGTGCGGCTGCAGGGGCACTGGGGTGATGGCAGCTGTGTCCCAGATGGGAAGGGATGGAGGAGAAGCAGGATGCTGGGAAAACAGCAAGCTGAAGCAGGAGGGCGTCCAAGCAGGGCTGCGGGGTCCAAAACAGAGAGGCAGCTCCCGGCGTTGGGATGGTGGGGGGGTAGCAATGACCTTTCTGCTCCGAGAGCCAAAAGCGAGCGAGAGCCAGCAACTGCCCCCCACCCTCCTTTACCTGCTTCCAATCTCACCGTGTTCCCCCTTTCCCTCCCCCCACCCTCCGAGAGAAATTCCCAAAAAAACAGGGAGGCTCTCCCTGGTGCTAGGACCTAACCATCAGTGCTTCTTAGCATGTCAATGGGAAAAAAATTCCACAGGCAGAGAGGAAAGGAAAAACCAACCCCCAACAGACGCTTATCCAGTTCTTCACTGATTTGAGGTTTATCAGCTGTTGCAGACACTGGGATGATGGTACAATGTTTTAATGTTTGGCAATAATCTAATTTCACAAGTGTTTTTAATTATATCTGTTATCGGAAATGTTTTGGATTGTTGTATCAGAATTATTCCCAGATACTGTAAGTTTTTGTTTTAGTACATGTATTGTTTTGTTTTGAACTTCCCTTCACATTCATGGCAAGAGTCATGAATGCTGTTTTTAAAACACGGAAGGGGGAATTAGCTCCTAAATATTTACATATTTATAAAATTTTTTTTCAATATTTATTCCAAAAAAAGGTAAAATATTTTAATGAAAGGCTCTTCAATTGAAGGTACAATGACAAAGTCTAATTAATTCATTAACTTAAGGAGAAGGTATGCACGTGTTTTTATCATCAACAACTTCAAAGTAGTCACCTGTTCATTCAGCCAAACATCAGTTGCCTCCAAGAAAATGAAGCCCAGTGAGAAGAAAAAGAACCTAATCACCATGCAGCCTTCGAGGCCAGAACAAAACCAGAAGTAGGAGTGCCAAGACATGGCTGTGTCTGGAAATTTAGAGGCAAATTGCCAACAAAAGCCTTGTGTCAACATCATGGTATAGTGTTCCTACTAACCTTCTTCAGTTATTCCCTGTTCCAGGATCCAAGAGCACATTCAGTAATGTCAAAGATCAACATTTCCAGCTAATGGACTATTTGGACTTTAAAACATTTACTCCCATTTCCTTATGACACACTGGACATTATTCTTTTATTTTCTCATGCTGTGAAACCCTGTGTCAATGACATGATAGAATTTGCTAAGTTTTGTTGATTGTAATCTGTCTTTTACGTATCTTATACCATATCTAAGAGATAACCAGTAATAACCTTAATGAGATAACACCCTCACAAGAGAGAGCTATTTTAACATCAGAACATATGAGCCTTTTTTGAATTAACAAAAAAGTGTGAGATGTTGCAGTCAGGTAGACAAATTATAAAAGAAAGGCTTCATAAAATCAGGTCTTGCTCTCTGCTAAATTAATAGCTAGCCTGTCACTTCTTCTATGTGCAGCTAAGTAACTTGCTTGTTCCCAGGTGAAAACAATCTTAAACCTGAAAACAATGAACACAAAAAGCTATTCTGGTAAGAGAACCATTTGCACCTGCAAGAAATAAGAAATCTGTCGTGCTGGGGACAAGGACGTTCATTCCCTTCCAGGAGCCCAATGCCCGGCTGGGGCTCCAGGGCAGGGGGTCCTTGAGCAGCTGCCCCAGAACCTCCGCCAGGGTCTCCCAGCGCAGCCGGAGCCGCTCGGCCTGGGGTCCCCAAAGGCCTCAGCGAGCCCCAAGTCCCTGCCAGGAACCCTCAACTCCCTCCAAGCCAGCATCCCCCACAGCCCCTGCAAGTTCCCCCCATGGCACCGGCCGTGGCCGTGTCCCCACATGTCACTGGCCATGTCCCCACCCATGGCTGTGTCCCCACCATGTTTCCATCCCTGTCACTGTCCCCCACATCTCCATCCATGCCTGTGTCCCCCCATGTCCCCACGGATGGCCACATCCCCCTCCATGTCCATGTGTCCCCACGTCACTCTCCATGTTTGTGTACTACCATATCTTTGTCCCCCCATGTCCCCACCTATGTCTCAGTTCAGTGTCTTTATTTTTATCCTAAGGTTGGATGTTTTAAAGGGATGAAAAAAAATGAAAAGCAAATCCAGCCCAAAATAACAGGATCTTTGTGTCCATGCTAGCTGAGAATCCAGCAGGGAAGGAGTGAGGGAGGGAAGAATATTTTTAGAAGGGTTTCCACCCCACTGTCTCCAAAATCTTGGTCTTTGCCCCAGTTCATCACCATTATGCTGTGGAAGATACCCTTGGACAACAGGAAATCAAAATCCTGGAATCTCTGAGGCTGGAAAAGACCACCAAGACCATTCAGTATGCCCTGAAGCCTCCAGAAGATAGGACAGAACACAGATTTTCTGGGGTTGAACATCAACAAATTCACTCTCCCCAAGGAATTCCCAATGTTGGTTTCCGTCCCTATGGACGTTCCTGCCCCTGTGTTCATACAGGTGCCCACAGGGAGCCAGGAAGATGTAGAGTCCCCCCAGCCAGGTGTCTTCCCAACACGGATCACCAGGACCATGGATCACCAGGGCTCTGCCTAACGGGGGTCACTGGGGATCATCCAACACCGATCCTCCCATGGGGGATGGAGCTGGAGCAGAGCACGAAGCTCTTCCCACACTCGGGGCACTCACAGGGCTTCCCTTAGTGGTGACTCCGTTGGTGTTGGGTCAAGGCTGAACTCCTGGAGAAGCTCTTCCCACACTCAGGACACTCGTAGGGCCTCTCCCCAGTGTGGATGCGCCGGTGGACAGTGAGGGTGCCATTTTCCTTGAAGCCCTTCCTGCAGTCGGGGCAGCGGAAGGGCCTCTCCTCTGTGTGAATCCGCTCATGTAGGAGGAGATTGGAGCTGGTCTGAAACCTCTTCCCACACTTGGGACACTCGTAGGGCCTCTCCCCAGTGTGGATGCGCTGGTGCCTTCTCAGGTTGGAGATGTGTCCAAAGCTCATCCCACATTCCAAGCAGGTGTAGGGCCGTTCCCCAGTGTGGATCACCTGGTGTTGCATTAGACCAGAGATGTCTCTGAAGCTCTTCCCACATTCCCCACACTCGTAGGGCTTTTCCCCAGTGTGGATCATCTGGTGCCGGATCAGCTTGGAGCTGCAGCTGAAACCTTTCCCACATTCCAAGCACTTGTGGGGCTTCTCCCCTCCAGGAGGCTTCTCCACCAGCCCTGAGCTCTGCCTGGATCTCCAGGCACCTTCCCGGCTCAGGGAGGGTCTTTCCTCCTCACAGCTCCCTGGGCTGGGTTTCCAGCCCCTCCTCCAGAGGGATCGCCGGGAATTTTCCTCCTCCTCCATCTGCCCACCTCATGGGAATGAAGAATCCTGGTTTGGGGAAAAAACAAGAGGGGAGTGCCTTGAGCTGGCGGTTCTTCCTTCTGATGTACAGCTGAGGAAGACACTGGGCGTCTTGTGTTTCTAAGAACCTCCCAAACACCAAGATTCATCCCAAAAATCCTCCAAACATCAAGACACAGATCATAAATTACCAAGAAAACAAGATTCAGCCAAAATCCTCTCCAAAATATAAAGATTCAGGCCCAGCAAAAATACAAAACACCACGTTTTAGCCCAATAAAGCTCAGAAACACCCCTCTGAAAATGGTGGATCCCCCTCTCCAGTCACCTGTTGAATGTGGAGGGGGGAGCCAACGCCCTGGGACTGGAGGGGCGCTGTAGCTACAGGGAGGTTTGGAATCCTGTGCTGCTTCCCATTTCTGCTCCTGCTGTGTCCCTGCTCTTCCTCACACTCCTCTTCATCCCATTATTCCTCCTTCTCCCGCACAATCCCACCTTCTCCTCCCAAGGTCATGCTTTGACCATTTTCTTCTTCAACCTTGCTTCTCCTTCCCTTCTCCTGCTGCCCCCAGGCCCAGCACCCACTGCCGGCTCCCTCTTCCCCCCAAACCCACAGCATCCCAGCGCAGGGGCAGCGATGGAGCTGGGGCAGCTCGGGCTGGGGCAGCGCTGGGCTCTCGGCCGCTCCCGCCCGCACTCGCTCCCCACTGCAGCCGCTGCCGCCACCACAGCGCGGGGGGGCCCGGCCCTGGCGCTCCCCCCCTCCCACCTCCCCAAATTCCCCTGCCGGGGGGCGCTGGGGCCCGGGCCGGGCGCAGGTGGCTCCAGGTGGGCAACGCTGGGAGCTGCGGCTCTGCCTGGACACTGCTGCGTCATCACCGCCGCGCGCTCTCATTGGCTCAGCGCTGCCCGAGGGGCGGGGCTGCACCAAGCCGGGACACCCTGCTCCAGGGGGGATGGCCCCAAAACGGGGGACCCCCATGCAAGGAACAACAGCAAAGGGTCTCTACAAACACATGCTGCGAATCCGCTTGGACACAGGGCCGGGGACGTGGACATAAGGAAGGGACAGCAGAAGCCACCAGGGTCAGAAAATGTTATTAATTGACCACACAGACTGCTGCTCAGCCAAGGTCCTGCTCAGTTCATGAACTCCCAGAAGAACAAAGACTTAACAGAGCCAAGAATATCACTAGCTGTACAAAAGTGGAGTGCATATTAAGACCCAAGTACCCAGGGGCTCTCACATCCTTACACCATCTTGAACCAGGTGCCCTCCTCACACTGACACCATTCAGTCCTTGATGGCAAAGATGCTTTCTAGGGATGCCCACTCACACAGGATGGTAAACTGGATTTTCCTTTTGAGTGGGAACAAGAGGTAGAAGGGAAAATGGGAAAGACATGGATGGTCTTTCTGCAGGGATGCATGGAAGCACGGGCCTTATTCAGGCAAGACTTGCAGAAAATATCACAAGAATTTACCCCACCCCCAGGGATTTGGTTAATGCAGGATGTGGATGACTTGATCCAATCAAGAGGACAAGGAGTGGTAGAAGAAGTCTCTGAGAAATGGCTGAATGTTCAGGCTAAACAGCATCCTTAAATATTTGGAAAAAAAAAAAAGCGCAAATGGTGGAAAAAAAGGTTAAATATTTGGGACATATTTTGACTGCAGGTTTCTGGTGTATTGACCCAGAGAGAGACCAGGGAATCTCAGAAATAATCCAGGATTAAAAAGGAGTTGCAAGAAGTATGACGATTAATCGGAAATTGCAGGATCTGGATTGAGGATTCTCTGTTCTAGCCAGAACACTTTGTGACTTAACACCAGATAGCCTCAATGCTGTGGTATGGATACAAGAAATGGAACAAAACTTAATAAAATGAAATAAACAAATGATTGATGCTGCAGCCATGGCTCTACCAGACTCAGAAAAAAAATTTGAATTGTATGTGGATCTTAAACAGGGCCATGCCAAAGGAATTCTTGTGCTAAAATGTTTAGCCCAGTGTCCAGAGTGGTCTCATTGTCTGCAGAATTGTGCAGCCACAGCTTTAAGGGGACCTGAGGCCCAAAAACTGATGGCAGGAGATCTCCTGTTGTTCAAGTCTGGCACCAAGTTAAAGCTCTGATAACCAAAGGAGCCTCTACATGGATGAGCAGTGCTCTATGATTACAGAATGAAACTTGTTCAGTGGCACAGGAGGATTTAGAACTGAGGACAGGGGAAGGGTTTAACCCAGGCTCCTGATTGAACAGCCTGCACAGGGGACTGGGAACAAACCCATGACTGCATTCGAGTGACAGAGCTCCAGAGCCAGGCTGGGAGAGATTTAGGAGAAATTCCCTGGCCTGAGGGACAAAATGTGTTTATGGATGGGTCTGCAAGGGCAGGAGAAGGGAAAAGAGCTCCAAGACACGCTCTGATGAAGGAAAGGGAATTAGACCAAGCTCAGGTTACCGCCTGCATGGTCAGCTCAACCGGCACAGCTGGGTGTGCTTGGAAGAGCCTGGCACTGAAATGCCCTGAGCAGGAAGGCTCAAATATCTGCTGGTGACAGCATGGCAGCTAACAGGGTGAAAAAAGCAATTCTGACTTCTTCAGCAATCTCTGGGTCGCTTATGAAGGTATTTCTTAAAGAAATAATTCCAAGAGAACAGATTGCAGAAGCTACAGACTGAGACTGAGAACTCATTTCACAGCAAAGATCCTTCAGGGGGTTATGGCTGCTTTAGGAATACAATGGGACCTCCACAAGCCCTGGCACCCCCAGAGCTCAGGTCAGGTAGAAAGAACAAACAGGGAAATAAAGAAACACCTTTGAAAACTGGTGATAGAAACCAAGATGCCATGGTAGCAGCTTTTGCCATTGGCTTTGGCAAGAATAAAAGCCAGACCCAGGGCAGATATTGAATTATATGCCTTGGAATTGATCTTTGCAATTCCTTACCCTGGCAATTCTCCACCTAGTGCGGGCTGGAGATAAGGGATGTATATTTCAAGCAGTCTGTGGCCAGAATCCTGTCTCTTGTGAAATCTCTGCCACAGGAAGCTGGGCTGGCACAGAGCCTGCCTTGGCACTTTGCTGTTCACAGCATCCACCCAGGACTCTGCCTCTCAATTACACTCACACACTGGGCTGCCTGCGATTCCACTGTTGGAAAATATACCAAATTTTAAATTTTTTACCTTCCATTTGTCTAGTCAGGCTCGGTTTGCCCTTGTCCTGGGAAAGAAATTTTAAAAGTTTTTTTCTAAGGAATGTTAGGCCACTCAACAGAGATGAGTTTAACATCTCAACAGACTGGGAATAGCCCAAAAGATTCCCACAAAGAGAAAGACATCCAACAAAACATCAAGGAAACATCAGCAAACATCAAGGAACACCCACCCCAGACACTGCCCCGGCATAGATGGAGACACCTGGTCTGGAAAAGACTGAGAAGGAAATCCAGGAATGCGGATCTAATTAACATCAGAAGAGGAGAAATCCATTTGCAATAGGAAACCAAATACTAAGAACTACACAACTTTGAAGCAATGAACACTAAACCAATGGATTTCAATGGGTTCAGACTGTAAAATTTCAGGAAAAATCTAGTAAAATTCACATCTCATGGAATGATTTTCTCTGCACACCCGGGCTATGTGTGGAAGAAATCATTTCTGTTGCACATCCTGACCAGAATCAAGTAATGCCTTGACTCTCTAACACTAAAGATATTGTTGGAGAGATTTTTAGTGTCCCTGCAGTTTCAGTGACAAGATTACACCATGAGAAAAATTTTTCATAATAATCCCACTTTTAGACTGTCAGTTAGGTTTGGGCCAGGGGTGTGACAAGCAATTTTTACTCCTAGGAGAAGAGGCAGAAAAGACTTGATTGCATTGGAATATTTTTCTATATATTTGTGGTGGCTCTCAATAATGGCAGAATTTCAGAATGAATCTTTAGAAGCTCACCTTTAAGTTGCATTTTGCAAACCTAGAAGAGTACAAATGGTGAGGCTTTAACGCATAAACTGTTAATAAAAAATCGTTAAAATAAATTAAAAAGAAAAATAAAGTAGATTGTGAGGGTGGACGTGTGAATCACCTAAAGGCTGCTCTGGAAGAAAATCCTAGTTCCAGGCAGCCAGGAGAGGAGTTTTAGAAATGCAAATTAACATTGCTCTGGAAAAGTGTGGACAATGCCCAAGGGCCTTCTTGCCAGGGGGAGGAATTTCCCTGAGTCCATCTGCCCCTCACCCCCAGCTCTGCCTGCTTGCACAGATGGAATTTGCACAACTAAAGGCAGAGCCCATAGTGAGGATATCTGACTGCAACAGAAACTGGTTAAGCTGCAAAGGGAAACAGCAAACGGAGAATATTGAGCAAATTTCATGAAAAAAAAAGTGTGTGTGGGGGGGATCATCCCTCTCCCCAAAGCAATGAGGTGTTTTTGCTAGTCCAGAGAAATCACTTGAGAATCCAAACATTTTATCATTTCATAAGATAAAAGTGTTCAATTGATGCAGCCCTGGCTGGAGGGAGCACCCAAAAAAGGGAAAAAGATGAACGGCCACCAGAACAAATCCTACAACACCATGGACCAGCCCCTGGGATCCCCAACGAATTCATATCAGGACACAGAAAACCCATCCGTAATTTGAGTGGCATAATTAGGTTTAAAAGTATCCTTGAAATAATAACCAAGGAGACAGCTCCAGCTCCTGATCTTCCTGCTGACCAAGCCGCTGAAATGAGGAACGAGACATTTCACCATGGGATGGAATCAGATTATCTACTTACAGAAGAAGGAGGAGTTTGTGGAAAATTAAGTGCCGCAAACGGCTGTTTGCAAACAGATGATAACCGAAAAGTGGTAAAACAGATAGCAAAGGAAATATGAAAATATCTTGTATTCCGGAGAAAGGATGGAAATGGGACAAATTTTCGTGGTTCCCTGGCAGACCACGGCTTAAACGAATGCTGCTGCTCCTCTGACGTGCTGCAGCAACTCTCAGCTTTTACCATGCACGACACCTTGCGCCAAAGAGGATGCGGGAAAAGAAATTGAGTCAATGGAAATTAAAAGTTTGTAAAGGCAATTCTTGAGAATATGAGAAAAGGAAGGATTGAAAGCAGTAAGATTAATATCGTAGTAGGGGTGAATATTAACAGGGACATGCAGTAGGTGGATCGGGAATTCTGAACCTTCCAAGTATCTCAGCCAGTGGGTAAAGGGAGAGGGAGATGCAGACGGGAAAATGAGGATAAAAAGGAGGCTGCGTTTTAGAGACCGCATGGCAAATGCCGCATGGCCTCTCTCTTTGTTCACCAATAAAGTCACTTTTACAGGACTCCTCTGTCTCCTGAGGGCACACAAACCTCTGGCCACGGGAATTTTCCCGCACAGCCCCGGGCACAGGGCAGACACCTCTGTGCCACCCACAGCAACCGGGACGAGCCAGCGCTGCTCCGGCACCGGCTCCTGCCGAGGCCCCAGCGGGAAGGAGACCGCGGGCAGCCGCTCCCGCAGCGCCCTCAGCCCAGCGCCAACACGGGCCGGCACCGGCACAACCAACCCGCCAGAGCCCCCTGCCGCCCCCTCGGCCCGCAGCGAGCCCCGAGCCCCCGCACAACCGAGCGCGGCTCCCACCTGCGCTGGGGCCGCCTCCGAGCTCCGCCGCCGCCTCCCCGGGCTCCGGCCGCTGCCGCCGCTGCCGGGCCCGCACAGACGATGCCACAATGGCGCCTTTGCTGCTCTGCCCAATCAGCGCGCGACAACCAGGAGTGACATTGGCACAATCAGCCAATGGCAGCGAGGGCCGGGCTCTGCACACGGCCCAGCCTCGGCCCGCGCTCTCAGGGCCCCCCGGGCTGTGGGAGGGCAAAGGCGGAGATGAGGAACAGCCCTGGAACGGGCCCGGGCCCGAGCCGCCATTGGCCTGGAAACACAAACAAAGTTCTCCGCAGCTCCCGGCACGCCTTTCCCAGCCCCGCGTGTTCGCTGCCTCCGGCTCAGCGGGAATCCCTGGAGCCTCACTGCCGCTACCCCTAATTAGAAGCATCAGTGTATGGCTTTGTTTTCCCCCAAAAAGGGAAAACTGCCCCAAACCCCAGGGGATGAGTGGGAGAGGGGAGAGATTTCTGGCAGAAAACTCCAAAAACTCAGAGCAGTGTAATGAGAATAAATGAAGACCCTTTAAACCAGCTTTCCTCTACCCATCCCTCCTTCCAGCTTCATCTCCTACCCCGGCAGTGCAGAAACGACGCTCACTTTTTAAAATATTAATGGTTTCTGAAACCTTAACAAAATATAATAAAGGTCTTATGACAAACGACGCTGTTGTTTTTGGGGTTTTTAAAAGTGTCATAGGTTTATTAAACTTTAGCATAATAATACACTAAAAGACTGAATTAGGAGAAAAATCAGCGCTGGTAGCACAGGACTAAAGCAGCAGACCCGGGTGTGATTTGGGGGCCCAGGGGGGTCCCCGGGCCACCCCCGCCCCCCCCCCCCCCCCCCCCCCGATCTCGGCCAACGGGTGCGAGCGGCGCGGCCCCGCTGCTGAGCACTGACCCCGCCCCGGGGGCCGCCGGGACCCCCCCGAAAAAAACCCGCACCTGCACCCCCCCTTCAGTCCCTCCGACCTTCCCAGTCCTGGGGGAAAAGGGCGAAAGGGGAGGACCTGGGGCGGGATCACCCGGAGACCCCCGGGGTGAGGACCAGGAGGGGGGGGTTGGGCTGGCGCTGAGTGGGGGTTCCGCGTGAGGATTTCGGGGGGGTTCGCTCGAGGAATTTTGGGGGTCCTCGTGCGACGGATCCTCGTGCAAAGGGCTCCTCTCCTGCCACCGTCTCCTCGTGTCACCCAGACCAGTTTGGGGAGCTCTTTGTGTCACCCAGAGGAATCTGGGGGATCCTCGTGTCACCGAGAGCCCCGCGAGTGTCACCAAGAGCTCCTCGAGTGCCACCAGGAGGAAAGGGGGGACTCCTCGTGTCACCGAGAGGCCTGCGAGTGACACCGAGAGCCCTGTGTCACCAAGAGCCCCTCAAGTGCCTCCAGCTCCTTGTGCCACCAGGAGCCCCTGGAGTGCCACCAGCTCCTCGTATCACCGAGAGCCCCTCGTGCCACCAGGACCTCGTGCCAGAGAATTTGGGCAGAGTTTCTGTGCCACCCGGAGCCCCTGAGTGTCACCAGCCCCGTGCCAGGGTCCCCAGTGTCACCGGGGTCTCTCTCTGTGTCACACACCAGGAACCGACCCCCCCTCCGAGCACCAGGACCCCCGAATTTAACCGTCCTCGTGCACCGGGACCCCCTCAGGACCCTCGAGTTTCCTCTCTCCCCTCCTCGTGCACCGGCATCACCGGACCGCCCCCCCTTTCCCGAGGAATCGCCGGAGACCCCCTCCATCAATCAGCGGGCACCGGGACCACCGGAGGACCTCCCCCATCAATCAGCACCGTCACCGTGCACCGGGACTCCCCCCCCCATCGAGCAGTGACACCCCCTCATCGTGCACCGGGACCGCCGAACCCCCCTCAAACATCGCCAGCCTCGGGTACCGAGATCACCGGAGACCCCTCCATGAGTCATCGGGACCCCCCCGTCATGCACCAGGACCACCGGAGACCTCCCCAGGAATCACCGGACACCCCCTCACGAATCACCGGGCACCGGGACGCCCCCTCGGGCACCGGGACTGGAACCCCCCTCGTGTACCGACCACCCTCCGGTGCACAGGGCCCGGACCCCCCTTTGTGCCCCCCCTGCCCATCCCGGGGATTCCGCCCCTCCCCTTTGACTTCCCCCGGGAACAGGAGCGGGAATGGGGGGGGCCGTGCGCTGGGGGGGCACCGGGGTGTCCCCAGCACCGGGGGGAGTCCCTTGGGGCTCGCTCCTTTCCCCCCCTCTCCTCCTCCGGTTATCACCAGGGACCCCCCCAATTTACCGGGGCTCCCCCTATTCACTGCCCCCCCGTTCACCGACCGCCCCAAAGCGCTGGGACCCCCCCGATACTTGGGACCACCCCAGGGCGCCAGGACCCCCCCTCACTCACCGCCCCTCCCCCATCCATGGGACCCCCCACTCACCGCTCCCCCCCGTCACCAGGACCCCAAAATCCATGGGACTCCCCCCACACTCATCAAGACTCCCCCCAAATCCATGGGACCCCTCCCTCCCCCCCACTCACCACCCCCTTCTCAGCACTCCCCGGGCCCTCCCCATTGATCGAACGCCCCCATGGCCCCCCCAGCCCCTCGCCCTCGCATTGGGCCCCCCCGGGGCCGAGGCAGAGCCCTCCCTGAGGGACACCCCTCATCCCCGGCCTGCAGCCGCCCATGGAGCCGCTGACCACAACTCCCTGCCTGCGTCCATCCGGCCAATTCCTCTGGCCCCGCACAGCCCAGCCTGCAAAGCCAGCACCTGCTGGGCACCTGCTCCATGCCACTTCCAGGGGCTTGGGCTGCTGAAGGGCTGCTGGGCTGGGCCCTTTGTGACACAGGGCCGTTCTATCGGGTTCCTGGGTGCTGTTGGCCATTCTGTTGTCCTGGTGACATGGCACAGCCCCGCCCTGCAGGGGTATATACGGGGCACAGGGCCCTGCGCTGCCCAGTGCCAGGAGTGCCACTGGCTCAGGAGGAAGCAGCTCCCGGGATCTCTGTGCTCCAGACAGTTGCACATGGAGAAGGAAAAGGTAAAGCCCAACTCCAAAGCAGCCAGCCCCATGCCCAGCAGGATGGAAGACCAGGCCCTCAGCGGGCAGTGGCTGGGGACAGGCGACAGCTCAGGCCTGCAACCATGCAGCAACCTCAGCAACAGCTGCCATGAGGGATCCCAAGGGGAAGCCTGCATTGAGCAGGAGCTGTCCCCACTGAAACCACCAGAGACCATCAGGCATCCTGAGGGGAAGCCTGCATTGGGCAGGAAGTCTCCCTAGAAAAAAACACCAGCAACCATTAGGAATCCTGTCCCGGCTGGGAGGGCTCTGCTCCCTGCGCGCACGAGGGGCGGCGTGGGCAGAGCACAGAGACCTTCCAGGGGCCTGTGGGAGGGACATTCGTGGCCAGCGCCTTCCAGCTGATCCTTGCTGTCTCCTGCTTCCTCCAGGCCATGGAAAGAGCTGCCGTGTGGGATGGATGGGGCACGATGAAAGCAACCCCTTGGATGTTAATGCATGCAACAAGTCCTTTAAAAGGTCAAAACACATGCCAAATTTTGTGATGCAAGACAGAAACAGCTGGAAAGGCTTGAAAATATGTTCCAGGAACTCGTGATATGACAGCACTGGTGTTGCTTGGGAACTGTTCTTCCTCACCTCCTCCCTCATCTCCCTCATCTCCTCTTGGAGGCTCACAATTACAGCAGAGACATGAGCCTGCATTGGGCCTTGATTACACTCTCAAAATTTCTAAGCTTGTTGCTTGTTAGCAACAGAACCCACTGTCTCTGTTATTATCAGCATTAATTGTTGCAATCAAGGTGGTGTATTGAGATGGCCCCAGGTCTGCCAGATTCCACAACATCTGCCCTGAGCACCTGACCTTGTCAGGGTCATTGTCATGCTGTCCATCCCTCCCAAAGAGCACCTCCAGCACTGCCACTTCTCTCAGCTGTTGGATCCCTTCCTCAAGGGTCTTCCAGCACCTTCTATGATGGTGCTCCTGCATTCTCTCTCTGTGGACAAACCTCTCTCTCTCACTCATTAAAAGCCACTCCCAGAGGGAAAGGAGGCCTGGCTCCCTTACAAATACCTGATTCACACCTGAGTCCTGGGTCAAGGGTCCCAAATTCCTTGCCTCAGGACCATCCAGTTGCACACCTGGACCCATAAGGTCTCACACCTGCAGTAACCAGGTGGTAAAAGCCTCACGGCCTCGTCACTCAATGTCTTTTTGCAGAGTATGGAGACTTTTGTATGACAGGGACTTGGTGATGATCTCAGCCTCTGGCTCCCCTGCTGGATGTGAGGGCCCTCCTTTCTTATCCTTATTATCTAGGTACCTTGTTTTCATCTTAGACTTCTTTGTTTCCACAGGGGTGACTATTGCTTTCTGTGAGTGCCCTTGCAGTTCAGCTGGAACCTGGACAGATGTAATGTCTGTGGGTTCCACTGCTGCACCATCAGACTCTCCCTCTTTAAGGCAGGGGGAGGGTTTCTCACCAGCTGGGGCAAGGTACTCCTTCAGCATCTGGCCCATCTCACACATCTCCTTCACTAAAACGCCCACCCAATCCGGGTGTTTGATTTCTGAAGTGGGCTGTGGGGCAGGGTCAGGCTCTGCAGCAGCATCCCAATTTCCTGGGGTAGGTATCAGGGTTGTTATCCAAATCAATGTCCCCTTATCTCTGAATGTTAAATAGAACAGGTTTAACAGGCATATCAGCAACACCAGCCACTGTAGTATAGCATTAACATTTAGAGAAGATTTCAACCCTTTGAAGCCTTTGAAAACTGGTGGGGTGGACCTAAACGGTGGAGTGGATGAAGGGAAGGGAGAAAATTTCCCATGCTATTTTCCTCACAGTAAGTACCATTATTGAAGTAACCCCAAAAACACACAGTTAAGAGTGCAATAGCTCTGAACCCACGTTGCCATCTTCCAGAGGAAGTTAAAAACCCATGAATTCCTCACCTTATCAACCCACAAAATGAACTGGATAATAGTCACAGTAGCCTTAGTGATAGGACCCATGTTCAAATAAGGGCCTGCAAATGGGAGAGATGTAGCAGTGACCACGTGCAGCCCAAACCAGGGTAAGCTGGACAACATGGTGCCACCTAAAACACAAAATCAGGTCGCTCAAGAACTGTTATTGCTTTTCCAGCCTTTCCACTCAATGTCCACAGGTTCTACCGTTGGGTGTCAAAATCACTCCTGGTTTGAATAAAAGACAGGTGTGTGCTAGGGAAAACAGGGCCTTCCCTTGAAATGGAGAAAGCAAATCTCTCCCTCTGAATGAGAACAATTTTGAAATTAAGGGGCTCTCAGGTCAAGATATGGGGATAGGAATGACAGTTTTTTACTAGTATATCTAAGAAGGCAAACAGAAGAACAACTCTGGAATTAACAAGAAGCAGAACAGGAACCCAGTTCCAGTCCTTCTGGGCCTCAGGCACTTTTCCCCTGTGCTGCAGTCACCGTCACCGCTGGCAGTGAGCGCTGGCAGATTCCCGGTGGACGGGGCAGATGTGACGATCCCGGCACCTGCAGGGGGCTGGGGGTGATGGCAGCTGTGTCCCAGATGGGAAGGGATGGAGGAGAGGCAGGATGCTGGGAAAACAGCAAGCTGAAGCAGGAGGGCGTCCAAGCAGGGCTGCGGGGTCCAAAACAGAGAGGCAGCTCCCGGCGTTGGGATGGTGGGGGGGTAGCAATGACCTTTCTGCTCCGAGAGCCAAAAGCGAGCGAGAGCCAGCAACTGCCCCCACCCTCCTTTACCTGCTTCCAATCTCACCGTGTTCCGCCTTTCCCTCCCCCCGCCCTCCGAGAGAAACACCAAAAAAAACAGGGATGCTCTCCCTGGTGCTAGGACCCAACCATCAGTGCTTCTTAGCATGTCAATGGGAAAAAATTCCACAGGCAGAGAGGAAAGGAAAAAACAACCCCCAACAGACGCTTATCCAGTTCTTCACTGATTTGAGGTTTATCAGCTGTTGCAAACACTGGGATGATGGTACAATGTTTTAATGTTTGGTAATAATCTAATTTCACGAGTGTTTTTAATTATATCTCTTATCGGAAATGGTTTGGATTGTTGTATCAGAATTATTCCCAGTTACTGTAAATTTTTGGTTTTACTACATGTATTGTTTTGTTTAGAACTTCCCTTCATGTTCATGGCAAGAGCCATGATTGCTGTTTTTAAAACACGGAAGGGGGAATTAGCTCCTAAATATTTACATATTTATAAAATTTTTTTTTAATATTTATTCCAAAAAAAGTAAAATATTTTTATGTAAGGCTCTTCAATTGAATGTACAATGAAAAAGTCTAATTAATTCATTAACTTAAGGAGAAGGTATGCATGTGTTTTTATCATCAACAAGTTCAAAGTAGTCACCTGTTCATTCAGCCAAACATCAGTTGCCTCCAAGAAAATGAAGCCCAGTGAGAAGAAAAAGAACCTAATCACCATGCAGCCTTCGTGGCCAGAACAAAACCAGAAGCAGGACTGCCAAGACATGGCTGTGTCTGGAAATTTAGAGGCAAATCGCAAAAAAAAGCCTTGTGTCATCATCATGGTATAGTGTTCCTACTAACCTTCTTCAGTAATTCCCTGTTCCAGGATCCAAGAGCACATTCAGTGATGTCCAAGATCAAATTTCCAGCTAATGGACTATTTGGACTTTAAAACAATGGTCATTTATTCCCATTTGCCTAGGACACACTGGACATTATTCTTTTGTTTTCTCATGCTGTGAAACCCTGTGTCAATGACATGATAGAATTTGCTAAGTTTTGTTGATTGTAATCGGTCTTTTATGTATCTTATCCCATATCTAACAGATAACCAGTGATAACCTTAATGAGATAACACCCTCACAAGAGAGAGCTATTTTAACATCAGAACATATGAGCCATCTTTGAATTAAAGAAAAAGGCTGAGATGTTGCAGTCAGATAGACAAACTATAAAAGAAAGGCTTCATAAAATCAGGTCTTGCTCTCTGCTAAATTAATAGCTAGCCTGTCACTTCTATGTGCAGCTAAGTTACTTGCTTGTACCCAGGTGAAAACAATCTTAAGCATGACAACAATTAACACAACGAGCTATTCTGGTAAGAGAACCATTTGCACCTGCAAGAAATAAGAAATCTGTCCTGCTGGGGACAAGGACGTTCATTCCCTTCCAGGAGCCCAATGCCCGGCTGGGGCTCCAGGGCAGGGGGTCCTTGAGCAGCTGCCCCAGAACCTCCGCCAGGGTCTCCCAGCGCAGCCGGAGCCGCTCGGCCTGGGGTCCCCAAAGGCCTCAGCGAGCCCCAAGTCCCTGCCAGGAACCCTCAACTCCCTCCAAGCCAGCATCCCCCACAGCCCCTGCAAGTTCCCCCCATGGCACCGGCCGTGGCCGTGTCCCCACATGTCACTGGCCATGTCCCACCATGTCCTCACCCATGGCTGTGTCCCCAACATGTTTCCATCCCTGTCACTGTCCCCCACATCTCCATCCATGCCCGTGTCCCCCCATGTCCCCACAAATGGCCACATCCCCCTCCATGTCCATGTGTCCCCATGTCACTCTCCATGTCTGTGTCCCCACCATGTCATTGTCCCCCCATGTCCCCACCCATGTCTCAGTTCAGTGTCTTTATTTTTACCCCAGGGTTGGATGTTTTAAAGGGATGAAGAGTAATGAAAAGCAAATCAAGGCCAAAAGAAAACTATTTCCATGTCTGTGTGAGCTGAGGATCCACGTGCTTGGGAGGGAGGGAAGAACATTTTTGGAGGAGTTTCCACCCCACTGTCTCCAAAATCTTGGTCTTTGTCCCAGTCCATCACCATTTGGCTGCGGAAGACACCCCTGGGCAATAGGAAATCAAAATCCTGGAATCACTGATGTTTGATGTAGTGGTTTTGGTTTATTCATTTGAAACTTTTTTGTGGTGGGAGATGATTAAGAAGTACACAAAAACCAGGTTTAACTTTAAATGGTAAAAGAGAAATTTTATTGCTAGAAACTATAAGAAATATAAACTTAGAATAAAACTTTAGACTAGTTTTTTTCTTCCACACATTTTTTTTTTAATACTGAAAACATAGAAAAACAACTCAGGTAGTTTTCCATCTTTAAAATAGTTTTTTACTAATTTACTTGAAAGAGGAGACTTTTTTTCAGTCTATGGAGATTTCTTCACAACAAACAGTTTTCTTGTGGTTTGGATGTTACAGTGATTAAGAGAATGGAAATCTGATTACTATCTAAAACCCTTTATTCACACTAACAGTTTTTCTCACAACTTTCATTAAGGACTATTAATTTATAAGGCACACTTTAAGGATTATAATAGTTTTACGAAAAGCTTACCTTATTTTTGAGTACAGTGGTTTTTTGCTTTTCTTTTTTTTCTGGGGAACATCAGAGGGATCTTGATTATTTAAACTTACGAGATTACAGCAATTTTAACGTTTGTTTAATATTACTGCATTTCTTTATATTTACAGTTAGAACAGTAATATTCACTTCGTAATATTTTTATATGTTATAAAGGAAACAAGAGGTTTTTCGCCATATTTTTAAAAAGGCAGTTCTTTTGGATTTGACATTTCTTTTTGTTTGATTTTGATGTTTGTATATTGTTTCTGTGTGTATTACTTGTATTACTTTTTTTTTTATATTTAGGAGAGAGAGAATAAACTACCTGTAAAGATTTATTCTGGGCATTGAAAGAGTTAATACCTTGCCCGGGCAGCAGAGGGATTTGTGATTTTTTCCAGGTGGGGCAGTCGGAGTTATTTACAATAAAGAGTCTTTCAAGGCCACGCTGGGGGCTGGGTGAGGACTGTAGGGTTTAGTCAGAGGAGCCGTGATGAGTTTCTGGTTTCATGGCTGTTCTCCGGCGCCCGCTGCACTCAATTCCAGCCACGGGCCGGGGGTTCTTCCTCCACCCTGCCCAGCAGGGCACCACCAGAAGAGATGATTGAACACAGAAGAGCCAAATCCGCCCGCGCAGCCCCCGCCGAGCCCGAGCGGCGGCCGCCGGGGCCCTGCTCCCGAGAGCGCTGCGAGGAGATGGTGGCGCTGGAGCGGGCCGAGGAGCGCATGGCCGAGCTGCAGCAGGAGAAGGGCAGCCTGCGGCAGCTGCTGGAGGACGTGCGGGCCGCCCTGCAGAGCAGCGATGCGCGGTGCCCGGCGCTGCGGCTGAGTCCGGGCCGGCTTCTGCACCGCGCTCCCGGCGGCGGCTCGGGTGGCCCCAAGCGCTTCAGGAGAGATGCTGCTCTCGGAAAGTCAGTGTTTAGAACCCCTCCACCTCCGGACTGAGACCGAAGTTGCTCGTTCATCCTCGGCATTAACTTTCCAGTAAAGTTTAGTTACAAGGGAGGCTTTTAGGAGAAATGTATGGCATCGGTGTGCCATTAAATATGTTTGTGATGAGCACTGTTCAAAGTGTAGGGGAGTTCAGCTTAACAAACCCACGTGTACAATGCTGCTGCTGCTTCTCCTGTACGTGTAGCCAGGATGTGCTGATAGCAGATGCTGGGTATGCACTGCTGCAGGGTTTTTCCTGAAGTAAGAAAGAACTTTGGGATTCTTCCCTGCACAAGCACGTGCAGTGCCTCAGTCATAAGTGCCTCAGAAATAGCAGAAGTGTGTCTTCTTCAGAGTGTGGTCACAAGGGTTCAGAGTTGGAGCCAGTTCTGCAGGCAGGCTGATGAATAGTCTGGGGCTCCTCTGCAGAGCCCCATTCATTCTGGGGCTGCTTTCTGCTGGTCCTGCTGGACTGGCTCGAGTGAAACACACACCCAATTAACAGCAGTTAAATTACTCTGGCATGAAACAGTGGGGAACAGGCAGAGCAGTGAAGGGCAGCATGGACCAGTTGTTCTGGCAGCTCTGACGAGGTCTGGTTTGATACAGCACTCACAGAACTCTGCTCCACCTGTGACACTTCCACTTGCAGTAGATGACTCTTCCTCTTCACAATATCCAGCAAGGCAGGTCAAAGACACTTTTACCATTTTCATCTTCAAAAGGGAGAAGAAATCAGCAGCAAACATGAAGTAACCAGTCAGAGCTCCTGGGCAGAAACAAAAGAACAAAGAGTGATGGAAAAAAACAGGTGGAGCAGGGATCCTTATCTGTGTGGGAGATATCCTCTGCTAATGGGCCATCTGTTAAAACCAGGTGGGGCAGTGTTCTTTATCATTTCCACAACCCATCCTTCCTCCAGGAAGATATCTTCTGTTAATGGGCCATTGAGTGCCACTGCATGACTGATAAAATTCCATCATCCCATTGGGAGATGCTCCAGCCAGGGGGAGGAGCCAAGCCTTTCCTACCTAGATAAAATCTGAGATTTGGAGCACCAAGGCAGCCCTTCCCCACTTGTTTCGAGAGGACAAGAGCTACCAGACCTTTCTACAGCATCACTACTACAACAAGACCACTTCATCGGGACTGCTACCACCGCCCTAACTAGTGGGGAGTCAGGTTGTATTCTGATTCTGTCAATTGTTTTCTTTTCTACTGTTGCATGTATTTTAATTCTCTTCTCTTTTTTCCTATAAAATTGCATTTCTTACTTGGAGTCTCTCACTGGTTTTGCTTTCAAACCAGCACAATTTTGGAGGGTATTTTGGCTGAATCTTGATATTTGGGGAGTTTTTGATCCGTGTGTTAAAGTTTGGAGGATTTTGGATGGGAATCTTGGCGTTTGTGAGGTTATTACAGACACAAGATGCTCAATGACTTCCAGTGATGAACTTGGGCAAGGAGGAACACCGAGTTTATGGAGCTCTCTTCTTGTTATTTCCCCCCAAACCAGGAATTTTCATTCCCCAGGTGTGCAGGGATGGAGGAGGCAGAAAAGCCCCAGAGATCTCTCAGGAGGAGGGGCTGCAAACCCAGCCCAGGGAGCTGCGAGGAGGAAAGACCCTCCCTGAGCCGGGAAGGCGGCCGGAGATCCAGGCAGAGCTCAGAGCTGGTGGAGAAGCCTCCTGGAGGGGAGAAGCCCCACAGGTGCTTGGAATGTGGGAAGGGTTTCAGGTGGAGCTCCCATCTGATCCGACACCAGGTGGTCCACACTGGGGAGAAGCCCTATGAGTGTGAGGAATGTGGGAAGAGCTTCAGAGACAGGTCCCATCTGATCCGGCACCAAAGGATCCACACTGGGGAAAAGCCCTATGAGTGTGGGAAATGTGGGAAGAGCTTCACAACGATTTCTCACCTGATGGAGCACCAGGTGATCCACACAAGGGAACGGCCCTACACCTGCTTGGAATGTGGGAAGAGCTTTGGGTGGACCTCTGCCCTGAGACAACACCAGCGCATCCACACTGGGGAGAGGCCCTACGAGTGTCCTGAGTGTGGGAAGAGCTTCTCACAGAGCTCAACCTTGACCCGACACCAACGGAGTCACCACTAAGGGAAGCCCTGTGAGTGCCCCGAGTGTGGGAAGAGCTTCGTGGTCTGCTCCAGCTCCATCCCCCGTTGGGCAGAGCCCTGGTGGTCCGTGGTCCTGATGATCCCCATTGTGTGGGGGGAAGTTGTTGGAGAGATTTCTCTCTCTTTTCCTTCTGTTGCTATGATTTGATTGGGAATAAATTCCCTCACTGTGCCCACGCTGTGTCTGTGTTGCCCATTTTGCTCTTTGGTGTCTTTGCTTATCCTGTCTTAATCTGATCCTGGAGCTCCTGGTTTAACTTTCTCTTCCTTTGCAGCTGTAGAGGCAGGGTCAATGGCTTTGGTGGGTGCCTGGCATCGGGCCAGCATCACTCAGGCCATGGGCACCCCTGAGATCCCAGTGTGGTGATGCATTCCCCCACTCCTAGAGAAAGTGCCCACCCAGACTGAGGCTGGGATGAAACATGGTTATGACTGGAGCCCACTCTCTTGTGACCCTGCCAGCAGAAATCCAAAAGGAGACCTTTGAGCTCTCCTTGGCCACCGTGGGCTGTGACCAGCAGTCTCCCTCTGAGGGGCCTCTCAGAGCCAGCAAACCCTCGGCTTTGCTGTGCCTGGAGGATCGCTGAAACACGACGTGTCCTGGGCCCATACCCTCACTGCTCAAGGCCCATCCTTTGGCCAGTGGGAGATGCAAAAACATCTGAAGGGAGGATTTCACTGAGCTCTCGGGGGAATTGCCTGCACTGACTGTTCTGTCTGTGTGTGTGCCCCTGCACATATGCCATAACAAATCTGGGAGAAATACAGCTTTCCTAGATGTGGAAGTACTGTGGATATCTAAGTTAGGCCTGTAAGCAAGGTTTAGTTATAGTTATGAACTTACTTTAATGCTGTAAGTGTTAAATGTTTTGCTAAGTTTTTAAATGTAAGTCATAAGCTAAGTGTTGTTCTTCCATTAAATTACTAAGTACAACATGGAAGTTATAGCTATAAGTTAGGTTAAATGCTGTTAAGTGTTAGTGCTTTGTTGAATTGTTAATGTTAAGTTATAAGTCAGGTATTAGTTCATTGTTGCACCTCTGTTGGATTGCTGGGGCTAAGGTATAAGTTAAGTGACAAATTAAGAGAGAAGTTAAAGTGCTGCTTAGTGTAGATTAGTTTTTAGGCTGTTCCTTTTAATCCTTGCCTGCACTCTCTTTTGTTCCATGCACCTGAACACAGCACACACCCACCCACACTCCCCTAGAGAGTTCTCAGTTCATTTCTGTTTTGGTTGCCTGGATTTTGTTTGGTTTTGTTGTTGCTTGTTTTCCCTTGTTGTGCCTCACTTGTTCTGTAGGCAGTAGAGTAAATCTTGCCATTAAACTTGTTGTATTTTGTCGCTTAATATTAAATCTGACTTTTGTTCATGCCCTTGTCACCGATTTTTAAGCGATCTCAAACGCTCTCATTCATGACAGCACCACAATGTCCCGCATCACCGAGGGCCCTGACACACGCCCGTGTCACAAAGGGCCACCCCCGGCACCCAAGAGCAGAGGGACAGCCTGGAAGCGGCCCGGAGCAGCCCCGGCCTCGTGGCCTTGTAGCCCCTGGCGTGGCCAGAGCCCTGGGAGGCTTTGGCCACGGTGGGAGCCGGCAGCCCCAGCCCCGGCCTGCAGAGCCCTGGGGCTGCAGCCCGGGCTGGCCGGGGCAGGAGGAATTGGCCGGGCCGGACGTGCCAGGGCCTTGTGGGCAGTGGCTCCGTGTCCCGCGGGAGGCCGGGGACGAGGGGTGTCCCTCAGGGCTGTGCCCGGGCACCGGGGCTCGTCAGTGCCTCGCTCAGTGACACCCAGGGGCACCGAGCGCAGCCTCGGCGCCTTTGCAGGGCACGGGGAGCTGAGCGGGGCAGGGGCACCACGGAAACACCGAGTGCCTGCCCGGGGCAGAGCCGGGGCAAAGCCGGGCTGGAGAGCCGGGAGAGGCTGCTCAGAGCTGGCCCGGGCACTTGGGCACCTGGGAGACAGAGCCCGGCTCTGGGCTGACACTGAGCCCAATATCTGAGAAATCACAGCCGACTTTTCTAGACACACTTCGTTATTTTGCATTTTCTCAATGTAACTTTCTATCTATTTCAATGTTCATTTTACTTTATTTTTTACCCTTTAGAAAGAATTCCATTGTATTTCGTTATGTGTGAGGAGGGATGGGCTGGGGAAGGTTGTGGGTAATGGAGCTTTTTCTTCAATATATTTTGAAATCTGAGATGTGACAAGTCCAGACTTTGACTCCAGCAGCAGTGTCTGGTTCCAGACTGTTCTGCTTTTCACGGTGACATCTCAGTTCATTGAAATCCAGCAGTCAATGCCCTTGAAACACGGAAAAGCTGGGAATGAGGTTAAAGACCTTGGAGGGTTTGCTGTGTCCGTACATTCCCCATCTCCCCTGGTGTCCGTTCAGCCTCTCCACTCCTGTCCTAGAGCACATTGCTGTATCCAGAGTGCAGTACGTGCTTTTACAGATAGATACATGTGATTATTGTGTACACGATTCTCTTGCAGTGAGAGGTTACTGTGATGGTAATTCCATGGTAATTCCATGATCCTCTGCTTTGTGCCCAAAGAATGGTTATTGTATCTAAACCCCGGCAGCCCGGGAGGGGATGTGTGCGGGGCCGGGGCGGGGAGAGGCTCCTTGTTCATTCCGCGGGCGTTTTGAAGCCTCGCTGCTCGGGTTTTCCGCGGCTCTCTCTGTGCACCGTGGGTTTCTGTTTGCCTGAGAAGCGGTTTTGCCCAAAGCAAACAAAGGATTTTTTTCCCCTTTTCTTGGCTCGGAGAGGCTGCAGGGGCAGCCTTGCCGTGCCTGGAGGCGAACTGAGCAGCTGCTGTGTCGCAGCCCGGGGGCTCCGCGCCGGCAGGAGCGGAGCGGCGCCGCTGCAGCCCAAAGCCGCTGCGAGCCGGGCCGAGCCGGGAGAGAAAACAGCCCGAGGCTTCAGCCCCGCTGCTTCGCCTGCCGGGACCGTGCCCGCGGAGCCCGGCTGGGGAGGAGTTCAAGGGCAGGCGAGCCCCGGGCTTTCATCTCCTTCGGGACAGCCCCTGGTTGGTTTTTCCCCTGGGGGAGAAGCGGCGCCACCTGTACAATGTGTTGTGAGCAGGGATTTCTCTGGCATTTTGGGTCATTTTCCCTGGTGAGTGTGGGGAAAGGTCTGATAATTTAATATCCAGAGTCTGGGAGGTTTTTTTGCTTTGTAGGCTTATTGTTTGTTAATAAACTGTTGGAGTTTTTTCCTCTTTCATCTATTAATATTTATTTCCCATTGGTGGAAAGGGATTATTGGAACCCTGCAGAGAAGAGAGCACTCACTCCAGTGTGCTTTTTAAAATCGTCTCTCAAACTAAGATACCCATCCCTGTGGCCTCCTGTCCACTCACCCCAAGGGACTCCGGTGGCTCTCCCAGTCTATCCCAGTCTCTCCCAGTGTCCTCACAGTCCCTCCCAGTGTCACCAGAGTCCTTCCCAATTCCTTTTAGTCCACAGACATTCCTTTCCCAGTCCACTCCCAGACCTCCAGCCTCTCTCCCACTGCCATCCCAGTGCCTCCCCAAATCTCTCCCCTCTATCCAAGTGCCCTCTCAAATCCTTTTCAGTCAAATCCCAAACCTCCAGTCTTTCTCCCATTGCCCCAATCCACTCCACTCTCTCCCAGTGTTCCCCTACTCTCTCCAATTTCATTCCCAGTCTCTCTCAGTGCCACACCAGCCCTCTCCCATCTCTCCCAGTCCCCCCCAGCTGATCCCAGTGTGTCCCCACTCTCTCCCAGTGTGTCCATCTCGCTGCTTCCCTCGAGCTCCCAGCCCGGCCCCGGCTGCCTGCTCTGCTCCCTGATGGATTTCTACCCTGCCGACATCCAGCTGAGATGGTTCCAGGGCCAGCAGGAGCTCTCGGGCCACGTGGTGGCCACCGACCTGGTCCCCAATGGGGACTGGATTTCTACCAGCTCCTGGTGCTGCTGGAAACTCCCCCCGGCACGGGGTCAGCTCCAGCTCCAGGTGGAGCACGTCAGCCTGGAGCACCCCCTGAGCCGGCACTGGGGCACGGCCCGGACCCCACAGTGTGGGGGGAGTGGGGGAGGCGCTGGGGGAGCTGGGAGAGGGATTGGGCTGTGCTGGGGTAACTGGGAGAGAGTTTGAGATAGCCTGGTTTAAACTGGGAGAATGGATTGGGGGTCCAGAGTGGCTGAGGAGTATGAAGGATGTTAGGAGGGTGGGATGGGGTTCCGGGGATCCTGGAGGGCACTGGAAGGGAGTCTGGGGGTGCTGGGTGTAACGGGGAGGGATTTGAGTGAACCTGGAGGAGCTGGAAAAAGATCAGGAATTGGAAAGCAGGGGATGGAATGAGGTTGGTTGTGCTGGGAAGAGACTGGGAGGGGTCTTGGTGAATCCTGGTGGGGCTGTGAAGGGACTGGTAGAAGGTTTGGGGGTCCTGGGGCAGAGGGGAGCAAATGGGAGGGAGTTATGCCATTTTGAGAGGGACAGGAAGGGCTTTGGTGGATCCCAAGGAAGCTGGGAAGACATTAGGAGAATGTTTTAAGGAGCTCTAGGTGGGCTGGGGGAGATTGGGAGGATTCTTCGAGTGGCTTGGAATGTCCATGAGAGGTTTTGGTTGGTCCTGACCCCTGTGGTCCCCTAGAGATGTCGCCGGACGCTGCCCACAGTAAAGTGCTGATGGGGATGGGGGGCTCTGTGTTGGGCTTCGTCTTCCTGGCACTGGGGCTCAGCTACTAAGTGTGCAAGAAGGGGGGGGGGGAGGTCCCGGGGGTCGTGTTTCCCCTCCCCGAGTGTGTGTGCTCCTCCTAGGGACCGCCAGCCGGGGGTCACCACCTTTTCTCTGCCCACAGAACTCCTGAGCCAGCAGTGTCTACAGCCCCTCCCCGTGGCCTCGGACCCAGCCAGGATCCCACGCTCCGTCCCCTCGCTGATTTTGGGAGGGGAGTGTGTCCCCTCCAGCCCTGCTGTTACTCTGTCAAGCCGAGCTGCTCCCAGCGCTCCCAATAAAGCTTCCCAGTTATACCCAGTTCCATTGACTTGGGGGCGGGACCTGGGGGGACCCCGCGGGGGGATCGTGACTGGGGGGGAGGGTGGGGTCTAGGTGGGGAACACTGGGTGCTGCGGCTCTGCCCGGCAACCGGTGAGTCATCATAGCTGCTCTCTCTGATTGGCTGAATCTTCTTCATCGCATTCTCTGATTGGCTGAGGGCAGGTCCGGGAGTTGAGAGAAGGAACAGGAGAGATCCCGCCCCGAGCACCGGCACGGGAACAACAGAGCCAGCCTGGGCACAGCGAGGGAATTTATTACCAACCACATCACAGCGGGACAGGGAGAGGGCAAAGAAATCTCTCCAGCCCCTTCCCCCCACCGAACAGGGATCACCAGGGCTCTGCCCAACGGGGGTCACTGGGGATCATCCAACACCGATCCTCCCATGGGGATGGAGCTGGAGCAGAGCACGAAGCTCTTCCCACACTCGGGACACTCACAGGGCTTCCCTTAGTTGTCTCTATGCTGGTGTTGGGTCAAGGCTGATCTCGGTGAGAAGCTCTTCCCACACTCCCCACACACGTAGGGCCGCTCCCCAGTGTGGATCTTGTGGTCCTTGATGCTGTGGGGGGTCTTGCTGAAGCTCTTCCCTCCTTCCAAGCACCAGCAGGGATATTTCCTAGTTTGGGTCTCCTGGTGCCACATCAAGTGGGAGCTCTGGGTGGAGCTCATTTCATGTTCTAAGCTCTTGTAGGGTGTCTCAGTTTGAGAGATGGTTTTTAAGAGGACACCCTGGAGTGAGTGTCATCTCCTCTACAGGGTTCCAATAATCCCTTTCCGCCAACACGAAATTAATATTAATACATGAAAGTGGAAAAAACTTCAACAGTTTATTAACAACCAGAAAGCCCACAGGCCAAGGGGGAAAAAAGTAAATAACTGCTAGATATTAAATTGTCAAATCTTATCCCACACAGACACCTGGGACAAAAGACCCAATATTCCAGAGAAATCCCCGCTCACAACACACGGTACAGCCGCCGACTTCTTCCCCAGGGGAAAAACCAACCAGGAGCTGTCCCGAAGGAGATGAAAGCCCGGGGCTCGCCTGCCCTTGAACTCCTCCCCAGCCGGGCTCCGCGGGCACGGTCCCGGCAGGCGAAGCAGCGGGGCTGAAGCCTCGGGCTGTTTTCTCTCCCGGCTCGGCCCGGCTCGCAGCGGCTTTGGGCTGCAGCGGCGCCGCTCCGCTCCTGCCGGCGCGGAGCCCCCGGGCTGCGACACAGCAGCTGCTCAGTTCGCCTCCAGGCACGGCAAGGCTGCCCCTGCAGCCTCTCCGAGCCAAGAAAAGGGGAAAAATCCTTTGTTTGCTTGGGGCAAAACCGCTTCTCAGGCAAACAGAAACCCAAGGTGCACAGAGAGAGCCGCGGAAAACCCGAGCAGCGAGGCTTCAAAACGCCCGCGGAATGAACAAGGAGCCTCTCCCCGCCCCGGCCCCGCACACATCCCCTCCCGGGCTGCCGGGGTTTAGATACAATAACCATTCTTTGGGCACAAAGCAGAGGATCATGGAATTACCATCACAGTAACTCACTGCAAGAGAATCGTGTATAAAATAATCACATGTAAATATCTATCTGTAAAAGCACGTACTGAACTCTGGATACAGCAATGTGCTCTAGGACAGGAGTGGAGAGGCTGAACGGACACCAGGGGAGATGGGGAATGTACGGACACAGCAAACCCTCCAAGGTCTTCAACCTCATTCCCAGCTTTTCCGTGTTTCAAGGGCTTTGACTGCTGGAATTGAATGAACGGAGATGTCACCGTGAAAAGCAGAGCAGTCTGGAACCAGATACTGCTGCTGGAGTCAAAGTCTGGACTTGTCACATCTCAGATTTGAAAATATATTGAATAAAAAACGCCATTACCTGCAACCTTTCCCAGACCATCCATCCTCACACATAATGAAATACAATAGAATTCTTTCTAAAGAGTAAAAAAAAAAGGTAAAATGAACATTGAAAATGTTCCCGGATAAAAAGTCAAATTGAGAAAATACAAAATAATGAAGGGTGTCTAGAAAAGCCGGCTGTAATTTCTCAGGTATTGGGCTCAGTGTCAGCCCAGAGCCGGGCTCTGTCTCCCAGGTGCCCAAGTGCCCGGGCCAGCTCTGAGCAGCCTCTCCCGGCTCTCCAGCCCGGCTTTGCCCCGGCTCTGCCCCGGGCAGGCACTCGGTGTTTCCGTGGTGCCCCTGCCCCGCTCAGCTCCCCGTGCCCTGCAAAGGCGCCGAGGCTGCGCTCGGTGCCCCTGGGTGTCACTGAGCGAGGCACTGACGAGCCCCGGTGCCCGGGCACAGCCCTGAGGGACACCCCTCGTCCCCGGCCTCCCGCGGGACACGGAGCCACTGCCCACAAGGCCCTGGCACGTCCGGCCCGGCCAATTCCTCCTGCCCCGGCCAGCCCGGGCTGCAGCCCCAGGGCTCTGCAGGCCGGGGCTGGGGCTGCCGGCTCCCACCGTGGCCAAAGCCTCCCAGGGCTCTGGCCACGCCAGGGGCTACAAGGCCACGAGGCCGGGGCTGCTCCGGGCCGCTTCCAGGCTGTCCCTCTGCTCTTGGGTGCCGGGGGTGGCCCTTTGTGACACGGGCGTGTGTCAGGGCCCTCGGTGATGTGGGACATTGTGGTGCTGTCATGAATGAGATTGAAATCCATTGAAATCCATTTATCCATTCATCATTAATGAGAGTATTTAAGATCGCTTAAAAATTGGTGACAAGGGCATGAACAAAAGTCAGATTTAATATTAAATGACAAAGCACATGTTTGTTGGCAAGATTCACTCTACTGCCTACAGGACAGCTGAGGCACAACAAGGGAAAACAAGCAACAACAAAACCAAAAAATTCCAGGCAACCAAAACAGAAATGAACTGAGAACTCTCTAGGGGAGTGTGGGTGGGTGTGTGCTGTGTTTAGGTGCATGGGACAAAAGAGAGTGCAGGCAAGGATTAAAACGAACACGGCCTAATAACTAATCAATGCTAAGCAATACTTTAACTTCTCCCTTAACTTATACCTTAGCCCCAGCAATTCAACAGAGGTACAACAACGAAATAATACCTAACTTAACTTATAACTTAACGTTAACAATTCAACAGAGCAGTAACACTTAACAGCATTTAACCTAACTTATAGCTATAACTTCCATGTTGTACTTAGTAATTTAATGGAAAAACAACAATTAGCTTATGACTTACATTTTAAAACTTATCAAAACATTTAACACTTACAGCATTTAAGTAAGTTCATAACTATAACTGAACCTTGCTAAGAGGCCTAACTTAGATATCCAAGGTATTTCCACATCTAGGAAAGCTGTATTTCTCCCAGATTTGCTATAGTATATGTGCAGGGGCACACACACAGACAGAACAGTCAGTGGAAACAAGGTACCTGTGAAAAATTCCCCTCAGAGCTCAGTGAAATCCTCCCTTCAGATGTTTTTGCATCTCCCACTGACCAAAGGATGGGGCCTTGAGCAGTGAGGGTATGGGCCCAGGACACGTCGTGTTTCAGCGATCCTCCAGGCACAGCAAAGCCGAGGGTTTGCTGGCTCTGAGAGGCCCCTCAGAGGGAGACTGCTGGTCACAGCCCACGGTGGCCCAGGAGAGCTCAAAGGTCTCCTTTTGGATTTCTGCTGACAGGGTCACAAGAGAGTGGGCTCCAGTCATAACCATGTTTCATCCTGGCCTCAGTTTGGGTCAGCACTTTCTCTAGGAGTGGGGGAATGCATCACCACACTGGGATCTCAGGGGTGCCCATGGCCTGGGTGACGCTGGCCCGATGCCAGGCACCCACCAAAGCCACTCTGATCCTGCTCCTCCAGCTGCAAGGGAAGAGAAAGTTTAACCAGGAACTCCAGGATCAGATTAAGATGGGACGAGCAAACACAACAAACAGCAAAACGGGTGTCACAGACCCAGCCTGGGCACAGCGAGGAAATTTATTCCCAATCAAATCATAGCAACAGAAGGAAAAGAGAGAGAAATCTCTCCAAGCACTTCCCCCACCCAATGGGGTCACCAGGAACACAGATCACCAGGGCTCTGCCCAACGGGGGTCACTGGGGATCATCCAACACCGATCCTCCCATGGGGGATGGAGCTGGAGCAGAGCACAAAGCTCTTCCCACACTCGGGGCACTCACAGGGCTTCCCTTAGTGGTGACTCCGTTGGTGTCGGGTCAAGTTAGAGCTCTGTGAGAAGCTCTTCCCACACTCAGGACACTCGTAGGGCCTCTCCCCAGTGTGGATGAGACGGTGCCTGATGAGGGTGGAGTTGTGCTTGAATCCCTTCCCGCAGTCGGGGCAGCGGAAGGGCCTCTCCTCTGTGTGAATCCGCTCATGTTGGAGGAGAGTGGAGCTTCTCTGAAACCTCTTCCCACACTTGGGACACTCGTAGGGCCTCTCCCCAGTGTGGATGCGCTGGTGGCTTCTCAGGTGAGAACTCAAGCCAAAGCTCTTCCCACATTCCAAGCAGGTGTAGGGCCGTTCCCCTGTGTGAACCACCTGGTGTCGGATCAGTGTGGAGCTGTCGCTGAATCTCTTCCCACATTCCCCACACTCGTAGGGCTTCTCCCCAGTGTGGGTCCTCTGGTGCCAGATCAGCTTGCAGCTCCACCTGAAACCCTTCCCACATTCCAAGCACTTGTGGGGCTTCTCCCCTCCAGGAGGCTTCTCCACCAGCTCTGAGCTCTGCCTGGATCTCCGGCCGCCTTCCCGGCTCAGGGAGGGTCTTTCCTCCTCGCAGCTCCCTGGGCTGGGTTTGCAGCCACTCCTAGTGAGGGATCTCCCAGGCTTTTCCTCCTCCTCCATTAGCCCACACCTTCGGAATGACAGTTCCTGGTTTAAGGAAAAGAACAAGATAAGAGGTACTTGGGCTGGGGGCTTCTCCTTTCCCAAGATCATCTCAGGAAGTCACTGAGCATCTTGTGTCTGTGTGTAAGAACCTCCAAAACACCAAGATTCATCCCTGTGAAAATCGTGGAACCCTCTCCCCTGTCACCTGCTGCATGTGGGGGGAACAACTCTCCTGGGGCTGGAGGGGAGGCTGCACATACAGGGAATGGTGGAACCTTGTGCTGCTTCCCGTTTCTTCTCATCCTCCTCCTCTGTTTTGACCAAATTTCCTCACAATCCTCTTCCTCCTACTATTCCTCCTCCTGAACAATCCCACCTTCTTCTCCCACGTGCAGTATTTGACCATTTTGTTGTTCAACCCTGCTTCTCCTTTCCTTCTCCTGCTGCCCCCAGGCCCAGCACCCACTGCCGGCTCCCTCTTCCCCCCAAACCCACAGCATCCCAGCGCAGGGGCAGCCATGGAGCTGGGGCAGCTCGGGCTGGGGCAGCGCTGGGCTCTCGGCCGCTCCCGCCCGCACTCGCTCCCCACTGCAGCCGCTGCTGCCACCACAGCGCGGGGGGGCCCGGCCTTGGCGCTCCCCCCCTCCCACCTCCCCAAATTCCCCTGCCGGGGGGCGCTGGGGCCAGGAGACAGACGAGTGACAGATCAGGGAGTGCTGGGAAGAGTCGGCAGCCAGAGAGCACTGAAAATCTCAGCAGTGACTGCAGTGGGATCTTCGGGGACTAAACACGGCAGGGCACCCATGGAGGGTAGAAAGGGAAAGCCAGGAAGGGATCCCGGGAAAAGGGCTGATGATTCCAAAATATCTCTGAAGCGTCCCTTGGGAACATGTTGAGGGAATTTGCCCATTCTCCCAGAGGTAAACAAGGACATGGACACACAGGGGGGCAGTAAGGGAAGTCGAGAAGGGATATAGGCAATAGGGGATGGAAGGTGTCGGTGTGCTAGGAAGGGATTGGGTGAAGGGGAGTGTGCGGGAATATGGTTCAGGCAAGAAGCAGCAGGAGGAATCTATGTGGGGGAGAAAAAGGATGAAGGGAAAGAGGAGGAAGAAAAAAATACTAAGGATGGGGATGTTTTCCAGCAGGCTCTTAGCCTTAAGAGTTGCCAGCTGCTGCAGATCCTTTGTATCCCCGGTTGCCAGGACAGGCACACAAGGAGGTCAGGATTGCAGGGGGTTTCTCTGTGCTGGGCAGCGGCAGGAGCGGGCGCAGAGGGGCGGCACCGGGAGCACGGGCTGGGGGCCTGTGGGGAGCTGCGGGGCCGGGCCGGGGCTGTGGGGCAGCCGGGGCTCAGCGCCGGGCGCTGCCTGAGCCCAGCACCCCCCGGCAATTGCAGGCCCGGCAGTGGCCCCCGGCCCCCAGGAGGCTGCGGGACGCCCCGGCCGCTGCCCGGCCCCGTGGAGCTGCCGGCCCTGCCCGCCGGGGGGGCCGCGTTTGGACACTGCGGCAGGACAGGCACCGGCTCTGGGATACGGGCTGGCCACGGCAGCCACAGCACAAGGAGCAGCAGCACAAAGGAACAGCTGGGAAATGGGCATTGGACGTGCAAGCATCCAGATTAGCTTTTAAGCATTTTCCTTGGGTCACTGCAGAAAGGAATGATTTAGCAGAAAGCTCAGCAGCTGTCAGAGGATGAGCACCCCCAGGCACTGAGGGGGCTGCAGGAGGGGCAGAAGAAGCCCCTGGAGCACTTGGTCACAAAGGCACAGCAGGGGAATGCAAGAAGGGAGGAGGAAAAGGCCAAGGGGAAGGCAAAGGCCATGGCAGAGTTTCTACAGCCCCTGAGGGATGAACCCCAGGGCCCAAGGGGGCTCCAGCACCCAGGGGCTCTCACATCCTTACACCATCTTCAACCAGGTGCCCTCCTCACACTGCCACCATTCAGTCCTTGATGGCAAAGATGCTTTCTGGGGATGCCCACTTACACAGGATGGTAAACTGGATTTTGCCCTTGAGTGGGAACAAGAGGTAGAAGGGAAAATGGGAAAGACATGGACAGTCCATCTGCAGGGATGCAGGGAAGGAACAGCCTTATTCGAGCAAGCTTTGCAGAAAATATCACAAGAATTTACCCCACCCCCAGGGATTGGGTTAATGCAGGATGTGGATGACTTGCTGCAATCAGGAGGACAAGAAGAGGCAGAAGAAGCCTCTGTGAAATGGCTGAATGTTCAGGCTAAAAAGCATTTTTGTCTATTTGAAATAAAAGAGGAGATGATGGAGAAAAGGGTTAAATATTTGGGACATATTTTGACTGAGGGTTTGTGGTGTATTGGCCCAGAGAGGGACCAGGGAATCTCAGAAGTAATCCAGGACTAAAAAGCAAGTGCAAGAATTCTGAGGATTAATAGGGAATTGGAGAACCTGGATTGAAGATTCTCTGCTCTAGCCACAACATTGTATGACTTTTTAAACCCAAATATCCTCAGTGTTGTGCTATGGACAGGAGAAAAGGAAAAAAACCTGAGAAAATGAAAAATAACAAAATGATTGGATCACCAGCTATGTCTCCTCCAGACTGAGAAAAAGAAATTTGAATTCTATGTGTGTTATAAGTGTACATTATATTATTGAGTTTTTGCAAATATTAAAATGAATGCCATATGCTGGAAAATACTGTTGTATGAACATAGTTTCTCTTAATTCTGCAATTAACAAAACTTATAAATACAAATAAATATACATAAATAAAGAAAAGTTAAAATTAGTTGTGTGATAAGTATATTTTTGTTCCAGTATAATGTCATAATCTTATGTTCATGTAACAAACTTGGAGAATGGCAATAAAGATAATCAGGAAATTCTTCACATTCTTGGAATTATGGGACACCAGAACCCCAGGGAGGGAAAAAATAATGATTTACAGGTTGGAGGGGAATGATTCTGAATAATGCATGAAGGTCTATGAATATGCAACATGTTGCTGCATTTAGGAAGTGTTTTCTGAGTCAGTGTGTGACCTTGGCTGAAGGCCAAGCATCCGGCCATTATAACCTTTGGCCAGAGCCAGGGCAGATATTCAATTCTCTCCCTTGGAATTGATCTTTGCAATTCCTTACCCTGGGAATTCTCCACCTAGTGCGGGCTGGAGATAAGGGATGTATATTTCAAGCAGTCTGTGGCCAGAATCCTGTCTCTTGTGAAATCTCTGCCACAGGAAGCTGGGCTGGCACAGAGCCTGCCTTGGCACTTTGCTGTTCACAGCATCCACCCAGGACTCTGCCTCTCAATTACACTCACACACTGGGCTGCCTGAGATTCCATTGCTGGAAAGTATACCAAATTTAAAATTTTTTTACCTTCCATTTGTCTAGTCAGGTTCGGTTTGCCCTTGTCCCGGGAAAGAAATTTTAAAAGTTTTTTTCTAAGCAATGTTAGACCACTCAACAGAGATGAGTTTAACATCTCAACAGACTGGGAATAGCCCAAAGATACCAACAAAGATAACAACATTCAACAAAACATCAAGGAAACATCAGCAAACATCAAGGAACACCCACCCCAGACACTGCCCCTGGCCGAGATGGAGGCACCTGGTCTGGAAAAGACTGAGAAGGAAATCCAGGAATGCGGATCTAATTAACATCAGAAGAGGAGAAATCCGTGTGCAATCAGAAATCAAACACTAAGAACTACACAACCTGGAACGAATAAACACTAAACCAATTTCAATGGGTTCAGACTCTAAAACGTTTAGGAAAAATCTAGTAAAACTCACGTGTAATCGAATGATTTTCTCTGCACACCCGGGCTATGTGCGGATGAAATTGTTTCTGTTGCTCATCCTGACCAGAATCAAGTAATGCCTTGACTCTAACTCTAAAGACATTATTGAAGATTTTGTTTTTCCTGCAGTTTCAGTGACAAGATTACACCATTATAAAATTTTTTCATATTAATCCTACTTTTATTTTGTCAGTTAGGTTTGGACCAGGAGTGTGACAAGCAATTTTTACTCCTAGGAGAAGAAGCAGAAAAGACTTGATTGCACTAGAATAATCTTCTATATATTTGTGGCTGGCTCTTAATGATGGCAGAATTTCGGAATGGATTTTTCAAAGCTCACCTTTAAGTTGCATTTTGCAAACCTAGAAGAGTATTAATGGTGAGGCTTTAACACATAAACAGTTAGTACAAAACCGTGTAAAAAAAAAAAAAAAAAGGAAAAGAAAAAATAAGCAGATTGTGAGGGCGCACATATGAATCATCTAATGGCTGCTCTGGGAGAAAATCATAGGTTCCAGGCAGCCAGGAGAGGAGCTTTAGAAATGCAAATTAACACTGCTAGGGCAATGTGTGCACAATGTACAAAACTCTTCTAGCTTGGGGGAGGAATTGGGCTGATTCCCTCTGTCTCTCACCCCAAGCTCTGTCTCCCTGCACAGATGGAATCTGCACAACTAAAGGCAGAGCCCATAGTGAGGATATCTGACTGCAACAGAAATTGGTTAAGCTGCAAAGGGAAACAGCAAACAGAGGATTTTGAGCAACCTTCATGAAAAATAGTGTGTGTGTGGGGGAATCATCCAGAGAAACCAGTTGGGGATCCAAGTATTTGATGATTTAATAAGATAAAAGTGGTCAATTGATGCAGCCCTGCCTGGAGGGAGCACCCAAATATGGGAAAAAGGCAAATGGCCACCAGAACAAATCCTACAACACCATGGACCAGCCCCTGGGAACCATAATGAATTCATATCACGAGACAGAAAATCCATCCATAATTTGATTGGCATAATAACGTTAAAAAGTGTCCTTGAAATAATAACCAACCAGACAGCTCCAACTCCTGACCTTCCTGCTGACCAAGCCGCTGAAATGAGGAACGAGACATTTCACCATGGGATGGAATCAGATTATCTACTTACATATGAAGGAGGAGTTTGTGGAAAATTAAATGACGCAAACGGCTGTTTGCAAACAGATGATAACCGAAAAGTGGTTAAACAGATAGCAAAGGAAATATGAAAATATCTCGTATTCTGGAGAAAGGATGGGAATGGGAGACGTTTTCGTGGTTCCCTGGAATACCATGGCTAAACGAATGATCTTCTTCCTCTGTCGTCCTGCAGTAACTCTCATCTTTTTACCATGCACGACACCTTCCGGCAAAGAGGATGCAGGAAAAGAAATTGAGTCAATGGAAATTAAAAGTTAGTAAAGGCAATTCTTGAGAAAATGAGAAAAGGAGGGATTGAAAGCAGTAAGATTAATAATGTAGGAGGGGTGCATATTAAGGGGGACATGCCGTAGGCGGATTGGGAATTCTGAACCTTCCAAGTACCTCAGCCAGTGGGGAAAGGGAGAGGGAGATGCAGACGGGAAAATGAGGATAAGAAGGAGGCTGCGCTTTAGAAACCGCATGGCAAATGCCGCATGGCCTCTCTGTTCATGAATAAAGTCACTTTTAGAGGACTCTTCGGTCCCCTTTGGGCACACAAACCTCTGACCACAAGAATTTCCCCGCACAGCCCCGGGCGGGCACAGGGCAGACACCTCTGTGCCACCCACAGCAACCGGGACGAGCCAGCGCTGCTCCGGCACCGGCTCCTGCCGAGGCCCCAGCGGGAAGGAGACCGCGGGCAGCCGCTCCCGCAGCGCCCTCAGCCCAGCGCCAACACGGGCCGGCACCGGCACAACCAACCCGCCAGAGCCCCCTGCCGCCCCCTCGGCCCGCAGCGAGCCCCGAGCCCCCGCACAACCGAGCGCGGCTCCCACCTGCGCTGGGGCCGCCTCCGAGCTCCGCCGCCGCCTCCCCGGGCTCCGGCCGCTGCCGCCGCTGCCGGGCCCGCACAGACGCTGCCACAATGGCGCCTTTGCTGCTCTGCCCAATCAGCGCGCGACAACCAGGAGTGACATTGGCACAATCAGCCAATGGCAGCGAGGGCCGGGCTCTGCACACGGCCCAGCCTCGGCCCGCGCTCTCAGGGCCCCCCGGGCTGTGGGAGGGCAAAGGCGGAGATGAGGAACAGCCCTGGAACTGGCCCGGGCCCGAGCCGCCATTGGCCTGGAAACACAAACAAAGTTCTCCGCAGTTCCCGGCACGCCTTTCCCAGCCCTGCGTGTTCGCTGGCTCCGGCTCAGCGCGCAGCCCTGGAACCTCACTTCTCCTACCCCTAATTAGGAGCATCAGTGCATGGCTTTGATTTCCCCCAGAATGGGAAAACTGCCCCAAACCCCTGTGGATGAGTGGGAGAGGGGAGAGATTTCTGCCAGAAACTGCAGAAACTCAAAGCAGGACAATGAGAAGTAAATGAAGACCCTTCAAACCAGCTTTCCCTCACCCCTCCTTCCTTCCAGCTGCACCTTCTACCCCGGCAGTGCAGGGTGGGACAAACGACGCTCATTTTTTTAAACTTTATGAGGTTTACTAATCTTAGCATAAAAATACAACAACAGACTGATAAAGGTGAAAAATCACCACTGGGAGCACTGGACTAAACCCCCACGTGCTCACCTACAGAATGGATGTTCTGCCTTTCATGCCCCTGGGCCCTCCCAAAGTCTTGTCGCTGAACTCCTTCTCTGCCGTCCATTGCTGGAGACTCCTTTCTTACATCTGCACTGGAGGTCAGGTGTAGGAACAAGCCGGGTGTTGGGGGTTGGTTTTTTCCTTTCCTCTCTGCCTGTGGATTTTTTTCCCATTGACATGCTAAGGAGCACTGATGGCTAGATCCCTGAGACCTTGAGATGGGGGAGGGACAGCTTCCCTGGATTTTGGGGAGTTTCTCTTGCAGGAGGGAGTCAGTGGAGCAGGAGTGAGGTAGGGGGAAGGGGGGGAAGACCGCGAGATTGGAGGCAGGTAAAGATGGGGGGGAGCAGTTCCTGGCATTCGCTCGCTTATGGCTCTGGGAGCAGGAAGGCCCCTGGAAAACCTCGCCCCACCATCCCAACGCCTCTTCTGGTGTTGGATCCCTCACCCCTGCTTGGATGCTCTCCTGCTTCAGTCTGGATCTCCAGCATCCTGTTGGAGCAGCGGGACCGACACTGCTCCAAGGATTCGCCAGCAGAGTCTCTCCTCCATCCCTTCCCATCTGGGACACAGCTGCCATCGCCCCCAGCACTCCTGCAGCCACGTGGGATCACCGCGTCTGCCCCTGCCCACCGGGAGCCGGCTGGCACTGACTGCCAACTGGGACGGCATCTGCACCACAGGGAAAAGGTGTCCACAACCCAAAGAACTGTTACTGGGTGCCTGTTCTGTTTGTTGTTAATTCCGTAGATGTTGTTTTGTTTGCCTTGTTATATACACTAGTAAAGAACTGTCATTCCTATCCCCATATCTTTGCCTGAGAGCCCCTTAATTTCAAAATTACACTAATTCAGAGGGAAGGATTTATTTTCTTCATTTCAAGGGAAGGCCCTGCTTTCCCTAGCACACCTGTCTTTCCAATCCAGGACAAAGGCCCTCCCCAAATGCCCCGACTACCTAAGCCGTGTCACGACAACAATACAAGGGGGAGGGGAAAGAGCACTATGGGAGGATATATTACAATAACGTCATTATATATCCATAAAACTTTTCTTAGGCACAATATTTATCCTTTAATTGTGAGAGCCAACCATCACGTTTCTCATCTATAACAAACCTTTTTCCTTTTCATAAGTCATTTGGCTTAAACAATGGACTCTTATTTTCGATTCTGATGATTCGCTCTTACTTTTCAAAACTGAGTTTTTTCATACTAGCGTCTGTTGAGGTGTGTGAGGACAGTGGAAACAGGAAAATCTCAGGTTTTCCTTAGGCCCACTTATTTGCAATGAACAATTGGGAATCACAGGGGCCTGGTATGGCCCCCTACCATGCTGATGGCATTACTGCCCATAGCAGGTGTATCTCACCTGTTAAACGCCAATTGAGGAATGATAGAGGTCTGGTATGGCCTTTTTGCCCCCACCTTACCATGCCTACAGGGTTGCTGCCCACAGCAGGGCTGTACAATCTTCTCGGTGGGGAACACAGGGGCCAACCCCGTCTTGCCCTCTATTTCTTGTGTGACTCCACTTGTTGGTTCCTAAGGAAACCACCCCAGCACCTCTTACGGTTCCCTGTGTACTTTCCCTAAACAGATGCTTGTAATTTCCATCCATTAAAACAGGACAATTACATTAATAGCTGATATGGTTCAAACTCCCCCTTAAACTGTTAGTTAAAGCAGTCTTGGAGCTGTCTGGTGGAAGCTTGACCTCACTTTGGTTATCTCTAGTTCTCAGCTTGAGAGTCAATTCTATCTCTCCCTGTCTGGATGTTATAGTTTATTCTTTGGGTTCTTTTACTGGGCCTTTAATTCTGTTGCCATGAGTCCACTCCCACTCTGCAGTTGGCACAGCCGATTCAGTGGTGAGCAGGACCTGAAAGGGACCTCCCCACTGAGGGGTTAAAAGCTGGTCTTTCTCTAAAAGACAGACACTGAAGAAAATGTACATAAGGTAGCATTTTTCTACATAGCAGCTTCTGTTGAGTGTTGGAACAAGGAACTGAAATGCTTAATGTGTCTGAGACTCAGCCAGAGGCTGGAGAGCACAGACTCAGGAAGCATTGTTGAACAAATACATATTAGCAGGCAGTTCTATTCTTCATGGCTATTTCCACCCCAGTACTGCCCCACATGCTTCACCCTAAGGCAGTTGCTCACCACTGCTGACACAAGGGAACTGGCTTGGGGAGCATTAAATTATAGAGAGGTTATGTGTCTGGCATGGCCTCTCATCTTGATGGCAGCAGTTTCTAGGGGACCTGGGCGAGAGCAGCAGTGGATGCACATAATAATGCCACTTGTTCCTTGGTGTATTTGAAAAACTCTTGTTTGACATGTCAGATTTAAAAGGCCGGTAGAAATCAAAGCTTTGGACACGACTATGAAATCTATTTAGAGAACACACACCCGTCCCAAAGGCACCCGTGCAAAGCAGGCACATCTTACAGGGATTCAATGGAACCTTAAACACTACTAAATTTGATGGAAATCACTGTACACAACCTTATATATATTTTTGGCAAACTTCTATGCAGGGGCGAACTCCTATCCCTATAAGAACAGAGTGTACACAGAGAGCCAGGGGACACTGCAGCCATCAGAGCCCAGCAGTGACACACAGACACAAAAACACACAGACACACAGACACAGACAGACACACACACACACACCCCAGCACATCCGTGCTACACACACACCCACCTAGGCACAGTCTCCACTAATGCTCACCTGCCCACAAGCACAAGACCTGTTGTCCTTAGAGAGCTCGTGCACACGAATACGTGCAGTGTCATTGACACACGGATGTCCCACACAGAGCCGTGCTCACCCTTGCGGAGCTGTGCACACCTACAAGCACAGAGCTGTGCACAGACTCCACACACGTGTACACAGCAGTGCACAGATGTGAACAGTGCTGTGCACACCCGCACACATGGACACTGTGCAAAGCAGGACGGGCACTCTTACATCTGGACACGCTAGAAAATATCCGTGTGTGCAGCTGTGCACACTGACACACGTGTGCACTTCGGTGTCTGTGTGTGCACACAGAGCTCTGCACACTGGCACACGCGTGCACTGCACTTTTCTAGAGCCCTCCTGGCCCCGACCCCCCTGTGGGTCTCTCTGTGGGATCATGACACGGTGGGGATGGGGACAGGAGAGTGGAATATGGGTGGCACATTGTGGCACCGTTGATGCTTACAATTAGTTAAAATATGTCCCTAGAACTTCTGCTTACTTCCCCAACCCTCCCCCACACACATCCTCGAAGACAGGTCCTGCATGCATTCCTGCAGGCAGCACAAGGCTGCACAAAACCCTGTGACTGGGGACAATTTCTTGGTTATTTCCCTCTGGCGAGGCTCAGGGGGGGACAATGGGACTGTTCCTCTCCTCTCATGTTTTAGGGGCAACCAACCCTGTTCCTTTCTTCATCTCACTCTCTGCAGAGCTCTGCCCACCATCATTCACCTTTAATGAAGAAACAAAAGGCAACCTAGAAATCTTCCTCCCAGTGCAAACAACACACAGAGAATGTGTGCTGGAAAGAGAACACCCGTGGTGAACAGTGAGCTTGTTCTGCACAAACAGGAAAGGCCAGGCCAGTGCCCACATGAGTCGAGTCACATCCAGTGCCTGCCACCCTCCCAGGCAATATTCAACCTCTCAGCCTCACAGACCTCTGTTCTAGTACTCCCAGTGGGGTCCTGGAAAGAGAATGGTGGCACATCTACTGCCTGCTACCCCCCTCTAGGCAATATTCAACTGTTTCGTTCACAGACTCATCTTCCAGCACTCTTAGTGGGCTCAGCAGAGCCACTTCCCACTGGTGGGGGCAAAGAGCACCCTCTGTGCCTTTGTGGTGGGAGCAGACAGTGTTGTCTCAAAGGAAAGGTCAGAGAGAGACCAAGCTGGACCTCTGCCTCCTGCCCCTCACCCCACAAGGGCAGGAGGGCACAAAACTGAGCACTTTTTTTTTTTTTCTGTTCTGTCATTTCCAGGAGCTTGACTAGCTCGAAGGAGAGGATTAGAAAGATTTCTTGAGGATCACTGCCAGTGCACAGCACACATGGCATCCCTCACCCCTTACATCATCATGGCATGGAGGGGTAGGAACCAACAACAGCCCTACCCCACTGCTCCAGAAGCCAAAACCCCCATGCAAGCATTTAGTTATGGCCTTCTTAGAGAACCACATTCCCACGTGAGAGCCCTCCCGCACAGCCGGGCTGGTTCTCCACCCTCGGCCGCGCTGTCCGCGCCACCTCTGGGCTGGCGAACGCCGGGAGTTGCTGGGCTGGGTTTGATGGCCCCGCTCAGCGCTTTCGGCCGCTGCTCACGCGGCACCCTCGCGATTTTCGCTGGCAATCAATGCAGATTGGCCAGGAAAATCCAGAAAGCAAAAAATAGAGACCAAGGGCATTCCAGAAGGGGTTTCCTGCAGCCAGACACACAGCAGCAATTTCCAGGAGCTGTCACTTTCTTGTTCACAGCTTTAAGGATGCTGTGGTGGTGCCGCAGGAGAAGACCCTTGGGTGTTGTGCTGAAAAGGTTCCTCCAGAAGAAAAGGTGATGTTCCTATGTGCAGGGAACTCTGTGGTATCAGCAGTGGAGGAGCAGGGTGAGGAAGATCTCCAGCCTTGGGATATTTCTGCAAGAGCCTTCACCCCTGCCAGAGCCTGGGTGAGAGCTGCCAGAGTGCAGAGGGAGGCAGCCCTTTGGACAGGCGTCCCTGCTCCCTCAGAGCCACGGCTATGAGACAAACAGCCTCATCCCTGAGCATGCAGATGGGCAGAAAATGCCTGGAAGTAAAAAGGGGGGCCCAGCCATCTCCAAGAAGCTGTTCCCAGAGGCAAGTGTCCCAGCAGGAAGTGTCCTGGAGCCACTTGTGTTCAGCCTACAGTCAGTTCCCAGAACGCTGTCCCTGTTCCAGTGGGGAACCCCCCACGCTTTGCAGCGGGAAAGATTCACATGAAACCAAGGAGGCTCTTGCATCTGCAGGAAGCTTCTCCCCTCTGCTAGTGAGATGGCCTCTGACTACCAGGAATGTGTTTACAGATTAAGATCTGATCTTCTTCGGAGCATTAGTGTTAAATACATTAGGATTTTCTCGGAGACTTGTCAGAATGTTCCCACTGTTTTGGATCTGACTGGTGTGATAGTTGATAAAAGATTCGTGTTAATCACAAAAGCATTGGGGTTTGTATAAACCAGAATACTAAGCTCTGAAATGAAGCATGGACACTAGATAAAGGAAATTATATGATAAAATAATTCTGTTTAAAATCACCTTGTTATGTTATATTATGTTTTATTATCTTACATTATAATATGTTATGTTATGTTTTCCAAATGAGTTGTATCAGCTACCAGCTTGCAAAATCGGACTACCCAAAAAGCCCTTCCTGCCTTTGTCTAATCAATACTGCCTATCTCAAGGACCAGACTCCCAGAACTTCTCTGGTGCTTATCTAGAAGGACCGGATGGCTATCTGTGACTGATTATCACCCAAAGGCTTTGTGAATTTGTGTACAACAAGAACCCACAGTATAAGAAGAGGCTGCAAACCAAGATTCAGTGGAGCGTGGAGTGGGCGGTGACCCCTCACGTTCCCCAGCGCTGCTTGCTCTTTCTATATCAAATAAAGCAATCTAAATTTTGCTGAATATCGAGACTTTTGTCTCTCATTTATAACAGGGTTCACCTTTTCCTCCTCCATGTGTAACGTCGTCTAGAGCACAGAGGTCCCAGGAGCTGCTTCCTCCTGAGCCAGTGGCACTCCTGGCCCTGGGCAGCGCAGGGCCCTGTGCCCCGTATATACCCCTGCAGGGCGGGGCTGTGCCATGTCACCAGGACAACAGAATGGCCAACAGCACCCAGGAACCCGATAGAACGGCCCTGTGTCACAAAGGGCCCAGGCCAGCAGCCCTTCAGCAGCCCAAGCCCCTGGAAGTGTCATGGAGCAGGTGCCCAGCAGGTGCTGGCTTTGCAGGCTGGGCTGTGCGGGGCCAGAGGAATTGGCCGGATGGACGCAGGCAGGGAGTTGTGGTCAGCGGCTCCATGGGCGGCTGCAGGCCGGGGATGAGGGGTGTCCCTCAGGGAGGGCTCTGCCTCGGCCCCGGGGGGGCCCAATGCGAGGGCGAGGGGCTGGGGGGGCCATGGGGGCGTTCGATCAATGGGGAGGGCCCGGGGAGTGCTGATGTTATGAATGATGTTCTATTTTTCCCAATTTATTAAGCAACAAGATTAAATTTAATAGTATGTTTTTTAAAAGTAACAAAATGAATACAATCAAAGTATTGGAGATGACAATTAAAGTATTGGAGATGAAACAATCAAAGTGCATATATTTAAGAATATACAAAATTCGGCAGTAAGTAATTTAGTATAATTGAGGTTCGTATAAAGCATAAGCAAAACCGACCGGGGAGGGGCCCCCTCCGACTGGGGATACGGGGAGTGGCTCCCATTCCTCACGTATCCAAGCATCCAGGCCAACAATCCCACTTATATACTGTAGGCTACAGAAGTTTCTAGAAAGCTCCTCCTAGTTTCTATTCCTAAGATCTACGTAACTATACTGCACGGTGCATGCTCTACTAATGGGTTGGGGGTCTCTCATCCTTTTAAGGGTCTTATTTCCGGTGAAGGCTCATCATCTTCATCAGTGACCGAGGTGTGACCTGCAGGTAGCGCAGGCGCCCTGTGTGACTGAGCAGATGTTTTCCATAACATGACTCTAATTAAGTCCCATGCTTGGAATCATTCCATTTTTGACAGCTTCAAGGTTGAAGCTGTATTTCTAGATGCCGCTTATCAGACCTCTGTCCTTCTACTATTCTTATCTGACTTTCTTCTAACCTCCTTCTTTGACTCCCAACCTCTGTAAGATTGTAAGATGTCTTTTATCCTGTCTCACCCATCTCCCCCTTCTCACTCTGTAACAATTGTCTTCTATTGATCTAAATACAATTTTGTTAATATAGTTACAACTTAATTAGCACGAATCACATTTATCACAATTCCCCCATTTCTCTTTTTGATTATATTGATTCGTGCTCTAAAAAGTTGCTACTTCGTATTGTCTGTGTTCCTTTATACTAGCTTTTAATTTTTTTAACATTTTTCATGTGGCATCTAGCTCTTCACACTTCTTCTCAAATTTGGTTAACATTTCTCATGCCAGGGTATTCTCTTTGCATTCAATCACTATTTTCTCGATTTTTCTCCTTCGAGTGCAAGTGGATTGCGCTTTCAGTACCATCAAGGAGTTTATTTTTCCTTTTGTTGTTAATTCTGGATCTATAGGCATGGCTGTAAGTTGCATTCCTTGAATTACTGAGTGTATTAGTCTGATTAGACATGGTATCATGCAAGGCAGAAACAATAGACCTAAAACAGAACACAATAGCATGAATCCTAATTTTTTCCACCACACACCCCCAAAAAGATTATCCCACCAGTCAGCTTTCAGGATAGAATTCCATTTTTGAACTGGTACATGTGCCACTCTTTTAATTTTGTCAGCAAGTCTGGTGATGGCTTCCCCGTGGTCATCTATTTCCACACAGCACTCAGATTCATTAAACCTCCCACAAACTCCTCCTTCTTCTGCCAACAGGTAGTCTAGGGCAATTCTGTTTTGATATACAAATGCTCTCATTTGTGAATGCTGTTTGGCCAACAACTTTAAAGCGTCTGCTGTGTGGTTTGAGACGACTTCTACTACGGCCTGGAGCCTTATCAACCGGTTTAATAGGTAAATTGGAGTTCTATATCCCCAAGACCCATCCTGAGTCCAAGTAGCAGGTTCATAGTATGCTATAATTCTTTTTGCAGGCCATTCTTCATCTTTCCATTTTTGGTTTCCTCCTGCCATCGGAAAGTCGAGATTTAATTTTCTTTTTTTTTTCTTTCTAAGGTTTCATAAAGTGGTGTTCCTAGTATATTGCTCTTAGACCTTGGTATGACAAAGAAGGAGGGTCGTATAATTCATAAGGTACAAGTTGTCTCCCATTTTCAGGGTAGTTCACTGTATGCTCGTTGCCCAAAAACCCAATATATTCCATCAGGGGCTTTCCATCTTTCTTTTGTATTTTCTGGTTGTTCCCAATAAGATTTTAAGTCTTTTATGGATTGGTAGGGGTTAGCTCCAGAACTGTTATGCCAGCACAAATTAGTTTGATTATTCCACTTGCAATTAATTTCTTTTGCTATTCCCCAATATCCAGTAGGACTCTTGGGTTGCCAGGTCTTTGTGTTATTGTCTGAATTTACTACTAAAGTAGATAGGCAAGGAGTATATCCTACCACTTCAGTGTATTTTCTCCCTTCCCGAGTTATACAAACTGTTCCAATGACTTGATGACTCAGGACCCAGCCTTCAGGCCGTTTTAGGGTCTTAGAAATTTGTGTATGATTCCATTTTAAAAATTGTTCTGGAGCCAAACCTTCACCTCTCCATGGCCATCTTTTAGCCATTCTAAGTCCTCCACAAACAAAACATTTAGATAATCCCAATTCTGTGGCAATTTCTTGCATCAGATCTACAAACAAATTTTTGTTTGAAGTTGGCAAATCCCAGTCGCTATAGTGCTGTTTTAATTGTTTATACAGCTCATTCAATTTCCTTAACTCTTTCCTTTTGATCTTTTCCTATCTTTTTTTTTTGTTTCTTTTTATTTTTCAACTTCCATTATTATATTTTTCAAAACAAAAGAAAATTTTATATCTAGGACAAAGTTGATTATTGTTAGGATAAGGAGTTCACTCATTGAATCCTAAATTTCTTCTTACTCAATAGAATTTTGGACTTTTCACACAATTTTCTAAAAAGCTGGTACAGTCATAACAGGCAGCAGTAACATGTGAATGTGCCACAAAAACTGATTCCATCTTATCCTTGACCCACAGGGATCAGGAATAGTTTGTTTCTTTACTGCTGGCTCTTGCATTGCTTGTCTTCTTGTAATTTGTTCCTGCATGGTCTGTTCTTTTTTGCTCCATGCTGTCTTATGGTTTTAGCCAGTTGCCAGGGGTATTATAGTAAGCACAATGAAAATAATTCTCAGGAATTTTAACTTTCTACCTGTCTCAAGGCTCCTTGGGTTGCAGCCAAGGGCCGAGATGTCCATTTTCTCGGTAGCAAAGTTTTTATCCTGGAATTTGTTTCTTTTTGATACCCTTGGCCTCATAAGGTTCGTATGAACTAGTTTAACTTTTTTTTTGTTGTTGTTGTTTCAAAGATGGCACAAAGTATTCGTATTCTGCAGCACTGCCTTATCTTTCTTCTTAGATTGATCAGCTATTTTTCCTAATCCACTAAAGCTCTGGAGATATGCCAACTACAAGATTTGTTTTCACATAACTTGTTCTAATAACATTCAAAAAAAATTACTAAAAAAATTTTTTTTTTAAAGTTAGCTGTTTACATACACAACTTAAACAAACCAATTATTATTTTTTTTTTCACTCTAGTTACTTTTTACTACAAATTAAAACAATAGGTACAAATAACACAAATTTATGGACAACACTTTAAGCCATGGTTAGTACTTTTCCAATGTGTTAATTATGTTTTTGACCCTCTTAATAACAGGTGTTACCAGTCTTTTTTTCTGGAGTTGTAGTTCTTCAAATAAATCAGTTAATGTTGACTGTTGGAGGCTCTTGGAGAAATTTTTCAATCCTCCTGGGCTGTTTTCATTGATCAACGAGGTGTCTGATTCTTTCCCATCAGCGCTGTTCTGCCTTCAGGTTCAATGAGGTTGCAGCTGGCAGCTAATTCAGGATGTCCAGACTTTGATAATGCACCTTTTAAAACAACTTTAAACTGGTATTTCAAACAGCAGTAAAATAATATAAAAATCACATTCTCTCTTGGTCCCAAAGTACAGTGGTTCTATGCTAACTCTATATGGACTGTAGCTTTTGGCACCCAGTACCCTCCTTAGCTTTATTCGATTTATTACAATTTGAGTAATTTGTTTTTTAATAAAATTTTACAAAATGGTCACAAAGTGCTCTCGTGCCCCAGTGAATCCCTCCATGTGAGCTGTCTGGGATCTGTTGGGCCAAAAGTCCTGGCACCGCTCTTTTACTATTGGGCAGAAAAATTCATCCTTTTTTCAGGGTTACCCCCAGCTTCTTCACAGCCTCCACTTCTGCCAAGGAAAAGCATGTTGCCCCACCCTGTGCTTTTGCTTCCCCAAAAGCCACACTCACACTGCCGTTTTCTCCTAGGGCTCCCCCCCTGCTTTATTATCAGCTAAATTGTTTCTTTTTATTTTATGATGCTTGTATCTTTAAATAGTCTGTTCAGTTGGTGTTGAATATTGAATTCTGCAGCTTTAAGACTGATTCCAGGAGTGAAAGAGGAGAGAAAAAGTGCAGAATTAGTTATCAGAAACTACACTGACTCCCCCGCATTCCTGCTCACAGACCTAGTTGTCTGCAGTGGACAGCGGGAGAGAACTCTCTTTTGCTTTTTGGTTAGGTTTTTTTTTTTCTTCTTAACCAATTAAAGTAAAAAATTCCCTGGAGTCTGTTTTTCTTCTTTTTTTCTTGAATTATTCAATTTTGCTCTGGACTGAAAACCCAAGAAAGCACTGGAAGCTCACACTGTAGCTCACCTAGCCTGGCCTGGGCCAAGGCATTTCCCAGCACTGAAGGAACTGATACCAGACTAAGTAAGTTAAGCTGCAACTTACAAAAAAACCTTCTTTTGAATCTGTCATCTTTTTGAAACAATAAGAAGTTTTGTTGTTTAATATTGTTCATTTTTATACTGAAAAGTGTTTTGCCTGTTAAATAAATAGTTATTTTTCCCACTTCTCTCTGAGGAAATTTTTTTTTTCTCTAACTAATTAAAAAAAGATTGCTTAAATTTGTTTTCCAGAAAAATTCTATTTAAAAGTTTCTTTTTAAATTTACCTTAAACTAAAACAAAGTGCTTGTGTCTACTAAAAATATGATTTCTTCATTTTGAGAATCTACTTTCAGCTTTATCAAGGGGTCTTCTGGTATTTTGGTTCATATTAAATAAATGAGCTCCTGACCCCCCCTTAGTTTTCTTGAATTAATATTTTTTTCCTGATAAATTCTTTGTGTTTGTGGCTGTTTGTATTTCTTGGATTGCTGTTATTAAAATCCTGGCTTTAATTTTCTTTTCCTCATCTCTCCGAACATACGCTTCTTGTGCTTCCTTTAACAACTCCTGAAGCTCCTATCCTGCTAATTTTCCAATTTTTCTAATTTTTTCCTGATGTCCCCCGCTAAGACTTAGCTACAAATTGTGTTTTCAAAAGGACCTGCCCTGCTGGTGTATCAGGGTCTATGCTTGAGTATAACTGCAAATCCTTTTTTTTTTTAGTCTCTTTAACCATTCTGCCAGGCATTCATCTTTTCCTTGGTGCTCACTCAGAGATTTCCCTATATTTTGTCCTCTGGGCATTGCTTCCTGAATACCTTGGATAATCATTTACCTGAAATCTCTCATATTTTGCCTATGTTCTACCTCCTGATTATTACAATTTGGATCTGCCATAGGCCATTTCTGATCTTTTTGGTTTGGCTTCTAATGATCTCTATTCTAAGCCTGTATTCCTGACTATCTAATCATTTCTCTCTTCCACTGTAAACAAGATTTCTAAAATAGACTGCAATTCCACTCAGGTGTAAATATTCAGTCCTAATAACTGATTTAGTTTCTTTGCTACCTCAATATGATCTTCTGGCATCCTGCCCATCTCTTTCTTAAATTTCCTAACGTCCCTAGTATTCAGGGGAACACTCACGTACCCAATAGGTCCCTGTCCTGGGGCCAGATTTGCCATTGGAACCTCTCTAAGAGGGTATAATCTATCTTCCCTTCCTGCTCCCTCGCCCTCTTTGTCACTTTCTTCCTCTTGTTCCCTTCTGCCTCTAGTTCTGTGTGCTACTGGCTCGTCCTGAATAGGGGGTGCATCGGGGACCAAGGGCTGGACAGGCTGAACAGGCTGGACAGGCTGTCTGTATGGGGGTGGGAGGTGATCTAACGAGTCCCATGGCTTTAGCCAGTCCCTTCTTGCTGCCCGTCCTTTAGTTTGCAAAGGGTATAACGAATAACCTTCTTTTTCTTGCCTTTGAACTATAAATTTACCCCCCCCACACTTTTTGGAAGCCACAAAGCAGCATATTCACTTTCTTCTTAATTAAAACGTTGTTTTGAACTCATATATAGATTTAAAACCTGACAAATCTAATCCTCAAATGATTTAAACTCTGGCCAGTACAAATTATTTGCACAAATCTTTTCTTTTGTCCACTCAAACATACAGTACTGTATAATTTTCTGCTTACTTTTTCTCTTTGGGATTCCCTTGTACTTTAGTATTGTAACACTATCCCCAGGGGGCTGTCCTGAGGAATCTCGCTCCCCTTCTGGGAAACCCCCTCTCGGTTCCCAGGCACACCGGGTTCTCGTGAACTATTCTCATAATTCACAACCCCTGGGTCAGAGATTTTACTTTTCCTCTGACCCATCTCTGGCGGCAACATTTCCCTTGCTCTCTCTCATTCGTTCTGCGGTTCAACTCCTTCGCTTAATATACCAATCTCACTTCTTTTGCCAAACACTTGTTTCCTACCTAATTCCTTCTTTTCCTTTTATTCTCTCCCCAACCTCTCTTTCTGGCCATTCTCCACAATCCTTTCTTAATCACGTACTGAAACTTCCATCTATTATCCTCCCAACAGATAGTTGAACCTGACTCATTCACTCCCTTCTTAAATCACTTCTTTCGAGCATCAGCTCCCTTCTCAAAGACTTTTCCCGTGAGTTCTCGGGCTGGGACTTTCCCTCCCAGTCCCTCCCGGGGTATTCACTCGCTCTCCCCTTTCAGACATTCCTCACTCACACACAAGCACACAGCCGCCCCCTTTACCCAACCCCATGGTACTCACACAGCCCATTTTCGCACAGGGTTCTTGTGCACAAGACGTTTTACGGGCACCTTTCCCTTTCTGCCGGCGTTCCCACGGGAGCCTTCTTCTTCTGGCGCGCCTCCTTGTAGCGAGCTTCTTTTGCTTATGCTTTATTTTAATTTGGAACTCCTTTTCCAAGAGAGCCTGGTCTAGCCTTGGGACCACCTTAACAACTGGTGGGGAGCTCCTTCCCAAAACTAGCCACTCTTCACTTGCACTGGAGTTCCCGGGTTTCGGCACCAAATTGTTATGAATGATGTTCTATTTTTCTCAATTTATCAAGCAACAAGATTAAATTTAATAGTAAGTTTTTAATAGTAACAAAATGAATACAATCAAAGTATTGGAGATGACAATTAAAGTATTGGAGATGAAACAATCAAAGTGCATATATTTAAGAATATACAAAATTTGGCAGTAAGTAATTTAGTATAATTGAGGTTCGTATAAAGCATAAGCAAAACCGACCGGGGAGGGGCCCCCTCCGACCGGGGATACGGGGAGTGGTTCGCCATTCCTCACGTATCAAAGCATCCAGGCTAACAATCCCACTTATATACTATAGGCTACAGAAGTTTCTAAAAAGCTCCTCCTAGTTTCTATTCCTAAAATTTACGTAACTATACTGCACGGCGCATGCTCTACTAATGGGTTGGGGGTCTCTCCTCCTTTTGAGGGCCTTATTTCCGGTGAAGGCTCATCATCTTCATCAGTGACCGAGGTGTGACCTGCAGGTAGCGCAGGCGCCCTGTGTGACTGAGCAGATGTTTTCCATAACATGACTTTAATTAAGTCCCATGCTTGTGATCATTCCATTTTTGACAACTTCAAGGTTGAAGCTGTATTTCTAGATGCCGCTTATCAGACCTCCGTCCTTCGACTATTCTTATCTGACTTTCTTCCAACCTCCTTCTTCGACTCCCAACATCTGGGAGATGTCTTTTATCCTGTCTCACCCATCTCCCCCTTCTCACTCTGTAACAATTGTCTTCTATTGATCTAAATACAATTTTGTTAATATAGTTACAACTTAATTAGCACGAATCACATTTATCACAAAATGTAACAGTTGTTCTTCACCCAAATTAAACACAAGAAAGTGTTACTTCCCTTTCAGCTTAAAATAAGAGCCTGAATGCAATGATCTCAAAGTGAATAAATTACCTTTCCCTCTTTCAGTCTGAAATGAGCTACTGCCACCTGCACTTGCCCTTCCCTTCCTCTCCTGAACCACCGAACAGCCCCACTGGGATGGCAGGAGCTGGGCCTGGGAACTGCTGCCTTTGGAGTTGCATCTCCTCCTCCTGTGGCCGCTGCTCAGAGCCCAGAAGTGCTCTGAGAACTTGAAGTTGTGGCAGCTGGGTTAGAGCCTACATGGGAGGAGGAGAAGGTTCACCAGAGCCCTTCTCCTGCCGTGCCAGCTCCAGGGCAAGGAGTGCAATGGAAGCCAGCCAATGTCCAAACCCCATCTGCTCTGCCAGTTCCTGTGGGAATGAGCTGCTGCAGAGGGGAAGATTTGGGTGGGAATGTGGTTCTCTAAGAAGGCCATAACTAAATGCTTGCATGGGGATTTTGGCTTCTGGAGCAGTGGGGTAGGGCTGTTGTTGGTTCCTACCCCTCCATGCCATGATGATGCAAGGGGTGAGGGATGCCATGTGTGCTGTGCACTGGCAGTGATCCTCAAGAAATCCTATGAATCCTCTCCTTCGAGCTGGTCAAGCTCCTGGAAATGACAGGACAGAAAACAAAATAAAAAGGGGCTCAGTTTTGTGCCCTCCTGCCCTTGTGGGGTGAGGGGCAGGAGGCAGAGGTCCAGCTTGGTCTCTCTCTGACCTTTCCTTTGAGACAACACTGTCTGCTCCCACCACAAAGGCACAGAGGGTGCTCTTTGCCCCCGCCAGTGGGAAGTGGCTCTGCTGACCCCACTAAGAGTGCTAGAAGATGAGTCTGTGAACTAAACAGTTGAATATTGCCTAGAGGGGGGTAGGAGGCAGTAGATGTGCCACCATTCTCTTTCCAGGACCCCACTGGGAGTACTTGAACTATTGATGATGAGAGAGAGACGGGGACACTGAATAGTGGTCAAAATCCAATTTTTACTGAGCACTACATGTGCTTATATACCATTTACAGGAAGGCTGGTAATATTTTACTGCAATCACATAGACAAACCTTACATAGACAAACTCTCACATAGACAAACTTTACATTTGGACTTAGTAAAATGTTATTTCCCATAACCCAGACTTGATCCAGTCCTCTTGCAGTCAGGTCTCTGTTTGCTCTTGCCAGGCATCCTCGTTGTCAGCCTGCATTTGCTGATTAAATCTGCAGTACTATCAGTCTCATTTGCATTACCCATATCCACACCTCCCCCGTTTCTTTTAACTAAAAATACACTCTTAAGCGGTTTGTCAATTAAATTCTTAACACACTGTAAAATACAAGGAATAACTACTACAATGCATAATATGATGCCTAATACATACAAACCTATTTGAACTAAATTCCTGACCCAGCCAGTGAGTCCCCAGTGCCCTAAGAGCCAGTTCAGCCAGTCGTACCCATGATCTACCCGAAGTTTATTGACACCTTCTTTGAGGGCTTGAATGCTGGCATAGATGGGCTGGGAGTGGTCAGAAAGGTTAAGGCAACACATCCCATCGAATTCCTCAGCCACAGGCGGCGGCGGAGCTCGGAGGCGGCCCCAGCGCAGGTGGGAGCCGCGCTCGGTTGTGCGGGGGCTCGGGGCTCGCTGCGGGCCGAGGGGGCGGCAGGGGGCTCTGGCGGGTTGGTTGTGCCGGTGCCGGCCCGTGTTGGCGCTGGGCTGAGGGCGCTGCGGGAGCGGCTGCCCGCGGTCTCCTTCCCGCTGGGGCCTCGGCAGGAGCCGGTGCCGGAGCAGCGCTGGCTCGTCCCGGTTGCTGTGGGTGGCACAGAGGTGTCTGCCCTGTGCCCGGGGCTGTGCGGGAAAATTCCCGTGGCCAGAGGTTTGTGTGCCCGCAGGAGACACAGGAGTCCTGTAAAAGTGACTTTATTGATGAACAAAGAGAGAGGTCATGCGGCATTTGCCATGCGGTCTCTAAAATGCAGCCTCCTTTTTATCCTCATTTTCCCGTTGCATCTCCCTGTCCCTTTCCCCTCTGGCTGAGATACTTGGAAGGTTCAGACTTCCCGATCCACCTACTGCATGTCCTCGTTAATATGCACTCCTACTACGATATTAATCTTACTGCTTTCAATCCCTCATTTTCTCATTTTCTCAAGAATTGCCTTTACAAACTTTTAATTTCCATTGACTCAATTTCTTTTCCTGTGTCCTCTTTGGCGCAAGGTGTCTTGCGTGGTAAAAAGCTGAGAGTTGCTGCAGCACGTCAGAAGAGGAGCAGCATTCGTTTAAGCCGTGGTCTGCCAGAAAACCACGAAAATTTGTCCCATTCCCATCCTTTCTCCGGAATACGAGATATTTTCATATTTCTTTTGCTATCTGTTTCACCACTTTTCGGTTATCATCTGTTTGCAAACAGCCGTTTGCGTCATTTAATTTTCCACAAACTCCTCCTTCTTCTGTAAGTAGATAATCTGATTCCATCCCATGGTGAAATGTCTCGTTCCTCATTTCAGCGGCTTGGTCAGCAGGAAGGTCAGGAGCTGGAGCTGTCTGCTTGGTTATTATTTCAAGGATACTTGTTAACCTAATTTTGCCACTCAAATTATGGATGGGTTTTCTGTGTCCTGATATGAATTCGTTAGGGATCCCAGGGGCTGGTCCATGGTGTTGTAGCATTTGTTCTGGTGGCCGTTCATCTTTTTCCCTTTTTTGGGTGCTCCCTCCTGCCACGGCTGCATCAATTGAACACTTTTATCTTATGAAATGATAAAATGTTTGGATTCCCAACTCATTTCTCTGGACTAGCAAAAACACCTCAGTGCTTTGGGGAGAGGGATGATCCCCCCCCAAACACTTTTTTTCATGAAATTTGCTCAATATTCTCCGTTTGCTGTTTCCCTTTGCAGCTTAACCAATTTCTGTTGCAGTCAGATATCCTCATGTCTCGGTTTGAAAGACAGGTATGGTCTAAGGAAAGGCAGGAGCCCCTTTTCTGCAATGCAGAGTGCAATCCCCCTCCCTTTTAATTATTTTAGGTCCAATTCAGACACCTTCAGGCAGGAGATATGGGGATGAGAATAACAGTTCTTTACTGGTATTTAAAAAAAGCAGAAAAAAACAACAACAGCTATAAAAATTGGCAACAGAAACAGTCTAGCTCCGCTCCAGTCCCTTCTGGCCGCAGGCCGTCTCCCTGTGCTGTTACCGGTGCTGGGGGCAGGGCAGGTCCCGCGCAGTTGAAGAGGGCTGGGTGATGGCGGCCGCGGCCCAGGGGAGAGAGAGGATGGGGAAAGTTACTCCCCCCTCACGGTGTCGGTCGTGGTGCTCAGCAGAGTGTCCGGAGGTAGTAGGGTGAGCTGGGAGAGCCGCGGAGCGATGTTCAAAGGCAGGGAGCGTGGATCTCAGCGCTGGGATGACAGGGGAAGATGCCAGAGCAGAGCCCAGGTGGTCTTCCCACTCCAGGAGCCAAGCGAGAGGGCGTCCCCCGCTCCAGACCCCCCTATCCCACCTTTCCTTTTCCGGTTCCCCCCCCCTCCCCCTCCAGCCACCCCCCTACGAGAGAACATTATCTGTCATTTTAAGGTGTAGCCACAATTAATTAGCATAACAATGGGAGAAATTCCACAGAAAGAAAAGCAAAGCATTCAACCCCCAACATTATCCACCCCTGAATTTCTCCCATACTAATATGCTATATCAAATTAAACTGTTACATTATATATACATACATGCAGTTAGAGACATAGGCACAGTACTATAGGTATTTCACCCTAAAACAAGGTCTCCTTGGGGTATGCATCTGGTCTCTCCATTCTTTTGCATCACCCACCAGGTGCAACCTGGTCCTTGAGCGAATACAACTCCATGGATGGGATTGTCTTTGCTGGAGGCAGGATTCACCCAAACAGTTTTTCCTAGCATACCTCTCATGTGTACCACTGGAACCTTATCTCCATTCGATATTCCCAAGGGCTCAGATTGGGCAGGGCCTGCTCGGTTAGTGGAACCTCGGGTGTTCACTAACCAGGTGGCCTTTGGTAGATTAATCTCCCAGTTCTTGAAAGTTCCCCCACCCAGTGCCTTCAAGGTGGTTTTAAGCAGGCCATTGCACCGTTCAACTTTCCCTGCAGCTGGTGCATGGTAGGGGATATGGTACACCCACTCAATGCCGTGTTCTCTAGCCCAGGTGTTTATAAGGCTGTTCTTGAAATGAGTCCCATTGTCTGACTCAATTCTCTCAGGGGTACCATGCCTCCAAAGAACTTGTTTTTCCAGGCCCAGGATGGTGTTCCGAGCAGTGGCATGAGGCACAGGGTAGGTCTCCAACCATCCAGTGGTGGCTTCCACCATGGTCAGTACATAGCGCTTGCCCTGGCGGGTTTGAGGCAGTGTGATGTAGTCAATCTGCCAGGCCTCTCCATACTTATATTTGGACCATCGCCCCCCATACCAGAGGGGCTTCACCCGCTTGGCTTGCTTGATGGCAGCGCACGTCTCACAGTCATGGATAACTTGAGAAATACTGTCCATGGTTAGATCCACCCCTCGGTCTCGTGCCCACTTATATGTGGCATCTCTGCCCTGATGACCTGAGGCATCATGGGCCCATCGAGCCAGGAACAACTCTCCCTTGTGCTGCCAGTCTAAATCTATCTGCGACACCTCTATCTGTGCAGCCTGATCTACCTGCTCATTGTGTCGGTGTTCCTCATTAGCCCGACTCTTGGGGACATGGGCATCTACGTGACGGACTTTCACAGGCAACTTCTCTACCCGGGTGGCAATGTCTTTCCATTCATTGGCAGCCCAGATTGGTTTTCCCCTACGTTGCCAGTTAGCCTTTTTCCACCTTTCCAGCCATCCCCACAGAGCATTGGCTACCATCCATGAATCAGTGTAAAGGTAGAGTTTTGGCCACTTCTCTCTTTCAGCAATGTCCAGGGCCAGCTGAACAGCTTTGAGTTCAGCAAGTTGACTCGATCCACCTTCTCCTTCGGTAGCTTGTGCAACCTGTCGTGTGGGGCTCCATACGGCTGCTTTCCACTTCCGGTTCATCCCCACGATGCGGCAGGAACCATCAGTGAAAAGAGCATAGCATGTTTCATCTGCTGGCAGTTGGTTATACGGTGGGGCTTCTTCGGCCCGGGTCACCTGTTCCTGTTCCTCTTTGTCGGCAAGGCCAAAGTCTTCCCCTTCCGGCCAGTTGGTAATAATCTCCAAAATCCCAGGGCGATTCGGGTTTCCAATACGGGCACGTTGTGTGATGAGGGCAATCCATTTACTCCATGTGGCGTCAGTGGCATGGTGGGTTGAGGGAACCTTTCCTTTAAACATCCAGCTCAGCACTGGCAGTCGGGGTGCCAGGAGGAGTTGTGTTTCTGTGCCAACCACCTCTGAGGCAGCTTGGACCCCTTCATAGGCGGCCAAGATCTCCCTCTCCGTCGGAGTGTAGTTGGCCTCGGACCCTCTGTAGCTTCGGCTCCAGAACCCCAGTGGTCGGCCTCGCGTCTCACCAGGCACCTTCTGCCAAAGGCTCCAGGACAGACCATGGTTCCCGGCTGCAGAGTAGAGCACGTTCTTCACATCTGGTCCCGTCCTGACTGGGCCAAGGGCTACTGCATGAGCAATCTCCTGCTTGATCTGGGCAAAGGCTTGCTGCTGCTCAGGGCCCCAGTGGAAATCGTTCTTCTTGCGGGTGACCAGGTAAAGAGGGCTCACAATCTGGCTGTACTCAGGAATGTGCATTCTCCAAAAGCCTATGGCACCTAGGAAGGCTTGTGTTTCCTTCTTGCTGGTTGGTGGAGACATTGCAGTGATCTTATTGATGACCTCACTGGGGATCTGGCGCCGTCCATCTTGCCACTTTACTCCCAGGAACTGGATCTCTTGGGCAGGCCCTTTGACTTTGCTCTTTTTAATGGCGAAGCCGGCTCCCAGCAGAATCTCAATGATCTTTTCTCCTTTCTGAAATACTTCCATTGCCGTATCCCCCCACACAATGATGTCATCAATGTACTGCAGATGTTCTGGAGCTCCACCCTTCTCCAGTGTAGCCTGGATCAGCCCATGACAGATGGTGGGGCTGTGTTTCCACCCCTGGGGCAGTCGGTTCCACGTGTATTGCACACCCCTCCAGGTGAAAGCGAACTGAGGCCTGCACTCTGCTGCCAGAGGAATGGAGAAGAATGCATTGGCGATGTCAATGGTGGCGTACCACTTTGCTGCCTTGGACTCCAGCTCGTACTGCAGTTCCAGCATGTCCGGCACGGCAGCGCTCAGCGGTGGAGTCACCTCATTCAGTGCACAATAGTCCACTGTCAATCTCCATTCTCCTTCAGATTTACGCACAGGCCAGATGGGGCTGTTGAAGGGTGAGTGGGTTTTGCTGACCACCCCTTGGCTCTCCAGCTCACGGATCATCTTGTGGATGGGGATCACGGCATCTCGATTCGTCCGGTACTGCCGGCGGTGCACTGTTGAGGTAGCAATTGGCACCTGTTGCTCTTTCACCCTGAGGAGTCCCACTGCAGATGGGTTTTCTGATAGCCCAGGCAGGGTGTTCAACTGCTTAATGCCCTCTGCTGCCACAGCAGCTATTCCAAAAGCCCACCTGAGTCCCTTTGGGTCTTTGTAATAGCCATTCCTGAGGAAGTCTATGCCTAGGATACATGGTGCCTCTGGGCCAGTCACAATTGGATGTTTCTGCCACTCTTTCCCAGTCAGGCTCACCTCAGCCTCCAGCAGAGTCAATTCCTGAGATCCCCCTGTAACCCCAGCAATTGAAACAGGTTCCTTTCCGACATGTCCTGATGGTATTAATGTACATTGTGAACCAGTGTCAACCAATGCTCTGTGTTCCTGTGGCTCTGATGTGCCAGGCCATCGGATCCACACCGTCCAAAAGATCCGGTTTTCCCGTGCCTCTCCCTGGCTAGAGGCAGGGCCCCTCTAGCCCTGGTTATTATTTCTCTCCTGGGCATACATACTGGAGGTTCCTTCAAGGGGATCTGACAGATCATCCTCCCTTCTGTAATACCCTGCACCTCCATGGGAGGCTGAGGCTACCCTCACTTTAGTGGAGTTCCCTCTGTTGGTGTTCCCCTCCCTGATTTGGCGCACCCGTGCTGCCAGGACAGAAGTGGGTTTCCCATCCCACCTTCTCATGTCTTCCCCGTGGTCACGTAGAAAAAACCACAGGTCAGCACGTGGGGTGTACTCTCTCTCCCTAGCTGGGGGGCGTTGGGCTCTACTTTTGGGGTCCATGACTCTCACTGGTGCTGCACTGATCTTCCTCACCTCTTCCCTTATCTCCTTCATCTCCTCCTTAAACTCCTCTCTGAGGTCCTTAGCCACAGCAGAGACATGAGCCTGCACTGGGCCAGCCATCATACTCTGATAATTCCTGAGCCTGTTGGCAACAGAACCCACTGTCACTTGGTTGGTATCAGCATCAATCATTGCAATAAAGGGGGGTATATTGAGATGGGCCCAGGTTTGCCAGATTCCACAACATCTGCCCTGTGCACCTGACCTTGTCAGGGTCATTGTCATGCTGTCCATCCCTCCCAAAGAGCACCTCCAGTACTGCCACTTCTCTCAGCTTTTGGATCCCTTCCTCAAGGGTATTCCAACGTGTTCTCTGGTGGTACTCCTGCATTCTTTCCCTGTGGACAAATCTCTCTCTCACACTCATTAAAAGTCGCTCCCAGAGGGAAAGGAGACCTGTCTCCCTTACAAATACCTGGTCCACACCTGAGTCCTGGGTCAAGGCTCCCAAATTCCTTGCCTCAGTACCATCCAGTTGCACACCTGTACCCATAAGGTCCCAGACCCGCAGTAACCAGGTTGTAAAAGCCTCACGGCCCCGTCGTACAATGTCTTTTCGCAGGTTACGGAGACTCTCGTATGACAGGGACTCGGTGATGATCTCAACTTCTGGCTCCCCTGCTGGTTGTGAGGGGCCCCCTTCCTGACCCTTATTATCTAGGTGCCTTGTTTTCATCTTAGACTTCCTAGTTTCCACAGGGGCAACTGCTGCTGGCTGTGAGTGCCCTTGCAGTTCAGCTGGAACCTGGACAGATGTAATGTCTGTGGGTCCCACTGCTGCACCACCAGAGTCTCCCTCTTTAAGGCAGGGGGAGGGTTTCTCACCAGCTGGGGAGAGGTACTCCTTCAGCATCTGGCCCATCTCACGTATCTCCTTTGCTAGCACCCCCACCCATTCTGGGTGGTTCCTTTCCGAGGTGGGCTGTGGAGCAGGGTCAAACTCTGGGGTAATATCCCTAGTCTCTGGGATAGGATCAGGCTCTGGGGTAACCTCCCTAGTCTCTGGGACAAGATCAGGCTCTGGGGTAACATCACTATTTCCTCGGGTAGGTATCAGGGTTGTTATCCAAGTCAATCTCCCCTTATCTCTGAATGTTAGATAGAACAGGTTTAACAGGGATATAAGCAACACTAGCCACAATATAATGTCATTAGCATTTAAAGTGGATTGGAACCCCTTGAAGACTGGTGGGGTGAACTTCAAAAACCCTGTGATGGGTTGAGAAAAAATTTCACCTGCTGCTACTTCCTCACAGTAAGTACCATTATTGAAGTAGCCCCAGAAACACACACTTAGAGTGTGATAGCTCTGAATCCATGTGGCCATCTTCCAGAGAAAATTAAAAATCCATGAATTCCTCAACTGATCAACCCACATAATAAACTGGATAATAGCCACAGTAACCTTGGTTATGAAACTCATGTTTAAAAAAGGGCTTGCAAATGGGAGAGATATAGCAGTGACCACATGGAGGCCAATCCAGGGTAAGCTGGACAGCATGGTGTCACCTACCACAAGCTTGGGTAATTTAAGAACTGTTATCCCCTTTTCTACCCCTCTCTCAATGCCCTCAGGCAATGCCCCACGTTGGGCGCCAAAATCTGTCTCGGTTTGAAAGACAGGTATGGTCTAAGGAAAGGCAGGAGCCCCTTTTCTGCAATGCAGAGTGCAATCCCCCTCCCTTTTAATTATTTTAGGTCCAATTCAGACACCTTCAGGCAGGAGATATGGGGATGAGAATAACAGTTCTTTACTGGTATTTAAAAAAAGCAGAAAAAAACAACAACAGCTATAAAAATTGGCAACAGAAACAGTCTAGCTCCGCTCCAGTCCCTTCTGGCCGCAGGCCGTCTCCCTGTGCTGTTACCGGTGCTGGGGGCAGGGCAGGTCCCGCGCAGTTGAAGAGGGCTGGGTGATGGCGGCCGCGGCCCAGGGGAGAGAGGGGATGGGGAAAGTTACTCCCCCCTCACGGTGTCGGTCGTGGTGCTCAGCAGAGTGTCCGGAGGTAGTAGGGTGAGCTGGGAGAGCCGCGGAGCGATGTCCAAAGGCAGGGAGCGTGGATCTCAGCGCTGGGATGACAGGGGAAGATGCCAGAGCAGAGCCCAGGTGGTCTTCCCACTCCAGGAGCCAAGCGAGAGGGCGTCCCCCGCTCCAGACCCCCCTATCCCACCTTTCCTTTTCCGGTTCCCCCCCCCTCCCCCTCCAGCCACCCCCCTACGAGAGAACATTATCTGTCATTTTAAGGTGTAGCCACAATTAATTAGCATAACAATGGGAGAAATTCCACAGAAAGAAAAGCAAAGCATTCAACCCCCAACACCTCACTATGGGCTCTGCCTTTAGTTGTGCAAATTCCATCTGTGCAAGCAGGCAGAGCTGGGGGTGAGGGGCAGATGGACTCAGGGAAATTCCTCCCCCTGGCAAGAAGGCCCTGGGGCATTGTCCACACTTTTCCAGAGCAATGTTAATTTGCATTTCTAAAACTCCTCTCCTGGCTGCCTGGAACTAGGATTTTCTTCCAGAGCAGCCTTTAGGTGATTCACACGTCCACCCTCACAATCTGCTTTATTTTTCTTTTTTATTTTTTTTAACGAATTTTTATTAACAGTTTATGCATTAAAGCCTCACCATTAATATTCTTCTAGGTTTGCAAAATGCAACTTAAAGGTGAGCTTCTAAAGATCCATTCTGAAATTCTGCCGTCATTAAGAGCCACCACAAATATATAGAAAAATATTCCAATGCAATCAAGTCTTTTCTGCCTCTTCTCCTAGGAGTAAAAATTGCTTGTCACACCCCTGGCCCAAACCTAACTGACAATCTAAAAGTAGGATTAATGTGAAAAGTTTTTCTCATGGTGCAATCTTGTCACTGAAACTGCAGGGACAATAAAAAACTCTCCAGCAATATCTTCAGTGTTAGAGAGTTAAGGCATTTCTTGATTCTGGTCAGGATGTGCAACAGAAATAATTTCATCCACACATAGCCCGGGTGTGCAGAGAAAATCATTCAATGAGATGTAAATTTTATTAGATTTTTCCTGTAATTTTACAGTCTGAACCCATTGAAATCCATTGGTTTAGTGTTTATTGCTTCCCGGTTGTGTCGTTTTTAGTGTTTGGTTTCCTATTGCACTCAGATTTCTCCTCTTCTGATGTTAATTAGATCCACATTCCTGGATTTCCTTCTCAGCCTTTTCCAGACCAGGTGTCTCCATCTATGTTGGGGCAGTGTCTGGGGTGGGTGTTCCTTGATGTTTGCTGATGTTTCCTTGATGTTTTGTTGAATGTTGTTATCTTTGTGGGAATCTTTTGGGCTATTCCCAGTCTGTTGAGATGTTAAACTCGTCTCTGTTAAGTGGTGCAACATCCCTTAAAAAAAACCTTTTAAAATTTCTTTCCTGAGAGAAAGGCAAACAGAGCCTGACTAGTAAAATGAAATGTGAAAAAAATTTAAATTTTGTATACTTTCCAACAGTGGAATCGCACGCAGCCCAGTGTGTGAGTGCAATTGAGAGGCAGAGTCCTGGGTGGATGCTGTGAACAGCAAAGTGCCAAGGCAGGCTCTGTGCCAGCCCAGCTTCCTGTGGCAGAGATTTCACAAGAGACAGGATTCTGGCCACAGACTGCTTGAAATATCCATCCCTTATCTCCAGCCCGCACTAGGTGGAGAATTCCCAGGGTAAGGAATTGCAAAGATCAATTCCAAGGGAGATAATTGAATATCTGCCCTGGCTCTGGCCAAAGGTTATAATGGCCGGATGCTTGGCCTTCAGCCAAGGGCACACACTGACTCAGAAAACACTTCCTAAATGCAGCAACATGTTGCATATTCATAGACCTTCATGCATTATTCTGAATCATTCTCCCCAACCTGTAAATCACTATTTTTGCCTTCCCTGGAGTTCTGGTGTCCCATAATCCAGGAATGTGAAGAATTTCCTGATTATCTTTTTTACCATTCTCTGAGTTATTTATATGAACAAAAGCTTTTTACAACAAAATGTTGTACTTCAAAAAAATATATTTTCCACTACTATTTCTAAGTTCTGTTAATCGCAGAGCTAAAATAAACTGTGTTCATACAGAAAAGTTTTCCAACATATAGCATCCATTGTAATATTTGCAAAAACTCAATAATATAATATATACTTATAACACACCTAGGATTCAATTTTTTTTCTGAGTATGGAAGAGCCATAGCTGTGGCACCAATCATTTTGTTACATTTCATTTTCATTTTATTTGTTGCTTTTCTTCTGTCCATACCACCACATTGAGGCTATTGGGGTTCAGAAAGTGATACAATGTTATGGGTAGAACAGAGAATTCTCAATTCAGGTCCTGCAATTTCCTATTAATGCTCACAATTCTTACACCTCCTTTTCAGTCCTGGATTACTTCTGAGATTATCCAGACCCTCTCTGGGTCAATACACCACAAACCTTCAGACAAAATATGTCTAACTATTTTCTCCAGCATTTGCTCTTATATTTCAAATACTCAAAGATGCTTTTTAGCCTGAACATTCAGCCATTTCACAGAGGCTTCTTCTACCACTTCCTGTCCTCCTGATTGCAGCAAGTCATCCACATCCTGCATTAACCCAATCCCTGCGTGTGGGGTAAATTCTTGTGATATTTTCTGCAAGGCTTGCCCCAATAAGGCTGGTGCTTCCGTGCATCCCTGCAGAAGGACCGTCCATGTCTTTTTCATTTTCCCTTCTACCTCTTGTTCCCACTCAAAGGCAAAATCCAGTTTACCATCCTGTGTCAGTGGGCATCCCCAGAAAGCATCTTTGCCATCAAGGACTGAATGGTGTCAGTGTGAGGAGGGCACCTGGTTGAAGATGGTGTAAGGATGTGAGAGCCCCTGGGTGCTGGGGCCCCCTTGGGCCCTGGGGTTCATCCCTCAGGGGCTGTAGAAATTCTGCCATGACCTTTGCCTTCCCCTTGGCCTTTTCCTCCTCCCTTCTTGCATTCCCCTGCTGTGCCTTTGTGACCAAGTGCTCCAGGGGCTTCTTCTGCCCCTCCTGCAGCCCCCTCAGTGCCTGGGGGTGCTCATCCTCTGACAGCTGCTGAGCTTTCTGCTAAATCATTCCTTTCTGCACTGACCCAAGGAAAATGCTTAAAAGCTAATCTGGATGCTTGCCCGTCCAATGCCCATTTCCCAGCTGTTCCTTTGTGCTGCTGCTCCTTGTGCTGTGGCTGCCGTGGCCAGCCCGTATCCCAGAGCCGGTGCCTGTCCTGCCGCAGTGTCCAAACGCGGCCCCCCCGGCGGGCAGGGCCGGCAGCTCCACGGGGCCGGGCAGCGGCCGGGGCGTCCCGCAGCCTCCTGGGGGCCGGGGGCCACTGCCGGGCCTGCAATTGCCGGGGGGTGCTGGGCTCAGGCAGCGCCCGGCGCTGAGCCCCGGCTGCCCCACAGCCCCGGCCCGGCCCCGCAGCTCCCCACAGGCCCCCAGCCCGTGCTCCCGGTGCCGCCCCTCTGCGCCCGCTCCTGCCGCTGCCCAGCACAGAGAAACCCCCTGCAATCCTGACCTCCTTGTGTGCCTGTCCTGGCAACCGGGGATACAAAGGATCTGCAGCAGCTGGTGACTTCTGAGGATAAGAGCCTGCTGAAAAACATCCCCATCCTCAGTATTTTTCTCTTCCTCCTCTTTTCCATCACCCTTTTTCTTCCCACATAGATTGCTCCTGCTGCATCTTGCCTGAACCATATTCCTGCACACTCCCCTTCACCCAGTCCCTTCCCAGCACACCAACAGCATCCATCCCCTGTTGTCTAAATCCCTTCTGGACTTCCCTTATTGCCCCTCTGTGTGTCCATGTCCTTGATTACCTCTGGGAGAATGTGCAAACTCCCTCAAAATGCTCCCCAGGGACCCTTCAGAGATATTTTGGGATCATCATCCCTTTTGCCGGGATCCCTTCCTGGCCTTCCCTTTCTTCCCTCCATGGGTGTCCTGTAGTCACTGCTGAGATTTTCAGTGCTCTCTGGCTGCCGACTCTTCCCAGCACTCCCTGATCTGTCACTCGTCTGTCTCCTGGCCCCAGCGCCCCCCGGCAGGGGAATTTGGGGAGGTGGGAGGGGGGGAGCGCCAAGGCCGGGCCCCCCCGCGCTGTGGTGGCGGCAGCGGCTGCAGTGGGGAGCGAGTGCGGGCGGGAGCGGCCGAGAGCCCAGCGCTGCCCCAGCCCGAGCTGCCCCAGCTCCATCGCTGCCCCTGCGCTGGGATGCTGTGGGTTTGGGGGGAAGAGGGAGCCGGCAGTGGGTGCTGGGCCTGGGGGCAGCAAAAGAAGGGAAGGAGAAGCAGGGTTGAAGAACAAAATGGTCAAAGGATGCACGTGGGAGGAGCAGGTGGGATTGTGCAGGAGAAGGAGGAGTAGTATGTAGAAGAGAACTGTGAAGAAGAGCAGGGATACAGGAGGAGGAGGAGGGCAGAAACTGGAAACACCACAATGTTCCACTCCTCCCTGTATCTGCAGCCTCTCCCCCAGTCCCAGGTGCGTTGCCCCCCCCACATGCACCAAATGAGGGGTGGCGAGCTGTGGGCTTCCACAATTATTAGAGGGTGCATATTGGTGTTTCTGAGCTTTAACTGGCTAAATGTTGGGGATTTGTTTTGTTCAGGGGCTGAACCTTAGTATTTTGGAGAGGGTCTTGTTTAAATCTTGCTGTTTGGGGGGGTTTTCATCTGTGTCATGATGTTTGTAGCATTTTTAGGCTGTATCTTGGTATTTTGGAGATTCTTACAGACACAAGATGCTCAATGTCTTCCTGACTGGCACTTGGGGAAGGAGGAACTCCCAGCCCAAGATTCTATCCTCTTGTTTTTTCCCCAAACCAGGATTTTTCATTCCTAAGGCGTCAGTGGATGGAGGCAGAGGAAAAGCACCAGAGGTCCCTCTCGAGGAGGGGCTGCAAACCCAGCCCAGGGAGCTGCGAGGAGGAAAGACCCTCCCTGAGCCAGGAAGGCGGCCGGAGATCCAGGCAGAGCTCAGAACTGATGGAGAAGCCTCCTGGAGGGGAGAAGCCTCACGAGTGCTTGGAATGTGGGAAGGGTTTCAGCTACAGGTCCCAGCTCATCCGGCACGAGTGGATCCACACTGGGGAAAAGCCCTACGAATGTGGGAAATGTGGGACGAGGTTCAGCAAGATCTCCGACCTGATGCGGCACCAGGTGGTCCACACTGGAGAACGGCCCTACACCTGCTTGGAATGTGGGAAGAGCTTTGGATGGATGCCCTACCTGAAAGCCCACCAGCGCATCCACACTGGGGAGAGGCCCTATGAGTGTCCTGAGTGTGGGAAGAGGTTTCAGACCAGCTCAAATCTCCTCGTCCATGAGCGGATTCACAGAGAGGAGAGGCCCTTCCACTGCCCCGACTGTGGGAAGGGATTCAAGCAAAAGGGTCACCTTACTGTCCACCAGCGCATCCACACCAGCTACAGGCCCTACAAGTGTCCCAGGTGTGGGAAGAGGTTTCAGACCAACTCCAATCTCCTCGTCCATGAGCGGATTCACACAGAAGAGACGCCCTTCCACTGTCCCGACTGCGGGAAGGGATTCAAGCACAACTCCAACCTCACTGCCCACCGGCGCATCCACACTGGGGAGAGGCCCTACGAGTGTCCTGAGTGTGGGAAGGGCTTCTCCAGGAGCTCTCACTTGACCCGACACCAACGGAGGCTCCACTAAGGGAAGCCCTGTGAGTGCCCCGAGTGTGGGAAGAGCTTCGTGCTCTGCTCCAGCTCCATCCCCCATGGGAGGATCGGTGTTGGATGATCCCCAGTGACCCCCGTTGGGCAGAGCCCTGGTGATCCGTGGTCCTGGTGATCTCCGTGGGGTGGGGGAAAGGTGTTGGAGAGATTTCTCTCTCTTCTCCTTGTCCCTCTGTGATTTGGTTGGTAATAAATTCCCTCGCTGTGCCCAGGCTGGCTCTGTTGTTCCCGTGCCGGTGCTCGGGGCGGGATCTCTCCTGTTCCTTCTCTCACTCCCGGGCCTGTTCTCAGCCAATCAGAGAATGCGGTGAAGAAGATTCAGCCAATCAGAGAGAGGAGCTGTGATGACTCACCGGTTGCCGGGCAGACCCGCAGCACCCAGTGTTCCCCACCTGGACCCCACCCTCCCCGCCCAGTCACGATCCCCCCGCGGGGTCCCCCAAGTCCTTTCCCAGTCCCGCCCCACAATAAACGGGACGGGGCGAACTGGGAAACTTTACTGGGAACACTGGGAGCAGCCAGGCTGGGGCAGAGTGACAGTAGGTCTGGGGGGAACACACGACCCCCCCAAAATCAGCGTGGGGACGGAGCGGGGGGGTCCCGGCCGCACTCGAGGCCATGGGGAGGGGCTGCAGCAGCTGCTGGGTCAGGAGCTCTGTGGGCCGAGAAAAGGGGGTAGCACCTGACTGGGGGCCCCATGGGGAGTGCACACGCTCCGGGGTCGGAACACGACCCCCGGGACCCTCCCCCCACCCTTCTCGCACAGGTAGAAGCCGAGCCCCAGCTCCAGGAAGACGAAACCCAACACGGAGCCCCTGATCCCCATCAGCACCTTGCTGCGGGCGGTGTCTGGCGGCATCTCTGGGGGTCCACAGGCGTTAAGACCTCCCAAAATCTCTCACTGACGCCCCAAGCTACTCCAATCACCCTCCCAGTCACCTCTAGCCCCCCCAGGACTTCTTGAATCGTCCTCCCAATCTCTTCCCGGTCTCCCCAGGACCCACCAACGCTCCTCCTGTCCCTCTCACGATCCCATAAACCCCTCCCAGTTGCCCCCCACCTCCCCAGGCCCCCCAACCCTTTCCCAGTCCCTGCCCGGTTTCACCAGGACTCACCAGGACTCCTCCCAGTCTCTTCCCATCACAGCCAATCTCATTCCAACCTTTGCTTTCCAGCTCCACATCTTTCTCCAACCCCTCCAGGCTGACTCAAATCCCTCCCTGTTCCCCCCAGCTGATCCCAGTGTGTCCCCACTCTCTCCCAGTGTCCCCCAGTGTGTCCATCTCACTGTGGCCCTCGAGCTCCCAGCCCGGCCCCACCTCCCTGCTCTGCTCCATGGATTTCTACCCTGCTGAGATCCAAGTGAGGTGGTTCCAGGGCCAGCAGGAGTTCTCAGGGCATGTGGTGCCCACCAGGACCAGGTCCCCAGCAGGAGAGGGCTGGTGTGGCACTGAGAGGGACTGGGAATGAAATTGGAGAGAGTGGGGGAACACTGGGAGAGAGTGGATTGGACTGAGGCAATGGGAGAGAGGGTGGAGGTTTGGGAGTGGAGTTAGAAGGACTGGGAGTGGGAATGGAATGGCTGTGGACTGAGAGGAATTCGGAGGGACTCTGGTGACAATGAGAGGGACCATGAGGACGCCGAGACAGACTGGGATGGACTGGGAGAGCCACCCGAGTCACTTGGGGTGAGGGGCAGGAGGCCCCGGGGATGGGCACAAGAAGGGCTGACGTGTCTCGGGTGATTCTCAGGGAGGTTTTGAGGGGCTCCAGGGTCATTCCCAGGGCAGGGCCCGAGGGGACACGCTCTGCCCCACGCTCACCTCTGCGCTCCACGAGGAACGGGCTGGACAACTCGTAGTTGTGCCGGCAGTGCCTGTCCACCGCAGCCCGTCTGTACTCCATCCATTGCGGGTCGCTGTTCCAGTGCCTGGCAGCCTTGTCCCCAAAGGAGGTGTCCCCACGTGCAGCCCCACATCGCTGCCCAAGTGCAGGAGCTGCTCCCGGTTGGAGATGTTCCTCTCCACGAACCTCAGCCGGTCGGTGCCGTGAATGAAGTGACACTCGGACTAAACCATCTCCTGGAACAGCGCTGTGTGTGCAGGACACAGGTCCGGGGGTGTCCCCCCAGGAGCCCCCAGCAGCCCACAGTAGCCAAGAGCTCCGGGTCCCCGCCACACGCCCCATGGCCAGCGCCGGGCAGGGTCTGACACCTCCCCCTGTTGGAACCCTGGAAACTGAGGGGTTTGGGCTTTCTCTGCTGACAGGCACTGACCCCCAGGAAAACAGTGCTGTTTACCAGAGGCCATGAAGAAGGCTTCCAGAATTGTGATAGAACGGGGATCACTGGTGTGTAGTTTGAATAGAAGTGTGTAATGTTCCATGGTGGAAAATTTAGAATTTGTGGTTTTAGACTATATTAATACATATAAAACAAGATGGAGGTTTTAGGGTGGAGTTTTCTTTCTTTTTTACCTTCTTCACGGGTCTTGGTGGTACTTTTGTAATTGGATAGAAAATTCCACATTGCAGGTCACAGGTGATTGGTTGTTGGGTTAAAAGTAAAAAGAATTTAGCTGTCTGTTCTTAATTGGACAGATTGGCCCTTAAAAGGCCTTGTAGTGAGAGAGAGATACGTGTCCATTTTTAGCCTGTTAGCTAGAAGTGCTGTAGAACTCACTGTAATATTGATAAGAATTAATAAATATCTGAGTCCAAACACGAAATTCCGTCTCTAGAGCATTTAATCTCGACTCTGGAACAACAAAAAAGAAGATAAAACGCGATACTCCCCTCCCCAAATTCTCCTGGCGGGGGGCGCTGGGGGCGGGGCGCGGGTGGAGTCCAGGTGAGGAGCTCTGGGCGCTCTGGGACTGCCTGAGGAGTCATCAGCGCCGCGCGCTCTGATTGGCTCAATTATTTTGGTGCCTTCTCTGATTGGCTGAGGAGAGGCCCGGGAGTTGAGAGGAGGACCGGGAGAGATCCTGCCCCAGGCTAGCGGTGGAAGAACATCCAATTAACAAGGCATGCAGATCATTTCCCAGCGGTGCCCACACTCCTGTAGGAACTAAATGCACCGAGGATCTCACGAGGGTCACCAACTCTCTGGCGGCCAAATCCAGCCCTGCGCTCCCTGCGGGTGCGGGCACTCTGGGAAGGGCTCAGCTGCGGGTCAGATGGCCGGAGAGTGGCTTGGTGGTCACCTCGTGTGTGAGGCACTGATGGGCTGGGGAGATGCGTGGACACTGCACATAATCACTTCCAAGCAAAAATCATTCCAGGAAGGAGTAACAGCTTCTGACAGAGACCAAGTGTTGCCACCAGGTGCTCCTGCCAACAGCCGCCTGCAGAAAGGAGCACACACACCAATGCACGTGGGCTTTGGCTGTCCTCTGGCAGAGAAGTCCCCAGGGGACACAGGTCTCTGTGGAAGGAGCAGGCACCAGCATTGGCAGGCCTTGGGGGCGGCAGGTCTCCTTTGGCAGGGACTCTGCCACACCTGCTGATTTCACTGCTCCCAGGACTCAGAGCAGCATTCGTGCCCTGGGCCATACGTCCCGTGTCTGTGTCACACTCCTGTGTGTGTGACGGCCACCCAGCACCGGGTCTTGTCCCAGAGAGGCCCTGGCAGCTGCTGTGGAAGGCCCCGATGCCCTTCCTGCTGCAGCTGCATCGGCAACCGTGGGGGCTCCTTCTGCTGCCCTGAGCAGGCAGAGCAGAGGAGCATCTGCTTGTTGTTTGAGCCATTCCTAAAATTCCTGTTGGGCTGTTCTCGAACCTTGGGGGAACGTCTTCCTTGCAAGCTGGGCCACTTTGGGGGGGGTGGGGGTGCCCCCAGGGCACGTGGAGGTGTGTCCTAGGGCTCTTTGTGACACAGTGCACCGTGGTCACCGTGCAATAGGAAAGGGACAGAGCGTACAAGGGTGACCCTTTGTGACACGTCGTGACATAGGTGCTGGCGGTGACACGGCCACACCACAGTGCTCGGTGCACTCGTCGGGACAGGACGGAGAGAGCGGTGCTGTGAGGAGCCCCCACACAGCCAGCTTGTTCCCTACTGACCCGGAGCTTTTCCAAAGCGTTTCCTCTGCAGGTGGCCTCGAGGACAGACTGCAGGACACGGTGTCCTGTAGCCTTCCCAAGGCTTCTCTGTTGCAGCTGCCTACAAGGCACAACTGCAGCACTTGCTCATCTGGAGCTTTTCTGAGACATCTCTCCTGCAAGCAGTCCCAACTCCAAACAGTGACATGGAGCAGACACCACCCAGAGTGCCCAAGCTGGCCTGGGTGAAGGAGGACGAGGAGGCTGCAGCTCCCTCAGCACAGCAGCCTGAAGAGCTGGAGCAGATCCAGCTGCTGCAGGAGGGTGAGTAGCAGATCTGGGCCACAGAGATGGTGCCTGCAGCCAGCTTAGCCCCATCCCATCCCATCCCATCCCATCCCATCCCATCCCATCCCATCCCATCCCATCCCATCCCATCCCATCCCATCCCATCCCATCCAACATGCCCATGGATAGGACAGAAGAGGAGCTGGGGCTGAACCCCCAGGCAGCCACACCCCATCTCTGGAGCATCCCAGGGCTGTCCCTGCCTGGGAATGCAGGGCTGGCCTGTGTTCTCCGGCCTCTCCCACAGCCCCTCAGCCCTGGCTGCGCTCGCTCTTTGCCAGGTGCCGCCATGGACCCGACACAAGAGCAGGACCCTGCCCGTGGCCGCTTCCGCAGAACAGCGCAGGTACTGCAGCCATCCCCACCTGGGCTGGGCCTGCTGTCACTGCTCAGCCCAGCACCGTGCTTGGAGCACTCCATGGATTCTCCCTCTCTTCCTGCCCTTCTCCTGCAGATGATCTATGAATTCATCATGTGCATTTGGCGGGAAGAGACCACCGGTGTGGGCACTGGGCTCTTGGCAAACTTTCCCCTCTTCACTGCTGAGACCGGTGCTGCCATGCTGGATTTGCTTGTGGAGAAGGGTGTCTCCAATCCAAAGCAAGTAAGCAGCCTGTGGCCAGGGCTTGATCACCCCAGGAATTGTGTGGCAACTCAAGCCAGCTCTGCTGGGTTCCTTCAGTCTTTGAGGCCCAGCCCAATAGGGTGGGAAGGGCAGCACTTCTCAAGGGAAGCTGGGGAACCTGCTGCTCGGGCAGGTATCCAAGTCTCCCCGGGCCTTCTGCAGGTGCCAGCCATGGTGAGGTACATCCACAAGTGGCTCACGGCCAATGAGTCTGCTGGGCACAGGCTGGACAAGGCCCTTCTGGAGCTGACCAGGGAATACCCCTGCGATGTGCTGATGACTCTCTTGCGCTGGGCCCCATCGGGTGACAGGTACGGCAGCCCCACCTGCCTTGAGGGATTAGGATTCCCCGGCCCGTTACCCTGTAGAGCCTGTCCCTGGTGACTGCCAGACAGGGGGACAGTTCCAGGAGCCTCTGGCTCCTCCGTTTGCCAGTGCTGCCATGTCAGCCCCTGAGCGTGCTGCCACGCTCCCTCCCTGCCCCTCAAGATGCCTGCACCCCCGTGGGCTGGCTGGGTGCTGCCAGCAGAGGCAGAGGCAGGGCTGACGGCCAGCGGGCCCCTGCAGCAGCCCAGGCCACAGTGCTGTGGCCCAGACCCCCCTGACACAGAGCTCTGACCCCACAGAGCTGCTACGGCCATGTGGGGAGTGATCATGTCCTCCACTGGGACTGCGGAGCCGGCGCTGCAGATACTCCTCAATGTGCTGAACGCCTGGCCAGTGGACAGTGTGTACACCTCCGATGGGGACAGCACAGGAGTCTTTGCCCTGGCTGTGAGTTCCTGCAACTGACCTTGGCTTGCCCCTAGGCCACCTCTCCAGCAGCTAGCTCTCTGTCCTCCCCCCAGCTGCATCTCTCTGCCTCAGGCACTGCGCTGAAACCTGCCTTAGGGGCAAGGTTCAGGGGCACCAGGCTGGGTGACCCCGCGGTGTCTCCCCCGGCCTCTCCCTGGCATGCTCGGGCCCTGCCACACGGATGTCTTGGCACTGAGTGTTGTCTCTGGGTGGTTCAATTTTTGCAGGCAACCGTGACACTGTGGAGTGTCTTCAACCTGACCTGGTGCCCACCTATAGTGTTGGAGTATTTTCCCCGTCTCTTTCTGTGTCTGCTCTTCCAAGTTTACATCAGCGCACTGGATACGCCAGAGGAGGTTGATACCTTCTGGAAGGGGTGCCAGGAGCAACTGGGCCTTGCCACCAACCCCCAAAGGTGCTCCATCCCAGTCCTCCCAGTGTCCCCATCCCTTCCAAGGCAGGAGCCAGGGCTGCCAGCATCACCTGGGCTTTGCTCTGCACACAGGTTTGCGGTGCAGACCCTGAAGGTCCTGCTCTGCCGAGTGCAGTGTGAGCGTGTTGTGGTAGCCATGGAAGGCAAGGCTGGCTGGGACACGCTGCTCTGTACTGACACCCACCACTATGCAGTGGGACTCCTGGCCAGGTGAGACCCCCTTCTCCCTGCTGCCCCCGGCACTTGTGCCCAGGGTGCCCCACACAGTTCCCATGGGCATGGGTGAGAGGGCTTTGTCACAAAGAGACGGACGAGCAGACTGGAAAAGGCTGGCACAGGAGGGTGCCCGGGAACAGCCGCCTCCCAAAGCGCCCACGGGGTGCTTGGGAAAAGACCAGAGCTCCGTGGGTCACTCCTGGGAGAGCTTTGCCCTCCTGGCTCAGGGGCAATGATGCCTTTTCCCCCCCACCAGGGAGATGCGCTGTGTCTCCATGATCTGGTGTTGCAGCTTCATCTCCTGCCTCTTGGAGCTCCTCAGCCAAGACATTTCAGACTGGCAGCTGCCCGCCATGGCGTTCCTTGTGGAGGTGAGCCCCATGGGCAGCACAGCTGAGCTGCCTCCCACCTCTCTGCCCTCTCACAGCCGCAGCTGCCTGGGACGGTGCCCGTGCCCTGTGCTGCTGCCTTGGCTCAGGCCTGTGCAGTTCTGAGCTCCTGCCAGATGGGCACCCCGGTCACTGCTTTGTGCCTTTCAGGTCCTGGGCTTCCTGGACATCAAAGAATGGGGTGACAGCCTCCTGGAGATCATGGCAAGGCGCCTGCAGAGCACATCCAGGGAGATGCGTCGCCTGGTGCTCAGAGGCCTCGTGCAGCTCAGCAAGGACCCCTCGATGGTGAGAAGACAGCAGCGGCTGAAGCTGTGCTGGCAGCGTGGGGCTGGGGAAAGCAGCCCCTTGGGCTTGCCTGGGCTTTGGGAGCTGTGGCAGCTGCTCCCAGCTCTCCTGCGTTGCTGTTCAGCTGCCCGAGTGCTTCAGGACAGGCCTTCGGCCCCTGGGCTCCACGGCAGCAGCAGCGTGGGCTTGCCCTGTGTGTTGGTTTGAAAGTAAAACCAGTGCGAGACTCCAAGTCAGTAATACAATTTAATAGGAGAAAAGAGAAAAAAAAAATAAAATACATGCAATAATATAAAAGAAACAACCACCAACACAGTCAGAAATACAACCTGACACCCTGTCAGTCAGGGTGTTGGTAGCAGTCCGTATAAATGGTGGCTGCAGTCCTCCTGGATGACAGATGTGGTTCTGTTGAAGCAGTGCTCCTGTAGAAGGTGCAGTTTTCCTCCGAAGATCCAGCAATGATGTGGAAAAAAAGGTCCGACTTTCCTCTGGGATCCAGTAGAAAGGTCTGCCCTCGGGTCCCAAACCCCAGTTTTTTATCTAGGTAGGAAAGGCTTGGCTCCTGCCCCTGGTTGGGGCATCTCCCAATGGGGTGATGTAATCTTATCAGTCACACAATAGGACTTAATGGCCCATTAACAGAATATATCTTCTGGAGGAAGGATGGGTTGTGAGTAGATAACGATGATCATCCCCCCATCTTATCAGATGGCACATCAGCAGAGGATATCTCCCACAGAGATAAGGATCACCACCCCTCCCACATTTTAACAGATGGTGATAGAATACACATTTTTGCATTGTACCCCAGGACACCCTGCCTTGTCTTCCATGCAGAGCATTAGAATGTACAGCCTGACAGAAAGCCTTGCGGACCTGTTGCGGGATGCAGATGAAGACATCGTTGAGATGACCGTCGCGGTGCTCAGCTTTCTGCTCTCGCACAGACACCTCGCAATACCCAGCCCCATCGCCCTGCGTCTGGCTGGCGTGCTCTGGCCACTGCTGGACAACGTAAGGCTCTGTGCCCCCAGCCACGGCCACTGGGTGCTGCCCCCAAGTGTGGGGCCCCATGGATTTTTGGGGCTGTGCACAGAGGGGCCTGGAGCAGCTGATGAGGAGGGCTTTTGCTTCCTTTCCAACAGGACAACCGCCATGTGCAGCTGCTCTCCATTCGCCTCTTCCAAGAGGTGATGAGGTTGGTAGCGGCCAAGGGTAAAAAGCCCCTCAAGATGCTTGTGAGCAAGAGCCTGCTGCCACTCTTCTTCAACTGCCACGATGAGAACATGCGTGTGGCAGAGGTGAGGACTCCTGGGCGCTGCTGTCCTCCTGGCAGGGGGCTCAGCTGTCTCCCTGCACCCGGGCACCTCATGGGCTCCAGCCTCCTCCTGGCCTTGGCACAGGGAGGCAGGTCCTGTGCCCTGGACTGCGGTGCCATCTCTGGGTCTCTGCTGCTCTGCAGGCCTCTTGTGAAACGCTGCTTTCAGCACTAAGCTTCCTGAAGAGGAGAGATCTTGAGCACCTGCTGATGGCGGATCAGATGTGGAGGTTTGGCGAGTGCTTGGTAAGAACGCTGCTCCCTTCCCTGGGCTGCCCACGCGGGCTCTTCTCCAGGCTCCTCTGGCCCCAGGCCAGGAGCTGATGGAGCCCCGAGCTCCATCAAGCCCGCGCCTTGCCGGGCCCTCTGCCCCGCTCAGGGCTGTGCGGGCAGGGCAGGCCGGGGCCAAGGGACAGAGCCCGCGCCAACCCTTCCCTCCGTGCCCTGCCGCTCTCTCCAGCTGGCACAGGACAGGAGCCGAGCGGCCGAGCTGCTGCGCCAGGCGCTGCCGTACCTGCGGAGCCCACAGGAGCCCCTGCGAGAGGCGGCCGTCAGGTTTCTTGGTGAGCCACAAGCCCGGCTCCCTCCCCGCCCCGCCGCAGCTCGGCCCCAGCCCCGCCTGCTGCCCCGGCAGCGCCATCCGGGCCGGGGCTCTGGAGCCCCGCCTGCCCTCGGCGCCGCTGCCGCCCTCTCGCAGCCGTGTCCTTGGGCGTCAGGATGCGGCGAGGGCCGGGCCTGAGCCCTGCAGGGGAAGGCGCTGCTGTGGCCGCAGGGCTGGCAGCGCCGCTGCGGGGCAGCTGTGCGGCTGGGGCCGTGACAGGCTCTGTGTTGGCAGGGATGGCCGGGCGGTTCCTGAGAGAGCAGCAGCGAGAGTTGCAGCTCATGTGCAGGGGTGAGTGAGGCCAGCGGGCTGTCAGCGGGGGCTGGCGCTGGCAGCTGCGTTCCCTGCCCCGGCTGGGAGGGCTCTGCTCCCTGCGCGCACGAGGGGCGGCGTGGGCAGAGCACAGAGACCTTCCAGGGGCCTGCGGGAGGGACATTCGTGGCCAGCGCCTTCCAGCTGATCCTTGCTGTCTCCTGCTTCCTCCAGGCCATGGCAAGAGCTGCCGTGTGGGATGGATGGGGCAGGAGGCTTTCCCCAGGTCCCTGCAGATGCAGGCTCTGACTGTGGCTCTGTTCCTCTCTCTTCCAGCCCTTCAGGACATGACAGATGACACCAGCCCTGCCATCTCATGCCTGGCTCTTCAGACTCTGTACATCAACAGAGCTGTACAGAGCATTCCCTCCTCCCGACTCCAGCAGATGCGAGATGGATTCCGCCGCCTCTGGAAGTCACGGCCTTCCCTGTGTCTCAGGGGCTGGTTGTCCTGCATGAGCACCATGGAGAACTGATCCGGGAGGCTGCGTCTGCTGGGGCCACCTGAGCCTGCAGGGAACACCTCTGCTCTGCAAGCACTTTGTTTCACTCCACTGTAGGATTAGTAAATTGCTGTTGTCATACACAGAGGTCCAGGAGCTTTCTTTTGGTGCCCAGAGTCTTCAGGCCCATGGGGAAGAGGGCAAAAAGGATGCTTGTGCTTGCCAAGTTGGCCAAGCGTGCGGTGTGGAAGGGAAAGTGGCCAAAAGGCCCTTGGCCTTTGGTGGTTCTGTGAAAGCCTTAAGGCTTCTGACAGAGCAGGCGGGGATCCCTGAGAGACCGGTCCCTGGAGATGGCCAGCACCCCTCTGCCAGCCTGGAAGCGCCATCTGTGTCCTGCCCGTGTGTTGCTGGCTGGATTGCTGAGGGCTCTGAGGTGCCTCTTGATGCGGCTCCTCTGGAGCTCCTTCAGCAGCCAGGCAGGCCTGGGGGAGGCGTGGAGGGCACGGGACAGTGGGAGGCCATGAAGGGCTGCGGTGCTGCCAAGGCCTGCCCGGAGAAGGCAGACCCCACTAAAAATTCTGTCCCATTTTTTTTACAAGCCCCCTTAAAGTACTGAAAGGCAGCAATCAGGTCTCCCTGGAGCCTTCTCTCTTCCAGGATGAACACCCCCAGCTTCCCAGCCTGTTTCCAAAGCAGAGAGGCTCCAGCCCTCAGATCATTTTGTGCCTCCTCTGGACTAGCTCCAACAGGACCATGTCCTTCCTGTGTTGGGACCCAGAGCTGGATGCAGTACTCCAAGTGGGGTCTCATCAGACCAGAGGGGTGGAATCACCTCCTTCAACATTCACTCCTTTGGATGTGTCATTGCTGGCTCATGTCCAGCCTCTCATCTAGCAGCACCCACAAGCCCTTCTCGGCAGAGCTGCTCTCCATCCCTTCATCCCCCAGGCTGTGAGATCAGCTGGGCTGGGACTGTGTCACAGCCCTTGGACAGAGCTGCTGGGCAGGATGAGCTCCCTCCCAAAGAACATAGATCCCATTCCCCACAAAATTCCACCCTGGCCATGAGGTCACAGCAGGCTCTGAGGTCCCAGAGGTGCCAGAGCCCCGTGGTTGCACAGCACCACAGGCACCGAGCAGTCAGGCTTTGAGCACAACTGCTGCGGCAGCAGCGGCGGCGGCGGCAGTGGTGCTGACATTGGGACAGCGGTGTCAGGACAGCGGGGGCAGCAAGAGCTGCGGGACTGGCACAGGGCAAGGCACCATGGCCCTTGCTCTGCGCCTCTTCCTCCTGCTCCTCCTGGCACTGGCCCTGCCTGCCAGGGCTGCCCAGGCAGCTCCGTGGAGAGCACAGGGAGCAGGTGAGCTGGGGGCCTGGCTCCCCTTTCCTGGGACAGCGCTCCCTTCTCCCCAGGGAGCGTTGGGGATGGTTTTCCATAGGGCTTTAGGGAGGTTTTCCTCTGTGGGAGGGAGAGAGCCTGCAGAGGCCCTGGGCTGTTCCGGTTTCCCCTCCAGGGATGTTGAACAGGGCATGGAGAGAGTGTGGAGAGTGACCAGAGCCAGCCTAGAGCTCCCCAGGCCCCTCTGCAGCTTTGGCCATGTCCATTCACATCTGGCTCCCACAGCCTTAACCGACCGCCTTGCAGTGCCCAGTTCCCTAAGGCAGAAGGGGATTCCAGCACACCATGGAAATGGTTCTCATCTGTGCTTCCTTCTAGGCTGGGATCCTGAGATGGATTATTTTGAAAAACTGGTGAATGACAGGAAGATTCTAGAGCATGGTGGAGGCAAGTTCTCAGTGTGCCTTTCCTGACAAAATAATCTCTGTCACTGTGGCAAGAGCTCATTCTTGTCATGTTTCCCTTTCCATAATCTCAGGGTGGAGGCATTCTGGAAACCTTGCCCTGCTCCCTTCTGGAGCCCTGACTGATCCCACAGGATCGCTGTCAGTGGGAGGAAGCAGCATTTAGCTGTCAATCCTCTTCCCGTGTGCAATGCCAGTGTCTCCTTCCATGTGCTCTGTGCAGCCACGGAGAAGAGCAGAGAGGGAAGGGAAGGGCCCAGGGCTGTGCCCCGGGGCTGTGCCTTGTGTGGCTCCTTTGCCGGCCCCAGGCAGTCTGAGCTGCTCCTGCTGCCCTGGCCAAGCCCTGGCCCTGGCCGGGGCTGGGTTCAGAGCTGCTGGCAGCTCCAGGGAGTCCTTTCTCCCCTGACTGCCCCACAAGGGGCTCCTTCCATCCCAGTGTGGGGCCACTGCAGGCATGTGCTCCCTCTGCCCCTGCTCCTGAGTGGAAGGCAGAGCTGGGGAAGTGCCTTGGAGCACTCTCTGCACTCACTGCTACTGCAGCCTGAAGAGAAATGGAACTACTTTCCATTCAGGTCCTCCTAGATGGAAGAACCAAGGTGTAGGAGACAAGAAATCCGTGGAAGCATCCAAACTTCTGGACCAGATGCTGAGTGATCTGCAGAGACGCCGTGGTGGGTGCATTTCCCTCAGCCTTCTCCTGACACTCAGCAGCCGGGGGCTTTCTCTGCACATCTGGACACGCCGAGCCCGGCACAGCAGGAAGGGATCCATGGCAGCCTCGCTGTCCCACTGCTGCTGTCACAGCCTGCAGGGCTGTTTCCCAGCCTGGCCTGGCTGCAGCTTCTCCCCAGCCTCTGCAGGAAGGCCTTTGGCATCATCTGACAGGGAGCCCAAAGTGTCCCACAGGCCATGCACACCCTGAGATCCCTGAAATTTCCTGGTCTCAGGGTAGATCAGGAGGGGTGGCTGTTCGGAGGAGGGAGGGCCCCGTGGCAACCCCAAGAGCCTGGGCCTTTTCCTGATCCTTACCCATGTCTTGGACAAATATTACTTACTGGAGATGCCCCCTCCCCAATGGGGAATGGTTCCATCTGATCCAGCTGTGCCTCTTCCTTTCTCCAGAGGTGGACCAAAAGGCCTTGGTGAAGGCAGCGCTTCCTGGAGGAAGCAATGGCTCCGTGCCACCCCCTGGTACACAAAGGGAGGAGATGCCAGGCAGAGCCACAGAAGGTGATTGCTGTGCCAGGCTCAGCCAGGCTGAGCAATCCTGCTGGGATCCCTCCGTGGGAGACACCGCCCGAAACCTGGGAGGGGCTGCAAGGGGTGACCATGGTGGGGAAAGGGCAGAGGGGGAGAGCAGGGCTCCAGTGTGTCCTGACAGGGCCTGGCTCTGTCCCCTTGGGCTGGGGGAGCTGTCACGGGGCAGGGAGGGTCGGGGCTGGCAGTGGCTGCTCAGGGATGGGTTGGGCGCAGCTCCCTGGAAGCAGCGACTGCCCAAGCAGCTGCGCTGGCCCCGGGCTCTCCTCCCGGCCTCCTGGGCTTTGTTGGGTGGCACAGCCTGTGCCAAGGGGTGCCAAGGTGCCTGCAGGCCCCAGCTCTGGGGCAAACAGAGAACGTCCTGGCCGTATGCAGCGAGCTGCCAGCTCAGCAGTGGAGCACAGCACGGGCTCACGCTCCCCATTGCTCCCACAGATGTTATCCCTGAAACAGGAATAGATGCTCAGGATCCAGCGCGCCTTCCAAGAATTGTCTGCCCCCAGGATGTGCGCAGGACCTGCATGATCGGCACAGTAGTGACAATGTTCACTGTGCCACTTGTCCTGCTCTGTTGCTATTTTGGCATTCGGAAGCTCTATCAGATAGGACGGTAAGTTGCTGATTTTTCTCTGCAGTTTTATTAAAACTCTGCTCATTGCATTGGTAGCCTGGCTCATGGTCATGCTGCTGTGGAGCTGTGGCAAGTCCCTGTTGTCCCAATAACTCTGATAAGGGTTCTGCTGCTGCCCAGTGCTTTAATTGGCCTCTTAATTGCTGGGCCTTGTCCTGGGGAGCCCGCTGGGGCTGCAGCCAGTGCTGGCTCCCACTGAGGCTGCGTGGCCAAGAGCAGCCCCAGGAGCAGCGGCAGAGGCAGAGCAAGTTCACAACAATATTTGGGAATGCATTTCAGGATGGGAATGTGGTTATTTAGCAGCTCATGTAAAGTTTCATGGTAATAATGATGTTACAGGATGAGCAAATTTTCTACAATTCAGTGTTTAAACAAATCCAACCCGATGGAGGTTTGGCCTTAGTCTTGAGACTTTGCTCTGTGTGTGAGCCCTGTTCTGGACTGATTTTGGATTCACTTTTGGGTGAAGGCTCATCCCAGCCCTGATCCTTGGCAGCTCTGGGTTCAAAGGGACAGCTGAGGCTGCACTGCACATGACTGGGGTGCAGGGCTCCATTATCAAAGGGCTTTGAGAAGTTTAAATTACTGTATTTTTACTACATGGTTTTGTTTATGAAATTAATCCACTTTTTTTAAACCTAGCTTTAAAAAAATTTCTTTTCTATTGCTTTTCCCAGTTATTTGATCTAGTGAATTATGGCATAATTATCCCATGGCTGAATTAGAAGACTGTAAGTACTAGAAAATGAACTAATTTTTACACTCTTCTGTCTTTCACAGACTTATGCTGGTTTGATGTGACCAACAGAAGAGGTTTTTGCTTGCTTTGAATTCAAACAAGGAGCAAAGCTGGAACCTGTTGAAATGAGTCTCTTGACTTCACAGCTAAAGCAAACTGACAGGGTTCTTTTTTTTCAGCTTTGGGAGGGGATCTAAAAATATACCAGCAGCATATACTATAAATAAATATATACTAAATACATAGCAACAAATAGTCCAGTAAAGGAACTGATCTAAATGAGGGGTTTGGTGTGTTTGCTCACCAAGCCCTGAGTTCCTCAGAGCTGCAGCTCCCTGCTCTCTGTGCAGACAGAGGCTGGCTATGGGTGACAGTGCTGTGTCTGGCCTGGTGCACACCAGCTCCACACAGGAGCTAAGGGATTATCCTTGCACACTCCATCCTGGAAGAACCGAGTTCATTGATGAATCTGACACAATTTATGGCATGGCAGGAAAAAAAAAAAAAGGTTAGAATTGATTCCATTCCAAACACTTTACATTTTGCTGTGTGTAATGCAGATAGGAACTACAAGTTTCCTATTCATGCACAATTTGCTGTCTGAGAGCCCACAGTCCTCAAAGTCACAGGGCCTTGCAGAGCTGTGTGTGAGATGACTTTAAAAACAAAAACAACCTTTATGTGCAACACCTGTCTTCAAAACTTGACAATCCAAATCACAAGCTGATTCCTACTGTTAACTGGAAAAAACCCCAACCAAATAACAAAACCAAAACTGTGACCCAACAAAACAGGCAAACAAAACAACCAGCAAGAAAAAATCAAAACCCATACAAAATCGCCCACAAATCCAGAAAAATATAAAAATCAAGTGAAGGAGGCAGCGATCAAAGAGCAACAAATGGCCAGAGGAACTACAGAAAGGACAGATAATTAGAAAGGACAGGTAATCAGTGGCTATGGCACCAAACTAGCCAGGGGATCTGAGATACAGTTCTCACCCTTCTCAATACAAAATGAACAGAAAATAAATGATGATGATTGTGAAATGGGACTCTGAATGTTTAGCTTTAATATATCCATTGTGTGTAAGTTCTATGTGCCTTGTTAAGTCACATCCTCTGGCAAAGGTGTTTTTCTGTTCAAAGAAAAACACTGCAGTGGAAGAAGAGGCCAGCTTGGAAAATATTAAAAGCAAGAGCTAAAAATAAAGTTTTTAATATGTTGTTTGGTTGGTTTCTGTTTGTTCATGGGGATTTTGTCTGTCTTTGAAAGCAACCTCTTGGATGTTAATGCATGTAACAAGTCCTTTTTAAAGGGCAAAACACCTGCCATTTTGTGATACAAGACAGAAACAGCTTCCCTTGGGCTACAGCTGGAAGGACTTAAAAATGTGTTCCAGGAACTCGTGATATGACAGAGTCTGATTAACACAGTTTAATGTATGAAGTGCAAGATGTAAGTTATCAATAAAATACTCAGAGTGTACTCTAACTTTGGGGTCTGTGACTCGCACTGGTGCTGCTTGGGAACTGTTCTTCCTCACCTCCTCCCTCATCTCCCTCATCTCCTCTTGGAGGCTCACAATTACAGCAGAGACATGAGCCTGCATTGGGCCTTGATCATACTCTCAAAATTTCTAAGCTTGTTGCTTGTTGGCAACAGAACCCACTGTCTCTGTTATTATCAGCATTAATTGTTGCAATGAAGGTGGTGTATTGAGATGGCCCCAGGTCTGTCAGATTCCACAACATCTGCCCTGTGCACCTGACCTTGTCAGGGTCATTGTCATGCTGTCCATCCCTCCCAAAGAGCACCTCCAGCACTGCCACTTCTCTCAGCTCTTGGATCCCTTCCTCAAGGGTCTTCCAGCACATTCTATGGTGGTGCTCCTGCATTGGAGCACCTGCTCTGTGGACAAACCTCTCTCTCACACTCATTAAAAGCCACTCCCAGAGGGAAAGGAGGCCTGGCTCCCTTACAAATACCTGGTCCACACCTGAGTCCTGGGTCAAGAGTCTCAAATTCCTTGCCTCAGGACCATCCAGTTGCACACCTGTACCCATAAGGTCTCACACCTGCAGTAACCAGGTGGTAAAAGCCTCACGGCCTCGTCACTCAATGTCTTTTTGCAGAGTATGGAGACTTTTCTACGACAGGGACTTGGTGATGATCTCAACCTCTGACTCCCCTGCTGGTTATGAGGACCCTCCTTTCTTATCCTTATTTTCTAGGTGCTTTGTTTCCATCTTAGACTTCTTTGTTTCCACAGGGGTGACTGCTGCTGTCTGTGAGTGCCCTTGTGGTACATTTGGAACCTGGACAGATGTAATGTCTGTGGGTTCCACTGCTGCACCATCAGAGTCTCCCTCTTCAAGGCAGGGGGAGGGTTTCTCACCAGCTGGGGAAAGGTACTCCTTCAGCATCTGGCTCATCTCTTTCCCCTACCTACTCTGGGTGTTTCATTTCTGAAGTGGGCTGTGGGGCAGGGTCAGGCTCTGGGGCAGCAGCTCGATTTCCTGGGGTAGGTATCAGGGTTGTTATCCAAATCAATGTCCCCTGTCTCTGACTGCTAAATAGAACAGGCATATCAGCAACACCAACCACTGTATGATATCATTAGCATTTAGAGTGGATCTGAACTCCTTCAAATCTGGTGGAGAGGACTTTAAAAAGTGGGTGATGGGTTGGGAATACATTTTCCCTGCTGACACTTCTTCACAGTAAGTACCATTATTGAAGTAAACCCCAAAACTACACACTTAGAGTGCAATAGCTCTGAATCCATGTGATTGTCTTCCAGAGGAAGTTAAAAATCCATTAATTTCTCTGCTGATCAACCCACAGAATGAACTGGATAATAGCCACAATAACCTCAGTGATAAGACCCATGTTCAAAAAAGGGCTTGCAAATGGGAGAGATATAGCAGTGACCACATGGAGCCCAAACCAGGATAAGCTGGACAGCATGGTGTCACCTACCACAAAACTTAGGTAACTCAAGAGAGCTGTTATTCCTTTTTCACCCTCCTCTCAATGCCCTCAGGCCCAAATCTGTCTTGGTTTGGAAGACAGGTATTTGCCAAAAGAGACAGCAGCCTCTCTTTGAAATGGAGAGCATAAACCCCCCTCCCTTCACTTTACTATAATTTTGAGATCAAGGGGCTCTCAGGTATGGGGGGGTAGGAATAGCAGTTCTTTACTAATATATCTAACAAGACAAACAAAAACAACAGCTATGAAATTAACAGCCAACAGAACAATAACTCAGTTCTAGTCCTTTTTTGGCCGCAGACACCCTCTCCTTGCCCTGCAGTTACCGGGGCTGTGGGCAGGTCCCGTCCCCGCAGCTGCGGGAGGACCGGGGCAATGGCTGCGGCCTCGTCCCGGGTGGGAGAGGGATGGGCAGAGACTTCTCTGCTCACGGTGTCGGTCACGGTGCCCAGCAGGGTGTCCGGAGCTGGGAGACCGAAAGCGGGAAAGGGAGCAGTGCGGTGTCCCACAGCAGAGAACGCGGCTCCCGGCGCTGGGATGGCGAGGGGGTGGCGGCAGCAGCACCGGCGTCTTTCCTCCGACTCCACGAGCGAGAGAGAGACTCCCAAACCTCTCCTTTACCTGCTGCCTGCACATCGCGGTGTTTCCCCCTCTTCCCTCCCCCTCCCCTCGAGGGAAAACCAGCCGTCTGAGCCAGGGGGGAGCCACAGCTTCTTAGCATAACAATGGGGAAAATTCCACAGAGAGAAAAAGGGGAACACCCAACCTCCAACAAACAGTCATATTCACTTCATAATATTTGTATGTGTTATAGGGAAACAAAAGTATTTTGTCCATAGTTTAAAAAAAGAGAAATTTTCGTTCATGACTTTTCTCCTTTCTTTATTTAGGATTTGACTTTTCTTTTTGTTTTATTTTGGTGTTTTTATATTGTTTCTGTGTGTATTACTATTTTGTCTTTGTTGTTGTTGTTGTTTTTTTCAATTTAGGAGCGAAAATAAAGTATCTCTAAAGTTTTATTCTGGGCATTGAAAGAGTTAATACCTTGCCCAGGCAGCAGAGGGATTTGTGATTTTTCCCAGGTGGGGCAGTCGGAGTTATTTAGGATAAAGAGTCTTTCAAGGCCACGCTGGGGGCTGGGTGAGGACTGTAGGGTTTAGTCAGAGGAGCCATGATGAGTTTCTGGTTTCATGGCTGTTCTCCAGCGCCCACTGCACTCAATTCCAGCCAAGGGCTGGGGTTCTTCCTCCACCCTGCCCAGCAGGGCACCACCAGAAGATAGGATTGAACACAGAAGATTTTCTGGGGTTAAAAGTCAACAAATCCACTCTCCCTAAGGAGTTCCCAATGTCAGTTTGGGTCCCAATGGACGTTCCTGCCCCAGCATTCATCCAGGTGCCCACAGGGAGACAGGATGATGCAGAGCCCCCCCAGCCACGTGTCTTCCCAACACGGATCACCAGGACCACGGATCACCAGGGCTCTGCCCAACGGGGGTCACTGGGGATCATCCAACACCGATCCTCCCATGGGGGATGGAGCTGGAGCAGAGCACGAAGCTCTTCCCACACTCGGGGCATTCACAGGGCTTCCCTTAGTGGAGACTCCGTTGGTGTTTGGTCAAGGTTGAGCTCTGTGAGAAGCTCTTCTCACATTCAGGACACTCGTAGGGCCTCTCCCCAGTGTGGATGCGCCGGTGGACAGTGAGGGTGGAGTTTTGTTTGAATCCCTTCCCGCAGTCGGGGCAGCGGAAGGGCCTCTCCTCTGTGTGAATCCGCTCATGTCGGAGGAGATTGGAGCTGGTCTGAAACCTCTTCCCACACTTGGGACACTCGTAGGGCCTCTCCCCAGTGTGGATGCGCCGGTGTTCCTTCAGGTAGGACATCCACCCAAAGCTCTTCCCACATTCCAAGCAGGTGTAGGGCCGTTCTCCTGTGTGGATCACCTGGTGCTGCATCAGATGAGAAATAGTGCTGAAGCTCTTCCTGCATTTCCCACACTCATAGGGCCGTTCTCCAGTGTGGATCCTCTGGTGCCGGATCAGGTGGGAGCTCCACCTGAAACCCTTCCCACATTCCGAGCACTCGTGGGGCTTCTCCACTCCATGAGGCTTCTCCACCAGCTCTGAGCTCTGCCTGGATTTCCGGCCGCCTTCCCGGCTCAGGGAGGGTCTATGCTCCTTGCAGCTCCCGGGGCTGGGTTTGCAGTCCCTCCTCGAGAGGGATCTCCGGGGCTTTTCCTCGTCCTCCATCTGCCAATGCCTTGGGAATGAAAAATCCTGGTTTGAGGAAAGAACAAGAGAAGACAGCTCTTAGGACTGGGAGTTCCTCCTTGCCAAAGTGCAAATCACGAAGTCACCGTGCATCTTGTGTCTGTAAGAACCTCCAAAACATCAAGATTCAGCACAAAATCTCCAAACATCATGACAAAGATCAAAAACTCTCCAAACATCAAGACTCAGCCAAAACTCCCTGCAAAATATAAGGATTCAGGCCCAGCAAAAAAAACAAAGAATCAACTTTTAGGCTAAAAAAGCTCAGAAACACCAAGGTTCACCCCTCTGAAAATCGTGGATCCTCCACTCCAGTCACCTGCTGAATGCGTGTGTGGGGTGGGGGGCAATGCCCTGTGACTGGAGGGACGCTGTAGATACAGGGAGGTTTGGAATCTTCTGCTACTTCCCGTTTCAACTTCTCCTTCTCCTCCTGTGAACCTGCTCTTCCTCACATTCCTCTCCCTCCTATTCTTCTTCGACCTCCTGCACAATCCCACCTTCTCCTCCCTCGGGCATCGTTTGACCATTTGGTTCTTCAACCCTGCTTCTCCTTCCCTTCTCCTGCTGCCCCCAGGCCCAGCACCCACTGCCGGCTCCCTCTTCCCCCCAAACCCACAGCATCCCAGCGCAGGGGCAGCGATGGAGCTGGGGCAGCTCGGGCTGGGGCAGCGCTGGGCTCTCGGCCGCTCCCGCCCGCACTCGCTCCCCACTGCAGCCGCTGCCGCCACCACAGCGCGGGGGGGCCCGGCCTTGGCGCTCCCCCCCTCCCACCTCCCCAAATTCCCCTGCCGGGGGGCGCTGGGGCCAGGAGACAGACGAGTGACAGATCAGGGGGGCTGGGAAGAGTCGGCAGCCAGAGAGCACTGAAAATCTCAGCAGTGACTACAGTGGCATCTTCGGGGACTAAACATGGCAGGGCACCCATGGAAGGTAGGAAGGGAAAGCCAGGAAGGGTTCCCGGAAAAAGGGATGATGATCCCAAAATATCTCTGAAGGGTCCCTGGGGAGCATGTGGAGGGAGTTTGCACATTCCCCAGAGGTAATCAAGGACATGGACACCCAGAGGGGCAATAAGGGAAGTCCAGAAGGGATTTAGACAACAGGGGATAAATGGTGTTGGTGTGCTGGGAAGGGACTGGGTGAAGGGGAGAGTGTGCAGGAAGGAATATGGTTCAGGCAAGAAGCAAAAGGAGGAATCTATGTGGGAAGAAAAAGGATAATGGAACAGAGGAGAAAAATACTGAGGATGGGGATGTTTTCCAGCAGGCTCTTATCCTCAGAAGTTGCCAGCTGATGCAGATCCTTTGTATCCCCGGTTGCCAGGACAGGCACACAAGGAGGTCAGGATTGCAGGGGGTTTCTCTGTGCTGGGCAGCGGCAGGAGCGGGCGCAGAGGGGCGGCACCGGGAGCACGGGCTGGGGGCCTGTGGGGAGCTGCGGGGCCGGGCCGGGGCTGTGGGGCAGCCGGGGCTCAGCGCCGGGCGCTGCCTGAGCCCAGCACCCCCCGGCAATTGCAGGCCCGGCAGTGGCCCCCGGCCCCCAGGAGGCTGCGGGACGCCCCGGCCGCTGCCCGGCCCCGTGGAGCTGCCGGCCCTGCCCGCCGGGGGGGCCGCGTTTGGACACTGCGGCAGGACAGGCACCGGCTCTGGGATACGGGCTGGCCACGGCAGCCACAGCACAAGGAGCAGCAGCACAAAGGAACAGCTGGGAAATGGGCATTGGACGTGCAAGCATCGAAATCAGCTTTTAAGCATTTTCCTTGGGTCACTGCAGAAAGGAATGATTTAGCAGAAAGCTCAGCAGCTGTCAGAGGATGAGCACCCCCAGGCACTGAGGGGGCTGCAGGAGGGGCAGAAGAAGCCCCTGGAGCACTTGGTCACAAAGGCACAGCAGGGGAATGCAAGAAGGGATGAGGAAAAGGCCAAGGGGAAGGCAAAGGCCATGGCAGAGTTTCTACAGCCCCTGAGGGATGAACCCCAGGGCCCAAGGGGGCCCCAGCACCCAGGGGCTCTCACATCCTTACACCATCTTCAACCAGGTGCCCTCCTCACACTGACACCATTCAGTCCTTGATGGCAAAGAAGCTTTCTGGGGATGCCCACTGACACAGGATGGTAAACTGGATTTTGCCTTTGAGTGGGAACAGGAGATAGAAGGGAAAATGGAAAAGACATGGACGGTCCTTCTGCAGGGATGCATGGAAGCACCGGCCTTATTGTGGCAAATCTTGCAGAAAATATCGTAAGAATTTTTCCCTAGGATTTACCTAGGAATTGGGTTAATGCAGGATGTGGATGACTTTCCCCAATCAGGAGGACAAGAAGTGGCAGAAGAAGCCTCTGTGAAATGGCTGAATGTTCAGGCTAAAAATAATCTTTGAGTATTTGAAATAAAAGAGGAAATGGTGGAGAAAAGGGTTAAATATTTGGGACATATTTTAACTAAGGGTTTGAGGTGTATTGACCCAGAGAGGGACCAGGGAATCTCAGAAGTAATCCAGGACTAAAAAGCAGCTGTAAGAATTCTGAGGATTAATAGGAAATTGCAGGACCTGCATTGAAGATTCTATGCTCTAGCCACAACATTGTATGACTTTTTAAACCCAAATATCCTCAGTGTTGTGCTATGGACAGGAGAAAAGTAAAAAAAACCTGAGAAAATGGAAAATAACAAAATGATTGGACCACCAGCTATGTCTCCTCCAGACTGCAAAAAAGAAATTTGAATTCTATGTGTGTTATAAGTGTACATTATACTATTGCCTTTTTGCAAATATTTAAATGAATGCTATATGTTGGAAAACATTGCTGTATGCATATAGTTTCTTTTAGTTCTGCAATTAAAAATACTTATAAATACTTGTGTGATAAATATATTTTTCTTGGAGTTTAATGTAAAAATCTTTTGTTCATGTAACTAACTCAGAAAATGGTAAAAAAGATAATCAGGAAATTCTTCACATTCCTGGATTATGGGACACCAAAACCCCAGGGAAGGAAAAAATAGTGATTTACAGGTCAGAGGACAATGATTCTGAATAATGCATGAGGGTCTATGAATATGCAACATGTTGCTGCATTTAGGAAGTGTTTTCTGAGTCAGTGTGTGCCCTTGGCTGAAGGCCAAGCATCCGGCCATTATAACCTTTGGCCAGAGCCAGGGCAGATATTCAATTCTCTCCCTTGGAATTGATCTTTGCAATTCCTTACCCTGGGAATTCTCCCCCTAGTGCGGGCTGGAGATAAGGGATGTATATTTCAAGCAGTCTGTGGCCAGAATCCTGTCTCTTGTGAAATCTCTGCCACAGGAAGCTGGGCTGGCACAGAGCCTGCCTTGGCACTTTGCTGTTCACAGCATCCACCCAGGACTCTGCCTCTCAATTACACTCACACACTGGGCTGCCTGCGATTCCATTGCTGGAAAATAGACCAAATTTAAATTTTTTTTATATTCCATTTTACTAGTCAGGCTCGGTTTGCCTTTCTCTCAGGAAAGAAATTTTAAAAGTTTTTTTTTAAGGGATATGGCACCACTCAACAGAGATGAGTTTAACATCTCAACAGACTGGGAATAGCCCAAAAGATTCCCACAAAGATAACAACATTCAACAAAACATCAAGGAAACATCAGCAAACATCAAGGAACACCCACCCCAGACACTGCCCCCGGCATAGATGGAGACACCTGGTCTGGAAAAGACTGAGAAGGAAATCCAGGAGCGGGACCTCATTAACATCACAGGAGGAGAAATCCAGGTCCAATCGGAAACCAAACACTAAAAACTACACAACCTGGAAGCAATAAACACTAAACCAATGGATTTCAATGGGTTCAGACTCTAAAACTTTTAGGAAAATTCTAGCAAAATTTACATCTCATGGAATGATTTTCTCTGCACACCCGGGCTATGTGTGGATGAAATTATTTCTGTTGCACATCCTGACCAGAATCAAGAAATGCCTTAACTCTCTAACACTAAAGATATTGTTGGAGAGATTTTTATTGTCCCTGCAGTTTCAGTGACAAGATTACACCATGAGAAAAATTTTTCACATTAATCCTACTTTTAGATTGTCAGTTAGGTTTGGGCCAGGGGTGTGACAAGCAATTTTTACTCCTAGGAGAAGAGGCAGAAAAGACTTGATTGCATTGGAATATTTTTCTATATATTTGTGGTGGCTTTTAATGACGGCAGAATTTCAGAATGGATCTTTAGAAGCTCAGCTTTAAGCTGCATTTTGCACACCTAGAAGAGTATTAATGGTGAGGCTTTAACGCATAAACTGTTAATAAAAAAGCGTTAAAAAAATAAAAAAGAAAAATAAAGCAGGTTGTGAGGGTGGACGTGTGAATCACCTAAAGGCTGCTCTGGAAGAAAATCCTAGTTCCAGGCAGCCAGGAGAGGAGTTATAGAAATGCAAATTAACATTGCTCTGGAAAAGTGTGGACAATGCCCCAGGGCCTTCTTGCCAGGGGGAGGAATTTCCCTGAGTCCATCTGCCCCTCACCCCCAGCTCTGCCTGCTTGCACAGATGGAATTTGCACAACTAAAGGCAGAGCCCAGAGTGAGGATATCTGACTGCAACAGAAACTGGTTAAGCTGCAAAGGGAAAACAGCAAACGGAGAATATTGAGCAAATTTCATGAAAAAGTGTGTGGGGGGATCATCCCTCTCCCCAAAGCAATGAGGTGTTTTTGCTAGTCCAGAGAAATCACTTGGGAATCCAAACATTTTATCATTTCATAAGATAAAAGTGGTCAATTGATGCAGCCGTGGCAGGAGGGAGCACCCAAAAATGGGAAAAAGATGAACAGACACCAGAACAAATGCTACAACACCATGGACCAGCCCCTGGGATCCCTAACGAATTCATATCAGGACACAGAAAATCCATCCATAATTTGAGTGGCATAATTAGGTTTAAAAGTATCCTTGAAATAATAACCAAGCAGACAGCTCCAGCTCCTGACCTTCCTGCTGACCAAGCCGCTGAAATGAGGAACGAGACATTTCACCATGGGATGGAATCAGATTATCTACTTACAGAAGAAGGAGGAGTTTGTGGAAAATTAAATCATTCAAATTGCTGTTAGCGACTAGATGATAACCGAAAAGTGGTGAAACAGATAACAAAGGAAGTAAGAAATTAGTTCATGTACCAGTCCAAAGAGGGAAAGGATGGGAATGGGACACGTTTTCGTGGTTCCCTGGAATACCATGGCTTAAACGAATGCTGCTCCTCCTCTGACGTGCTGCAGCAACTCTCAGCTTTTTACCATGCACGACACCTTGCACCAAACAGGATGCAGGAAAGGAGATTGAGTCAATGGAAATTAAAAGTTTGTAAAGGCAATTCTTGAGAATATGAGAAAAGGAGGGATTGCAAGCAGTAAGATTAATATCGTAGTAGGAGTGCATATTAAGAGGGACATGCAGTAGGTGGATCGGGAAGTCTGAACTTTCCGAAAACGTCAGCCAGAGGGGAATGGGAGAGGGAGATGCAGACGGAAAAATGAGGATAAAAAGGAGGCTGCGTTTTAGACACCGCATGGCAAATGCCGCATGGCCTCTCTCTTTGTTCATCAATGAAGTCACTTTTACAGGACTCCTCTGTCTCCTGCGGGCACACAAACCTCTGGCCACGGGAATTTTCCCGCACAGCCCCGGCGACAGGGCAGACACCTCTGTGCCACCCACAGCAACCGGGACGAGCCAGCGCTGCTCCGGCACCGGCTCCTGCCGAGGCCCCAGCGGGAAGGAGACCGCGGGCAGCCGCTCCCGCAGCGCCCTCAGCCCAGCGCCAACACGGGCCGGCACCGGCACAACCAACCCGCCAGAGCCCCCTGCCGCCCCCTCGGCCCGCAGCGAGCCCCGAGCCCCCGCACAACCGAGCGCGGCTCCCACCTGCGCTGGGGCCGCCTCCGAGCTCCGCCGCCGCCTGTGGCTGAGGAATTCGATGGGATGTGTTGCCTTAACCTTTCTGACCACTCCCAGCCCATCTATGCCAGCATTCAAGCCCTCAAAGAAGGTGTGAATAAACTTCGGGTAGATCATGGGTACGACTGGCTGAACTGGCTCTTAGGGCACTGGGGACTCACTGGCTGGGTCAGGAATTTAGTTAAAATAGGTTTGTATGTATTAGGCATCATATTATGCATTGTAGTAGTTATTCCTTGTATTTTACAGTGTGTTAAGAATTTAATCGACAAATCGCATAAGAGTGTATTTTTAGTTAAAAGAAACGGGGGAGGTGTGGATATGGGTAATGCAAATGAGACTGATAGTACTGCAGATTGAATCAGCAAATGCAGCCTGACAACGAGGATGCCTGGCAAGAGCAAACAGAGATCTGACTGCAAGAGGACTGGATCAAGTCTGGGTTATGGGAAATAAGATTTTCCTAAGTCCAAATGTAAAGTTTGTCTATGTGAGAGTTTGTCTATGTAAGGTTTGTCTATGTGAATACAGGAAAATATTACCAGCCTTCCTGTAAATGGTATATAAGCACATGTAGTGCTCATTAAAAACTGGATTTTGATCACCATTCAGTGTCTCCGTCTCTCTCTCATCGCCGATAGTTCAAGTACTCCCAGTGGGATCCTGGAAAGAGAATGGTGGCAACATCTACTGCCTGCTACCCCCCTCTAGGCAATATTCAACTGTTTAGTTCACAGACTCATCTTCCAGCACTCTTAGTGGGCTCAGCAGAGCCACTTCCCACTGGTGGGGGCAAAGAGCACCCTCTGTGCCTTTGTGGTGGGAGCAGACAGTGTTGTCTCAAAGGAAAGGTCAAAGAGAGACCAAGCTGGACCTCTGCCTCCTGCCCCTCACCCCACAAGGGCAGGAGGACACAAAACTGAGAATGCTCTTTTCTTTTCTGTCCTGTCTTTCCCAGGAGCTTGACTAGCTCGAAGGAGAGGATTAGAAGGATTTCTTGAGGATCACTGCCAGTGCACAGCACACATGGCATCCCTCACCCCTTACATCATCATGGCATGGAGGGGTAGGAACCAACAACAGCCCTACCCCACTGCTCCAGAAGCCAAAACCCCCATGCAAGCATTTAGTTATGGCCTTCTTAGAGAACCACATTCCCACCCAAATCTTCCCCTCTGCAGCAGCTCATTCCCACAGGAACTGGCAGAGCAGATGGGCTTTGGACATTGGCTGGCTTCCATTGCACTCCTTGCCCTGGAGCTGGCACGGCAGGAGAAGGGCTCTGGTGAACCTTCTCCTCCTCCCATGTAGGCTCTAACCCAGCTGCCAGAACTTCGAGTTCTCAGAGCACTTCTGGGCTCTGAGCAGCGGCCACGGGAGGAGGAGATGCAACTCCAAAGGCAGCAGTTCCCAGGCCCAGCTCCTGCCATCCCAGTGGGGCTGTTCAGAGGTTCAGGAGAGGAAGGGAAGGGCAAGTGCAGGTGGCAGTAGCTCATTTCAGACTGAAAGAGAGAAAGGTAATTTATTCACTTTGAAATCCCTGCATTCAAGCTCTGATCCTAAACTGAAAGAGAAGTAGCACCTGCTCATGTTAAATTTGGGTGAAGAACAACTGTTACATTTGATATGGTAAGCAGTTCAATTATCTGAGGGAAAGTGTACAGCAAAAATTAGCATTCACAGTGAGACAGAAAAGAGCAGGAGTTGGCAAAAGGGAGGAGGAAAAGAAAGCACACCCCAAGCCAGTGTTTCACCCAAATCCAGGATTTTCTGTTTGTAAGGACTGGAGTCCCGCCAGGTTTCTCCCCCCAATAAACGGGACCGGGTGAACTGGGAAGCTCTGTTGGGAACACTGGAGCAGCTGTGCTTGGGCAGAATGACAGCGGGGCTGGGTGTGGGACACACGACTCCTCTAAAATCAGTGTGGGGATGTGTTGGAGTCACTAAGTCAAGAGTTTCTCTGAATCCTTCAGGGAGAGATCAGAGTGCAGGGATTGAATTAAAGTCTTGAGATGGACTGAAATGTGTTAAGCCTCTCACACATAAAGCAGAGGTGAAGGTTTAGGTTGTAGCACGAGGGAGCAATAAGTAAGTAAATGGAATAAGTTTTAAGTGCTTTTAGTGAGTAAAAGGTCTTAGAGGCCAGAGAAGTAGTACATGTTCTAGTGAAGGTTGAAAGACATGCTAGTGTTTCCTTCGAGGCTCCAAGAACCTCGCTTCAGACATAATAGAGTTAGAGTTAAGAATATTGCTTACATTTTTCAGTTAGAACAAGATAGGCCATGTACATAGTTTATATGTAGCACCTCACCACTCTGTGGATCCCAATGGAATTAGGCTCTCTGATGGAGAGCATCCACAGACCCCTTGGAGATGGATCCCAGTAGTGTCCTGTGGATGCTCTACATCTCTGTCTTCTTGGTGCTCGGGGTCCCCCACAAACACGGAGTTCAGGGGGTCCATACACACTTGGGGCAGGTGGGAAGGCCCAGGTTCCTCCCCTGGCAGGGACAAGTCTGACACAGGCTCTGGCAGCAGCCTCTGGCTCTGCTGCATCCCTTTGCATCAGGAGCAGTGCTCTGCTGCAAGGCCTCAGCAGTGAGTCTGGGCAGCGCTTTGGGGCTCTTGGATGGATTCTGGCCCCTCCTCAGCTGCCCCTCACGGCAATGTGCCGTGGATGTGGCCTTCCCGGGCTGGGGATTTTCCAGCGGAGCCAGTTTGTGTGAGGGAGGATGGGTGTTCAGTGCCTGTGGGCAGAGGTTCCCCCACAGCCCCAGAACTCTCCTCCTCCCTGGCTGGCTGTGGGCAGTGTGTGCAAACGTGGCCTCAGCAGATGAGCCTGTGGGCTACGGCCTCCCCCAGCCCCAGCCTGGCCCAAGCTGATTTTCAGGACAGCTGCTGGCTTTGGCTTTCTTTGGATACATTCTCCTGCCTCAGTCTCGTGTCCTTGTCCCTAGACCAGAGGCAATTGATCAATGGTGTCACCTTGATGGTACCTCAGGTGCTGTTAGGCCGCTCAAGTCCCAGGCCAAAGCTGCAGTCAGGTGAAGGAGGGCTGGGCTGGGGTGGTCTCAGCCTCTTTATTCAGTAGAGGATTTCTGAGGTCCTTCCCAACCCAAACTATGCTTTGACTCTAGAAGATGTTGGATATGTATTTTAACTTGATAACACTAATAGAAATCATTATTATCATCATAATTTATTTTTATTATAACTATTTACTACAACTTCTATTATTTAATACTACATCTATTACTTCCTCCTCCTCCTCCTCCTCTCTTTCTTCTTCTTCCCATTCCTCCTCTTTTTCTTCTTTTTCTTCTGTCTATACTTATAATGATTATTACATTTACTTCTACCACTATTTCTTCTTCAACTTAGGATTTTTATTATTCTTCTTCCTATTATAATTTTTACTATAACTATTTCTTCTTATGGGCTTCTTCTACTTGTTCTCCTATTTCTACATCTATTTCTTATTCTTATATTCTTATAGTCTTGTTCTTACTTTTATAGTCTTATTTTTATTACTTTTGGGTTTTTCTCCTTATTCTTAATTCCTATTATTTTTCCTATTCTTATTCTAATTCTTCTTATTATTCTTTTTCTTTCAATTTCTTTTTTTCTTGTTGTCACTCCTTTTCCAGCCCTCCTGCTGGGGCAGTGGAGCCAGGCAGGGGCAGCGGCAGAGGCGGCGCAGCGCCCGCAGTGCCCGCCGCAGCCGGGATCGATGGTTATTGATGGCTGCAGGCGCTTCCACACGGGCAGGGCAGGCACAGCACGGGCCTGGGGAGCTCGGCTCAGCTGGTCCTGGCTCAACCCAGGCCTGGCGAGGGGCAGCCCCGGGGAACCCGCCTGCTGACAGACCTGCCCATCTGTGCTCTCTCTCTTCTTTGTCCTCACAGAGCTCGAGGACTGTGAGGTTTTGAACCTCCAGGTGCTCTCAGGCACACAACTGTCGGGTTATTTTATTTCATGTGCCAAGCAGCTAATCGTTACTATAAAGCTGTTTCTTGCAGAAGCACATCAGTCTCAAAGGCAAAAACAAAGCAAAGCAATGGCAAAAAGCACATGGCATTAAAAGCAATGGCAAAAGCAACGGCATAAAGCAAGTGGCAATGGCAAAATGCAAGTGGCAAAATGCAATGGCATAAAGCCATGGCACAGAGCACCAGCTCTCCCTAAAGCATGTTCTTTTATAGAGACTTTCCAGCTAGGTAAGACACAAACTCAGACCACTGCTTCTTAACCTATTAGAATTCTAGTTTCTTAGCACGCCAGGCTACATATAAACTATGTACATGGCCTATCTTGTTCTAACTGAGAAATGTAAGCAATATTCTTAACTCTAACTCTATTATGTCTGAAGCGAGGTTCTTGGAGCCTCGAAGGAAACACTAGCATGTCTTTCAACCTTCACTAGAACATGTACTACTTCTCTGGCGTCTAAGACCTTTTAGTCACTGAAAGCACTTAAAACTTATTCCATTTACTTACTTATTGCTCCCTCGTACTACAACCTAAACCTTCACCTCTGCTTTATGTGTGAGAGTCTTAACATATTTCAGTCCATCTCAAGACTTTAATTCAATCCCTGCACTCTGATCTCTCTCTGAAGGATTCAGAGAAACTCTTGACTTAATGACTCCAACACATCCCCACACTGATTTTAGAGGAGTCGTGTGTCCCACACCCAGCCCCGCTGTCATTCTGCCCAAGCACAGCTGCTCCAGTGTTCCCAATAAAGCTTCCCAGTTCACACCGCTCCCGTTTATTGGGGGGGGGGGGGGGACTGGGGAGGGACCTGGGGGGACCCTACTCCTTACAAACAGAAAATCCTGGATTTGGGTGAAACACTGCCTTGGGGTGTGCTTTCTTTTCCTCCTCCCTTTTGCCAACTCCTGCTGTTTTCTGTCTCTCTGTGAATGCTAATTTTTGCTGTACATTTTCCCTCAGATAATTGAACTGCTTACCATATCAAATGTAACAGTTGTTCTTCACCCAAATTTAACACGAGCAGGCGCTACTTCTCTTTCAGGTTAAGATCAGAGCTTGAATGCAGTGATTTCAAAGCGAATAAATTACTTTTCACTCTTTCAGTCTGAAATGAGCTACTGCCACCTGCACTTGCCCTTCCCTTCCTCTCCTGAACCACCGAACAGCCCCACTGGGATGGCAGGAGCTGGGCCTGGGAACTGCTGCCTTTGGAGTTGCATCTCCTCCTCCCGTGGCTGCTGCTCAGAGCCCAGAAGTGCTCTGAGAACTTGAAGTTGTGGCAGCTGGGTTAGAGCCTACATGGGAGGAGGAGAAGGTTCACCAGAGCCCTTCTCCTGCCGTGCCAGCTCCAGGGCAAGGAGTGCAATGGAAGCCAGCCAATGTCCAAACCCCATCTGCTCTGCCAGTTCCTGTGGGAATGAGCTGCTGCAGAGGGGAAGATTTGGGTGGGAATGTGGTTCTCTAAGAAGGCCATAACTAAATGCTTGCATGGGGGTTTTGGCTTGTGGAGCAGTGGGATAGGGCTGTGGTTGGTTCCTACCCCTCCATGCCATGATGATGTAAGGGGTGAGGGATGCCATGTGTGCTGTGCCCTGGCAGTGATCCTCAAGAAATCCTTCTAATCCTCTCCTTCGAGATCCTTCCCTCTCCTAGTCAAGGCCATGGGAAAGATAGGACAGAAAAAAAATAAAAAGTTGCTCAGTTTTGTGCCCTTCTTCCCTTGTGGGGTGAGGGACAGGAGGCAGAGGTCCAGCTTGGTCTCTCTTTGACCTTTCCTTTGAGACAACACTGTCTGCTCCCACCACAAAGGCACAGAGGGTGCTCTTTGCCCCCACCAGTGGGAAGTGGCTCTGCTGACCCCACTAAGAGTGCTGGAAGATGAGTCTGTGAACGAAACAGTTGAATATTGCCTAGAGGGGGGTAGCAGGCAGTAGATGTTGCCACCATTCTCTTTCCAGGATCCCACTGGGAGTACTTGAACTATCGACGATGAGAGAGAGACGGGGACACTGAATGGTGATCAAAATCCAATTTTTTACTGAGCACTACATGTGCTTATATACCATTTACAGGAAGGCTGGCAATATTTTACTGCAATCACATAGACAAACCTTACATAGACAAACTCTCACATAGACAAAATTTACATTCGGACTTAGGAAAATCTTATTTCCCATAACCCAGACTTGATCCAGTCCTCTTGCAGTCAGATCTCTGTTTGCTCTTGCCAGGCTTCCTCGTTGTCAGGCTGCATTTGCTGATTAAATCTGCAGTACTATCAGTCTCATTTGCATTACCCATATCCACATCTCCCCCGTTTCTTTTAACTAAAAATACACTCTTAAGCGATTTGTCGATTAAATTCTTAACACACTGTAAAATACAAGGAATAACGACTACAATGCATAATATGATGCCTAATACATACAAACCTATTTGAACTAAATTCCTAACCCAGCCAGTGAGTCCCCAGTGCCCTAAGAGCCAGTTCAGCCAGTCGTACCCATGATCTACCCGAAGTTTATTCACACCTTCTTTGAGGGCTTGAATGCTGGCATAGATGGGCTGGGAGTGGTCAGAAAGGTTAAGGCAACACATCCCATCGAATTCCTCACCCACAGGTCCCTGTGCTAAAAGCAAAAAGTCTATTGCTGCTCTATTTTGCAGAGTAGCATGTCTAACACAGTCAACCTCAGTTAAAAGTCCTGTTCCTGGGTGTCCTCCTTCCATGGTGGTATTACAGGTGGGTTTTCAGGTGCTGCAGTTAAAGGTGAATCCTCCAGTGCTGCATTCAGGGGTTCTCGAAATGGCTTCACATTATTTGCAGGGATCCACTTGGAACTATTCTCTGTAAGGACACAAGAAAAAACTCGACCCCAGGTGATGAAAGGATAAGGCCCCAATATTTTACCGGATTCTGGATCTTTTATTAAAACAGGGGGGCTTTCCTGATGTTGCAATTGTGAATTACAATTAAAATGTCGAACAGTTGGTGGATTGGGCTCCATGAAAGAACATTTCGAAAAGTTAAAAACATATAGAGCTTTCTTCAGTCTCTCGGCAGGGGTGCCGTCTCCAGCTCCCACTTTTTGTTGTATTAAAAGACGCTTAAGAGAGCCATGAGCTCATTCAATGCTAGATTGGCCTGTTGGGGAATGAGGGATACCTGTTTTGTGACTAATTCCCCATGGAGCAAAAAAGGCAGCAGCTCGATGGGAAGTATCAGCAGGGCCTTGTCGGTCTTCACCTCAGAAGGTGCACCCAGAGTTGCAAAAGCAGCAGTAAAGTGTCTGCAGACATCTTTAGCTGTTTCCCCTGAATGGACTGATGCAAAAAGAGCGCCAGAAAAGGCGTCAATGGAGGAATGAATGTATTTTAAACGGCCAAACTCAGCAAAATGGGTAACATCTCTTTGCCAGATTTGAAGGCTTTGAAGCCCTCGGGGGATTAACACCTCCTGCAATAGAAGGAGAATAACACCTTTGACAGTCAGGACAAACAGTGATAATTACTGAAGCTTGGGCTTTAGTAATGCCAAAGTTCTGAATCAAAGCAGCAGTGTTCTGGAGAAAAAATGAATGACTCAATTTAGCTTGGTCCATCTTGTGTACAGAATTTAGTACATGCATTGCTAAAAGATCAGCCTGCCTGTTCCCTTCAGCCAAAAATCCAAGAAGGTCTGTGTGCGATCGAATATGCATAACAAAATAAGGAGATGTTCTATTTTCTAAGGAAAAAACAAGCTGTAACCAATAAAAGAGTTGTGAATATTCACCCTATTTCAAAACTGATGCTTCAGCTGTCTTCATAACGCCTGCAACATAAGCTGAATCTGTTAGCAAATTAAAGGGATGAGGAAATTTTTTAAAAACTCTGACAACAGCAGCTAGTTCAACAATTTGGGGAGACCCCTCAACTGTGGACACATCTGATTTCCGAGCACCAGGTGAGGGATCTCTTCCATACCACCACTGATTTATGAGAGCGACCAGAACCATCTGTAAATACTGTTAAAGCTTTAAGTGGGACTTCACTTCTCTTTGGTTTTTCTATCAATTGGAATAAAGGGGTTAAAAGCTTATGTTTTGGTGGGTGTATTGAAATTTGCCCGCTGAATTCAGCAAAGGCCATCTGAATAGCCTCAGATTCCTGAAATATCCAATCCAAATAAAAGGTGGTAATAGGCATGTAAATAGTGGAAAAATCCACTCCTGCCAGGGAAGTTAGTCTCTTTCAGGCTTTAACAACCAGCTGTGCCATCATTCCATGTTGGGTACTGATGGCTTTGGTTGCTTGGTGTGGCAAAAAAATCCATTCCATGATAAACAAAGGGTCTTGTTCATCGGAGTCCCGTTGAAGTATCAAAGCATGAGGCAAAATTATGAAAAGAAGTGCACATAGTGCACCTTGTGGTTTTGCTAAGCTTTGCCCTGCAGGGCTTGATGAGTTTGTGAATTGAGTCTTCTAGGTGATAAAAGGTCTGAGTCTCCTTTTAGCAGTTCAAACAAAGGACTCAGCTCTGCATTTGTGTAAGAGCCAGAAATGAGGGATGTGGGGCTCCAGGTGGCTCTTTCAAATGCTGTTTATTGTATCCAGATGATGCAGCAATTCACGGGTCATGGAGCCTTTTCAGCCACAGCTGTAGGTTCCTCTGAAGCATCTCTAGTTCTGGTTACAATGCATTCTATATGTTTCATTACAGAGCATCTCAATACATGACACCCAATCGATACCTTTACTGTTACCTATAGCCTGTCCTTACTACTGACATAACCATATTCATGTTACGATTGTCCAATCACAAAAGGTTACTATGTTACAGTTTAAGCTAGAAGTTCTTTTTCAGTTTTCTTGCAGTGGAAAATTGAGATATTTTCTCTACTTGCAACATTGGCTTTCTTGTTTGTCTTTGAAAATCTTTTTGATTGGTAAAAACTTTTTTCCAAAATCTTTTGTTCGAGGTGGTTTATCCTTTGCTCTAAATCATAAAAGCCACTTCCAACTCACTTGCTCTTTGCCTTCTGATTACCCAGTCAGACTGGTTCAGCAATGCTTTCCTTCTACATCGAAATTTGCTATGATTTGTATTCCTAATTCAGTTTCTACATTCAAAGACCTTTCTGTTACACAAACATATCTGTGAGACCTTCCTGTCAAATCCTTATCCTTTCCAATGCCTGTCGCTTCTCACAAGTCCACTATTATATTTTTTTAAGACTTCCTAAACCTTTAAAATTTTAAAAGTGAGCGTCGTTTCTCACACCCTGCACTGCTGGGGTAGGAGTGGCAGCTGGAAGGAGGGAGGGGTGAGGGAAAGCTGGTTTGAAGGGTCTCCATTTACTTCTCATTATCCCTCTCTGAGTTTTTGGAGTTTTCTGCCAGAAATCTCTTCCCTTCTCCACTCATCCACAGGGGTTTGCAGCAGTTTTCCCATTTTGGGGAAAATCAAAGCCATGCACTGACGCTCCTAATTAGGGGGTAGGAGAAGTGAGGCTCCAGGGATTCCCGCTGAGCCGGAGGCAGCGAACACGCAGGGCTGGGAAAGGCGTGCCGGGAGCTGCGGAGAACTTTGTTTGTGTTTCCAGGCCAATGGCGGCTCGGGCCCGGGCCCGTTCCAGGGCTGTTCCTCATCTCCGCCTTTGCCCTCCCACAGCCCGGGGGACCCTGAGAGCGCGGGCCGAGGCTGGGCCGTGTGCAGAGCCCGGCCCTCGCTGCCATTGGCTGATTGTGCCAATGTCACTCCTGGTTGTCGCGCGCTGATTGGGCAGAGCAGCAAAGGCGCCATTGTGGCAGCGTCTGTGCGGGCCCGGCAGCGGCGGCAGCGGCCGGAGCCCGGGGAGGCGGCGGCGGAGCTCGGAGGCGGCCTCAGCGCAGGTGGGAGCCGCGCTCGGTTGTGCGGGGGCTCGGGGCTCGCTGCGGGCCTCGGGGGCGGCAGGGGGCTCTGGCGGGTTGGTTGTGCCGGTGCCGGCCCGTGTTGGCGCTGGGCTGAGGGCGCTGCGGGAGCGGCTGCCCGCGGTCTCCTTCCCGCTGGGGCCTCGGCAGGAGCCGGTGCCGGAGCAGCGCTGGCTCGTCCCGGTTGCTGTGGGTGGCACAGAGGTGTCTGCCCTGTGCCCGGGGCTGTGCGGGAAAATTCCCGTGGCCAGAGGTTTGTGTGCACAAAGGAGACAGAGGAGTCCTGTAAAAGTGACTTTATTGATGAACAAAGAGAGAGGCCATGCGGCATTTGCCATGCGGTCTCTAAAACGCCGCCTCCTTTTTATCCTCATTTTCCTGTCTGCATCTCCCTCTCCCATTCCCCTCTGGCTGAGGTACTTGGAAGGTTGAGAGTTCCCGATCCACCTACTGCATGTCCCTCTTAATATGCACCCCTACTACGATATTAATCTTACTGCTTTCATTCCGTCCTTTTCTCATTTTCTCAAGAATTGCCTTTACTAACTTTTAATTTCCATTGACTCAATCTCTTTTCCTCCGTCCTCTTTGGCGTAAAGTGTCGTGCATGGTAAAAAGCTGAGAGTTGCTGCAGCACGTCAGAGGAGGAGCAGCATTCGTTTAAGCCATGGTCTGCCAGGGAACCACGAAAACGTGTCCCATTCCCATCCTTTCCCTCTTTGGACTGGTACATGAGCTACTTTCTTATTTCCTTTGTTATCTGTTTCACCACTTTTCGGTTATCATCTTGTCGCTAACAGCAATTTGAGTAATTAATTTTCCACAAACTCCGCCTCCTTCTTTTAATCGATAATCTGATCCCATCCCATGGTGAAATGTCTCGTTCCTAATGTCAGTGGATTGGTCGGCAGGAACGTCAGGAGCTGGAGCTGTCTGGTTGGTTATTATTTCAAGGACAGTTTTTAAGCTAATTATGCCACTCAAATTATGGATGGATTCTCTATATCTTGATATGAATTCGTTAGGTTTTCCAAGGGCTGGTCCATGGTGTTGTAGGATTTGTTCTGGTGTCTCTTCATCTTTTTCCTATTTTTGGGTGCTCCCTCCAGCCTGGGAAGAATCAATTGACCACTTTTTTCTAATTAAATCATCAAATACTTGAATTCCAAACTGATTTCTCTTAGCAAGCAAACACTGTTCTGATATACCCTATATAACCTACACAGTGGCAGCACGTGTTGGAGTGGGGAGAGGGATGATTTCCCCCCCGCTTTTTTTCATGAATTTTTCCCAACATTCTGCGTTTGCTGTTTCCCTTTGCAGCTTAACCAATTTCTGTTGCAGTCAGATATCCTCACTATGGGCTCTGCCTTTAGTTATGCAAATTCCATCTATGCAAGCAGACAGAGCTTGGGGTGAGGGACAGAGGGAATCAGCCCAATTCCTCCCCCAGGCATGAAGATCATCCTGGTTCATTGTGCACACATTGCCCTAGCAGTGTTAATTTGCATTTCTAAAGCTCCTGTCCAGGCTCTGCCTGGAACCGATGCTTCTGTTACAGAGCAGCCCTTAGGTGATGCACAGGTGCACCCCCACAATCTGCTTTTGTTTTTCTCTTTTTTTTTAACGATTTTGTATTAGCTGTTTATGCGTTAAAGCCTCACCATTAATACTCTTCTAGTTTTTCAAAATGCAACCTAAAGGTGAGCATAGAAAAACCCATTCCGAAATTCTGCCATCATTAAGAGCCACCCAGAGATATGTACAAAATATTCCAATGCAATCAAGTTTTTTCTAGTTCTTCTCCTAAGAGTCAAAATTGATTGTCACACCTCTAGTCCAAACCTAACTGACAATATAAGAGAAGGATTGTTATGCAGAATTTTTCTAATGGTGCAATCTTGTTACTGAAAATGCAGGGAAAATCAAAAACTCTCCAAAAATACCTTTAGTGTTAGAGAGTCAAGGCATTACTTGATTGTGATCAGGGTGTGCAGCAGAAATAATTTCATCCACACATAGCCCGGGTGTGCGGAGAAAATCATTGCATGATATGTGAATTTTACTAGATTTTTCCTTAACTTTTTACAGTCTGAACCCATTGTAATCCATTGGTTTAATTCCAGGTTGTGTAGTTCTTAGTATCTGGTTTCCTATTGCACTCAGATTTCTCCTCTTCTGATGTTAATTAGATCCACATTCCTGGATTTCCTTCTCAGCCTTTTCCAGACCAGGTGCCTCCTGCTATTCCCGGGGCAGTGTCTGGGGTGGGTGTTCCTTGATGTTTGCTGATGTTTCATTGATGTTTTGTTGAATGTTGTTATCTTTGTGGGAATCTTTTGGGCTATTCCCAGTCTGTTGAGATGTTAAACTCATCTCTGTTGAGTGGTCTAACAGTCCTTAGAAAAAAACTTTTAAAATTTCATTCCCAGGGCAAGAGCAAACCGAGCCTGACTAGTAAAATGGAATGTAAAAAAATTTAAAGCTTGTATATTTTCCAGCAATGGAATCGCAGGCAGCCCAGTGTGTGAGTGTAATTGAGAGGCAGAGTCCTGGGTGGATGCTGTGAACAGCAAAGTGCCAAGGCAGGCTCTGTGCCAGCCCAGCTTCCTGTGGCAGAGATTTCACAAGAGACAGGATTCTGGCCACAGACTGCTTGAAATATACATCCCTTATCTCCAGCCCGCACTAGGTGGAGAATTCCCAGGGTAAGGAATTGCAAAGATCAATTCCAAGGGAGATAATTGAATATCTGCCCTGGCTCTGGCCAAAGGTTATAATGGCCGGATGCTTGGCCTTCAGCCAAGGGCACACACTGACTCAGAAAACACTTCCTAAATGCAGCAACATGTTGCATATTCATAGACCTTCATGCATTATTCTGAATCATTCCCCTCCAACCTGTAAATCATTTTTTCCTTCCCTGGGGTTTTGGTGTCCCATAATCCAGGAATGTGAAGAATTTCCTGATTATCTTTTTACCATTTTCCAAGTTTGTTACATGAACAAAAGATTTTTACATTATACTCCAAGAAAAATATATTTATCACACAACTATTTATAAGCTTAGTTAATTGCAGAACTAAAATATACTATACTCATACAGCAATGTTTTCCAGCATGTAGCATTCATTTTAATATTTGCAAAATCTCAATAATATAATGTACACTTACAACACACATAGAATTCAAATTTATTTTTCTCAGTCTGGAGGAGACATAGCTGGTGGTCCAATCATTTTGTTAATTTTCATTTTCTCAGGTTTTTTTCCTTTTCTCCTGTCCATACCACAATACAGATGATATTTGGATTTAAAAAGTCATACAATGTTGTGGCTAGAGCAGAGAATCTTCAATCCAGGTCCTGCAATTGCCTATTAATCCTGAGAATTCTTACAGCTGCTCTTTCGTCCTGGATTACTCCGGAGATTCCCTGGTCCCTCTCTCGGTCAATACACCACAAACCCTCAGTCAAAAATATGTCCCAAATCTTTAACCCTTTTCTCCACCATTTCCTCTTTTATTTCAAATACTCAAAGATGCTTTTTAGCCTGAACATTCAGCCATTTCACAGAGGCTTCTTCTGCCACTTCTTGTCCTCCTGACTGGGGAAAGTCATCCACATTGTGCATTAATCCAATCCCTGGGGGTTGGGAAAAATCTTGTGATATTTTCTGCAAGGCTTGCCCCAATAAGGCTGGTGCTTCCGTGCATCCCTGCAGAAGGACCGTCCATGTCTTTTCCATTTTCCCTTCTACCTCTTGTTCCCAATCAAAGGCAAAATCCAGTTTACCATCCTGTGTGAGTGGGCATCCCCAGAAAGCATCTTTGCCATCAAGGACTGAATGGTGGCAGTGTGAGGAGGGCACCTGGTTGAAGATGGTGTAAGGATGTGAGAGCCCCTGGGTGCTGGGGCCCCCTTGGGCCCTGGGGTTCATCCCTCAGGGGCTGTAGAAACTCTGCCATGGCCTTTGCCTTCCCCTTGGCCTTTTCCTCATCCCTTCTTGCATTCCCCTGCTGTGCCTTTGTGACCAAGTGCTCCAGGGGCTTCTTCTGCCCCTCCTGCAGCCCCCTCAGTGCCTGGGGGTGCTCATCCTCTGACAGCTGCTGAGCTTTCTGCTAAATCATTCCTTTCTACAGTGACCCAAGGAAAATGCTTAAAAGTTAATCTGGATGCTTGCACGTCCAATGCCCATTTCCCAGCTGTTCCTTTGTCCTGCTGCTCCTTGTGCTGTGGCTGCCGTGGCCAGCCCGTATCCCAGAGCCGGTGCCTGTCCTGCCGCAGTGTCCAAACGCGGCCCCCCCGGCGGGCAGGGCCGGCAGCTCCACGGGGCCGGGCAGCGGCCGGGGCGTCCCGCAGCCTCCTGGGGGCCGGGGGCCACTGCCGGGCCTGCAATTGCCGGGGGGTGCTGGGCTCAGGCAGCGCCCGGCGCTGAGCCCCGGCTGCCCCACAGCCCCGGCCCGGCCCCGCAGCTCCCCACAGGCCCCCAGCCCGTGCTCCCGGTGCCGCCCCTCTGCGCCCGCTCCTGCCGCTGCCCAGCACAGAGAAACCCCCTGCAATCCTGACCTCCTTGTGTGCCTGTCCTGGCAACCGGGGATACAAAGGATCTGCATCAGCTGGCAGCTTTTGAGGATAAGAGCCCGCTGGAAAACATCCCCATCCTCAGTATTTTTCTCTTCCTCCTCTTTTCCATCCTTCTTTTTTTTTTTTCCCACATAGATTCTTTCTGCTTCTTCTTGCCTGAACCATATTCCTGCACACTCCCCTTCACCCAATCCCTTCCCAGCACACCAACAGCATCCATCCCTTGTTGTATGAATCTCTTCTGGACTTCCCTGATTGCCCCCTTGGGTGTCCATGTCCTTGATTACCTCTGGGAGAATGTGCAAACTCCCTCAACATGCTCCCAGGGTACCCTTCAGAGATATTTTGGGATCATCGTCCCTTTGGCCAGGAGCCCTTCCTGGCTTTCCCTTTCTACCCTCCACGGGTGCCCTGCCATGTTTAGTCCCCGAAGATCCCACTGTAGTCACTGCTGAGATTTTCAGTGCTCTCTGGCTGCCGACTCTTCCCAGCACTCCCTGATCTGTCACTCGTCTGTCTCCTGGCCCCAGCGCCCCCCTGGATGGGAATTTGGGGAGGTGGGAGGGGGGGAGCGCCAAGGCCGGGCCCCCCCGCGCTGTGGTGGCGGCAGCGGCTGCAGTGGGGAGCGAGTGTGGGCGGGAGCGGCCGAGAGCCCAGCGCTGCCCCAGCCCGAGCTGCCCCAGCTCCATCGCTGCCCCTGCGCTGGGATGCTGTGGGTTTGGGGGGAAGAGGGAGCCGGCAGTGGGTGCTGGGCCTGGAGGCAGCAGGAGAAGGGAAGGAGAAGCAGGGTTGGAGAACCAAATGGTCAAAGGATGCATATGGGAGGAGCAGGTGGGATTGTGCAGGAAGTAGAGGAATAATAGCAGGAAAAGGAATGTGAGGGAGAGCAGGAACACAGGAGGAGGAGGAGGAGTAGAAACGGGAAGCAGCACAAGATTCCAAACCACCCTATATCTACAGCGTCCCTCCAGTCCCAGGGCGTTGGTCCCCCCCCAACATTCAGCAGGTGATTGGAGAGGAGGATCCACGATTTTCAGAGGGGTGAATCTTGGTGTTTCTGAGCTTTTTTGGGCTAAAAGTTGGTTCTTTGTTTTTTTGCTGGGCCTGAATCCTTATATTTTGCAGGGGGTTTTGGCTGAGTCTTGATGTTTGGAGAGTTTTTGATCTTTGTCTTGATGTTTGGAGGACTTTTGTGCTGAATCTTGATGTTTTGGAGGTTCTTACAGACACAAGATGCACAGTGACTTTGTGAGTTGCACTTGGGCAAGGAGGAACTCCCAGTCCAAGGTGCTATCTTGTCTTGTTCTTTCCCCAAACTAGGATTTTTCATTCCCATTGCGTGGGTAGATGGAGGAGGAAAAGCCCCGGAGATCCCTCACAAGGAGGGGCTGCAAACCCAGCCCAGGGAGCTGCGAGGAGGAAAGACCCTCCCTGAGCCGGGAAGGCAGCCGGAGATCCAGGCAGAGCTCAGAGCTGGTGGAGAAGCCTCGTGGAGGGGAGAAGCCCCACAAGTGCTTGGAATGTGGGAAGGGTTTCAGGTGGAGCTCCCATCTGATCCAGCACCAGGTGGTCCACACTGGAGAACGGCCCTATGATTGTGGGAAATGTGGGAAGAGCTTCAGCACTATTTCTTATCTGATGGTGCACCAGGTGGTTCACACAGGGGAACGGCCCTACACCTGCTTGCAATGTGGGAAGAGCTTTGGGCAGAGTTCCCACCTGAGAAGCCACCAGCGCATCCACACCGGGGAGAGGCCCTACGAGTGTCCCAAGTGTGGGAAGAGGTTTCACACCAGCTCCAATCTCCTTGTACATGAGCGGATTCACACAGAGGAGAGGCCCTTCCGCTGCCCCGACTGCGGGAAGGGATTCAGGCACAACTCCACCCTCACTGTCCACCGGCGCATCCACACTGGGGAGAGGCCCTACGAGTGTCCTGAGTGTGGGAAGAGCTTCTCACACAGCTCTAACTTGACCCAACACCAACGGAGTCTCCACTAAGGGAATCCCTGTGAATGCCCCAAGTGTGGGAAGAGCTTCATGCTCTGCTCCAGCTCCATCCTCCATGGGAGGATTGGTGTTGGATGATTCCCAGTGACCCCCATTTGGTGAGGGTGAAGGGGTTTGAGAGATTTCTTTCCCTTCTTCTTGTCCTGCCGTGATTTAGTTGGTAATAAATTTCCTCTCTGTGCCCAGGCTGGGTCTGTGATGCACATTTTGCTGTTTGGTATGGGATGCTTCCCCTTTTTACACCATCCCAGGAACTCTGGGTTAAACTTTCTCCCCACTGTTGCAGCTGGAGAGGCAGGGTCAGTGGCTTTGGTGGGTGCCTGGCATCGGGCCAGCATCACTCAGGCCATGGGCACCCCTGAGATCCCAGTGTGGTGATGCATTCCCCCACTCCTAGAGAACGTGCCAACCCAAACTGAGGCTAGGATGAAACATGGTTATGACTGGAGCCCACTCTCTTGTGACCCTGTCAGCAGAAATCCAAAAGGAGACCTTTGAGCTCTCCTGGGCCACCGTGGGCTGTGACCAGCAGTCTCCCTCTGAGGGGCCTCTCAGAGCCAGCAAACCCTCGGCTTTGCTGTGCCTGGAGGATCGCTGAAACACGACGTGTCCTGGGCCCATACCCTCACTGCTCAAGCCCCCATCCTTCGGCCAGTGGGAGATGCAAAAACATCTGAAGGGAGGATTTCACTGAGCTCTGGGGGGAATTGCTTGCACTGACTGTTCTGTCTGTGTGTGTGCCCCTGCACATATGCTATAGCACATCTGGGAGAAATACAGCTTTCCTAGATGTGTAAGTACCTTGGATATCTAAGTTAGGCCTGTAAGCAAGGTTCAGTTATAGTTATGAACATACTTAAATGCTGTTAAATGCTAAGTGTTTTGCTAAGTTCTTAAATGTAAGTCATAAGTGTTGTTATTGTATTAAGTTGCTAAGTACAACTTGGAAGTTACAGCTGTAAGTTAGGTTAAATGCTGTGAAGTGTTATTGCTCTGTGGAATTGTTAATGTTAAGTTCTAAGTTAAGTTAGGTATAAGTTTGGTGTTGTTCGTCTGTTGATTTGCTAGGCCTAAGGTATAAGTTAAGTTACAAATTAAGGTAGAAGTTCAAATGTTTTTAGGCCGTGTTCCTTTTAATCCCTGCATGCACCTAAACACAGCACACACCCACCCACACTCCCCTAGAGAGTTCCCAGTTAATTTCTGTTCTGATTGCATGGATTTTATTTGGTGTTGTTCTTGTCTTGTTGTGCCTCACCTGTCCTGTAGGCAGTGGAGTGAATCTTGCCAACAAACTTATTGTACTTTGTTGCTTAATATTAAATCTGACTTTTGCTCATGCCCTTGTCACCGATTTTTAAGCGATCTCAAACGCTCTCATTCATGACAGCACCACAATGTCCCGCATCACCGAGGGCCCTGACACACGCCCGTGTCACAAAGGGCCACCCCCGGCACCCAAGAGCAGAGGGACAGCCTGGAAGCGGCCCGGAGCAGCCCCGGCCTCGTGTCCCTGTAGCCCCTGGCGTGGCCAGAGCCCTGGGAGGCTTTGGGGTCCCCACGTTGGTATCCCAGGGGTTCCCCGTCTCCAGGCTCATCCCTTCTCCAGACTCCCCTCACTCCCGGCTCTCGGGGTCCCCCCTCTCCAGGCCCCCATTTCAGGCTCCGGCACTCCCGGGGCTCTCCCCTTTTCGCTTTCCCCCCCTCAAGGCTGCTCCCCTCGCCCTGCCAGTCCCGGGCGATCGCCACGGGGCTCCGGGGACCTCCATCCCCCACCCACCGCCGGGGCTCTGTCTGCAGCCGCCACCCAGACATCCCCAAAAAACCACCCGGGGACGCCGCAGGATCCCCCAAAAGGGGATTTCGGGACAGCTTTGGAGCCCTGCAAGATGCAAACATCGCTCCGCCCGCCGCCTCCCGAAATACACAAACAGGGAGACCCAAAGATACTTCGGGTGAGCTCCGAATATCCCTCCCCCTTTCAAAAAAACCCTGCCAGGACGGCCCAAGATATTGGGGGCAAGGTCCCTCTCCCGGGTCACCTATGTCAGGAAAATTAATCCACAAACACCAGAGATTTATGTCTAAAAAGGAGACAGAGGAGTCCTTTTTGCTTTATTCGAATAAAGGGAGAGGCCATGGGACATTCCCCTGGGATCTCTCAAATTTTTGGAGGACGCAGCCTCCTTTTTATCCTATTTTCCCGGCCGCATTTCCCTCTCTCTTTCCCCATTGGCTGAGGTACTTGAGAGGCACAGACTTCCCGGAACGCCTGATACCTGAAATTCCCCTCTAATGTATAACCCTCCCTTTTAATTTTTAATTCTTACAGAATTCATAGTTTTCCCCCTGTTGCTTCTTTCATCTTTCCATATCCAATTTCATTTATCAGCAGCCCTACAGTTTGTTTGTAAAGGCAAATATCTCTTTCCATTCATCAATCAGTGGAATCCATCCCATTGTTTCTTTTATCTCTCAGTGCTAGCCTTATCTATAGGCTGATCCACAACTCATTTGTAAAGACAAATTCGACCTTCCTCTCAGACTCATCCCAAGGCCAGTAAACATAGTCGGACTTAGTTTCTCTCTTAGTCTATTCTATTGTACAATATTGTATCATCTTAAATTCTTTGGTGTTGGAGTCATATTTTCAACGGGCTAGTTTTCTTCCCAGGGGAAGAAAGAGTATTTAAGAGTATATCTGTTTATATCTTCTCATTTCTTCTCCCCATCGGGGATTCCTTCCTTAGGAAGTCCCATTCCTCTTAGTCCCATTCTCCCCGATAATCACTGATTATCACAACAGAAGCCGCCTTCCTGACAATTACAGGTCCTCGCAAGAAATCCTGCCTTCCCAATCAGCTACAAGGAAAAAGAAGGGAAAAGAAAGGAAGGAAAAAGAAAGAAAGGAGAAGGGGGGAAAAAAGACTTTATGTTCGTCTCGGAAAGTAAAACAAATTTGCCTACGATGCAGGGACCCCCATAGCACCGGGTGGGTTCCGCCGTTCCTCTCCTCCTCGGCCGGCGGGTATTCCCGGGGAACCGGCACAGCCCGGCACCCTCCCCCTTCCCGCTGCCTTTTGGCTTCTTAGCGTGGGGCAGCTGCCCAAAAGCCCCTCCCCGCCGTGGGCTCTTGCGGCCCCGTGTTGTTTTTTCGTGCCGGCGGATCCCGCAGGGAACCCGGCCCGGTTCGGTGCCCCCCGGGTCAGCCCCGCTCTTGAGCGGCGCCGCCGCCCCCCAGCCCGGTGCTCCGCGGCTCCGCCCGCTCCGATCCCCGCTCGGCGCGGCGGCGGCTTTATGCCGGGGGGCCCGGAGAAGGGCCTGACTCGAGGCCTTGGGCAGCGCCGAGAGCAACTTGGACTGGCTTGGCGAGCTCCGCGCTTTGTGAGAGCCCTCCCGCACAGCCGGGCTGGTTCTCCAGCCTCGGCCGCGCTGTCCGCGCCACCTCTGGGCTGGCGAACGCCGGGAGTTGCTGGGCTGGGTTTGATGGCCCCGCTCAGCGCTTTCGGCCGCTGCTCATGCGGCACCCTCGCGATTTTGGCTGGCAATCAATGCAGATTGGCCATGAAAGTCCAGAAAGCAAAACTGGAGACCAAGGGCATTCCAGAAGGGGTTTCCTGCAGCCAGACACACAGCAGCAATTTCCAGGAGCTGTCACTTGCTAGTCCACGGCTTTAAGGATGCTGTGGCAGTGCCACAGGAGAAGACCCTTGGGTGTTGTGCTGGAACAGGTTCCTGCAGAAGAAAAGGTGATGTTCCTATGTGCAGGGAACTCTGTGGTATCAGCAGTGGAGGAGCAGGGTGAGGAAGATCTCCAGCCTTGGGATATTTCTGCAAGAGCCTTCACCCCTGCCAGAGCCTGGGTGAGAGCAGCCAGAGTGCAGAGGGAGGCAGCCCTTTGGACAGGCGTCCCTGCTCCCTCAGAGCCACGGCTATGAGACAAACAGCCTCATCCCTGAGGATGCAGATGGGCCCGGAAGTAAAAAGGGGAGCCCAGCCATCTCCAAGAAGCTGTTCCCAGAGGCAAGTGTCCCAGCAGGAAGTGTCCTGGAGCCACTTGTGTTCAGCCTACAGTCAGTTCCCAGAACGCTGTCCCTGTTCCAGTGGGGAACCCCCCACGCTTTGCAGCAGGAAAGATTCACATGAAACCAAGGAGGCTCTTGCATCTGCAGGAAGCTTCTCCCCTCTACTAGTGAGATGGCCTCTGACTACCAGGAATGTGTTTACAGATTAAGATCTGATCTTCTTCGGAGCATTAGTGTTAAATACATTAGGATTTTCTCGGAGGAGACTTGTCAGAATGTTCCCACTGTTTTGGATTTGACTGGTGTGATAATTGATAAAAGATTCCTGTTAATTACAAAAGCATTGGGGTTTGTATAAACCAGTATACTAAGCTCTGAAGTGAAGCATGGACACTAGATAATGGAAATTATATGATAAAATAATTCTGTTTAAAATCACCTTGTTATGTTATATTATGTTGTATTATATTACATTATATAATATGTTATGTTTTCCAAATGAGTTGTATCAGCTACCACCTTGCAAAATCAGACTTCCCAAAAAGCCCTTCCTGCCTTTGTCTGATCAATACTGCCTATCTCAACAACCAGACTCCCAGAACTTCCCTGGTGGTTATCTACAAGGACCGGATGGCTATCTGTGACTGATTATCACCCAAAGGCTTTGTGAATTTATGTAAGGATGTTTATTCAACCACCAGTGCTTATGACAACACAAATCCAAAAAATTATTGATTACAACGAGAACCCACAGTATAAGAAGGGGCTGCAAACCAAGGTTGGGTGGAGCGTGGAGTGGGCAGTGACCCCTCACGTTCCCCAGCGCTGCTTGCTCTTTCTATATCAAATAAAGCAATCCAAAATTTTGCTGAATATCGAGACTTTTGTCCCTCATTTATAACAATTTGGTGCCGAAACCCGGGACGTCCTTGGAGCCCTGAGAGGCACTGCGATTTCGGGGAGGCGCCCCACTGCTGTGGCCCCGGTTCGTCAGTGATTCTCGGGACCCATCGACGTCCCGCACCATAGAGACTGAGCAAGGAAAATCTCCCCGGAAGACCGCGGCAAAATCACCTGGAATTCTCGTGCACGAAGAGCCAGACAGGAGCATCGGACTGTGAGTATCTGTGTGGTTTGGTGGGGATGACTGTGTGCTTGCCTGAATGAGACGTGGCCTTGGCTGCGAAGCGAGAGTGGAGTCCTTCTATCCGCGTTTCCAGCATCCCGCGAGGGACCTGGCCGGTGACCGGACGAAGCGAGTGAGCACAAAGGGAGAGACTGCTTTTCTTGTCCTAGCCCAGGCAGAGGCTGGGTCCTTCCCATCCTAGTCCAGGTAGAGGCAGGACCCGGGAAGGGGGAAGGGGGAGGAAAAGAAAAGCAGATTGCAACACACCAGTCACGGAGGGAGAAGGGAAAAGCTGCTTTTCCCATCCCAGCCCAGGTAGAGGTGGGTTCCAGTCCATCCTGACCCAAGGAGAGGCAGGGGTTCGGACAGAACACATTGGGGAGTACAAACACCTCAAGACAGTCCCTTGAGGTAAAAATGGGACAAAGAGGGAGGAAGATTCTGAGTCCCAGGGACCCACGAAGAGGTTCAAGTTCATTTGGTCCACAAGGAGACTGGGAAAATAAAGACAAGTAGGTTGCCAGAAATAGCACCAGGCAGCCCTTTGGGAGTAATATTAAAATGTTGGGACACAGGGGCGGTATACAGAGTGTTACCGTATGGACTAGAAATCCTGAATATTAGAATATAAAGTGTATAAACCATAATAGTAGTAGTAATGCTAAGGCTTGAAGACTGCAGTCCCCAGAGTAGGCCCCGGGAAACTAACTTAGGAATGTGCTGTGCTGAGAGCATGCAGAACCGTTAGTGATAAGGTTAAAGTATAAACATAAATAAAGTACTGGTGGTGGGCAGTGGCGTAAGAGAGAGATTGAGGGGGAGAACACTATAGTCCTAAGATAAGCAACCATGTAAGATTTATGACGCCAAAATGCTATCTTCAAGGTGAATGTATCTATAGAAGAATGTGTACTTCTGCACATAAACCATTTGTAAAAAGGGTATAAAAAACCCTCTAACAAGGGAACCAGTGGTATCCTGACTTGGGACGCGAGTCCGCAGGTCCCCAGGCCCTGAATAAAGCACCGCATAAACTGACACTCTGTTAGTTTGTGTTTTACTTGGGGTTTCGGGCAGCAAGGGGGTCCATACACACTGGGGGCAGGTGGGAAGGCCCAGGTTCCTCCCCTGGCAGGGACAAGTCTGACACAGGCTCTGGCAGCAGCCTCTGGCTCTGCTGCATCCCTTTGCATCAGGAGCAGTGCTCTGCTGCAAGGCCTCAGCAGTGAGTCTGGGCAGCGCTTTGGGGCTCTTGGATGGATTCTGGCACCTCCTCAGCTGCCCCTCACGGCAATGTGCCGTGGATGTGGCCTTCCCGGGCTGGGGATTTTCCAGCGGAGCCAGTTTGTGTGAGGGAGGATGGGTGTTCAGTGCCTGTGGGCAGAGGTTCCCCCACAGCCCCAGAACTCTCCTCCTCCCTGGCTGGCTGTGGGCAGTGTGTGCAAACGTGGCCTCAGCAGATGAGCCTGTGGGCTACGGCCTCCCCTAGCCCCAGCCTGGCCCAAGCTGATTTTCAGGACAGCTGCTGGCTTTGGCTTTCTTTGGATACATTATCCTGCCTCAGTCTTGTGTCCTTGTCCCTTGACCAGAGGCAATTGATCAATGGTGTCACCTTGATGGTACCTCAGGTGCTGTTAGGCCGCTCAAGTCCCAGGCCAAAGCTGCAGTCAGGTGAAGGAGGGCTGGGCTGGGGTGGTCTCAGCCTCTTTATTCAGTTTAGCCATAATGTGCAAATCTCCTTCCTGGCAGCGTTTAAGCCATTCCCCATAACATTTCAGTGTGTGACACCGCTGCTGTGCCCAGAGCCCTGTGAGGCCCAGTGGCCCAGGACAGACCCCCCCGAGCCCCACAGTGCCAGGCCTGGCTTTGCAGGCTGGGCTGTGCGGGGCCAGAGGAATTGGCCGGATGGATGCAGGCAGGGAGTTGTGGTCAGCGGCTCCATGGGCGGCTGCAGGCCGGGGATGAGGGGTGTCCCTCAGGGAGGGCTCTGCCTCGGCCCCGGGGGGGCCCAATGCGAGGGCGAGGGGCTGGGGGGGCACAAAGGGGGGTCTGAGCCCTGTGCACCGGAGGGTGGTCGGTACACGAGGGGGGGGGTCCAGTCCCGGTGCCCGAGGGGGCGTCCCGGTGCCCGGTCATTCGTGAGGGGGTGTCCGGTGATTCCTGGGGAGGTCTCCGGTGGTCCTGGTGCATGACGGGGGGGTCCCGGTGACTCATGGAGGGGTCTCCGGTGATCTCGGTGCCCGAGGCTGGCGATGTTTGAGGGGGGGTCCGGCGGTCCCGGTGCACGATGAGGGGGTGTCACTGCTCGATGGGGAGGGGGAGTCCCGGTGCACGGTGACGGTGCTGATTGATGGGGGAGGTCCTCTGGTGGTCCCGGTGCCCGGTGATTGATGGAGGGGGTCTCCGGCGATTCCTCGGGAAAGGGGGGGCGGTCCGGTGATGCCGGTGCACGAGGAGGGGAGAGAGGAAACTCGAGGGTCCTGAGGGGGTCCCGGTGCACGAGGACGGTTAAATTCGGGGGTCCTGATGCTCGGAGGGGGGGTCGGTTCCTGGTGTGTGACACAGAGAAAGACCCCGGTGACACTGGGGACCCTGGCACGGGGCTGGTGACACTCAGGGGCTCCGGGTGGCACAGAGACTCTCCCCAAATTCTCTGGCACGAGGTCCTGGTGGCACGAGGGGCTCTCGGTGATACGAGGAACTGGTGGCACTCCAGGGACTCCTGATGGCACAAGGAGTTGGGGGCACTTGAGGGGCTCTTGGTGACACAGGGCTCTCAGTGTCACTCGTGGAGCTCTCGGTGACACGAGGAACCCCCCGTTCCTCCTGGTGACACTCGAGGAGCTCTTGGTGACACTCGTGGGGCTCTCAGTGACACTAGGATCCCCCAGATTCCTCTGGATGACACAAAGAGCTCCCCAAACTGGTCTGGGTGACACGAGGAGACGGTGGCACGAGAGGAGCCCTATGCACGAGGATCCGTCGCACGAAGACCCCCAAAATTCCTCGAGCGAACCCCCCCCAAATCCTCGCGCGGGACCCCCCACTCAGAGCGAGCCCAATCCCCCCCCCCCCTCCTGCTCCTCACCCCGGGGGTCTCCGGGTGATCCCGCCCCAGGTCCTCCCCTTTCCCCCTTTTCCCCCAGGACTGGGAAGGTCGGAGGGACTGAAGGGGGGGTGCAGGTGTGGGGTTTTTCCGGGGGGGTCCCGGCGGCCCCCGGGGCGGGGTCAGTGCTCAGCAGCGGGGCCGCGCCGCTCGCACCCGTTGGCCGAGATCGGGGGGAGCGGGGGCGGCTCGGGGAGCCCCCGGGCCCCCAAATCACACCCGGGTCTGCTGCTTTAGTCCTGTGCTACCAGCGCTGATTTTTCTCTTTATTTAGTCTTTTGGTGTATTTTTTTTTGTAAGATTTAATAAACCTTTAAAATTTTACAAAGTCAGAGTCGTTTATCCAACCCTGCACTGCCGGGGTAGGAGGTGCAGTTGGAAGGAGGAAGACGTGTGGAAAGCTGGTTTGAAGGGTCTTCATTTACCTCTCATTATTATCCTGCTCTGAGTTTTTGGAGTTTTCTGACAGAAATCTCTCCCCTCTCCCACTCATCCACAGGGCTTGTGGGGCAGTTTTCCCTTTTTGGGGAAAATTAAAGCCATGCACAGACGCTCCTAATTAGGGGTAGCGGCACTGAGGCTCCAAGGCTTCCCGCAGAGCCGGAGGCAGCGAACACGCAGGGCTGGGAAAGGCGTGCCGGGAGCTGCGGAGAACTTTCTTTGTGTTTCCAGGCCAATGGCGGCTCGGGCCCGGGCCGTTCCAGGGCTGTTCCTCATCTCCGCCTTTGCCCTCCCACAGCCCGGGGGGCCCTGAGAGCGCGGGCCGAGGCTGGGCCGTGTGCAGAGCCCGGCCCTCGCTGCTATTGGCTGATTGTGCCAATGTCACTCCTGGTTGTCGCGCGCTGATTGGGCAGAGCAGCAAAGGCGCCATTGTGGCAGCGTCTGTGCGGGCCCGGCAGCGGCGGCAGCGGCCGGAGCCCGGGGAGGCGGCGGCGGAGCTCGGAGGCGGCCCCAGCGCAGGTGGGAGCCGCGCTCGGTTGTGCGGGGGCTCGGGGCTCGCTGCGGGCCTCGGGGGCGGCAGGGGGCTCTGGCGGGTTGGTTGTGCCGGTGCCGGCCCGTGTTGGCGCTGGGCTGAGGGCGCTGCGGGAGCGGCTGCCCGCGGTCTCCTTCCCGCTGGGGCCTCGGCAGGAGCCGGTGCCGGAGCAGCGCTGGCTCGTCCCGGTTGCTGTGGGTGGCACAGAGGTGTCTGCCCTGTGCCCGGGGCTGTGCGGGAAAATTCCCGTGGCCAGAGGTTTGTGTGCCCGCAGGAGACAGGGGAGTCCTGTAAAAGCGACTTTATTGATGAACAAAGGGAGACGCCATGCGGCATTTGCCATGCGGTCTCTAAAGCGCCGCCTCCTTTTTATCCTCATTTTCCCTTCTGCACCTCCCTCTCCCCTTCCCTACTGGCTGAGGTACTGGGAGGGTTCAGACTTCCCGATCCACCTACAGCATGTCCCTCCTAATATGCACTCCTACTACGATATTAATCTTACTGCTTTCAATCCCTCCTTCTCTCATTTTCTCAAGAATTGCCTTTACTAACTTTTAATTTCCATCGACTCAATCTCTTTTCCTGCATCCTGTTTGACGCAAAGTGTCGTGCATGGTAAAAAGCTGAGAGTTTCTGCAGCACGTCAAAGGAGGAGCAGCATTCGTTTCACCCATGGTCTGCCAGGAAACCACGAAAACGTGTCCCATTCCCTTCCTTTCCACATTTGACCGGAATATGAGCTACTTTCTCACTTCCTTTGTTATCTGTTTCACCACTTTTCCTTTGTGATCTGTTTGCAAACAGAAGTTTGAGTCATTTAATTTTCCACAAACTTCTCCACTTTCTGTTAATAGATCATCTGATTCCATTCCATCGGGAAACGTTGCATTCCTCATCTGAGTGGATTGGTCGGGAAGAAGGTGAGGAGCTGGAGCTGTCTGGTTGGGTGTTATTTCGAGGACATTGTGTAATCTAATTATGCCATCGAAATGATAAATGACTTCTCTGTCTCCTGATATGAATTCGTTAGGGCTACCTGGGGCTGGTCCATGGTATTGTAGGATTTGTTCTGGTGTCTGTTCATCTTTTTTCCAGTTTTGGGGTGCTCCCTGCAGCCAGGGCTGCATCCATTGACCACGTTAATCTTATGAAATCATCAAATACTTGGATCCCCAACTGGTTTCTCTGGATTAGCAAAAACACCCCAGTGCTCTGGAGAGAGGGATGATTCCCCACACACACTATTTTTCATGAAGGTTGCACAAAATTCTCCGTTTGCTGTTTCCCTTTGCAGCTTAACCAATTTCTGTTGCAGTCAGATATCCTCACTATGGGCTCTGCCTTTAGTTGTGCAAATTCCATCTGTGCAAGCAGGCAGAGCTTGGGGTGAGGGGCAGATGGAATCAGCCCAATTCCTCCCCCAGGCTAGAAGAGTTTGGTACATCTTGCACACATTGCCCTAGCAGTGTTAGTTTGCATTTCTAATTAAATCGCCACATACTCGAATTTCCAACTCATTTCCCTGAACTTGTGGCTGCAAAAACACCCCAGTGCCCCAATACACCCTATATAACCTGGACAGTGACAGCACAGGTTGGAGTGAGGAGAGGGATGATTTCCCCCCCGCTTTTTTTCATGAAGTCTTCCCAACATTCTGCGTTTGCTGTTTCCCTTTGCAGCTTAACCAGTTTCTGTTGCAGTCAGATATCCTCACTATGGGCTCTGCCTTTAGTTGTGCAAATTCCATCTGTGCAGGCAGGCAGACCTTGGACTGGGGGACAGAGGAAATCTGCAAAATTCCTCCCCCAGGCAAGAATAGTTTGGTAAATTGTCCATACATTTCTTCAGCAGAGTTAATTTGCATTTCTAAAGCTGCTCTCCTGACTCTGCCTGGAATGAATCTTATAAAAGTAGGATTATTAAGAAAAAACCTTCTAATGGTGTAGTCTTGTCACCAAAACTGCGGGAAGAACTAAAACTCTTCAACACCATTTCTACTGTTAGAGAATCAACGAATTGCTTGATTCTGGCCAGGATGTGTAGCAGAAATCATTTCATCCACAAATAGCCCGGGTGTGCAGAGAAAATCATTCCATGACACGTGAGTTTTACTAGATTTTCCCTTAACTTTTTACAGTTTGAACCCATAGAATTCCATTGGTTTAATGTTCATTGCTTCCAAGTTGTGTAGTTGTTACTATTTAATTTCCTCTCGGACCCGAATTTCTTCCCCTCTATATTAATTAGGTCCGCACTCCTGGATTTCCTTCTCAGCCTTTTGCAGACCAGGCATCTCCAACTATGCCAGGGGCAGTTTCTGGGGTGGGTGTTCCTTGATGTTTGCTGATGGCCTTAAGGGTCGTTATCTTTGTGAGTATCTTTTGGGTTATTCCCAGTCTATTGAGATGTTAAACTCCTCTCTGTTGAGTGGAGGAACATTCCTTAGAAATCTCTTTAAAATTCGTTTCCCCAATGCAAAGCACATGAAGCCTGAGTATAGAAATAGATTTTTAAAATTACACTCGGTATATTTTCCGACCATGGAATCCCGGGCAGCCCAGTGTGTGAGTGTAACTGAGGGGCAGAGTGGAATTGTGCCGTTGTCTTCCCCAGCAGCTGTGGCAGTGCAGGCACAGAAAGCAGCGAAGCTCCAGCAGTGGCAGCAAGGATTGGCCCCAGTGTGTGGAGATGCCAAAGGAGGGTGCCCAGGCAGAGGATTTCAGCAGAGGATCTGTGGGCAGGCCCAGGGGCTTGGCCCGATGTGGAGCCCTGGCTGCTGCTGCGTTGCCTTCAGTGCAGGGTCAGTGGTGCCCTCCCATGCTGCTCCTGCAGCCGGGAATTCCAAATTCCTTTGGCATGGCCCTGTTTAACATCCACATCCCATTCCAATTTCTTTTCTGAGTCTGGTACAGCCATGGCTGTGGCATCAATCACTTTGTTTTTTCATTTTGTCAAGTTTTGTTCTTTTTCTTATGTCCATACCATAATACTAGGGCTGTCTGTGGTTAAAAAGTCGTACAATATTCGGGCTGGAACAGAGAATCCTCAGTGCAGGTTCTGCAAATCCCTGTTAATCCTCAGAATTGTCCCAGCTGCTTTTTAGTGCTGGGTAATATTGCTTCTGAGATTCCCTGGTCCCTCTCTGGGTTAATCCACCACAAACCTTCAGACAAAATATGTCCCAAATATTTAACCCTTTTCTCCAGCATTTGCGCTGTTTTTTCAAATACTCAAAGATGCTTTTCAGCCTGAACATTCAGCCATTTCACAGAGGCTTCTTCTACAACTTCTTGTCCTCCTGATTGCAGCAATTCATCCTCATCCTGCATTAACCCAATCCTTGGGGTGGCGTAAATTCTTGTGATATTTTCTGCAAGGCTTGCCCCAATAAGGCCGGTGCTTCTGTGCATCCCTGCAGAAGGACCGTCCATGTCTTTTCCATTTTCCCTTCTACCTCTTGTTCCCACTCAAAGGCAAAATCCAGTTTACCATCCTGTGTGAGTGGGCATCCCCAGAAAGCATCTTTGCCATCAATTCCTGAATGGTGTCAGTGTGAGGAGGGCACCTGGTTGAAGATGGTGTAAGGATGTGAGAGCCCCTGGGTGCTGGGGCTCCCTTGGGCCCTGGGGTTCATCCCTCAGGGGCTGTAGAAACTCTGCCATGGCCTTTGCCTTCCCCTTGGCCTTTTCCTCATCCCTTCTTGCATTCCCCTGCTGTGCCTTTGTGACCAAGTGCTCCAGGGGCTTCTTCTGCCCCTCCTGCAGCCCCCTCAGTGCCTGGGGGTGCTCATCCTCTGACAGCTGCTGAGCTTTCTGCTAAATCATTCCTTTCTGCAGTGACCCAAGGAAAATGCTTAAAAGCTGATCTCGATGCTTGCCCGTCCAATGCCCATTTCCCAGCTGTTCCTTTGTCCTGCTGCTCCTTGTGCTGTGGCTGCCGTGGCCAGCCCGTATCCCAGAGCCGGTGCCTGTCCTGCCGCAGTGTCCAAACGCGGCCCCCCCGGCGGGCAGGGCCGGCAGCTCCACGGGGCCGGGCAGCGGCCGGGGCGTCCCGCAGCCTCCTGGGGGCCGGGGGCCACTGCCGGGCCTGCAATTGCTGGGGGGTGCTGGGCTCAGGCAGTGCCCGGCGCTGTGTGGAACAGGCAGAGCAGTGAAGGGCAGCATGGACCAGTTGTTCTGGCAGGTCTGACGAGGTCTGGTTTGATACAGCACTCACAGAACTCTGCTCCACCCGTGACACTTCCACTTGCAGTAGATGACTGCTCCTCTTCACAATATCCAGCAAGGCAGGTCAAAGACACTTTTACCATTTTCATCTTCAAAAGGGAGAAGAAATCAGCAGCAAACATGAAGTAACCAGTCAGAGGTCCAGGGAATAAACAAAAGAACAAAGAGTAGTGGAAAAAAACAGGTGGAACAGTGATCCTTATCTCTGTGGGAGAGATCCTCTGCTAATGGGCCATCTGTTAAAACCAGCTGGGGCAGTGTTCTTTATCTTTTCCACAACCCATCCTTCCTCCAGGAAGATATCTTTTGTTAATGGGCCATTGAGTGCCACTGCATGACTGAAAAAATTCCATCATCCCATTGGGAGATGCTCCAGCCAGGGGGAGGAGCCAGGCCTTTCCTACCTAGATAAAATCTGAGATTTGGAGCACCAAGGCAGCCCTTACCCACTGGATTCCAGAGGACAAGAGCTACCAGACCTTTCTACAGCATCACTACTACAACAAGACCACTTCATCTCGACTGCTACCACCACCCTAACTAGTGGGGAGTCAGGTTGTATTCTGATTCTGTCAGTTGTTTTCTTTTGTACTATTGCATGTATTTTATTTCTCTTCTCTTTTTCCCTCTAAAATTGTATTTCAGATTTGGAGTCTCTCACTGGTTTTGCTTTCAAACCAGAACAGTTTTGGAGGGGATTTTGGCTGAAGCTTGATATTTGGGGAGTTTTTGATCCATGTGTTAAAGTTTGGAGGATTTTGGGTGGGAATCTTGGTGTTTGGGAGGTTATTACAGACATAAGATCCTCAATGACTTCCAGAGATGAACTTGGGCAAGGAGGAACACCCAGTTTATGGAGCTCTCTTCTTGTTATTTCCCTCTAAACCAGGAATTTTCATTCCTCAGGTGTGCGGGGATGGAGGCAGAAAAGCCCTGGAGATCTCTCAGGAGGAGGGGCTGCAAACCCAGCCCAGGGAGCTGCGAGGAGGAAAGACCCTCCCTGAGCCGGGAAGGCGGCCGGAGATCCAGGCAGAGCTCAGAGCTGGTGGAGAAGCCTCCTGGAGGGGAGAAGCCCCACAAGTGCTTGCATTGTGAGAAGAGTTTCAGGTGGAGCTCTGATCTGATCCAGCACCAGAGGATGCACACTGTGGAGAAGCCGTACGAGTGTGGGGAATGTGGGAAGAGCTTCAGAGACAGGTCCCATCTTATCCGGCACCAGAGGATCCACACTGGGGAAAAGCCCTACGAGTGTGGGAAATGTGGGAAGGGCTTCACAAGGATCTCTCACCTGATGTGGCACCAGGTGATCCACACAGGGGAACGGCCCTACACCCCCTTGGAATGTGGGATGAGCTTTGGTTGGAGCTCTGCCCTGAGAAAACACCAGCGCATCCACACCGGGGAGAGGCCATACGAGTGTCCCAAATGTGGGAAGAGGTTTCAGACCAGCTCCAATCTCCTCCTACACGAGCGGATTCACACAGAGGAGAGGCCCTTCCGCTGCCCCGACTGCGGGAAGGGATTCAATCTCAACTCCACCCTCATCAAGCACCGGCGCATCCACACTGGGGAGAGGCCCTACGAGTGTCCTGAGTGTGGGAAGAGCTTCTCACAGAGCTCTAACTTGACCCGACACCAACGGAGTCACCACTAATGGAAGCCCTGTGAGTGCCCCGAGTGTGGGAAGAGCTTCGTGCTCTGCTCCAGCTCCATCCCCCATGGGAGGATCGGTGTTGGATGATCCCCAGTGACCCCCGTTGGGCAGAACCCTGGTGATCCGTGGTCCTGGTGATCCCCATTGGGTGGGGGAAGAGGTTGGAGATATTCCTTTCCCTTCTCCTTGTGCTGCTGTGATTTGATTGTAATAAATTCCGTTGCTGTGCCCAGGCTGGGTCTGTTGTTCCCATGCAGGTGCTCGGGGTGGGATCTCTCCCATTGCTTCTCTCAACTCCCAGGCTTCTCATCAGCCAATCAGAGAAAGCGCCAAAATAATTGAGCCAATCAGAGCGCGCGGCGCTGATGACTCCTCAGGCAGTCCCAGAGCGCCCAGAGCTCCTCACCTGGACTCCACCCGCGCCCCGCCCCCAGCGCCCCCCGCCAGGAGAATTTGGGGAGGGGGAGGTGTCAGACCCTGCCCGGCGCTGGCCATGGGGCGTGTGGGGCAGCTGGGGCCCTACTGGTGCCACTGGGAGCCCCCCGGGCTGGGGGCACGGAGCTCTCGGGTGAGCGGGAGGGGCGGGAATGTGTCCCGATCCACTGTTAGTAGAGGGGGGAGTCGTGATGCTTCATTTTGATCTCAGAGGTACAAAAGACAAGAACAGAAGGACAAATCAGGTTGCTCTAAAAAAATTGCACTTTATTGAGGGCGAACTACTCAGTTTTGTGATAGAATGAGAGTTAAAGAGAGAGAGACAGAAAGGGGTGAATCATGGTTTTAAAAAGTTAAGATTTTTGCTAAGGGTAAAAGTGGTTTCCATGACCAAGATGTAAGTTAGGTAGGTAAATGCTAAGTTAATAATTACTAGATGCTTAGGCAAGAGCTAATTGGTATAATTATCTGCTATTATGAATTTATGTATAGAAGAACATAAAATAATAAACTGTTAATCACAAAGCACAAGGCCTTGGATTGTTCCAGGGGGTCACAGAGACTTGATGAAGACTCTCCTGACTTCATCCTTTGAGACCACCGACCCAATTCAAGAGAAGAACTGCGCACGCATGAAGGACGAATGGGCTCATTTTAATATGGGATGGGGATGGGAGGTGCTGGGGTTATGCACATGTATTGTATGTAAGATCTTGGGCAATAAATAGAGGGCAAAGAACCTTGTTCGGGGCGGTCACGCCTTTGGGAGGTGACTCCCGTGCCGGTGAATAAACACACCACTTTGTAACTTTAATTAGTCAGAGGGTCTCTCTCCGTGATTATTCCGGTTTTTAAGGATTCAGGCCCCGGCTCAGGGGGTATCACAGCCCCCCCGTTCCCCGCTGTGGCGCTTTCCCACCCCCCTTTCGGGTGGCTGCAGCCCCCGCTGCTCAGCGCCGCCGGCTCAGGCTCCCGTTCTCCCCGCGGGGCCCGGAGCTCCCCCCCGCCGTCTGCTGCCCGACTTGGGAGCTGCCTCTGCACTGCAGCCACAGGCGGCTCTGCGCTCATTTCGTCCCAAATCATTTTCCGGTGATGATTATCCACTTCTTCACTGATTTGAGGCTTATCAGCTGTTGCAGACGCTGGGATGATGGTACAATGTTGTAGTGCTTGGTAATCCTGTAATTTCACATGTGTTATTAATTATATCTGTTATCAGAAATGTTTTATATTGTTGTATCTGAATTATTCCCGATTGCTGTAAGTGTTTGGTTTTACTATATATATTGTTTTGTTTTGATGTTCCCTTCATGTTCATGGCAAGAGTAACGCATGCTGTTTTTAAAACAAAGAAGGGGAAATTAACACCTAAGGAAATATGAATAGTGCAATATTTATACAAAAAAAAAAGAAAATATTTTAGGTAAACCTCATCAATTGAATTTACAAAGACTAATTAAGTCATTAACTTAAGGAGAAGATATGCATGTGTTTTTATCATCAACAAGTTCAAAGTAGTCACCTGTTCATTCAGCCAAACATCAATTGCCTCCAAGAAAACGAAGCCCAGTGAAAAGAAAAAGAACCTAATCACCATGCAGCCTTCGTGGCCAGAACAAAACCAGAAGCAGGACTGCCAAGACATGGCTGTGTCTGGAAATTTACAGGCAAATTGCCAACAAAAGCCTTGTGTCATCATCATGATATAGTGTTCCTACTAACCTTCTTCAGTTATTCCCTGTTCCAGGATCCAAGAGCACATTCAGTGATGTCAAAGATCAACATTTCCAGCTAATGGACTATTTGGACTTTAAAACAATGGTCATTTATTCCCATTTGCCTAGGAGACATTGGACATTATTCTTTTGTTTTCTCATGCTGTGAAACCCTGTGTCAATGACATGATAGAATTTGCTAAGTTTTGTTGATTGTAATCGGTCTTTTGTGTATCTTATCCCATATCTAACAGATAACCAGTGATGACCTTAATGAGATAACACCGTCACAAGAGAGAGCTATTTTATCATCAGAACATATGAACCTTCTTTGAAGTAATAAAAAAGGGTGAGATGTTGCAGTCAGGTAGACAAATTATAAAAGGAAGGCTCCATAAAATCAGGTCTTGCTCTCTGCTAAATTAATAGCTAGCCTGTCACTTCTTCTATGTGCGCTAAGTAACTTGCTTGTTCCCAGGTGAAAACAATCTTCAGCATGGCAACAATTAACACAACGAGCTATTCTGGTAAGAGAACCATTTGCACCTGCAAGAAATAAGAAATCTGTCCTGCTGGGGACAAGGACGTTCATTCCCTTCCAGGAGCCCAATGCCCGGCTGGGGCTCCAGGGCAGGGGGTCCTTGAGCAGCTGCCCCAGAACCTCCGCCAGGGTCTCCCAGCGCAGCCGGAGCCGCTCGGCCTGGGGTCCCCAAAGGCCTCAGCGAGCCCCAAGTCCCTGCCAGGAACCCTCAACTCCCTCCAAGCCAGCATCCCCCACAGCCCCTGCAAGTTCCCCCCATGGCACCGGCCGTGGCCGTGTCCCCACATGTCACTGGCCATGTCCCACCATGTCCTCACCCATGGCTGTGTCCCCACCATGTTTCCATCCCTGTCACTGTCCCCCACATCTCCATCCATGCCCGTGTCCCCCCATGTCCCCACGAATGGCCACGTCCCCCTCCATGTCCATGTGTCCCCATGTCACTCTCCATGTCTGTGTCCCCACCCTGTCAATGTCCCCCCATGTCCCCACCCATGTCTCAGTTCAGTGTCTTTATTTTTACCCCGTGTTGGATGTTTTAAAGGGATGAAGAGAAATGAAAAGCAAATCAAGGCCAAAATAAAAGAATTTCTGTGTCTGTGCCAGCTGAGGATCCACGTGCTTGGGAGGGAGGGAGGGAGGGAAGAACATTTTTGGAGGAGTTTCCACCCCACTGTCTCCAAAATCTTGGTCTTTGCCCCTGTCCATCACCATTTGGCTGCAGAAGACACCCCTGGGCAATAGGAAATCAAAATCCTGGAATCACTGAGGTTAAATGTAGTAGTTTTGGTTTATTAATTTGAATTTTTTTGTTGTGAGAGAGGATTAAGAAGTAGACAAAAACCAGGTTTTACTTTAAATGGTATAGAGAGAAATTTTATTACTAGAAACTATAAGAAAAAACCCTTAGAAGAAAACTTGAGGCTACTGCTTTTTCTTCCATACATTTTTTTTAATACTAAACACATACAAAAACAACTCAGTTAGTCTACCATCTCTAAAATAGTTTTTTACTCATTTACTTGAAAGAGGAGACTTTTTTTCAGTCTATGGAGATTCCTCCACAAGAAAACTGATTCTTTTTGTTTTGGTGTTACAGTGATTAGCTTCCCAGGAGAATGAAAATCTGATTACTATCTAAAAATCCTTTATACAGACTAACAGTTTTTCTCATAACTTTTCTTGAGGACTATATTAACTTCTGATGCACAGTTTAAGGATTATAACAGTTTAAACAAAAGCTTAATTTATTTTTGAGAACAGAGTTTTTTCCTTTTACTTTTTTTTGGGGGGAAAGCAGGGTTTTTTTATTACGTAAACCTAGGAGATTACTGCAATTTTTACATTTGTTTACTTTAATATTAATGCTTTTCTTTATATGTACAGTTAGAACAGTCATATTCACTTCAAAATATCTTTACATGTTTTAGAGGAAACAAGAGTTTTTTCTCCATAGTTTAAAAAAGGAGAAATGCCAGTTCATGACATTTCTCCATTCTTTATTTCGAAGTTGACTATTCTTTTTGTTTGATTTCGGTGTTTTTATATTGCTTCTGTGCGTATAACTATTTTGGTGGCTTTTTGTTTTTGTTTTTTGGGGGTTTTTGGGGGGGGTTGCTTGTTTGTTTGTTTGTTTGTTTGTTGGGGTTTTTTGTTTGTTTGGTTGGTTTTTGTGTTTTTGTGGTTTTTTCGACCATCCAACACCAGTCCTCCCATGGGGGATGGAGCTGGAGCAGAGCACGAAGCTCTTCCCACACTCGGGGCACTCACAGGGCTTCCATTAGTGGTGCCTCCGTTGGTGTCAGGTGAAGACTGAGTTGTCTGAGAAGCTCTTCCCACATTCAGGACACTCGTAGGGCCTCTCCCCAGTGTGGATGCGCCGGTGCCTGATGAGGGTGGAGTTTTGTTTGAATCCCTTCCCGCAGTCGGGGCAGCGGAAGGGCCTCTCCTCTGTGTGAATCCGCTCATGTCGGAGGAGATTGGAGCTGGTTTGAAACCTCTTCCCACACTTGGGACACTCATAGGGCCTCTCCCCTGTGTGGATGCGCTGGTGTCTTCTCTGGGCAGAGCTCCATCCAAAGCTCTTCCCACATTCCAAGCAGGTGTAGGGCTGTTCCCCTGTGTGGATCACCTGGTGCTCCATCAGATGAGAAATAGTGCTGAAGCTCTTCCTGCATTTCCCACACTCGTAGGGCTTTTCTCCAGTGTGGATCACCTGGTGCCGGATCAGGTTGGAGCTCCGCCTGAAACCCTTCCCACATTCCAAGCACTTCTGGGGCTTCCCCCCTCCATGAGGATTCTCCACCAGCTCTGAGCTCTGCCTGGATCTCCGGCCGCCTTCCCGGCTCAGGGAGGGTCTTTCCTCCTCGCAGCTCCCTGGGCTGGGTTTGCAGCCCCTCCTCCTGAGAGATCTCCAGGGCTTTTCTGCCTTCTCCATCCCCGCACACCAGAGGAATGAAAATTCCTGGTTTAGGGGGAAATAACAAGAAGAGAGCTCCATAAACTGGGTGTTCCTCCTCGCCCAAGTTCATCTCTGGAAGTCATTGAGCATCTTGTGTCTCTAACAACCTCCCAAACACCAAGATTCCCACCCAAAATCCTCCAAACTTTAACACACGGATCAAAAACTGCTCAAATATCAAGCTTCAGCCAAAATCCCCTCCAAACTTGTGCTGGGTTGAAAGCAAAACCAGTGAGAGGCTCCAAGGCAGAAATACAATTTCATAGGGAAAAAGAGAAGAGAAATAAAATACATGCAATAGTACAAAACACCTGACAGAATCAGAATGCAACCTGACACTCCACTAGTTAGGGTGGTGGTAGCAGTCGAGATGAAGTGGTCTTGTTGTAGTAGTGATGCTGTAGAAAGGTCTGGTAGCTCTTGTCCTCTGGAATCCAGTGGGTAAGGGCTGCCTTGGTGTTCCAAATCTCAGATTTTATCTAGGTAGGAAAGGCTTGGCTCCTCCCCCTGGCTGGAGCATCTCCCAATGGGATGATGGAATTTTATTAGTCATGCAGTGGCACTCAATGGCCCATTAACAGAAGATATCTCCCTGGAGGAAGGATGGGTTGTGGAAAAGATAAAGAACACTGCCCCACCTGGTTTTATCAGATGGCCCATTAGCAGAGGATATCTCCCACAGAGATAAGGATCACTGCTCCACCTGGTTTTTTCCACCACTCTTTGTTCTTTTGTTTCTTCCTGGGACCTCTGACTGGTTACTTCATGTTTGCTGCTGATTTCTTCTTCCTTTTGAAGATGAAAATGGTAAAAGTGTCTTTGACCTGCCTTGCTGGATATTGTGAAGAGGAACAGTCATCTACTGCAAGTGGAAGTGTCACAGGTGGAGCAGAGTTCTGTGAGTGCTGTATCAAACCAGACCTCGTCAGACCTGCCAGAACAACTGGTCCATGCTGCCCTTCACTGCTCTGCCTGTTCCCCACTGTTTCATGCCCGAGTAATTTAACTGCTGTTAATTGGGTGTGTGTTTCACTCGAGCCAGTCCAGCAGAACCAGCAGAAAGCAGCCCCAGAATGAATGGGGCTCTGCAGAGGAGCCCCAGACTATTCATTAGCCTGCCCGCAGAACTGGCTCCAACTCTGAACCCTTGTGACCACACTCTGAAGAAGACACACTTCTGATATTTCTGAGGCACTTATGACTGAGGCACTGCACGTGCTTGTGCAGGTAAGAATCCCCAAGTTCTTTCTGTCAGGAAAATTAATCCACAAACACCAGAGGTTTATGTCCAAAAAGGAGACAGAGGAGTCCTTTTTGCTTTATTCAAATAAAGGGAGAGGCCATGGGACATTCCCCTGGGATCTCTCAAAGTTTTGGAGGACGCAGCCTCCTTTTTATCCTATTTTCCCGGCCGCATTTCCCTCTCTCTTTCCCCATTGGCTGAAGTACTTGAGAGGCACAGACTTCCCGTAAAGCTCAATACCTGAAATTCCCCTCTAATGTATAACCTTCCCTTTTCATTTTTAATTTTTATAGAATTCATAGTTTTCCCCCCCGTTGCTTCTTTCATCTTTTGATATCCAATTTCATTTATCAGCAGCCTTACAGTTTGTTTGGAAAGGCAAATATCTCTTTCCATTCATCAATCAGTCGAATCCATCCCATTGTTTCTTTTATCTCTCAGTGCTAGCCTTATCTACAGGCAGATCCAGAGCTCATTTGTAAAGACAAATTCAACATTCCTCTCAGCCCAGAGGAGAATATAGCACAAAATATTCTCCCTGTGTACTGCACGACAAAAAATATTCAGGGGAAAATACAGTGGCAGCTGAGACTTGTGGAACTCCCAGAATACTGAGCCTGCAGAGGAGGCAAACAGCCCTGGCAGTGCCTGAGGGGACTTCTCGTCACAGACTCCTCTCAAAGTGTGTCACTTCAGCAGGGGAAGGCTTTCAAACCTTTGCCTTTCCTTCCTCCTGTGCTGAAATTTAAGGCTCCTCCTGAGAAAATACTGAGCTACAAACAATTCTCCATTCCTCAACAAAGCTACTCCGGTGCTCAACTTAAAAAAGAGCAAAACTAAAGGTGGTCAGAAATTTCCTATCAAGGCCTATTTGCAGAGAAACCCCACCATATGGGAGCAAATATTTATTAGCATCAGTTCACCCAAAAGAAACCCAACCCTATATTAAGCAGCGTTTTAAACGAACTTGAATTCGTTTTCCTCACATATCTGCTGGACTGGTTTGCTCTTTTTTTATCCTTGAGAGAATATTAGAACGATTTGCTCTTGACAGGACTCCTTGGGTGGTCCCCAGCCCTGGCTCCTCACCACGCCTTGCCTGGGCTGTTAACGCAGCCTGTCAGCACCACCTGACTTTGGCAGCCTGTTCAGGCCTCGGGCACGGCTGGTTCCACGGTCCCCTCTGGTGCCACGGTCCCCTCTGGCTCCTGGCGTGTCCCTGCTGCTGGAGGAGCCCTGGTCGTGCCGCTGCCTGCGTTCAACAACGCCGGTCCTACTGCCCAGCCAAAGAGAGACCAAAATCACTGCTTTGGGCAGCTCGTTTCAACAAGTTTAACGCATACTCATCTCTAACACAGACCTCTTAACATCCACACACCATCACCAGGAAGTTACCGCATTTACAGAGGTCAGGAGCCTGAGCGAACAGAAGGTCGACATTCAAGCACATCGAGTTTTTTAATTAGTGGAAGCACTCACACGTTCACCAGCCTTACTTGTCAAACTGGATTGTGCGATGCTATTGTCTTGCTTGTCTTAGAGAGAAAACAGGGAGAAATTAGCTAAGAAATAAGAACCACACTTGGGGCTCAGGCTTGGCAGACAAAGGGATCAGGGCGGCACCTGCCCGCTTTGCCCGAGTCCCTGCTCCTGCTGGACAAAGGCGGACGCGGCTCCGTGCGGGGCGAGCCGGGCGCTCCGTGCCGGGGCCGGGGCCGAGCGCTCGGGCGGGCGGCGCTCAGGATGCTCGGGCAGCGCCGCGGGCCGGGCGGGCGCGATGGAGACGCCTGAGGGCTGGGACTGCTCCGGGCGGCCGGCCCGGCGCACGCAGTGGCTGCTCAGCGCCCTCGCCCACCGCTACGGGCTGGAGCGCGGCGTGGAGAACGAGATGGTGGTGCTGGCCAGCGGCCCGGAGCAGTCCCTGCACGAGATCTTCCAGCAGCGGGACTGCGCCGGGCCGGGCCGCATCCCCGGCGAGGAGTCCCGCACGCTGTGCCGGGCGCTGGGGCCGGAGGAGGCGGCGGAGCCCGAGGAGTGCGCGGGGCTGTGGGACGGGCTCTGGGCCGAGCTCACCTTCCGCCAGCTCCACGCGCGGCTCCGCGGCCACTTCAGCACCCGCGCGGGGCCGCGGCTGCCGCTGGGCCGGGAGGGCGAGCACATCGAGAGCCACATCCGCCCGCGCAGCCCCCGCCGAGCCCGAGCGGCGGCCGCCGGGGCCCTGCTCCCGAGAGCGCTGCGAGGAGATGGTGGCGCTGGAGCGGGCCGAGGAGCGCATGGCCGAGCTGCAGCAGGAGAAGGGCAGCCTGCGGCAGCTGCTGGAGGACGTGCGGGCCGCCCTGCAGAGCAGCGATGCGCGGTGCCCGGCGCTGCGGCTGAGTCCGGGCCGGCTTCTGCACCGCGCTCCCGGCGGCGGCTCGGGTGGCCCTGAGCGCTTCAGGAGAGATGCTGCTCTCGGAAAGTCAGTGTTTAGAACCCCTCCACCTCCGCACTGAGACCGAAGTTGCTCGTTCATCCTCGGCATTAACTTTCCAGTAAAGTTTAGTTACAAGGGAGGCTTTTAGGAGAAATGTATGGCATCGGTGTGCCATTAAATATATTTGTGATGAGCACTGTTCAAAGTGTAGGGGAGTTCAGCATAACAAACCCACGTGTACAATGCTTCTCCTGCACGTGCAGCCAGGATGTGCTGATAGCAGATGCTGGGTATGCACAGCTGCAGGGTTTTTCCTGAAGTAAGAAAGAACTTTGGGATTATTCCCTGCACAAGCACGTGCAGTGCCTCAGTCATAAGAGTCTCAGAAATATCAGAAGTGTGTCTTCTTCAGAGTGTGGTCACAAGGGTTCAGAGTTGGAGCCAGTTCTGCGGGCAGGCTGATGAATAGTCTGGGGCTCCTCTGCAGAGCCCCATTCATTCTGGGGCTGCTTTCTGCTGGTTCTGCTGGACTGGCTCGAGTGAAACACACACCCAATTAACAGCAGTTAAATTACTCGGGCATGAAACAGTGTGGAACAGGCAGAGCAGTGCAGGGCAGCATGGACCAGTTGTTCTGTCAGGTCTGACGAGGTCTGGTTTGATACAGCACTCACAGAACTCTGCTCCACCTGTGACACTTCCACTTGCAGTAGATGACTGTTCCTCTTCACAATATCCAGCAAGGCAGGTCAAAGACACTTTTACCATTTTCATCTTCAAAAGGGAGAGGAAATCAGCAGCAAACATGAAGTAACCAGTCAGAGATCCCAGTAAGAAACAAAAGAACAAAGAGTGGTGGAAAAAACCAGGTGGAGCAGTGATCCTTATCTCTGTGGGAGATATCCTCTGCTAATGGGCCATCTGATAAAACCAGGTGGGGCAGTGTTCTTTATCTTTTCCACAACCCATCCTTCCTCCAGGGAGATATCTTCTGTTAATGGGCTATTGAGTCCCACTGCATGACTGATAAAATTCCATCATCCCATTGGGAGATGCTCCAGCCAGGGGGAGGAGCCAAGCCTTCCCTACCTAGATAAAATCTGAGATTTGGAACACCAAGGCAGCCCTTACCCACTGGTTTCCAGAGGACAAGAGATACCAGACCTTTCTACAGCATCACTACTACAACAAGACCACTTCATCTCGACTGCTACCACCACCCTAACTAGCGGGGAGTCAGGTTGTATTCTGATTCTGTCAGGTGTTTTGTACTATTGCATGTATTTTATTTCTCTTCTCTTTTTTCCTATGAAATTGTATTTCTGACTTGGAGTCTCTCATTGGTTTTGCTTTCAAACCAGCACAAGTTTGGAGGGGATTTTGGCTGAATCTTGATATTTGGGGCAGTTTTGATCCGTGTGTTAAAGTTTGGAGGATTTTGGGTGGGAATCTTGGTGTTTGGGAGGTTGTTAGAGACACAAGATGCTCAATGACTTCCAGAGATGAACTTGGTCAAGGAGGAACACCCAGTTTATGGAGCTCTCTTCTTGTTATTTCCCCCTAAACCAAGAATTTTAATTCCCCAGGTGTGCGGGGATGGAGGAGGCAGAAAATCCCCGGAGATCCCTCTCGAGGAGGGGCTGCAAACCCAGCCCAGGGAGCTGCGAGGAGGAAAGACCCTCCCTGAGCCGGGAAGGCTGCCGGAGATGCAGGCAGAGCTCAGAGCTGGTGGAGAAGCCTTCTGGAGGGGAGAAGCCCCACAAGTGCTTGGAATGTGGGAAGGGTTTCAACTACAGGTGCAGGCTGATCCTACACCAGAGGATGCACACTGGGGAATGGCCCTACAAATGTGGGGAATGTGGGAAGGGTTTCAGCTACAGCTCTGAGCTGATCCAACACCAGAGGATCCACACTGGGGAAAAGCCCTACGACTGTGGGATATGCGGGAAGGGCTTCAGCGAGATCTCTGGCCTGCTCCGGCACCAGGTGGTCCACACTGGGGAACGGCCCTACACCTGCTTGGAATGTGGGAAGAGCTTTGGATGGAGCTCTGACCTGAAAAAACACCAGCGCATCCACACCGGGGAGAGACCCTACGAGTGTCCCAAGTGTGGGAAGAGGTTTCACACCAGCTCCAATCTCCTCCTACATGAGCGGATTCACACAGAGGAGAGGCCCTTCCGCTGCCCCGACTGCGGGAAGGGATTCAACCGCAACTCCACTCTCATCAGGCACCGGCGCATCCACACTGGGGAGAGGCCCTACGAGTGCCCCGAGTGTGGGAAGAGCTTCGTGCTCTGCTCCAGCTCCATCCCCCATGGGAGGATCCGTGTTGGATGATCCCCAGTGACCCCCGTTGGGCAGAGCCCTGGTGATCCGTGGTCCTGGTGATCCGTGTTGGGAAGACACCTGGCTGGGGGGACTCTACATCTTCCTGTCTCCCTGCGGGCACCTGGATGAATGCAGAGGAAGGAAGGTTCATCAGGATCCAAACTGACATTGGGAATTCCTTTGGGAGAGCACATCTGTTGACTTTCAACCCCAGAAAATCTTCTTTATTCAATCCTATCTTCTGGTGGCATCCAGGAATACTGAATGGTCTTGGAGGTCCTTTCCAACATCAGTGATCTCAGAATTTTGATTTCCTATTACCCAAGGGTGTCTCCTCCAGCCAAATGGTGATTGACTGGGGCAAAGACCAAGATTTTGGAGACAGTGGGGTGGAAACTCCTCCAAAAATGTTCTTCCCTCCCTCCCAAGCATGTGGATCTTCAGCTTGCACAGACACAGAAATTCTTTTATTTTGGCCTTGATTTGCTTTTCATTTCTCTTCATCCCTTTAAAACATCCAACACTGGGGTAAAAATAAAGACACAGAACTGAGACATGGGTGGGGACATGGGGGGACAATGACATGGTGGGACACAGACATGGAGAGTGACATGGGGACACATGGACATGGAGGGGGATGTGGCCATTCGTGGGGACATGGGGGGACACGGGCATGGATGGAGATGTGGGGGACAGTGACAGGGATGGAAACATGGTGGGGACACAGCCATGGGTCAGGACATGGTGGGACATGGCCAGTGACATGTGGGGACACGGCCACGGCCGGTGCCATGGGGGGAACTTGCAGGGGCTGTGGGGGATGCTGGCTTGGAGGGAGTTGAGGGTTCCTGGCAGGGACTTGGGGCTCGCTGAGGCCTTTGGGGACCCCAGGCCGAGCGGCTCCGGCTGTGCTGGGAGACCCTGGCGGAGGTTCTGGGGCAGCTGCTCAAGGACCCCCTGCCCTGGAGCCCCAGCCGGGCATTGGGCTCCTGGAAGGGAATGAACGTCCTTGTCCCCAGCAGGACAGATTTCTTATTTCTTGCAGGTGCAAATGGTTCTCTTACCAGAATAGCTCGTTGTGTTAATTGTTGCCATGCTGAAGATTGTTTTCACCTGGGAACAAGCAAGTTACTTAGCGCACATAGAAGAAGTGACAGGCTAGCTATTAATTTAGCAGAGAGCAAGACCTGATTTTATGGAGCCTTCCTTTTATAATTTGTCTACCTGACTGCAACATCTCACCCTTTTTTATTACTTCAAAGAAGGTTCATATGTTCTGATGATAAAATAGCTCTCTCTTGTGACGGTGTTATCTCATTAAGGTTATCACTGGTTATCTCTTAGATATGGGATAAGATACATAAAAGACAGATTACAATCAACAAAACTTAGCAAATTCAAATTTCAGAGCATGAGAAAGCAAAAGAATAATGTCCAATGTCTCCTAGGCAAATGGGAATAAATGACCATTGTTTTAAAGTCCAAATAGTCCATTAGCTGGAAATGTTGATCTTTGACATCACTGAATGTGCTCTTGGATCCTGGAACAGGGAATAACTGAAGAAGGTTAGTAGGAACACTATTCCATGATGTTGACACAAGGCTTTTGTTGGCAATTTGCCTGTAAATTTCCAGACACAGCCATGTCTTGGCAGTCCTGCTTCTGGTTTTGTTCTGGCCACGAAGGCTGCATGGTGATTAGGTTCTTTTCCTTCTCACTGGGCTTCATTTTCTTGGAGGCAATTGATGTTTGGCTGAATGAACAGGTGACTACTTTGAACTTGTTGATGATAAAAACACATGCATACCTTCTCCTTAAGTTAATGAATTGATTTGACTTTGTCATTGTACATTCAATTGAAGAGCCTTACAAAAAAACTTTTACTTTTTTTTGGCGTAAATATTGCAAAAAAATTTTTATAATTATATAAATTTAGGAGCTAATTCCCCCTTCTGTGTTTTAAAAACAGCATGCATGACTCTTGCCATGAACATGAAGGGAAGTTCAAAACAAAACAATACATTGTAGTAAAACAAAAACTAAGAGTAACTGGGAATAATTCTGCTACAACAATCCAAAACATTTCTGATAACAGATATAATTAAAAACACTTGTGAAATTAGATTATTACCAAACATTAAAACATTGTACCATCATCCCAGTGTCTGCAACAGCTGATAAACCTCAAATCAGTGAAGAACTGGATAAGCGTCTGTTGGGGGTTGTTTTTTCCTTTCCTCTCTGCCTGTGGAATTTTTTTCCCATTGACATGCTAAGAAGCACTGATGGTTGGGTCCCAGCACCAGGGAGAGTCTCCCTGGTTTTTTGGGAGTTTCTCTCGGAGGGTGGGGGGAGGGAAAGGGGGAACACGGTGAGATTGGAAGCAGGTAAAGGAGGGTGGGGGCAGTTGCTGGCTCTCGCTTGCTTTTGGCTCTCGGAGCAGAAAGGTCATTGCTACCCCCCCACCATCCCAACGCCGGGAGCTGCCTCTCTGTTTTGGACCCCGCAGCCCTGCTTGGACGCCCTCCTGCTTCAGCTTGCTGTTTTCCCAGCATCCTGCCTCTCCTCCATCCCTTCCCATCTGGGACACAGCTGCCATCACCCCCAGCCCCTGCAGGTGCCGGGATCGTCACATCTGCCCCGTCCACCGGGAATCTGCCAGCGCTCACTGCCAGCGGTGACGGTGACTGCAGCACAGGGGAAAAGAGCCTGAGGCCCAGAAGGACTGGAACTGGGTTCCTGTTCTGCTTCTTGTTAATTCCAGAGTTGTTGTTCTGTTTGCCTTCTTAGATATACTAGTAAAGAACTGTCATTCCTATCCCCATATCTTGGCCTGAGAGTCCTTTAATTTCAAAATTGTTCTCATTCATAGGGAGGGATTTACTTCCTGCATTTCAAGGGAAGGCCCTGCTTTCCCTAGCACACACCTGTCTTTTATTCAAACCAGGAGTGATTTTGGCACCCAACGGTGGAACCTGTGGACATTGAGTGGAAAGGCTGGAAAAGCAATAACAGTTCTTGAGTGACCTGATTTTGTGTTTTAGGTGACACCATGTTGTCCAGCTTACCCTGGTTTGGGCTGCACGTGGTCACTGCTACATCTCTCCCATTTGCAGGCCCTTATTTGAACATGGGTCCTATCACTAAGGTTACTGTGACTATTATCCAGTTCATTCTGTGGGTTGATAAGGTGAAGAATTCATGGGTTTTTAACTTCCTCTGGAAGATGGCAACGTGGGTTCAGAGCTATTGCACTCTAATTTTGTGGTTTTGGGGTTTAATTCCATAATGGTACTTATTGTGATGAAATGACAGAAGGGGAAATTTTTTCACTTCCCTTCATCCAGTCCACCGTTTAGGTCCACCCCAGCAGTTTTGAAAGGCTTCAAAGGGTTCAAATCTTCTTTAAATATTAATGCATTTACAGTGGCTGGTGTTGCTGATATGCCTGTTAAACCTGTTCTATTTAACATTCAGAGATAAGGGGAGATTGATTTGGATAACAACCCTGATACCTGCCCCAGGAAATTGGGATGCTGCTGCAGAGACTGACCCTGCCCCACAGCCCACTTCAGAAATGAAACACCCGGATTGGGTGGGCGTTTTAGTGAAGGAGATGTGTGAGATGTGTGAGATGCTGAAGGAGTACCTTTCCCCAGCTGGTGAGAAACTCCCCCTGCCTTAAAGAGGGAGACTCTGATGGTGCAGCAGTGGAACCCACAGACATTACATCTGTCCAGATTCCAGCTGAACTGCAAGGGCACTCACAGCCAGCAACAGTCGCGCCTGTGGAAACAAAGAAGTCTAAGATGAAAACAAGGCACCTAGAAAATAAGGATAAGAAAGGAGGGCCCTCACAACCAGCAGGAGAGCCAGAGGTTGAGATCATCACCAAGTCCCTGTCATACAAAAGTCTCCATACTCTGCAAAAAGACATTGAGTGACGAGGCCGTGAGGCTTTTACCACCTGGTTACTGCAGGTCTGGGACCTTATGGGTGCAGGTGTGCAACTGGATGGAGGCAAGGAATTTGGGACCCTTGACCCAGGACTCAGGTGTGGATCAGGTATTTGTAAGGGAGCCAGGCCTCCTTTCCCTCTGGGAGTGCCTTTAATGAGTGTAAGAGAGAGGTTTGTCCACAGAGAGAGAATGCAGGAGCACCACCATAGAATGTGCTGGAAGACCCTTGAGGAAGGGATCCAAGAGCTGAGAGAAGTGGCAGTGCTGGAGGTGCTCTTTGGGAGGGATGGACAGCATGACAATGACCCTGACAAGGTCAGGTGCACAGGGCAGATGTTGTGGAATCTGACAGACCTGGGGCCATCTCAATACACCACCTTCATTGCAACAATTAATGCTGATAATAACAGAGACAGTGGGTTCTGTTGCCAACAACCAACAAGCTTAGAAATTTTGAGAGTGTAATCAAGGCCCAATGCAGGCTCATGTCTCTGCTGTAATTGTGAGCCTCCAAGAGGAGATGAGGGAGATGAGGGAGGAGGTGAGGAAGAACAGTTCCCAAGCAACACCAGTGCTGTCATATCACGAGTTCCTGGCACACATTTTCAAGCCCTTCCAGCTGTTTCTGTCTTGCATCACAAAATTTGGCATGTGTTTTGCCCTTTTAAAGGACTTGTTGCATGCATTAACATCCAAGGGATTGCTTTCATCGTGCCCCATCCATCCCACACGGCAGCTCTTTCCATGGCCTGGAGGAAGCAGGAGACAGCAAGGATCAGCTGGAAGGCGCTGGCCACGAATGTCCCTCCCGCAGGCCCCTGGAAGGTCTCTGTGCTCTGCCCACGCCGCCCCTCGTGCGCGCAGGGAGCAGAGCCCTCCCAGCCGGGACAGGATTCCTAATGGTTGCTGGTGTTTTTTTCTAGGGAGACTTCCTGCCCAACGCAGGCTTCCCCTCAGGATGCCTGATGGTCTCTGGTGGTTTCAGTGGGGACAGCTCCTGCTCAATGCAGGCTTCCCCTTGGGATCCCTCATGGCAGCTGTTGCTGAGGTTGCTGCATGGTTGCAGGCCTGAGCTGTCGCCTGTCCCCAGCCCCTGCCCGCTGAGGGCCTGCTCTTCCAGCCTGCTGGGCATGGGGCTGGCTGCTTTGGAGTTGGGATTCACCTTTTCCTTCTCCATGTGCAACTGCCTGGAGCACAGAGATCCCGGGAGCTGCTTCCTCCTGAGCCAGTGGCACTCCTGGCCCTGGGCAGCGCAGGGCCCTGTGCCCCGTATATACCCCTGCAGGGCGGGGCTGTGCCATGTCACCAGGACAACAGAATGGCCAACAGCACCCAGGAACCCGATAGAACGGCCCTGTGTCACAAAGGGCCCAGCCCAGCACCCCTTCAGCAGCCCAAGCCCCTTGAAGTGGCATGGAGCAGCAGCCAGACTGGAGGGCTTCGAGCCCCTTGTTCTGATCCACTGATGAAAATGATCAGAAATGGCTCTGCCTCAATTGGGGTGCAAATGAGAGCATGTGGCAAAGTCAATAGTATGGGTTTTATTGTAGAGTAAACAAGTGGCAGAGAGAATGAAAAAAAAAGAGAAAAGTAGAAATGGAATAGAGGTGGGGGAGAGAAAGAGAGTGACAGATCCAGATTAAGTAGAAAACCTCACCACTCTGTGGATCCCAGTGGAATTCTCCTCTGTGATGGAGAGCATCCACAGATGTCTTGGAGATGGATCCCAGTGGCATACTGTGGATGCTCTACATCTCCATTTTCTAGGTGCTGAGAGTCCCCCACAAACTCGGAGTTTAGCGGGTCGATACACACTAATACATGATAAATGTATATTATAGTTAAAACTTACACAAAATATTTAAGTAGAGGCTTTGTATTGTGCATTATAATATTAATATTTGCAGAAATAAATGTAGTTGTGAAATAATAAATAATACTTTAATTTTTATAACTAACTGACGATATTTAGAATAACTCAAATATATTTGTGAAATGGCTATGTTGATTCCAAGTACTTATAATAAACTTACAGTAGTGGAAATAGCTGAAACCGTCTGCATGTTCAGACATCATTGAAAGAGCCATGCAGATAACATTGAGAGAACAGATGTAAGGAGGACTCTGCTGCTGACTGTCAATAACTGTCACTGAAATTACCAAACAGGGGACCCTTGTGAGCAAGGGACACAGGACCCTCTAAACTGCACAGAAGGGGGGGCAGGGGTCGAACCAAGCTAAAGAATTGCCAGATGTAAACGAATTCAAAGCAATGTTTGAATATGTATAATCCTTATAAATATGTATTTGACCAATGCAATGAAAAAGTTTTTATGGTTACCCAGTGTGCCTCTGGCTGTGGCTACGCACCCAGCACTGTTATTGTCCCTTTTGTCTCTTATTGAACTTTTAAAAATTTTAAAGAGTGAGGCTGGTTCCTCACAAAACCCAAGGTGCTCACCACTTTCTTTCCCCCCCAAGCCAGGATCTGTCAATCCCAAACTTTGTTCAGATGTTGGAGGAGGAGGCTGCGAGGAAAAGGAAGATGCCCTGGGTAGGAGGCAGGTGAAGGGGCAGGTGCCCCTTTCCTCCTCTCCTCTGCTCCATCTCCCAGCCCAGCATCACCCCCGGCTGCAGGACAACCCCGCTGCCGACACCTCCTGCCAGGGACGGATTGGGGGGGATCTCCTTCCCCTTCCATCTGCAATGGAGGCAAATCCCATCCTCTCCTTGTCCACCTTCCTTCCTCTCCTCTTTCTGTCCTTCATCCATCCACGTTCCTTTCCCTTCTCCTTCCTCCCTTGCTCCTTCTTGTTCTTTCCTCTCCTGCCTTTTCCTTTTCCCTTCTCGCTGTCCCTTCCTCTCCATGTCATTCCTCCCCCAGCTGCAGACAGAGACCAGGGACAACAAATCCCTGGCACAGAACCTTGTGGAAGAGGCCGTTTTGAGTGGCTCCGTGGCACTGAAATGCAACGGGAAGGAAAAGTCCCAGAGATCCCACACAAGGAGGGGCTGCAAACTGAGCCCAGGGAGCTGTGAGGAGGAAAGACCCTCCCTGTGCCAGGAAGGCAATGGGAGATCCGGCCAGATCTTGGAACTGGTGGAGAAGCCTCAGGCCTTGGAGAAGCCCCACGGGTGCTTGGAATGTGGGAAGGCTTCAGGTGGAGCCACAAGCTGAGGAAACATCAGAACATCCACACTGGGGATTGGCCCTACGAGTGTGGGGACTGTGAGAAGAGCTTCAGGCAGAGCTCAGCCTATTCCTGCTGCCTCCAAACACAGCAGTTCCAGATGCAGAGATCCCCCTGCAGACCCTGGAGATGCATGGGGATGCAGAGATCCCCCTGCAGCCTCTGGAGATCCATGGGGAGGCAGAGATCCCCCTGCAGACCCTGGAGATCCATGGGGATGCAGAGATCCCCCCACAGCCCCCGGAGGAGCCACGCAGGAGCGCGGGGACCCCTGAGAGGAGGCTGTGACCCCGCAGACAGAGGGGCCCCCGCTGGAGCAGCCTGTCCTTGAAGGACTGAGCCCGTGGCAGAGTGACCCACGCTGCAGCAGAGTGAAGGGGGCTGGTACCCATGGGATGGACTCAGGTTGGAGAAGTCCAGGAGAAGTCTCCTGTGGGAGAGACCCCAAGGTGCAGCAGGGGAACGACTCCTGTCCCTGAGCAGAGGGAGAAGCCACTGGGGATGAACTGACCATGGCCGCATTGAAGCGTGGAAAAACACTCAATAACCCACAAAAGGAGTTATAAGAGTAGATGTGTATTTATTCAGCGCTGAGGTGCATGGTGGATAGCTCTTCCAAAAACATGCACACCTTTGGCGACCTGGCCTCTCCTTTTATTCTCTACAAACTAGGACTACACAATACACCTAATACATATGCATTGCCTATCCCAGCTTCACATTGAAATTAGTTTCACACCTCTTTGCGACTGAGCATTTGTAGCCGTGGAAAGGGGTTTTAACCCTTTAAGTGTGGTGTGTGATAACTGAGAAAAGATTCATGTTAATCACAAAAGCATTGGGGTTTGTATAAACCAGAATACTAAGCTCTGAAGTGAAGCATGGACACTAGATAAAGGAAATTATATGATAAAATCATTCTGTTTAAAATCACATTGTTATGTTATATTATACAGTATTATGTTACATTATATTATGTTATGTTATATTTTGTAAATAAGTTGTATCAGCTACCAGCTTGCAAAATCAGACTTCCCAATAGCCCTTCCCTACCTTTGTCTGATCTATACTGCTTATCTCAAGAACCAGACTCCCAGAACTTCTCTGGTGGTTATCTACAAGGACCAGATGGCTATCTGTGACTGATTATCACCCAAAGGCTTTGTGTAAGGATGTTTATTCAACCACCACAGCTTATGACAACAAAAAACCAAAAATTATTGATTTCAATGAGAAACCACAGTATAAGAAGAGGCTGCAAACCAAGGTTGGGTGGAGCGTGGAGTGGGCGGTGACCCCTCACGTTCCCCAGCGCTGCTTGCTCTTTCTATATCAAATAAAGCAATCTAAATTTTGCTGAAAATCGAGACTTTTGTCTCTCATTTATAACAATTTGGTGCCGATACCCGGGATGTCCTTGGAGCCCTGAGAGGCACTGCGATTTCGGGGAGGCGCCCCACTGCTGTGGCCCCGGTTCGTCAGTGATTCTCGGGACCCATCGACGTCCCGCACCATAGAGACTGAGCAAGGAAAATCTCCCCGGAAGACCGCGGCAAAATCACCTGGAATTCTCGTGCACGAAGAGCCAGACAGGAGCATCGGACTGTGAGTATCTGTGTGGTTTGGTGGGGATGACTGTGTGCTTGCCTGAATGAGACGTGGCCTTGGCTGCGAAGCGAGAGCGGAGTCCTTCTATCCGCGTTTCCAGCATCCCGCGAGGGACCTGGCCGGTGACCGGACGAAGCGAGTGAGCACAAAGGGAGAGACTGCTTTTCTTGTCCTAGCCCAGGTAGAGGCTGGGTCCTTCCCATCCTAGCCCAGGTAGAGGCAGGACCCGGGAAGGGGGTGGGGGGAGAGGGCGAGGAAAAGAAAAGCAGATTGCAACACACCAGTCACGGAGGGAGAAGGGAAAAGCTGCTTTTCCCATCCCAGCCCAGGTAGAGGCGGGTTCCAGTCCATCCTGACCCAAGGAGAGGCAGGGGTTTGGGCGGAACACATCGGAGAGAACAAACACCTCAAGACAGTCCCTTGAGGTAAAAATGGGACAAAGAGGGAGGAAGATTCTGAGTCCCAGGGACCCACGAAGAGGTTCAAGTTCATTTGGTCCACAAGGAGACTGGGAAAATAAAGACAAGACAAGTAGGTTGTCAGAAATAGCACCAGGCAGCCCTTTGGGAGTAATATTAAAATGTTGGGACACACAGACGATATACAGAGGAAAAAGTAAAGAAAAATTGATTCAATATTGCATGGTGGAATGGACCAGAGAAATGATCCGTAAAGATAACCTATACTGGCCCATGCTCGGATCATTTGAGGGTTGGATTTGTCGGGCATTAAACACATATGTGGCTCATAAAGAACCATTTAACAGAGAGGAATTTGAGTATGCTGCCCTGTGGGCAAAACAGTCCAAGCCATCCTTGATATATACCCTAAAAGAAAAAGAGGATGAAAATAAAAAGAAGGTTACCTGGGAACCCCTGGATAATCTCCCACTTCCGTATAATACAGAAAATACAGGAGACCCCCCCCCACGCACCCACTTCTCCTCCTGGTACTCCCATAGCTCTAAGAACTCGCTCCAGTCAAAGAAATACCAGGAGAGATGGTATCACCAGAGAGGAGGGAGATAACGACACAAAGGCTCGCCTTTACCCCCTGAGGGAAGTGCCATTAGCAGGACAACAGGCTGGATTAATTGGATTTGTAAATGTTCCCTTGAACACAGGGGAAGTGAGGAACTTTAAAAAAGAAATAGGAAAACTCCTAGAAGATCCTATAGGGGTATCGGAGAGACTAGATCAATTCCTCGGACCAAGTATGTATACTTGGATGGAATTACAATCTATATTAAGTATCCTATTCACCACGGAAGAACGGGAAATGATCAGACAGGCTGGAATGAGGGTATGGGACCGGGAGCATCAGATTGGACCTAGGGGAGACCAGAAATGGCCATTAAATAATCCTAACTGGGATAATCAGAATGATGTCCATCGCCAGAATATGATGGACTTAAGATGGATACTCGTTAAAGGTATCTGAGAATCAGTTCCTAAAGGACAAAATATTAATAAAGCCTTTAGTGAACAACAAAAAAAGGACGAATCCCCGAGTGACCGGTTGGAGCGGCTGAGGAAAGATCTCCAAATGTACTCCGGGATAGACCCTGACACACAAGTGGGTCAGGCACTCCTCAAAACCCAATTTATTGCTCGAATATGGGGAGATATTAGAAAGAAATTAGAAAAGTTAGACGATTGGCAAGATCGGGGGTTACAAGAATTGCTAAGAGAAGCAGAAAGCAAAAGCTAAAATCTTTACAGCTGCAGTTCGTGAAACACAGAAAGAAACCCAGCAAAAAGGGGGAGGGAAACCACGAAAACCCCCACCGAAACAAGGAAATGAAGCAGGAAATAATTCACCAAGGCGAACCTGCTTTTATTGTAACAAGAAAGGTCATATAAAGAAAAATTGTAAAGAACGGATACAGGATGAAAAAAAAAAAGTTCCAGGAAGACAAATAGGGATGTCAGAGGCTGTATGTACTGGGGACCATACCATCCAAAGAGCCCTTGATAAAATTAAGGATCGGTCCCCAGGGAGAGGAGGTGGAATTTCAGTAGATACAGAAACCAAAAAATCCACAATTAAACACCTACCAAAAGGGTGTAAACCTAGTAGAGAAACAGCACTCGTGGTTGGAGCAAAAGGTGAACCATTTCAGGTCCCTATTATTAAAAATGTGCAAATTGAGACCCGGAACAAAATTGAATTAAAAGATCTGCTGTTACTGCCAGAGGCAGAAAATAATTTATTGGGGAGGGATTTAATAACAGCATTGGATTTGAAAACTGAAGTATCCCAAGAGCAGTTTAAAATTTTTGCTTTAACCCAAAAGGACGAGGAGCAAATATGTCCTGAGGTGTGGTACACCCCTGGGGAAATAGGGAAGTTAAAAATGAAACCTATCAAAGTGAAAATCACTGATCCCGATTTGCCTATCCGAGTTCATCAATATCCAATATCACTGGAAGGGAGACGGGGCCTTAAGCCTCTCATAGAAAACCTTTTGCAACAGGGGGCTTTGGAACCATGTATGTCCCCACATAATACTCCTATTCTGCCTGTCAGAAAGACAGACGGGAATTACAGATTGGTACAGGATTTGAGGGCTATAAATCAGCGAACTGTTACCAAATTTCCTGTAGTAGCAAACCCTTACACACTCTTAAAAGAGTTGTCCCCTGACTACACTTGGTATAGTGTAATAGATCTAAAAGATGCCTTCTGGGCATGCCCGTTAGAGGAAAGTAGCAGAGATTGCTTTGCCTTTGAATGGGAAGATCCTGATAAAGGTAGGAAACAACAACTGCGTTGGACAGTATTGCCTCAAGGCTTTACAGAATCCCCCAATCTCTTTGGACAAGCCCTAGAAGATTTAATGCAATCTTTTGAGCTACCAGAAGGGATGAAATGGTTACAATATGTAGATGATCTATTAATAGCAGAAAAAGACCATAAATCTACTAGAAATGGGACTATATGGCTTTTAAACTTTTTAGGACAGCAGGGTTTGAATGTATGCAAAGCTAAATTGCAATTCACAGAACCAGAAGTAGAATATTTAGGACGGCTCCTGCCCCTGGCTTTAAAAAGAATAAGAGCCAGACCCAGGGGAGATATTCAATTATCTCCCTTTGAATTGATGTTTGGAATTCCTTACCCTTGTAATTCTCAGCCTAGTGGGGGGATAGAGATAAGTGATGTGTATTTGAAACAATATGTGGCTCGGATAGTGTCTCTTGTGAAATCTCTTCGACAGGAAGCTCAGCTGGCACAGACCCTGCCTTTGGACTTTGCTGTTCACAACATCCAGCCGGGACACTGGGTCCTGGTTAAGGAGTGGGAAGAAGCACCACTGGTGGCCAAGTGGCGTGGACCTTTCCAGGTGTTGCTGAGCACAGACACAGCCGTCAAGACAGCTGAACACGGCTGGACCCATCACACTCGGGCCAAGATCTCTGCAGCCCCAGAGATTTGGACATCTCAGCTGGAGGAGAAGGACGGGAAGCCGCGACTGACACTCGGCAGGAGGGGACTGGAGCAGCAGCCAGGGCGTCGACATCGGGGGAAGCCTCGTGTGCCCACCCACAGAGTGCCTGCTGAAATAGTCTGTGTGGGCATCCCTCCTCTCAGATCTCCAGGCACTGGGGGCCAACCCTTGCTGCCATTGTTTTCTTTATGTTAAGTTGTTTCTGTGCCTTCACTCGCCACAGGTGGTGTGAAAGACAACGTGAAAGTAAAAATTAAGTTAGGAAATTAGATTACACAATCAGAATGTTTCTCTTAATAATGTTCCCTTTATATTATCAGTTAGGTTGGGGCCAAGAATGGGAAAATAATTTTTTGACCTTAGGAGAAGAAGTAGCAAAAACCTTTAACCTTAGCAATTGTTGGGTCTGTGGAGGGCCAGGAGAATCTGAAAACGGGCCATGGGTGGCCAGCCCAGTTGAACCTCAAAAGTAGATTAACACCCTGAGTAAAGTCTGTAATGGAATAGGATTTTGGGATGAGGAAGGAAGTCCATGGCGGCTTCATTCTTCTGAAAAAGACACTTATTGCCTAAATAGGCAAATAGAGGACAATGGAAAAGTGGTGAAACAAATTGCAAAATGAATAAAAAAAATTAGCTCATGTACCAGCCCAAAGCTGAAAAAGATGGGAATGGGACATGTTTTCTTGGCTACCTGGTGAACTATAAGTTAAAGAACTGCTTTTTTTCCTCTTATGTGCTGTAGCAACTCTAATCTTTTTGCCAGGCATGTTCCCTTGCTTAGTACAACTTATTCAACATGTGATCAAAAGGATGCAGGTAATAGCCACGCCCACTAATTCAGATATGGTTACAAAAGGACAGAAATTGATGTCCCTCCAAATAATTACAAAACCAAAAACAACTCAGGAACAAGAAATTAAGTCAATGATACCTAAAGTTTGTAAAGACAATTATTAAAAAATAAAAGAGGAGGGGCTGAGAGGAATGTTGAATTTGTCTTTACAAATGAGCTCTGGATCTGCCTGTAGATAAGGCTAGCACTGAGAGATAAAAGAAACAATGGGATGGATTCCACTGATTGATGAATGGAAAGAGATATTTGCCTTTACAAACAAACTGTAGGGCTGCTGATAAATGAAATTGGATATCGAAAGATGAAAGAAGCAACGGGGGGGAAAACTATGAATTCTGTAAGAATTAAAAATGAAAAGGGAAGGTTATACATTAGAGAGGAATTTCAGGTATCAGGCGTTCCGGGAAGTCTGGGTTGGTTTTTCCCCTGGGGAAGAAGTCGGCGGCTGTACCGTGTGTTGTGAGCGGGGATTTCTCTGGAATATTGGGTCTTTTGTCCCAGGTGTCTGTGTGGGATAAGATTTGACAATTTAATATCTAGCAGTTATTTACTTTTTTCCCCCTTGGCCTGTGGGCTTTCTGGTTGTTAATAAACTGTTGGAGTTTTTTCCACTTTCATGTATTAATATTAATTTCGTGTTGGCGGAAAGGGATTATTGGAACCCTGTAGAGGAGATGACACTCACTCCAGGGTGTCCTCTTAAAAACCATCTCTCAAACTGAGACACCCTACAAGAGCTTAGAACATGAAATGAGCTCCACCCAGAGCTCCCAGTTGATGTGGCACCAGGAGATCCAAACTAGGAAATATCCCTGCTGGTGCTTGGAAGGAGGGAAGAGCTTCAGCAAGAACCCCCACAGCATCAAGGACCACAGGATCCACACTGGGGAGAGGCCCTACGTGTGTGGGGAGTGTGGGAAGAGCTTCACACAGAGATCAGCCTTGACCCAACACCAGCATAGAGACAACTAAGGGAAGCCCTGTGAGTGTCCCGAGTGTGGGAAGAGCTTCGTGCTCTGCTCCAGCTCCATCCCCATGGGAGGATCGGTGTTGGATGATCCCCAGTGACCCCCGTTGGGCAGAGCCCTGGTGATCCCTGTTCGGTGGGGGGAAGGGGCTGGAGAGATTTCTTTGCCCTCTCCCTGTCCCGCTGTGATTTGGTTGGTAATAAATTCCCTCGCTGTGCCCAGGCTGGCTCTGTTGTTCCCGTGCCGGTGCTCGGGGCGGGATCTCTCCTGTTCCTTCTCTCAACTCCCGGACCTGCCCTCAGCCAATCAGAGAATGCGATGGAGAAGATTCAGCCAATGAGAGAGAGCAGCTGTGATGACTCACCGCTTGCCGGGCAGACCCGCAGCACCCAGTGTTCCCCACCTGGACCCCACCCTCTCCCCCAGTCACGATCCCCCCGCGGGGTCCCCCCAGGTCCCGCCCCCAAGTCAATGGAACTGGGTATAACTGGGAAGCTTTATTGGGAGCGCTGGGAGCAGCTCGGCTTGGACAGAGTAACAGCAGGGTTGGAGGGGACACACTCCCCTCCCAAAATCAGCGAGGGGACTGAGCGTGGTATCCTGGCTGGGTCCGAGGCCACGGGGAGGGGCTGTAGACACTGCTGGCTCAGGAGTTCTGTGGGCAGAGAAAAGGTGGTGACCCCCGGCTGGCGGTCCCTAGGAGGAGCACACACACTCGGGCTGGGGGAACACGACCCCCGGGACCCCCCCTCTCCTTGCACAGTTAGTAGCTGAGCCCCAGTGCCACGAAGACGAAGCCCAACACAGAGCCCCCATCCCCATCAGCACTTTACTGTGGGCAGCGTCGGGCGACATCTCTAGGGGACCACAGGGGTCAGGACCAACCAAAACCTCTCATGGACATTCCAAGCCACTCGAAGAATCCTCCCAGTCTCCCCCAGCCCACCTAGAGCTCCTTAAAACATTCTCCTAATGTCTTCCCAGCTTCCTTGGGATCCACCAAAGCCCTTCCTGTCCCTCTCAAAATGGCATAACTCCCTCCCATTTGCTCCCCTCTGCCCCAGGACCCCCAAACCTTCTACCAGTCCCTTCACAGCCCCACCAGGATTCACCAAGACCCCTCCCAGTCTCTTCCCAGCACAACCAACCTCATTCCATCCCCTGCTTTCCAATTCCTGATCTTTTTCCAGCTCCTCCAGGTTCACTCAAATCCCTCCCAGTTACACCCAGCACCCCCAGACTCCCTTCCAGTGCCCTCCAGGATCCCCGGAACCCCATCCCACCCTCCTAACATCCTTCAAACTCCTCAGCCATTCTAGACCCCCAATCCATTATCCCAGTTTAAACTAGGCTATCTCAAACTCTCTCCCAGTTACCCCAGCACAGCCCAATCCCTCTCCCAGCTCCCCCAGCGCCTCCCCAACTCCCCCCACACTGTGGGGTCCGGGCCGTGCCCCAGTGCCGGCTCAGGGGGTGCTCCAGGCTGACGTGCTCCACCTGGAGCTGGAGCTGACCCCGTGCCGGGGGGGGTTTCCAGCAGCACCAGGAGCTGGTAGAAATCCAGTCCCCGTTGGGGACCAGGTCGGTGGCCACCACGTGGCCCGAGAGCTCCTGCTGGCCCTGGAACCAGCTCAGCTGGATGTCGGCAGGGTAGAAATCCATCAGGGAGCAGAGCAGGCAGCCGGGGCTGGGAGCTCGAGGGAACCAGCGAGATGGACACACTGGGAGGGAGTGGGGACACACTGGGATCAGCTGGGGGGGACTGGGAGATATAGGAGAGGGCTGGTGTGGCACTGAGAGCGACTGGGAATGAAATTGGAGAGAGTAGGGGAACACTGGGAGAGAGTGGAGTGGATTGGGGCAATGGGTGAAAGACTGGAGGTTTGGGATTTGACTGAAAAGGATTTGAGAGGACACTTGGATAGAGGGGAGAGATTTGGGGACGCACTGGGATGGCAGTGGGAGAGAGGCTGGAGGTCTGGGAGTGGACTGGGAATGGAATGTCTGTGGACTAAAAGGAATTGGGAAGGACTCTGGTGACACTGGGAGGGACTGTGAGGACACTGGGAGAGACTGGGATGGACTGGGAGAGCCACTGGAGTCCCTTGGGGTGAGTGGACAGGAGGCCACAGGGATGGGTATCTTAGTTTGAGAGACGATTTTAAAAAGCACACTGGAGTGAGTGCTGTCTTCTCTGCAGGGTTCCAATAATCCCTTTCCACCAATGGGAAATAAATATTAATAGATGAAAGAGGAAAAAACTCCAACAGTTTATTAACAAACAATAAGTCTACAGAGCAAAAAAACCTCCCAGACTTCTGGATATTAAATTATCAGACCTTTCCCCACACTCACCAGGGAAAATGACCCAAAATGCCAGAGAAATCCCTGCTCACAACACATTGTACAGGTGGCGCCGCTTCTCCCCCAGGGGAAAAACCAACCAGGGGCTGTCCCGAAGGAGAGGAAAGCCCGGGGCTCGCCTGCCCTTGAACTCCTCCCCAGCCGGGCTCCGCGGGCACGGTCCCGGCAGGCGAAGCAGCGGGGCTGAAGCCTCGGGCTGTTTTCTCTCCCGGCTCGGCCCGGCTCGCAGCGGCTTTGGGCTGCAGCGGCGCCGCTCCGCTCCTGCCGGCGCGGAGCCCCCGGGCTGCGACACAGCAGCTGCTCAGTTCGCCTCCAGGCACGGCAAGGCTGCCCCTGCAGCCTCTCCGAGCCAAGAAAAGGGGAAAAATCCTTTGTTTGCTTGGGGCAAAACCGCTTCTCAGGCAAACAGAAACCCACGGTGCACAGAGAGAGCCGCGGAAAACCCGAGCAGCGAGGCTTCAAAACGCCCGCGGAATGAACAAGGAGCCTCTCCCCGCCCCGGCCCCGCACACATCCCCTCCCGGGCTGCCGGGGTTTAGATACAATAACCATTCTTTGGGCACAAAGCAGAGGATCGTGGAATTACCATCACAGTAACTCACTGAAAGACAATCGTGTACACAATAATCACATGTATCTATCTATCTATAAAAGCATGTACTGCACTCTGGATACAGCAATGTGCTCTAGGACAGGAGTGGAGAGGCTGAACGGACACCAGGGGAGAATGGGAATCTACGGACACAGCAAACCCTCCAAGGGCTTCAACCTCATTCCCAGCTTTTCCGTGTTTCCAGGGCTTTGACTGCTGGATTTGAATGAACTGAGGCGTCACCGTGAAAAGCAGAGCAGTCTGGAACCAGACACTGCTGCTGGAGTCAAAGTCTGGACTTGTCACATCTCAGATTTGAAAATATATTGAATAAAAAACTCCCTTAACCACAACGTTTCCCAGCACATCCCTCCTCGCACATTACAAAATACACGGAATCATTTATATAGGGTAAAAAATAAAGTAAAATATACATTGAAAATGTTCCCTGATGAAAAGTCACGTTGAGAAAATACAAAATAATGAAGTGTGTCTAGAAAAGCCGGCTGTGATTTCTCAGGTATTTGGCTCAGTGTCAGCTCCGAGCCGGGCTCTGTCTCCCAGGTGCCCAAGTGCCCGGGCCAGCTCTGAGCAGCCTCTCCCGGCTCTCCAGCCCGGCTTTGCCCCGGCTCTGCCCCGGGCAGGCACTCGGTGTTTCCGTGGTGCCCCTGCCCCGCTCAGCTCCCCGTGCCCTGCAAAGGCGCCGAGGCTGCGCTCGGTGCCCCTGGGTGTCACTGAGCGAGGCACTGACGAGCCCCGGTGCCCGGGCACAGCCCTGAGGGACACCCCTCGTCCCCGGCCTCCCGCGGGACACGGAGCCACTGCCCACAAGGCCCTGGCACGTCCGGCCCGGCCAATTCCTCCTGCCCCGGCCAGCCCGGGCTGCAGCCCCAGGGCTCTGCAGGCCGGGGCTGGGGCTGCCGGCTCCCACCGTGGCCAAAGCCTCCCAGGGCTCTGGCCACGCCAGGGGCTACAAGGCCACGAGGCCGGGGCTGCTCCGGGCCGCTTCCAGGCTGTCCCTCTGCTCTTGGGTGCCGGGGGTGGCCCTTTGTGACACGGGCGTGTGTCAGGGCCCTCGGTGATGCGGGACATTGTGGTGCTGTCATGAATGAGATTGAAATCCATTGAAATCCATTTATCCATTCATCATTAATGAGAGTATTTAAGATCGCTTAAAAATTGGTGACAAGGGCATGAACAAAAGTCAGATTTAATATTAAATGACAAAGCACAAGTTTGTTGGCAAGATTCACTCTACTGCCTACAGGACAGCTGAGGCACAACAAGGGAAAACAAGCAACAACAAAACCAAACAAAATCCAGGCAACCAAAACAGAAATGAACTGAGAACTCCCTAGGGGAGTGTGGGTGGGTGTGTGCTGTGTTTATGCGCATGGGACAAAAGAGAGTGCGGGCAAGGATTAAAAGGAGCACGGCCTAAAAATTTTACAACTCTAAACAACACTTTAACTTCTCCCTTAATTTGTCACTTAACTTATACCTTAGCCCCTGCAATGCAACAGAGGTACAACACTGAACTAATACCTAACTTAACTTATAACTTAACGTTAAGAATTCCACGGAGGAATAACACTTAACAGCATTTAACCTAACTTATAGCTATAACTTCCAAGTTGTACTTAGCAACTTAATAGAAAAACACCACTTAGCTTGACTTACATTTAACAATCTAGCAATAGAATAACCGAAGTATTTAAGAAAGTTCATAACTATAACTAAACCTTGCATACAGACCTTAGGTATCCAAGGTACTTTCACATCTAGGAATGTAAGATTTCTCCCAGATTTGCTGTAGCATATGTGCAGGGGCACACACACAGACAGTACACTCAGTGCAAGCAAGGTACCTGGGAAAAATTCCCCTCAGAGCTCAGTGAAATCCTCCCTTCAGATGTTTTTGCCTCTCCCACTGGCCAAAGGATGGGGCCTTGAGCAGTGAGGGTATGGGCCCAGGACACGTCGTGTTTCAGCGATCCTCCAGGCACAGCAAAGCCGAGGGTTTGCTGGCTCTGAGAGGCCCCTCAGAGGGAGACTGCTGGTCACAGCCCACGGTGGCCCAGGAGAGCTCAAAGGTCTCCTTTTGGATTTCTGCTGACAGGGTCACAAGAGGGTGGGCTCCAGTCATAACAATGTTTCATCTTGACCTCAGTCTGGGTGGGCACTTTCTCTAGAAGTGGGGGAATGCATCCCCACACTGGGATCTCAGGGGTACCCATGGCCTGAGTGACGCTGGCCCGATGCCAGGCACCCATCAAAGCCAATATGACCCTGCCCCTCCAGCTGCACAGGGGACAGAAAATTTAACAGAGAATTTCTGGCTCAGATTAAGACAGGGAGAGATCGTCCAAAAACAACAGAACAGGCATCACAGACCCAGCCTGGGAACAGGGAGGAAATTTATTACCAACCAAATAGCTCAAAGACAAGGAGAGTGAAAAGTTCTCTCCAACTCCTTCCCCCCACCCAACAGGGATCACCAGGGCTATGCCGAACGGGGGTCACTGGGGATCATCGAACACCGATCCTCCCATGGGGGATGGAGCTGGAGCAGAGCACGAAGCTCTTCCCACACTCGGGGCACTCACAGGGCTTCCCTTAGTGGAGCCTCCGCTGGTGTTGGGTCAAGTGAGAGCTCCTGGAGAACCTCTTCCCACACTCAGGACACTCGTAGGGCCTCTCCCCAGTGTGGATGCGCCGGTGCCTCATGAGATGGGAGTTGCGGTTAAATCCCTTCCCGCAGTCGGGGCAGCGGAAGGGCCTCTCCTCTGTGTGAATCCGCTCATGTAGGAGGCGATCGGAGCTGGTGTGAAACTTCTTCCCACACTTGGGACACTCGTAGGGCCTCTCCCCAGCGTGGATGCGTCGGTGTTTCTTCAGGTAGGACATCCACCCAAAGCTCTTCCCACATTCCAAGCAGGTGTAGGGCCGTTCCCCTGTGTGGATCACCTGGTGCTTCATCAGATCAGAAATCGTCCTGAAGCTTTTCCCACATTTCCCACACTCGTAGGGCTTTTCCCCAGTGTGGATCATCTGGTGCTGGATCAGGTGGGAGCTGTAGCTGAAACCCTTCCCACATTCCAAGCACTTGTGCGGCTTCTCCCCTCCAGGAGGCTTCTCCACCAGCTCTGAGCTCTGCCTGGATCTCCGGCCGCCTTCCCGGCTCAGGGAGGGTCTTTCCTCCTCGCAGCTCCCTGGGCTGGGTTTGCAGCTCCTCCTCCTGAGGGATCTCTGGGGCTTTTCCTCCTCCTCCATCTGCCCACACCTTCGGAATGACAAGTCCTAGTTTGAGGAAAAGAACAAGATAAGAGGTACTTGGGCTGGGGGCTTCTCCTTTCCCAAGATCATCTCAGGAAGTCACTAAGCATCTTGTGTCTGTGTGTAAGAACCTTCAAAACACCAAGATTCAGCCCAAAAATCCTCCAAAGATCAAGATACACCTCAAACCCCACGCCCCCAAACAGCAAGACTGGGCCAAAATCCTCTCCAAAATAGAAAGATTAAGGCCCTGCAAATAAACTAAATCACCAACAGCCCAATAAAGCTCAGAAACACTAAGATTCATCCCTGTGAAAATCGTGGAACCCTCTCCCTTGTCACCTGCTGCATGTGGGGGGAAAAACACTCCTAGGGCTGGAGGGGAGGCTGCACATACAGGGAAGGGTGGAACCTTGTGCTGCTTCCCGTTTCTGCTCATCCTCCTCCTCTGTTTTCGCCAAATGTCCTCACACTCGTCTTCCTCCTACTATTCCTCCTCCTCCTGCACAATCGCACCTTCTTTTCCCACGTGCAGTATTTGACCATTTTGTGCTTCAACCCTGCTTTTCCTTCCCTTCTTTTGCTGCCCCCAGGCCCAGCACCCACTGCCGGCTCCCTCTTCCCCCCAAACCCACAGCATCCCAGCGCAGGGGCAGCGATGGAGCTGGGGCAGCTCGGGCTGGGGCAGCGCTGGGCTCTCGGCCGCTCCCGCCCGCACTCGCTCCCCACTGCAGCCGCTGCCGCCACCACAGCGCGGGGGGGCCCGGCCTTGGCGCTCCCCCCCTCCCACCTCCCCAAATTCCCCTGCCGGGGGGCGCTGGGGCCAGGAGACAGACGAGTGACAGATCAGGGGGGCTGGGAAGAGTCGGCAGCCAGAGAGCACTGAAAATCTCACCAGTGACTGCAGTGGGATCTTCGGGGACTAAACATGGCAGGGCACCCATGGAGGGTAGAAAGGGAAAACCAGGAAGGGCTCCTGGCCAAAGGGATGATGATCCCAAAATATCTCTGAAGGGGCCCTTGGCAGCATGTGGAGGGAGTTTGCACATTCCCCAGAGGTAATCAAGGACATGGACACCCAGGGGGGCAGTAAGGGAAGTCGAGAAGGGATTTAGACAACAGGGGATGGATGGTGTTGGTGTGCTGAGAAGGGATTGGGTGAAGAGGAGTACGCAGGAATATGGTTCAGGCAAGATGCAGCAGGAGCACTCTATCTGGGAAAAAAAAAATGAAGGACGGTAAAGAGGAGGAAGAGAAAATTTCTGAGGATGGGGATGTTTTTCAGCAGGCTCTTATCCTCACAAGTTGCCAGCTGCTGCAGATCCTTTGTATCCCCGGTTGCCAGGACAGGCACACAAGGAGGTCAGGATTGCAGGGGGTTTCTCTGTGCTGGGCAGCGGCAGGAGCGGGCGCAGAGGGGCGGCACCGGGAGCACGGGCTGGGGGCCTGTGGGGAGCTGCGGGGCCGGGCCGGGGCTGTGGGGCAGCCGGGGCTCAGCGCCGGGCGCTGCCTGAGCCCAGCACCCCCCGGCAATTGCAGGCCCGGCAGTGGCCCCCGGCCCCCAGGAGGCTGCGGGACGCCCCGGCCGCTGCCCGGCCCCGTGGAGCTGCCGGCCCTGCCCGCCGGGGGGGCCGCGTTTGGACACTGCGGCAGGACAGGCACCGGCTCTGGGATACGGGCTGGCCACGGCAGCCACAGCACAAGGAACAGCAGGACAAAGGAACAGCTGGGAAATGGGCATTGGACGGGCAAGCATCCAGATTAGCTTTTAAGCATTTTCCTTGGGTCAGTGCAGAAAGGAATGATTTAGCAGAAAGCTCAGCAGCTGTCAGAGGATGAGCACCCCCAGGCACTGAGGGGGCTGCAGGAGGGGCAGAAGAAGCCCCTGGAGCACTTGGTCACAAAGGCACAGCAGGGGAATGCAAGAAGGGATGAGGAAAAGGCCAAGGGGAAGGCAAAGGCCATGGCAGAGTTTCTACAGCCCCTGAGGGATGAACCCCAGGGCCCAAGGGGGCCCCAGCACCCAGGGGCTCTCACATCCTTACACCATCTTCAACCAGGTGCCCTCCTCACACTGCCACCATTCAGTCCTTGATGGCAAAGATGCTTTCTGGGGATGCACACTTACACAGGGTGGTAAACTGGATTTTGCCTTTGATTGGGAACAAGAGGTAGAAGGGAAAATGGAAAAGACATGGACGGTCCTTCTGCAGGGATGCACGGAAGCACCAGCCTTATTGGGGCAAGCCTTGCAGAAAATATCACAAGATTTTTCCCAACCCCCAGGGATTGGATTAATGCAGAATGTGGATGACTTGCTGCAATCAGGAGGACGAGAAGTCGTAGAAGAAGCCTCTGTGAAATGGCTGAATATTCAGGATAAAAAGCATCTTTGAGTACTTGAAATAAAAGAGGAAATGGTGGAGAAAAGTGTTAAATAATCGGGATGTATTTTGAATGAAGTTTTGTGGTGTACTGACCTAGAGAGGATCTGGAGAAGCTCAGAAATAATCCAGGACTGAAAAGGAGTTGCAAGAATTCTGAGGATTAATAGGAAATTGCAGGACCTGGATTGAGGATTCCCTGTTCTAGCCAGAATATTGTATAACTTTTTAAACCCCAATAGCTTCAATGTTGTGCTATGGACAAGAGAAAAGAAAGAAAAGCTGAGAAAATGAAAAATAACAAAACAACTGGCGCCCTAGCTATGGCTCTTCAAGTCTCAGAAATGAAATTTGGATTGTATGTGTGTTTTAAGTTAGTATTATATTATGTTATTGGCTTTTTGCAAATATTAAAAATAATGTTGTATGTTGGAAAACTTTGCTGTATGAATATAGTTTTAGTTCTGCGATTAACAGAACTTATAATTAGTAGTGATAAATATTTTTTTTTTACTATAACATTTTGATTTAAAAGGCTTTTGTTCATATAAATAACTCAGAGAATTGTAAAAACGATAATCAGGAAATTCTTCACATTCCTGGATTATGGGCCACCAAAACCCCAGGGAAGGAAAAAATGATTTACAGGTTGGAGGGGAATGATTCTGAATAATGCATGAAGGTCTATGAATATGCAACATGTTGCTGCATTTAGGAAGTGTTTTCTGAGTCAGTGTGTGCCCTTGGCTGAAGGCCAAGCATCCGGCCATTATAACCTTTGGCCAGAGCCAGGGCAGATATTCAATTATCTCCCTTGGAATTGATCTTTGCAATTCCTTACCCTGGGAATTCTCCACCTAGTGCGGGCTGGAGATAAGGGATGGATATTTCAAGCAGTCTGTGGCCAGAATCCTGTCTCTTGTGAAATCTCTGCCACAGGAAGCTGGGCTGGCACAGAGCCTGCCTTGGCACTTTGCTGTTCACAGCATCCACCCAGGACTCTGCCTCTCAATTACACTCACACACTGGGCTGCCTGCGATTCCATTGCTGGAAAATATACAAGCTTTAAATTTTTTTACATTTCATTTTACTAGTCAGGCTCGGTTTGCCTTTCTCTCAGGAAAGAAATTTTAAAAGGTATTTTTTATGGACTGTCAGACCACTCAACAGAGATGAGTTTAACATCTCAACAGACTGGGAATAGCCCAAAAGATACCAACAAAGATAATAAACATCAAGGAACATCAATGAAACATCAGCAAACATCAAGGAACACCCAGACACTGCCCCTGGCCCAGATGGAGACACCTGGTCTGGAAAAGGCTGAGAAGGAAATTCAGGAATGTGGATCTAATTAACATCAGAAGAGGAGAAATCCGTGTGCAATAGGAAACCAAATACTAAGAACTACACAACCTGGAAGGAATAAACACTAAACCAATGAATTTCATTGGGTTCAGACTGTAAAAGGTTTAGGAAAATTCTAGTAAAATTCACGTCTCATGGAACGATTTTCTCTGCACACCCGGGCTATGTGTGGATGAAATTATTTCTGTTGCACATCCTGACCAGAATCAAGTAATGCTTTGACTCTAACACTAAAGACATTATTGAAGAGTTTTTCTTTTTCCTGCAGTTTCAGTGACAAGATTACACAATTAGAAAATTTTTTCATATTAATCCTACTTTTATTTTATCAGTTAGGTTTGGACCAGGGGTGTGACAAGCAATTTTTACTCCTAGGAGAAGATGTAGAAAAGACTTGATTGCATTGGAATATTTTTCTCTATATTTGTGGCTGACTCTTAATGATGGCAGAATTTCGGAATGGGTTTTTCAATGCTCACCTTTAAGTTGCATTTTGCAAACTTAGAAGAGTATTAATCGTAAGGCTTTAACACATAAATAGTTAATACAAAATCGTTAAAAAAAAAAAAAAAGAAAAATAAAGCAGATTGTGAGGGTGGACGTGTGAATCACCTAATAGCTGCTCTGGAAGAAAATCCTAGTTCCAGGCAGCCAGCAGAGGAGTTTTAGAAATGAAAATTAACATTGCTCTGGAAAAGTGTGGACAATGCCCAAGGGCCTTCTTGCCAGGGGGAGGAATTTTCCTGAGTCCATCTGCCCCTCACCCCCAGCTCTGCCTGCTTGCACAGATGGAATTTGCACAACTAAAGGCAGAGCCCATAGTGAGGATATCTGACTGCAACAGAAACTGGTTAAGCTGCAAAGGGAAACAGCAAACGGAGAATATTGAGCAAATTTCATGAAAAAAAGTGTGTGGGGGGGGGATCATCCCTCTCCCCAGAGCAATGAGGTGTTTTTGCTAGTCCAGAGAAATGCGTTGGGAATCCAAACATTTTATAATTTCATAAGATAAAACTGGTCAATTGATGCAGCCGTGGCAGGAGGGAGCACCCAAAAAAGGGAAAAAGATGAACGGCCACCAGAACAAATGCTACAACACCATGGACCAGCCCCTGGGATCCCTAACGAATTCATATCAGGACACAGAAAACCCATCCATAATTTGAGTGGCATAATTAGGTTAAAAAGTATCCTTGAAATAATAACCAAGCAGACAGCTCCAGCTCCTGACCTTCCTGCTGACCAAGCCGCTGAAATGAGGAACGAGACATTTCACCATGGGATGGAATCAGATTATCTACTTACAGAAGAAGGAGGAGATTGTGGAAAATTAAATGACGCAAATGGCTGTTTGCAAACAGATGCTAACCGAAAAGTGGTGAAACAGATAGCAAAGGAAATATGAAAATATCTCGTATTCTGGAGAAGGGATGGGAATGGAAGAAATTTTCGTGTTTCCCTGGCAGACCATGGCTTAAACGAATGCTGCTCCTCCTCTGACGTGCTGCAGCAACTCTCAGCTTTTTACCATGCACGACACCTTGCGCCAAAGAGGATGCAGGAAAAGAGATTGAGTCAATGGAAATTAAAAGTTTGTAAAGGCAATTCTTGAGAAAATGAGAGAAGGAGGGATTGAAAGCAGTATGATTAATATCGTAGTAGGAGTGCATATTAAGGGGGACATGCAGTAGGCGGATCGGGAAGTCTGAACCCTCCAAGTACCACAGCCAGTAGGGAAGGGGAGAGGGAGGTGCAGAAGAGAAAATGAGGATAAAAAGGAGGCTGCGTTTTAGAGACCGCATGGCAAATGCCGCATGGCCTCTCTCTTTGTTCATCAATAAAGTCACTTTTACAGGACTCCTCTGTCTCCTCTGGGCACACAAACCTCTGGCCACGGGAATTTTCCCGCACAGCCCCGGGCACAGGGCAGACACCTCTGTGCCACCCACAGCAACCGGGACGAGCCAGCGCTGCTCCGGCACCGGCTCCTGCCGAGGCCCCAGCGGGAAGGAGACCGCGGGCAGCCGCTCCCGCAGCGCCCTCAGCCCAGCGCCAACACGGGCCGGCACCGGCACAACCAACCCGCCAGAGCCCCCTGCCGCCCCCGAGGCCCGCAGCGAGCCCCGAGCCCCCGCACAACCGAGCGCGGCTCCCACCTGCGCTGGGGCCGCCTCCGAGCTCCGCCGCCGCCTCCCCGGGCTCCGGCCGCTGCCGCCGCTGCCGGGCCCGCACAGACGCTGCCACAATGGCGCCTTTGCTGCTCTGCCCAATCAGCGCGCGACAACCAGGAGTGACATTGGCACAATCAGCCAATGGCAGCGAGGGCCGGGCTCTGCACACGGCCCAGCCTCGGCCCGCGCTCTCAGGGCCCCCCGGGCTGTGGGAGGGCAAAGGCGGAGATGAGGAACAGCCCTGGAACGGGCCCGGGCCCGAGCCGCCATTGGCCTGGAAACACAAACAAAGTTCTCCGCAGCTCCCGGCACGCCTTTCCCAACCCTGTGTGAAGCAGCGGGAAGCCCTGGAGCCTCACTTCTCCTACCCCTAATTAGGAGCGTCTGTGCATGGCTTTGATTTCCCCCAAAACAGAAAATTGTCCCAAATTCATGGGGATGAATGGGGGAGGGGAGAAATTTCTGGCAGAAAACTCCAAAAACTCAGAGCGGGATAATGAGAAGTAAATGGAGACCTTTCAAAACAGCTTTCCCTCACCCCTCCCTCCTTCCAGCTGCACCCCCTACCCCGGCATTGCAGGGTGGGAGAAACGACGCTCACTTTTATAATTTTAAAGGTTTATTTAATCTTAAAAAAATGTAATAGTGGACTGGTGAGAAGCGACAGGTGTTGGAAAGGATAAGGATTTGACAGGAAGGTCTCACAGTTATGTATGTATAACAGAAAGGTCTTTGAATGTAGAATCTGAAGAAGGAATACAAATCATAGCAAATTTTGATGTAGAAGGAAAGAATTGCTGAGCCAGTCTTACTGGGTAACCAGAAGGCAAAGAGCAAATTAGTTGGAAGGGGCTTTTATGATTTAGAGCAAAGGATAAACCACCTCGAACAAAAGATTTTGGAAAAAAGTTTTTACCAAGCAAAAAGATTTTCACAGACAAACAAGAAAGCCAATGTTGCAAGCAGAGAAAATATCTCAGAATTTTCCACTGCAAGAAAACTGAAAAAGAACTTCTAGCTTAAACTGTAACATAGTAACCTTTTGTGATTGGACAATCGTAACATGAATATGGTTATGTTAGTAGTAAGGACAGGCTATAGGTAACAGTAAAGGTATCGATTGGGTGTCATGTATTGAGATGCTCTGTAATGAAAGGTATAGAATGCATTGTAACCAGAACTAGAGATGCTTCAGACGAACCTACAGCTGTGGCTGAAAAGGCTCCATGACCTGTGAATTGCTGCATCATCTGGATACAATAAACAGCATTTGAAAGAGCCACCTGGAGCCCCACATCCCTCGTTTCTGGCTCTTACACAAATGCAGAGCTGAGTCCTTTGTTTGAACTGCTAAAAGGAGACTCAGACCTTTTATCACCTAGAAGACTCAGTTCACAAACTCATCAAGCCCTGCAGGGCAGAGCTTAGCAAAACGGCAAGGTGCACTATGTGCACTTCTTTTCATATTTTTGGCACAGCTAAACAGCCTCATGCTTTGATACTTCAATGGGACTCCGATGAACCAGACCCTTTGTTTATCATTGAATGGATTTTTTTGCCACACCAAGCAACCAAAGCCATCAGTACCCAACATGGAATGATGGCACAGCTGATTGTTAAAGCCCGACAGAGACTAACTTCCCTGGCAGGAGTGGATTTTTCCACTATTTACATGACTATTACCACCTTTTATTTGGATTGGATATTTCAGGAATCTGAGGCTATTCAGATGGCCTTTGCTGAATTCAGCGGGCAAATTTCAATACACCCACCAAAGCATAACCTTTTAACCCCTTTATTCCAATTGATAGAAAAACCAAAGAGAAGTGAAGTCCCACTTAAAGCTTTAACAGTATTTACAAATGGTTCTGGTCGCTCTCATAAATCAGTGGTGGTATGGAAGAGATCCCTCACCTGGTGCTCGGAAATCAGATGTGCCCACAGTTGAGGGGTCTCCCCAAATTGTTGAACTAGCTGCTGTTGTCAGAGTTTTTAAAAAATTTTCTGATCCCTTTAATTTGGCAACAGATTCAGCTTATGTTGCAGCAATTGTGATGACAGCTGAAGCATCAATTTTGAAAGAGGTTGAATATTCACAACTCTTTTATTGGTTACAGCTTCTTGTTTTTTCCTTAGAAAATAGAACATCTCCTTATTTTGTTATGCATATTCGATCACACACAGACCTTCCTGGATTTTTGGCTGAAGGGAACAGGCAGGCTGATCTTTTAGCAATGCATGTACTAAATTGTGTACAGAAGATGGACCAAGCTAAATTGAGTCATTCATTTTTTCTCCAGAACGCTGCTGCTTTGATTCAGAACTTTGGCATTACTAAAGCCCAAGCTTCAGTAATTATCACTGTTTGTCCTGACTGTCAAAGGTGTTATTTTCCTTCTATTGCAGGAGGTGTTAATTCCCGAGGGCTTCAAAGCCTTCAAATCTGGCAAAGAGATGTTACCCATTTTGCTGAGTTTGGCTGTTTAAAATACATTCATTCCTCCATTGACGCCTTTTCTGGCGCTCTTTTTGCATCAGTCCATTCAGGGGAAACAGCTAAAGATGTCTGCAGACACTTTACTGCTGCTTTTGCAACTCTTGGTGCACCTTCTGAGGTGAAGACCAACAACGGCCCAGCTTATACTTCCCATCGAGCTGCTGCCTTTTTTGCTCTATGGGGAATTAGTCACAAAGCAGGTATCCCTCATTCCCCAACAGGCCAATCTAGCATTGAATGAGCTCATGGCTCTCTTAAGCGTCTTTTAATACTACAAAAAGTGGGAGCTGGAGATGGCACCCCTGCCGAGAGACTGCAGAAAGCTCTTTATGTTTTTAACTTTTCGAAATGTTCTTTTATGGACCCCAATCCACCAACTGTTCACATTTTAATTGTAATTCACAATTGCAACATAAGGAAAGGCCCCCTGTTTTAATAAAAGATCCAGAATCCCGTAAAATGTTGGGGGCTTATCCTTTGATCACCCGGGGTCGAGGTTTTTCTTGTGTCCTTACAGAGAATGGTTCCAAGTGGATCCCTGAAAATAATGTGAAGCCATTTCGAGAACCCCTGAATGCAGCACTGGAGGATTCGCCTTTAACTGCAGCACCTGAAGACCCACCTGTAATACCACCATGGAAGGAGGACACCCAGGAACAGGACTTTTAACTGAGGCTGACTGTGTTAGACATGCTACTCTGCAAAATAGAGCAGCAATCGACTTTTTGCTTTTAGCACAGGGACCTGTGGGTGAGGAATTCGATGGGATGTGTTGCCTTAACCTTTCTGACCACTCCCAGCCCATCTATGCCAGCATTCAAGCCCTGAAAGAAGGTGTCAATAAACTTCGGGTAGATCATGGGTACGACTGGCTGAACTGGCTCTTAGGGCACTGGGGACTCACTGGCTGGGTTAGGAATTTAGTTCAAATAGGTTTGTATGTATTAGGCATCATATTATGCATTGTAGTAGTTATTCCTTGTATTTTACAGTGTGTTAAGAATTTAATAGACAAATCGCTTAAGAGTGTATTTTCAGTTAAAAGAAACGGGGGAGATGTGGATATGGGTAATGCAAATGAGACTGATAGTACTGCAGATTTAATCAGCAAAAGCAGCCTGACAACGAGGATGCCTGGCAAGAGCAAACAGAGACCTGACTGCAAGAGGACTGGATCAAGTCTGGGTTATGGAAAATAAGATTTTACTAAGTCCAAATTGGGAGGAATGTTGAATTTGTCTTTACAAATGAGTTGTGGCTCAGCCTATAGATAAGGCTAGCACTGAGAGATAAAAGAAACAATGGGATGGATTCCACTGATTGATGAATAGAAAGAGATATTTGCCTTTACAAACAAACTGTAGGGCTGCTGATAAATGAAATTGGATATCGAAAGCAACGGGGGAAAACTATGAATTCTGTAAGAATTAAAAATTAAAAGGGAGGGTTATACATTAGAGGGAAATTTCAGGTATCAGGCGTTCCGGGAAGTCTGTGCCTATCAAGTACCTCAGCCAATGGGGAAAGAGAGAGGGAAATGCGGCCGGGAAAATAGGATAAAAAGGAGGCTGCGCCTTCCAAAAATTTGAGAGATGCCAGGGGAATGTCCCATGGCCTCTCCCTTTATTCGAATAAAGCAAAAAGGACTCCTCTGTCTCCTTTTTGGACATAAACCTCTGGTGTTTGTGGATTAATTTTCCTGACATAGGTGACCCGGGAGAGGGACCTCGCCCCCAATATCTTGGGCCGTCCTGGCAGGGTTTTTTTGAAAGGGGGAGGGATATTTGGAGCTCACCCGAAGTATCTTTGGGTCTCCCTGTTTGTGTATTTCGGGAGGCGGCGGGCGGAGCGATGTTTGCATCTTGCAGGGCTCCAGAGCTGTCCCGAAATCCCCTTTTGGGGGATCCTGCGGGGTCCCCGGGTGGTTTTTTGGGGATGTCTGGGTGGCGGCTGCAGACAGAGCCCCGGCGGTGGGTGGGGGATGGAGGTCCCCGGAGCCCCGTGGCGATCGCCCGGGACTGGCAGGGCGAGGGGAGCAGCCTTGAGGGGGGGGAAGCGAAAAGGGGAGAGCCCCGGGAGTGCCGGAGCCTGAAATGGGGGCCTGGAGAGGGGGGACCCCGAGAGCCGGGAGTGAGGGGAGCCTGGAGAAGGGGCAGCTCGGAGAAGGGATGAGCCTGGAGACGGGGAACCCCTGGGACACCAAGGTGGGGACAGAAAGGGGGGGACCCCTGTGAGCCCTGGCAGGCCAGAGCAGGGAGTCAGGGGAGGAGGCGCCCCTGGGAGCCCAGAACTCTCGGCATCCCTTAGTGCCACCCAGAGAGGGGCACCCATGGGACCCTCAGCAGCCCAGAGAAGAGGGAACCCCAGAATCCCAAAGTGGGGAGACCAAAGAGGGGGGATCCCTGGGATTCCCGGGAAGCCTGGAGCATCGGGACACCCTGCAGAGGAGGGACCACCAAATATATGCAGGATCCAGGGCATCCAGGACAAGGGGATCCCCAGAACGTCATAGTGGAGACCCCTGTCTTGGGGTGACTGTATGATGCCTGTACCCACAAATCGTCTGTTCTGCTGGTGTTGGATATTGAATTCTGCAGTTTTAAGACTGGTTCCAGGAGTGAAGGGTGGGAAAGAAGAAATGCAGAGTTTGTTATCAGAGACTGCACAGGCTCCCCCACATTCCTGCTCACAGACTGTGTTGTCTGCAGTGGACAGCCAGAGAGAACTCTCTTTTTTTGCTTTTGGTTAATTTTTCTGGCTAGCTGAGGCAGAGAATCTCCCTGGACTGTGTGTTTTGGGTTTTTTTCCTTTTTCCTGGAACTGTTTGAACCTGCTCTGGACTGAAAACCCAGAAGGGCACCGGGAGCTCACACCTGTGGCCCACCAGGCCTGGCCTGGGCCGTGGCATTTCCCAGCACAGGAGGGACTGAGAACAGACTGAGTGAGCCGGGCAGCCCAGGGAAAGAACTCTTCTAAATCTGTCATCTCTTGGGAACAGCGAGGGGTTTTGCTGTTTGGTTTTGTTCATTTTTGTGCTGGGAGGTGTACTGCCTGTTGAATAAACAGTATTTTCTCTTCCCACTTCTCTCCGAGGGAATATTTTTTTCCTGAGCTGGCTGGGGGAGGGACGGCTTGAATCTGTTTCATAGAGGGACCCCATTCAGAGGTTTCCTACCAAATTTGCCCTAAATGAGCACAAATACTTTTTTGGCACCCAATGCGTTGCAAGAAAGTGGAAAAGAAAACCTGTTCTGATTGCATTTTGGTTGGAGGGGTGGAGGCCTTTATGTGTCTCGGGTCCCCAGGCTTTTTTGAGGTTTTAATACCTTTCTGGTCTCTGGGCTTGTTTTCTTATCTGGAGATGGCTCCAGTAGTGTCATTAACATGCAACTTTTTCAGTAGAGGAGCACGAATTAGAATAGCTGTTGTGCTGGGCTCAGTGATAATGATTTATAGAAAGTTTATAAAGCTACTGGAGTTTGTTCTAGGTATCTATGGTTTATGGTTTCTTCGTCCTACCCTGCATCCCAGTTCCAACAGCATGTTTTGGGAGTTCATTAGTAATTGCATCCAGTTTGTTAGAGGAGGAGCACGGGATGAGGCTTTTTGGCCTTTCCTTCTCCCTTGAATCTGTTTAGACATTTGTTGAGAATGTTCAGTTTCCCCTGAATGTCAAGGATACCACTGTCCTGGTATTTCATCTGGTAACCTTCCTCTGCACAGTCTGCAGCCTCTCTAGAATGAGGGCTGAGATGTCCAGAGGAGCTGATGGGACCCCTGATCCAGGAGTAGGCCCAGGCGTGGAAAATTCTGAGTGGGATGGGGAATGGGAGAGAATGGGCAGAACCCTGAAGAAATTTTCTGATCTCCCAGCCTGGGAATCTTCACGTGAACAAATTCAGAACCCAGATGAGGGGGGGAAATATCTGAAAGAGAAGTGCCATGATGATTCTAATGAGAAAAAGATCATTGCAATAAGCTGGGCCCTAGCATATGCTTATTGCACACTGGTAGATACTGTAGGGCAGCAGAGAGAGGCAGGGGGGCAGGGAGATAAATCAGCCAATACCCCAGTCACTCAGGCTGTAGCTAAACCAGACAGTGAGCCTAAGCCACTGGCAGTTGCTGTGGGAAGGAAGCACACCAGCAAAACTGATCGGCCAGTGGACGATGATGATCCAGGGGAAGGATCCTCAAAGTGAGCTCCTGGTACAAAATCAGAAGTCAGAGCAACTGAGACAGGATCAGGAGCCAATATTGAGTCCTTATCCCTGAAAGACCTTCCTGGCCTGAGAAAGGATCACACCTGATGACCTGATGAATCTATAATTAGCTGGCTGGTCCGTCTTTGGGATGCTGCAGGCGAGGCCACAATTCTGGATGGCACTGAAGCCAGGAATTTGGGATCCCTGTCACATGATCCCGTTATTGACCAAGGAATGGTGAGGGCGGCTAATCCTCAGAGTCTCTGGGCACGGGTCCTGGGAAGTGTGGCATAAAGATATCTGTGTGCAGATGATCTCTATATGCAGCAAACCCAGTGGGAGACCATAGAACAAGGGGTTCAACGCTTGAGAGAAATGGCAGTGGCAGAGATTGTTTTTTCAGATGACCTAACAACTAAGAATCCAGACTTGGTACCATGTACATCTGTGATGTGGCAAAAACTTGTACGACTTGGGCCACAAGAATACGCTTCTGCTTTAGCAACAATGAAGCTGGAGGAAAGGGAGGAGACCGTGCTCGATATGGAGAAGAAGCTCCGAGCATATGCAGATGCTGTGCATGGCCCAACACATGCCAGAATCTCAGCTGTGGAAACACTTCTACAGAAATGAGAAGATAAGATAGAGGAGAACCACAAGAAACTCAGGGAGGAGATGAAAGAGGGATTTCTCCAAATCTCGGCTGTACAGATCAAAAGTTCAGGCCACAATCGTAAGCGTTCCCCAGATGGGGAGAGAAGACCCTTCTCACGAGCTGAGCTGTGGTCTTTGCTGCGTGATTCTGGAGATAACATGAAGAAGTCGGATGGAAAATCTACTGTTGCTCTGGTAAAACTGGTGCTTGAATTGCAGGACAGTGAAATGCAGAGAGGGAGTTCCACCAAAAAAGGTGGAACTTCACCAAACTTCACCAAAAGGGAAGCAGCTCCAGTTGCCCGTAGCCAAACTGCCAGGTATGATGATGATGATGATGCTGATGACACGTCCAATCCCCTTGAAGGAACCTCCAAGACATAGCTCAGGAAAGAAGAATAACCAGGCTTAGAGGGGCCCTGCCTCTAGCCAGGTAGAGACTGGGGAAATCCAGGTTTTTTGGACTGTGTGGATTCATTGGCCTGGCACATCAGAACCACGAAAATATGAGGCCTTGGTCAACCCTGGCTCACAGTGCACATTAATTCCATCAAGGCATGTGGGGGCAGAATCTGTTTCTATCACAAATGAGGCCATGTGCCGAAGTCAATAGTCTGGGTTTAATGAAGAGTAAAGGAGAGGCAGAGGGAATGACAGAGAAAAATAGAAATGGAATAGAGGCAGGGGGAGTGAAAGAGAGTGACAGAGACAGATTAAGTAGAAAACCTCACCAGTTGGTGGATCCCAATGGCTTTCTGTGGATGCTCTCCATCTCTGTCTTCTTGGTGCTCAGGGTCCCCCACAAACACAGAGTTCAGGGGGTCCATACACACTGGGGGCAGGTGGGAAGGCCCAGGTTCCTCCCCTGGCAGGGACAAGTCTGACACAGGCTCTGGCAGCAGCCTCTGGCTCTGCTGCATCCCTTTGCATCAGGAGCAGTGCTCTGCTGCAAGGCCTCAGCAGTGAGTCTGGGCAGCGCTTTGGGGCTCTTGGATGGATTCTGGCACCTCCTCAGCTGCCCCTCACGGCAATGTGCCGTGGATGTGGCCCCGGGGTGGGGATTTTCCAGCGGAGCCAGTTTGTGTGAGGGAGGCTGGATATGGGGTTGGCTGCTTTGCAGGTGGGATTCATCTTTTCCTTCTCCATGTGCAGTGCAGAACGTCTGGCACACAGAGATCCCGGGAGCTGCTTCCTCCTGAGCCAGTGGCACTCCTGGCACTGGGCAGCGCAGGGCCCTGTGCCCCGTATATACCCCTGCAGGGCGGGGCTGTGCCATGTCACCAGGACAACAGAATGTCCCCATCCCCACCGTGTCATGATCCCACAGAGAGACCCACAGGGGGGTCGGGGCCAGGAGGGCTCTAGAAAAGTGCAGTGCACGTGTGCCAGTGTGCAGAGCTCTGTGTGCACACACAGACACCGAAGTGCACACGTGTGTCAGTGTGCACAGCTGCACACACGGATATTTTCTAGCGTGTCCAGATGTAAGAGTGCCCGTCCTGCTTTGCACAGTGTCCATGTGTGCGGGTGTGCACAGCACTGTTCACATCTGTGCACTGCTGTGTACACGTGTGTGGAGTCTGTGCACAGCTCTGTGCTTGTAGGTGTGCACAGCTCCGCAAGGGTGAGCACGGCTCTGTGTGGGACATCCGTGTGTCAATGACACTGCACGTATTCGTGTGCACGAGCTCTCTAAGGACAACAGGTCTTGTGCTTGTGGGCAGGTGAGCATTAGTGGAGACTGTGCCTAGGTGGGTGTGTGTGTAGCACGGATGTGCTGGGGGGTGTCTGTGTGTGTGTGTCTGTGTGTCTGTGTGTCTGTGTGTCTGTGTGTGTCTGTGTGTCTGTGTCTGTCTGTGTGTCACTGCTGGGCTCTGCTGGCTGCAGTGTCCCCTGGCTCTCTGTGTACACTCTGTTCTTATAGGGATAGGAATTCGCCCCTACATAGAAGTTTGCCAAAAATATATATAAGTTGTGTACAGTGATTTCCATCAAATTAGTAGTGGTTAAGGTTCCATTGAATCCCTGTAAGATGTGCCTGCTTTGCACGGGTGTCTTTGGGACGGGTGTGTGTTCTCTAAATAGATTTCATAGTCATATCCAAAGCTTTGATTTATACTGACCTTTTAAATTTAACATGTCAAACAAGAGTTTTTCAAATACACCAAGGTACAAGTGGCATTATTATGTGCATCCACTGCTGCTCTCGCCCACGTCCCCTAGAAACTGCTGCCATCAAGACGAGAGGCCATGCCAGGCACATAACCTCTCTATAATTTAATGATCCCCAAGCCAGTTCCCTTGTGTCAGCAGTGGTGGGCAACTGCCTTGGGGTGAAGCAGGGGGGGCAGTACTGGGGTGGAAATAGCCATGAAGAATAGAACTGCCTGCTAATATGTATTTGTTCAACAATGCTTCCTGAGTCTGTGCTCTCCAGCCTCTGACTGAGTCTCAGACACATTAAGCATTTCAGTTCCTTGTTCCAACACTCAACAGAAGCTGCTATGTAGAAAAATCCTACCTTATGTACATTTTCTTCAGTGTCTGTATTTTAGAGAAAGACCAGCTTTTAACCCCTCAGTGGGGAGTTCCCTTTCAGGTCCTGCTCACCACTGAATCGGCTGTGCCAACTGCAGAGTGGGAGTGGACTCATGGCAACAGAATTAAAGGTCCAGTAAAAGAACCCAAAGAATAAACTATAACATCCAGACAGGGAGAGATAGAATTGACTCTCAAGCTGAGAACTAGAGATAACCAAAGTGAGGTCAAGCTTCCACCAGACAGCTCCAAGACTGCTTTAACTAACAGTTTAAGGGGGAGTTTGAACCATATCAGCTATTAATGTAATTGTCCTGTTTTAATGGATGGAAATTACAAGCATCTGTTTAAGGAAAGTACACAGGGAACCGTAAGAGGTGCTGGGGTGGTTTCCTTAGGAACCAACAAGTGGAGTTCACACAAGAAATTCAGGGCAAGACGGGGTTGGCCCCTGTGTTCCCCACCGAGAAGATTGTATAGCCCTGCTGTGGGCAGCAACCCTGTAGGCATGGTAAGGTGGGGGCAAAAAGGCCATACCAGACCTCTATCATTCCTCAATTGGTGTGTAACAGGTGAGATACACCTGCTATGGGCAGTAATGCCATCAGCATGGTAGGGGGCCATACCAGGCCCCTGTGATTCCCAATTGTTCATTGCAAATAAGTGGGCCTAAGGAAAACCTGAGATTTTCCTGTTTCCACTGTCCTCACCCACCTCAACAGATGCTAGTATGAAAAAATTCAGTTTTGAAAAGTAAGAGCGAATCATCAGAATCAAAAATAAGAGTCCATTGTTTAAGCCAAATGACTTATGAAAAGGAAAAAGGAGATTTGTTATAGATGAGAAACGTGATGGTTGGCTCTCACAATTAAAGGATAAATATTGTGCCTAAGTTAAGATAAGTTTTATGGATGTATAATGACGTTATTGTAATATATCCTCCCTTAGTGCTCTTTCCCCTCCCCCTTGTATTGTTGTCGTGACACGGCTTAGGTAGTCGGGGCATTTGGGGAGGGCTGTTGTCCTGGTTTGGAAAGACAGGTGTGCTAGGGAAAGCAGGGCCTTCCCTTGAAATGAAGAAAATAAATCCTTCCCTCTGAATTAGTATAATTTTGAAATTAAGGGGCTCTCAGGCAAAGATATCAGGATAGGGAATAACAGTTCTTTACTAGTGTATATAACAAGGCAAACAAAACAACATCTATGGAATTAACAACAAACAGAACAGGCACCCAGTAACAGTTCTTTTGGTTGTGGACACCTTTTCCCTGTGGTGCAGATGCCGTCCCAGTTGGCAGTCAGTGCCAGCCGGCTCCCGGTGGGCAGGGGCAGACGCGGTGATCCCACGTGGCTGCAGGAGTGCTGGGGGCGATGGCAGCTGTGTCCCAGATGGGAAGGGATGGAGGAGAGGCTCTGCTGGCGAATCCTTGGAGCAGTGTCGGTCCAGGTGCTCCAACAGGATGCTGGAGATCCAGACTGAAGCAGGAGAGCGTCCGAGCAGGGGTGAGGGATCCAACACCAGAAGAGGCGTTGGGATGGTGGGGCGAGGTTTTCCAGGGCCCTCCTGCTCCCAGAGCCATAAGCGAGCGAATGCCAGGAACTGCTCCCCCCCATCTTTACCTGCCTCCAATCTCGCGGTCTTCCCCCCCTTCCCCCTACCTCACCAGCCCCTCCCCACGCCCTCCTCCAAAAGAAAGTGCCAAAAATCCAGAGAAGCTGTCCCTCCCCCATCTCAAGGTCTCAAGGATCTAGCCATCAGTGCTCCTTAGCATGTCAATGGGAAAAAATTCCACAGGCAGAGTGGAAAGGAAAAAACCAACCCCCAACACCCGGCTTGTTCCTACACCTGACCTCCAGTGCAGATGTAAGAAAGGAGTCTCCAGCAATGGACGGCAGAGAAGGAGTTCAGCGACAAGACTTTGGGAGGGCCCAGGGGCATAAAAGGCAGAACATCCATTCTGTAGGGGAGCACGTGGGGATTTAGTCCTGTGCTCCCAGCTCTGATTTTTCTCCTACTTCAGTCTTTTGCTGTATTTTTCTAAGGTTTAAGAAATTCCTGAAAGTTTTAGAAGAGCAAGCGCAGTTTCTCACACCCTGCACTGCCGGGGTAGGAGCAGCAGCTGGAAGGAGGGAGGCTTGTGGAAAGCTGGTTTGAAGGGTCTCCATTTATTTATCATTATCCTGCTCTGAATTTTTCGAGTTTTCTGCCAGAAATCTCTCCCCTCCACGCATCCACAGGGGTTTGGGGCAGTTTTCCCATTCTGGGGGAAATCAAAGCCATGCACAGACGGTCCTAATTAGGGGGTAGGAGAAGTGAGGCTCCAGGGATTCCCGCTGAGCTGGAGGCAGCGAACACGCAGGGCTGGGAAAGGCGTGCCGGGAGCTGCGGAGAACTTTGTTTGTGTTTCCAGGCCAATGGCGGCTCGGGCCCGGGCCCGTTCCAGGGCTGTTCCTCATCTCCGCCTTTGCCCTCCCACAGCCCGGGGGGCCCTGAGAGCGCAGGCCGAGGCTGGGCCGTGTGCAGAGCCCGGCCCTCGCTGCCATTGGCTGATTGTGCCAATGTCACTCCTGGTTCTGGCGCGCTGATTGGGCAGAGCAGCAAAGGCGCCATTGTGGCAGCGTCAGTGCGGGCCCGGCAGCGGCGGCAGCGGCCGGAGCCCGGGGAGGCGGCGGCGGCGGAGCTCGGAGGCGGCCCCAGCGCAGGTGGGAGCCGCGCTCGGTTGTGCGGGGGCTCGGGGCTCGCTGCGGGCCGAGGGGGCGGCAGGGGGCTCTGGCGGGTTGGTTGTGCCGGTGCCGGCCCGTGTTGGCGCTGGGCTGAGGGCGCTGCGGGAGCGGCTGCCCGCGGTCTCCTTCCCGCTGGGGCCTCGGCAGGAGCCGGTGCCGGAGCAGCGCTGGCTCGTCCCGGTTGCTGTGGGTGGCACAGAGGTGTCTGCCCTGTGCCCGGGGCTGTGCGGGAAAATTCCTGTGGCCAGAGGTTTGTGTGCCCGCAGGAGACAGAGGAGTCCTGTAAAAGTGACTTTATTGATGAACAAAGGGCGACGCCATGCGGCATTTGCCATGCGGTCTCTAAGACGCAGCCTCCTTTTTATTCTCATTTTCCCGTCTGCATCTCCGTCCCCACTGGAGGAGATACTTGGAAGGTTCAGACTTCCCGATCCGCCTACTGCATGTCCCTCTTAATATGCACTCCTACTACGATATTGATCTTACTGCTTGCAATCCCTCATTTTCTTATTTTCTCAAGAATTGCCTTTACAAACTTTTAATTTCCATTGACTCAATCTCTTTTCCTGCATCCTGTTTGGCGCAAGGTGTCGTGCATGGGAAAAAGCTGAGAGTTGCTGCAGCAGGTCAGAGGAGGAGCAGCATTCGTTTATGCCACGGTCTGCCAGGGAACCACGAAAACGTGTCCCATTCCCATCGTTTCTTGGGAATACGAGCTATTTTCTTATTTCCTTTGTTATCTGTTTCACCACTTTTCGGTTATCATGTAGTCGCTAACAGCAATTTGAGTAATTAATTTTCCACAAACTCCGCCTCCCTCTTGTAATAGATAATCTGATCCCATGCCATGGTGAAATGTCTCGTTCCTAATGTCAGTGGATTGGTCGGCAGGAACGTCAGGAGCTGGAGTTGTCTGGTTGGTTATTTTTTCAAGGATAGTTTTTAACCTAATTATGCCACTGAAATTATGGATGGATTCTCTATATCTTGATATGAATTCGTTAGGGTTTCCAATGGCTACTCCATGGTGTTGTAGGATTTGTTCTGGTGTCTCTTCATCTTTTTCCTATTTTTGGGTGTTCCCTCCAGCCGGGGAAGAATCAATTGACCACTTTTATCTCATGAAATCATCAAATACTTGGATTCCAAACTGTTTTCTCTTGGCAAGCAAACACTGTTCTGATGTACCCTATATAACCTAGACAGTGGCAGCACATGTTGGAGTGAGGAGAGGGATGATTTCCCCCCCGCTTTTTTAGTAAAGTTTTCCCAACATTCTGCATTTGCTGTTTCCCTTTGCAGCTTAACCAATTTGTGTTGCAGTCAGATATCCTCACTATGGGCTCTGCCTTTATCTGTGCAAATTCCATCTGTGCAAGCAGGCAGAGCTTGGGGTGAGGGGCAGATGGAATCAGCCCAATTCCTCCCCCAGGCATGAAGATCATCCTGGTTCATTGTGCACACATTGCCCTATCAGTGTTAATTTGCATTTCTAAAGCTCCTGTCCTGGCTCTGCCTGGAACCGATGCTTCTGTTACAGAGCAGCCCTTAGGTGATGCACAGGTGCACCCCCACAATCTGCTTTTGTTTTTCTCTTTTTTTTAACGATTTTGTATTAGCTGTTTATGCGTTAAAGCCTCACCATTAATACTCTTCTGGTTTTTCAAAATACAACCTAAAGGTGAGCAACGAAAAACCCATTCCGAAATTCTGCCATCATTAAGAGCCACCCAGAGATAGGTACAAAATATTCCAATGCAATCAAGTTTTTTCTAGTTCTTCTCCTAAGAGTAAAAATTGATTGTCACACCTCTAGTCCAAACCTAACTGACAATATAAAAGTAGGATTGTTATGCAGAATTTTTCTAATGGTGCAATCTTGTTACTGAAAATGCAGGGGAAATAAAAACTCTCCAACAATACCTTTAGTGTTAGAGAGTCAAGGCATTACTTGATTGTGGTCAGGGTGTGCAGCAGAAATAATTTCATCCACACATAGCCCGGGTGTGCAGAGAAATTCATTCCATCAGATGTGAATTTTCCTAGATTTTTCCTGAAATTTTACAGTCTGAACCCATTGAATACCCTTGATTTAGTGTTCATTGCTTCCAGGTTGTGTAGTTCTTAGTGTTTGGTTTCCTATTGGATCTGGATTTCTCCTCTTTTGATGTTAATTAGATCCGCATTCCTGGATTTCCTTCTCAGCCTTTTCCAGACCAGGTGTCTCCATCTATGGCGGGTGCAGTGTCTGGGGTGGGTGTTCCTTGATGTTTGCTGATGTTTCCTTGATGTTTTGTTGAATGTCGTTCTCTTTGTTGGTATCTTTTGGGCTATTCCCAGTCTGTTGAAATGTTAAACTCATCTCTGTTGAGTGGTGCAACATCTCTTAAAAAAAACCTTTTAAAATTTCTTTCCTGAGAGAAAGGCAAACCGAGCCTGACTAGTAAAATGGAATATTAAATAAATTTAAATTTGGTAGACTTTCCAACAGTGGAATCGCAGGCAGCCCAGTGTGTGAGTGTAATTGAGAGGCAGAGTCCTGGGTGGATGCTGTGAACAGCAAAGTGCCAAGGCAGGCTCTGTGCCAGCCCAGCTTCCTGTGGCAGAGATTTCACAAGAGACAGGATTCTGGCCACAGACTGCTTGAAATATACATCCCTTATCTCCAGCCCGCACTAGGTGGAGAATTCCCAGGGTAAGGAATTGCAAAGATCAATTCCAAGGGAGATAATTGAATATCTGCCCTGGCTCTGGCCAAAGGTTATAATGGCCGGATGCTTGGCCTTCAGCCAAGGGCACACACTGACTCAGAAAACACTTCCTAAATGCAGCAACATGTTGCATATTCATAGACCTTCATGCATTATTCAGAATCACTCTCCTCTGACCTGTAAACCATTTTTTCCTTGCCTGGGGTTTGGGTGTCCCATAATACAGGAATGTGAAGAATTTCCTGATTATCTTTTTTACCATTTTCCAAGTTTGTTACATGAAGAAAAGCTTTTTACATTATACTCCAAGAAAAATATATTTATCACACAACTATTTATAAGTTTTGTTAATTGCAGAACTAAAAGAAACTATATGCATACAGCAATGTTTTCCAACATATAGCATTCATTTAAATATTTGCAAAAAGGCAATAGTATAATGTACACTTATAACACACATAGAATTCAAATTTCTTTTTTGCAGTCTGGAGGAGACATAGCTGGTGGTCCAATCATTTTGTTATTTTCCATTTTCTCAGGTTTTTTTTACTTTTCTCCTGTCCATAGCACAACACTGAGGATATTTGGGTTTAAAAAGTCATACAATGTTGTGGCTAGAGCAGAGAATCTTCAATGCAGGTCCTGCAATTGCCTATTAATCCTGAGAATTCTTACAGCTGCTTTTTAGTCCTGGATTACTTCTGAGATTCCCTGGTCCCTCTCTGGGTCAATACACCTCAAACCCTTAGTTAAAATATGTCCCAAATCTTTAACCCTTTTCTCCACCATTTCCTCTTTTATTTCAAATACTCAAAGATTATTTTTAGCCTGAACATTCAGCCATTTCACAGAGGCTTCTTCTGCCACTTCTTGTCCTCCTGATTGGGGAAAGTCATCCACATCCTGCATTAACCCAATTCCTAGGTAAATCCTAGGGAAAAATTCTTACGATATTTTCTGCAAGATTTGCCACAATAAGGCCGGTGCTTCCATGCATCCCTGCAGAAGGACCGTCCATGTCTTTTCCATTTTCCCTTCTATCTCTTGTTCCCACTCAAAGGCAAAATCCAGTTTACCATCCTGTGTAAGTGGGCATCCCCAGAAAGCATCTTTGCCATCAAGGACTGAATGGTGTCAGTGTGAGGAGGGAACCTGGTTGAAGATGGTGTAAGGATGTGAGAGCCCCTGGGTGCTGGGGCCCCCTTGGGCCCTGGGGTTCATCCCTCAGGGGCTGTAGAAACTCTGCCATGGCCTTTGCCTTCCCCTTGGCCTTTTCCTCATCCCTTCTTGCATTCCCCTGCTGTGCCTTTGTGACCAAGTGCTCCAGGGGCTTCTTCTGCCCCTCCTGCAGCCCCCTCAGTGCCTGGGGGTGCTCATCCTCTGACAGCTGCTGAGCTTTCTGCTAAATCATTCCTTTCTGCACTGACCCAAGGAAAATGCTTAAAAGCTAATCTCGATCCTTGCACGTCCAATGCCCATTTCCCAGCTGTTCCTTTGTCCTGCTGCTCCTTGTGCTGTGGCTGCCGTGGCCAGCCCGTATCCCAGAGCCGGTGCCTGTCCTGCCGCAGTGTCCAAACGCGGCCCCCCCGGCGGGCAGGGCCGGCAGCTCCACGGGGCCGGGCAGCGGCCGGGGCGTCCCGCAGCCTCCTGGGGGCCGGGGGCCACTGCCGGGCCTGCAATTGCCGGGGGGTGCTGGGCTCAGGCAGCGCCCGGCGCTGAGCCCCGGCTGCCCCACAGCCCCGGCCCGGCCCCGCAGCTCCCCACAGGCCCCCAGCCCGTGCTCCCGGTGCCGCCCCTCTGCGCCCGCTCCTGCCGCTGCCCAGCACAGAGAAACCCCCTGCAATCCTGACCTCCTTGTGTGCCTGTCCTGGCAACCGGGGATACAAAGGATCTGCAGCAGCTGGCAACTCTTGAGGATGAGAGCCTGCTGAAACACATCCCCATCCTCAGTATTTTTCTCCTCTTTTCCATTATCCATTTTCTTACCACATAGATTCCTCCTTCTGCTTCTTGCCTGAACCATATTCCTTCCTGCACACTCTCCCCTTCACCCAGTCCCTTCCCAGCACACCAACACCATTTATCCCCTGTTGTCTAAATCCCTTATGGACTTCCCTTATTGCCCCTCTGGGTGTCCATGTCCTTGATTACCTCTGGGGAATGTGCAAACTCCCTCCACATGCTCCCCAGGGACCCTTCAGAGATATTTTGGGATCATCATCCCTTTTTCCGGGAACCCTTCCTGGCTTTCCCTTCCTACCTTCCATGGGTGCCCTGCCATGTTTAGTCCCCGAAGATCCCACTGTAGTCCCTGCTGAGATTTTCAGTGCTCTCTGGCTGCCGACTCTTCCCAGCCCCCCTGATCTGTCACTCGTCTGTCTCCTGGCCCCAGCGCCCCCCGGCAGGGGAATTTGGGGAGGTGGGAGGGGGGGAGCGCCAAGGCCGGGCCCCCCCGCGCTGTGGTGGCGGCAGCGGCTGCAGTGGGGAGCGAGTGCGGGCGGGAGCGGCCGAGAGCCCAGCGCTGCCCCAGCCCGAGCTGCCCCAGCTCCATCGCTGCCCCTGCGCTGGGATGCTGTGGGTTTGGGGGGAAGAGGGAGCCGGCAGTGGGTGCTGGGCCTGGGGGCAGCAGGAGAAGGGAAGGAGAAGCAGGGTTGAAGAACCAAATGGTCAAACGATGCCCGAGGGAGGAGAAGGTGGGATTGTGCAGGAGGTCGAAGAAGAATAGGAGGGAGAGGAATGTGAGGAAGAGCAGGTTCACAGGAGGAGAAGGAGAAGTTGAAACGGGAAGTAGCAGAAGATTCCAAACCTCCCTGTATCTACAGCGTCCCTCCAGTCACAGGGCATTGCCCCCCACCCCACACACGCATTCAGCAGGTGACTGGAGTGGAGGATCCACGATTTTCAGAGGGGTGAACCTTGGTGTTTCTGAGCTTTTTTAGCCTAAAAGTTGATTCTTTGTTTTTTTTGCTGGGCCTGAATCCTTATATTTTGCAGGGAGTTTTGGCTGAGTCTTGATGTTTGGAGAGTTTTTGATCTTTGTCATGATGTTTGGAGATTTTGTGCTGAATCTTGATGTTTTGGAGGTTCTTACAGACACAAGATGCACAGTGACTTCGTGATTTGCACTTTGGCAAGGAGGAACTCCCAGTCCTAAGAGCTGTCTTCTCTTGTTCTTTCCTCAAACCAGGATTTTTCATTCCCAAGGCATTGGCAGATGGAGGACGAGGAAAAGCCCCGGAGATCCCTCTCGAGGAGGGACTGCAAACCCAGCCCCGGGAGCTGCAAGGAGCAAAGACCCTCCCTGAGCCGGGAAGGCGGCTGGAGATCCAGGCAGAGCTCAGAGCTGGTGGAGAAGCCTCATGGAGTGGAGAAGCCCCACGAGTGCTCGGAATGTGGGAAGGGTTTCAGGTGGAGCTCCCACCTGATCCGGCACCAGAGGATCCACACTGGAGAACGGCCCTATGAGTGTGGGAAATGCAGGAAGAGCTTCAGGACTATTTCTCATCTGATGCAGCACCAGGTGATCCACACAGGAGAACGGCCCTACACCTGCTTGGAATGTGGGAAGAGCTTTGGGTGGATGTCCTACCTGAAGGAACACCGGCGCATCCACGCTGGGGAGAGGCCCTACGAGTGTCCCCAGTGTGGGAAGAGGTTTCAGACCAGGTCCAATCTCCTCCGACATGAGCGGATTCACACAGAGGAGAGGCCCTTCCGCTGCCCCGACTGCGGGAAGGGATTCAAACAAAACTCCACCCTCACTGTCCACCGGCGCATCCACACTGGGGAGAGGCCCTACGAGTGTCCTGAGTGTGGGAAGAGCTTCTCACAGAGCTCAACCTTGACCAAACACCAACGGAGTCTCCAGTAAGGGAAGCCCTGTGAGTGCCCCGAGTGTGGGAAGAGCTTCGTGCTCTGCTCCAGCTCCATCCCCCATGGGAGGATCGGTGTTGGATGATCCCCAGTGACCCCCGTTGGGCAGAGCCCTGGTGATCCGTGGTCCTGGTGATCCGTGTTGGGAAGACACGTGGCTGGGGGGGCTCTGCATCATCCTGTCTCCCTGTGGGCACCTGGATGAATGCTGGGGCAGGAACGTCCATTGGGACCCAAACTGACATTGGGAACTCCTTAGGGAGAGTGGATTTGTTGACTTTTAACCCCAGAAAATCTTCTGTGTTCAATCCTATCTTCTGGTGGTGCCCTGCTGGGCAGGGTGGAGGAAGAACCCCAGCCCTTGGCTGGAATTGAGTGCAGCGGGCGCCGGAGAACAGCCATGAAACCAGAAACTCATCACGGCTCCTCTGACTGAACCCTACAGTCCTCACCCAGCCCCCAGCGTGGCCTTGAAAGACTCTTTATCCTAAATAACTCCGACTGCCCCACCTGGGAAAAATCACAAATCCCTCTGCTGCCTGGGCAAGGTATTAACTCTTTCAATGCCCAGAATAAAACTTTAGAGATACTTTATTTTCGCTCCTAAATTGAAAAAAACAACAACAACAACAAAGACAAAATAGTAATACACACAGAAACAATATAAAAACACCAAAATAAAACAAAAAGAAAAGTCAAATCCTAAATAAAGAAAGGAGAAAACTCATGAACTAAAATTTCTCTTTTTTTAAACTATGGACAAAATACTTTTGTTTCTATATAACACATACAAATATTATGAAGTGAATATGACTGTTTGTTGGAGGTTGGGTGTTCCCCTTTTTCTCTCTGTGGAATTTTCCCCATTGTTATGCTAAGAAGCTGTGGCTACCCCCTGGCTCAGACGGCTGGTTTTCCCTCGAGGGGAGGGGAAGGGAAGAGGGGGAAACACCGCGATGTGCAGGCAGCAGGTAAAGGAGAGGTTTGGGAGTCTCTCTCTCGCTCGTGGAGTCGGAGGAAAGACGCCGGTGCTGCTGCCCCACCCCCTCGCCATCCCAGCGCCGGGAGCCGCGTTCTCTGCTGTGGGACACCGCACTGCTCCCTTTCCCGCTTTCGGTCTCCCAGCTCCGGACACCCTGCTGGGCACCGTGACCGACACCGTGAGCAGAGAAGTCTCTGCCCATCCCTCTCCCACCCGGGACGAGGCCGCAGCCATTGCCCCGGTCCTCCCGCAGCTGCGGGGGCGGGACCTGCCCACAGCCCCGGTAACTGCAGGGCAAGGAGAGGGTGTCTGCGGCCAAAAAAGGACTAGAACTGAGTTATTGTTCTGTTGGCTGTTAATTTCATAGCTGTTGTTTTTGTTTGTCTTGTTAGATATATTAGTAAAGAACTGCTATTCCTACCCCCCATATCTTTGCCTGAGAGCCCCTTGATTTCAAAATTATAGTAAAGTGAAGGGAGTGGGGGTTTATACTCTCCATTTCAAAGAGAGGCTACTGTCTCTTTTGGCAAATACCTGTCTTCCAAACCAAGACAGATTTGGGCCTGAGGGCATTGAGAGGAGGGTGAAAAAGGAATAACAGCTCTCTTGAGTTACCTAAGTTTTGTGGTAGGTGACACCATGCTGTCCAGCTTACCCTGGTTTGGGCTCCATGTGGTCACTGCTATATCTCTCCCATTTGCAAGCCCTTTTTTGAACATGGGTCTTATCACTGAGGTTATTGTGGCTATTATCCAGTTCATTCTGTGGGTTGATCAGCAGAGAAATTAATGGATTTTTAACTTCCTCTGGAAGACAATCACATGGATTCAGAGCTTTCACACTCTGAGTGTGTAGTTTTGGGGTTTACTTCAATAATGGTACTTACTGTGAAGAAGTGTCAGCAGGGAAAATGTATTCCCAACCCATCACCCAGTTTTTTAAGTCCTCTCCACCAGATTTGAAGGAGTTCAGATCCACTCTAAATGCTAATGATATCATACAGTGGTTGGTGTTGCTGATATGCCTGTTCTATTTAGCAGTCAGAGATCAGGGGATATTGGCTTGGATAACAACCCTGATACCTACCCCAGGAAATCGAGCTGCTGCCCCAGAGCCTGACCCTGCCCCACAGCCCACTTCAGAAATGAAACACCCAGAGTAGGTAGGGGAAAGAGATGAGCCAGATTCTGAAGGAGTACCTTGCCCCAGCTGGTGAGAAACCCTCCCCCTGCCTTAAAGAGGGAGAGTCTGATGGTGCAGCAGTGGAACCCACAGACATTACATCTGTCCAGGTTCCAAATGTACCACAAGGGCAGTCACAGCCAGCAGCAGTCACCCCTGTGGAAACAAAGAAGTCTAAGATTTAAACAAAGCACCTAGAAAATAAGGATAAGAAAGGAGGGTCCTCATAACCAGCAGGGGAGTCAGAGGTTGAGATCATCACCAAGTCCCTGTTGTATCAAGGTAATCTGTGAAAAGACATTGTATGATGCACCGTGAGGCTTTTACAACCTGATTACTTTGGGTCTGGGACCTTATGGGTACAGGTGTGCAACTGGATGGTCCTGAGGCAAGGAATTTGGGACTCTTGACCCAGGACTCAGGTGTGGACCAGGTATTTGTAAGGGAGCCAGGGCCCTTTTCCCTCTGGGAGTGGCTTTTAATGAGTGAGAGAGAGAGGTTTGTCCACAGAGAGAGAATGAGGAGCACCACCATAAAATGTGCTGGAAGACCCTTGAGGAAGGGATCCAAGAGCTGAGGGAAGTGGCAGTGCTGGAGGTGCTCTTTGGGAGGGATGGACAGCATGACAATGACCCTGACAAGGTCAGGTGCACAGGGCAGATGTTGTGGAATCTGACAGACCTGGGGCCATCTCAATACACCTTCATTGCAACAATTAATGCTGATAATAACAGAGACAGTGGGTTCTGTTGCCAACAAGCAACAATCTTAGAAATTTTGAGAGTATGATCAATGGCCCAGTGCAGGCTCATGTCTCTGCTGTAATTGTGAGCCTCCAAGAGGAGATGAGGGAGATGAGGGATGAGGGGAGGAGGAACAGTTCCCAAGCAGCACCAGTGCGAGTCACAGACCCCAAAGTTAGAGTACACTCTGAGTATTTTATTGATAACTTACATCTCGCACTTCATGACAGTAAATTGTGTTAATCAGACTCTGTCATATCACGAGTTCCTGGCACACATTTTCAAGCCCTTCCAGCTGTTTCTGTCTTGCATCTCAAAATTTGCAGGTGTTTTGCAAAGACAGCCCTTTAAAAAGGACTTGTTACGTGCATTAACATCCAAGGGGCTGCTTTCAAAGACAGACAAAAAACCCATGATCAAACAGCAACCAACATATTAAAAACAAGTACTTTATTGTTAGCTCTTGCTTTTAATATTTTCCAGGCTTACCTCCTCTTCCACTGCAGTGTTTTTCTTTGGACAGAAAAACACCTTTGCCAGAGGATGTGACTTAACAAGGCAAACAGAACTTACACACAATGGATATATTAAAGCTAAACATGCAGAGTCCCATTTCACAATCATCATAGTTTATTTTCTGTTTATTTTGTTTTCAGAAGGGTGGGAACTGTATCTCAGATCCCCCTGGCTAGTTTGGTGCCATAGCCACTGATTACTTGTCCTTTCTAATTATCTGTCCTTTCTGTAGTTCCTCTGGCCATTTGTCGCTCTTTGATCGTTGCCTCCTTCACCTGATTTTTATATTTTTCTGGATTTATGGGGGTTTTTATATGGGTTTTGATTTTTTTCTTGCTGGTTGTTTTGTTTGCCTATTTTGTTGGGTCACACTTTCCATTTTGTTATTTGGCTGGGGTTTTTTCCAGTTACCAGTAGGAATCAGCTTGTGATTTGGATTGTAAAGTTTTGAAGACAGGTGTTGCACATAAAGGTTGTTTTTGTTTTTAAAGTCATCTCACACACAGCTCTGCAAGGCCCTGTGACTTTGAGGACTGTGAGCTCTCAGACAGCAAATTGTGCATGAATAGGAAACTTCTAGTTCCGATCTGCATTACACACAGCAAAATGTAAACTGTTTGGAATGGAATCAATTCTAACCTTTTTTTTTTTTCTGCCATGCCATAAATTGTATCAGATTCATCAATGAACTCGGTTCTTCCAGGATGGAGTGTGCAAGGATAATCCCTTAGCTCCTGTGTGGAGCTGGTGTGCACCAGGCCAGACACAGCACTGTCACCCATAGCCAGCCTCTGTCTGCACAGAGAGCAGGGAGCTGCAGCTCTGAGGAACTCAGGGCTTGGTGAGAAAACACACCAAACCCCTCATTTAGATCAGTTACTTTACTGGACTATTTATTGCTATGTATTTAGTATATATTTATTTATAGTATATGCTGCTGGTATATTTTTATATCCCCACCCAAAGCTGAAAAAAAAAGAACCCTGGCAGTTTGCTTTAGCTGTGAAGTCAAGAGACTCATTTCAACAGGTTCCAGCTTTGCTCCTTGTTTGAATTCAAAGCAAGCAAAAACCTCTTCTGTTGGTCACATCAAACCAGCATAAGTCTGTGAAAGACAGAAGAGTGTAAAAATTAGTTCATTTTCTAGTACTTACAGTCTTCTAATTCAACCTTGGGATAATTATGCCATAATTCACTAGATCAAATAACTGGTAAAAGCAATAGAAAAGAAATTTTTTTAAAGCTAGGTTTAAAAAAAGTGGATTAATTTCATAAACAAAACCATGTAGTAAAAATACAGTAATTTAAACTTCTCAAAGCCCTTTGATAATGGAGCCCTGCACCCCAGTCATGTGCAGTGCAGCCTCAGCTGTCCCTTTGAGCCCAGAGCTGCCAAGGATCAGGGCTGGGATAAGTCTTCACCCAAAAGTGAATCCAAAATCAGTCGAGAACAGGGCTCACACACAGAGCAAAGTCTCAAGACCAAAGCCAAACCTCCATCGGGTTGGATTTGTTTAAACACTGAATTGTAGAAAATTTGCTCATCCTGTAATATCATTATTACCATGAAACTTTACATGAGCTGCTAAATAACCACATTCCCATCCTGAAATGCATTCCCAAATATTGTTGTGAACTTGCTCTGCCTCTGCCGCTGCTCCTGGGGCTGCTCTTGGCCACGCAGCCTCAGTGGGAGCCAGCACTGGCTGCAGCCCCAGCGGGCTCCCCAGGACAAGGCCCAGCAATTAAGAGGCCAATTAAAGCACTGGGCAGCAGCAGAACCCTTATCAGAGTTATTTGGACAACAGGGACTTGCCACAGCTCCACAGCAGCATGACCATGAGCCAGGCTACCAATGCAATGAGCAGAGTTTTAATAAAACTGCAGAGAAAAATCAGCAACTTACCGTCCTATCTGATAGAGCTTCCGAATGCCAAAATAGCAGCAGAGCAGGACAAGTGGCACAGTGAACATTGTCACTACTGTGCCGATCATGCAGGACCAGCGCACATCCTGGGGGCAGACAATTCTTGGAAGGCGCTCTGGATCCTGAGCATCTATTCCTGTTTCAGGGATAACATCTGTGGGAGCAATGGGGAGCGTGAGCCCGTGCTGGGCTCCACTGCTGAGCTGGCAGCTCGCTGCATACGGCCAGGACGTTCTCTGTTTGCCCCAGAGCTGGGGCCTGCAGGCACCTTGGCACCCCTTGGCACAGGCTGTGCCACCCAACAAAGCCCAGGAGGCCGGGAGGAGAGCCCGGGGCCAGCGCAGCTGCTTGGGCAGTCGCTGCTTCCAGGGAGCCGCGCCCAACCCATCCCTGAGCAGCCACTGCCAGCCCCGACCCTCCCTGCCCCGTGACAGCTCCCCCAGCCCAAGGGGACAGAGCCAGGCCCTGTCAGGACACACTGGAGCCCTGCTCTCCCCCTCTGCCCTTTCCCCACCATGGTCACCCCTTGCAGCCCCTCCCAGGTTTCGGGCGGTGTCTCCCACGGAGGGATCCCAGCAGGATTGCTCAGCCTGGCTGAGGCTGGCACAGCAATCACCTTCTGTGGCTCTGCCTGGCATCTCCTCCCTTTGTGTACCAGGGGCTGGCACGGAGCCATTGCTTCCTCCAGGAAGCGCTGCCTTCACCAAGGCCTTTTGGTCCACCTCTGGAGAAAGGAAGAGGCGCAGCTGGATCAGATGGAACCATTCCCCGTTGGGGAGGGGGCATCTTCAGTAAGTAATATTTGTCAAAGACATGGATAAGGATCAGGAAAAGGCCCAGGCTCTTGGGGTTGCCACTGGGCCCTCCCTCCTCCAAACAGCCACCCCTCCTGATCTACCCTGAGACCAGGAAATTTCAGGGATCTCAGGGTGTGCATGGCCTGTGGGACACTTTGGGCTCCCTGTCAGATGATGCCAAAGGCCTTCCTGCAGAGGCTGGGGAGAAGCTGCAGCCAGGCCAGGCTGGGAAACAGCCCTGCAGGCTGTGACAGCAGCAGTGGGACAGCGAGGCTGCCATGGATCCCTTCCCGCTGTGCCGGGCACAGCGTGTCCAGATGTGCAGAGAAAGCCCCCGGCTGCTGAGTGTCAGGAGAAGGCTGAGGGAAATGCACCCACCACGGCGTCTCTGCAGATCACTCAGCATCTGATCCAGCAGTTTGGCTGCCTCCAGGGATTTCTTGTTTCCTGTTTCTTGGGCCTTGCCTGTTGGTGGATCTTAGAGCAAGTAATTCCACTTCATGTGGATGGATTCCACAAAAGCAGTGCTCAGCTTGTGGGGTCAGCAGGTACACACTACTCAACTCCTGCTATGGGAATTGGATTTGGACACAGCATCAGGCCCTGGAGCTGCCAAAGTGCTCCCTGCAGACACACCTGTAACTCAACAGCCACACAAGCTTCTGTCACCTGGTTCCTGTCAGGTTGTCAATGATTGTGCTGTGAGGGGAAGTTAAGAACTTAACTGCAGAAGCTCCCAAGAGTTCCAAATCATCTTCCACCCAACTTCCTTGAGAAGCCTTCCCAGGAACCTCACCTAGAAGGGAGCACAGATCAGAAGCATTTCCATGATGTGCTGGGATCCCCTTCTTCCTTAGGGAACTGGGCAGTGCAAGGAAGGGAAATGCACCCACCACGGTGTCTCTCCAGATCACTTAGCATCTGGTCCAGATGTTTGGCTGCCTCCAGAGATTTCTGGTCTCCTGTGTCTTGGCTCTTGGCTTTTGGAAGACCTTAGAGCAAAATAGTTGCACTTCATATGTATGCATAGGGTGAGGCTGTGGGAACCAGATGTGAATGGACATGGCCAAAGCTGCAGAGGGGCCTGGGGGGCTCTATGGTAGCTCTGGTAACTCTGCACACTCTCTCCATGCCCTGTTCAACATCCCTGGAGGGGAAACCGGGCCAGCCCAGGGCCCATGTGGGCTCTCTGCCTCCCACTGAGGAAAGCCTCCCTAAAGCCCTATGGAAAACCATCCCCAACGCTCCCTGGGGAGAAGGGAGCGCTGTCCCAGGAAAGGGGAGCCAGGCCCCCAGCTCACCTGCTCCCTGTGCTCTCCACGGAGCTGCCTGGGCAGCCCTGGCAGGCAGGGCCAGTGCCAGGAGGAGCAGGAGGAAGAGGCGCAGAGCAAGGGCCATGGTGCCTTGCCCTGTGCCAGTCCCGCAGCTCTTGCTGCCCCCGCTGTCCTGACACCGCTGTCCCAATGTCAGCACCACTGCCGCCGCCGCCGCTGCTGCCGCAGCAGTTGTGCTCAAGGCCTGACTGCTCGGTGCCTGTGGTGCTGTGCAACCACGGGGCTCTGGCACCTCTGGGACCTCACAGCCTGCTGTGACCTCAGCCTGCTGTGACCCCAGAGCCTGCTGTGACCTCATGGCCTTAGCTGTGCCCCCAAAGTGTACTCCCATCTGCACGAATGGATTGCCCTGATTGTAAATGTTTTGCTCCATCAAAGGCCATTGCTTAGCAAAACCTTTGGTTTGCCTGCTGACACTGCTGGTCAGGCTGTGTCTCTGGAGATGCTCTCCATGGCTCCCCTTTTTTCCTGGGAATGCCATTGGAGGAGGTCCAGGCCCAGATGTGTCCTGAGAGGGCCTGACTCTGTCCCCTTGGGCTGGGGGAGCTGTCACGGGGCAGGGAGGGTCGGGGCTGGCAGTGGCTGCTCAGGGACGGGTTGGGTCCAGGTCCTGGAAGCAGCGACTGCCCAAGCAGCTGCGCTGGCCCCGGGCTCTCCTCCCGGCCTCCTGGGCTTTGCTGTGTAGGCACACATATTGAGAAAGCAAGAAAATTACAGCCTGAAAAATATTCCAGGCTGGAGCTTCTCAGCTCTGTTCCCAGCTGATAAGCTGGTCCAGCTGTAGGCTAGGGAGAATTTCTCTCAGGGTGATAACTCTTTCAAAATGTAAAGGAATTAATAACACAGATAGAACACCTGTTGTGGTGTGTGACCAGGCCCTGGTAATGGGGTGTCTTCTCTCTGAACCAATCACCTTTTCTCTACTCTTGGAATTGCGAGTCATACTATAAAACCAAGTGTGTTTGTGAATAAACTTGTCTCTTACTTTCCTCTCATGAAAGACGGCCATGTAGCTGTGCATCTTATTTCCGCTGCACTTAAAGGGTTAAAACCCCTTTCCATGGCTACATTTGGAAGGTTCCACCGATGGACATCTGAAGGTCCACGGGACCTCTGTCGAAAAGGGCACTGAAGAATTCGGGGCCTGAAGCCTGCCGAACCGGGGCATATCCAGCGAGGCTGTCGATAACCGGGGCTGAGCTCAGAGCTGAGCTTTGTCTAGCCAGAGCTGTGCTGGAGCAGGGTGGAATACCCAGAAAACCAGGACACCGGGCTCTGGGGCTAGGATCGGACCCGTGACGACAACCGGGACCGAGAGAGCCGTCTGGGAAGATCGTGGACCCTTACCCGACTGCAGCGGGACAGGACATCCCACGGAATTCGTCGGCTGTGCCTCCATCACAGAGGTAACGAGAGCACTTTTGCTCCAGAGCTATTGTTTAGCTCGCTTTAGGCGGCGGAAACCCCAGGATTATTCCTGGGAGGACCGGGTTTTTCTTTAAGTATAGGAATTCAACATTCTAAACAGCAGGACACCGTGCTCTCAACTCTGAGAGACATTTTAATTGATTTAGACTGCACCGGAACCTTTACCTCTCCGTGTCTCCCCATCTGCGTCCCGGGGCCCTCTACCTGCCGGGGCCTCACGGCCGCCCATGCGGGCTGTGCTGGCACAAGCCCGAGCTCTCGCTGTGAGCAAGATCGCAGAGTCCAGGCGCACAGAAATGCCGGCTGATCCCTCTCCGCCCGCCGCCGCTGCGAGCGGCCGGGACGGCTGCGCGGTGGTCCGTGCCTCTCCGGGGGCCCCGCGCAGCCCAGCGGGGGCCGGTGATCAATCCCCTCGTCCCCCACCTTCCCCAAACCAAGGGAGGGGAGTCGGCGGCGACCGCTGCTCTCCCCCAGCAGCGCTCCGAGGGGCATCCATTCCCCCCCATCACGGGATGAGGCAGCCGAGCCGCTTTCGCAGCGCCGGCTCCCCGCTCACGTGTCCCCCTCGCCCGCAGAGACAGAGTTTTCTCCAAGTGGCGTGGTCACTCAATTCATGGCCGTGATCACAGAACAAGTTATGCAAGCTGTAAATAAGGAACTAGAAGTTTTAACAGCCACTCAACTCGGCGCAGCAGTGCCCGAGACGCTCCCGGGCACCGCGAGCGAGAAGTTGGCAGCGCCCGGGGACTGCGCGTCCCCGGCAGCTGTGCCCGCTTTTGCTGCCCATGCACCGGCGGCTGCCGGCTCGGGGTCGCCGGCGGGGCCCAGCCCCGGCGCCGCCGCCACCGCTGCTGCAGCGGAGCCGCCGGCGGCTGACCCGCCCTTTCTGTCCTTTCCCGGGCCGGGCCCGGGCGCCGTTTCGCTCGCCCCCTCCTTCGCTGGGGCGGGGAGCGCTCCGGTCGCCGTAGTGGCTGACGCGCCCGCCGCCGCCCGCCCGGAGCTGACACCGCTGGCTGCTGCTGGGCAGCCTCGAGCTCGCCGTGAGCCGCTCCAACTCAGCAGCCCCCCCCGAGCCGCTCACGGGGGGCGCAGCCTCACGGCCAGCGCCTGCGGGGGCTGCGCTGCCCTCCGGGGCCGCCCGATGCTGGGAGGGAGATGCGGCCGCCAACCCCAGCCCGAGGGGCGGTGGCAACTCCCCCCTCCCCTGCCGGGCTGTCGCCCTCCCTCTCAGAGAGAGCGGTGGTGCTGGCCCGCCCTTTCACGATGACATCGGATCCCGACCCGCTTGCTGCTGAGAGGGGGACGCGGGCACCTTTCCCCAGTCCGGGGATGGTGCCGGCTCCTCCCCTCTCCTCTCCCTGGTGTCAGAGCCTGGCTCCTTTGTGGGGCCTGGGTCTCCGCCTTCTTTCTCTGCTGCGGCAAAGGAAAGGGTGTTTTCTCTTTCCCCCTCAGCCTCATCATTCATTCGCCAAGAAGAGATGATTTTTTCCTCGAATTTGCTGACCCCAGCACCGATCTCATCGACCGGAGGAGACCTGTCTGTCTGTCCGGTCTCAGGGGGTCTCCTCCTACCGATCCACCGCGCTGCATCGCTCCAGCCCTGTGCTGGCAGCAGCAACAACCCTGCTCTCGTTTCGAAAGGAGGAGGAGCTGGGTCTCGGTCCATTCTTGGGGTGGGCATGGGGAAACGGAATTCTCAGGCAGATATTTCTGTGCTTGAGTCAATTTCTGCAGGAGAATTCCTGACAAATTGCATGAATGACAGTCAAATGGGAGAAGCACAGGTTTTTCCTATAGCTGTTGCTGTCTCAAATGCAGAACAGCAAAATTCTGTTGCTGTCTCCAAGGCAGGACAGAGAAATTAGAAAAAGAGAAAAAGAAATCAAAATAATCCTGTTCTTGTGAATCACCTTTGCCTCATTACAGGCTTTGGGTGAGACACATCTGGGTTTCTACTGTGACCTGCAAGAAATGCTCACTCTGTCCTGTGCCAGCAAAAGCAGAATGTGGTCACTATTCAGTTTCCATGCTGCACAACAAACCAAACACCAACGGGATGATCCCTCTACATGTGGGGGATGGACATTCATCTGTTCATTGAGCTGTTGATATGTGTTTGGGTGAAATAGTCGCAGTTTTCACAATTGTATTAGTATAATCACTTAGTGGTGAAATGTCCATTGTTTTACTTCACTTACTGATGGGATTTAGGCAGAAAAAAGACACCAAACCCTTGGCACTCAAATATCCTCAGGTCTTTGGGTTGTGTTTGTTTTTCCTGGCCCTGCTGGGAAGCACAAACACTTATCTCTTCCTTTTTTAATATATTTCAGAAGGGGGACCTGTAGGACACATATTGAGAAAGCAAGAAAATTACAGCCTGAAAAATATTCCAGGCTGGAGCTTTTCAGCTCTCTTCCCAGCTGATAAGCTGGTCCAGCTGTAGGCTAGGGAGAATTTCTCCCAGGGTGATAATTTGGTCAAAATAAAAAGGAATTAATAACAGAAATAGAACACCTGTTGTGGTGTGTGACCAGGCCCTGGCAATGGGGTGTCTTCTCTCTGAACCAATCACCTTTTCTCTACTCTTGGAATTGCGAGTCATGCTATAAACCAAGTGTATTTCTGAATAAACTTTTCTCTTTCTTCCTGTCATGAAAGGTGACCATGTAGCTGTGCATCTTATTTCCGCCGCACTTAAAGGGTTAAAACCCCATTCCACGGCTACAGGTGTATTGTGTAGTCCTAGTTTGTAGAGAATAAAAGGAGAGGCCAGGTCGCCAAAGGTGTGCATGTTTTTGGAAGAGCTATCCACCATGCACCTCAGCACTGAATAAATACACACCTACTCTTATAACTCATTTTGTGGGTTATTGAGTGTTTTTCCACGCTTCAATGGGGCCATGGTCAGTTCATCCCCAGTGGCTTCTCCCTCTGCTCAGGGACAGGAGTCGTTCCCCTGCTGCACCTTGGGGTCTCTCCCACAGGAGACTTCTCCTGGACTTCTCCAACCTGAGTCCATCCCATGGGTACCAGCCCCCTTCACTCTGCTGCAGCGTGGGTCACTCTGCCACGGGCTCAGTCCTTCAAGGACAGGCTGCTCCAGCGGGGGCCCCTCTGCCTGCGGGGTCACAGCCTCCTCTCAGGGGTCCCCGCGCTCCTGCGTGGCTCCTCCAGGGGCTGTGGGGGGATCTCTGCATCTGGAACTGCTGTGTTTGGAGGCAGCAGGAATAGGCTGAGCTCCACCTGAAGCCTTCCCACATTCCAAGCACCCGTGGGGCTTCTCCATGGCCTGAGGCTTCTCCACCAGTTCCAAGATCTGGCCGGATCTCCCATTGCCTTCCTGGCACAGGGAGGGTCTTTCCTCCTCACAGCTCCCTGGGCTCAGTTTGCAGCCCCTCCTTGTGTGGGATCTCTGGGACTTTTCCTTCCCGTTGCATTTCAGTGCCACGGAGCCACTCAAAACGGCCTCTTCCACAAGGTTCTGTGCCAGGGATTTGTTGTCCCTGGTCTCTGTCTGCAGCTCAATGTCTGGGGGAGGAATGACATGGAGAGGAAGGGACAGCGAGAAGGGAAAAGGAAAAGGCAGGAGAGGAAAGAACAAGAAGGAGCAAGGGAGGAAGGAGAAGGGAAAGGAACGTGGATGGATGAAGGACAGGAAGAGGAGAGGAAGGAAGGTGGACAAGGAGAGGATGGGATTTGCCTCCATTGCACATGGAAGGGGAAGGAGATCCCCCCCAATCCGTCCCTGGCAGGAGGTGTCGGCAGCGGGGTTGTCCTGCAGCCGGGGGTGATGCTGGGCTGGGAGATGGAGCAGAGGAGAGGAGGAAAGGGGCACCTGCCCCTTCACCTGCCTCCTACCCAGGGCATCTTCCTTTTCCTCGCAGCCTCCTCCTCCAACATCTGAACAAAGTTTGGGATTGACAGATCCTGGCTTGGGGGGGAAAGAAAGTGGTGAGCACCTTGGGTTTTGTCAGGAACCAGCCTCACTCTTTAAAATTTTTAAAAGTTTAATAAGAGACAAAAGGGACAATAACAGTGCTGGGTGCGTAGCCACAGCCAGAGGCACACTGGTTAACCATAACAACTTTTTCATTGCGTTGGTCAAATACATATTTATAGGGATTATACATATTCAAACATTGCTTTGAATTAGTTTACATCTGGCAATTCTTTAGCTTGGTTCGACCCCTGTCCCCCCTTCTGTGCAGTTTAGAGGGTCCTGTGTCACTTGCTCACAAGGGTCCCCTGTTTGGTAATTTCAGTGACAGTTATTGACAGTCAGCAGCAGAGTCCTCCTTACATCTGCTCTCTCAATGTTATCTGCATGGCTCTTTCAGTGATGTCTGAACATGCAGACGGTTTCAGCTATTTCCACGACTGTAAGTTTATTATAAGTACTTGGAATCAACATAGCCATTTCACAAATAAATTTGAGTTATTCTAAATATCGTCAGTTAGTTATAAAAATAAAAGTGTTATTTATTATTTCACAACTACATTTATTTCTGCAAATATTAATATTATAGTGCACAATACAAAGCCTCTACTTAAATATTTTGTGAAAGTTTTAACTATAATATACATTTATCATGTATTAGTGTGTCTCGACCCCCTAAACTCCGAGTTTGTGGGGGACTCTCAGCACCTAAAAAATGGAGATGTAGAGCATCCACAGTATGCCACTGGGATCCATCTCCAAGACATCTGTGGATGCTCTCCATCAGAGAGCAGAATTCCATTGGGATCCACAGAGTGGTGAGGTTTTCTACTTAATCTGTCTCTTTCACTCTTTCTCTCCCCCACCTCTATTCCATTTCTATTTTTCTCTTTTTTTTTGTTCTCTCTGACACTTGTTTACTCTACAATAAAACCCATACTATTGACTTTGGCACATGCTCTCATTTGCACCCTAATTGAGGCAGAGCCTTTTCTGATCATTTTCATCAGTGGATCAGAACAAGGGGCTAGAAGCCCTCCAGTCTGGCTGCTGTTCCATGCCACTTCCAGGGGCTTGGGCTGCTGAAGGGCTGCTGGGCTGGGCCCTTTGTGACACAGGGCCGTTCTATCGGGTTCCTGGGTGCTGTTGGCCATTCTGTTGTCCTGGTGACATGGCACAGCCCCGCCCTGCAGGGGTATATACGGGGCACAGGGCCCTGCGCTGCCCAGGGCCAGGAGTGCCACTGGCTCAGGAGGAAGCAGCTCCTGGGACCTCTGTGCTCCAGACGACGTTACACATGGAGGAGGAAAAGGTGAACCCTGTTATAAATGAGAGACAAAAGTCTCGATATTCAGCAAAATTTAGATTGCTTTATTTGATATAGAAAGAGCAAGCAGCGCGCTGGGGAATGTGAGGGGTCACCGCCCACTCCACGCTCCACCCAACCTTGGTTTGCAGCCTCTTCTTATACTGTGGGTTCTCGTTGTACACAAATTCACAAAGCCTTTGGGTGATAATCAGTCACAGATAGCCATCCGGTCCTTCTAGATAAGCACCAGAGAAGTTCTGGGAGTCTGGTCCTTGAGATAGGCAGTATTGATTAGACAAAGGCAGGAAGGGCTTTTTGGGAAGTCTGATTTTGCAAGCTGGTAGCCAATACAACTTATTTGGAAAACAGAACATAATGTAACATAATACAACATAATATACCATAACAAGGTGATTTTAAACAGAATGATTTTATCATATAATTTCCTTTATCTAGTGTCCATGCTTCACTTCAGAGCTTTGTATTCTGGTTTATACAAACCCCTAATGCTTTTGTGATTAACACGAATCTTTTATCAATTATCACAATTTCCCCACTTCTTTTTTGTTTTTTTATCCCATTGATTCGTGTTCTGGCTTCAAATTTTCTCAATACCTCTTGTACTAGATTTAATTCATTTACTATCATTAATTTTGTTGCCTTCTCAGGGTCTATTGGTATTGTAGCAACTTGCATTCCTTGAATCACCGACTGGATTAGTCGAATGAAGCGTGGAACAAGACAAGGGATGAACAGTAGTCCTAATAATGCACATGTTAACATAAACATTAATTTCTTCCACCAAGCTGCCCCCCAACAGGTTATTCCACCAACTCTCATTAAGCATAGAGTTCCAGGTTTTTAGAGTACATGGGCTATTCGTTTTATTTCTTCTGCAATTTTAGTAATTACTTCACCATTATCATTAATTTCTAATCAGTATTCAGAATTATTAAATTTCCCACACACTCCCCCTCCATATTTCTGCTTGATTTCACTGTAACAACTGTTCTGGCCTTAATCCCTCCCCCCCTCCATGGCCATTGTTCAGTCATCTGCATTCCTCTACATATCCAACAGTGAGTTAAGATCAGTAGTCATTTCTTTCATTAATTCTACAAATAAATTTTTTCCCAAGGTTGGAAAGTCCCATTCGCTGAGTTGTTGTTTTATTTTCTCATACAAGTTAAAACGTCCCCTACAGTTTGTCCTTGTTCCGTTGAATATTTTAGTTATAATTTTTTTTTCTATCAATTACACCTTGTAGTGATCTTGCACTCCTCCCTGATCTGAATATCCCCACATACCTTCTTTTGTGAAGCAGAGGTGTGTCTCTCCTACTGGGCAACTTTGGTATGCCGATGGAGCCCACCCTCCTTTTCCCAAATTGGTGGCCACTTCTTTCCATAATAGTGCATAATGTGTTTATTACAGCAGGCTGAATTGATGTGTGTGTGGAAGGCAAGGGTGGATACCGTGCATCCCCGTACCCAATTGTCTGGTGACACTTGGAACAAGCATCAGCATTATTTCCTTTTATCATCATTAGCAATGGGATGACTCCCATGACCATTTTCATCCCTCTGCCTCCCTCAAGGCCTACGGGGTTGCTGCCAGTAGCCGAGGTTTGTTTGATCTTCTCGGCAGCAGGGAATATGTCCTGGGCTCTCCCACTTTGTCTTTCTCTTTTGGTAGTGTTTCTTAATTTTGTCCCAGCTTTTAGCTTTAACATTCCAGTACGAGGTACAGCAGTAACAGCTCGGTATACACAACCCTTCTGACACTCTTTTGTCAACACCTCTGCTCTGGCTTTCTTTTTTCTGCCTCATTCCATTCTCAAATAACTCCCACCAGTTATGATCATCAATTTCGACTTCTCCTTGTGCTGATAGGGTATTAAGTACCTTAATAGTTTCCTTACATTCATTTCTTCTACACTGGACACATAATGTGAATGGGGGATACCCACCATAGGAATGACACCACCACAACTCAGTACAATATGGATACCTTTTTTTTTTTTTTTTTTTTTTGATGAACGGGCTACAATCACAGCCCTTCTGGTGACTCAGAAGACTGCATTAATTCTTCTAGGGCTTGTCCAAAGAGATTGGGGAATTCTGTAAAGCCCTGAGGCAATACTGTCCAAGGCAGTTGTTGTTTCCTGCCCTTATCAGGATCTTCCCAAAGGCAAAGCAATCTCTGCTACTTTCCTCTAACGGGCATGCCCAGAAGGCATCTTTTAGATCTATTACACTATACCAAGTGTAGTCAGGGGACAAATCCTTTAAGAGTGTGTAAGGGTTTGCTACTACAGGAAATTTGGTAACAGTTCGCTGATTTATAGCTCTCAAATCCTGTACCAATCTGTAATTCCCGTCTGTCTTTCTGACAGGCAGAATAGGAGTATTATGTGGGGACATACATGGTTCCAAAGCCCCCTGTTGCAAAAGGTTTTCTATGAGAGGCTTAAGGCCCCGTCTCCCTTCCAGTGATATTGGATATTGATGAATTCGGATAGGTAAATCGGGATCAGTGATTTTCACTTTGATGGGTTTCATTTTTAACTTCCCTATTTCCCCAGGGGTGTACCACACCTCAGGACATATTTGCTCCTCGTTCTTTTGGGTTAAAGCAAAAATTTTAAGCTGCCCTTGGGATACTTCAATTTTCAAATCCAATGCTATTATTAAATCCCTCCCCAGTAAATTATTTTCTGCCTCTGGCAGCAACAGCAGATCTTTTAATTCAATTTTGTTCTGGGTCTCAATATGCACATTTTTAATAATAGGGACCCGAAATGGTTCACCTTTTGCTCCAACCACGAGTGCCGTTTCTTTACTAGGTTTACATCCTTTTGGTAGGTGTTTAATTGTGGATTTTTCGGCTCCTGTATCTACTAAAATTCCACCTCCTCTCCCTGGGGACCGATCCTTAATTTTATCAAAGGCTCTTTAGATGGTATGGTCCCCAGATCATACAGCCCCTGACACCCCTATTCGTCTTCCTGGAACTTTTTTTTTTTCATCCTGTACCCGTTCTTTACAATTTTTCTTTATATGACCTTTCTTGTTACAGTAAAAGCAGGTTCGCCTTGGTGAATTATTTCCTGCTTCATTTCCTTGTTTCGGTGGGGGTTTTCGTGGTTTCCCTCCCCCTTTCTGCTGGGTTTCTTTCTGTGTTTCACGAACTGCAGCTATAAAGATTTTAGCTTTTGCTTTCTGTTTCTCTTAGCAATTCTTGTAACTCCCGATCTTGCCAATTGTCTAACTTTTCTAATTTCTTTCTAATATCTCCCCATAATCGAGCAATAAATTGGGTTTTGAGGAGTGCCTGACCCACTTGTGTGTCAGGGTCTATCCCGGAGTACATTTGGAGATTTTTCCTCAGCCGCTCCAACCAGTCAGTCAGGGATTCGTCCTTTTTTTGTTGTTGTTCACTAAAGGCTTTATTAATATTTTGTCCTTGAGGAACTGATTCTCGGATACCTTTAACGAGTGTCCATCTTAAGTCCATCATATTCTGGCGATGGACATCCTTTTGGTTATCCCAGTTAGGATTATTTAATGGCCATTTCTGGTCTCCCCTAGGTCCAATCTGATGCTCCCTGTCCCATACCCTCATTCCAGCCTGTCTGATCATTTCCCGTTCTTCCGTGGTGAATAGGATACTTAATATAGATTGTAATTCCATCCAAGTATACATACCTGGTCCGAGGAATTGATCTAGTCTCTCTGATACCCCTATAGGATCTTCTAATAGTTTTCCCATTTCTTTTTTAAAGTTTCTCACTTCCCCTGTGTTCAAGGGAACATTTACAAATCCAATTAATCCAGCCTGTTGTCCTGCTAATGGCACTTCCCTCAGGGGGTAAAGGCGAGCCTTTGTGTCGTTATCTCCCTCCTCTCTGGTGATACCATCTCTCCTGGTATTCCTTTGACTGGAGCGAGTTCTCAGAGCTATGGGAGTACCAGGAGGAGAAGTGGGTGCGTGGGGGGGTCTCCTGTATTTTCTGTATTATACGGAGGTGGGAGATTGTCAAGGGGTTCCCAGGTAACCTTTTTTATCTTCATCCTCTTTTTCTTTTAAAGTATATATCAAGGATGGCTTGGACTGTTTTGGCCACAGGGCAGCATACTCACATTCCTCGTTGTTAAATGTTTTTTTACAAGCCACATATGTATTTAATGCCTGACAAATCCAACCCTCAAATGATCCGAACATGGGCCAGTATAGGTTATCTTTATGGATCATTTCTTTGGTTCATTCCACCATGCAATATTGAATCAATTTTTCTTTACTTTTTCCTCTGTATACCGCCCCTGTGTCCCAACATTTTAATATTACTCCCAAAGGCTGCCTGGTCGTATTTCTGGTAACCTACTTGTCTTGTCTTTATTTTCCCGGTCTCCTTGTGGACCAAATGAATTTGAACCTCTTCGTGGGTCCCTGGGACTCAGAATCTTCCTCCCTCTTTGTCCCATTTTTACCTCAAGGGACTGTCTTGAGGTGTTTGTACTCCCCGATGTGTTCCGCCCGAGCCCTTGCCTCTCCTTGGGTCAGGATGGACTGGAACCCGCCTCTACCTGGGCTGGGATGGGAAAAGCAGCTTTTCCCTTCTCCCTCCGTGACTGGTGTGTTGCAATCTGCTTTTCTTTTCTTCCCCCTTCCCCCATCCCCGGGTCCTGCCTCTACCTGGACTAGGATGGGAAGGACCCAGCCTCTACCTGGGCTAGGACAAGAAAAGCAGTCTCTCCCTTTGTGCTCACTCGCTTCGTCCGGTCACCGGCCAGGTCCCTCGCGGGATGCTGGAAACGCGGATAGAAGGACTCCACTCTCGCTTCGCAGCAAAGGCCACGTCTCATTCAGGCAAGCACACAGTCATCCCCACCAAACCACACAGATACTCACAGTCCGATGCTCCTGTCTGGCTCTTTGTGCACGAGAATTCCAGGTGATTTTGCCGCGGTCTCCCGGGGAGATTTTCCTTGCTCAGTCTCTATGGTGCGGGACGTCGATGGGTCCCGAGAATCACTGACGAACCGGGGCCACAGCAGTGGGCGCCTCCCCGAAATCGCAGTGCCTCTCAGGGCTCCAAGGACGTCCCGGGTTTCGGCAGCAAATTGTTATAAATGAGAGACAAAAGTCTCGATATTCAGCAAAATTTAGATTGCTTTATTTGATATAGAAAGAGCAAGCAGCGCTGGGGAACGTGAGGGGTCACCGCCCACTCCACGCTCCACCCAACCTTGGTTTGCAGCCTCTTCTTATACTGTGGGTTCTCATTGTAATCAATAATTTTTGGTTTTTTTTTTTGCTGACATAATTTTGGTAGGTAAGCAGTGGTGGTCGAATAAACATCCTTACACAAATTACAAAGCCTTTGGGTGATAATCAGTCACAGATAGCCATCTGGTCCTTGTAGATAACCACCAGAGAAGTTCTGGAAGTCTGGTTCTTGAGATAGGCAGCATTGATTAGACAAAGGCAGGAAGGGCATTTTGGGAAGTTCGATTTCGCAAGCTGGTAGCAGATACAACTTATTTGAAAAACATAACATAATATAACATAATGTAATGTAACATAGTACAACATAATATAACAAGGTGATTTAAAACAGAATTATTTAATCATATAATTTCCTTTATCTAGTGTCCATGCTTCACTTCAGAGCTTAGCATTCTGGTTTATGCAAAGCCCAATGCTTTTGTGATTAACACGAATCTTTTATCAATTGTCACAGCGACAAGACGTTGGAAGGGCCCAGGGGCATGAAAGGCAGAACATCCACTCTGTAGGGGAGCACGTGGGGGTTTAGTCCAGTGCTCCCAGTGCTGATTTTTCACCTTTCTCAGTCAGTTGTTGAGTTTTAATACTAAGACTTAATAAACCTCATAAAGTTTTACACAGTGAAGTCGTTTGTCCCACCCTGCACTGCTGGGGTAGGAGGTGCAGCTGGAAGGAGGGAGGCGTGTGGAAAGCTGGTTTGAAGGGTCTCCATTTAATTCTCATTATTGTCCTCTGAGTTTTTAGAGTTTTCTGCCAGAAATCTCTCCCGTCCACTCATCCCCTGGGGTTTGGGGCAGTTTTCCCATTTTGGGGGAAATCAAAGCCATGCACTGATGCTCCTAATAAGGAGGTAGGAGAAGTGAGGCTCCAGGGCTTCCCGCTGAGCCACAGCCATCGAAAACACGGGGCTGGGAAAGGTGTGCCGGGAGCTGCGGGAACTTTGTTTGTGTTTCCAGGCCAATGGCGGCTCGGGCCCGGGCCCGTTCCAGGGCTGTTCCTCATCTCCGCCTTTGCCCTCCCACAGCCCGGGGGGCCCTGAGAGCGCGGGCCGAGGCTGGGCCGTGTGCAGAGCCCGGCCCTCGCTGCCATTGGCTGATTGTTGCAATGTCACTCCTGGTTGTCGCGCGCTGATTGGGCAGAGCAGCAAAGGCGCCATTGTGGCAGCGTCTGTGCGGGCCCGGCAGCGGCGGCAGCGGCCGGAGCCCGGGGAGGCGGCGGCGGAGCTCGGAGGCGGCCCCAGCGCAGGTGGGAGCCGCGCTCGGTTGTGCGGGGGCTCGGGGCTCGCTGCGGCCCTCGGGGGCGGCAGGGGGCTCTGGCGGGTTGGTTGTGCCGGTGCCGGCCCGTGTTGGCGCTGGGCTGAGGGCGCTGCGGGAGCGGCTGCCCGCGGTTTCCTTCCCGCTGGGGCCTCGGCAGGAGCCGGTGCCAGAGCAGCGCTGGCTCGTCCCGGTTGCTGTGGGTGGCACAGAGGTGTCTGCCCTGTGCCCGGGGCTGTGCGGGAAAATTCCCGTGGCCAGAGGTTTGTGTGCCCGCAGGAGACGGAGGAGTCCTGCAGAAGTGACTTTATTGGTGAACAAAGAGAGAGGCCATGCGGCATTTGCCATGCGGTCTCTAAACCGCAGCCTCCTTTTTATCCTCATTTTCCCGCCCCCATCTCTGTCCCTACTGGCTGAGGTACTTGGAAGGTTCAGAGTTCCCGATCCACCTACTGCATGTCATCGTTAATATGCACCCCTACTACGATATTAATCTTACTGCTTTCAATCCCTCCTTTTCTTATTTTCTCAAGAATTGCCTTTACAAACTTTTAATTTCCATTGACTCAATGTCTTTTCCTGCATCCTCTTTGGAGCAAGGTGTCGTGCATGGTAAAAAGTTGAGCACGTCAGAGGAAGACCAGCATTCATTTAAGCCATGATCTGCAGGGAACCCCGAAAAACGTGTCCCATTCCCATCCTTTCTCTGGAATACGAGCTATTTTCTTATTTCCTTTTTTATCTGTTTCATCACTTTTCAGTTTCATCTATTTGCGAACAGCAGTTTGAGTTATTTTCCACAAACTCCGCCTCTTTCTGTTTATAGATAATCTGATCCTATCCCATGTGAAATGTCTCCTTCCTTATTTCAGTGGCTTGGTCAGCAGGAAGGTCAGGGGCTGGAGTTGTCTGGTTGGTTATTATTTCGAGGAAGCTTTTTATCCTAATTCTGCCAATCAAATTATGGATGGATTTTCTGTGTCCTGATATGAATTCGTTAGGGATCCCAGGGGCTGGTCCATGGTGTTGTAGGATTGGCTCTGGTGTCTGTTCATCTTTTCTGCGTTTTTGGGTGCTCCCTCCATCCAGGGCTGCATCAATTGACCACTTTTCTCTAATTAAATCACCACATACTTGGATTTCCATCTCATTTCCCTGAACTCGTGGCACCAAAAACACCCCAGTGCCCCAATACACCCTATATAACCTGGACAGTGACAGCACAGGTTGGAGCAGGGAGAGGGATGATTCCCCCCCACTTTTTTTAGTAAAGCTTTCCCAACATTCTCCGTTTGTTGTTTCCCTTTGCAGCTTAACCAATTTCTGTTGCAGTCAGATATCCTCACTGTGGGCTCTGCCTTTAGTTGTGCAAATTCCATCTGTGCAAGCAGGCAGAGCTTGGGGTGAGGGACAGAAGCAATCACCGAAATTCCTCCCCCAGGCATGAAGATCATCCTGGTTCATTGTGCACACATTGCCCTATCAGTGTTAATTTGCATTTCTAAAGGTCCTCTCTTGGCTGTGCCTGGATCCAATGCTTCTATTCCAGAGCAGCCATTAGGTTATCCACAAGTGCACCCCCACAACCGGTTTTTTTTTCTTTTATCTTTTTTTAAACAATTTTATACTAACTGTTTATGTGTTAAAGCCTCACCATTAATACTCTTCTAGTTTTGCAAAATGCAACAAAAGGTGAGCATCGAAAAACCCTTTCTGAAATTCTGCCATCATTAAGAGCCACCCACAAATACACACAAAGAAATTCCAATGCAATCTAGATTTTTCTACTTCTTCTCCTAGGAGTAAAAATTGATTCTCACACCCCTGGTCGAAACCCAACTCAGAATATAAAAGTAGGATTACTATGAAAAAATTTTCTAATGGTGTAATCTTGTCACTGAAAGTGCAGGAAAAACAAAAACTCTCCAACAATATCTTAATGCTAGAGTGTCAAGGCATTACTTGATCGTGGTCAGGATGTGCAACAGAAATAATTTCATCCACACATAGCCCGAGTGTGCGGAGAAAACATTCCATGAGATGTGAATTTTACTAGATTTTTCCTAAACTTTTCACTGTCCGAACCCGGAGAAATCCATTGGTTTAGTGTTCATTGCTTCAAAGTTGTGTAGTTCTTAGTGTTTGATTTCTGATTGCACACGGATTTCTCCTCTTCTGATGTTAATTAGATCCGCATTCCTGGATTTCCTTCTCAGTCTTTTCCAGACCAGGTGTCTCCATCTATGCCGGGGCAGTGTCTGGGGTGGGTGTTCCTTGATGTTTGCTGATGTTTCGTTGATGTTTTGTTGAATGTTGTTATCTTTGTTGGTATCTTTGGGCTATTCCCAGTCTGTTGAGATGTTAAACTCATCTCTGTTGAGTGGTCTAACATTCCAATTGAAAATCTTTTAAAATTTCTTTCCCGGGACAAGGGCAAACCGAGCCTGACTAGTAAAATGAAATATAAAAAAATTTAAAGCTGCTACATTTTCCAACAATGGAATCGCAGGCAGCCCAGTGTGTGAGTGTAATTGAGAGGCAGAGTCCTGGGTGGATGCTGTGAACAGCAAAGTGCCAAGGCAGGCTCTGTGCCAGCCCAGCTTCCTGTGGCAGAGATTTCACAAGAGACAGGATTCTGGCCACAGCCTGCTTGAAATACACATCCCTTATCTCCAGCCCGCCCTAGGTGGAGAATTCCCAGGGTAAGGAATTGCAAAGATCAATTCCAAGGGAGAGAATTGAATATCTGCCCTGGCTCTGGCCAAAGGTTATAATGGCCGGATGCTTGGCCTTCAGCCAAGGGCACACACTGACTCAGAAAACACTTCCTAAATGCAGCAACATGTTGCATATTCATAGACCTTCATGCATTATTCAGAATCATTCCCCTCCAACCTGTAAATCATTATTTTTTCCTTTCCTGGGGTTTTGGTGTCCCATAATTCCAAGAATGTGAAGAATTTCCTGATTATCTGTTTTGCCATTCTCCAAGTTTGTTACATGAACATAAGATTATGACATTATACTGGAACAAAAATATATTTATCACACAACTAATTATAACTTTTGTTTATTTATGTATATTTATTTGTATTTATAAGTTTTGTTAATTGCAGAACTAAGAGAAACTATGTTCATACAACAGTATTTTCCAGCATATGGCATTCATTTTAATATTTGCAAAAACTCAATAATATAATGTACACTTATAACACACATAGAATTCAAATTTCTTTTTCTCAGTCTGGAGGAGACATAGCTGGTGGTCCAATCATTTTGTTATTTTTCATTTTCTCAGGTTTTTTTCCTTTTCTCCTGTCCATACCACAACACTGAGGATATTTGAGTTTAAAAAGTCATACAATGTTGTGGCTAGAGCAGAGAATCTTCAATCCAGGTCCTGCAATTTCCTATTAATCCTCAGAATTCTTACAGCTCCTTTTTAGTCCTGGATTACTTCTGAGATTCCCTGGTCCCTCTCTGGGCCAATACAACACAAACACTCAGTCAAAATATGTCCCAAATATTTAACCCTTTTCTCCACCATTTCCTCTTTTATTTCAAATACTCAAAGATGCTTTTTAGCCTGAACATTCAGCCATTTCACAGAGGCTTCTTCTGCCACTTCTTGTCCTCCTGATTGGGGAAAGTCATCCACATGCTGCATTAACCCAATTCCTAGGTAAATCCTAGGGAAAAATTCTTATGATATTTTCTGCAAGATTTGCCACAATAAGGCCGGTGCTTCCATGCATCCCTGCAGAAGGACCGTCCATGTCTTTTCCATTTTCCCTTCTATCTCTTGTTCCCACTCAAAGGCAAAATCCAGTTTACCATCCTGTGTCAGTGGGCATCCCCAGAAAGCATCTTTGCCATCAAGGACTGAATGGTGGCAGTGTGAGGAGGGCACCTGGTTGAAGATGGTGTAAGGATGTGAGAGCCCCTGGGTGCTGGGGCTGCCTTGGGCCCTGGGGTTCATCCCTCAGGGGCTGTAGAAACTCTGCCATGGCCTTTGCCTTCGCCTTGGCCTTTTCCTCATCCCTTCTTGCATTCCCCTGCTGTGCCTTTGTGACCAAGTGCTCCAGGGGCTTCTTCTGCCCCTCCTGCAGCCCCTCAGTGCCTGGGGGTGCTCATCCTCTGACAGCTGCTGAGCTTTCTGCTAAATCATTCCTTTCTGCAGTGACCCAAGGAAAATGCTTAAAAGCTAATCTGGATCCTTGCATGTCCGATCCCCATTTCCCAGCTGTTCCTTCGTGCTGCTCCTTGTGCTGTGGCTGCCGTGGCCAGCCCGTATCCCAGAGCCGGTGCCTGTCCTGCCGCAGTGTCCAAACGCGGCCCCCCCGGCGGGCAGGGCCGGCAGCTCCACGGGGCCGGGCAGCGGCCGGGGCGTCCCGCAGCCTCCTGGGGGCCGGGGGCCACTGCCGGGCCTGCAATTGCCGGGGGGTGCTGGGCTCAGGCAGCGCCCGGCGCTGAGCCCCGGCTGCCCCACAGCCCCGGCCCGGCCCCGCAGCTCCCCACAGGCCCCCAGCCCGTGCTCCCGGTGCCGCCCCTCTGCGCCCGCTCCTGCCGCTGCCCAGCACAGAGAAACCCCCTGCAATCCTGACCTCCTTGTGTGCCTGTCCTGGCAACCGGGCATACAAAGGATCTGCATCAGCTGGCAACTTTTGACGAGAAGAGCCTGCTGAAAAACATCCCCATCCTCAGTATTTTTCTCTTCCTCCTCTTTTCCATCACCCTTTTTCTTCCCACATATATTCCTCCTTCTGCTTCTTGCCTGAACCATATTCCTGCACGGTCTCCTTCACCCAATCCCTTCCCAGCACACCGACACCTTCCATCCCTTCTCGACTTTCCTTATTGCCTCCCAGGGTGTCCATGTCCTTGATTACCTCTGGGAGAATGTGCAAACTCCCTCAACATATTCCGAAGGGACCCTTCAGAGATATTTTGGGATCATCATCCCTTTTGCTGGGATCCCTTCCTGGCTTTCCCTTTCTACCCTCCACGGGTGCCCTGCCATGTTCAGTCCCCGAAGATCCCACTGTAGTCCCTGCTGAGATTTTCAGTGCTCTCTGGCTGCCGACTCTTCCCAGCCCCCCTGATCTGTCACTCGTCTGTCTCCTGGCCCCAGCGCCCCCCGGCAGGGGAATTTGGGGAGGTGGGAGGGGGGGAGCGCCAAGGCCGGGCCCCCCCGCGCTGTGGTGGCGGCAGCGGCTGCAGTGGGGAGCGAGTGCGGGCGGGAGCGGCCGAGAGCCCAGCGCTGCCCCAGCCCGAGCTGCCCCAGCTCCATCGCTGCCCCTGCGCTGGGATGCTGTGGGTTTGGGGGGAAGAGGGAGCCGGCAGTGGGTGCTGGGCCTGGGGGCAGCAGAAGAAGGGAAGGAGAAGCAGGGTTGAAGCACAAAATGGTCAAATACTGCACGTGGGAAAAGAAGGTGGGATTGTGCAGGAGAAAGAAGAATAATGGGCGGGAGTGTGAGGAAGAGTAGGTACACCGCAGGAGGGTCAGAAATGAGAAGCAGGACAATGTTCCACTCCTCCCTGTATTTGTAGCTTCTCCCCCAGCCCCAGGAGCGTTGCTCCCCCCGCATGCAGCAGGTGACCGAAAAGGATGATCCATGATTTTCACAGGGGTGAATCTTGGTGTTTGTGAGCTTTATAGGGCTAAATGTTGGTGCTTTGTTTTTTTGCAGGGGCTGAATCTTTATATTTTGGAGGGGATTTGGGCTGAAACTAACTTTTTGGGGAGTGTTTGATCTATGTCTTGATGTTGGGATAATTTTGGGGCTGAATCGTGGTGTTTTCAAGGTTCTTATAGACACAAGATGCCAAATGACTTCCTGAGATGAACTTTGGAAGGAGGAACCCCCAGCCCAAGGTGCTCTTTTTTTTTTCCCCCTCAAACTAGGATTTGTCATTCCCATTGCGTGGGTAGATGGAGGAGGAAGAGCCCCAGAGATCCCTCTTGAGGAGGAGCTGCACACCCAGCCCAGGGAGCTGCGAGGAGGAAAGACCCTCCCTGAGCCGGGAAGGCGGCCGGAGATCCAGGCAGAGCTCAGAGCTGGTGGAGAAGCCTCCTGGAGGGGAGAAGCCCCACAAGTGCTTGGAATGTGGGAAGGGTTTCAGGTGGAGCTCCCACCTGATCCAGCACCAGAAGATCCACAATGGGGAACAGCCCTACGAGTGTGGGAAATGTGGGAAAAGCTTCAGGGATAGCAACTACCTTATGCAGCACCAAGTGATCCACACAGGGGAACGGCCCTACACCTGCTTGGAATGTGGGAAGAGCTTTGGGTGGAGCTCTGCCCTGAGAAAACACCAGCGCATCCACACTGGGGAGAGGCCCTACGAGTGTCCCAAGTGTGGGAAGAGGTTTCAGACCAGCTCCGATTGCCTCAGACATGAGCGAATTCACACAGAGGAGAGGCCCTTCCGCTGCCATGACTGCGGGAAGGGATTCAAGGATAACTCCCACCTCATCAGGCACCGGCGCATCCACACTGGGGAGAGGCCCTACGAGTGTCCTGAGTGTGGGAAGAGCTTCTCACAGAGCTCTCACTTGACCGAACACCAACGTAGGCACCACTAAGGGAAGCCTGTGAGTGTCCCGAGTGTGGGAAGAGCTTCATGCTCTGCTCCAGCTCCATCCCCCATGGGAGGATCGGTGTTGGATGATCCCCAGTGACCCCCGTTGGGCAGAGCCCTGGTGATCCGTGGTCCTGGTTATCCCTGTTGGGTGGAAGGAAGGGGTTGGAGAGATTTCTCTCTCTTTTCCTTGTCCCGCTGTGATTTGGTTGGTAATAAATTCCCTCGCTGTGCCCAGGCTGGCTCTGTTGTTCCCGTGCCGGTGCTCGGGGCGGGATCTCTCCTGTTCCTTCTCTCAACTCCCGGGCCTCTCCTCAGCCAATCAGAGAATGCGATGAAGAAGATTCAGCCAATGAGAGAGAGCAGCTGTGATGACTCACCGGTTGCCGGGCAGACCCGCAGCACCCAGTGTTCCCCACCTGGGCCCCACCCTCCCCCCAATCACGATCCCCCCGCGGGGTCCCCCCAAGTCCTTTCCCAGTCCCGCCCCACAATAAACGGGAACAGCCGCGTGTGGGCAGAGTGACAACGGGGCTGGTGAAGACACAAGATCTCCCCCAAAATCAGCACGGGGACGAAGCAGGGGGTCCTGGCTGGGCCTGAGGCCACGGGGTGGGGCTGCAGCCACTGCTGGTTCAGGAGCTCTGTGGGCCGAGAAAAGGGCGTAGCACCTGACTGGGGGCCCGAGGGGGAGCACACACGCTCCAAGGGAGGGGGCACACGACCCGTGGGACCCCCTCTCACCTTCTTGCACAGGTAGAAGCCGAGTCCCAGCGCCAGGAAGACAAAGCCCAACATGAAGCCCCTGATCCCCATCAGCTTTTTGCGGCGGGCAGTGTCTGGCAGCATCTCTGGGGGTCCACAAGGGTTAGGATCTCACAAAACCTCTCACAGACACCCCAAGCCCCTCCAAGCACCCTGTCAATTGTCCCGAGCCCACCCAGGACCCCTTAAAACCTCCTCCCCATCTCTTCCCAACCTCCCCAGCACTCACCAAAGCCCCTCCTATCCCTCTCAGGATCCCATAACCTCCTCTCACTTTCTCCCCACTGCCCCCGGACCCCCAGACCCTTTCCCAGTCCCACCAGGACTCACAAAGACCTGTCCCAGTCTCTTCCCAGCACAACCAACCTCATTCCAACCCCTGCTTTCCAATCCCTGATCTTTTTCCAACCCCTCCAGACTCACTCAAATCCCTCCTAGTTACACCCAGCACCCCCAAACTCCCTCCCAGTTACTCCCAGCACACACCAATCCCCCTCGCATCTCCCCCAGTGCCTCCCCTACTACCCCTGCACTGTGGGGTCCGGGCCGTGCCCCAGTGCCGGCTCAGGGGGTGCTCCAGGCTGACGTGCTCCACCTGGAGCTGGAGCTGACCCCGTGCCGGGGGGGTTTCCAGCAGCACCAGGAGCTGGTAGAAATCCAGTCCCTACTGGGGACCAGGTCGGTGGCCAGCACGTGGCCCGAGAGCTCCTGCTGGCCCTGGAACCAGCTCAGCTGGATGTCGGCAGGGTAGAAATCCATCATGGAGGAGAGCAGGCAGCTGGGTCTGGGCTGTGAGCTCAAGGGCAAGAGTGAGATGGGCACTGGGAGAGAGTGGGGACACACTGGGATCAGCTGGGGGGACCTGGGAGAGATGGGAGAGGGCTGGTGTGGAACTGAGAGGGATTGAGAATGAAATTGGAGAGAGTGGAGGAAAACTGGGACAGAGTGGAGTGGATTTGGGCAATGGGAGAAAGAGTGGAGGTTTGGGATTTGACTGAAAAGCTTTTGGAAAGGACAGGGAGGGCACTGGGAGAGAGCAGAGAGATTTGGGGGAGCACTGGGATACACTGGGAGAGAGGGTGGAGGTCTGGGAGTGGACTGGGAATGCAATGGCTGTGGACTCAGAGGAATTGGGAGGGACTGTGAGGACACTGGAAGAGATGGGGTGGACCGGGAGAGCCATCAGATTCACTTGGGGTGTGGGGGCAGGAGACCACAGGGATGGGTATCTTAGTTTCAGAGACAGTTTTAAAGAGGACATTAGTTTTGTCTCCTCTATAGGGTTCCAATAATACCTTTCCACCAATAGGTAATAATTAGTAGATGAAAGTGAAAAAAAAACTCCAACAGTTATTAACAAACAGTAAGTCCACAAGGCAAAGGGGGAAAAAAAGTAGATGATTTCTAAATATTAAATTGTCAGACCTTACTCCACGCACATACCTGGGACAAAAGACCCAAAATTCCCCGCTCACCACACTCGGTACAGGTGGCGCCGACTTCTTCCCCAGGGGAAAAACCAACCAGGGGCTGTCCCGAAGGAGAGGAAAGCCCGGGGCTCGCCTGCCCTTGAACTCCTCCCCAGCCGGGCTCCGCGGGCACGGTCCCGGCAGGCGAAGCAGCGGGGCTGAAGCCTCGGGCTGTTTTCTCTCCCGGCTCGGCCCGGCTCGCAGCGGCTTTGGGCTGCAGCGGCGCCGCTCCGCTCCTGCCGGCGCGGAGCCCCCGGGCTGCGACACAGCAGCTGCTCAGTTCGCCTCCAGGCACGGCAAGGCTGCCCCTGCAGCCTCTCCGAGCCAAGAAAAGGGGAAAAAATCCTTTGTTTGCTTGGGGCAAAACCGCTTCTCAGGCAAACAGAAACCCACGGTGCACAGAGAGAGCCGCGGAAAACCCGAGCAGCGAGGCTTCAAAACGCCCGCGGAATGAACAAGGAGCCTCTCCCCGCCCCGGCCCCGCACACATCCCCTCCCGGGCTGCCGGGGTTTAGATACAATAACCATTCTTTGGGCACCAAGCAGAGGATCATGGAATTACCATCGCAATAACTCACTGCAAGAGAATCGTGTATACAATAATCACATGTATCTATCTATTTATAAAAGCATGTACTGAACTCTGGATACAGCAATGTGCTCTCGGACAGGAGTGGAGAGGCTGAACGGGCACCAGGGGAGATGGGGAATGTACGAACACAGCAAACCCTCCAAGGGCTTTAACCTGATTCCCAGCTTTTCCATGCTTCCAGGGCTTTGACTGCTGGATTTCAATGAACTGAGATGTCACTGTGAAAAGCAGAGCACTCTGGAACCAGACACTGCTGCTGGAGTCAAAGCCTGGACTTGTCACATCTCAGATTTGAAAATATATTGAAGAAAAAACTCCATTACCCACGACCTTTTCCAGCACATAGCTCTTTGCACATAACAAAACACAACGGAATTATTTCTATAGAGTAAAAAATAAAGTAAAATGAACATTGAAAATGTCCCCTGAAAAAAAGGTCACATTGAGAAAATACAAAATAATGAAGTGTGTCTAGAAAAGCCGGCTGTGATTTCTCAGGTATTGCGCTCAGGGTCAGCTCCGAGCCGGGCTCTGTCTCCCAGGTGCCCAAGTGCCCGGGCCAGCTCTGAGCAGCCTCTCCCGGCTCTCCAGCCCGGCTTTGCCCCGGCTCTGCCCCGGGCAGGCACTCGGTGTTTCCGTGGTGCCCCTGCCCCGCTCAGCTCCCCGTGCCCTGCAAAGGCGCCGAGGCTGCGCTCGGTGCCCCTGGGTGTCACTGAGCGAGGCACTGACGAGCCCCGGTGCCCGGGCACAGCCCTGAGGGACACCCCTCGTCCCCGGCCTCCCGCGGGACACGGAGCCACTGCCCACAAGGCCCTGGCACGTCCGGCCCGGCCAATTCCTCCTGCCCCGGCCAGCCCGGGCTGCAGCCCCAGGGCTCTGCAGGCCGGGGCTGGGGCTGCCGGCTCCCACCGTGGCCAAAGCCTCCCAGGGCTCTGGCCACGCCAGGGGCTACAAGGCCACGGGGCCGGGGCTGCTCCGGGCCGCTTCCAGGCTGTCCCTCTGCTCTTGGGTGCCGGGGGTGGCCCTTTGTGACACGGGCGTGTGTCAGGGCCCTCGGTGATGCGGGACATTGTGGTGCTGTCCTGAATGAGATTGAAATCCATTGAAATCCATTTATCCACTCATCATCAATGAGAGTATTTAAGATCACTTAAAAATTGGTGACAAGGGCATGAACAAAAGTCAGATTTAATATTGAGCGACAAAATACAACAAGTTTGATGGCAAGATTGACTCTACTGCCTACAGAACAGCTAAGGCACAACAAGGGAAAACAAGCAACAACAAAACCAAACAAAATCCAGGCAACCAAAACAGAAATGAACTGAGAACTCCCTAGGGGAGTGTGGGTGGGTGTGTGCTGTGTTTATGCGCATGGGACAAAAGACAGTGCAGGGAAGGATTAAAAGGAGCATGGCCTAAAAATTTTACAACTCTAAAGAACACTTTAACTTCTCCCTTAATTTGTCACTTAACTTATACCTTAGTCCCTGCAATGCAACAGAGGTACAACACTGAACTAATACCTAACTTAACTTATAACTTAACGTTAAGAATTCCACGGAGGAATAACACTTAACAGCATTTAACCTAACTTATAGCTATAACTTGCAAGTTGTACTTAGCAACTTAATAGAAAAACACCACTTAGCTTATGACTTACATTTAACAATCTAGCAATAGAATAATAGAAGTATTTAAGAAAGTTCATAACTATAACTAAACCTTGCATACAGACCTTAGGTATCCAAGGTACTTTCACATCTAGGAAAGTAAGATTTCTCCCAGATTTGCTGTAGCATATGTGCAGGGGCACACACACAGACAGTACACTCAGTGCAAGCAAGGTACCTGGGAAAAATTCCCCTCAGAGCTCAGTGAAATCCTCCCTTCAGATGTTTTTGCATCTCCCACTGGCCGAAGGATGGGCCTTGAGCAGTGAGGGTATGGGCCCAGGACACGTCGTGTTTCAGCGATCCTCCAGGCACAGCAAAGCCGAGGGTTTGCTGGCTCTGAGAGGCCCCTCAGAGGGAGACTGCTGGTCACAGCCCACGGTGGCCCAGGAGAGCTCAAAGGTCTCCTTTTGGATTTCTGTTGAGAGGGTCACAAGAGAGTGGGCTCCAGTCATAACCATGTTTCATCCTGGCCTCAGTTTGGGTTGGCACTTTCTCTAGGAGTGGGGGAATGCATCACCACACTGGGATCTCAGGGGTGCCCATGGCCTGGATGACGCTGGCCCAATGCCAGGCACCCATCAAAGCCAATATGACCCTGCCCCTCCAGCTGCACAGGGGACAGAAAATTTAACAGAGAATTTCTGGGTCAGATTAAGACAGGGAGAGATCGTCCAAAAACAGCAGAACAGGCATCACAGACCCAGCCTGGGAACAGGGAGGAAATTTATTACCAACCAAATAGCTCAAAGACAAGGAGAGTGAAAAGTTCTCTCCAACTCCTTCCCCCCACCCAACACGGATCACCAGGGCTCTGCCCAATGGGGGTCACTGGGGATCATCCAACACCGATCCTCCCATGGGGGATGGAGGGGCAGGAGGCAGAGGTCCAGCTTGGTCTCTCTCTGACCTTTCCTTTGAGACAACACTGTCTGCTCCCACCACAAAGGCACAGAGGGTGCTCTTTGCCCCCACCAGTGGGAAGTGGCTCTGCTGAGCCCACTAAGAGTGCTGGAAGATGAGTCTGTGAACGAAACAGTTGAATATTGCCCAGAGGGGGTAGCAGGCAGTAGATGTTGCCACCATTCTCTTTCCAGGAACCCACTGGGAGTACTTGAACTATCGACGATGAGAGAGAGACGGGGACACTGAATGGTGATCAAAATCCAATTTTTACTGAGCACTATATGTGCTTATATACCATTTACAGGAAGGCTGGCAATATTTTACTGCAATCACATAGACAAACCTTACATAGACAAACTCTCACATAGACACACTTTACATGTGGACTCAGTAAAATCTTATTTCCCATAACCCAGACTTGATCCAGTCCTCTTGCAGTCAGATCTCTGTTTGCTCTTGCCAGGCATCCTCGTTGCCAGGCTGCATTTGCTGATTAAATCTGCAGTACTATCAGTCTCATTTGCATTACCCATATCCACACCTCCCCCTTTTCTTTTAACTAAAAATACACTCTTAAGCGATTTGTCTATTAAATTCTTAACACACTGTAAAATACAAGGAATAACTACTACAATGCATAATATGATGCCTAATACATACAAACCTATTTGAACTAAATTCCTAACCCATCCAGTGAGTCCCCAGTGCCCTAAGAGCCAGTTCAGCCAGTCGTACCCATGATCTACCCGAAGTTTATTCACACCTTCTTTCAGGGCTTGAATGCTGGCATAGATGGGCTGGGAGTGGTCAGAAAGGTTAAGGCAACACATCCCATCGAATTCCTCAGCCACAGGCGGCGGCGGAGCTCGGAGGCGGCCCCAGCGCAGGTGGGAGCCGCGCTCGGTTGTGCGGGGGCTCGGGGCTCGCTGCGGGCCTCGGGGGCGGCAGGGGGCTCTGGCGGGTTGGTTGTGCCGGTGCCGGCCCGTGTTGGCGCTGGGCTGAGGGCGCTGCGGGAGCGGCTGCCCGCGGTCTCCTTCCCGCTGGGGCCTCGGCAGGAGCCGGTGCCGGAGGAGCGCTGGCTCGTCCCGGTTGCTGTGGGTGGCACAGAGGTGTCTGCCCTGTGCCCGGGGCTGTGCGGGAAAATTCCCGTGGCCAGAGGTTTGTGTATCCAAAGGAGACAGAGGAGTCCTGTAAAAGTGACTTTAATCTTGAACAAAGGGACAAGCCATGCGGCATTTGCCATGCGGTCTCTAAAACGCAGCCTCATTTTTATCCTCATTTTCCCGGCTGCGTCTCCCTCTCCCTTTCCCCTCTTGCTGACGTTTTTGGAAGGTTCAGACTTCCCGATCCCCCTACTGCATGTCCCTCTTAATATTCACTCCTACTACGATATTAATATTACTGCTTTCAATCCCTCCTTTTCTTATTTTCTTAAGAATTGCCTTTACAAACTTTTAATTTCCATTGACTCAATCTCTTTTCCTGCGTCCTCTTTGGCGCAAGGTGTCGTGCATAGTAAAAAGCTGAGAGTTGCTGCAGCACGTCAGAGGAGGAGCAGCATTCGTTTAAGCCATGGTCTGCCAGGAAACCACGAAAACGTGTCCCATTCCCATCCTTTCCCTGTTTGGACTGGTACATGAACTAATTTCTTACTTCCTTTGTTATCTGTTTCACCACTTTTCGGTTATCATCTAGTCGCTAACAGCAATTTGAGTAATAAATTTTCCACAAACTCCCCCTCCTTCTTTTAATAGATAATCTGATCCCATCACGTGGTGAAATGTCTCGTTCCTCATTTCAGTGGATTGTTTGGCAGGAAGGTCAGGAGCTGGAGTTGTCTGGTTGGTTATTATTTCAAGGACAGTTTTTAACCTAATTATGCGACTCAAATTATGGATGGATTCTCTATATCGTGATATGAATTCGTTAGGGTTTCCAAGGGCTGCTCCATGATATTGTAGGATTTGTTCTGGTGTCTCTTCATCTTTTTCCTATTTTTGGGTGCTCCCTCCAGCCGGGGAAGAATCAATTGACCACTTTTTTCTAATTAAATCATCAAATACTTGGATACCAAACTGATTTCTCTGGGCAAGAAAATACAGTTCTGATATGCCCTATATAGCCTGGACAGTGGCAGCACATGTTGGAGTGAGGAGAGGGATGATTTCCCCCCACTTTTTTTCATGAAGTTTTCCCAACATTCTGCGTTTGCTGTTTCCCTTTGCAGCTTAACCAATTTCTGTTGCAGTCAGATATCCTCACTATGGGCTCTGCCTTTAGTTGTGCAAATTCCATCTGTGCAAGCAGGCAGAGCTGGGGGTGAGGGGCAGAGAGAATCAGCCCAATTCCTCCCCCAGCAAGAAGATCCTGGGGCATTGTCCACACTTTGCTTCAGGTAATTTGCATTTCTAAAGCTCCCCTCACGGCTGCCTCGAACCGATTCTTCTCTTCCAGAGCTGTCGTTTGGTGATTCACATGTGCACCCCCACAACCTGCTTGTTTTGTTTTGTTTTGTTTTGCTTTGCTTTTTTTCTAAACGATTTTGTATTAACTGGTTATGCATTAAAGTCTCACCATTAATACTGTTCTAGTTTTGCCAAATGCAACCTAAAGATGTCCATCCAAAAATCCATTCTGACATTCTGCCATCATTAAGAGCCTCCTGCAAATATGTACAAAAATATTCCAATGCAATCAAGTTTTTTCTGCTTTTCCTGGGAGTAAAAATTGTCACAACCCTGGACCAATCCTAACTGATAATATAAATGTGGGATTATTATGAAATTTTTTTCTAATGGAGTAATCTTGTCAGTTAAACTGCAGGAAAAACAAAACTCTCCAATAATATCTTTAGTGTTAGAGAGTCAAGGTTTTACTTGATTCTGGTCGGGGTGTGCAACAGAAATCATTTCATCCACACATAGCCCGGATGTGCCAAGAAAATGATACCATGACACGTGAGTTTTACTAGATTTTCATAAAGGTTTTACAGCCTGAACCCATAGAAATCCACTCGTCTATTCCTCATTACATCAAAGTTGTGTGGTTCTTAGTATTTTGTTTCTTAGCAGACCCGGATTTCTCCTCTTGTGATGTTAATTAGGTCCGAACTCCTGGATTTCCTTCTCAGCCTTTTCCAGACCAGGTGTCTCCATCTATGCTCGATGCCGGGGGCAGTGTCTGGGGTGGGTGTTCTTTGATATTTGCTGATGTTTCGTTGAGGTTTTGTTGATGGGCATTCTCTTTGTGGGTGTCTTTTGGGCTCTTCCCAGTCTGTTGACATGTTAAACTCATCCCTATTGACTGGTGTAACACCCCTTAAAAAGTTCTTTAAAATTTCTTTCCCCAGTGCAAAGGCAAAACAAGCCTGAGTTGAGAAATAACTTTTAAAAATTTAAACAAGGTATATTTTCCAACAGTGGAATCCCGGGCAGGCCAGTGTGTGAGTGTAACTGAGAGGCAGAGTGGAATTCTGCCATTGTCTTCCCCAGCAGCTGTGGCAGTGCAGGCACTCTTTTGGTTATCAAAGCTTTAATTTGATGCAAGACTTGACCAACAGGAGATCCTCCTTCCAGCAGTTTTTGGGCCTCAGGTCCCATTAAAGCTGTGGCTGCACAATTCTGCAGACAATGAGGCCACTCTGGCCACTGGGTTAAATATTTTAGCATGAGAATTCCTTGGGCATGGCCCTGTTTAGCATTCTCATACAATTCAAATTATTTTTCCCTTTGTGGTAGGGCCAGGGCAGGAGGCTCAGTTAATCTGCTTTTTAACACTTGAAAATTCTGCTTTCCTCCTGGTGTCCATCCCTTCAGTTTCTTGACTGGCAAGATAGGAATGTCTTAGGAAGAAATCCCTGGCTCCAAAAGCCCTGCCTTTAGCAGGGACTCAATAGGAGGCTGTAAGCCCTTGCTTCCCTCCCTTGGAATAGGGTATTGCTTTCAGACGCCACTTGTCCTGGTTACTTCAAAGAGCTTTGGAGAGGCTCCATATCTAATTTCCCTATTTTCCTGGAGCTGCCCACACTTCTGGTTTCACTTCAGCATAGGCCTTGCCAGACATTTGATACAAAGGCACAACAGAACTAGCCTCTGTATCACCTTTTACAATATCAATTTGCATTCCCAATTTAGCCATCAATCCCTTCCCAGCAAATTACAGTCACAATTAGGAGGAAATAAAAATTCCTAAATTACAAACCCATCCCCCACAGCTGTTAACAGCGGTTGAATAAAACACACCAGCTCACCTTTCCCATTTATCCCCTGAATAATTTTTGGCGTTTTGTCACCTTAAATCTAAGATTGGGAGTGGATGGAGAGGTCTCTGTGTCCATCAGGAAAGGCCTCCTCTCGATCCAGATCCACCCTGAATGTTCTCAAGGGCCCCAATGCTCTGTGTCCCTGGTGTAATGGGAGCTGTGACACCCCTGACAATGTATGTCCATCAAAGGCTGGACTTGCTCCTCCTGAGGGTGCTCCTGTATCTGCTTCCAGTGTCCTTCTGCCCTGCAAATGGAACCCTGATTCCTTCCCAGGGACTGTTTGGGTTGGCTCTCCCCTACCGAGGAGGGCAATGCCTCAGCCAGGTCCTTGTGGCCGACCCCGTCCCCTGGGTGCTGGGGCCCCCTTGGGCCCTGGGGTTCATCCCTCAGGGGCTGTAGAAACTCTGCCATGGCCTTTGCCTTCCCCTTGGCCTTTTCCTCATCCCTTCTTGCATTCCCCTGCTGTGCCTTTGTGACCAAGTGCTCCAGGGGCTTCTTCTGCCCCTCCTGCAGCCCCCTCAGTGCCTGGGGGTGCTCATCCTCTGACAGCTGCTGAGCTTTCTGCTAAATCATTCCTTTCTGCAGTGACCCAAGGAAAATGCTTAAAGGGTAATCTCGATGCTTGCACGTCCAATCCCCATTTCCCAGCTGTTCCTTCGTGCTGCTCCTTGTGCTGTGGCTGCCGTGGCCAGCCCGTATCCCAGAGCCGGTGCCTGTCCTGCCGCAGTGTCCAAACGCGGCCCCCCCGGCGGGCAGGGCCGGCAGCTCCACGGGGCCGGGCAGCGGCCGGGGCGTCCCGCAGCCTCCTGGGGGCCGGGGGCCACTGCCGGGCCTGCAATTGCCGGGGGGTGCTGGGCTCAGGCAGCGCCCGGCGCTGAGCCCCGGCTGCCCCACAGCCCCGGCCCGGCCCCGCAGCTCCCCACAGGCCCCCAGCCCGTGCTCCCGGTGCCGCCCCTCTGCGCCCGCTCCTGCCGCTGCCCAGCACAGAGAAACCCCCTGCAATCCTGACCTCCTTGTGTGCCTGTCCTGGCAACCGGGGATGGAAAGGATCTGCATCAGCTGGTGACTTCTGAGGATAAGAGCCTGCTGAAAAACATCCCCATCCTCAGTATTTTTCTCTTCCTCCTCTTTTCCATCACCCTTTTTCTTCCCACATAGATTGCTCCTGCTGCATCTTGCCTGAACCATATTCCTGCACACTCCCCTTCACCCAATCCCTTCCCAGCACACCAACACCATCCATCCCCTGTTGTCTAAATCCCTTCTGGACTTCCCTTATTGCCCCTCTGTGTGTCCATGTCATTGATTACCTCTGGGAGAATGTGCAAACTCCCTCAAAATGCTCCCCAGGGACCCTTCAGAGATATTTTGGGATCATCATCCTTTTGCCGGGATCCCTTCCTGGCCTTCCCTTTCTACCCTCCATGGGTGCCCTGTAGTCACTGCTGAGATTTTCAGTGCTCTCTGGCTGCCGACTCTTCCCAGCCCCCCTGATCTGTCACTCGTCTGTCTCCTGGCCCCAGCGCCCCCCGGCAGGGGAATTTGGGGAGGTGGGAGGGGGGGAGCGCCAAGGCCGGGCCCCCCCGCGCTGTGGTGGCGGCAGCGGCTGCAGTGGGGAGCGAGTGCGGGCGGGAGCGGCCGAGAGCCCAGCGCTGCCCCAGCCCGAGCTGCCCCAGCTCCATCGCTGCCCCTGCGCTGGGATGCTGTGGGTTTGGGGGGAAGAGGGAGCCGGCAGTGGGTGCTGGGCCTGGGGGCAGCAGGAGGAGGGAGGGACAAGCAGAGTTGAAGAACAAAATGATCAAACGATGCATATGGGAGGAGAAGGTGGGATTGTGCAGGAGAAGGAGGAATAGTAGGAGGAAGAGGAATGTGAGGAAAAGCAGAGACACAGGAAGAGCAGAAATGGGAAGCAGCACAAGATTCCAAACCTACAGCGTCCCTCCAGTCCCAGCGTGTTGGCCCCCCCCTCCACATTCAGCAGGTGACTGGAGAGGGGGATCCACCATTTTCAGAGGGGTGAACCTTGTTGTTTCTGAGCTTTATTGGGCTAAGACGTGGTGCTTTGTTTTTTTGCTGGGCCTGAATCTTTGTATTTTGCAGGGGGTTTGGCTGAGTCTTGCTTTTTTGGGAGTTTTTGATCTATGTCTTGATATTTGGAGGATTTTTGTGATCAGTCTGGGTGTTTGGGAAGTCCTTACAAACACAGGATGCCCAGTGTCTTCCTCAGCTGCACATCGGTTGGAAGAACCGCTAGCTCAAGGCAGTCCCCTCTTGTTTTTTCCCCAAACCAGGATTCTTCATTCCCATGGGGTGGGCAGATGGCGGAGGAGGAAAATTTCCTGGGATCCCTCAGGAGGAGGGGCTGCAAACCCAGCCTAGTGAGCTGTGAGGAGGAAAGACCTTCCCTGAGCCGGGAAGGCGGCCGGAGATCCAGGCAGAGCTCAGAGCTGGTGGAGAAGCCTCATGGAAGGCAGAAGCCCCACAAGTGCTTGGAATGTGGGAAGGGTTTCAGCTACAGCTCCCATCTGATCCAGCACCAGATGATCCACACTGGGGAAAAGCCCTATGAGTGTGAGGAATGTGGGAAGGGATTCAGAGACAGCTTCCATCTGATCCGGCACCAGATGATCCACACTGGGGAAAAGCCCTACGAGTGTGGGAAATGTGGGAAGAGCTTCAGAGACATCTCTGGTCTAATGCAGCACCAGGTGATCCACACAGGGGAACGGCCCTACACCTGCTTGGAATGTGGGAAGAGCTTTGGACACATCTCCAACCTGAGAAAACACCAGCGCATCCACACCGGGGAGAGGCCCTACGAGTGTCCCAAGTGTGGGAAGAGGTTTCAGAGAAGCTCCAATCTCCTTGTACATGAGCGGATTCACACAGAGGAGAGGCCCTTCCGCTGCCCCGACTGCGGGAAGGGCTTCAGGCACAACTCCCATCTCATGAGGCACCGGCGCATCCACACTGGGGAGAGGCCCTACGAGTGTCCTGAGTGTGGGAAGAGCTTCTCCAGGAGCTCTCACTTGACCAAACACCAACGGAGTCACCACTAAGGGAAGCCCTGTGAGTGCCCTGAGTGTGGGAAGAGCTTCGTGCTCTGCTCCAGCTCCATCCCCCATGGGAGGATCGGTGTTGGATGATCCCCAGTGACCCCCGTTGGGCAGGGCCCTGGTGATCCATGGTCCTGGTGATCCGTGTTGGGAAGACACCTGGCTGGGGGGGCTGTGCATCATCCTGTCTCCCTCTGGGCACCTGGATGAATGCAGGGACAGGAACGTCCATCGGGATGGAAACCAACATTGGGAATTCCATGGGGAGAGTGAATTTGTTGATGTTCAACCCCAGAAAATCTTCTGTTTTCAGTCCTGTCTTGGTGGTCTTTTCCATCCCCAGAGATTCCAGGATTTTGATTTTTGATTTTTTGATTGTCCAAGGGTGTTTTCCACAGAAAAATGGTGATGAACTGGGGCAAAGACCAAGATTTTGGAGACAGTGGGGTGGAAACACCTCCAAAAGCATTCTTCCCTCACTCCTTCCCTGCTGGATTCTCAGCCAGCATGGACACAGAAATCCTTTTATTTTGGGCTGGATTTGCTTTTCATTTCTCTTCATCTCTTTAAAACATCCAATCTTGGGATAAAAATAAAGACACTGAACTGAGACTTGGGTAGGGAGAAAGACACGGTAGTACACAGACATGGAGAGTGACATGGGGACACATGGACATGGACGGTGATGTGGCCATTCCTGGGGACATGGGGGGACACAGGCATGGATGGAGATGTGGGGGACAGTGACAGGGATGGAAACATGGTGGGGACACAGCCATGGGTGAGGACATGGTGGGACATGGCCAGTGACATGTGGGGACACGGCCACGGCCGGTGCCATGGGGGGAACTTGCAGGGGCTGTGGGGGATGCTGGCTTGGAGGGAGTTGAGGGTTCCTGGCAGGGACTTGGGGCTCACTGAGGCCTTTGGGGACCCCAGGCCGAGCGGCTCCGGCTGCGCTGGGAGACCCTGGCGGAGGTTCTGGGGCAGCTGCTCAAGGACCCCCTGCCCTGGAGCCCCAGCCGGGCATTGGGCTCCTGGAAGGGAATGAACGTCCTTGTCCCCAGCAGGGAAATCCCAGCACCGCCAGGGTGTCGGGGGCAGCTGAGAGGCCACAACAGGGAGAGGAAAGCCAGACAGAGCTGTTCTCCAAAACTACACCCCAAAAATCCCAAAATTCAGGGATTCCTTCCAGAAAGAAGCTTTCAAGAGGTGCCTGAATTGAGGGAAAGAGGAATGGGACCCCAAATGTAGCAGGAGGGGCCTGAAGGCATTAAAAACAAGCATGGAGGATGGGAGTGTTTGACTGGAGGGCAGTGGGGAAGGGGTGGGTGAGCAGGGGAAAAGAAGGGGAACCCTTATATAGTTGGGCAGGGGGATGGGACCCACAAATTGCATTGGGAGGGGTCCCAGTCCTTGTCCTTTCTAGTCCTGCTTCCTCTCCATCCCTTCTCCCAGTCCTTCCTGAGCCCTCCTCCTCCGCCTCCATCTGTTTCATGCTCGCCCGGAGCCTAGTGCTCATCCTTGCCCCCCCGTTTTCCCAACATCATCCTATCCCATGGTAGGAGCTGGGATGGAGCCAGGGCAGGTCGGGCTGGGGCAGCGCTGGGCTCTTGGCTCAGCCTGGGCGCCCCCCATGTGCCCCCTCCCCAAATTCCCCTGTTTGTTTATTGGGGTCCTGGCACCTTTAGGGTTGGGGCGGTGCTGTGTTGTGTTTCAGGGTCCTCCCAAGGTCCCCCAGAGCGGGGTGACAAGGGGGGGACACGACCATTCCTGGAAGTCCCCATTCCCAATCCATGCCAGGGCCTGTTCTGTCCCCTCCCCAACCATGACTCCCCCTGTGAGGTCCCTCCAAGTCCTTCCCCAATAAACAGGACCAGGCAAACTGGGAAGCTTTATTGGGAATACTGGGAGCAGCCGTTCGGGGGCAGAGTGACACCGGGCTGGGGGTCCCCGGGGGGAGCACACACGTTCACCCGAGTCCCGCTGGCCCCAGACAGGTGAGCTCCCAGCAGCACCAGTAGCACCAGTAGGGCCCCAGCTCCCCCGACACGCCCCATGCCCAGCGCCGTGCGGTGCCGCCAGCCCCAAAGCAGCCGCGCTGTGCCCTGGGGGGGTCCCCGCGGCCCCGCCCCACGCGGCACTGGGAGCACCAGTCCGGACCAGTTGGAAGCGTGGGCGGGCGGCACCAGAACCCACGGAAGTGAGTCCACCACAAGGCGTTTAGAACCCCCGAAATTGATGGAAATCATCAGGATTCTCCCAAAAAGGAGGTCACATCTGCCCATAAACTAACCGGGAAATCCCCCAAAGCTGTTCATAACCCTCTAAAACTGGTGGAAAGCAGCAGGATCTTCCCTAATATCGACTTCTGTGCTAGTTACACCAGGGGAGAAGAAACTCAAGAGAGAAATTCTCTGTGTGAGAAATCCCTCTGGGAGTTGATGGGACCAATTGGAGGCTGGTTTGGTTATTGACAGCCTGAACAACCAATTGCAGAAACTTAGTTCGCTCGGTGAGCGCACATTTTGAAGGCGGTAACCCGGGAAAAAACTCTCATTCATTTCCGGTGGCTGAGCAGGTAACAACGGCCCAGCCCGGGCTCCCTCCCATGTGGGGGGAGCTCGGGAGGCCGCTGGGCCCCGTTTGCAAACCAGGGAACCCGATGGCCGGGGGGAGGAAAGGCTCATTGATGAGACCTTAGCCCGGCTTCCTCCCCTACGAGCCCGCGGCTCTGGGGGGGCCCGGCTCCTGCTGCTGGCTCGGAGCAGCTTTGGAGGGGCCGAGCCCGCCCAGCCCCCGCACGGCCTGGGGGAGGCAGCCGGGCCCTGTCTGGAAGCAGGGGTGGCCATGGGCAGTGCGGGGCTGCAGCAAGCTCCAGAAAAGCTGATTAACATCTCAGCCGCCCCCCACACCCAGCACCGTGACTTCTGTGTGAAACTTTCACTCTTTAGTGCTCAGGTAAGATTTTGCAGACCTCCGGCTTTCCTTTGAATATGAGAGGGGGAAAGGAGATGCTCCAAAGTCAGTGAAGCAAGAGCTAAATTTCTTTAGATGGAAGGAGAATGAGGAGATGCTGTGAAGATGGCTGAAAATCCTTTTGTAAGATTGTAGGGATGAACTGATGTACTGAATATTCCTATAAACCATGGAGAAAGACACGGGGAGGTTGGAGATGTTCCATTTGATAGATTGTTAATCAAAATGCATCTGTGTTGAGAATCCTTCACCCCGAGGAGAAAAGGGGATCTCTTTTTCTGGAGATGGAGCATGAGCAGAGAGAAAGAGAGATGAAGAAAATGTTTGGTTTGGAACAGTTAATTCTTAAAACTAAATACCCCATGAGTATGGCCCATAAGCACAGCTTTGGGAAAGCTGTGAAGATGGGAGGAACTTCACGACTTGGCAAGTTTTTTCCCGGGCAGATGCAAATCGTGAAAGTGAAGCCACGAGAGGACTGTTTTTTTCCCTTCTTGTGGTGAAGTCCCTATGGCCTGACAAGAGGAAACTTCTCTCTCCAAAGTGAACTGAAAAGGGCTATTTAACTTGGGAACTGGCTGAAGTAGTTTTTTGTATGTTTGTTTTGTTGTTATGAAGGTTGGGAGAGGGAAGGAAGGAGTGGTCTGAAGATATTATTCTGAATTTGCTTTTCTTTCTCTTTCTTTGTGTAGTTTAATAAAGTCTTTTATACCTTTTTTAAGTTTTAGGCCTGCCTTGCTCTTTTGCTCCTGGTTCTGTCTCACAACAGAAAAATGAGTATATTTAAATTGGCAAGTCAAAACTATAACAATGGAGGAGAGTGTCAGCAGCTGCAGCTAAGGGCTCGTGTCCCATCAGAGTCTCTAACGATGGCACCAACGCTGCTGCCTTGCAACAGCCGACTCTGGAAGGCGAGTGTGCCCTCGAGCAGAGCCGCTGAGGTCAGTCAGGGGGACAGGCTGCAGCTGAAGCTGCCAAGCGTTGCTGTGATTCTGGCAAGGCAAGAGAAAACCATGGTGACCACTTTCCCTTACACCCTTTGCCAAGCCACGAAAAATTGTGCCCATAGCATCCCCTCTTTTGGCATCCTGTCTGGTGTGCATGTCTTCCTGAGGAGGTACAAGCCTTCTGGGTGCTGCTGTTCCTGTGCACACTCTGGTGATTTTTCTCTGGTGTCCACAGCCACGTTGACAGCAGCAGCTCCACAGGCCAGCTCCAGAAGACATCGTTCTTGCCATGGTGGCAGCAGCTGGGGGCTGCTTATGGCCTCTGCCACCCAGTTCCTCAGGGCTTCCCACCAACCCATCCACACAAGTCCTCCTGGCCCATCACAGCCTCCCGCCACCCAGCGCCACACGCATCCCCCTCACGCCTTCCCACTGCCTTCTCCGGGCAGGCCTTGGCAGCACCGCAGCCCTTCATGGCCTCCCACTGTCCCGTGCCCTCCAGGCCTCCCCCAGGCCTGCCTGGCTGCTGAAGGAGCTCCAGAGGAGCCGCATCAAGGGGCACCTCAGAGCCCTCAGCAATCCAGCCAGCAACACACGGGCAGGACACAGATGGCGCTTCCAGGCTGGCAGAGGGGTGCTGGCCATCTCCAGGGACCGGTCTCTCAGGGATCCCCGCCGCAGCTCCGGCCTCTGCCCGCCCGCTCTGTCAGAAGCCTTAAGGCTTCCACAGAACCACCAAAGGCCAAGGGCCTTTTGGCCACTTTCCCTTCCACACCGCACGCTTGGCCAACTTGGCGAGCACAAGCACCCTTTTTGCCCTCTTCCCCATTGGCCTGAAGACTCTGGGCACCAAAAGAAAGCTCCTGGACCTCTGTGTATGACAACGGGAATTTACTAATCCTACAGTGGGCTTAAAGAAAGTCCTTGCAGAGCAGAGGTGCTCCCTGCAGACTCAGGTGGCCCCAACAGACGCAGCCTCCCGGATCAGTTCTCCACAGTGCTCACACAGGACAACCAGCCCCCGCGACACAGGGAAGGCCGTGACTTCCAGAGCCGGCGGAATCCATCTCGCATCTGCTGGAGTCGGGAGGAGGGAATGCTCTGTACAACTCCGTTGATGTACAGAGTCTGAAGAGCCAGGCATGAGATTGCAGGGCTGGTGTCATCTGTCATGTCCTGAAGGGCTGGAAGAGAGAGGAACAGAGCCACAGTCAGAGCCTGCATCTGCAGGGACCTGGGGAGACCCTCCTGCCCCATCCATCCCACACGGCAGCTCTTGCCATAGCCTGAGGGAAGCAGGAGACAGCAAGGATCAGCTGGAAGGCGCTGGCCACGAATGTCCCTCCCGCAGGGCCCTGGAAGGTCTCTGTGCTCTGCCCACGCCGCCCCTCGTGCGCGCAGGGAGCAGAGCCCTCCCAGCCGGGGCAGGGAACGCAGCTGCCAGCGCCAGCCCCCGCTGACAGCCCGCTGGCCTCACTCACCCCTGCACATGAGCTGCAACTCTCGCTGCTGCTCTCTCAGGAACCGCCCGGCCATCCCTGCCAACACAGAGCCTGTCACGGCCCCAGCCGCACAGCTGCCCCGCAGCGGCGCTGCCAGCCCTGCGGCCACAGCAGCGCCTTCCCCTGCAGGGCTCAGGCCCGGCCCTCGCCGCATCCTGACGCCCAAGGACACGGCTGCGAGAGGGCGGCAGCGGCGCCGAGGGCAGGCGGGGCTCCAGAGCCCCGGCCCGGATGGCGCTGCCGGGGCAGCAGGCGGGGCTGGGGCCGAGCTGCGGCGGGGCGGGGAGGGAGCCGGGCTTGTGGCTCACCAAGAAACCTGACGGCCGCCTCTCGCAGGGGCTCCTGTGGGCTCCGCAGGTACGGCAGCGCCTGGCGCAGCAGCTCGGCCGCTCGGCTCCTGTCCTGTGCCAGCTGGAGAGAGCGGCAGGGCACGGAGGGAAGGGTTGGCGCGGGCTCTGTCCCTTGGCCCCGGCCTGCCCTGCCCGCACAGCCCTGAGCGGGGCAGAGGGCCCGGAAAGCTGCGGGCTTGATGGAGCTCGGGGCTCCATCAGCTCCGGCCCTGGGGCCAGAGGAGCCTGGAGAAGAGCCCGCGTGGGCAGCCCAGGGAAGGGAGCAGCGTTCTTACCAAGCACTCGCCAAACCTCCACATCTGATCGGCCATCAGCAGGTGCTCAAGATCTCTCCTCTTCAGGAAGCTTAGTGCAGAAAGCAGCGTTTCACAAGAGGCCTGCAGAGCAGCAGAGACCCAGAGATGGCACCTCAGCCCAGGGCACAGGAGCTGCCTCCCTGTGCCAAGGCCAGGAGGAGGCTGGAGCCCATGAGGTGCCCGGGTGCAGGGAGACAGCTGAGCCCCCTGCCAGGAGGACAGCAGCGCCCAGGAGTCCTCACCTCTGCCACACGCATGTTCTCATGGTGGCAGTTGAAGAAGAGTGGCAGCAGGCTCTTGCTCACAAGCATCTTGAGGGGCTTTTTACCCTTGGCCGTTCCCAACCTCATCACCTCTTGGAAGAGGCGAATGGAGAGCAGCTGCACATGGCGGTTGTCCTGTTGGAAAGGAAGCAAAAGCCCTCCACATCAGCTGCTCCAGACCCCTCTGTGCACAGGCCCAAAAATCCATGGGGCCCCACACTTGGGGGCAGCACCCAGTGGCCGTGGCTGGGGGCACAGAGCCTTACGTTGTCCAGCAGTGGCCAGAGCGCGCCAGCCAGCCGCAGGGCGATGGGGCTGGGTATTGCGAGGTGTCTGTGCGAGAGCAGAAAGCTGAGCACCGCGACGGTCATCTCAACGATGTCTTCATCTGCATCCCGCAACAGGTCCACAAGGCTTTCTGTCAGGCTGTACATTCTAATGCTCTGCATGGAAGACAAGGCAGGGCAAGCCCACGCTGCTGCTGCTGCTGCCGTGGAGCCCAGGGGCCGAAGGCCTGTCCTGAAGCACTTGGGCAGCTGAACAGCAACGCAGGAGAGCTGGGAGCAGCTGCCACAGCTCCCAAAGCCCAGCCAAGCCCAAGGGGCTGCTTTCCCCAGCCCCACGCTGCCAGCACAGCTTCAGCCGCTGCTGTCTTCTCACCATCGAGGGGTCCTTGCTGAGCTGCACGAGGCCTCTGAGCACCAGGCGACGCATCTCCCTGGACGTGCTCTGCAGGCGCCTTGCCATGATCTCCAGGAGGCTGTCACCCCATTCTTTGATGTCCAGGAGGTCCAGGACCTGAAAGGCACAAAGCAGTGACCGGGGTGCCCAGCTGGCAGGAGCTCAGAACTGCACAGGCCTGAGCCAAGGCAGCAGCACAGGGCACGGGCACCGTCCCAGGCAGATGCGGCTGTGAGAGGGCAGAGAGGTGGGAGGCAGCTCAGCTGTGCTGCCCCTGGGACTCACCTCCACAAGGAACGCCATGGCGGGCAGCTGCCAGTCTGAAATGTCTTGGCTGAGGAGCTCCAAGAGGCAGGAGATGAAGCTGCAACACCAGATCATGGAGACACAGCGCATCTCCCTGGTGGGGGGGAAAAGGCATCATTGCCCCTGAACCGAGAGGGCAAAGCTCTCCCAGGAGTGACCCACGGAGCTCTGGTCTTTTCCCAAGCACCCCGTGGGCACTTTGGGAGGCGGCTGTTCCCGGGCACCCTCCTCTGCCAGCCTTTTCCAGTCTGCTCGTCCGTCTCTTTGTGACAAAGCCCTCTCACCCCATGCCCATGGGAACTGTGTGGGGCACCCTGGGCACAAGTGCCTGGGGCAGCAGGGAGAAGGGGGTCTCACCTGGCCAGGAGTCCCACTGCATAGTGGTGGGTGTCAGTACAGAGCAGCGTGTCCCAGCCAGCCTTGCCTTCCATGGCTACCACAACACGCTCACACTGCACTCGGCAGAGCAGGACCTTCAGGGTCTGCACTGCAAACCTGTGTGCAGAGCAAAGCCCAGGTCATGCTGGCAGCCCTGGCTCTTGCCTTGGAAGGGATGGGGAGACTGGGAGGACTGGGATGGAGCACCTTTGGGGGTTGGTGGCAAGGCCCAGTTGCTCCTGGCACCCCTTCCAGAAGGTATCAACCTCCTCTGGCGTATCCAGTGCGCTGATGTAAACTTGGAAGAGCAGACACAGAAAGAGACGGGGAAAATACTCCAGCACTATAGGTGGGCACCAGGTCAGGTTGAAGACCCTCCACAGTGTCACGGTTGCCTGCAAAAAATGAACCACCCAGAGACAACACTCAGTGCCAAGACATCCGTGTGGCAGGGCCCGAGCATGCCAGGGAGAGGGCGGGGGAGACACTGTGGGGTCACCCAGCCTGGTGCCCCTGAACCTTGCCCCTAAGGCAGGTTTCAGCGCAGTGCCTGAGGCAGAGAGATGCAGCTGGGGGGAGGACAGAGAGCTAGCTGCTGGAGAGGTGGCCTAGGGGCAAGCAAAGGTCAGTTGCAGGAACTCACAGCCAGGGCAAAGACTCCTGTGCTGTCCCCATCGGAGGTGTACACACTGTCCACTGGCCAGGCGTTCAGCACATTGAGGAGTATCTGCAGCGCCGGCTCCGCAGTCCCAGTGGAGGACATGATCACTCCCCACATGGCCGTAGCAGCTCTGTGGGGTCAGAGCTCTGTGTCAGGGGGGTCTGGGCCACAGCGCTGTGGCCTGGGCTGCTGCAGGGGCCCGCGCTGGCCGTCAGCCCTGCCTCTGCCCACCGGCCCTCGCTGGCAGCACCCAGCCAGCCCACGGGGGTGCAGGCATCTTGAGGGGCAGGGAGGGAGCGTGGCAGCACGCTCAGGGGCTGACATGGCAGCACTGGCAAACGGAGGAGCCAGAGGCTCCTGGAACTGTCCCCCTGTCTGGCAGTCACCAGGGACAGGCTCTACAGGGTAACGGGCCGGGGAACCCTAAACCCTCAAGGCAGGTGGGGCTGCCGTACCTGTCACCCGATGGGGCCCAGCGCAAGAGAGTCATCAGCACATCGCAGGGGTATTCCCTGGTCAGCTCCAGAAGGGCCTTGTCCAGCCTGTGCCCAGCAGACTCATTGGCCGTGAGCCACTTGTGGATGTACCTCACCATGGCTGGCACCTGCAGAAGGCCCGGGGAGACTTGGACACCTGCCCGAGCAGCAGGTTCCCCAGCTTCCCCTGAGAAGTGCTGCCCTTCCCACCCTATTGGGCTGGGCCTCAAAGACTGAAGGAACCCAGCAGAGCTGGCTTGAGGCACCACACAATTCCTGGCCACAGGCTGCTTACTTGCTTTGGATTGGAGACACCCTTCTCCACAAGCAAATCCAGCATGGCAGCCCCGGTCTCAGCAGTGAAGAGGGGAAAGTTTGCCAAGAGCCCAGTGCCCACACCGGTGGTCTCTTCCCACCAAATGCACATGATGAATTCATAGATCATCTGCAGGAGAAGGGCAGGAAGAGAGGGAGAATCCATGGAGTGCTCCAAGCACGGTGCTGGGCTGAGCAGTGACAGCAGGCCCAGCCCAGGTGGGGATGGCTGCAGTACCTGCGCTGTTCTGCGGAAGCGGCCACGGGCAGGGTCCTGCTCTTGTGTCGGGTCCATGGCGGCACCTGGCAAAGAGCGAGCGCAGCCAGGGCTGAGGGGCTGTGGGAGAGGCCGGAGAACACAGGCCAACCCTGCATTCCCAGGCAGGGACAGCCCTGGGATGCTCCAGGGATGGGGTGTGGCTGCCAGGGGGTTCAGCCCCAACCCCTCTTCTGTCCTATCCATGGGCATGTTGGGATGGGATGGGATGGGATGGGATGGGATGGGGCTATGTTGGCTGCAGGCACCAGCCCTGTGACCCAGCTCTGCTACTCACCCTCTTGCAGCAGCTGGATCTGCTCCAGCTCATCAGGCTGCTGTGCTGAGGGAGCTGCAGCCTCCTCCTCCTCCTTCACCCAGGCCAGCTTGGGCACTCTGGGTGGTGTCTGCTCCATGTCACTGTTTGGAGTTGGGACTGCTTGCAGGAGAGATGTCTCGGAAAAGCTCCAGATGAGCAAGTGCTGCAGTTGTGCCTTGTGGGCACCTGCAACAGAGAAGCCTTGGGAAGGCTACAGGACACCGTGTCCTGCAGTCTGTCCTCGAGGCCACCTGCAGAGGAAACGCTTTGGAAAAGCTCCGGGTCAGTAAGGAACAAGCTGGCTGTGTGGGGGCTCCTCACAGCACCGCTCTCTCCGTCCTGTCCCGACGAGTGCACCGAGCACTGTGGTGTGGCCGTGTCGCCGCCAGCACCTATGTCACGATGTGTCACAAAGGGTCACCCTTGTACGCTCTGTCCCTTTCCTATTGCACGGTGACCACGGTGCACTGTGTCACAAAGAGCCCTAGGACGCACCTCCACGTGCCCTGGGGACACCTCCACGTGCCCTGGGGACACCCCCACCCTCCCCCCAAAGTGGCCCAGCTTGCAAGGAAGACGTTCCCCCAAGGTTCGAGGACAGCCCAACCGGAATTTTAGGAATGGCTCAAACAACAAGCAGATGCTCCTCTGCTCTGCCTGCTCAGGGCAGCAGAAGGAGCCCCCACGGTTGCCGATGCAGCTGCAGCAGGAAGGGCATCGGGGCCTTCCACAGCAGCTGCCAGGGCCTCTTTGGGACAAGACCCGGTGCTGGGTGGCCGTCACACACACAGGAGTGTGACACAGACACGGGACGTATGGCCCAGGGCACGAATGCTGCTCTGAGTCCTGGGAGCAGTGAAATCAGCAGGTGTGGCAGAGTCCCTGCCAAAGGAGACCTGCCGCCCCCAAGGCCTGCCAATGCTGGTGCCTGCTCCTGCCACAGAGACCTGTGTCCCCTGGGGACTTCTCTGCCAGAGGACAGCCAAAGCCCACGTGCATTGGTGTGTGTGCTCCTTTCTGCAGGCGGCTGTTGGCAGGAGCACCTGGTGGCAACACTTGGTCTCTGTCAGAAGCTGTTACTCCTTCCTGGAATGATTTTTGCATGGAAGTGATTATCTGCAGTGTCCACGCATCTCCCCAGCCCATCACTGCCTCACACACGAGGTGACCACCAAGCCACTCTCCGGCCATCTGACCCGCAGCTGAGCCCTTCCCAGAGTGCCCGCACCCGCAGGGAGCGCAGGGCTGGATTTGGCCGCCAGAGAGTTGGTGACCCTCGTGAGATCCTCGGTGCATTTAGTTCCTACAGGAGTGTGGGCACCGCTGGGAAATGATCTGCATGCCTTGTTAATTGGATGTTCTTCCACCGCTAGCCTGGGGCAGGATCTCTCCTGGTCCTCCTCTCAACTCCCGGGCCTCTCCTCAGCCAATCAGAGAAGGCACCAAAATAATTGAGCCAATCAGAGCGCGCGGCGCTGATGACTCCTCAGGCAGTCCCAGAGCGCCCAGAGCTCCTCACCTGGACTCCACCCGCGCCCCGCCCCCAGCGCCCTCCGCCAGGAGAATTTGGGGAGGGGGGTATCGCGTTTTATCTTCTTTTATGTTTTTCTAGAGTCAGGATTAAATGCTCGAGAGACGGAATTTCGTGTTCGGACTCAGATGTTTATTAATTCTTATCTATATTACAGTGAGTTCTACAGCACTTACAGCTAACAGGCTAAAAATGGACACGCGTCTCTCTCTCCACAAGGCCTTTTAAGGGCCAATTTGTCCAATTAAGAACAGACAGCTAAATTCTTTTTACTTTTAACCCAACAACCAATCACCTGTGACCTGCAATGTATAATTTTCTATCCAATTGCAAAAGTACCACCTAGACCCATGAAGAAGGTGAAAAAGAAAGAAAACTCCACCCTAAAACCTCCATCTCGTTTTATATATATTAATATATTCTAAAACCGCAAATTCTAAATTTTCCACCATGGGACATTACACACTTCTATTCAAACTACACACCAGTGATCCCAGTTCTATCATACAATTCTGGAAAGCTTCTTCATGGCCTCTGGTAAAAAGCAGTGTTTTCCTGGGGGTCAGTGCCTGTCAGCAGAGAAAGCCCAAACCCCTCAGTTTCCAGAGTTCCAACAGGGGGAGGTGTCAGACCCTGCCCGGCGCTGGCCATGGGGCGTGTGGCGGGGGCCCGGAGCTCTTGGCTACTGTGGGCTGCTGGGGGGCACCCCCAGACCTGTGTCCTGCACACACAGCGCTGTTCCAGGAGATGGTTTAGTCCGAGTGTCACTTCATTCACGGCACCGACCGGCTGAGGTTCGTGGAGAGGAACATCTCCAAGCGGGAGCAGTTCCTGCACTTGGGCAGCGATGTGGGGCTGCACGTGGGGACACCTCCTTTGGGGACAAGGCTGCCAGGCACTGGAACAGCGACCCGCAATGGATGGAGTACAGACGGGCTGCGGTGGACAGGCACTGCCGGCACAACTACGACTTGTCCAGCCCGTTCCTCGTGGAGCGCAGAGGTGAGCGTGGGGCAGAGCGTGTCCCCTCGGGCCCTGCCCTGGGAATGACCCTGGAGCCCCTCAAAACCTCCCTGGGAATCACCCGAGACACGTCAGCCCTTCTTGTGCCCATCCCCGGGGCCTCCTGCCCCTCACCCCAAGTGACTCCGGCTGCTCTCCCAGTCCATCCCAGTCTCTTCCAGTGTCCTCACAGTTCCTCCCAGTGTCACCAGAGTCCCTCCCAATTCCTCTCAGTCCACAGACATTCCACCCACAGTCCACTCCCAGTCCTTCTAACTCCACTCCCAAAACTCCATCCTCTCTCCCAATGCCCTCCCAGTGCCCCTTCAAATCTCTCCCTTCTCCCCCAATGACCCCCCAGTTCCTCCCAGTCCTTTCCAAATCCTTTTCAGTTCAATCCCAAACCTCCACCCTCTCTCTCATTGCCCCAATCCAATCCACTCTCTCCCACTGTTCCCCTACTCTCTCCAATTTCATTCCCAGTCCCTCTCAGGTCCACACCAGCCTTCTCCTGTTGGAGTCCTGGTCCTGGTGGCCACCACATGCCCTGAGAGCTCCTGCTGGCCCTGGAACCACCTCACCTGGATCTCAGCAGGGTAGAAATCCATGGAGCAGAGCAGGCATCCGGGGCCGGGTTGGAAACTCGAGGGCCACAGTGAGATGGACACACTGGGGGACACTGGGAGAGAGTGGGGACACACTGGGATCAGCTGGGGGGAACAGGGAGGGATTTGAGAGAGCCTGGAGGGGTTGGAGAAAGATCAGGAACTGGAAAGCAAGGGTTGGAATAAGGTTGGTTGTGATGGGAAGAGACTGGGAGGAGTCCTGGTGAGTCCTGGTGAGACTGGGTAGGGACAGGGAGAGGGTTTGGGAGTCCTGAGGTGGTGGGGCCAATTGGGAGGGGATTATGGGATCCTGAGAGGGACAGCAGGAGCGTTGGTGGGTCCTGGGGAGACCGGAAAGAGATTGGGAGGAGGATTCAAGGAGTCCCGGGTGGGCTAGAGGTGACTGGGAGGGTGATTGGAGTAGCTTGGGGTGTCTGTGAGAGATTTTGGGAGGTCTTGACGCCTGTGGACGCCCAGAGATGTCGCCGGACACCGTCCGCAGCAAGGTGCTGATGGGGATCGGGGGCTCCGTGTTGGGTTTCGTCTTCCTGGAGCTGGGGCTCGGCTTCTACCTGTGCAAGAAGGGTGGGGGGAGGGTCCCGGGGGTCGTGTTCCGACCCCGGAGCGTGTGCGCTCCCCATGGGGCCCCCAGTCAGGTGATGCCCCCTTTTCTCTGCCCACAGAGCTCCTGACCCAGCAGCTGCTGCAGCCCCTCCCCACGGCCTCGGGTGCGGCCGGGACCCCCCCGCTCCGTCCCCACGCTGATTTAGGGGGGATCGTGTGTTCCCCCCAGCCCTGCCGTCACTCTGCCCCGGCCTGGCTGCTCCCAGTGTTCCCAGTAAAGTTTCCAAGTTCGCCCCGTCCCGTTTATTGTGGGGCGGGACTGGGAAAGGACTTGGGGGGACCCCGGGGGGGGATCGTGACTGGGCGGGGAGGGTGGGGTCCAGGTGGGGAACACTGGGTGCTGCGGGTCTGCCCGGCAACCGGTGAGTCATCACAGCTGCTCTCTCTGATTGGCTGAATCTTCTTCATCGCATACTCTGATTGGCTGAGGACAGGCCTGAGAGTTGAAAGAAGGAACAGGAGAGATCCCGGCCCGAGCACCGGCACAGGAACAACAGAGCCAGCCTGGGCACAGCGAGGGAATTTATTACCAACCAAATCACAGCGGGACAAGGAGAAGGGAAAGAAATCTCTCCAGCCCCTTCCCCCCACCCAACGGGGATCACCAGGGCCACGGATCACCAGGGCTCTGCCCAAAGGGGGTCACTGGGGATCATTCAACACCGATCCTCCCATGGGGGATGGAGCTGGAGCAGAGCACGAAGCTCTTCCCACGCTCGGGGCATTCCTAGGGCCTCTCCCCAGCGTGAATCTTGAGGTCCTTGATGCTGTGGGGGTTCTTGCTGAAGCTCTTCCCGCCTTCCAAGCACCAGCAGGGATATTTCTTAGTTTGGATCTCCTGGTGCTGTATCAAGTGGGAGCTCAGGGTGGAGCTCATTCCATGTTCTAAGCTCTTGTAGGGTGTCACAGTTTGAGTTGTGATTTTTAAGAGGACACTCTGGAGTGAGTATCATCTCCTCTACAGGGTTCCAATAATCCCTTTCCACAAATACGAAATTACTATTAATAGATGAAAGTGGAAAAAACTCCATCACTTTATTAACAAACAGTAAGCCCACAAGGCAAGGAAAAAAATGAAAATAATTGCTAGATATTAAATTGTCCGATCTTATCCCACACAGACACCTGGGACAAAAGACCCAAAATGCCAGAGAAATCCCTGCTCACAACACACGGTACAGCCGCCGGCTTCTTCCCCAGGGGGAAAACCAACCAGGGGCTGTCCCGAAGGAGATGAAAGCCCGGGGCTCGCCTGCCCTTGAACTCCTCCCCAGCCGGGCTCCGCGGGCACGGTCCCGGCAGGCGAAGCAGCGGGGCTGAAGCCTCGGGCTGTTTTCTCTCCCGGCTCGGCCCGGCTCGCAGCGGCTTTGGGCTGCAGCGGCGCCGCTCCGCTCCTGCCGGCGCGGAGCCCCCGGGCTGCGACACAGCAGCTGCTCAGTTCGCCTCCAGGCACGGCAAGGCTGCCCCTGCAGCCTCTCCGAGCCAAGAAAAGGGGAAAAAATCCTTTGTTTGCTTGGGGCAAAACCGCTTCTCAGGCAAACAGAAACCCACGGTGCACAGAGAGAGCCGCGGAAAACCCGAGCAGCGAGGCTTCAAAACGCCCGCGGAATGAACAAGGAGCCTCTCCCCGCCCCGGCCCCGCACACATCCCCTCCCGGGCTGCCGGGGTTTAGATACAATAACCATTCTTTGGGCACCAAGCAGAGGATCATGGAATTACCATCGCAATAACTCACTGCAAGAGAATCGTGTATACAATAATCACATGTATCTATCTATTTATAAAAGCATGTACTGAACTCTGGATACAGCAATGTGCTCTCGGACAGGAGTGGAGAGGCTGAACGGGCACCAGGGGAGATGGGGAATGTACGAACACAGCAAACCCTCCAAGGGCTTTAACCTGATTCCCAGCTTTTCCATGCTTCCAGGGCTTTGACTGCTGGATTTCAATGAACTGAGATGTCACTGTGAAAAGCAGAGCACTCTGGAACCAGACACTGCTGCTGGAGTCAAAGCCTGGACTTGTCACATCTCAGATTTGAAAATATATTGAAGAAAAAACTCCATTACCCACGACCTTTTCCAGCACATAGCTCTTTGCACATAACAAAACACAACGGAATTATTTCTATAGAGTAAAAAATAAAGTAAAATGAACATTGAAAATGTCCCCTGAAAAAAAGGTCACATTGAGAAAATACAAAATAATGAAGTGTGTCTAGAAAAGCCGGCTGTGATTTCTCAGGTATTGCGCTCAGGGTCAGCTCCGAGCCGGGCTCTGTCTCCCAGGTGCCCAAGTGCCCGGGCCAGCTCTGAGCAGCCTCTCCCGGCTCTCCAGCCCGGCTTTGCCCCGGCTCTGCCCCGGGCAGGCACTCGGTGTTTCCGTGGTGCCCCTGCCCCGCTCAGCTCCCCGTGCCCTGCAAAGGCGCCGAGGCTGCGCTCGGTGCCCCTGGGTGTCACTGAGCGAGGCACTGACGAGCCCCGGTGCCCGGGCACAGCCCTGAGGGACACCCCTCGTCCCCGGCCTCCCGCGGGACACGGAGCCACTGCCCACAAGGCCCTGGCACGTCCGGCCCGGCCAATTCCTCCTGCCCCGGCCAGCCCGGGCTGCAGCCCCAGGGCTCTGCAGGCCGGGGCTGGGGCAGCTGCCCGAAACCCCAAGTAAAACACAAACTAACAGAGTGTCAGTTTATGCGGTGCTTTATTCAGGGCCCGGGGACCTGCGGACTCGCGTCCCAAGTCAGGATCCCACTGGTTCCCTTTTTAGAGGGTTTTTTATACCCTTTTACAAATGGTTTATGTGCAGAAGTACACATTCTTCTGTAGATACATTCACCTTGAAGATAGCATTTTACGTCATAAATCTTACATGGTTGCTTATCTTAGGACTATAGTGTTCTCCCCCTCAATCTCTCTCTTACGCCACTGCCCACCACCAGTACTTTATTTATGTTTATACTTTAACCTTATCACTAACGGTTCTGCATGCTCTCAGCACAGCACATTCCTAAGTTAGTTTCCCAGGGCCTACTCTGGGGACTGCAGTCTTCAAGCCTTAGCATTACTACTACTATTATGGTTTATACACTTTATATTCTAATATTCAGGATTTCTAGTCCATACGGTAACAACTTCATCCATCGAGACCACTGACCCATTTCGAGACCACCGACCCAATTCAAGAGAAGAACTGCGCACACGTGAAGGACGAATGGGCTCATTTTAATATGGGATGGGGATGGGAGGTGCTGGGGTTATGCACATGTATTGTATGTAAGATCTTGGGCAATAAATAGAGGGCAAAGAACCTTGTTCGGGGCGGTCACGCCTTTGGGAGGTGACTCCCGTGCCGGTGAATAAACACACCACTTTGTAACTTTAATTAGTCAGAGGGTCTCTGTCCGTGATTATTCCGGTTTTTAAGGATTCAGGCCCTGGCTCAGGGGGTATCACAGCCCCCCCGTTCCCCGCTGTGGCGCTTTCCCACCCCCCTTTCGGGTGGCTGCAGCCCCCGCTGCTCAGCGCCGCCGGCTCAGGCTCCCGTTCTCCCCGCGGGGCCCGGAGCTCCCCCCCCGCCGTCTGCTGCCCGACTTGGGAGCTGCCTCTGCACTGCAGCCACAGGCGGCTCTGCGCTCATTTCGTCCCAAATCATTTTCCGGTGATGATTATCCACTTCTTCACTGATTTGAGGCTTATCAGCTGTTGCAGACACTGGGCTGATGGTACAATGTTGTAGTGCTTGGTAATCCTGTAATTTCACATGTGTTATTAATTATATCTGTTATCAGAAATGTTTTGTATTGTTGTATCTGAATTATTCCCGATTGCTGTAAGTGTCTGGTTTTACTATATATATTGTTTTGTTTTGATGTTCCCTTCATGTTCATGGCAAGAGTCACGCATGCTGTTTTTAAAACAAAGAAGGGGAAATTAACAGCTAAGGAAATATGAATAATGCAATATTCATTAAAAAAAAAAAGAAAATATTTTTAGGTAAACCTCATTAATTGAATTTACAAAGACTAATTAAGTCATTAACTTAAGGAGAAGGTATGCATGTGTTTTTATCATCAAGTTGAAAGGAGTCACCTGTTCATTCAGCCAAACATCAGTTGCCTCCAAGAAAATGCAGCCCAGTGAGAAGAAAAAGAACCTAATCACCATGCAGCCTTCGTGGCCAGAACAAAACCAGAAGCAGGACTGCCAAGACATGGCTGTGTCTGGAAATTTACAGGCAAATTGCCAACAAAAGCCTTGTGTCATCATCATGGTATAGTGTTCCTACTACCCTTCCTCAGTTATTCCCTGTTCCAGGATCCAAGAGCTCATTCCATAGTGTAAAAAGATCAACATTTCCAGCTAATGGACTATTTGGACTTTAAAACAATGGTCATTTATTCCCATTTCCCTAGGACACACTGGACATTATTCTTTTGTTTTCTCATGCTGTGAAACCCTGGGTCAATTACATGATAGAATTTGCTAAGTTTTGTTGATTGTAATCGGTCTTTTGTGTATCTTATCCCATATCTAACAGATAACCAGTGATAACCTTAATGAGATAACACCCGCACAAGAGAGAGCTATTTTATCATCAGAACATATGAGCCTTCTTTGAATTAATGAAAAAGGGTGAGATGTTGCAGTCAGGTAGACAAATTATAAAAGGCAGGCTTCATAAAATCAGGTCTTGCTCTCTGCTGAATTAATAGCTAGCCTGTCACTTCTTCTATGTGCAGCTAAGTTACTTGCTTGTTCCCGTGTGAAAACAATCTTCAGCATGGCAACAATTAACACAACAAGCTATTCTGGTAAGAGAACCATTTGCACCTGCAAGAAATAAGAAATCTGTCGTGCTGGGGACAAGGACGTTCATTCCCTTCCAGGAGCCCAATGCCCGGCTGGGGCTCCAGGGCAGGGGGTCCTTGAGCAGCTGCCCCAGAACCTCCGCCAGGGTCTCCCAGCGCAGCCGGAGCCGCTCGGCCTGGGGTCCCCAAAGGCCTCAGCGAGCCCCAAGTCCCTGCCAGGAACCCTCAACTCCCTCCAAGCCAGCATCCCCCACAGCCCCTGCAAGTTCCCCCCATGGCACCGGCCGTGGCCGTGTCCCCACATGTCACTGGCCATGTCCCACCATGTCCTCACCCATGGCTGTGTCCCAACCATGTTTCCATCCCTGTCACTGTCCCCCACATCTCCATCCATGCCTGTGTCCCCCCATGTCCCCACAAATGGCCACATCACCATCCATGTGTCCCCATCTCCATGCCACTCTCCAAGTCTGTGTCCCCCAGGTCATTGTCCCCCCATGTCCCCACCCATGTCTCAGTTCAGTGTCTTTATTTTTACCCTAAGGCTGGATGTCTTAAAGGGATGAAGAGAAATGAAAAGCAAATCAAGGCCAAAAGAAAAGGATTTCTGTGTCTGTGCAAGTAGAGGATCCATGTGCTTGGGTGGGAGGGAAGAACATTTTTGGAGGAGTTTCCACCCCACTGTCTCCAAAATCTTGGTCTTTGCCCCAGTCAATCACCATTTTGCTGCAGAAGAGACCCTTGGGTAATAGGAAATCAAAATTGTGAGATCACTGATGTTGGAAAGGACCTCCAAGACCATTCAGTATTCCTGGATGCCACCAGAAGATAGGATTGAACAAAGAAGATTATGTGGGGTTGAAAGTCAACAGATGTGCTCTCCCCAAGGAATTCCAAATGTCAGTTTGGATCCTGATGGACGTTCCTGCCCCTGCATTAATCCAGGTGCCCAGAGGGAGACAGGATGATGCAGAGCCCCCCCAGCCAGGTGTCTTCCCAACACGGATCACCAGGACCACGGATCACCAGGGCTATGCCCAACGGGGGTCACTGGGGATCATCCAACACCGATCCTCCCATGGGGGATGGAGCTGGAGCAGAGCACGAAGCTCTTCCCACACTCGGGGCACTCACAGGGCTTCCCTTAGTGGTGACTCCGTTGGTGTCGGGTCAAGTGAGAGCTCTGTGAGAAGCTCTTCCCACACTCAGGACACTCGTAGGGCCTCTCCCCAGTGTGGATGCGCCGGTGGACAGTGAGGGTGGAGTTTTGTTTGAATCCCTTCCCGCAGTCGGGGCAGCGGAAGGGCCTCTCCTCTGTGTGAATCCGCTCATGTCGGAAGAGATTGGACCTGGTCTGAAACCTCTTCCCACACTTGGGACACTCGTAGGGCCTCTCCCCAGTGTGGATGCGCTGGTGGCTTCTCAAGTTGGTGCTGCACTGAAAGGTCTTCCCACATTCCAAGCAGGTGTAGGGCCGTTCCCCTGTGTGGATCACCTGGTGCTGCATCAGATGAGAAATAGTCCTGAAGTTCTTCCCACATTTCCCACACTCATAGGGCCGTTCTCCAGTGTGCATCATCTGGTGCCGGATCAGCTTGCAGCTCCACCTGAAACCCTTCCCACATTCCAAGCACTTCTGGGGCTTCTCCCCTCCAGGAGGCTTCTCCACCAGCTCTGAGCTCTGCCTGGATCTCCGGCCGCCTTCCCGGCTCAGGGAGGGTCTTTCCTCCTCGCAGCTCCCTGGGCTGGGTTTGCAGCCCCTACTTGTGAGAGATCTCCGAGGCTTTTCCTCCTCCTCCATCCGCCCACGCCTTGGGAATCACAAATCCTGGTTTGGGGGAAAACACAAAAGAGCACCTTGGGCTGGGGGTTCCTCCTTCCAAAGTTCATCTCAGGAAGTCATTTGGCATCTTGTGTCTATAAGAACCTCCAAAACACCACGATTCAGCACAGAAATTATCCAAACATCAAGACATAGATCAAACACTCCCCAAAAAGTAAGTTGCAGCCCAAATCCCCTCCAAAATATAAAGATTCAGCCCCTGCAAAAAACCAAAGCACCAACATTTAGCCCTATAAAGCTCACAAACACCAAGATTCACCCCTGTGAAAATCATGGATCATCCTCTTCGGTCACTTGCTGCATATGGGGGGAGCAACGCTCCTGGGGCTGGGGGAGAGGCTACAGATACAGGGAGGGGTGGAACATTGTGCTGCTTCTCATTTCTGACCCTACTCTTCCTCACACTCCCGCCCATTATTCTTCTTTCTCCTGCACAATCCCACCTGCTCCTTCCACAGGCATCGTTTGACCATTTTGTTCTTCAACCCCGCTTCTCCTTCCCTTCTCCTGCTGCCCCCAGGCCCAGCACCCACTGCCGGCTCCCTCTTCCCCCCAAACCCACAGCATCCCAGCGCAGGGGCAGCGATGGAGCTGGGGCAGCTCGGGCTGGGGCAGCGCTGGGCTCTCGGCCGCTCCCGCCCGCACTCGCTCCCCACTGCAGCCGCTGCCGCCACCACAGCGCGGGGGGGCCCGGCCTTGGCGCTCCCCCCCTCCCACCTCCCCAAATTCCCCTGCCGGGGGGCGCTGGGGCCCGGGCCGGGCGCAGGTGGCTCCAGGTGGGCAACGCTGGGAGCTGCGGCTCTGCCTGGACACTGCTGCGTCATCACCGCCGCGCGCTCTCATTGGCTCAGCGCTGCCCGAGGGGCGGGGCTGCACCAAGCCGGGACACCCTGCTCCAGGGGGGATGGCCCCAAAACGGGGGACCCCCATGCAAGGAACAACAGCAAAGGGTCTCTACAAACACAGGCTGCGAATCCGCTTGGACACAGGGCCGGGGACGTGGACATAAGGAAGTGACAGCAGAAGCCATCGGGGTCAGAAAATGTTATTAATTGACCACACAGACTGCTGCTCAGCCAAGGTCCTGCTCAATTCGTGAACTCCCAGAGGAAGAGCAACAAACACTTAACAGAGCCATGAATCTCGTTAGCTATTCAAAAGTGGGGTGCATATTAACGGGGCGGGGGGGAAAACAGCAGGTGCACTGGAAAGTCTGTACCTCTCAAGAAGTTCAGCCAATGGGAAAAGAGAGAGGGAGATGCAGCTGGGAAAATTAGGATGAAAAGGATGCTCTGTCTACTAACAATTGCAGAGACCCCTTGGGAAATGGCCCATTGACTCTCCCTTTTTTTTTGAATGAAATTACTTTTACAGGACTCCTCTGTCTTCTTTGTGCACAGAATCCTCTGGTGATGTGAATTTTCCCATACACCTTGGGACTCGACCGGAATTCCTTGCCCCGTCCGGGGCGGGGGGGCAGTGAATGGAGCTGAAGGTGCCTCACCCAGTTTGGGTGATCGGCTCCCTTGGGTGGCTGCGGCGCCGGGCATGGATTGGGTACCCGAGAGTGACCAGGAGACAGACGAGTGACAGATCGGGGGGCTGGGAAGAGTCGGCAGCCAGAGAGCACTGAAAATCTCAGCAGTGACTACAGTGGGATCTTCGGGGACTAAACATGGAAGGGCACCCATGGAAGGTAGAAAAGGAAAGCCAGGAAGGGCTCCCGGAAAAAGGGATGATGATCTCAAAATATCTCTGAAGGGTCCCTTGGGAGCATGTTGAGGGAGTTTGCACATTCTCCCAGAGGTAATCAAGGACATGGACACCTAGGGAGTCAATAACAGAAGTCCAGAAGGGATTTAGACAACAGGGAATGGATGGTGTTGGTGTGCTGGGAAGGGATTGGGTGAAGGGGAGTGTGCAGGAATATGGTTCAGGAAAGAGGCAGCAGGAAAAATCTATGTGGGAAGAAAATGGATGATGGAAAAGAGGAGGAAGAGAAAAATACAGCAGGCTCTCATCCTCAAGAGTTGCCAGCTGCTGCAGATCCTTTGTATCCCCGGTTGCCAGGACAGGCACACAAGGAGGTCAGGATTGCAGGGGGTTTCTCTGTGCTGGGCAGCGGCAGGAGCGGGCGCAGAGGGGCGGCACCGGGAGCACGGGCTGGGGGCCTGTGGGGAGCTGCGGGGCCGGGCCGGGGCTGTGGGGCAGCCGGGGCTCAGCGCCGGGCGCTGCCTGAGCCCAGCACCCCCCGGCAATTGCAGGCCCGGCAGTGGCCCCCGGCCCCCAGGAGGCTGCGGGACGCCCCGGCCGCTGCCCGGCCCCGTGGAGCTGCCGGCCCTGCCCGCCGGGGGGGCCGCGTTTGGACACTGCGGCAGGACAGGCACCGGCTCTGGGATACGGGCTGGCCACGGCAGCCACAGCACAAGGAGCAGCACGAAGGAACAGCTGGGAAATGGGGATTGGACGTGCAAGGATCGAGATCAGCTTTTAAGCATTTTCCTTGGGTCACTGCAGAAAGGAATGATTTAGCAGAAAGCTCAGCAGCTGTCAGAGGATGAGCACCCCCAGGCACTGAGGGGGCTGCAGGAGGGGCAGAAGAAGCCCCTGGAGCACTTGGTCACAAAGGCACAGCAGGGGAATGCAAGAAGGGAGGAGGAAAAGGCCAAGGGGAAGGCAAAGGCCATGGCAGAGTTTCTACAGCCCCTGAGGGATGAACCCCAGGGCCCAAGGGGGCCCCAGCACCCAGGGGCTCTCACATCCTTACACCATCTTGAACCAGGTGCCCTCCTCACACTGCCACCATTCAGTCCTTGATGGCAAAGATGCTTTCTGGGGATGCCCACTCACACAGGATGGTAAACTGGATTTTGCCTTTGAGTGGGAACAAGAGGTAGAAGGGAAAATGGAAAAGACATGGACGGTCCTTCTGCAGGGATGCACGGAAGCACCAGCCTTCTTGGGGCAAGCCTTGCAGAAAATATCACAAGAATTTACCCCACACCCAGGGATTGGGTTAATGCAGGATGTGGATGACTTGCTGCAATCAGGAGGACAAGAAGTGGTAGAAGAAGCCTCTGTGAAATGGCTGAATGTTCAGGCTAAAAAGCATCTTTGAGTATTTGAAAAAAGAAGACCAAAGGCAAGAGAAAAGAATTAAATATTTGGGACATATTTTGTCTGAAGGTTTGTGGTGTCTTGACCTAAAGAGTGTCTGGGGAATCTCAGAAGTAATCCAGGACTGAAAAGGAGGTGTAAGAATTCTGAGCATTAATAGGAAATTGCAGGACCTGGACTGAGGATTCCCTCTTCTACCCATAACATTTTATCACTTTCTAAACCTCAAAAACCTCAAGGCTACGGCATGGACATAAGAAATGGAAAAAAACCTGAGAAAATTAAAAATAATAAAATGATTGGTGCCCAGCTATCGCTCTTCCATACTCAGAAAAGAAATCTGAATCCAAAGTGCGTTATAAGTACATATTATATTATTGGCTTTTTGCAAATATTAAAATGAATGCTATCTGTTGGAAAACTTTGCTGTATGAATATAGTTTATTTTAGCGGTTAACAGAACTTAGAAATAATTGTAGTAAATATCTGTTTTTTAAGTACAACATTTTGATGTAAAATGCTTGTGTTCATGTAACTAACTCAGAGAATGGTAAAAAAGATAATCAGGAAATTCTTCACATTTCTGGATTATGTAACACCAGAACCCCAGGGAAGGAAAAAATAACGATTTACAGGTTGGAGGGGAATGATTCAGAATAATGCATGAAGGTCTATGAATATGCAACATGTTGCTGCATTTAGGAAGTGTTTTCTGAGTCAGTGTGTGCCCTTGGCTGAAGGCCAAGCATCCGGCCATTATAACCTTTGGCCAGAGCCAGGGCAGATATTCAATTATCTCCCTTGGAATTGATCTTTGCAATTCCTTACCCTGGGAATTCTCCACCTAGTGCGGCCTGGAGATAAGGGATGTATATTTCAAGCAGTCCGTGGCCAGAATCCTGTCTCTGGTGAAATCTCTGCCACAGGAAGCTGGGCTGGCACAGAGCCTGCCTTGGCACTTTGCTGTTCACAGCATCCACCCAGGACTCTGCCTCTCAATTACACTCACACACTGGGCTGCCTGCGATTCCACTGTTGCAAAATATACCAACTCTAAAATTTTTTTATATTCCATTTTACTAGTCAGTCTCAGTTTGTCTTTATCTCAGGAAAGAAATGTTGAAAGGTACTTTTTATGGACTGTTAGACCACTCAACAGAGATGAGTTTAACATCTCAACAGACTGGGAAGAGCCCAAAAGATTCCCACAAAGATAACAAACATCAATAAAACATCAAGGAAACATCAGCAAACATCAAGGAACACCCACCCCAGACACTGCCCCGGCATAGATGGAGACACCTGGTCTGGAAAAGACTGAGAAGGAAATCCAGGAGTGGGATCTCATTAACATCACAGGAGGAGAAATCCGTGTGCAATAGGAAACCAAAAACTAAGAACTACACAACCTGGAAGCAATAAACACTAAACCAATGGATTTCAATGGGTTCAGACTGTAAAATTTCAGGAAAAATCTAGCAAAATTCACATCTCATGGAATGATTTTCTCTGCACACCCGGGCTATGTGTGGATGAAATTATTTCTGTTGCACATCCTGACCAGAATCAAGTAATGCCTTAACTCTCTAACACTAAAGATATTGCTGGAGAGTTTTTTATTGTCCCTGCAGTTTCAGTGATAAGATTACACCATGAGAAAAAATTTTCACATTAATCCTACTTTTAGATTGTCAGTTAGGTTTGGGCCAGGGGTGAGACAAGCAATTTTTACTCCTAGGAGAAGAGGCAGAAAAGACTTGATTGCATTGGAATATTTTTCTATATATTTGTGGTGGCTCTTAATGACGGCAGAATTTCGGAATGGATCTTTAGAAGCTCACCTTTAAGTTGCATTTTGCAAACCTAGAAGAGTATTAATGGTGAGGCTTTAACGCATAAACTGTTAATAAAAATTCGTTAAAAAAAAAAAAAAAGAAAATAAAGCAGATTGTGAGGGTGAACATGTGAATCACCTAAAGGCTGCCCTGGAAGAAAATCCTAGTTCCAGGCAGCCAGGAGAGGAGTTTTAGAAATGCAAATTAACATTGCTCTGGAGAAGTGTGGACAATGCCCAAGGGCCTTCTTGCCAGGGGGAGGAATTTCCCTGAGTCCATCTGCCCCTCACCCCCAGCTCTGCCTGCTTGCACAGATGGAATTTGCACAACTAAAGGCAGAGCCCATAGTGAGGATATCTGACTGCAACAGAAACTGGTTAAGCTGCAAAGGGAAAAAGCAAACGGAGAATATTGAGCAAATTTCATGAAAAAAAGTGTGGGGGGGATCATCCCTCTCCCCAAAGCACTGAGGTGTTTTTGCTAGTCCAGAGAAATGAGTTGGGAATCCAAACATTTTATCATTTCATAAGATAAAAGTGGTCAATTGATGCAGCCGTGGCAGGAGGAGCACCCCAAAAAGGGAAAAAGATGAACGGCCACCAGAACAAATGCTACAACACCATGGACCAGCCCCTGGGATCCCTAACGAATTCATATCAGGACACAGAAAACCCATCCATAATTTGAGTGTCATTATTACGTTAAAAAAAAATTGTCCTGGTAATAATAACCAACCAGACAGCTCCAGCTCCTGAACTTCCTGCCAAACAATCCATTGAAATGAGGAACGAGACATTTCACCATGGGATGGGATCAGACTATCTATTAACAGAAAGAGGCGGAGTTGTGGAAAATTAAATCATTCAAATTGCTGTTTGCAAATAGATGATAACTGAAAAGTGGTGAAACAGATAACAAAGGAAATAAGAAAGTAGCTCATGTACCAGTGCAAAGAGGGAAAGGATGGGAATGGGACACGTTTTCGTGGTTTCCTCGCAGACCACGGCTTAAACGAATGCTGCTCCTCCTCTGACGTGCTGCAGCAACTCTCAGCTTGTTACCATGCACGACACCTTGCGCCAAAGAGGACGGAGGAAAAGAGATTGAATCGATGGAAATTAAAAGTTTGTAAGCGCTATTCTTGAGAAAATGAGAGGAGGGATTGAAAGCAGTAAGATTAATATCGTAGTAGGGGTGCATATTAACAGGGACATGCAGTAGGTGGATCGGGAAGTCTGAACCTTCCAAGTATCTCAGCCAGAGGGGAATGGGAGAGGGAGATGCAAACGGGAAAATGAGGATAAAAAGGAGGCGGCGTTTTAGAGACCGCATGGCAAATGCCGCATGGCCTCTCTCTTTGTTCAGGAATAAAGTCACTTTTACAGGACTCCTCTGTCTCCTGCGGGCACACAAACCTCTGGCCACGGGAATTTTCCCGCACAGCCCCGGGCACAGGGCAGACACCTCTGTGCCACCCACAGCAACCGGGACGAGCCAGCGCTGCTCCGGCACCGGCTCCTGCCGAGGCCCCAGCGGGAAGGAGACCGCGGGCAGCCGCTCCCGCAGCGCCCTCAGCCCAGCGCCAACACGGGCCGGCACCGGCACAACCAACCCGCCAGAGCCCCCTGCCGCCCCCGAGGCCCGCAGCGAGCCCCGAGCCCCCGCACAACCGAGCGCGGCTCCCACCTGCGCTGGGGCCGCCTCCGAGCTCCGCCGCCGCCTCCCCGGGCTCCGGCCGCTGCCGCCGCTGCCGGGCCCGCACAGACGCTGCCACAATGGCGCCTTTGCTGCTCTGCCCAATCAGCGCGCGACAACCAGGAGTGACATTGGCACAATCAGCCAATGGCAGCGAGGGCCGGCCTCTGCACACGGCCCAGCCTCGGCCCGCGCTCTCAGGGCCCCCCGGGCTGTGGGAGGGCAAAGGCGGAGATGAGGAACAGCCCTGGAACGGGCCCGGGTCCGAGCCGCCATTGGCCTGGAAACACAAAGTTCTCCGCAGCTCCCGGCACGCCTTTCCCAGCCCTGCGTGTTCGCTGCCTCCGGCTCAGCGGGAAGCCCTGGAGCCTCACTTCTCCTAACCGTAATTAGGAATATCAGTGTATGGCTTTGATTTCCTGCAGAATGGAAAAACTTCTCCAAACCCCTGGGGATGAATGTGGGAGGAGGAGAGATATTTCTGGCAGAAAACTCGAAAAACTCAGAGGAGTGTAATGAGAATAAATGAAGACCCTTTAAACCAGCTTTCCGCTACCCCTCTCCCTCTGCCCCTCCTACCCCGGCAGTGCAGAAACGACGCTCACTTTTTAAAATGTTAATGGTTTTTGAAACCTTAACAAAATATAATAAAGCATTATGAAAAACGACGCTGTTGTTTTTGGGGTTATTTAAAGTCTCATAGGTTTATTAAACTTTAGCATAAAAATACGCCAAAAGACTGAATAAGGAGAAAAATCAGCGCTGGGAGCACAGGACTAAAGCAGCAGACCCGGGTGTGATTTGGGGGCCCAGCGGGGTCCCCGGGCCGCCCCCGCCCCCCCCCGATCTCGGCCAACGGGTGCGAGCGGCGCGGCCCCGCTGCTGAGCACTGACCCCGCCCCGGGGGCCGCCGAGACCCCCCCGAAAAAACCCGCACCTGCACCCCCCCTTCAGTCCCTCCGACCTTCCCAGTCCTGGGGGAAAGGGAAGGACATGGGGCGGGATCACCCGGAGACCCCCGGGGTGAGGAGCAGGAGGGGGGGGGGTTGGGCTCGCTCTGAGGGGGGCGTTTCCCGCGCGAGGATTTCGGGGGGGTTCGCTCGAGGAATTTTGGGGGTCCTCGTGCGACGGATCCTCGTGCAAAGGGCTCCTCTCGTGCCACCGTCTCCTCGTGTCACCCAGACCAGTTTGGGGAGCTCTTTGTGTCACCCAGAGGAATCTGGGGGATCCTAGTGTCACTGAGAGCCCCGCGAGTGTCACCAAGAGCTCCTCGAGTGCCACCAGGAGGATCGGGGAGATCCCTCGTGTCACTGAGAGCCCTGCGAGTGACACTGAGAGCCCTGTGTCACCAAGGGCCCCTCAAGTGCCCCCAGCTCCTTCTGCCACCAGGAGCCCCTGGAGTGCCACCAGCTCCTCGTATCACCGAGAGCCCCTCGTGCCACCAGGACCTCGTGCCAGAGAATTTGGGGAGAGTCTCTGTGCCACCCGGAACCCCTGAGTGTCACCAGCCCCGTGCCAGGGTCCCCTGTGTCACCGGGGTCTCTCTCTGTGTCACACACCAGGAATCGACCCCCCCTCCGAGCACCAGGACCCCCGAATTTAACCGTCCTCGTGCTCCGGGACCCCTCAGGACCCTCGAGTTTCCTCTCTCCCCTCCTCGTGCACCGGCATCACCGGACCGCCCCCCCTTTCCCGAGGAATCGCCGGAGACCCCCTCCATCAATCACCGGGCACCGGCACCACCAGAGGAACTCCCCCATCAATCAGCACCGTCACCGTGCACCGGGACTCCCCCTCCCCATCGAGCAGTGACACCCCCTCATCGTGCACCGGGACCGCCGGACTCCCCTCAAACATCGCCAGCCTCGGGCACCGAGATCACCGGAGACCCCTCCATGAGTCACCGGGACCCCCCCGTCATGCACCAGGACCACCGGAGACCTCCCCAGGAATCACCGGACACCCCCTCACGAATCACCGGGCACCGGGACGCCCCCTCGGGCACCGGGACTGGACCTCCCCCCCCTCGTGTACCGACCACCCTCCGGTGCACAGGGCCCGGACCCCCCTTTGTGCCCCCCCTGCCCATCCCGGGGATTCCGCCCCTCCCCTTTGACTTCTCCCGGGAACAGGAGCGGGAATGGGGGGGGGCTGTGAGCTGGGGGGGCACCGGGGTGTCCCCAGCATCGGGGGGCGTCCCTTGGGGCTCGCTCCTTTCCCCCCTCTCCTCCTCTGGTTATCATCAGGGACCCCCCCAATTTACCGGGGCTCCCCCTATTCACTGCCCCCCCCGTTCACCGACCGCCCCAAAGCGCTGGGACCCACCCGAATACTTGGGACCACCCCAGGGCGCCAGGACCCCCCCCTCACTCACCGCCCCTCCCCCATCCATGGGACCCCCCCACTCACCGCTCCCTCCCCGTCACCAGGACCCCAAAATCCATGGGACTCCCCCCACACTCATCAAGACTCCCCCCAAATCCATGGGACCCCTCCCTCCCCCCCACTCCCCACCCCCTTCTCAGCACTCCCCGGGCCCTCCCCATTGATCGAACGCCCCCATGGCCCCCCCAGCCCCTCGCCCTCGCATTGGGCCCCCCCGGGGCCGAGGCAGAGCCCTCCCTGAGGGACACCCCTCATCCCCGGCCTGCAGCCGCCCATGGAGCCGCTGACCACAACTCCCTGCCTGCGTCCATCCGGCCAATTCCTCTGGCCCCGCACAGCCCAGCCTGCAAAGCCAGGCCTGGCACTGTGGGGCTCGGGGGGGTCTCTCCTGGGCCACTGGGCCTCACAGGGCTCTGGGCACAGCAGCGCTGTCACACACTGAAATGTTATGGGGGAATGGCTTAAACGCTGCCAGGAAGGAGATTTGCACATTATGGCTAAACTGAATAAAGAGGCTGAGACCACCTCAGCCCAGCCCTCCTTCACCTGACTGCAGCTTTGGCCTGGGACTTGAGCGGCCTAACAGCACCTGAGGTACCATCAAGGTGACACCATTGATCAATTGCCTCTGGTCTAGGGACAAGGACACGAGACTGAGGCAGGAGAATGTATCCAAAGAAAGCCAAAGCCAGCAGCTGTCCTGAAAATCAGCTTGGGCCAGGCTGGGGCTGGGGGAGGCCGTAGCCCACAGGCTCATCTGCTGAGGCCACGTTTGCACACACTGCCCACAGCCAGCCAGGGAGGAGGAGAGTTCTGGGGCTGTGGGGGAACCTCTGCCCACAGGCACTGAACACCCATCCTCCCTCACACAAACTGGCTCCGCTGGAAAATCCCCAGCCCGGGAAGGCCACATCCACGGCACATTGCCGTGAGGGGCAGCTGAGGAGGTGCCAGAATCCATCCAAGAGCCCCAAAGCGCTGCCCAGACTCACTGCTGAGGCCTTGCAGCAGAGCACTGCTCCTGATGCAAAGGGATGCAGCAGAGCCAGAGGCTGCTGCCAGAGCCTGTGTCAGACTTGTCCCTGCCAGGGGAGGAACCTGGGCCTTCCCACCTGCCCCCAGTGTGTATGGACCCCCTGAACTCCGTGTTTGTGGGGGACCCTGAGCACCAAGAAGACAGAGATGTAGAGCATCCACAGGACGCCATTGGGATCCACAGAATGGTGAGGTTTTCTACTTAATCTATCTCTGTCACTCTTTTTCTCATCCCCCACCTCTATTCCATTTCTATTTTTCTCTCTTTGTCATTCTCTCTGCCTCTCATTTACTCTTCTTTAAACCCAGACTATTGACTTTGGCACATGCTCTCATTTGCGATAGAAACAGATTCTGCCCCCACTTGCCTTGATGGAATTAATGTGCACTGTGAGCCAGGGTTGACCAAGGCCTCATATTTTCGTGGTTCTGAGGTGCCAGGCCAATGAATCCACACAGTCCAAAAAACCTGGATTTCCCCAGCCTCTACCTGGCTAGAGGCAGGGCCCCTCTAAGCCTGGTTATTCTTCTTTCCTGAGCTATGTCTTGGAGGTTCCTTCAAGGGGATTGGACGTGTCATCATCATCATCATCATCATCATACCTGGCAGTTTGACTACTGGCAACTGGAGCTGCTTCCTTTTTGGTGAAGTTTGGTGAAGTTCCACCTTTTTTTGTGGAAATCCCTCTCTGCATCTCACTGTCCTGCAATTCAAGCACCAGTTTTACCAGAGCAACAGTAGATTTTCCATCCCTCTTCTTCATGTTTTCTCCAGAATCCAGCTCAGCTCGTGAGAAGGGTCTTCTCTCCCCATCTGGGGAACGTTTACGTTTGGGGCCAGAACTTTTGATCTGTACAGCCAAGATTTGGAGAAATCCCTCTTTCATCTCCTCCCTGAGTTTCCTGTGGTTCTCCTCTATCTTATCTTCTCATTTCTGTAGAAGTGTTTCCACAGCTGCGATTCTGGCATGTGTTGGGCCATGCATGGCATCTGCATATGCTCGGAGCTTCTTCTCCATATCGAGCACGGTCTCCTCCCTTTCCTCCAGCTTCATTGTTGCTAAAGCAGAAGCGTATTCTTGTGGCCCAAGTCGTACAAGTTTTCGCCACATCACAGATGTACATGGTACCAAGTCCGGATTCCTAGTTGTTAGGTCATCTGAAAAAACAATCTCTGCCACTGCCATTTCTCTCAAGCGTTGAACCCCTTGTTCTATGGTCTCCCACTGGGTTTGCTGCATACAGAGATCATCTGCACACAGATATCTTTATGCCACACTTCCCAGGACCCGTGCCCAGAGACTCTGAGGATTAGCCCCCCTCACCATTCCTTGGTCAATAACGGGATCATGTGACAGGGACCCCAAATTCCTGGCTTCAGTGCCATCCAGAATTGTGGCCTCGCCTGCAGCATCCCAAAGACGGACCAGCCAGCTAATTATAGATTCATCAGGTCATCAGGTGTGATCCTTTCTCAGGCCACGAAGGTCTTTCAGGGATAAGGACTCAATATTGGCTTCTGATCCTGTCTCAGTTGCTCTGACTTCTGATTTTGTACCAGGAGCTCACTTTGAGGATCCTTCCCCTGGATCATCATCGTCCACTGGCCCATCAGTTTTGCTGCTGTGCTTCCTTCCCACAGCAACTGCCAGTGGCTTAGGCTCACTGTCTGGTTTAGCTACAGCCTGAGTGACTGGGGTATTGGCTGATTTATCTCCCTGCCCCCCTGCCTCTCTCTGCTGCCCTACGGTATCTAGCAGTGTGCAATAAGCATATGCTAGGGCCCAGCTTACTGCAATGATCTTTTTCTCATTAGAATCATCATGGACCTTCTATTCCAGATATTTCCCCACTTCATCTGGGTTCTGAATTTGTTCACGTGAAAATTCCCAGGCTGGGGGATCAGAAAATTTCTTCAGGGTTCTGCCCATTCTCTCCCATTCCCCATCCCACTCAGAATTTTCCATGCCCGGGCCTACTCCTGGGTCAGGGGTCCCATCAGCTCCTCTGGACACCTCAGCCCTCATTCTAGAGAGGCTGCAGACTGTGCAGAGGAAGCTTACCAGATGAAATACCAGGACAGTGGTATCCTTGACATTCAGGGGAAAGTGAACATCCTCAAAAAATGACTTAACAGATTCAAAGGAGAAGAAGGAAAGGCCAAAAAGCCTCATCCCCTGCTCCTCCTCTAACAAACTAGATGCAATTACTAATGAACTCCCAAAACAGGCTATTGGAAATGGGATGCAGGGTTGGATGAAGAAACCATGAACCATAAATATCTGGAACAAACTTCAGTAGCTTTATAAACTTTCTATAAATCATTATCACTGAGCCCAGCACAACAGCTATTCTAATTTGTGCTCCTCTACTGAAAAAACTGCATATGAGGGACACTACTGGAGACATCTCCAGATAAGAAAATAAGCCTAGGGACCAAAAAGGTATTAAAACCTCAAAAAAGTCTAGGGACCCGAGACACATAAAGGCCTTCACCCTGACAGACATTATGAATTCAAAAAACATGGTTACTGACTGCTTTACCCCAATACAGAGTAAGTACAACCAAAATGCAATCAGATCAGGTTTTCTTTTCCACTTTCTTGCAACGCGTTGGGCGCCAAAGAAGTATTTGTCCTGGTTTAGGGCAAACTTGGGAGGAAACCTCTAAATGGAGTCCCTCTGGGAAAGAGATTCAAGCCGTCCCTCCCCCAATTGTCTCGGGAATAAATACTCCCTCGGAGAGAAGTAGAAAAGGAAAAAACTGTTTATTCAACAGGCAGTACACCTCCCAGCACAAAAATGAACAAAACCAAACAGCAAAACCCCTCGCTGTTCCCAAGAGATGACAGATTTAGAAGAGTTCTTTCCCTGGGCTGCCCGGCTCACTCAGTCTGTTCTCAGTCCCTCCTGTGCTGGGAAATGCCACGGCCCAGGCCAGGCCTGGTGGGCCACAGGTGTGAGCTCCCGGTGCCCTTCTGGGTTTTCAGTCCAGAGCAGGTTCAAACAGTTCCAGGAAAAAGGAAAAAAACCCAAAACACACAGTCCAGGGAGATTCTCTGCCTCAGCTAGCCAGAAAAATTAACCAAAAGCAAAAAAAGAGAGCTCTCTCTGGCTGTCCACTGCAGACAACACAGTCTGTGAGCAGGAATGTGGGGGAGCCTGTGCAGTCTCTGATAACAAACTCTGCACTTCTTCTTTCCCACCCTAAACTCCTGGAACCAGTCTTAAAACTGAATTCAATATCCAACACCAAAAGAACAGACGATTTGTGGGTACAGGCATCATACAGTCACCCCAAGACAGGGGTCCCCACTATGAGGTTCTGGGGGTCCCCCTTGTCCTGAATGCCGTGGATCCTGCATATATTTGGAGTTCCCCCCTCTGCAGGGTGTCCACCTGCTCCAGGCTTCCCGGGAATCCCAGGGATCCCCCCTCTTTGATCTCCCCACTTTGGGATTCTGGGGTTCCCCCTTCTCTGGGCTGCTGAGGGTCCCATGGGTGCCCCTCTCTGGGTGGCACTAAGGGATGCCGAGCGTTCTGAGCTCCCAGGGGTGCCTCCTCCCCTGACTCCCTGCTCCGGCCTGCCGGGGCTCACAGGGGTCCCCCCTCTCTGGGGTCCCCACTTTGGTGTCCTAGGGGCTCCCCGTCTCCAGGCTCATCCCTTCTCCGGGCTGCCCCTTCTCCAGACTCCCCTCACTCCCGGCTCTCGGGGTCCCCCCTCTCCAGGCCCCCATTTCAGGCTCCGGCACTCCCGGGGCTCTCCCCTTTTCGCTTTCCCCCCCCTCAAGGCTGCTCCCCTCGCCCTGCCAGTCCCGGGACATCGCCACGGGGCTCCGGGGACCTCCATCCCCCACCCACGGCCGGGGCTCTGTCTGCAGCCGCCACCCAGACATCCCCAAAAAACCACCCGGGGACCCCACAGGATCCCCCAAAAGGGGATTTCGGGACAGCTTTGGAGCCCTGCAAGATACAAACATCGCTCCGCCCGCCGCCTCCCGAAAAAAAGAAACAGGGAGACCCAAAGATACTTCGGGTGAGCTCCAAATATCCCTCCCCCTCTCAAAAAACCCCTGCCAGGACCGCCCAAGATATTCGGGGCGAGGTCCCCCTCCCCGGTCACCTACACAATACGGGGGGGCCGATACTGCGGGCGCGAAGGGGCTGCAGATCCAGAGAGCGATGGACGCACGGGCTGCCGCCTCTCGCTGCTCCTCCTCCTCTTCTTGCTCCTCCTCTACCCCTCCTCTTCCTCCTGCTCCTCCTCCTCCTTCTCCTGCTCCTTCTCCTCCATCTCTCGGCTGCCGGCGAGGAGCTCTCTCGGGTGAGCGGGGCGGGAAAGGGACTGGTGGGAAAGGGGTGGGAGAGGGGGTATAAAGGGAGATGGGACAGGGGGAAGAGGGTTCCCAGGGAGGGTGTCCACGTTAAGCCCAGGGCCCCCAATCCCCTCCGTGTCCTGCCAGCCCCTCCCGGCGCTGTGGGGTCCGGGCCGTGCCCCAGTGCCGGCTCAGGGGGTGCTCCAGGCTGACGTGCTCCACCTGGAGCTGGAGCTGACCCCGTGCCGGGGGGTTTCCAGCAGCACCAGGAGCTGGTAGAAATCCAGTCCCCAATGGAGACCAGGTCGGTGGCCACCACGTGTCCCGAGAGCTCCTGCTGGCCCTGGAACCAGCTCAGCTGGATGTGGGCAGGGTAGAAATCCATGAGGGAGCAGAGCAGGCAGCCGGGGCCGGGCTGGGAGCTCGAGGGAAGCAGCGAGATGGACACACTGGGATGGGCAGGGGGCCCCTCCAGTGCGGATCTGCCCCCCCATCCAATCCGCAGATAATCGCTCCAGGGATCGAGTGCTAAGGGACAGGGAACCACCTTTCTTCCATCCCAACTCCACCTTTCCCTCCCCTCTCCCCCTCTTTCTCATCATTCCCCAAATCTACTGACCCCTCACGACTCAATGTGGGTTTCCCAGCCACCTCCCCCAATCTTTGGGCGTCCCAGCTCCCTCTTTTCCCCCATTCTTTGGCCCATTCCCAATCATCACTCCAACATCAAACTCCCTAACCCGTGCTTGCTTTTGGGGGTTCCAGGCCTCTCCTGCTCAATCTCGGGTTCCCAACCCCCGCTTTCACTCCTTTTGGACAGCTCCTGGCAGCTTTTTCCTGGGAGGAATCCCTGATTTTCAGTATTTTTGGGGTGTAGTTTCAAAGAGGACAGCTCCAGGTCCCTCCTGCTACCTCTGGGGATCCAACCCCCTTTTCCCCAATTCAAGCACCTCTTGAAAGCCCATCAGGTGACTCACATATTCTCTCCCTCCTCTCTCTCCTCCCCCCTCCCGCTGCTTTTCTTTTTTATTCTCTTTTTAAAACAATATTCTATTAAATTATACAGGGCTTTTGGTTTTGCCAAATGCAGCCTAAAGGTGAACAGTGAACATTACAAATTCCATACCAAAATTTTGCCATCACTAACAGCCACTCATAAACATACCCAAAAAATCCCCAAAGGAATAAAGATTTTTTCTGCTTATTCCCCTAACACTGAAATGAGGTTCTCACACCCTTGGCCCAATCTTAATGGAAAATATAAAAGTAGGATTATTAAGAAAAAACATTCTAATGATGTAATCTTGTCACCAAAACTGCGGGAGGACCCAAAACTCTTCAACACCATTTCTACTGTTAGAGAATCAAGGCATTACTTGATTCTGGCCAGGATGTGTAGCAGAAATCATTTCATCCACAAATAGCCCGGGTGTGCAGAGAAAATCATTCCATGACACGTGAGTTTTACTAGATTTTCCCTTAACTTTTTACAGTTTGAACCCATAGAAATCCATTGGTTTAATGTTCATTGCTTCCAAGTTGTGTAGTTGTTACTATTTAATTTCCTATCGGACCCGAATTTCTTCCCCTCTATATTAATTAGGTCCGCACTCCTGGATTTCCTTCTCAGCCTTTTGCAGACCAGGCATCTCCAACTATGCCAGGGGCAGTGTCTGGGGTGGGTGTTCCTTGATGTTTGCTGATGGCCTTAATGGTCGTTATCTTTGTGAGTATCTTTTGGGCTATTCCCAGTCTATTGAGATGTTAAACTCATCTCTGTTGAGTGGAGGAACATTCCTTAGAAATCTCTTTAAAATTCGTTTCCCCAATGCAAAGGCACATGAAGCCTGACTAGAGCAATAGATTTTTAATAATTTTAGCTTGCTATATTTTCTGACCATGGAATGCCCGGCAGCCCAGTGTGTGAGTGTAACTGAGGGGCAGAGTGGAATTGTGCCGTTGTCTTCCCCAGCAGCTGTGGCAGTGCAGGCACAGAAAGCAGCGAAGCTCCAGCAGTGGCAGCAAGGATTGGCCCCAGTGTGTGGAGATGCCAAAGGAGGGTGCCCAGGCAGAGGATTTCAGCAGAGGATCTGTGGGCAGGCCCAGGGGCTTGGCCCGATGTGGAGCCCTGGCTGCTGCTGCGTTGCCTTCAGTGCAGGGTCAGTGGTGCCCTCCCATGCTGCTCCTGCAGCCGGGAATTCCAAATTCCTTTGGCATGGCCCTATGTAACATCCACATCCCATTCCAATTTCTTTTCTGACTCTGGTAGAGCCATGGCAGGGGCGTCAATAACTTTGTTTTTTCATTTTCTCAAGTTTTGTTCTTTTTCTTATGTCCATACCATAATATTAAGGCTCTCTGGGATTAAAACGTATTACAATGTTCTGTGTGGAACAGAGAATCCTCAGTGCAGGTCCTGCAATTCCCTGTTAATTCTCAGATTTGTCCCAGCTCCATTTTAGTGCTGGGTAGTGTTAGTTCTGAGATTGCCTGGTCCCTCTCTGGGTCAATACACCACAAACCTTCAGTCAAAGTATGTCCCAAATATTTAACCTTTTTCTCCAGCATTTGCATTTTTTTTCAAATACTCAAAGATGCTTTTCAGCCTGAACATTCAGCCATTTCACAGAGGCTTCTTCTACAACTTCTTGTCCTTCTGACTGCAGCAAGTCATCCCCATCCTGCATTAACCCAATCCCTGGGGTGGGGTAAATTCTTGTGATATTTTCTGCAAGGCTTGCCCCAATAAGGCTGGTGCTTCCGTGCATCCCTGCAGAAGGACCGTCCATGTCTTTTCCATTTTCCCTTCTACTTATTGTTCTCACTCAAAGGCAAAATCCAGTTTACCATCCTGTGTGAGTGGGCATCCCCAGAAAGCATCTTTGCCATCAATTCCTGAATGGTGTCAGTGTGAGGAGGGCACCTGGTTGAAGATGGTGTAAGGATGTGAGAGCCCCTGGGTGCTGGGGCCCCCTTGGGCCCTGGGGTTCATCCCTGAGGGGCTGTAGAAACTCTGCCATGGCCTTTGCCTTCCCCTTGGCCTTTTCCTCATCCCTTCTTGCATTCTCCTGCTGTGCCTTTGTGACCAAGTGCTCCAGGGGCTTCTTCTGCCCCTCCTGCAGCCCCCTCAGTGCCTGGGGGTGCTCATCCTCTGACAGCTGCTGAGCTTTCTGCTCAATCATTCCTTTCTGCACTGACCCAAGGAAAATGCTTGAAAGCGAATCTGGATGCTTGCACGTCCAATCCCCATTTCCCAGCTGTTCCTTTGTCCTGCTGCTCCTTGTGCTGTGGCTGCCGTGGCCAGCCCGTATCCCAGAGCCGGTGCCTGTCCTGCCGCAGTGTCCAAACGCGGCCCCCCCGGCGGGCAGGGCCGGCAGCTCCACGGGGCCGGGCAGCGGCCGGGGCGTCCCGCAGCCTCCTGGGGGCCGGGGGCCACTGCCGGGCCTGCAATTGCCGGGGGGTGCTGGGCTCAGGCAGCGCCCGGCGCTGTGTGGAACAGGCAGAGCAGTGAAGGGCAGCATGGACCAGTTGTTCTGGCAGGTCTGACGAGGTCTGGTTTGATACAGCACTCACCGAACTCTGCTCCACCTGTGACACTTCCACTTGCAGCAGATGACTGTTCCTCTTCACAATATCCAGCAAGGCAGGTCAAAGACACTTTTACCATTTTCATCTTCAAAAGGGAGAGGAAATCAGCAGCAAACATGAAGTAACCAGTCAGATATCCCGGGAAGAAACAAAAGAACAAAGAGTGGTGCAAAAAACCAGGTGGAGCAGTGATCCTTATCTGTGTGGGAGATATCCTCTGCTAATGGGCCATCTGTTAAAACCAGGTGGGGCAGTGTTCTTTATCTTTTCCACAACCCATCCTTCCTCCAGGAAGATATCTTCTGTTAATGGGCCATTGAGTGCCACTGCATGGCTGATAAAATTCCATCATCCCATTGGGAGATGCTCCAGCCAGGGGGAGGAGCCAAGCCTTTCCTACCTAGATAAAATCTGAGATTTGGAGCACCAAGGCAGCCCTTACCCACTGGTTTCCAGAGGACAAGAGCTACCAGACCTTTCTACAGCATCACTACTACAACAAGACCACTTCATCGGGACTGCTACCACCATCAAAACTAGCGGGGTGTCAGGTTGTATTCTGATTCTGTCAGTTGTTTTCTTTTGTACTATTGCATGAATTTATCTCTTTTCCTATAAAACTGTATTTCTGACTTGGAGTCTTTCACTGGTTTTGCTCTTGAATCAGCACAATTTTGGAGGGGATTTTGGCTGAATCTTGATATTTGGGGAGGTTTTGATCTGTGTCTTAAAGTTTGGAGGATTTTGGGTGGGAATCTTGGTGTTTGGGAGGTTATTACAGACATAAGATCCTCAATGACTTCCAGAGATGAACTTGGGCAAGGAGGAACACCCAGTTTATCGAGCTCTCTTCTTGTTATTTCCCCCTAAAGCAGGAATTTTCATTCCTCAGGTGCGCGGGGATGGAGGAGGCAGAAAAGCCCCAGAGATCTCTCAGGAGGAGGGGCTGCAAACCCAGCCCAGGGAGCTGCGAGGAGGAAAGACCCTCCCTGAGCCGGGAAGGCGGCCGGAGATCCAGGCAGAGCTCAGAGCTGGTGGAGAAGCCTCCTGGAGGGGAGAAGCCCCAGAAGTGCTTGGAATGTGGGAAGGGTTTCAGCTACAGCTCCCAGCTGATCCGACACCAGAGGGTCCATACTGGGGAGAAGCCCTATGAGTGTGGAAAATGCAGGAAAAACTTCAGCACTATTTCTGATCTGATGAAGCACCAGGTGATCCACACAGGGGAACGGCCCTACACCTGCCTGGAATGTGGGAAGAGCTTTGGGTGGAGCTCCAACCTGAGAAAACACCAGCGCATCCACACCGGGGAGAGGCCCTACGAGTGTCCCAAGTGTGGGAAGAGGTTTCAGACCAGCTCCAATCTCCTCGTCCATGAGCGGATTCACACAGAGGAGAGGCCATTCCGCTGCCCCGACTGCGGGAAGGGATTCAATCTCAACTCCACCCTCACTGTCCACCGGCGCATCCACACTGGGGAGAGGCCCTACGAGTGTCCTGAGTGTGGGAAGAGCTTCGTGCTCTGCTCCAGCTCCATCCTCCATGGGAGGATTTGTGTTGGATGATCCCCAGTGACCCCCATTTGGTGAGGGTGAAGGGGTTTGAGAGATTTCTTTCCCTTCTTCTTGTCCTGCCGTGATTTGGTTGGTAATAAATTTCCTCTCTGTGCCCAGGCTGGGTCTGTGATGCACATTTTGCTGTTTGGTATGGGATGTTTCCCCTTTTTACACCATCCCAGGAACTCTGGGTTAAACTTTCTCTGCACTGTTGCAGCTGGAGAGGCAGGGTCAGTGGCTTTGGTGGGTGCCTGGCATCGGGCCAGCATCACTCAGGCCATGGGCACCCCTGAGATCCCAGTGTGGGGATGCATTCCCCCACTCCTAGAGAAAGTGCCAACCCAAACTGAGGCTAGGATGAAACATGGTTATGACTGGAGCCCACTCTCTTGTGACCCTGTCAGCAGAAATCCAAAAGGAGACCTTTGAGCTCTCCTGGGCCACCGTGGGCTGTGACCAGCAGTCTCCCTCTGAGGGGCCTCTCAGAACCAGCAAACCCTCGGCTTTGCTGTGCCTGGAGGATCACTGAAACACGACGTGTCCTGGGCCCATACCCTCACTGATCAAGGCCCCATCCTTCGGCCAGTGGGAGATGCAAAAACATCTGAAGGGAGGATTTCACTGAGCTCTGGGGGGAATTGCTCGCACTGACTGTTCCTGTCTGTGTGTGCCCCTGCACATATGCTATAGCACATCTGGGAGAAATACAGCTTTCCTAGATGTGGAAGTACCTTGGATATCTAAGTTAGGCCTGTAAGCAAGGTTCAGTTATAGTTATGAACATACTTAAATGCTGTTAAATGCTAAGTGTTTTGCTAAGTTCTTAAATGTAAGTCATAAGTGTTGTTATTGTATTAAGTTGCTAAGTACAACTTGGAAGTTACAGCTGTAAGTTAGGTTAAATGCTGTTAAGTGTTACTGCTCTGTTGAATTGTTAAGTTCTAAGTTAAGTTAGGTATAAGTTTGGTGTTATTCGTCTGTTGATTTGCTAGGCCTAAGGTATAACTTAAGTTACAAATTAAGGTAGAAGTTCAAATGGTTTTAGGCCGTGTTCCTTTTAATCCCTGCATGCGCCTAAACACAGCACACACCCACCCACACTCCCCTAGAGAGTTCCCAGTTAATTTCTGTTCTGATTGCATGGATTTTATTTGGTGTTGTTCTTGCCTTGTTGTGCCTCACCTGTCCTGTAGGCAGTGGAGTGAATCTTGCCAACAAACTTATTGTACTTTGTTGCTTAATATTAAATCTGACTTTTGCTCATGCCCTTGTCACCGATTTTTAAGCGATCTCAAACGCTCTCATTCATGACAGCACCACAATGTCCCGCATCACCGAGGGCCCTGACACACGCCCGTGTCACAAAGGGCCACCCCCGGCACCCAAGAGCAGAGGGACAGCCTGGAAGCGGCCCGGAGCAGCCCCGGCCTCGTGGCCTTGTAGCCCCTGGCGTGGCCAGAGCCCTGGGAGGCTTTGGGGTCCCCACGTTGGTGTCCCAGGGGTTCCCCGTCTCCAGGCTCATCCCTTCTCCGGGCTCCCCTCACTCCCGGCTCTCGGGGTCCCCCCTCTCCAGGCCCCCATTTCAGACTCCGGCACTCCCGGGGCTCTCCCCTTTTCGCTTTCCCCCCCTCAAGGCTGCTCCCCTCGCCCTGCCAGTCCCGGGCGATCGCCACGGGGCTCCGGGGACCTCCATCCCCCACCCACGGCCGGGGCTCTGTCTGCAGCCGCCACCCAGACATCCCCAAAAAACCACCCGGGGACCCCGCAGGATCCCCCAAAAGGGGATTTCGGGACAGCTTTGGAGCCGTGCAAGATGCAAACATCGCTCCGCCCGCCGTCTCCGGAAATACACAAACAGGGAGACCCAAAGATACTTCGGGTGAGCTCCAAATATCCCTCGCCCTCTGAAAAAAACCCTGCCAGGACGGCCCAAGATATTGGGGGCGAGGTCCCTCTCCCGGGTCACCTATGTCAGGAAAATTAATCCACAAACACCAGAGATTTATGTCCAAAAAGGAGAGAGAGGAGTCCTTTTTGCTTTATTCGAATAAAGGGAGAGGCCATGGGACATTCCCCTGGGATCTCTACAATTTTTGGAGGACGCAGCCTCCTTTTTATCCTATATTCCCGGCCGCATTTCCCTCCCTCTTTCCCCATTGGCTGAGGTACTTGAGAGGCACAGACTTCCCGGAACGCCTGATACCTGAAATTCCCCTTTAATGTATAACCCTCCCTTTTAATTTTTAATTCTTATAGAATTCATAGTTTGCCCCCCCCCGTTGCTTCTTTCATCTTTCAATATCCAATTTGATTTATCAGCAGCCCTACAGTTTGTTTGTAAAGGCAAATATCTCTTTCCATTCATCAATCAGTGGAATCCATCCCATAATTTCTTTTATCTCTCAGTGCTAGCCTTATCTACAGGCAGATCCAGAGCTCATTTGTAAAGACAAATTCAACATTCCTCTCCAAGGGGTCCTGTCTGAGGCAGCAGTGATGATGGTGGAGTGGGAGGAGGAACAGGCACGGCAGTGCCAGAGATGGCTACAGGCTGGGCACAGGCTGGCCATGGGTCTGATGGTGCTGTGCAGTGCCGTGTGTGAGTAAAAACCAGTATGGACCAGTATAAACCAGTATAAACCAGTAAAATCCTGTATAGACCACTATAAACCAGTATGGACCAGAATAAACCAGTATAGAGCAGTACAAACCAGTGCAGACCAGTTTAGGTGAGCTGGGCTCCAGGCTGGGCATGGGCTGGCCGTGGGGCTGATGGTGCTGTGTGTGAGTATAAACCAGTAGAGACCAGTATGGACCAGTACAGACCTGTACAGACCAGTATGGACCAGTAGAGACCTTCCCCTGTCCCAGGATGGGGACACTGGGCTGGCACTGGGAGCACTGGGAAGGAACTGGTTTGGTGACATTGAGATGGTGACATTGTTTTGGGGACAATGAGTTGGTGACACTGGGATGGAACTGGGATGGAACTGGGGGCACTGGGATACAACTGGGAGCACTGGGCTGGTGACACTGGGACAGGACTGAGGACACTGAGACTGAACTGGGGACACTGGGGTGGTGCCATGGGTGGCACTGGTGATGCTGAGATGGCACTGGGGACACTGGGACAGGACCAGTGACACTGGATTAGTGACACTGGGACAGAACTGGTGGCACTGGGATGGAACTGGCCACACTGGGTTGGTGACCCTGAGCTGGCACTGGGAGCACTGGGCTGGCACTGGGACCACTGGGCTAGTGGCACTGGGACAGGACCGGTGGCACTGGGCTGGTGACACTGGTATGGGTCAATGACGGGGTGGCATTGGGCTGGCACGGGGACACAACTGGGAGAACTGGGACAAGAAGACTAGGACAGGCTGGGGGACACTGGGATGGCACTGGGGACACTGGGCTGGTGATGACATTGGTATGGGGACACTGGGGATGTGGTACTGGGACAGGACTGGTAGCACTGGGATAGGACTGGGGACACTGGGCTGGAACTGGGTTAGTGATACCAGGCTGGTGGCACTTGGGTGGTGACAGACAGAACTGGTAGCACTGGGTTGGTGACACTGGTATGGTGACAATGGGGGGGTAGCACTGGGATGGGACTGGGAGCACTGGGATGGTGATACTGAGAGGGAGCTGGTGGCACTGGGACACAACTGGGAGCACTGGGACAAGAACACTGGAACAGGATGGGGGACACTGGAACAGGACTGGGAGCACTGGGAGGGAACTGGATTGGTGACATTGGTCTGGTGGCACTGGGCTGGCATGGAGGACACTAGGATGGTGAAATTGGTATGGTGGCAATGGGGCAGTGACACTGGGCTGGCACTGGAAGCACTGGGAAGGAACTGGGAACACTGAGCTGGTGACACTGGGACAGGCCTGGGGACACTGGGATGGGAGTGGCTTGGTGGCACTGGCTTGGTGACACTGGGCTGGTGACACTGGAACAGGACTGGGGACACTGGGGCAGCTCTGGTGGTGCTGGGGTTGAACTGGGGACAATGGGATTGAACTGGGGACACTGGGCTGGTGACACTGAGACTGAACGGGTGGCACTGGGATGGTGACACTGGGGCAGCCCTGGGGACGTTGGGCTGGTGGCTCTGGGGTGTTCTTGGTGCCACTGCTCAGGTGCCACTGTGCTGGTTGCCCTGCTGCCGTGTCCCCGGTGCCACCTGTGCGGTGTCCCCATGTCCCCGCAGTGTCCGGGGACTCGGTGTGCGCTAAGCTGGGGGTGGCCGAGGACAGTCACCTGCTGCTGGCCCTGGGCACGGTGGCCGTGTCCTGCCAGGTGACCCTGCAGGCCTCAGCGACATCGTGGTGACACCTGGCCAGCAGTGCCCGTGAGCACCGGGCCATGGCCCAGCACCGGCGGGACTGTGCCCAGGGGGTGGCAACCGCCAGGGCCAGTGCCGAGGCCACCGCGGCCACCAGCAAAGTCACTGCGGATGTCCAGGGGCGGCTGGAGACGGTGACATGGCACCTGGGGACCTTGGTGGATGCTGTTAACTGAGACATGGTGGTGAAACATGGGGGACATGGCGACAGGAGATTCCCAGAGCTGCCCAGGCCCTCGGGGACATCATGGTGGCCTTGGGGACAATGCTGGAGGGACACAAGAAGGTGACATGAAAGCTGGAGGCGGCCCAGGACATGGCAGTGGGGCAGGGGTAGGGACAGGGTGGGGACATAGAAGTGCCACTGTCACCCCGAGGGACACTGGGAACCTTGGTGTCCTTGCCTTGGGGACATCAGGGCCACCCTGAGGTCGCCTGTCCTGTTTTGGGTCACTACGATGTCCCTGCAGTGTCCCCACGTGACCGCAGTTTGTCCCCCTGAATCGTTAAAAACCGGAATAATCACGGACAAAGGCGCTGTAACTAATTAAAGTGACAAAGTGGTGTGTTTATTCACCGGCACGGGAGTCACCTCCCAAAGGCGTGACCGCCCCGAACAAGGTTCTTTGCCCTCTATTTATTGCCCAAGATCTTACATACAATACATGTGCATAACCCCAGCACCTCCCATCCCCACCCCATATTAAAATGAGCCCATTCGTCCTTCACGTGTGCGCAGTTCTTCTCTTGAATTGGGTCGGTGCTCTCGAAATGGGTCAGTGGTCTTGATGGATGAACTCAGGAAAGTCTTCATCAGGTCTCTGTGACCTCCTGGAACAATCCAAGGCCTTGTCCTTTGTGACTAACGGTTTATTATTTTACCTTTTTCAATACATAAATTCATAATAGCAGATAATTATACCAATTAGCTCTAGCCTAAGCATCTAGTAATTATGAACTTAGCATTTACCTACCTAACTTACATCTTGGTCATGGAAACCACTTTTACCCTTAGCAAAAATCTTAACTTTTTAAAACCATGATTCACCCCTTTCTGTCTCTCTCTCTTTAACTCTCATTCTATCACAAAACTGAGTAGTTCGCCCTCAATAAAGTGCAATTTTTTTAGAGCAACCTGATTTGTCCTTCTGTTCTTGTCTTTTGTACCTCTGAGATCAAAATGAAGCATCACGACTCCCCCCTCTACTAACAGTGGATCGGGACACCTTCCCGGCCCTCCCGCTCACCCGAGAGCTCCGTGCCCCCAGCCCGGGGGGCTCCCAGTGGCACCAGTAGGGCCCCAGCTGCCCCACACGCCCCATGGCCAGCGCCGGGCAGGGTCTGACACCTCCCCCTCCACAAATTCTCCTGGCGGGGGGCGCTGGGGGCGGGGCGCGGGTGGAGTCCAGGTGAGGAGCTCTGGGCGCTCTGGGACTGCCTGAGGAGTCATCAGCGCCGCGCGCTCTGATTGGCTCAATTATTTTGGTGCCTTCTCTGATTGGCTGATGAGAAGCCTGGGAGTTGAGAGAAGCAATGGGAGAGATCCCACCCCGAGCACCTGCATGGGAACAACAGACCCAGCCTGGGCACAGCAACGGAATTTATTACAATCAAATCACAGCAGCACAAGGAGAAGGGAAAGGAATATCTCCAACCTCTTCCCCCACCCAATGGGGATCACCAGGACCACGGATCACCAGGGTTCTGCCCAACGGGGGTCACTGGGGATCATCCAACACCAATCCTCCCATGGGGGATGGAGCTGGAGCAGAGCACGAAGCTCTTCCCACACTCGGGGCACTCACAGGGCTTCCATTAGTGGTGACTCCGTTGGTGTCGGGTCAAGTTAGAGCTCTGTGAGAAGCTCTTCCCACACTCAGGACACTCGTAGGGCCTCTCCCCAGTGTGGATGCGCCGGTGGACAGTGAGGGTGGAGTTGAGATTGAATCCCTTCCCGCAGTCGGGGCAGCGGAAGGGCCTCTCCTCTGTGTGAATCCGCTCGTGTAGGAGGAGATTGGAGCTGGTCTGAAACCTCTTCCCACACTTGGGACACTCGTAGGGCCTCTCCCCGGTGTGGATGCGCTGGTGTTTTCTCAGGGCAGAGCTCCAGCCAAAGCTCATCCCACATTCCAAGCAGGTGTAGGGCCGTTCCCCTGTGTGGATCACCTGGTGCCACATCAGGTGAGAGATCCTTGTGAAGCCCTTCCCACATTTCCCACACTCGTAGGGCTTTTCCCCAGTGTGGATCCTCTGGTGCCGGATAAGACGGGACCTGTCTCTGAAGCTCTTCCCACATTCCCCACACTCGTACGGCTTCTCCACACTGTGCATCCTCTGGTGCTGGATCAGATCAGAGCTCCACCTGAAACTCTTCTCACATTGCAAGCACTTGTGGGGCTTCTCCCCTCCAGGAGGCTTCTCCACCAGCTCTGAGCTCTGCCTGGATCTCCGGCCGCCTTCCCGGCTCAGGGAGGGTCTTTCCTCCTCGCAGCTCCCTGGGCTGGGTTTGCAGCCCCTCCTCCTGAGAGATCTCCAGGGCTTTTCTGCCTCCATCCCCGCACACCTGAGGAATGAAAATTCCTGGTTTAGGGGGAAATAACAAGAAGAGAGCTCCATAAACTGGGTGTTCCTCCTTGCCCAAGTTCATCTCTGGAAGTCATCGAGGATCTTATGTCTGTAATAACCTCCCAAACACCAAGACTCCCACCCAAAATCCTCCAGACTTAAAGACACGGATCAAAAAAACCCCAAATATATAGATTGAGCCAAAATCCCCTCCAAAATTGTGCTGGTTTGAAAGCAAAACCAGTGAGAGACTCCAAGTCAGAAATACAATTTGATAGGAAAAAAGAGAAGAGAATTAAAATACATGCAACAGTAGAAAAGAAAACAACTGACAGAATCAGAATACAACCTGACTCCCCACTAGTTAGGGTGGTGGTAGCAGTCCCGATGAAGTGGTCTTGTTGTAGTAGTGATGCTGTAGAAAGGTCTGGTAGCTCTTGTCCTCTGGAATCCAGTGGGTAAGGGATGCCTTGGTGCTCCAAATCTCAGATTTTATCTAGGTAGGAAAGGCTTGGCTCCTCCCCCTGGCTGGAGCATCTCCCAATGGGATGATGGAATTTTATCAGTCATGCAGTGGGACTCAATGGCCCATTAACAGAAGATATCTTCCTGGAGGAAGGATGGGTTGTGGAAAAGATAAAGAACACTGCCCCAGCTGGTTTTAACAGATGGCCCATTAGCAGAGGATCTCTCCCACAGAGATAAGGATCACTGTTCCACCTGTTTTTTTCCACTACTCTTTGTTCTTTTGTTTATTCCCTGGACCTCTGACCGGTTACTTCATGTTTGCTGCTGATTTCCTCTCCCTTTTGAAGATGAAAATGGTAAAAGTGTCTTTGACCTGCCTTGCTGGATATTGTGAAGAGGAAGAGTCATCTACTGCAAGTGGAAGTGTCACAGGTGGAGCAGAGTTCTGTGAGTGCTGTATCAAACCAGACCTCGTCAGACCTGCCAGAACAACTGGTCATTCTGCCCTTCACTGCTCTGCCTGTTCCCCACTGTTTCATGCCAGAGTAATTTAACTGCTGTTAATTGGGTGTGTGTTTCACTCGAGCCAGTCCAGCAGAACCAGCAGAAAGCAGCCCCAGAATGAATGGGGCTCTGCAGAGGAGCCCCAGACTATTCATCAGCCTGCCCGCAGAACTGGCTCCAACTCTGAACCCTTGTGACCACACTCTGAAGAAGACACACTTCTGATATTTCTGAGGCACTTATGACTGAGGCACTGCATGTGCTTGTGCAGGGAAGAATCCCAAAGGTCTTTCTTACTTCAGGAAAAACCCTGCAGCAGTGCATACCCAGCATCTGCTATCAGCACATCCTGGCTGCACGTGCAGGAGAAGCAGCAGCAGCATTGTACACGTGGGTTTGTTAAGCTGAACTCCCCTACACTTTGAACAGTGCTCATCACAAACATATTTAATGGCACACCGATGCCATACATTTCTCCTAAAAGCCTCCCTTGTAACTAAACTTTGCTGGAAAGTTAATGCCGAGGATGAACGAGCAACTTCGGTCTCAGTGCGGAGGTGGAGGGGTTCTAAACACTGATTTTCCGAAAGCAGCATCTCTCCTGAAGCGCTCGGGGCCACCCGAGCCGCCGCCGGGAGCGCGGTGCAGAAGCCGGCCCGGACTCAGCCGCAGCGCCGGGCACCGCGCATCGCTGCTCTGCAGGGCGGCCCGCACGTCCTCCAGCAGCTGCCGCAGGCTGCCCTTCTCCTGCTGCAGCTCGGCCATGCGCTCCTCGGCCCGCTCCAGCGCCACCATCTCCTCGCAGCGCTCTCGGGAGCAGGGCCCCGGCGGCCGCCGCTCGGGCTCGGCGGGGGCTGCGCGGGCGGATGTGGCTCTCGATGTGCTCGCCCTCCCGGCCCAGCGGCAGCCGCGGTGCTGAAGTGGCCGCAGAGCCGCGCGTGGAGCTGGCGGAAGGTGAGCTCGGCCCAGAGCCCGTCCCACAGCCCCGCGCACTCCTCGGGCTCCGCCGCCTCCTCCGGCGCCAGCGTCCGGCACAGCGTGCGGGACTCCTCGCCGGGGATGCGGCCCGGCCCGGCGCAGTCCCGCTGCTGGAAGATCTCCTGCAGGGACTGCTCCGGGCCGCTGGCCAGCACGACCATCTCGTTCTCCACGCCGCGCTCCAGCCCGTAGCGGTGGGCGAGGGCGCTGAGCAGCCACTGCGTGCGCCGGGCCGGCCGCCCGGAGGGGTCCCAGCCCTCAGGCGGCTCCATCGCGCCCGCCCGGCCCGCGGCGCTGCCCGAGCATCCTGAGCGCCGCCCGCCCGAGCGCTCGGCCCCGGCCCCGGCACGGAGCGCCCGGCTCGCCCCGCACGGAGCCGCGTCCGCCTTTGTCCGGCAGGAGCAGGGACTCGGGCAAAGCGGGCAGGTGCCGCCCTGCTCCCTTTGTCTGCCAAGCCCGAGCCCCAAGTGTGGTTCTTATTTCTTAGCTAATTTCTCCCTGGTTTCTCTCTGACACAAGCATGACAATAGCATCGCACAATCCAGTTTGACAAGTAAGGCGCTTCCACTAAATTAAAAACCCAATGTTTGTAGCCGTGGAATCGGGTTTTAACCCTTTAAGTGCGGCGGAAATAAGATGCACAGCTACATGGTCATCTTTCATGACAGGAAGAAAGAGACAAGTTTATTCAGAAATACACTTGGTTTATAGCATGACTCGTAATTCCCAGAGTAGAGAAAAGGTGATTGGTTCAGAGAGAAGACACCCCATTCCCAGGGCCTGGTCACACATCACAACAGCTGTTCTATCTTTGTTACTAATTCTTTTTTATTTTGACCAAATTATCAGCCTGGGAGAAATTCTCCCTAGCCTTGAGCTGGACCAGCTTATCGGCTGGGAACAGAGCTGAAAAGCTCCAGCCTGGAATATTATTCAGGCTGTAATTTTCTTACTTTCTCAATATGTGTCCCACAAATGTGCTTGAACGTCGACCTTCTGTTCGCTCAGGCATCCTCACCTCTGTAGATGAGGTGACTTCCAGGTGTTGGTGTGTGGGTGTTAAGAGGTCTGTGTTAGAGATGAGTAAGTGTTCAACTCGTTCAAATGAGCTGCCCAAAGCAGTGATTTTGGTCTCTCTTTGCCTGGGGAGCAGGACCGGGGTTGTTGAACGCAGGCAGCAGCACGAGCAGGGCTCCTCCAGCAGCAGGGACACGCCAGGAGCCAGAGGGGACCGTGGCACCAGAGGGGACAGTGGCACCAGCCGTGCCCGAGGTCTGAACAGGCTGCCAAAGTCAGGTGGTGCTGACAGGCTGCGTTAACAGCCCAGGCAAGGCGTGGTGAGGAGCCAGGCCTGGGGGCCACCCAAGGAGTCCTGTCAAGAGCAAATCGTTCTAATATTCTCTCTAGGACAAAAAAGGAACAAACCAGTCCAGTTGATATGTGAGGAAAAAGAATTCAAGTTCGTTTAAAACGCTGCTTAATACAGGGTTGGGTTTCTTTTGAGTGAACTGGTGTTAATAAATATTCGGTCCCATATGATGGGGTTTCTCTGCAAATAGGCCTTGATGGGAAATTACTGAATACCTTTTGTTTTGCTCTTTCTTAAGTTGAGCACCTGAGTAGCTTTGTTGAGGAATGGAGAACTCTTTGTAGCTCAGTATTTTCTCAGGAGGAGCCTTAAATTTTAGCACAGGAGGAAGGACAGGCAAAGGTTTGAAAGCCTAACCGTGCTGAAGTGACACACTTTGAGAGGAGTCTGTGAGGAGAAGTCCCCTCAGGCACTGCCAGGGCTGTTTGCCTCCTCTGCAGGCTCAGTATTCTGGGAATTCCACAAGCCTCAGATGCCACTGTATTTTCCCCTGAATATTTTTTGTCGTGCAGTACACAGGGAGAATATTTTGTGCTAGATCCTCCTCTGGGCTGAGAGGAATGTTGAATTTGTCTTTACAAATGAGCTCTGGATCTGCCTGTAGATAAGGCTAGCACTGAGAGATAAAAGAAACAATGGGATGGATTCCACTGATTGATGAATGGAAAAAGATGTTTGCCTTTACAAACAAACTGTAGGGCTGCTGATAAATCAAGTTGGATATCGAAAGATGAAAGAAGCAAGGGGAGGGGGGAACTATGAATTATATAAAAAATACAAATGAAAAGGGAGGGTTATACATTAGAGGGGAATTTCAGGTATCAGGCATTCCGGGAAGTCTGTGCCTCTCAAGTACCTCAGCCAATGGGGAAAGAGAGAGGGAAATGCGGCGGGGAAAATAGGATAAAAAGGAGGCTGCGTCCTCCAAAAATTGTAGAGATCCCAGGGGAATGTCCCATGGCCTCTCCCTTTATTCGAATAAAGCAAAAAGGACTCCTCTGTCTCCTTTTTGGACATAAACCTCTGGTGTTTGTGGATTAATTTTCCTGACAATTTGGGGGCTCGTCCGGGATCTTTCCACTGTCCCGGGCAGCGAGTGGAGCTGAAGGCGCCTCACCCAGATTGGGTGATCAGCTCCCCTCGGTGCCGGCCGGTACCGGGCGATTGATTGGGTTCCCGAGACTGTCCAGGAGACAGACGAGTGGCGGACCAGGGGGGTCCGTGAAGAGTCCGCAGGGAAGGACCACTGAAAATCTCACCGGTGAGTAAAATGGGATCTTCGGGGAGCAAAGCTGGGAGGGCACCCATGGAGGGTAGCACAGGTAAAACGGGGCACCCAGAGAGGGTTGGAAAGGTGAAGCCGCGAAGGGGCCCCGGCAAAAGGGATGACAATCCCATAATACCCCCGGAGAGTCCCTTGGGGAGAATGCTGAGGTCTTGGGAGAGATTGTATATTCACCCAGACATAACTATGGAAATGATGGTAAAATATTGTTATTTTGTGTGGCCAGAGTATGAGTTGGCAAGGGGACTTATATGGCCACCTTATGGAACAGATAAAATTAATTTGTGTCTAATTTTGTGGAGGTATTTAGAGGAAAGTGGTGAGGATTGGGATGTTTTTCAGCACCTTCCCCCGTCTTGTCCTCCAGTGTTGCCAGCTTATCCAGGGCCAGCTGCAGGTTGTCTGTATCCTCAACTTTCAGAGCAAGGGGATCAAGAAAATGTTATTCCTACAGCCCCACCTGAGAAGGATGATGGTGTAGGGGGAGGGGAGCAGCACGTCGTATCACCCCCCAGAACTAGAAGAGGAACTCAGTTTAGGGCATCAGAAGCCCCCCAAGAGACAGGGGTACACCAGATGCCACTCTGTCAAGTTCCTTTGGGGGGTCAAGGGGGAGGATTTGGGTTTGTAATTGTACCACTCACTACCCAGGATATAAGAGGGTTGAAAAAAGAATTACCCCCATATTTGGATGATCCCATAGGGGTGGGGGAAAAGATAGAGAAATATTTGGGAAATGCGGATTATACGTGAAAGGATTGGGATTTTCTTTTGGGAATTTTGTTTGGGTCATCAGAGAAACGAATGATTTTGCAGAAAGCTCGGCAGCTGTGGGAGGATGAACATCCACAAGCAGCAGGGGGGGCTGGACCCAATGCACCTACGGTGGGTGATGCCATCCCCCAGGCAGACCCCCAAGTGGGACCCAAATAACCAGGCCAGTCTGGCTCACCGTGATTGCCGTGCTTATTTGATCAGGGCAATCAAGTCTGCGGCTCCCAGAACTAACAACATAGCTAAGGCTCTGTCGTTAGAACAGGAGAAACAGGAAAGCCCTCATTGGTTGGAGAGGATTAGGGATGCCTTGAGGAAGCACGGGGGGATGGATCCTGAAGGGCCAGCCTTCAACACATTGCTTAAAGTACAATTTGTTACTAAGGCCTGGCCTGATATAAGGAAAGGGGTACAAAAAGATAAAAAGTGGCAAAATAAGCCTCTAAAGGAATTGGTTAGAAAACCGCAGCAGATATGTGTAAGAAGGGATGAGGAAAAGGCAGAAGCTAAAGCAAGGATGATGGCAGAGTTTGTGCAGCCCCAGAGGAATAAACCGCAGGGTCCAAGGGGTCCCCAGGGACAGAGGGGACGGGGTCGGTCACAAGGAAGTGGCAGAGGGATTCCCTCCTCGGCAGGGGACAGCCGACCCAAACAGCTGCTGGGGAAGAACCAGTGTGCTGTCTGCAGGGCAGAAGGGCATTGGAAAAACGAGTGTCTGCAGAAACAACTGGACCCTCAGGAGGAGGAAGTCCAGAGAATAATAGAAATGGATTGTTAGGGGTGTCAGGGGCTCCTATTATACCAAAGACCCACCACTCAAGAGCCCTTGATAACTTTTAAGGTGGGTCCGGATCGAGAGGAGGTGTGTTTTCTGGTAGACACGGGGGCCTCTCGGTCCAACTTAAATTTTATATCTAAGGGGGGGAAATTGTCAAAAAGATCCTTGGTTATTCAAGGAGTAAGCGGGAAGGATGAGCGAGTGCATTTTATTCAACCGCTGTTAATAGATGTGGGGGACAGATTTGAAGTGCATGAATTCTTGTTTGTTCCTAATTGTGATTGTAATTTACTGGGAAGAGATTTGATGGCTAGAATGGGAATGCAAATTAGCATTGTAAGAAGTGACACGGAGTCCGAAACTGTAATATCTTTGTGTAAAATGTCTGAAAAGGCTTATGCTAAAATAAATCCAGAAGTATGGGCAGCTCCAGGGAAATATGGGAAACTGGACATAGAGCCTCTCCAAATTACTTTGAAGCAACCAGGACAAGTGGTGTCTAAAAAGCAATACCCTCTTTCAAGGGAGGGAAAGAAGGGGTTACAGCCTGTTATTGAGTCCCTGCTAAAAGCAGGTCTTTTAGAGCCGTGTATGTCTCCCTATAACACTCCTATCCTGCCGGTTAAGAAACCAGATGGAACCTACAGAATGGTGCAGGATTTAAGAATAATAAATGAGATTGTCAAACCAAGGCATCCCACAGTTCCAGATCCATACACAATCCTAAATCAAATCCCTTCTTCACATCAGTATTATTCTGTACTGGATTTGAAGGATGCTTTCTGGGGGTGTCCAATCACAGAAGATGGTGGGCGGTGTTTTGCTTTTGAGTGGGAACAAGAGAAAGGAGCGAAAATGATGGAACAGCAATTGCCATGGACGGTGTTCCCTCAGGGATATACAGAGTCGCCGGTTCTGTTTGGGCAAGCTTTGCAGAAAATATTAAGAGAGTTTACTCCACCCTTGGGAGTCGGGTTGTTGCAGTGTGTAGATGATTTGCTCTTGTCGGGGGAGCAGGAAGGGGTGGTTGAAGAGGCTACTGTAAAGCTGCTTGGTTTTCTTGCAAAAAAGGGATTTTGCAGGTGCCGTTGCCCCAGACTGAAAAGGAGTTGCAGCGGTTTTGGGGGTTGGTGGGGTGCTGTGGAGCGTGGATCGAGGGTTTTTCTGTGGTGGCCAGACCTTTATGTGGCTTTTTGGCTCGGGGCAGTCCTGGTGTCGTGGTGTGGACACCAGAGGGAGAGAAGAGCTTTGGGAAATTGGGAGACAAATTGGTTGGGGCCCCGGTCTTGGCTCTTCCAGATGCAGAGGGGGAATTTCGGCTATGTGTGGATGTCGAGCAGGGTCATGCTGGAGGAGTTTTGGTGCGGGAGCATGGAGGAACGCGGGGGCCTGTTGCCTATTTTTCTGAATTGTTGGACCCGGTGGCCAGAGGCTGGCCCCATTGTCTGCAGAGCTGTGCAGCCACAGCTCTGATGGTGGCTGAGGCCCGAAAGCTGACAAGGGGAGGGTATCTCATTGTTAAAGTCCCACATCAGATTAAAGCTTTGCTAACTGAGAGAGCCTCTAAGTGGATGACGAGTGCTCGATTATTACAGTATGAATCTTGTTTAATGGAACAGGAGGATTTAAAATTTAAAGGTGGGGAAATTTTTAATCCAGCCTCTTATTTAAATGGCCCTGGAGAAAAGGGGGGGCAGAAGAAATCCATGATTGTATCCAGGTTATAGACCTCCAGACACGGGTTAGGGAAGATCTAAGGGATATTCCCTGGCCTGAGGGAGAGAATGTGTTCATTGATGGGTCCTCCAAGGTGGTAGAAGGGAAACGATTTACAGGATACTCTATCGTGAATGGGAAGCAATTAAAGGAAGGGGGGAGGTTACCACACACCTGATCAGCTCAGACAGCAGAGCTGTACGGGCTAGTGAGAGCCTGTGAATTATACCAGGACAAGACAGTAAATATCTTTACTGATTCTAAATATGCATATGGGTAATACATGCATTTGGAGAACTATGAGAAGAAAGAGGTTTATTAAGCTGCAAAGGAACGACATTAGCTCACGAGAACTTAATCTCTTGCCTATTGGAGGCAGTGAATTTACCAAAAAAAAGGTGGCGATAATCCACATTAAGGGGCATCAGGCAGGATGGTCGGAGGAGGCAATAGGAAACCGACTGGCTGATGAAGAAGCTCTCAAAGCTGCATTGTTGCCAGAAGTCTCTAAGATCCTGCCTATGCTCCCAGTAACTGCACCGCTGCCAGAAAAACTCTCTTTTCCACCAGAAGAACTTGAAATAATTAAAAAGAGTGGGGCAGAAGAAAGAGAAAATAATTGGTTTACAAGGGATGGTAAGCAGTGGATACCAAAAGCTCTAGCCTTACAATTGTTAAAACAACTTCATGAAGGGAGTCATTGGGGCTCCCGAGGACTGGCAGAAGCCTTCCTCAAAATGAACGCTGCTGTTGGTCTCTTTAGTCTGGCAAAGCGAGCCACTGAAGGCTGTTTGACTTGTGCTAAAACCAACAACAAAGTTACAAAGAAACTGGCCAGGGGAGGGAGGCGTTGGGCAGTACGTCCCTTCCAGAGATGCCAGGTGGATTTTACTGAAATGCCTCGAGTGGCAAGATTTAAATATCTTCTGGTAATAGTATGTCAATTAACCGGGTGGCCAGAAGCATTTCCAACTGTGTCAGCAACTACAGGATCAGTTGTTAAAATATTTTTGGAACAAAAAAATTCCAAGATATGGGATGGTGGAAGCGATAGATTCAGATAGGGAAACTCATTTTACAGGAAAAATTCTTCAAGGAGTTATGACTGCTTTAGGAATACGGTGGAACCTCCATACCCCCTGGCACCCACAGAGTTCGGGCCAGGTTGAGAGGATGAATGGAGAAATAAAGAAACATCTCCTGAAGCTGGTGATAGAAACTAAAATGCCATGGGTACGGCTCCTGCCCCTGGCTTTAGCAAGGATAAGAGCCAGACCCAGGGGAGATATTAAATTATCTCCCTTTGAATTGATGTTTGGAATTCCTTACCCTTGTAATTCTCAGCCGAGTGGGGGGATAGAGATAAGTGATGTGTATTTGAAACAATATGTGGCTCGGATACTGTCTCCTGTGAAATCTCTTCGACAGGAAGCTCAGCTGGCACAGACCCTGCCTTTGGACTTTGCTGTTCACAACATCCAACCGGGAGACTGGGTCCTGGTTAAGGAGTGGGAAGAAGCACCACTGGTGGCCAAGTGGCGTGGACCTTTCCAGGTGTTGCTGAGCACAGACACAGCCGTCAAGACAGCTGAACACGGGTGGACCCATCACACTCCGGTCAAGGTCTCTGCAGCCCCAGAGATTTGGACATCTCAGCTGGAGGAGAAGGACGGGAAGCCGCGACTGACACTCGGCAGGAGGGGACTGGAGCAGCAGCCAGGGCGTCGACATCGGGGGAAGCCTCGTGTGCCCACCCACAGAGTGCCTGCTGAAATAGTCTGTGTGGGCATCCCTCCTCTCAGATCTCCAGGCACTGGGGGCCAACCCTTGCTGTCATTGTTTTCTTTATGTTGAGCTGTTTCTGTGCCTTCACTCGCCACAGGTGGTGTGGAAGACAACGTGAAAGTAAAAATGAAGTTAGGAAATTAGATTACACAATCAGAATGTTTCTCTTAATAATGTTCCCTTTATATTATCAGTTAGGTTGGAGCCAAGAATGGGAAAATAATTTTTTGACCTTAGGAGAAGAAGTAGCAAAAACCTTTAACCTTAGCAATTGTTGGGTCTGGGGAGGGCCAGGAGAATCTGAAAACGGGCCATGGGTGGCCAGCCCAGTAAAACCTCAATAGTAGATTAACACCCTGAGTAAAGTCTGTAATGGAACAGGATTTTGGGATGAAGAAGGAAGTCCATGGCGGCTTCATTCTTCTGAAAAAGACACTTATTGCCTAAATAGGCAAATAGAGGACAATGGAAAAGTGGTGAAACAAACTGCAAAATGAATTAAAAAAATTAGCTCATGTACCAGTCCAAACATGAAAAGGATGGGAATGGGACATGTTTTCTTGGCTACCTGGTGGACTATAAGTTAAACAACTGCTTTTTTCCTCTTATGTGCTGTAGCAACTCTAATCTTTTTGCCAGGCATGATCCCTTGCTTAGTACAACTTATTCAACATGTGATCAAAGGGATGCAGGTAACAGCCACGCCCACTAATTCAGATATGGTTACAAAAGGACAGAAATTGATGTCACTCCAAATAATTACAAAACCAAAAAAGACTCAGGAACAAGAAATTAAGTCAATGAGAGCTAAAGTGTGTAAAGACAATTATTAAAAAATAAAAGAGGAGGGGTTGAGAGGACTGTTGAATTAGTCTTTCCAAATGAGCTGTGGATCAGCCTGTAGATAAGGCTAGCACTGAGAGATAAAAGAAACAATGGGATGGATTCCACTGATTGATGAATAGAAAGAGATATCTGCCTTTACAAACAAACTATAGGGCTGCTGATAAATGAAATTGGATATTGAAAGATGAAAGAAGCAACGGGGGGAAACTATGAATTCTATAAGAATTAAAAATGAAAAGGGAGGGTTATACATTAGAGGGGAATTTCAGGTATCAGGCGTTCCGGGAAGTCTGTGCCTCTCAAGTACCTCAGCCAATGGGGAAAGAGAGAGGGAAATGCGGCCGGGAAAATAGGATAAAAAGGAGGCTGCGTCCTCCAAAAATTTGAGAGATCGCAGGGGAATGTCCCATGGCCTCTCCCTTTATTTGAATAAAGCAAAAAGGACTCCTCTGTCTCCTTTTTGGACATAAACCTCTGGTGTTTGTGGATTAATTTTCCTGACAGAAAGCACTTGGGGATTCTTACCTGCACAAGCACGTGCAGTGCCTCAGTCATAAGTGCCTCAGAAATATCAGAAGTGTGTCTTCTTCAGAGTGTGGTCACAAGGGTTCAGAGTTGGAGCCAGTTCTGCGGGCAGGCTGATGAATAGTCTGGGGCTCCTCTGCAGAGCCCCATTCATTCTGGGGCTGCTTTCTGCTGGTTCTGCTGGACTGGCTTGAGAGAAACACACACCCAATTAACAGCAGTTAAATTACTCTGGCATGAAACAGTGGGGAACAGGCAGAGCAGTGAAGGGCAGCATGGACCAGTTGTTCTGGCAGGTCTGACGAGGTCTGGTTTGATACAGCACTCACAGAACTCTGCTCCACCCGTGACACTTCCACTTGCAGTAGATGACTGTTCCTCTTCACAATATCCAGCAAGGCAGGTCAAAGACACTTTTACCATTTTCATCTTCAAAAGGGAGAAGAAATCAGCCGCAAACATGAAGTAACCAGTCAGATGTCCCAGGAAGAAACAAAAGAACAAAGAGTGGTGGAAAAAAACAGATGGAGCAGTGATCCTTATCTCTGTGGGAGATATCCTCTGCTAATGGGCCATCTGTTAAAACCAGGTGGGGCAGTGTTCTTTATCTTTTCCACAACCCATCCTTCCTCCAGGAAGATATCTTCTGTTAATGGGCCATTGAGTGCCACTGCATGACTGATAAAATTCCATCATCCCATTGGGAGATGCTCCAGCCAGGGGGAGGAGCCAAGCCTTTCCTACCTAGATAAAATCTGAGCTTTGGAACACCAAGGCAGCCCTTACCCACTGGTTTCCAGAAGACAAGAGCTACCAGACCTTTCTACAGCATCACTACTACAACAAGACCACTTCATCGGGACTGCTACCACCATCAAAACTAGCAGGGTGTCAGGTTGTATTCTGATTCTGTCAGTTGTTTTCTTTTCTACTATTTCATGTATTATTTTTCTCTTATCTTTTTTCCTATCAAATTGTATTTCTGACTGATTCTCTCATTGGTTTTGCTTTCAAACCAGCACATGTCTGGAGGGGATTTTGGCTGAAGCTTGTTATTTGGGGAGTTTTTGATCCGTGTGTTAAAGTTTGGAGGATTTGAAGCAGGAATCTTGGTGTTTGGGAGGTTATTACAGACACAAGATGCTCAATGACTACCAGAGATGAACTTGGGCAAGGAGGAACACCCAGTTTATGGAGCTCTCTTCTTGTTATTTCCCCCTAATCCAGGAATTTTCATTCCTCAGGTGTGCAGGGATGGAGGAGGCAGAAAAGCCCTGGATATCTCTCACGAGGAGGGGCTGCAAACCCAGCCCAGGGAGCTGCGAGGAGGAAAGACCCTCCCTGAGCCGGGAAGGTGGCCGGAGATCCAGGCAGAGCTCAGAGCTGGTGGAGAAGCCTCCTGGAGGGGAGAAGCCCCACAAGTGCTTGGAATGTGGGAAGGGTTTCAACTACAGGTCCCAGCTGATCCTACACCAGAGGATCCACACTGGGGAGAAGCCCTACCAGTGTGGGGAATGTGGGAAGGGCTTCAGCAACAGCTCCAACCTGATCCAGCACCAGGTGATCCACACAGGGGAACGGCCCTACACCTGCTCGGAATGTGGGAAGAGCTTTGGATGGAGCTCTGACCTGAGAAAACACCAGCGCATCCACACTGGGGAGAGGCCCTACGAGTGTCCCAAGTGTGGGAAGAGGTTTCACACCAGCTCCAATCTCCTCCTACATGAGCGGATTCACACAGAGGAGAGGCCCTTCCGCTGCCCCGACTGCAGGAAGGGATTCAACCGCAACGACAACCTCATCAGGCACCGGCGCATCCACACTGGGGAGAGGCCCTACGAGTGTCCTGAGTGTGGGAAGAGCTTCTCCAGGAGCTCTCACTTGACTCAGCACCAACGGAGTCTCCACTAAGGGAAGCCCTGTGAGTGTCCCGAGTATGGGAAGAGCTTCATGCTCTGCTCCAGCTCCATCCCCAATGGGAGGATTTGTGTTGGATGATCCCCAGTGACCCCCGTTGGGCAGAGCCCTGGTGATCTTTGGTCCTGGTGATCCGTGTTGGGAAGACACCTGGCTGAGGGGTTTCTGCATCATCCTGTCTCCCTGTGGGCACCTGGATGAACACAGGGGCAGGAACGTCCATCAGGGCCCAAACTGACATTGGGAATTCTTTGAGGAGAGCAGATTTCTTGACTTTCAAGCTCAGAAAATATTCTGTGTTCAATCCTATGTCCTGGTGGTATCCAGGAATATCCAGGAATGGTCTTGGAGACCTTTTCCAACCTCACTAATTCCCGGATTTTCATTTCCTATTGCCCAAGGTTGTCTTCCGCAGCCAAATGGTGATGAACTGAGGCAAAGACTAAGATTTTGGAGACAGTGGGGTGGAAAGTCCTCCAAAAAATGTTTTTCCCTCCCACTCAAGCACATTGGTCCTCAGCTCACACAGACACTGAAATCTTTTTCTTTTAGCCTCGATTTGCTTTTCATTTCTCTTCATCCTTTTAAAACAACCAACACGGGTGAAAATAAAGACACTGAACTGAGACATGGGTGGGGATATGGAGGGACAAAGACATGGTGGGGCACAGACATGGAGAGTTGAATCATGGTTTGAAAGAGTTAAGATTTTTGCTAAGGGTAGAAGGAGTTTCCATGGCCAAGATGTAAGTTAGGTAGGTAATTACTTGATGCTTAGGCAAGAGCTAATTGGTATAATTATCTGCTATTATGAACTTAGGTATAGAAGAACCTAAATAATAAATAAAATAATAAACCGTTAATCATGAAGCACGAGGCCTTGGATCGTGCCAGAGGGTCACAGAGACCTGATGAAGACTCTCCTGACTTCATCCATCGAGACCACTGACCCATTTCGAGACCACCGACCCAATTCAAGAGAAGAACTGCGCACGCATGAAGGACGAATGGGCTCATTTTAATATGGGATGGGGATGGGAGGTGCTGGGGTTATGCACATGTATTGTATGTAAGATCTTGGGCAATAAATAGAGGGCAAAGAACCTTGTTCGGGGCGGTCATGCCTTTGGGAGGTGACTCCCGTGCCGGTGAATAAACACACCACTTTGTAACTTTAATTAGTTACAGCGCCTTTGTCCGTGATTATTCCGGTTTTTAATGATTCAGGGGGACAAACTGCGGTCCCGTGGGGACACTGCAGGGACATCGTAGTGACCCAAAACAGGACAGGCGACCTCAGGGTGGCCCTGATGTCCCCAAGGCAAGGACACCAAGGTCCCCAGTGTCCCTCGGGGTGACAGTACAACCCCGTGTCCCCACCATGTCCCTGCATCCCGGGCTGCCTCCAGCTTTCACATCACCTCCTTGTGTCCCTCCACCGATGTCCCCAAGACCCCCACGATGTCCCCGAGGGCCTGGGCAGCTCTGGGGAACCCCTGTCGCCATGTCCCCCACATGCCACCACCATGTCCTGGTTAACAAAGTTCACCAAGGTCCCCAGGTGTCATGTCACCGTGTCCAGCCACCCCTGGACATTGCGGTGACCTTGCTGGTGGCCGCAGTGGCCTCAGCACTGGCCCTGGCCATCGCCACCCACTGGGCATGGTCACGCAGGCGCTGGGCCATGGCCCAGTGCTCATGGGCGGTGGTGGCCAGGTGTCACCACGATGTCACGGAGGCCTGCAGGATCACCTGGCAGGACACGGCCACCGTGCCCAGGGCCAGAAGCAGGTGACTGTCCTTGGCCACCCCCAGGGCAGAGCGCTCCGAGTCCAGGGACACTGCGGGGACATGGGGATACCGCACAGATGGCACCAGGGACACAGCAGCAGGGCAACCAGCACAGTGGCACTTGAGCCGTGGCACCAGGGACACCCCAGAGCCACCAGCCCAGTGTCCCTAGTTCCATCCCAGTGCCACCAGTTCTATCCCACTGTCACCAACCCAGTGTCACCAACCCAGTGCCACCAAGCCACTCCCACCCCAGTGTCCCCAGTCCTGTCTCAGTGTCACCAGCCCAGTGCTCCCAGTTCCTTCCCAGTGGTCCTAGTGCCAGCCCAGTGTCACTGCCCCATTGCCACCATACCAATATCACCATCCCAGTGCTCCCAGTTCCCTCCCAGTGTCTCCAGTCCCATCCCAATGTCCCCCATCCTGTCCCAGAGTCCCTGTCCCAGTGCTCCTAGTTGTGTCCCAGTGCCACCAGTTGTGTCCCAGTGTCACCATCCCAGTGCTCCCAGTTCAATCCCAGTGTCCCCAGTTCCTTCCCAGTGCCACCACCCCATTGTCCCCATACCAATGTCACCATCTCAATGTCTCCAAACCAGTTCCCTCCCAGTGCTCCCAGTGCCAGCCCAGTGTCCCCCATCCTGTTCCAGTGTTTTTGTCTCTGTGCTCACAGTTATGTCCCAGTGCCACTGCCCCATTGTCACAATACCAGTGTCACCAACCCAGTGCCACCAGTTCTGTCACCACCCAAGTGCCACCAGCCTGGTGTCACTAACCCAGTTCCAGCCCAGTGTCCCCAGTCCTATCCCAGTGCCACCAGTCCTGTCCCAGTACCACATCCCCAGGGTCCCCATACCAATGTCATCACCAGCCCAGTGTCCCCAGTGCTATCCCAGTGTCCCCCATCCTGTTCCAGTGTTCTTGTCCCAGTTCTCCCAGTTGTGTCCCCGTGCCAGCCCAGTGCCACCCTGTCATTGACCCATACCAGTGTCACCAGCCCAGTGCCACCAGTCCTGTTCTAGTGCCACTAGCCCAGTGCTCTCAGTGTCACCATCCCAGTGTCCCCAGTTCCATCCCAGTGCCACCAGTTCTGTCCCAGTGTCACCAATCCAGTGTCACTGGTCCTGTCCCAGTGCCCCCAGTGCCATCCCGGTGTCACCACCCCAGTGTCACCTGTCCCTTCCTAATGTCCCCATCCCAACGTCCCCTCCCAGTGTTCCCAGTTCCATCCCAGCGTCCGCAGTGCCATCTCAGCGTCACCAGTTGTCACGATCCGCTATTAATGCAGAGCGGGGGTCGTGATGGTTCTTTTGATCTCAAAGGTGCAAACAGGCAAAATGCAGGGGACAAAATCAGTTTATTCAACAACAGAAAATCAGTTTAGTCAACAACAGCAATGCATTTCATCAAATGCCAACAATTCAGTTACGGTAAAGGGGAGAGGTACAGGATTAGGAAAGGGGAAGGAAAGGAAGGGATGGGAGAATAGCTACCAACAGACGAGATGGGCGTCCTCGCGGGTCATCCGATAGACGAGTCCTCGTCCGTGGGGAGATCTCAGGGGTCTTCATCAGTGGAGAGATCTCAAAGGGTCCTTTCCAGAGGGTCGCTCTTTTATAGTCCTTCTCCAAAGTGAGTGGCCTCTGGCCAAAAGGTGGGAAGATTTATGGACCATTGTGTGGTGCTGCAGGAGACAGGTACGGACAAGCAGTCCTCAGTTGATGCAACACAGTCTCTGGTTGGTGCCACGACAGCACAGTCCAGTGAACACAATACACCAGCACACAGTCATGAGCATCCACCTGGCCCGGCCAGTAAACCATTCTTCGGAGTCAGCCTGGGTGGGGTCCTCGAGGTCTCCTTGCGACAGTCGGGAGGCAAAATCGAGGGGAACTTGGGAGTGACCCTTACACCACCCCGTGACTCACGATCGTCGTCAAGAGCGCCCTTTTGTAGAGTTGTAGTGAAGTCTCCAGTTGTGGTGTCTTCAGGACTCGTCCCCGTTGGTAGCATATCCCGGAAAACAGAGACAGGAAAGTAGGAAAAAGATAAGGGACAGGATAAGGAAAAGGAGAAAATTCGGAAAACAAAACAGATTAATTATGTTCAATTTTGTTGATTGCTAACGACTTCAAACAATTTGTTCAATTCTTTAAATTTTTTTCAATTTTGATTAGAAATAAATCAATTTTTAAAGAAAGTTTTTGATTAAACAATTCTAATTGAAATTAGAAGATAAAAAAGAAAAAAAAGAAAATATTCATTTTTTATTTTATTTGAAACCTTGTGTCAATAACCCTGGGGATGTCAACAGTAGCCGATCTGGGTATATCTGTCACAGATGCCAATTGTGTTAATCGTTTCGTTATTCTCCAAGTCATGATGTATAGAATTGCTGACAAAACAAAACCAATTAAAACTAAAATCAAGAGAATAATGGTGGGATGACACAATTTGTTCAGGACACCTGTAGCAGTAGGTGACCACCCAAATAGAGTATCCCACCACCTGTGTTCAGCATCTGTCTTTACTCTTTCTAAAACACAATGTATTTTTTCCACATTGTGATGAACAGCTATTAGAGTTTTCTGTCCGTTTTTCTTGATCTTCTCCAAAATTTCGATCAGATCTTGGTGGAGCAACAATTGCTTCACCAGAGAGAGGTTCATTCCAATTGGAGTGGGCAATAGATGGTGGATCAGTGTGTAATTTGACTGCAAAAGATGGTGAGAAGTAACTGGGGCTACATAGGAAAAATCACATCCTGAAATCCTAGTAAAGTTGCAGACACAAAAGTTTGAATGATTTTTAGTATTCAGTACCAAATTTTCTATAAAAACACTATCATAAGCAGTTCTAAAGCATGCACATCCATTGCCTATATATACTAATACAGTTTCAGGAATCTCATTTGGATGGATTTCAAAGTTACAAACATTCTGTTCTGTGTCCAAGCAGATATCTTGAGCTCTGATTGCATTACTTTCACAGATAAACCCTTGTTGTTCCCGGACAATGCAAGTTTCCAAATTGACAGTTTGCCACCTCCCACTGATTTGACGGGCCCATTCCCTATGCTCGAAAGGATAGAGAATAGCTCCATCATGATTCAACCCTAATGCAATGATGGGGAATATTGAATGCACTGAAGCATTACGAATTGTCAGTACAAAGGCTGTGGCAGTGTTTGTGCTGGGATCATAGGTAAAATTTACTAAGTTCCACCGGGACTGGAATTCTTTTTCAAAATCAGTGGCACTGTCCCAGACTATTTTTCGGATTTCAGCGGGAAAAGTGCCTTCCTCACCTTCTCTTATAATTAAAGCAGCAACTGACTGCATCCACAACTGGGCCTGGATACAACTGAGAGCCAAAGAGATGTTATTTTGAGTAGCACCAAGTGCATCGATTATCAATTTGTGGTCATTTACGTTTACCTTTTCCCAACTTGGTAATATGTTTGATAACAACCATTGTTGGGTCCCCAAAGCTGTTAAGGCTGTTTGCAGGGGCCGTTGTAATTTGGTTACATCTCCAGCTGTGGTAGCCAATTTATTCATTAGTACTTCCGAATTGATGCTATTCAAAATTCCCAATCCTGTTCCCACAACACCGGTTATGTCTCTTGCCATTCGTTTTTTAGCAGGATTTCGTTTCCACAGCCAGGTTGTCCATCCCTCAAAAGAAGTCTGTAGAAAGGGTGAACAAACTGGTTGGACTTCTGAGACATTATTTTGCATCAATAATTTGATTTGTTTGAGAGACCATGCCGGATTAAACAATATTTGTTGTTGGCCTGTTTTTCTAATTACATAAGGTCCAAATTGAAAAATTGTAGGGCTTAGCACAACCGGTGGTTGGGTAGTAGGTGTTACAACATTAACATCAAGTTCTCCCCAGTATTTTGTATCATTTTTTCCACACATGATTTTATAGGAAAATTGTACAGCAGTTAGGTTTAGCCAACAGTCTTGCTTTTGGGTTTTGCAATATAAAGTCCGGCCATGAGATCCTATGCCATAACTGTATGCAGGTTCAGTGAGGGATCCAGTTGCTAATTTACAAGTTATTGCGACATTATCACCTTGTGTCACCATGAAAGGAGGGAAAACCTTGTTTTTGTCATCCAACACTAAGGGGAGGGTGCTTCTTCATGTCCCTCGGTGTTCTTCTGTGGAAAGTAAACACAAACAGAGTCTGCCTCCAGAAGGCAGGAGATTAAAATGATGGAACTATCCAGTGTGTAGCGTGGACTGGAATTCTGTTAACTTTCCAATCATTTTGCTGCCAAAAAGGAAGCCACTCTGTACCTCCTTTAAACACAGCAAAAGGAGGCCACTCTGTACCTCCTTTAAACACAGCATAGGTGTCAGTGTAGATGTAAACAAGAGAGATATTCTGTATCTCAAGTCGGAAAACACTCCAAACAACTGTCAGCTCACCGGTCTGAGAGCTGCCTTCTCCCTCAGTAATAATTTGTTCACCAGCAGAAGTGGGGAGGGCTACTGCCCTGTATTTCCCCACCTTTCCCTCTCGTTTGGCAGAAGCATCAGTGAACCAAGAATTTGCTGATTGTTCAGGGGAGAAAGGAGTGGCTACTTTACTTACCAAGGCAGGTTTGTCATGGCTATTTGCCAAGCTCTCAGTTTCTTGTATTGCCAGATTTTTTACAGCTCTTTCTATCACTAAGAAGATGTTACAGTAATGTTTTATCTGGGCATACCACTTCCCAACTGAGGATCTCTGGGCCACCCCGTCATGGGGAGGGGTCTCAATAGTGACTGTGATGTGTTTTCTCCAGAACACTAATAATTCTAGAGCCTGTTGGATATCTTTCCTGGATTCAGGCAATTTAATTTGATCCAGAGAGGTTAGAGTATCAGGTGGAATACATGTCATACTTCCTTTCCACCAAATTCCCAAAAACTTCACCTCCTGAGAAGGTTTTTGAATTTTCTCTGAGGAAATTTGCAAATCAGGGTTTTCCAAATGAGAGATTATTTTTTGTTTGGTATCCCCCACTACTTTTATATCATCCCCTCCCACCAGAATATCATCAATGTATTGATAGACAGCTGTATTGTCAGGTTTGGGTATCTTTTCTAATTCCTGGGCTAAAGTGTGGTGGGCCGAAGTGGGGGAATGTTCAGACCCTTGGGAAAGCCCAGTGCAGGTGAACTGCTTTGGCTCAACTCCCAGAGCCTGTGCAGGAGATTGATTTGGTGCGTTGTTCAGAACTTGTGGAGAAGTTTGCTCTGGTACACTGCCCAGAACCTGTGGAGAAGGTTGCTCAGGAGGTGCATCACTGATATAATCATATTCTATTTTAATCACAGGTTTCAAGTTGGGGCAGCGGTGTTCCCCACAATTTTTCATCAAAATTGGGTCTTTTGGAGAGTACATTGGATTAATGTGAATAGCTTCCTTCTCCTGTGTTCCTTTTGGTGAATCAGCACGCTTTGAATTTTCATCCCATTCTTCTCTTAAGGCAGCTTTTAACAAATTATTTTCATCTCGCAACAAATGGTTCTCATTCCTTTCTTGATCTAATTGTTTTTGCAAAATTTGAACAAGATTTTGTAGAGAGTCTATAATTGTTCTTTCCTCATTTCTGTGCTCAGAGCGAGTTTCTATAGCTGCCGTAAGACAAGCTCCTAAAACCGAGCAGAGTATGGTTTTATCTTTGCCCAGTTTGAACTTTGACTCATGTTGCAGAGAATATATTCTATCAATCACATTCTCCAGATTAAACCAATTATTGTTCGCCCATTCCTCCCCACCTTGGGACGGTCTGGCGCTATACTTAGCTAATAGAGCATAGAATGCAGCTTTATCTGTTACAGTGGAATTCTCAGTCATTTTGTGAAGGGATAAGTAAAAACCACAACAGGGAGGTCTATTGCTTAAGTTACCACACACAACGAAACAGCTTCGCTGTGTGCCCCCCTTCGCTTCCCTGTGTGGGTGAAGAGACCAAACTACTTGGGAGGCACTCCTTAGTTACAAAACACCAGGTTGTCTCTTCACTGCACCAAGTAGTCAAACATCATAAAACAACAACAACAACAACAGTGTCCCGCCTTTTGCACCAGTAAATCTTTTGTGAAATTCTGACGACAGAACCCTCAAGCGAGTCTGGGGATGCTCCACACCAAGGTGTCTGCAGTCTGTGGGAAATCAGAAAAACCCCCCTTGCTTTCTAGACAGGCTCACCCATCCAAGGTGGCCAGCTAGGTGCGGCTGGAGTAAGTCTTCCTTCCCCTGATACAGACTACAGACAACCTTGCATCCCTTCTGTCTGCCAGAAAATCCTGTCCGTGACGCCAATTTAATGTCACGATCCGCTATTAATGCAGAGCGGGGGTTGTGATGGTTCTTTTGATCTCAAAGGTGCAAACAGGCAAAATGCAGTTTATTCAACTGCAGAAAATCAGTTTAATCAACAACAGCAATGCATTTCATCAAATGCCAACAATTCAGTTACGGTAAAGGGGAGAGGTATAGGATAGGGAAAGGGGAAGGAAAGGAAGGGATGGGAGAATAGCTACCAACAGACGAGACGGGCGTCCTCACGGGTCATCCGATAGACGAGTCCTCGTCCGTGGGGAGATCTCAGGGGTCTTCATCAGTGGAGAGATCTCAAAGGGTCTTCTCCAGAGGGTCGCTCTTTTATAGTCCTTCTCCAAAGCGAGTGGCTTCTGGCCAAAAGGTGGGAAGATTTATGGACCATTGTGTGGTGCTGCAGGAGACAGGTACGGACAAGCAGTCCTCAGTTGGTACAACACAGTCTCTGGTTGGTGCCACAGCAGCACAGTCCAGTGAACACAATACACCAGCACACAGTCACGAGCTTCCACCTGGCCCGGCCAGTAAACCATTGTCCAGAGTCAGCCTGGGTGGGGTCCTCGAGGTCTCCTTGCGACGGTCGGGAGGCAAAATCGAGGGGAACTTCGGACCGACCCTTACACACAGACACAGGACGTATGGCCCAGGGCACGAATGCTGCTCTGAGTCCTGGGAGCAGTGAAATCGGCAGGTGTGGCAGAGTCCCTGCCAAAGGAGACCTGCCGCCCCCAAGGCCTGCCAATGCTGGTGCCTGTTCCTGCCACAGAGACCTGTGTCCCCTGGGGACTTCTCTGTCAGAGGACAGCCCAAAGCCCACGTGCATTGGTGTGTGTGCTCCTTTCTGCAGGCGGCTGTTGGCAGGAGCACCTGGTGGCAACACTTGGTCTCTGTCAGAAGCTGTTACTCCTTCCTGGAATGATTTTTGCTTGGAAGTGATTATGTGCAGTGTCCACGCATCTCCCCAGCCCATCACTGCCTCACACACGAGGTGACCACCAAGCCACTCTCCGGCCATCTGACCCGCAGCTGAGCCCTTCCCACAGTGCCCACACCCGCAGGGAGCGCAGGGCTGGATTTGGCCGCCAGAGAGTTGGTGACCCTCGTGAGATCCTCGGTGCATTTAGTTCCTACAGGAGTGTGGGCACCGCTGGGAAATGATCTGCATGCCTTGTTAATTGGATGTTCTTCCACCGCTAGCCTGGGGCAGGATCTCTCCCGGTCCTCCTCTCAACTCCCGGGCCTCTCCTCAGCCAATCAGAGAAGGCACCAAAATAATTGAGCCAATCAGAGCGCGCGGCGCTGATGACTCCTCAGGCAGTCCCAGAGCGCCCAGAGCTCCTCACCTGGACTCCACCCGCGCCCCGCCCCCAGCGCCCCCCGCCAGGAGAATTTGGGGAGGGCGATATAGGATTTTATCTTCTTTTTTGTTCTTCCAGAGTCAGGATTAAATGCTCGACAGACGGAATTTAGTGTTTGGACTCAAATATTTATTAATTCTTATCTATATTACAGTGAGTTCTACAGCACTTCTAGCTAACAGGCTAAAAATGGACACGTATCTCTCTCTCTACAAGGCCTTTTAAGGGCCAATCTGTCCAATTAAGAACAGACACCTAAATTCTTTTTACTATTAACCCAACAATCAATCAGCTGTGACCTGAAATGGGGAATTATCTATCCAATTACAAAAGTGCCACCTAGACCCGTGAAAAAGGCGAAAAAGAAAGAAAACTCCACCCTAAAACCTCCATCTTGTTTTATATGTATTAATATATTCTAAAACCCCAAATTCTAAATTTTCCACCATGGGACATTACACACTTCTATTCAAACTACACACCAGTGATCCCAGTTCTATCACACAATTCTGGAAAGCGTCTTCATGGCCTCTGGTAAAAAGCAGTGTTTTCCTGGGGGTCAGTGCCTGTCAGCACAGAAAGCCCAAACCCCTCAGTTTCCAGGGTTCCAGCAGGGGGGAGGTGTCAGACCCTGCCCGGCGCTGGCCATGGGGCGTGTGGGGCAGCTGGGGCCCTACTGGTGCCACTGGGAGCCCCCTTGGCTGGGGGCGCGGAGCTCTCGGGTGAGTGGGAGGGGCGGGACGGGAAGTGGTGGGAACGGTGGGGATAGAAAGGGAAATGGGGAGGTGGGACCCCCAAACAGATGTTGGGGAGGGCTGGTGACTGGGGAATGTTGGGAAAGGGGGAGGAAAATACAGAGAAGAGTGGAAAAGAGGATCTGGGACTGCGGGAAGAAGGGTCCCATGGCAGCCGTGGGGCACTGGGGGTGCGGAGTCCGGGTTGCCCCGGAGCTCTTGGCTACTGTGGGCTGCTGGGGGGCTGCTGGGAGGACACCCCCGGACCTGTGTCCTGCACACACAGCGCTGTTCCAGGAGATGGTTTAGTCCGAGTGTCACTGCATTCACGGCACCGACCGGCTGAGGTTCGTGGAGAGGAACATCTCCAACCGGGAGCAGTTCCTGCACTTGGGCAGCGATGTGGGGCTGCACGTGGGGACACCTCCTTTGGGGACAAGGCTGCCAGGCACTGGAACAGCGACCCGCAATGGATGGAGTACAGACGGGCTGCGGTGGACAGGCACTGCCGGCACAACTACGAGTTGTCCAGCCCGTTCCTCGTGGAGCACAGAGGTGAGCGTGGGGCAGAGCGTGTCCCCTCGGGCCCTACCCTGGGAATGACCCTGGAGCCCCTCAAAACCTCCCTGGGAATCACCCGAGACACGTCAGCCCTTCTTGTGCCCATCCCCGGGGCCTCCTGCCCCCTCACGCCAAGTGACTCCAGTGGCTCTCCCAGTCCATCCCCTTGTCACCAGAGTCCCTCCAAATTCCTCTCAGTCCACAGCCATTCCATTCCCAGTCTACTCCCAGACCTCCACCCTCTCTACCAGTGAATTCCCAATCCCTCCCAGTCTGTTCCAAGTCCTTTTCAGTCCAATCCCGAGCCTCCACTCTTTCTCCCGGTCCCCAATCCACTCCACTCTCTCCCAGTGTTCTCCCATTTTCTCCAGTTTCATTCCCAGTCCCTCTCAGTGCCACACCAGCACTCTCCCATCTCTCCTAGTCCCCCCCAGCTGATCCCAGTGTGTCCTCACTCTCTCCCAGCGCCCCCCAGTGTCCCCATCTCACTATGGCCCTCGAGCTCCCAGCCGGGCCCCGGCTGCCTGCTCTGCTCCGTGATGGATTTCTACCCTGCCGACATCCAGCTGAGCTGGTCCCAGGGCCAGCAGAATCTCTCAGAGCATGTGGTGGCCACCAACCTAGTCCCTAATGGGGACTGGATTTCTACCAGCTCCTGGTGCTGCTGGAAAACCCTCCCGGAACAGGGTCAGCTCCAGCTCCAGGTGGAGCTCGTCAGCCTGGAGCACCCCCTGAGCCGGCACTGGGGCACGGCCCGGACCCCACAGTGTGAGGGGAGTGGGGGAGACGCTGGGGGAGCTGGGAGAGGGATTGAGGTGTGCTGGGAGTAACTGGGAGCGAGTTTGAGATAGCCTGGATTAAAACAGGAGAATGGATCGGCGGTCTAGAATGGCTGAGAATGAGTTTGAAGGACGTTGGGGAGGGTGGGATGGGGTTCTAGGGGTCCTGGAGAGCACTGGGAGGGAGTCTGGGGGTGCTGGGTATAACTGGGAAGGATCTGAGTGAGCCTGAAGGAGCTGGAAAAAGATCAGGGATTGGAAAGCAGGGGTTGGAATGAGGTTGGTTGTGCTGGAAAGAGACTGGGAGGGGTCTTGATGAGTCCTGGTGGAGTTGGGAAGGGACGGGGAGTTGGTTTGGGGGTCCTGGGGCAGTGGGGGGCAAATGGGAGGGAGTTATGGCATTTTGAGAAGGACAGGAGGGGCTTTGGTGGATCCCAAGGAAGTCAGGAAGAGATTAGAAGAATTAGAAGAATGTTTTAGGGAGCCCTAGGTGGGCTGGGGGAGATTGTGAGGATTCTTGGAGAGGCTTGAAATGTCCGTGAGAGGTTTTGGGTGGCCCAGACCCCTGTGATCACCCAGAGATGTCGCCAGACGTCGCTCACAGCAATGTGCTGACAGAGATTGGTGGCTCCGTGTTGGGCTTCGTCTTCCTGGTGCTGGGGCTCGGCTTCTACCTGTGCAAGAAGGTGAGGGAGGGACCCGGGGTTCATATTCCCCCGCCCCCAGGGTGTGTGTGCTCCTCCTGGGGACCTCCAGCCGGGTGTCACCCCCTTTTCTCTGCCCACAGAGCTCCTGAGCCGGCAGCGGCTGCAGCCCCTCCCCATGACCTCAGGCACAGCCAGGACTCCCCGCTCCGCACCCACATTGATTTTGGGAGGGTTGAGGGTCTGCCCCAGCCCTGCTGTAACTCTGCCTAAGCCCAGCTGCTCCCAGTCCTCCCAATAAAGCTTCCCAGTTACACCCAGTTCCATTTACTGGGGGGCGGGACTGGGAAAGGACTTGGGGGAACCCCGCGGGGGGATCGTGACTGGGGGATAGGGTGGGGTCCAGGTGGGGAACACTGGGTGCTGCGGGTCTGCCCGGCAAGCGGTGAGTCATCACAGCTGCTCTCTCTCATTGGCTGAATCTTCTTCATCGCATTCTCTGATTGGCTGAGGAGAGGCCCGGGAGTTGAGAGAAGGAACAGGAGAGATCCCGCCCCGAGCACCTGCACGGGAACAACAGAGCCAGCCTGGGCACAGCGAGGGAATTTATTACCAACCAAATCACAGCGGGATAAGGAGAAGGGAAAGAAATCTCTCCAACCCCTTCGCCGACCCAACGGGGATAACCAGGACCATGGATCACCAGGGCTCTGCCCAACGGGGGTCACTGGGGATCATCCAACACCGATCCTCCCATGGGGGATGGAGCTGGAGCAAAGCACGAAGCTCTTCCCACACTCGGGGCACTCACAGGGCTTCCCTTAGTGGTGACTCCGTTGGTGTCGGGTCAAGGTTGAGCTCCTGGAGAAGCTCTTCCCACACTCAGGACACTCGTAGGGCCTCTCCCCAGTGTGGATGCGACGATGGTCAGTGAGATGGGAGTTGCGGTTGAATCCCTTCCCGCAGTCGGAGCAGCGGAAGGGCCTCTCCTCTGTGTGAATCCGCTCATGTAGAAGGAGATTGGAGCTGGTCTGAAACCTCTTCCCACACTTGGGACACTCGTAGGGCCTCTCCCCAGTGTGGATTCGCTGGTGGCTTCTCAGGTTGCAGCTCCACTGAAAGCTCTTCCCACATTCCAAGCAGGTGTAGGGCCGGTCCCCTGTGTGGATCACTTGGTGCTGCATTAGGTAGTTGCTGTCCCTGAAGCTTTTCCCACATTTCCCACACTCATAGGGTTTCTCCCCAGTGTGGATCCTCCGGTGCCGGATCAGGTTGGAGCTCTGGCTGAAACCCTTCCCACATTCCAAGCACTTGTGGGGCTTCTCCCCTCCAGGAGGCTTCTCCACCAGCTCTGAGCTCTGCCTGGATCTCCGGCCGCCTTCCTGGCTCGGGGAGGGTCTTTCCTCCTCGCAGCTCCCTGGGATGGGTTTGCAGCCTCTCCTCGAGAGGGATCTCTGGGGCTTTTCTGCATCCTCCATCCCCGCACACCTGAGGAATGAAAATTCCTGGTTTAGGGGGAAATAACAAGAAGAGAGCTCCATAAACTGGGTGTTCCTCCTTGCCCAAGTTCATCTCTTGAAGTCATTGGGCATCTTGTGTCTGTAATAACCTCTCAAACACCAAGATTCCTACCCAAAATCCTCCAAACTTTAAGACACGCATCAAATCTCCCCAAATATCAAGCTTCAGCCAAAATCCCCTCCAAAATTTTGCAGGTTTAAAAGCAAAACCAGTGAGAGACTCCAAGTCAGAAATACAATTTGATAGGAAAAAAGAGAAGAGAAATAAAATACATGAAATAGTACAGAAGAAAGCAACTGACAGAATCAGAATACAACCTGACACCCCGCTAGTTAGGGTGGTGGTAGCAGTCCAGATGAAGTGGTCTTGTTGAAGTTGTGATGCTGTAGAAAGGTCTGGTAGCTCTTGTCCTCTGGAAACCAGTGGGTAAGGGCTGCCTTGGTGTTCCAAATCTCAGATTTTATCTAGGTAGGAAAGGATTGGCTCCTCCCCCTGGCTGGAGCATCTCCCAATGGGATGATGGAATTTTATCAGTCATGCAGTGGCACTCAATGGCCCATTAACAGAAGATATCTTCCTGGAGGAAGGATGGGTTGTGGAAAAGATAAAGAACACTGCCCCACCTGGTTTTAACAGATGGCCCATTAGCAGAGGATATCTCCCACACAGATAAGGATCACTGCTCCACCTGTTTTTTTGCACCACTCTTTGTTCTTTTGTTTCTTCCTCTGATTGGTGACTTCATGTTTGCTGCTGATTTCCTCTCCCTTTTGAAGATGAAAATGGTAAAAGTGTCTTTGACCTGCCTTGCTGGATATTGTGAAGAGGAACAGTCATCTACTGCAAGTGGAAGTGTCACAGGTGGAGCAGAGTTCTGTGAGTGCTGTATCAAACCAGACCTCATCAGACCAGCCAGAACAACTGGTCCATGCTGCCCTTCACTGCTCTGCCTGTTCCCCACTGTTTCATGCCAGAGTAATTTAACTGCTGTTAATTGGGTGTGTGTTTCACTCGAGCCAGTCCAGCAGAACCAGCAGAAAGCAGCCCCAGAATGAATGGGGCTCTGCAGAGGAGCCCCAGACTATTCATCAGCCTGCCCGCAGAACTGGCTCCAACTCTGAACCCTTGTGACCACACTCTGAAGAAGACACACTTCTGATATTTCTGAGGCACTTATGACTGAGGCACTGCACGTGCTTGTGCAGGTAAGAATCCCCAAGTTCTTTCTGTCAGGAAAATTAATCCACAAATACCAGAGGTTTATGCCCAAAAAGGAGACAGAGGAGTCCTTTTTGATTTATTCAAATAAAGGGAGAGGCCATGGGTCTCCCTTGGGATCTCTCAAATTTTTGGAGGACACAGCCTCCTTTTTATCCTATTTTCCCGGCCGCATTTCCCTCTCTCTTTCCCCATTGGCTGAGGTACTTGGGAGGCACAGACTTCCCAGAACGCCTGATACCTGAAGTTCCCCTCTAATGTATAACCCTCCCTTTTAATTTTTAATTCTTATAGAATTCATAGTTTCCCCCCGTTGCTTCTTTCATCTTTCAATATCCAATTTCATTTATCAGCAGCCCTACAGTTTGTTTGTAAAGGCAAATATCTCTTTCCATTCATCAATCAGTGGAATCCATCCCATTGTTTCTTTTATCTCTCAGTGCTAACCTTATCTACAGGCAGATCCACAGCTCATTTGTAAAGACTAATTCAACATTCTTCTCAACCCCTCCTCTTTTGTTTTTTAATAATTGTCTTTACACACTTTAGGTATCATTGACTTAATTTCTTGTTCCTGAGTCTTTTTTGGTTTTGTAATTATTTGGGGTGACATCAATTTCTGTCCTTTTGTAACCATCTCTGGATCAGTGGGCGTGGCTCTTACCTGCATCCCTTTGATCACATGTTGAATAAGTTGTACTAAGCAAGGGAACATGCCTGGCAAAAAGATTAGAGTTGCTACAGCACGTAAGAGGAAAAAAAAGCAGTTGTTTAACTTATAGTCCACCAGGTAGCCAAGAAAACATGTCCCATTCCCATCCTTTTCATCTTTGGACTGGCACATGAGCTAATTTTTTAAATTCATTTTGCAATTTGTTTCACCACTTTTCCATTGTCATCTATTTGCCTATTTAGGCAATAAGTGTCTTTTTCAGAAGAATGAAGCCGCCATGGACTTCCTTCTTCATCCCAAAATCCTGTTCCATTACAGACCTTACTCAGGGTGTTAATCTACTATTGAGGTTTTACTGGGCTGGCCACCCATGGCCAGTTTTCAGATTCTCCTGGCCCTCCCCAGACCCAACAATTGCTAAGGTTAAAGGTTTTTGCTACTTCTTCTCCTAAGGTCAAAAAATTATTTTCCCATTCTTGGCCCCAACCTAACCAATAATATAAAGGTAACATTATTAAGAGAAACATTCTGATTGTGTAATCTAATCTCCTAACTTAATTTTTACTTTCACGTTGTCTTTCACACCACCTGTGGCGAGTGAAGGCACAGAAACAGCTCAACATAAAGAAAACAATGACAGCAAGGGTTGGCCCCCAGTGCCTGGAGATCTGAGAGGAGGGATGCCCACACAGACTATTTCAGCAGGCACTCTGTGGGTGGGCACACGAGGCTTCCCCCGATGTCGACGCCCTGGCTGCTGCTCCAGTCCCCTCCTGCCGAGTGTCAGTCGCGGCTTCCCGTCCTTCTCCTCCAGCTGAGATGTCCAAACCTCTGGGGCTGCAGAGACCTTGGCCCGAGTGTGGTGGGTCCAGCCGTGTTCAGCTGTCTTGACGGCTGTGTCTGTGCTCAGCAACACCTGGAAAGGTCCACGCCACTTGGCCACCAGTGGTGCTTCTTCCCACTCCTTAACCAGGACCCAGTGTCCCGGTTGGATGTTGTGAACAGCAAAGTCCAAAGGCAGGGTCTGTGCCAGCTGAGCTTCCTGTCGAAGAGATTTCACAAGAGACAGTATCCGAGCCACATATTGTTTCAAATACACATCACTTATCTCTATCCCCCCACTCGGCTGAGAATTACAAGGGTAAGGAATTCCAAACATCAATTCAAAGGGAGATAATTGAATATCTCCCCTGGGTCTGGCTCTTATTCTTGTTAAAGCCAGGGGCAGGAGCCGTACCCATGGCATTTTAGTTTCTATCACCAGCTTCAGGAGATGTTTCTTTATTTCTCCATTCATCCTCTCAACCTGACCCGAACTCTGTGGGTGCCAGGGGGTATGGAGTTTTCACTGTATCCCTAAAGCAGTCATAACTCCTTGAAGAATTTTTCCTGTAAAATGAGTTTCCCTATCTGAATCTATTGCTTCCACCATCTCATATCTTGGAATTATTTGTTCCAAAAATATTTTAACAACTGATCCTGTAGTTGCTGAAACAGTTGGAAATGCTTCTGGCCACCCGGTTAATTGACATACTATTACCAGAAGATATTTAAATCTTGCCACTCGAGGCATTTCAGTAAAATCCACCTGGCATCTCTGGAAGGGACGTACTGCCCAACGCCTCCCTCCCCGGCCAGTTTCTTTGTAACTTTGTTGTTGGTTTTAGCACAAGTTAAACAACATTCAATAGCTCGCTTTGCCAGGCTAAAGAGACCAACAGCAGCGTTCATTTTGAGGAAGGCTTCTGCCAGTCCTCGGGAGCCCCAATGACTCCCTTCATGAAGTTGTTTTAACAATTGTAAGGCTCGAGCTTTTGGTATCCACTGCTTACCATCCCTTGTAAACCAATTATTTTCTCTTTTCTCTGCCCCACTTTTTTAATTATCTCAAGTTCCTCTGGTGGAAAAGAGAGTTTCTCTGGCAGCGGTGCAGTTACTGGGAGCAAAGGCAGGAGCTTAGAGACTTCTGGCAACAATGCAGCTTTTCGAGCTTCTTCATCAGCCAGTCGGTTTCCTATTGCCTCTTCCGACCATCCTGCCTGATGCCCCTTAATGTGGATTATCGCCACCCTTTTTGGTAAATTCACTGCCTCCAATAGGCGAGAGATTAAGTTCTCGTGAGCTAACGTCTTTCCTCTGCAGCTTAATAAACCTATTTCTTCCCATAGTTTTCCAAATGCATGTATTACCCCATATGCATATTTAGAATCAGTAAAGATATTTACTGTCTTGTCCTGGTATAATTCACAGGCTCTCACAAGCCCGTACAGCTCTGCTGTCTGAGCTGACCAGGTGTGTGGTAACCTCCCCCCTTCCTTTAATTGCTTCCCATTCACGATAGAGTATCCTGTAAATCGTTTCCCTCCTACCACCTTGGAGGACCCATCAATGAACACATTCTCTCCCTCAGGCCAGGGAATATCCCGTAGATCTTCCCTAGCCCGTGTCTGGAGGTCTATAACCTGGATACAATCATGGATTTCTTCCTGCCCCGCCTTTTTTTCCAGGGCCATTTAAATATAGGCTGGATTAAAAATTTCCCCACCTTTAAATTCTAAATCCTCCTGTTCCATTAAACAAGATTCATACTGTAATAATCGAGCACTCGTCATCCACTTAGAGGCTCTCTCAGTTAACAAAGCTTTAATCTGATGTGGGACTTTAACAATGAGATGCCCTCCCCTTGTCAGCTTTCGGGCCTCAGCCACCATCAGAGCTGTGGCTGCACAGTTCTGCAGACAATGGGGCCGCCTCTGGCCACCGGGTCTAACAACTTAGAAAAACAGGCAACAGGCCTCCGTGTTCCCCCATGCTCTTGCACCAAAATTCCTTTAGCATGACCCTGTTTGACATCCACATAGAGCTGAAATTCTTTTTCTGCATCTGGAAGAGCTAAGACTGGGGCCTTAACCAATTTGTCTTTTAATTTCTTAAAGCTTTTCTCTCCTTCTGGTGTCCATACCACGACATTAGGACTGTTTTGAGTTAAAAAGTTATATAAAGGTCTGGCCACCACAGAAAAGTCCTCGATCCATGCTCTACAGTACCCCACCGACCCTAAAAACCGCTGTAACTCCTTTTTAGTCTGGGGTAATGGTACCTGTAAAATCCCTTGTATCCTTTCTGGGTCAATACACCATAACCCTTCAGACAGAATGTGTCCCAAATATTTCACCTTCTTTTCTACTAACTGTGCTTTTTTTTTTTTTTGGATACTCTAAGTCCCTCTTTTGCAAGAAAATTAAGCAGCTTTACAGTAGCCCCTTCAACCACCTTTTCCTGTTCCCCTGATAAGAGCAAATCATTTACATACTGCAACAACTTGACTCCTGAGGGTGGAGTAAACTCTCTTAATATTTTCTTCAAAGCTTGCCCAAACAGAACTGGTGACTCTGTATATCCTTGAGGGAGTACTGTCCATGGCAATTGTTGTTTTATCATTTTCCCTCCTTCCTCCTGTTCCCACTCAAAAGCAAAATACTGTTTACTATCTTCTGTGATTGGACACCCCCAGAAAGCATCCTTCAAACCCAGTACAGAATAATACTGATGTGAAGAAGGGATTTGATTTAGGATTGTGTATGGATCTGGAACTGTGGGATGCCTTGGTTTGACAATCTCATTTATTATTCTTAAATCCTGCACCATTCTGTAGGTTCCATCTGGTTTCTTAACCGGCAGGATAGGAGTGTTATAGGGAGACATACACGGCTCTAAAAGACCTGCTTTTAGCAGGGACTCAATAACAGGCTGTAACCCCTTCTTTCCCTCCCTTGAAAGAGGGCATTGCTTTTTAGACACCACTTGTCCTGGTTGCTTCAAAGTAATTTGGAGAGGCTCTATGTCCAGTTTCCCATATTTCCCTGGAGCTGCCCATACTTCCGGATTTATTTCAGCATAAGCCTTTTCAGACATTTTACACAAAGATATCACAGTTTCGGACTCCGTGTCACTTCGTACAATACTAATTTGCATTCCCATTCTAGCCATTAAATTTTTTTTCCCAGTAAATTACAATCACAATTAGGAACAAACAAGAATTCATGCAGTTCAAATCTGTCCCCCACATCTATTAACAGCAGTTGAATAAAATGCACTCGCTCATCCTTCCCGCTTACTCCTTGAATAACCAAGGATCTTTTTGACAATTTCCCCCCCCCTTAGGTATAAAATTTAAGGTGGACCGAGAGGCCCCCGTGTCTACCAAAAAACACACCTCCTCTCGATCCGGACCCACCTTAAAAGTTATCAAGGGCTCCTGAGTGGTGGGTCCTTGGTATAATAGGAGCCCCTGACACCCCTAACAATCCATTTCCATTATCCTCTGGACTTCCTGCTCCTGAGGGTCCAGTTGTTTCTGCGGACACTCGTTTTTCCAATGCCCTTCTGCCCTGCAGAGAGCACACTGGTTCTTCCCCAGCCGCTGTTTGGGTCGGCTGTCCCCTGCCGAGGAGGGAATCCCTCTGCCACTTCCTTGTGACCGACCCCGTCCCCTCTGTCGCTGGGGACCCCTTGGACCCTGCAGTTTATTCCTCCGGGGCTGCAAAAACTCTGCCATCATCCTTGCTTTAGCTTCTGCCTTTTCCTCATCCCTTCTTACACATATCTGCTGTGTTTTTCTAAGCAATTCCTCTAGACGCTTATTCTGCCACTTTTCATCTTTCTGTACCCCTTTCCTTATATCAGGCCAGGCCTTAGTAACAAATTGCACCTTAAGCAATGTGTTGAAGGCTGGCCCTTCAGGATCCATCCCCCCGTGCTTCCTCAAGGCATCCCTAATCCTCTCCAACCAATGAGGGCTTTCCTGTTTCTCCTGTTCTAACGACAGAGCCTTAGCTATGTTGTTAGTTCTGGGAGCCACTGACTTGATTGCCCTGATCAAATAAGCACGGCAATCACGGTGAGCCAGACTGGCCTGGTTATTTGGGTCCCACTGGGGGTCTGCCTGGGGGATGGCATCACCCACCGTAGGTGCATTGGGTCCAGCCCCCCCTGCTGCTTGTGGGTGTTCATCCTCCCACAGCTGACGAGCTTTCTGCAAAATCATTCATTTCTCTGATAACCCAAACAAAATTCCCAAAAGAAAATCCCAATCTTTCCATGTATAATCCACATTTCCCAAATATTCCTCTATCTTTTCCCCCACCCCTATGGGATCATCCAAATATGGGGGTAATTCTTTTTACAACCCTCTTATATCCTGGGTAGTAAGTGGTACAATTACAAATCCAAATCCTCCCCCTTGACTCCCCAAAGGAACTTGACAGAGTGGCATCTGGTGTACCCCTGTCTCTTGGGGGGCTTCTGATGCCCTAAACTGAGTTCCTCTTCTAGTTCTGGGGGGTGATACAACATGCTGCTCCCCTCCCCCTACACCATCATCCTTCTCAGGTGAGGCTGTAGGAATAACATTTTCCTGATCCCCTTGCTCTGGAAGTTGAGGATACAGAAGACCTGCAGCTGGCCCTGGGTCAGCCAGCAACACTGGAGGACAAGACGGGGGAAGGTGCTGAAAAACATCCCAATCCTCACCACTTTCCTCTTCCTCCTCTTTTTCCTCTTCTCCTTTTTTTTCTTAACACATAAATTTCTCTTGTTCCTTGTCTGACCCATATTAATCCACATTCCCTTTCAATCCATCCTTTCCAATTCTCCTCTAGATACCTCCACAAAATTCGACACAAATGAATTTTATCTGTTCCATAAGTAGCCATATAAGTCCCCTTGCCAGCTTATACTCTGGCCACACAAAATAACAATATTTTACCATCATTTCCACAGTTACTTCTGGGTGAATATACAATCTGTCCCAAGACCTCAGCATTCTCCCCAAGGGACCCTCCGGGGGTATTATGGGATCGTCATCCCATTTGCCGGGGCCCCTTCTCGGCTTCACCTTTCCAACCCTCTCTGGGTGCCCCGTTTTACCTGTGCTACCCTCCATGGGTGCCCTCCCAGGTTTGCTCCCCGAAGATCCCATTTTACTCACCGGTGAGATTTTCAGTGGTCCTTCCCTGCGGACTCTTCACGGACCCCCCTGGTCCGCCACTCGTCTGTCTCCTGGACAGTCTCGGGAACCCAATGGATCGCCCGGTACCGGCCGGCACCAAGGGGAGCTGATCACCCAAACTGGGTGAGGCGCCTTCAGCTCCACTCGCTGCCCCGGATGGTGGAAAGATCCCGGACGAGCCCCCAAAATTGTCAGGAAAATTAATCCACAAACACCAGAGGTTTATGTCCAAAAAGGAGACAGAGGAGTCCTTTTTGCTTTATTTGAATAAAGGGAGAGGCCATGGGACATTCCCCTGGGATCTCTCAAATTTTCGGAGGACGCAGCCTCCTTTTTATCCTATTTTCCCGGCCGCATTTCCCTCTCTCTTTCCCCATTGGCTGAGGTACTTAAGAGGCACAGACTTCCCAGAACGCCTGATACCTGAAATTCCCCTCTAATGTATAACCTTCCCTTTTCATTTTTATTTTTTATAGAATTCATAGTTTTCCCCCCGTTGCTTCTTTCATCTTTTGATATCCAATTTCATTTATCAGCAGCCTTACAGTTTGTTTGTAAAGGCAAATATCTCTTTCCATTCATCAGTCAGTGGAATCCATCCCATTGTTACTTTTATCTCTCAGTGCTTAACCTTATCTACAGGCAGATCCAGAGCTCATTTTTAAAGACAAATTCAACATTCCTCTCAGCCCAGAGGAGAATCTAGCACAAAATATTCTCCCTGTGTACTGCACGACAAGAAATATTCAGGGGAAAATACAGTGGCAGCTGAGGCTTGTGGAACTCCCAGAATACTGAGCCTGCAGAGGAGGCAAACAGCCCTGGCAGTGCCTGAGGGGACTTCTCCTCACAGACTCCTCTCAAAGTGTGTCACTTCAGCAGGGGAAGGCTTTCAATCCTTTGCCTTTCCTTCCTCCTGTGCTGAAATTTAAGACTCCTCCTGAGAAAATACTGACCTACAAATAGTTCTCCATTCCTCAACAAAGCTACTCAGGTGCTCAACCGAAGAAAGAGCAAAACTAAAGGTGGTCAGAAATTTCCTATCAAGGCCTATTTGCAGAGAAACCCCACCCTATGGGAGCAAATATTTATTAGCATCAGTTCACACAAAAGAAAGCCAACCCTATATTAAGCAGCGTTTTAAACGAACTTGAATTCGTTTTCCTCACATATCTGCTGGACTGGTTTGCTCCTTTTTTATCCTTGAGAGAATATTAGAACGATTTGCTCTTGACAGGATTCCTCTGGTGGTCCCCAGCCCTGGCTCCTCACCACGCCTTGCCTGGGCTGTTAACGCAGCCTGTCAGCACCACCTGACTTTGGCAGCCTGTTCAGACCTCGGGCATGGCTGGTGCCACGGTCCCCTCTGGTGCCACGGTCCCCTCTGGCTCCTGGCGTGTCCCTGCTGCTGGAGGAGCCCTGCTCGTGCTGCTGCCTGCGTTCAACAACGCCCGTCCTGCTCCCCAGGCAAAGAGAGACCAAAATCACTGCTTTGGGCAGCTCGTTTGAACGAGTTGAACACTTACTCATCTCTAACACAGACCTCTTAACATCCACACACCAACATCAGGAAGTCACCTCATCTACAGAGGTGAGGAAGCCTGAGCGAACAGAAGGTCAGCATTCAAACACATCGAGTTTTTAATTTAGTGGAAGCGCTCACTCGTTCACCAGCCTTACTTGTCAAACTGGATTGTGCGATGCTATTTGTCTGGCTTGTGTTAGAGAGAAACCAGGGAGAAATCAGCTAAGAAATAAGAACCACACTTGGGGCTCGGGCTTGGCAGACAAAGGGAGCAGGGCGGCACCTGCCCGCTTTGCCCGAGTCCCTGCTCCTGCTGGACAAAGGCGGACGCAGCTCCGTGCGGGGCGAGCCGGGCGCTCCGTGCCGGGGCCGGGGCCGAGCGCTCGGGCGGGCGGCGCTCAGGATGCTCGGGCAGCGCCGCGGGCCGGGCGGGCGCGATGGAGCCGCCTGAGGGCTGGGACCCCTCCGGGCGGCCGGCCCGGCCCACGCAGTGGCTGCTCAGCGCCCTCGCCCACCGCCCCGGGCTGGAGCGCGGCGTGGAGAACGAGATGGTCGTGCTGGCCAGCGGCCCGGAGCAGTCCCTGCAGGAGATCTTCCAGCAGCGGGACTGCGCCGGGCCGGGCCGCATCCCCGGCGAGGAGTCCCGCACGCTGTGCCGGACGCTGGCGCCGGAGGAGGCGGCGGAGCCCGAGGAGTGCGCGGGGCTGTGGGACGGGCTCTGGGCCGAGCTCACCTTCCGCCAGCTCCACGCGCGGCTCTGCGGCCACTTCAGCACCCGCGCGGGGCCGCGGCTGCCGCTGGGCCGGGAGGGCGAGCACATCGAGAGCCACATCCGCCCGCGCAGCCCCCGCCGAGCCCGAGCGGCGGCCGCCGGGGCCCTGCTCCCGAGAGCGCTGCGAGGAGATGGTGGCGCTGGAGCGGGCCGAGGAGCGCATGGCCGAGCTGCAGCAGGAGAAGGGCAGCCTGCGGCAGCTGCTGGAGGACGTGCGGGCCGCCCTGCAGAGCAGCGATGCGTGGTGCCCGGCGCTGCGGCTGAGTCCGGGCCGCCTTCTGCACCGCGCTCCCGGCGGCGGCTCGGGTGGCCCCGAGCGCTTCAGGAGAGATGCTGCTCGCGGAAAGTCAGTGTTTAGAACCCCTCCACCTCCGGACTGAGGCCGAAGTTGCTCCTTCATCCTCGGTATTAACTTTCCAGTAAAGTTTAGTTACAAGGGAGGCTGATAGGAGAAATGTATGGCACCGGTGTGCCATGAAATATGTTTGTGATGAGCACTGTTCAAAGTGTAGGGGAGTTCAGCTTAACAAACCCACGTGTACAATGCTGCTGCTGCTTCTCCTGCACGTGCAGCCAGGATGTGCTGATAGCAGATGCTGGGTATGCACTGCTGCAGGGTTTTTCCTGAAGTAAGAAAGAACTTGGGGATCCTTCCCTGCACAAGCACGTGCAGTGCCTCAGTCATAAGTGCCTCAGAAATATCAGAAGTGTGTCTTCTTCAGAGTGTGGTCACAAGGGTTCAGAGTTGGAGCCAGTTCTGGGGGCAGGCTGATGAATAGACTGGGGCTCCTCTGCAGAGCCCCATTCTTTCTGGGGCTGCTTTCTGCTGGTTCTGCTGGACTGGCTCGAGTGAAACACACACCCAATTAACAGCAGTTAAATTACTCTGGCATGAAACAGTGGGGAACAGGCAGAGCAGTGAAGGGCAGCATGGACCAGTTGTTCTGGCTGGTCTGATGAGGTCTGGTTTGATACAGCACTCACAGAACTCTGCTCCACCTGTGACACTTCCACTTGCAGTAGATGACTGTTCCTCTTCACAATATCCAGCAAGGCAGGTCAAAGACACTTTTACCATTTTCATCTTCAAAAGGAAGAAGAAATCAGCAGCAAACATGAAGTAACCAGTCAGAGGTCCCAGGAAGAAACAAAAGAACAAAGAGTGGTGGAAAAAAACAGGTGGAGCAGTGATCCTTATCTCTGTGGGAGATATCCTCTGCTAATGGGCCATCTGTTAAAACCAGGTGGGGCAGTGTTCTTTATCTTTTCCACAACCCATCCTTCCTCCAGGAAGATATCTTCTGTTAATGGGCCATTGAGTGCCACTGCATGACTGATAAAATTCCATCATCCCATTGGGAGATGCTCCAGCCAGGGGGAGGAGCCAATCCTTTCCTACCTAGATAAAATCTGAGATTTGGAACACCAAGGCAGCCCTTACCCACTGGTTTCCAGAGGACAAGAGCTACCAGACCTTTCTACAGCATCACTACTACAACAAGACCACTTCATCGGGACTGCTACCACCACCCTAACTAGCGGGGTGTCAGGTTGTATTCTGATTCTGTCAGTTGTTTTCTTTTGTACTATTGCATGAATTTATCTCTTTTCCTATCAAATTGTATTTCTGACTTGGAGTCTTTCACTGGTTTTGCTTTCGAATCAGCACAATTTTGGAGGGGATTTTGGCTGAAGCTTGTTATTTGGGGAGGTTTTGATCTGTGTGTTAATGTCTGGAGGATTTGAAGCAGGAATCTTGGTGTTTGGGAGGTTATTACAGACACAAGATGCTCAATGACTTCCAGAGATGAACTTGGGCAAGGAGAAACACCCAGTTTATGGAGCTCTCTTCTTGTTATTTCCCCCTAAACCAGGATTTGTCATTCCTCAGGTGTGCGGGGATGGAGGAGGCAGAAAAGCCGCGGAGATCCCTCAGGAGGAGGGGCTGCAAACCCAGCCCAGGGAGCTGCGAGGAGGAAAGACCCTCCCTGAGCCGGGGAGGCGGCCGAAGATCCAGGTAGAGCTCAGAGCTGGTGGAGAAGCCTCCTGGAGGGGAGAAGCCCCACAAGTGCTTGGAATGTGGGAAGGGTTTCAGCTGGAGCTCCAACCTGATCCGGCACCAGATGATCCACACTGGGGAAAAGCCCTATGAGTGTGGGAAATGTGGGAAGAGCTTCAGAGACAGCTCCAGCCTGCTCTGGCACCAGATGATCCACACAGGGGAACGGCCCTACACCTGCTTGGAATGTGGAAAGAGCTTTGGCAACAGCTCCAACCTGAGACAACACCAGCGGATCCACAGTGGGGAGAGGCCCTACAAGTGTCCCAAGTGTGGGAAGAGGTTTCAGACCAGTTCCAATCTCCTCCTACATGAGCGGATTCACACAGAGGAGAGGCCCTTCCGCTGCCCCGACTGCGGGAAGGGATTCAAGCAAAATGGCAACCTCACTGTCCACCGGCGCATCCACACTGGGGAGAGGCCCTACGAGTGTCCTGAGTGTGGGAAGAGCTTCTCACAGAGGTGTAACTTGACCCAACACCAACGGAGGCTCCACTAAGGGAAGCCCTGTGAGTGTCCCGAGTGTGGGAAGAGCTTCGTGCTCTGCTCCAGCTCCATCCCCCATGGGAGGATCGGTGTTGGATGATCCCCAATGACCCCCGTTGGGCAGAGCCCTGGTGATCCGTGTTTCTGGTTATCCCCGTTGGATAAGGGGAAGGGGTTGGAGAGATTTTTTTTCCTTGTGCCGCTGTGATTTGGTTGGTAATAAATTCCCTCGCTGTGCCCAGGCTGGCTCTGTTGTTCCCGTGCCGGTGCTCGGGGCGGGATCTCTCCTGTTCCTTCTCTCAACTCCCTGGCCTGTTCTCAGCCAATCAGAGAATGCAATGGAGAAGATTCAGCCAATGAGAGAGAGCAGCTGTGATGACTCACCGGTTGCCGGGCAGACCCGCAGCACCCAGTGTTCCCCACCTGGAGCCACCCTCCCCCCCAGTCACGATCCCCCCGCGGGGTCCCCCAAGTCCTCTCCCAGTCCCGCCCCACAATAAACGGGACGGGGCGAACTGGGAAACTGTCGGAGAAGGGAGACGCGGACACCAATTCGGTCATCAGCAAAGTCTCGTTTATTGATACGCAGAGTGGCGATTAAATACAGTGCTTAATTAGCTCATGCATAGTGCAAAATCTGAGCTCATCATTGGTCTAGCTGTGCGGCTTAGCTAAGCACTTCGGCATTCATGTTTTTCTCAATTCTGCGTGTCTTCCTTATCTCAAGGACACTGTATCCGTGAGACTGAGGCCCACTTTGCTAGCTTTACTAAGTTGATCTGACTATGGCCTTTTTCTTCCAGCTATTCCTGCACCAGGCTCTCTACACTTCCCCCGTTTTCTTTTTGAGCTAGAAGAGTGGCATGCCAAGCTTTGCTGACAGTCTTTTGAATAAAATTTTGTAAGCAAGTTATCAAGCAAGGTAGCAATAAAGCTAAGCACAAGAATATATCTAACACCATAATAGCATACTTAATAACGGTTTGAATCCATCCCCCAAGACCTAGGCTTTTTAACCACTCGTCAATGCCCCAACCATCTTCTTCTTTTAGGTTGTGTAATTTCTGCTGCGTGTTTTGTATCTTTTTGTGGATGGACTCAGAGTGGTTAGATAAATTCATGCAGCACATTCCCTTGAACTCCTTGCAACCATACTGGCAACCTTACTAGGCAGGTTTTAAAAGGATTTTGTACTCCCCCTAGGCTTAAGCAGATTGATTCTTGTCTTGTTATGTTAGTGAATGTTACCCATACGTTTTCCTGAGGTGCATGCTGCATTGGAAAAGATTTTGTGCGAGCAAAGTTAGCAAGCATAAGCAGTGTAATGATCATCATTTTGATTTCTTTGGCGGCCTATTCTTTTTACGCCCTGTATTGCTCCCTGTTATCTGCAGTTGTTTTACCTTTTCTATACTTTGATTTAATACCTCCTCTGGGTCTGTACTGGGCTTAATTGGTCCTACCTGAGGCCAAGGCAGGTGTGGGACTTTATGTCTGCATCTTGCAGCGATAATGTGCGAATTTGCATAGATGTGCTGCCTCTTAATCCAGTTGGTAAGTTCCCACCGGGCCCAAGCTAACAGGAGCTGTTCTGGTGTCTCGTATAGGTTTCGTACCTGGGCATATGGCACTCCTGCTTCTTTTTCTAGGGCCCGACCCCAATTTGAATTTCTTAGGTCGTCACTTTGACACCTCCAGCACCACAAATTAAACACTGTTCTCTGTTCCACCCACGAGCAGTCCCCACAGCCCCCGCACTTTAGGGCTACCCAGGCTTCACACCATGACCCCCCACACGCACAACAAGGACGGCTGCTGAGAGGCTGTTCTTTCTAGTACCCGTGTCTCCCGTGTTTTCTTTTGTAGCTGTGTGAGTGCACCGAGTAGGTGGTTGGCAGTACTCCAGATGGTAAGATCGATGGGCGAGGAGATATTTCGGCGGGAGACAAACCCCTCATCGATGTAGCGTATAATACCCTTGAGGGCTTCCTGTTGTTGCGGGGTTACGGTTACGGGTGTGGTTGGGTCAGTTCCTTTAAGTAGTGGCCTGTGGGAGTCTAGCAAGGAGTTGGGTATCCTAACAATCGGCTTGAGCCATTGTAGATCTCCTAGCAGTCGCTGTGCCTCATTTAGAGTGGTGATCTTTGTTGCAAGCTGGAGCTTCTGTGGCCGTACGATTTGGTCTGTGATAGACCACCCCAAGTACCTCCATGGTGTGGATCGCTGTATTTTTTCTTGAGCTATTATGAGGGATGCCTTTGCTAGGGTGCTTTGAATTTCCTGCATCTGAGTGTCTGTAAATGCTGATTCTTGAGCAAAGAGGATATCATCCATATAATGATAAATAATTGTGTTGGGCCACTGTATTCTCAATGGTTGTAGTGCGGCATCAACATACAGTTGGCACAGGGTAGGCGAGTTTTTCATTCCTTGTGGAAGAACAGTCCATTCATACCGTTTATCAGGTTCTTCTCTGTTTATTGCTGGTAGGGTGAACGCAAATCTTTTAGTATCTTGAGGGTGTAAGGCAATAGTGAAGAAGCAGTCCTTTAGATCAATGATTAGAAGAGGCCAATGCTGTGGGAGCATTGCTGGGTTGGGGAGGCCTGGCTGTAATGCCCCCATTGCCTCCATCTGATTATTTACTGCCCTTAAATCATGTAGAAGACGATATTTTCCTGACTTCTTTTTGATCACAAAAATTGGCGTGTTCCATGGGCTTGTTGAGAGTTTTAAATGTCCTTGTTGGAATTGATCTTTTACGAGTTGATGTGCTTGTATTAGACTTTCCCTTTTTAGAGGCCATTGCTTAACCATTACCGGTTCATTGGTAGTCCAGGTGATTGGGATTGGGAAAGTCCAAGCAATGGCAATTACCCCAAAGGGTGCTCGTTGGATAAAACGACCCCCATTTGAGCCAAAATGTCCCTTCCAATCAAGCAATGTACCGATGGTGGTAACGCAACTACGGACAACACAGTCACCAAATCTTGCCCATCTATAGTGACCCTTATTGGAGGAGTTTTTCTGGCAAGGGTGAATCCTCCGACGCCTGTCACGGTATCCGTAGTTTGCATTGATGGCCAGTTGTGGGGCCATTTTTCTGGTGAGACAATGCTGGTATCTGCCCCAGTGTCTAGGAGTCCTATCATTTCTATTGTCTCTCCTGCATAGGTTAGTTTCACCTTCTTTTTGGGTCTGGTATGGAGATCCATTGTGAGCATAGCAATACCTGATGATCCGAATCCTTGGTCTCCACGTGGGGTTTGTCTTTGTGGTTGAACACCCCGGCTCAACTGTGGAAGTGGAATAAATTGAGCAATACGCTGACCTGCCTCAATTGTCAGAGGAGGAAAAGGAGTATAAACCATTATTTGTATTTCTCCCGTGTAGTCTGCATCGATGACACCTGGCAGCACAAACAGTCCTACAATGGAGCTCGACAAGCGTCCCACTATTAGTCCTCCATAAGCTTGTCCTTTGATATTTATCGGGCTATAAACTCCAGTTGGGACTTTGACAGGGCGATCTGTTATCAAAGATGTTTTTACTGCGGCTGCCAGGTCGAGTCCCAGGCTCCCTGTTGTGGCTGGTTGTAGACAGGAGATGGCGCTGATGTCACGGCGGCTACTTGTGTTCGGGCGCGGCTGCCGGGCGCGCTTCGCTGGGAGTTTTCCGACTTGCGGCGACAAGCTGATGTGTTATGCGTGTTGTTCTGGCAGTTTTGGCACCATACTCCTGGGGCACGGCACTCACGTCGGAAGTGGCCTCTTGCTCCGCATCTGTAGCAGCGCGCTGAGGGAGGTCGGTGATCACTCGACGTGGCTGGGGCCGCTGTGGAAGCACGGAGAGGAGCAAGAGCGGCTAGCACCTGTGACTGTGTGGACTCGGCTTGTTTCTGTAGCCCTAAGCCTATTTCTTTTAGTGCATTAACTAAGAAAACCTGTGCCCCTGTCGGCTGTAAAGCCATCCTTTCCAATGCCTCTTCTATCGACCAATTGGCTCCTAAAGTTGATAATACCCTTTTTGTTGCCTCATTGCTATTCTGCAGCGCACATTGCTTTAGTAGCGCCCCTCTCATATACTCTGGGACTCCTGCCTTTTCAATAGCAGCAGCAGCCTTATCTACAAAGTCCCCAAAGGATTCATTTCTTCCCTGTTTTATCCCCATATACATGGGTATGCCTGAGCTATCTTTGACCCGACCGATGGCACTCCTTACTAGACGCATGGCTTCCCTAACCTTGTCGGGTCCCGAAATCATTTGAGCTTCTGTCCTGCGGTATTGACCCAATCCCATCAGTTCGTCTATGGTAATTCCAGCTAACGGATCTCCCGGGCCCCTCTGTACTGCAATTGACTCCTGAACAAGAGCTTGCCAGTGGGCGTTAAATAGCAACTGCTGATGTTGCGTGAAAATCAGTTTCACTATACTTCTCATATCATTTGGCAACAGCAGGTATGTATCGAACAAGAAATCTAGCATTTGCTTAGCTGGCTCACTCCGGAAACCAAACTGACTCACTGTCTGTCTTAGCTGGGCTAGCAGCTTCCAGTCGGGAGGCGAGTATGCTCCTACTTGGACGGCTTGTCCTTGCTGGTTTATTCCCTGTGTATACGTGACGGGGAAAGCCCAGGCTTTCGCTGCGTCAACAGCGCTCTCGTCCCCAGTCTCCAAGCCGTGTCTGGCTAGCATACTCCACGCCTCCCCCCGCCGTCTTGCCATCTCCTCCCACAGGTCGCTTTCCGCCCTAGGGACCGGAGCTGGCTCCACGGCGGGCTTAGGGGCGGTAGGCTTAGACCGGCAAGGGGATTTTTCGCCGCCGGTCTGGGGCCCTTCGCTGTCGGAAGGCGGGGTTACTCCGCCTTTTGCAATTGTCTCCGCCGCCGCGGCGGAATCCTCCTCAAGCTCTTTTAAGGGGGGTGCCGAGGGCCAAGCGCAGCTGGCCATGTCCGTCATTCCTGCCGCCTCCCCAGAGATAGGTATTTCTACTCTGGTCGTGCTGGGTGCTCGGGGCTCATTATCGCCATACTGAGCATTCCTTTTATATGCCTCTACTGCCTCCCGAGCCGCCCTTCTCTCTGCTTGCTGCTTTAGCAGCGCATTATGAACTACCCGCCAGATCTTTCCCAGCTTTTTTGCTGTTTTATCATCCTGTAATACCGCCTCCCACAGTGCATCCCCTAACTTACGCCACTCATTTAAATCATGCACGGTGTGAGGATTAGAGAATAAACCTTTAGCATAACCCCAGACTAACAACCCCGGTATATCCTTCCTGGGATTAATTTCTTTTAACCCTAACTTATCTATATGTGCTATAAATAAATCATATGCTGCTTGCCTGTCCATTTTTCGTCGTCAGCGCTGTTGCAACTCTCCGGCTTCGGCAGCACGTATGGCCCAGGACCACCTTTATGGCTCCTGGGGGTGTCTTCCCTACGTCGTTTGACACCGACCCGGTTGCAGCAGGCCCCAACTCTACTTCACCGACCGTGGCGCGTTCTCCCCCGTTTTCTGAAACCGTTTTCTTTTCAGCGACGGAGGCACGTCGGGGTTCACCAAATGTCGGAGAAGGGAGACGCGGACACCAATTCGGTCATCAGCAAAGTCTCGTTTATTGATACGCAGAGTGGCGATTAAATACAGTGCTTAATTAGCTCATGCATAGTGCAAAATCTGAGCTCATCATTGGTCTAGCTGTGCGGCTTAGCTAAGCACTTCGGCATTCATGTTTTTCTCAATTCTGCGTGTCTTCCTTATCTCAAGGACACTGTATCCGTGAGACTGAGGCCCACTTTGCTAGCTTTACTAAGTTGATCTGACTATGGCCTTTTTCTTCCAGCTATTCCTGCACCAGGCTCTCTACAGGAAACTTTACTGGGAACACTGGGAGCAGCCAGGCTGGGACAGAGTGACAGCAGGGCGGGGGGGAACACACGATCCCCCCTAAATCAGCGTGGGGACCGAGCGGGGGGTCCCTGCCTCACCCGAGGCCATGGGCAGGGTCTGCCGCCACTGCTGGGTCAGGAGTTCTGTGGGCAGAGAAAAGGGGGTAGCACCTGACTGGGGGCCCCATGGGGAGCGCACACGCTGCGGGGTCGGAACACGACCCCCGGGACCCTCCCCCCACCCTTCTTGCACAGGTAGAAGCCGAGCCCCAGCTCCAGGAAGACGAAACCCAACACGGAGCCCCCGATCCCCATCAGCACCTTGCTGCGGGCGGTGTCCGGCGGCATCTCTGGGGGTCCACAGGCGTCAAGACCTCCCAAAATCTCTCACAGACACCCCAAGCTACTCCAATCACCCTCCCAGTCACCTCTAACCCACCCAGGACTCCTTAAATCCTCCTCCCAATATCTTCCCAGCCTCTCCAGGACCCACCAACGCTCCTGCTTTCCATCTCAGCATCCCATAACCCCCTCTCAGTTGCCCCCCACCACCTCAGGACCCCCAAACCCTCTCCCAGTGCCTACCCAGTCTCACCAGGACTCACCAGAACTCCTCCCAGTCTCTTCCCATCACAGCCAACCTAATTCCAACCCTTGATTTCCAGATCCAGATCTTTCTCCATCCCCTCCAGGCTCACTCAAATCCCTCCCTGTTCCCCCCAGCTGATCCTAGTGTGTCCCCACTCTCTCCCAGTGTCCCCTAGTGTGTCCGTCTCACGGTGGCCCTCGAGCTCCCAGCCCGGCCCCAGCTGCCTGCTCTGCTCCATGGATTTCTACACTGCTGAGATCCAGGTGAGGTGGTTCCAGGGCCAGCAGGAGCTCTCAGGGCATGTGGTGGCCACCAGGACCAGGTCCCCAACAGGAGATGGCTGGTGTGGCACTGAGAGGGACTGGGAATGAAACTGGAGAGAGTGGAGGAACACTGGGAGAGAGTGGATTGGATTGGGGCAATGGGAGAGAGGGTGAAGGTCTGGGAGTGGACTGGGAATGGAATGGCTGGGGACTGAGAGGAATTGGGAGGGACGCTGGTGACACTGGGAGGGACCGTGAGGACACTGGAAGAGACTGGGATGGAGTGGGAGAGCCACTGGAGTCACTTGGGGTGAGGGGGCAGGAGGCCCCGGGGATGGGCACAAGAAGGGCTGACGTGTCTCGGGTGATTCCCAGGGAGGTTTTGAGGGGCTCCAGGGTCATTCCCAGGGCAGGGCCCGAGGGGACACGCTCTGCCCCACGCTCACCTCTGCACTCCACGAGGAACGGGCTGGACAACTCGTAGTTGTGCCGGCAGTGCCTGTCCACCACAGCCCGTCTGTACTCCATCCATTGCGGGTCGCTGTTCCAGTGCCTGGCAGCCTTGTCCCCAAAGGAGGTGTCCCCACGTGCAGCCCCACATCGCTGCCCAAGTGCAGGAACTGCTCCCGCTTGGAGATGTTCCTCTCCACGAACCTCAGCCGGTCGGTGCCGTGAATGAAGTGACACTCGGACTAAACCATCTCCTGGAACAGCGCTGTGTGTGCAGGACACAGGTCCGGGGGTGTCCCCCCAGCAGCCCCCCAGCAGCCCACAGTAGCCAAGAGCTCCGGGGCAACCCCGACTCCGCACCCCCAGTGCCCCACGGCTGCCATGGGACCCTTCATCCTGCAGTCCCAGTTCCTCTTTTCCACCCTTCTCTGTATTTTCCTCCCCCTTTCCCAACATTCCCCAGTCACCAGCCCCCCCCAACATCTGTTTGGGGATCCCACCTCCCCATTTCTTTTTCTCTCCCCACTGTTCCCACCATCCCACCACTTCCCGCCCCTCCCGCTCACCCGAGAGCTCCGTGCCCCCAGCCCGGGGGGCTCCCAGTGGCACCAGTAGGGCCCCAGCTGCCCCACACGCCCCATGGCCAGCGCCGGGCAGGGTCTGACACCTCCCCCCTGTTGGAACCCTGGAAACTGAGAGGTTTGGGCTTTCTGTGCTGACAGGCAGTGACCCCCAGGAAAATGCTGCTTTTGACCTGAGGCTGTGAAGAAGGTTTCCTGAACTGAGTGATAGAACTGGGATCACTGGTGTGTTGTTGGAATAGAAATGTGCAGTGTCACATAGTGGAAAATTAAAATTTGTGATTTTAGAATGTAGTAATATATATTAAACAAGATGGAGATTTTAGGGTGGAGGTTTCTTTCTTCTTCACTTTCTTCACGGGTATAGGTGGTACTTTTGTAATTAGATAGAAAATTCCACATTGCAGGTCACGGGTCATTGGTTCTTGGGCTATTATGGTGTCTTTTTTTAATTGGTCTCATTGGCCCTTAAAAGGCCTTGTAGAGAGAGGTACGTCGCCATTTTTAGCCTGTTGGCTAGAAGTGCTATTGAACTCACTGTAATATAGATAAGAATTAATAAACATCTGAGTCCGAACACGAAATACCATCTCTCGAGCATTTAATCTCGACTCTAGAAAAACAAAAAAGAAGATAAAACGTGATAGCCCCCACCTCAAATTCTCCTGGCGGGGGGCGCTGGGGGCGGGGCGCGGGTGGAGTCCAGGTGAGGAGCTCTGGGCGCTCTGGGACTGCCTGAGGAGTCATCAGCGCCGCCCGCTCTGATTGGCTCAATTATTTTGGTGCCTTCTCTGATTGGCTGAGGAGAGGCCCGGGAGTTGAGAGGAGGACCGGGAGAGATCCTGCCCCAGGCTAGCGGTGGAAGAACATCCAATTAACAAGGCATGCAGATCATTTCCCAGCGGTCCCCACACTCCTGTAGGAACTAAATGCACTGAGGATCTCACGAGGGTCACCAACTCTCTGGCGGCCAAATCCAGCCCTGCGCTCCCTGCGGGTGCGGGCACTGTGGGAAGGGCTCAGCTGCGGGTCAGATGGCCGGAGAGTGGCTTGGTGGTCACCTCGTGTGTGAGGCAGTGATGGGCTGGGGAGATGTGTGGACACCACATGATCAGAGAGCTGACTGGGTAAGGGGACACATCAACAGCGACACCGCAGTGACAGGCAGCCAATGCGGGCTTGTTTCACTAAAGTTTGGGTTAAGTTTCTGTTGGGGGTTGTTTTTATTTTTTTTTTTCCCCCGCCTAGTTCTCTGGATTTTTTTCCCATTGACATGCTAAGATGGCTAGTGATAGGGGGAGACTCCCTGACCCTTTTTGGAGTTTCTCTCGTAGGGCAGGGGGGATGGGGAGGGAAGAGGGAGAACACTGCAAAATCAGGGGCAGGTAAAGGAGAGGTGTGTGCAGCTGCTCGCTCTCTCGCTCGTTTGGCTCTGAGAAGGACGGCTACTGGAAAACCTCGCCCTGCCATCCCAACGCCGGGAGCTTGGCTGTGGGACCCTGCACTCTCCTGGTCGGACACTCTCCCACTTCAGCCTGCCACCTCCACACAACCTATTGGAGCACTGGGACTGACACTGCCTCCAAGGATCCATGAGCAGAGTCTTTCCTCCACCCTTCCCACCCAGGACACAGCCGCCATCACCCCCAGCACTCCTGCAGCCACACGGGATCACCGCATCTGCCCCTGCCCACCGGGAGCCGGCTGGCACTGACTGCCAACTTGGACAGAAACTGCAGCAGAGGGGAAAGGTGTCCACAACCAGAAAAACTGTTACTGGGTTCCCGTCTTCTATTTATTGTTAATTACTTAGTTGTTGTTGTTTTGTTTGCCTTGTTATATATATGTATATATACTAGTAAAGAACTCTTATTCCTATTCCCATATGTTTGCCTGAAAGCCCCATAATTCCAAAAGTATACTAATTCAGAGGGAGGGATTTATTAGCTCAATTTCGAGGGAAGGCCCTGCTTTTCTCCAGCACACACCTGTCCTTTTTCAAACCAGGACAGATTTTTGGCACCCAACATGGCCCCTTTCCCTATGGGAGTGGCTTTTAATGAGTGTGAGAGAGAGGTTTGTCCACAGAGAGAGAATGCAGGAGCACCATCATAGAATGTGCTGGAAGACCCTTAAGGAAGGGATCCAAGAGCTGAGAGAAGTGGCAGTGCTGGAGGTGCTCTTTGGGAGGGATGGACAGCATGACAATGACCCTGACAAGGTCAGGTGCACAGAGCAGATGTTGTGGAACCTGGCAAACCTGGGGCCATCTCAATACACCACCTTTATTGCAATGGTTAGTGCTGAAAGCAGCCGAGAAACAGTGGGTTCTGTCACCAACAAACTTAGAAATTAGGAGAATATGATCAATGGCCGATGCAGGCTCGTGTCTCTGCTGTGATTAAGGAACACAAAGAGAAGTTTAAAGAGGAGATGAGGGAAGAGATGAGGAAGATCAGTGCAGCACCAGTGCGAGTCACAGGCCCCAAAGTCAGAGCCCAATGTCCCCCAGCTAGGGAGAGGGTACACTCCACGAGCTGACCTGTGTTTCTTTCTGCGTGGCCATGGGGAAGACATGAGAAGGTGGGATGGGAAACCCACTTCTGTCCTGGCAGCACGGGTGCATCAGCTCAGGGGGGGAAACACAAACTGAGGGAGCTCTGATAAAGTGAAGGTAGCCTCAGCCTCCCATGACCGAGGTGCAGGGTATTACAGAAGGGAGGATGATGTGTCAGATCCCCTTGAAGGAACCTCCAGCATGTATCCCCAGGAAAGAAAAAATAACCAGGGCTAGAGGGGCCCTGCCTCTAGCCAGAGAGAGGGACGGGAAAACCGGGTCTTTTGGATGGTGTGGATCCAATGTCCTGGCACGTCAGAGCCACAGAAATATAGAGTGTTAGTTGATCCTGATGCACAGAGTACCCTAATGCCATTGGGACATGTGGGGACAGATCCTGAGTCCATTGCTGCGGTGATTGCAGGAATTGACTCTGCTGGAGGCTGAGGTGAGCCTGACTGGGAAGGAGTGGCAGAAACATCCAAATTTGACCAGCCACTTCCCTGGTGGACGTTGCCCATGGTGTCTCTGCTGCAGCTCTTGCTGCTTTGTCCAGTCCATGGCTCTGGGCCCCTTCTCTTTCTTCTCTGGAAAATCACATTCCTGTATCTCCATCTGCTTCGTCTTTTTGTAAGAATCTTCTATTTACAAGGGTCCCCAGAAGGTTCTTCTATTTACAAGGTCTGGACCTCCACAGCTCTCGACTGCTGGCAGCTCTTCCCAGTCACCTTCCCCCACTGGGGTTCCAACTCCACCACTATCCCCACAGCTGGGCTATTGCCTATCACATCGGGGTCACCACTCATTGCAGTTGAGACAGAGCAAAGACAAAAAACTCCATGTTTGTGCAACAAAAACCAACTTTTATTGAGGGCTGTTCTCCCTATATAGCCTTTGAAGTCTGCACGGTTAGCTCAGCTTGGCTAAATTAGTTGTCACCTTGCTAAGTGGCCAGTGGCTGCCCATGTCCCAAATGGCCTAGACCTGCTCCCCAACAGCTCAGACTGCTCAAGTTATATCATTACAGTAGTTATATTATTATTTACATTATAAAATTACAATCGGGATTAGTTATAACTGGAAGGCCTCCAGGCCAGCTGTTAGCTACTACAGGTTTAGTGCTGGCCAAATCTTCCACTAGAATTATTTACTCATTTCCTGATGTGAGATAGGATTAGGAGGAAGGCAAAGCCGGCTCAAGCTTTAAAGGGTATAAAGAAAGAACTTTATTAACAGAACTAAAAGAATTACAAGAATCAGAATAAAACCTTCAGAACACTTCTCTGTAAGGCTTTTTCTCGGCCCAAAACAGGGTCTTTCACCCTTCCTCCGGTCTAGCTCAGGTGTTAGGGTGAAATTCCCCTGGGCCCTAGCCACAGAGACGTAGTTAAGATATCAAAAGAGGCTCTTTCCCCTAATAAAGTTACAGGTTTATTTCTCGTGGGTAGTGAGTGAAAAGGGAAGGGAAAAGAGCGGGGGAAGAGAGAGAAAAGAGGGGGAAGGACAGGGTAAAAGCGTGGGGGGGGAAAAGAGAACAGGGGAAGAGAAAAAGCACGGGGGAAGAGAGTGGGGGGAAAAAGAGAAAGAGCACGGGGGAAGAGAGAGATGCGGGATAAGAGAGCAAGGTCAGTGGGTCCTGACCTTTTCTAGGGTCTGGAAAGGGGGGGCGGGGAGAAATTGGATCCCAGCCAGCTCTGTGTGGCCAGGAGGGGAGAGGGACCAAGATACAGGGCACAGCAGGGGTCATGGAATGTACCATTTACAATGTATCTAGGAAACGCAACATCTCCCCGTTTTTTGTTTAACAAAGTTGAAAGAAGGATATTGGTATCATTCAAATTACGATTTTGCCCACCACTTGTAGCTGGCGGGAGGGTTAGATTGTTTCAAGTCCTTCATTTCTATGTGATTGACTACTGAGGTAGAGGGAATGAGACTATGAATAGCCTTGAAAACCAAGTGACGTAGGATCCCGAATGCCATTATTACAAGGAAAAGAATAACAAAAATTAACATAATTGTTTTGACTATAGATGTCCACCACCCTCTGAGTCCCCAGCCTTTGAACAGTCCATTGAACCAATCTTCAGATTCTTGCTTCACTTGTCCGATCAAGTTGTTCATGTTTCGGAGGGCAGCATGGACGTTAGGAGCTTTCGAGGTCAGGTCCATACAGTAAAGTCCTTCAAATTCCTGGCACTCATGTCCGTGCAGTAGCAAGAGAAAATCTATTTTCTTGTTGGAGCGTCTGTGCCAGGGTCACCCAGGTGTTCTGACGTGGCTGAGGGACGATCCATGCAGCTGCTAGACTGTTCAGTGTTAGCAGGAAGACAGCTTGGATGGGGTTCATCACGGGACTGAGAGAAGAGAAGGTTTTCTCTAGAAGGAAAAACAAACATTATAAAACCTATTAAAAGTCTCTATCTGCCGGAATGCCACCTTCTATGAGGATTTCTTTTCCTTTTTTCCGGCGGCGTCTTCTTTTTGAAGCCACTGCTACCTGCTCCTCGTTCTCCTCAGTCGGAGCAGGATGTCTGGGAACAAACGGTTTCACCCACTTTTGGGGAATCCACCGAGGGCCTGAGGGAGTGGATACACATGCATAGCCACGCCCCCAGGTAACAAGCTCATAGGGACCTTTGATTTCCCAGGTTTCTGGGTCCCTAATCAAAACTGGAGGATGCTGGGATAACTTGAATTGTTTGCTACTGTTAAAGTGACGTACCACAGGTGGACTCATGTTTTCAAATGAACAATTTAGGAAATTGATAGTAAACATGGCTTTGCAGAGCTTCTGCTGTGGAGACATCCACACAGTTGAACTGCTCTGTTTAGCCAAAACCTGTTTGAGTGTCTGATTGGCTCTCTCCACTATACCTTGGCCTGTGGGGGAGTGGGAGGTGCCAGTTTTATGTTCCACTCCCCACTGCTGGACGAATTCCAGGAACTCCTTGGACTTATACGCTGCGCCCTGATCAGTTTTGATTTCCTTAGGGATCCCCAACACTGAAAAGGCTTGCACTAGGTGTTGTTTGGCATGCATAGCCCTTTCTCCTGCATGGGCAGAGGCATAGACTGCACCTGAATATGTGTCAATGCTAACATGCACATATTTGAGGCGACCAAAACTAGGAATGTGTGTGATGTCTGTTTGCCATACCTCACAACTGCCAAGACCTCGGGGGTTTACCCCCATGCCTATTGAGGGCATGGTGTGCAGCTGACAGTTGGGACAGGTGGCCACAATGGCTCGAGCCTGACTCCGTGTTAGCTGGAACTGACGCATTAAACCTGGTGTATTCTGGTGATACTGCTGGTGGCTCAGCTTTGCCTGTTGGAAGATGTCAGGAAGGCGTGCTGGTTCTGCTGGGGTGGCTTGTTCTGCTGGGGTTGCAAGGCAGTCTGCCTGACGGTTCCCTTCTGCAATTTCGCCTGGCAAATCTGTGTGTGATCTCACATGCATCACATAGAACGGATGTTCTCTATGAGAAATCAAATAAATTAGTTTGGAAAGCAACCTGAAAAGTTGCTCATTTTCGATGTTTCTGAGCACTGCCTGCTCCGCCCTGGACACTATCCCCGCTACATAGGCTGAGTCTGTCACCAAGTTTATTGGCTCTGAGAACTTTTCAAAGGCTCTCACGACTGCTGCCAGTTCAGCTACCTGGGGTGACCCTTCCACAAACTCAACATCAGCTTCCCAATGCTGAGTCTGAGGATCTCTCCAAGTCATCACCGACTTGTGGGATGCCCCAGATGCATCTGTGAACACTGTGAGAGCTTTGAGTGGTCTCCTACTCCTCTTCTCACGAGGAATGAGGTGAAATTCCTCATTAAACAGCTTGTGAGACGGGGCATGGACTGATATTTGTCCTCTGTAGCTGTCCAGGGCTAATTGGAGACTGGCATTGCTCTGGAGCAAATGCTCAAACATCTCTTTAGTCAATTTTTCAGGAGAGTTCTTTCCCTCCTCAGACAGTTTAACAGGGAGGTGAATACATGTGAAGTCACAGCCAGCCAGTTCATACAGTCTCATCCTTGCTTTCCGAATCAGTTGTGCTATTAACTCCTGTGGCTTAGTGATAGTTTTGGATCTCTGGTGGGAGAGGAAGACCCACTCTATGATTAAGAGTGACTCTCTCTGCTCCTTGATCCATTGGAATATTAACCCGTGTAAGTGTGGCAGTTTTCCTAGGATAATGAATTTGAAGGGCAGCTCGGGCTGGTAACGGTGAGCTTGCCTCTCTCCTAAGGTCTTTTGTACCTTTTCAATTGCAGTCTTTGCCTCTGGGGTCAGTTCCCTGGGAGAAAGCAGCTCTCTGTCCCCTTTCAATAAATTGAAGAGAGGTTCTAGGTCCTCATTAGTGAGGCCTAGCCAGGGCCTAACCCAATTCAATGACCCACACAGGGAATGGAGATCTGCTAAGGTTTTTGGATTACAATTAATTTCCAATTTCTGCGGAACAATGGTCCGTGCAGTGATTTCCAGGCCCAGGTACTTCCAAGGTGGCATCCTTTGGACTTTGTCCTCCTGCAATTCAAATCCAGCAGAGGTTAAAACTTTAACCACTAGGTCAAGTGTGTCCTGGAGTAGAGAGTTATCGGGTGCACACACTAGCACATCATCCATGTAATGAAGGATGATGGCCTCCCCTCTCTGGGCACGCACCTGGGACAGCAATGAGGCCACATGCCACTGGCAGATGGAGGGACTACATTTCATTCCCTGTGGCAGAACTTTCCAGTGGTAACGCTTCATTGGGGCCTCTCGATTGATGGTAGGAACCGAGAAGGCAAACCGTGGGGCATCCTCTGGGTGTAGGGGTATATGGAAGAAACAATCCTTGATGTCTAGAACAGCCAATTGCCAATCTCTGGGAAGCATTGTTGGAGAAGGCATTCCAGGTTGGAGAGACCCCATGTCTTCAATTACTTTGTTTATTTCCCGGAGGTCGTGGAGCAGCCTCCACTTGTCTTTCCCTGGTTTCTTTACCACAAAAATCGGGAAATTCCACGCACTTGTGGTCTCTTCTATGTGGCCTTTAGCCAATTGTTCCTCCACAAGCTCCTCAAGCGCCTTGAGCTTTTCCTTACTCATGGGCCACTGTGCTACCCACTTTGGGGTATCATCTAGCCATTTCAACTTTTGGGTAGGGCGCCCCACAGTGGCCGCTTCTAAAAATCCCGAGGAGTTTTAGGGATAATTAATTTTACCCCCCACTGCGACATGGTGTCTCTCCCCCATAGAGGGCATTTATAATCTGTAACAAATGGACGGATGCTAGCCAATTTTCCATCCGGCCCCTCAATTTGTACGATGCTTTTTGATATTTTTGCCAATTTTACTCCTCCTACACCCTGGATTCTGCCTGCCACAGGCTGAAGTTCCCAATGTGACGGCCACATCCTCTCGGGTATGATAGTCACATCAGCACCCGTGTCCAGTACCCCCTCCACATGGAGGTGATCTGATCCACGGGTTAGGTTGCATGCCAGAGAGGGCTTGTCCTCACCCACCACTTCTGCCCAGTAGACTTCAGGTGATTTTCCATCTACTGGGACCTCCTGTGGAACAGGAATGGCCTGGGCAAGGATTTGTCCCTCAGCCAGGTAATATGGTGGTAGAGGACATCGTGCCAAGAGAATGAGGCTAGTTATGCTTCCCTTGATGGTCATGGGAACCACCTCAATCTCTAGGGGTGTGTGTGCTGTGTCACCGACAACAAAGTACTCACTGTCCAGTTTCATGTGGTTTAACGTCACGTCCTGTGTACTGTTAGGTAAGTCCACTGTTATGACTGTCCAATCAAGTGACCTGAAATGAAAACCTCTGGTAGTCACAAGCCTAAAACGGCCTAGTGGCTTCCAAACCTTGTTAACTGAACATTTGATATTTTCATTGACATACATCCCCACACCCTCTATCCCATCCTCCCCCTTTTTGTTTATGAAGAGAGAGTCTTTTGCCAGTGTGGAGCCCGCAGTATTTATAGCCGAGCGCGCTATGGTGTTAATGGCGGGTACGCGCTGTAAAGTTAGTTTTTTTGTTTGTTGGTTTTCTTTTGTTTCTGGTTGTGTGGACAGTCCCTGGCGAAGTGTCCTGGCTGCTTGCACTGGAAGCAGATGATGTGCTGCAGTTGCTCTGGTGACACTGGTTGCTTCTTGGCTTCTGGTGTCACAGCTGCCACGGTCCTTGGGTGTGCCAGTCCTGGATTTCTTTCATGTCCACTGAACAGTTCTGCTTTTCTGGCGCAGGCTTCAATCATCTGTGTTAGGCTAGGTGCTGGCTCCAGGGGAAGGCCAAGGATAACCCTACGGCAGGTTTCATTAGCATTCCTCTGAGCCATTTCTTTAATTAATTCAGCTTGTAATACTGGATCAGACACTTGTCTTTCTACTTGCATACGAAGGCGGTCCACAAACTGTAAGAAACTCTCAGAGGTAAACTGTTTAATGTTAATATAACTGCCTTTAGTATCTATTGTTGGTAATTGATTAAAGGCTTTTTCTGCAACATTGCATATCTTATCTAAGACAGACTTAGATAGTACTCTAGTTTGGTTTTCAGGGCAATGCCAATCTTTTTCCCCACATAGGTGTTCATATGTGATATCATTATTATCAGCATCCTTTGCATTATCTGAGCTTTTTAAAAGCTCTTGTAAAAGCACTTTTAAAGATCTTTTCCATAGGCTTTCCCATAGATCATATTCGGAAGGAGTTAACAGACACCGGAAAAGCTCTTTGATATCATGTGGAACCAGTTTGTTTGAATTAAAAGTGGCTCTCATTATGCCTTTAAAGATTTCACTATTCCTACCAAATTCTCTTTGCACTTTACAAATTTCTTTTTTATCTTGATAGGACAAAGGCTGATAACTTCTTTTTCCATTTCTCTTACCAAGATAAACTACAGGAGCAACTGATGGTACATACTCTTTCTCCTGGTGCTGACTTTCAGGTTTGGGCATCCCCCCCCCACCGGGCCCAGGAGGCTGCCCACCTCCCCCCACCACGGGGGCACCATCCATCCCCCAGGGGCTGTGGGCTGATCCCTCCCCACCCCCACCCCCTCCGGCAGGGAACCCAGCAGGGGCTACATTGACCTCCCCCACCCTGCAGCAGCTTGGAGGGAAGGAATGTGAAACCGGAGAGGGGGAGGGGTGGTGGAATTCAGGATTGCAACACCTGTGGGCGGGGTCACCAGGTACCAGGCAGGACAGGGTCTTGGAGGGGGGAGGGGGCGGTGGAGCCGAGGGCAGGGAGGAGTTATGGGAGGGGACAGGCTTAGGGGCAGGGACCAGAGGGTAAAGGGGGTTGGGGGATGGAGGAGGAGACACGTGGCTGTCACCATATCGGCCCTCCCCCACTCCCTGAACCGCATGTCCAATGCTATCTGGGACCCCAACCTGTCCAGATACGGCCACGTGTTCGTGGCCTGGGGGGGAAGGGAACAAGGAAGGAGAGCTGATAATTTTAGAAAAATCGTCAGAACGGGGATACTGGGGAGGATTTGGGGTTTGAGCACAGTTACAGCCGTGCTGAGCATGCTGTATTTCCAAGGGAGACCCTGGGGTGCTTTCCGGTTTATGGTTATAGGGATTTTTGGAAAGGGAAGGTGAGCTTGAATCATTTTGCTGCTTCTGTCTGTTGTTTTCTGTCTGAATTAAAACTTTCCGAATTTGTAAGAATATCGGAAGGAATACAGAGGCAGTTTTATCTCCATTTTCTACTTTTGAAGTCAATAAATTCCCTATTTCATCCCAAAATGAAATCGAATTTACATTTTGCAATTCAAGGTCCGATATTTCAACAGACAGCCAGCTAGCAAAACGAGCTAGTTTTTTATTAGATATTAAAACATTTCCTGAACTTAGTATTTCTTTGAGTTGTTTTGTTATACTCTTTTGTAAAGCAGATTGCTGTATCCCCATAGTGTTAGCAATTTGCACTATATCTAGCCCACTACCGTTAAAACACAGGAAAGGAGTTAGTTGTTAAGACGTACACCACGGTTTTCAGGCTTTACTAGATGCGGAACCGATGTTAATTTCGCCGTTTTTTGTCAGCAAAACCTATGTGTGGCGCCCGCGCCGCTATAGGAACCGCCCCCGCGCCGCAACAACCCGTAAAAACCGCAAAAACGGAAAAAAACCCCCCTGTGCCGCAGCTTTGAAACCGATCAAAGCTGCCTGCCTGCTGCGCCGCGCCTGGGGTGGCCGCGTCCAGCCCCCCCCAGCCCCCGCGCTGCACCACGTGGCCGAGGGCTTCCAAGCCCCGCGCACGCTGCAAACACACCCGCGCCTTCTGTCCTTCCGAGGACGGCTCCGGGCCGGCAAAATGCCACCGGTGAAACGTCCCCGCGGAGCTCCGGGAACCACCCGCCGGAAAGGGACGCTTAACTCACCTTTTCTCTTGCAGGCAGACACGTCTGTGTACACGGTAGTGGATCTACGTCCTGAACCGACCTGTCTGGGACAGACAGGCTGCCGGTTCGTGCTGAAAAGTCTTCGAACTGCAGAAAATGCAGCTTAAAGAAATTTTAGCTAGTTGATCAGCTCCTATGCTGGTGGAATCCCGAAATTAGGGATCACAGCGAAACGTGGGTGCTTTAAAGAAACACGCACGTGGGGCGCCAACTGTTAGGGCTTCTTCCCGGCCTATAACAGAGTCTCTCACCTTCCACCGGTCTAGCTCAGGTGTTGGGATGATATTCCTCTGGGCCTTAGCCACAAAGACGTAGATAAGATATCAAAAGAGGCTCTTTCCCCTGATAAAGTTACAGGTTTATTTCTCGTGGGTAGTGAGTGAAAAGGGAAGGGAAAAGAGAGGGGGGAAAAAAGAGAGAACGGGAAAAGAGTGGGGAAAAAAGTGCGGGAAAGAGTGGGGGGAAAAGAGAGTGCGGGAAAAGAGAGAGTGGGAAAAAGAGAACGGGGCAAGAGAGGGGAAAAATGCGGGAAAGAGTGCGGGAAAGAGTGCAGGAAAGAGAGTGCGGGAAAGAGAGCGAGGTCAGCGGGTCCTGACCTTTTCTAGGGTCTGGAAAGGGGGGGTGGGGAGAAATTGGATCCCAGCCAGCTCTGTGTGGCCAGGAGGGGAGAGGGACCAAGATACAGGGCACAGCAGGGGTCACGGGATGTACCATTTACAATGTATCTAGGGAACGCAACACGAGGGTTTGCTGGCTCTGAGAGGCCCCTCAGAGGGAGACTGCTGGTCACAGCCCACGGTGGCCCAGGAGAGCTCAAAGGTCTCCTTTTGGATTTCTGCTGATAGGGTCACAAGAGAGTGGGCTCCAGTCATAACCATGTTTCATCCTGGCCGCAGTTTGGGTGGGACTTTATCTAGGAGTGGGGGAATGCATCCCCACACTGGAATCTCAGGGGTGCCCATGGCCGCTGGCCCGATGCCAGGCACCCACCAAAGCCACTCTGATCCTGCTCCTCCAGCTGCAAGGGAAGAGAAAGTTTAACCAGGAACTCCAGGATCAGATTAAGACAGGGAGAGCAAACACACAAAACAGCAAAACGGGTGTAACAGACACAGCCTGGGCACAGCGAGGGAATTTATTACAATCAAATCATAGCAACAGAAGGAAAAGAGAGAGAAATCTCTCCAACAACTTCCCCCCACCCAATGGGGTTCACCAGGACCACGGATCACCAGGACTCTGCCCAACGGGGGTCACTGCGGATCATCCAACACCAATCCTCCCATGGGGGATGGAGCTGGAGCAGAGCACAAAGCTCTTCCCATACTTGGGGCACTCACAGGGCTTCCCTTAGTGGTGACTCCGTTGGTGTTTGGTCAAGTTAGAGCTCTGTGAGAAGCTCTTCCCACACTCAGGACACTCGTAGGGCCTCTCCCCAGTGTGGATGCGCCGGTGGACAGTGAGGTTGCCATGTTGCTTGAAGCCCTTCCCGCAGTCGGGGCAGCGGAAGGGCCTCTCCTCTGTGTGAATCCGCTCGTGTAGGAGGAGATTGGAGCTTCTCTGAAACCTCTTCCCACACTTGGGACACTCGTAGGGCCTCTCCCCACTGTGGATGCGCTGGTGGCATCTCAGGGAGGACATCCACCCAAAACTCTTCCCACATTCCAAGCAGGTGTAGGGCCGTTCCCCTGTGTGGATCACCTGGTGCTGGATCAGGGTGGAGCTGTTGCTGAAGCTCTTGCTGCATTCCCCACACTCGTAGGGCTTTTCCCCAGTGTGGATCATCTGATGCTGGATCAGCCTGCACTTGTAGCTGAAACCCTTCCCACATTCCGAGCACTCGTGGGGCTTCTCCCCTCCAGGAGGCTTCTCCACCAGTTCTGAGCTCTGCCTGGATCTCCGGCCGCCTTCCCGGCTCAGGGAGGGTCTTTCCTCCTCACAGCTCCCTGGGCTGGGTTTGCAGCCCCTCCTCGTGAGAGATCTCCGGGGCTTTTCTGCCTCCTCCATCCCTGCACACCTGAGGAATGAAAATTCCTGGTTTAGGGGGAAATAACAAGAAGACAGCTCCATAAACTGGGTGTTCCTCCTTGCCCAAGTTCATCTCTGGTAGTCATTGAGCATCTTGTGTCTCTAATAACCTCCCAAACACCAAGATTCCTGCCCAAAATCCTCCAAACTTTAACACACGGATGAAAAACTCCCCAAATATCAAGCTTCAGCCAAAATCCCCTCCAGACATGTGCTGGTTTGAAAGCAAAACCAATGAGAGAATCAGTCAGAAATACAATTCTATAGGAAAAAAGATAAGAGAAAAAAAAATACATGCAATAGTACAAAAGAAAACAACTGACAGAATCAGAATACAACCTGACACCCCGCTAGTTAGGGTGGTGGTAGCAGTCCAGATGAAGTGGTCTTGTTGTAGTAGTGATGCTGTAGAAAGGTCTGGTAGCTCTTGTCCTCTGGAAACCAGTGGGTAAGGGCTGCCTCGGTGTTCCAAATCTCAGATTTTATCCAGGTAGGAAAGGCTTGGCTCCTCCCCCTGGCTGGAGCATCTCCCAATGGAATTTTATCAGTCATGCAGTGGCACTCAATGGCCCATTAACAGAAGATATCTTCCTGGAGGAAGGATGGGTTGTGGAAAAGATAAAGAATACTGCCCCACCTGGTTTTAACAGATGGCCCATTAGCAGAGGATATCTCCCACAGAGATAAGGATCACTGCTCCACCTGTTTTTATCCACCACTCTTTGTTCTTTTGTTTCTTCCCAGGTCCTCTGACTAGTTACTTCATGTTTGCTGCTGATTTCTTCTCCCTTTTGAAGATGAAAATGGTAAAAGTGTCTTTGACCTGCCTGGCTGGATATTGTAAAGAGGAACAGTCATCTACTGCAAGTGGAGCAGAGTTCTGTGAGTGCTGTATCAAACCAGACCTCGTCAGACCTGCCAGAACAACTGGTCCATGCTGCCCTTCACTGCTCTGCCTGTTTCCCACTGTTTCATGCCAGAGTAATTTAACTGCTGTTAATTGGGTGTGTGTTTCACTCGAGCCAGTCCAGCAGAACCAGCAGAAAGCAGCCCCAGAATGAATGGGGCTCTGCAGAGGAGCCCCAGACTATTCATCAGCCTGCCCGCAGAACTGGCTCCAACTCTGAACCCTTGTGACCACACTCTGAAGAAGACACACTTCTGATATTTCTGAGGCACTTATGACTGAGGCACTGCACGTGCTTGTGCAGGGAAGAATCCCAAAGTTCTTTCTTACTTCAGGAAAAACCCTGCAGCAGTGCATACCCAGCATCTGCTATCAGCACATCCTGGCTGCACGTGCAGGAGAAGCAGCAGCAGCATTGTACACGTGGGTTTGTTAAGCTGAACTCCCCTACACTTTGAACAGTGCTCATCACAAACATATTTAATGGCTCACCGATGCCATACATTTCTCCTAAAAGCCTCCCTTGTAACTAAACTTTGCTGGAAAGTTAATGCCGAGGATGAACGAGCAACTTCGGTCTCAGTCCGGAGGTGGAGGGGTTCTAAACACTGACTTTCCGAGAGCAGCATCTCTCCTGAAGCGCTCGGGGCCACCCGAGCCGCCGCCGGGAGCGCGGTGCAGAAGCCGGCCCGGACTCAGCCGCAGCGCCGGGCACCGCGCATCGCTGCTCTGCAGGGCGGCCCGCACGTCCTCCAGCAGCTGCCGCAGGCTGCCCTTCTCCTGCTGCAGCTCGGCCATGCGCTCCTCGGCCCGCTCCAGCGCCACCATCTCCTCGCAGCGCTCTCGGGAGCAGGGCCCCGGCGGCCGCCGCTCGGGCTCGGCGGGGGCTGCGCGGGCGGATGTGGCTCTCGATGTGCTCGCCCTCCCGGCCCAGCGGCAGCCGCGGCCCCGCGCGGGTGCTGAAGTGGCCGCAGAGCCGCGCGTGGAGCTGGCGGAAGGTGAGCTCGGCCCAGAGCCCGTCCCACAGCCCCGCGCACTCCTCGGGCTCCGCCGCCTCGTCCGGCGCCAGCGCCCGGCACAGCGTGCGGGACTCCTCGCCGGGGATGCGGCCCGGCCCGGCGCAGTCCCGCTGCTGGAAGATCTCCTGCAGGGACTGCTCCGGGCCGCTGGCCAGCACGACCATCTCGTTCTCCACGCCGCGCTCCAGCCCCTAGCGGTGGGCGAGGGCGCTGAGCAGCCACTGCGTGCGCCGGGCCGGCCGCCCGGAGGGGTCCCAGCCCTCAGGCGGCTCCATCGCGCCCGCCCGGCCCGCGGCGCTGCCCGAGCATCCTGAGCGCCGCCCGCCCGAGCGCTCGGCCCCGGCCCCGGCACGGAGCGCCCGGCTCGCCCTGCACGGAGCCGCGTCCGCCTTTGTCCGGCAGGAGCAGGGACTCGGGCAAAGCGGGCAGGTGCCGCCCTGCTCCCTTTGTCTGACAAGCCCGAGCCCCAAGTGTGGTTCTTATTTCTTAGCTAATTTCTCCCTGGTTTCTCTCTAACACAAGCAAGACAATAGCATCGCACAATCCAGTTTGACAAGTAAGGCTTGTGATAGAGGGAATGATTCCACTAAATAAAAAACCCAATGTGCTACAATGCCGCTCAGGCTTCCTCACTTCTGTAAATGCGGTGACTTCCTGGTGTTGGTGTGTGGGTGTTAAGAGGTCTGTGTTAGAGATGAGTAAGTGTTCAACTCGTTCAAACGAGCTGCCCAAAGCAGTGATTTTGGTCTCTCTTTGCTTGGGGAGCAGGACTGGGGTTGTTGAACACAGGCAGCAGCACGAGCAGGGCTCCTCCAGCAGCAGGGACACGCCAGGAGCCAGAGGGGACCGTGGCACCAGAGGGGACCGTGGCACCAGAGGGGACCGTGGCACCAGCCGTGCCCGAGGTCTGAACAGGCTGCCAAAGTCAGGCGGTGCTGACAGGCTGCGTTAACAGCCCAGGCAAGGCGTGGTGAGGAGCCAGGGCTGGGGGCCACCCAAGGAGTCCTGTCAAGAGCAAATCGTTCTAATATTCTCTCTAGGACAAAAAAGGAACAAACCAGTCCAGTTGATATGTGAGGAAAAAGAATTCAAGTTCGTTTAAAACTCTTCTTAATACAGGGTTGGGTTTCTTTTGAGTGAACTGATGCTAATAAATATTCGGTCCCATACGGTGGGGTTTCTCTGCAAATAGGCCTTGATGGGAAATTTCTGACCACCTTTAGTTTTGCTCTTTCTTCGGTTGAGCACCTGAGTAGCTTTGTTGAGGAATGGAGAATTGTTTGTAGCTCAGTATTTTCTCAGGACGAACCTTAAATTTTAGCACAGGAGGAAGGAAAGGCAAAGGTTTGAAAGCCTTCCCGTGCTGAAGTGACACACTTTGAGAGGAGTCTGTGAGGAGAAGTCCCCTCAGGCACTGCCAGGGCTGTTTGCCTCCTCTGCAGGCTCAGTATTCTGGGAGTTCCACAAGCCTCAGCTGCCACTGTATTTTCCTCTGAATATTTCTTGTCGTGCAGTACACAGGGAGAATATTTTGTGCTAGATTGTCCTCTGGGCTTTGAGGTGAATCTCAGTAATAGTGGTGATTTTCATGTCCAGATGTACTTTTTATAGATAATAAGGAAAAGGGAAGAGGTACCATGGAAAATTAGTTGCTCAAAATGTGAGTGGCCAACCACACCAAAAATTAAGTCTGAACTGAAGAATTTTTTTATTGCTTTCTCTCAAGAGGTGGGGTAAAACACGCAGTGCTAAAAATGTTCTTTGAAGAGATTCAGCCAGCACCCAGGTGTATGAAAATCAAAACAGCAAAGGATGAGGCAGGTCATGGGAAGCATTTTTAGCCTTTCCTGTTGAAGGCCCAACAGTATGAAAACTGCCTCTGGATGTTATCCATAGATACCATATGTTATTTGTAGAGAGGAGCAGATGCCCCAAGCTGTTGGTGGCCCTGACGAGCAGGGGATGTGTCTTAGGTCACAGATGTGACCAAAAGTATGTATTCTATCACCATATGTGGGACAGTGATCCTTATCTGTGTAGGAGATATCCTCTGCTAATGGGCCATCTGTTAAAACCAGGTGGGGCAGTGTTCTTTATCTTTTCCACAACCCATCCTTCCTCCAGGAAGATATCTTCTGTTAATGGGCCATTGAGTGCCACTGCATGACTGATAAAATTCCATCATCCCATTGGGAGATGCTCCAGCCAGGGGGAGGAGCCAAGCCTTTCCTACCTAGAGAAAATCTGAGATTTGGAACACCAAGGCAGCCCTTACCCACTGGTTTCTGGAGGAAAACTGGACCTTTCTGCATCATCATTAACCTTTGGAGGAAAACTGCACCCCTCTACAGGAGCACTGCTTCACCTGAACCACATCTGTCACTCCAGGAGGACTGCAGCTACCATTTAATGGGACTGCTACCAACAGCCTGACTGACAGAGTGTCAGGTTGTATTCTGACTAGGTCAGTGTTTTGGGTTTGTTCTTTGTAATACTGTATTTCTATTTTAATTTACCTGGTAAAGAACTGTTATCCCTATACCCATATCTTTGCCTAAGAGCCCCTTAATTTCAAAATTTTAATAATTTGGAGGGAGGGGGTTTACATTCTCCATTTCAAAGAGAGGCTTGTGCCTTTCTTAGCAGACCCCTGTCTTTCAAACCAAGACAGGAGGATTTGGGGTCTGAATCTTGGTGTTTGGGAGGTTATTACAGACACAAGATGCCCAAAGACTTCCAGAGATAACTTGGGTAAGGAGGAACACCCAGTCCATGGAGCTCTCTTGTTTTTTCCCCACACCAGGATTTTCTATTCCCAAGGTGTGGGCAGATGGAGGAGGAAGAAAAGCCCCAGAGATCCCACTCGAGGAGGGGCTGCACACCCAGCCCAGGGAGCTGCGAGGAGGAAAGACCCTCCCTGAGCCGGGAAGGCGGCCAGAGATGCAGGCAGAGCTCAGAGCTGGTGGAGAAGCCTCCTGGAGGGGAGAAGCCCCACAAGTGCTTGGAATGTGGGAAGGGTTTCAGCTGGAGCTCAGGGCTGATGCAACACCAGATGATCCACACTGGGGAAAAGCCCTACGAGTGTGGGAAATGCAGGAAGAGCTTCAGCACTATTTCCTATCTGATGCAGCACCAGGTGATCCACACAGGGGAACGGCCCTACACCTGCTTGGAATGTGGGAAGAGCTTTGGATGGAGCTCTGCCCTGAAATACCACCAGCGCATCCACACTGGGGAGAGGCCCTACGAGTGTCCCAAGTGTGGGAAGAGGTTTCAGAGAAGCTCCACTCTCATCAGACATGAGCGGATTCACACAGAGGAGAGCCCTTCCGCTGCCCCGACTGCGGGAAGGGATTCAAGCACAACTCCACCCTCACTGTCCACCGGCGCATCCACACTGGGGAGAGGCCCTACGAGTGTCCTGAGTGTGGGAAGAGCTTCTCAGACAACTCAGTCTTGACCCGACACCAACGGAGTCACCACTGAGGGAAGCCCTGTGAGTGCCCCGAGTGTGGGAAGAGCTTCGTGCTCTGCTCCAGCTCCATCCCCCATGGGAGGATCGGTGTTGGATGATCCCCAGTGACCCCCGTTGGGCAGAGCCCTGGTGATCCGTGGTCCTGGTGATCTGTGTTGGGAAGACACCTGGCTGGGGGGGGGGTCTCTGCATCATCCTGTCTCCCTGTGGGCACCTGGATGAACACAGGGGCAGGAACGTCCATCAGGGCTGAAACTGACATTGGGAATTCCTTAAGGAGAGCAGATTTGTTGACTTTGATCCCCAGAAAATCTGTGTTTCATCCTGTCTCCTGCTGGCATCCAGGAATACTGAACAGTCTTGGAGACCTTTTCCAACCTCACTGGTTCCAGGATTTTCATTTCCTGTTGTCCAAGGTTGTCTTTCATAGCCAAATGGTGATGAACTGAGGCAAAGACCAAGATTTTGGAGACAGTGGGGTAGAAAGTCCTCCAAAAAATGTTTTTCCCTCCCACTCACACATAGGACCTCAGCTCACACAGACACGGAAATCCTTTTCTTTTAGCCTCGATTTGCTTTTCATTTATTTTCATCCTTTTAAAACAACCAACACGGGTGAAAATAAAGACACTGAACTGAGACATGGGTGTGGATACGGAGGGACAAAGACATGGTGGGGCACAGACATGGAGAGTTGAATCATGGTTTTAAAGAGTTAAGATTTTTGCTAAGGGTAGAAGGAGTTTCCATGGCCCAGATGTAAGTTAGGTAGGTAATTACTTGATGCTTAGGCAAGAGCTAATTGGTATAATTATCTGCTATTATGAACTTAGGTATAGAAGAACATAAAATAATAAACCGTTATTTATGAAGCACGAGTCCTTGGATCATGCCAAAGGATCACAGAGACCTGATGAAGACTCTCCTGACTTCATCCATCGAGACCACTGACCCATGTCGAGAGCACCGACCCAATTCAAGAGAAGAACTGCGCACACGTGAAGGACGAATGGGCTCATTTTAATATGGGATGGGGATGGGAGGTGCTGGGGTTATGCACATGTATTGTATGTAAGATCTTGGGCAATAAATAGAGGGCAAAGAACCTTGTTCGGGGCGGTCACGCCTTTGGGAGGTGACTCCCGTGCCGGTGAATAAACACACCACTTTGTAACTTTAATTAGTTACAGCGCCTTTGTCCGTGATTATACCGGATTTTAATGATTCAGGGGGACAAACTGCGGTCACGTGGGGACACTGCAGGGACATTGTAGTGACCCAAAACAGGACAGGCGACATCAGGGTGGCCTCGTTGTCCCCAAGGCAAGGACACCAAGGTCCCCAGTGTCCCTCCACCAATGTCCCCAAGGCCACCACAATGTCCCCGAGGGCCTGGGCAGCTCTGGGGAATCCCTGTCGCCATGTCCCCCATGTTTCACCACCATGTCCTGGTGAACAGCATCCACCAAGGTCCCCAGGTGCCATGTCACCGTGTCCAGCCGCCCCTGGACATTGTGGTGACCTTGCTGGTGGCCGCGGTGGCCTCGGCACTGGTCCTGGCTGTTGCCACCCACTGGGCGCGGTCTCGCAGGCGCTGGGCCATGGCCCGGTGCTCACAGGCAATGGTGGCCAGGTGTCACCACAATGTTGCTGAGGCCTGCAGGGCCACCTGGCAGGACACGGCCACCATGCCCAGGGCCAGCAGCAGGTGACTGTCCTTGGCCACCCCCAGGGCAGAGCGCACTGAGTCCAGGGACACTGCGGGGACATGGGGACACCGCACAGGTGGCACCGGGGACACGGCAGCAGGGCAACCAGCACAGTGGCACCTGAACAGTGGCACCGGGGACACCCCAGAGCCACCAGCCCAGTGTCCCCAGGGCTGCCCCAGTGTCACCACCCCAGTGTCACCTGTTCAATCCCAGTGCCACCAGCCTGGTGTCCTCAACTCAGTTGCATCCCAGTGTCCTCAGCCCTGTCCCAGTGGCACCAGCCCAGTGGCACCAGGGCTACCAAGGTGTCACCAACCCAGTGTCCCCAGTTCCATCCCAGTGCCACCCGTTCTATTCCACTGTCACCAGCCCAGTGTCACCAACCCAGTGCCACCAAGCCACTCCCATCCCAGTGCCTCTAGTCCCATCCCAGTGTCACCACCCCATTGTCCCCATAGCAATGTCACCATCCCAGTGTCCCCCATGCCAGCCCAGTGTCCCCCATCCTGTTCCAGTGTTCTTGTCTCAGTGCTACCAGTTGTGTCCCAGTATGACCGCCCCATTGTCACCATACCAGTGTCACCAACCCAGTGCTACCAGTTCTGTCTGTCACCACCCAAGTGCCACCAGCCTGCTATCACTAACCCAGTTCCAGCCCAGTGTCCCCAGTCCTATCCCAGTGCCACCAGTCCTGTCCCAGTGCTCTTGTCCCAGTTCTCCCAGTTGTGTCCCCATGCCAGCCCAGTGCCACCCCGTCATTGACCCATACCAGTGTCACCAGCCCAGTTCCACCAGTCCTGTCCCAGTGCCACTAGCCCAGTGTTCCCAGTGCCAGCTCAGTGTCACCATCCCAGTGTCCCAAGTTCCATCCCAGTTCCCCCTGTTCTGTCCCAGTTTCATTAATGCAGTGTCACTGGTCCTGTCCCAGTGCCCCCAGTGCCATCCCAGTGTCACCACCCCAGTGTCACCAGTCCCTTCCTAATGTCCCCATCCCAACGTCCCCTCCCAGTGTTCCCAGTTCCATCCCAGTGTCCCCAGTGCCATCTCAGCGTCACCAGTGCCACCCATGGCACCACCCCAGTGTCCCCAGTTCAGTCTCAGTGTCCTCAGTCCTGTCCCAGTGTCACCAGCCCAGTGCTCCCAGTTCCATTCCAGTGTCCCTGTCCCATCCCAGTATCCCCCATCCTGTCCCAGTGTCCCTGTCCCAGTGCACCCAGTTGTGTCACAGTGTCACCAGTTCCATCCCAGTGCCACCAACTCATTTTCCCCATACCAATGTCACCATCTCAATGTCACCAAACCAGTTCCCTCCCAGTGCTCCAAGTGCCAGCCCAGTGTCCCCATCCTGGGACAGGGGAAGGTCTCTAGTGGTCCAAACTGGTCTGTACAGGTCTGTACTGGCCCATACTGCTCTATACTGGTCCATACTGCTCTATACTGGTTTATACAGGGTTTTACTCACACACAGCACCATCAGCCCTATGGCCAGCCCATGCCCAGCCTGGAGCTCAGCTCACCCAAACTGGTCTGTACTGGTCTGTACTGGTCTGTACTGGTCTGTACTGCTCTATACTGGTTTATACTGGTCCATACTGGTTTATAGTGGTCTATATGGGATTTTACTGGTCTGTACTGGTTTATACTGGTTTTTACTGACACACAGTATCATCAGCCCTATGGCCAGCCTGTGCCTGGCCCAGAGCCCAGTTCACCCAAACTAGTCTATACTGGTCCATACTAGTTTATACTGGTTTATACCGGTTTATACTGGTCCATACTGGTTTTTACTCACACACAGCAGCGCACAGCACCATCAGCCCCACGGCCAGCCTGTGCCCAGCCCATAGCCAGCTCTGGCACTGCTGTGCCCCTTCCTCCTCCCGCTCCAGCATCATCATCACTGCTGCCTCAGCCAGGACCCCTTGGTGCCGCAGCTCCTGCTCGTCCTCGTCCCCCAGGGTCCCCCGGGCCACCGCCGGGGCCACCTCGGCCTTTCTGGAGTCCTTCAGCTCTTCCAGGGCCACTTGGGCCTGATACAGCGTGACCTTGGCTTCAGCCAGTGCCGCGGGGACAGTGCTCGGTGTCCTCAAGGCCTTGGCCAGGGCCACCAAGGCCACCAGGGCCACCAGGGCCACCAGGGCTCGGCGCCACATGGTATCTGCCTGGCCCAGCTCGGGGGGGAGGGCAGGGGCGGACAGCTGGGGACAGGAAAGGGTGGTTAGGGGGTGGGGGAGGAGTTGGGGAGTTCTGGGGAGGGTTTGGGTGGGGTGTGGGTGGTTCCAAGTGAGAATTCTCAAGGATTTGGGGTTTCCCAGATGAGGCTCCAGGGGGTTTTGGAGTTCCCAGGTACCCAAATGAGATTTTTGGGGGGGATCCCAGGTGAGCATTCCCAAGGATTTGGGGTTTCCCATGTGAGAATTTCCAAGGATTTGGGGTTTCCCAGGTGAGGGTCCAGGGGGAGTTTTGGGGTTCTCAGTATGATAATTGATAAAAGATTCGTGTTAATCACAAAAGCATTGGGGTTTGTATAAACCAGAATACTAAGCTCTGAAGTGAAGCATGGACACTAGATAATGGAAATTATATGATAAAATAATTCTGTTTAAAATCACCTTGTTATATTATGTTGTATTATGTTACATTATATAATATGTTATGTTTTCCAAATGAGTTGTATCAGCTACCACCTTGCAAAATCAGACTTCCCAAAAAGCCCTTCCAGCCTTTGTCTAATCAATACTGCCTATCTCAAGGACCAGACTCCCAGAACTTCTCTGGTGGTTATCTACCAGGACCAGATGGCTATCTGTGACTGACTATCACCCAAAGGCTTTGTATAAGGATGTTTATTCAACCACCACTGCTTATGACAACAAAAATCCAAAAAATTATTGATTACAACGAGAACCCACAGTATAAGAAGAGGCTGCAAACCAAGGTTGAGTGGAGCGTGGAGTGGGCGGTGACCCCTCGCGTTCCCCAGCGCGCTGCTTGCTCTTTCTATATCAAATAAAGCAATCTAAATTTTGCTGAATATCGAGACTTTTGTCTCTCATTTATAACAATTTGGTGCCGAAACCCGGGACGTCCTTGGAGCCCTGAGAGGCGCTGCGATTTCGGGGAGGGGCCCCACTGCTGTGGCCCCGGTTCGTCAGTGATTCTCGGGACCCATCGACGTCCCGCACCATAGAGACTGAGCAAGGAAAATCTCCCCGGCAGACCGCGGCAAAATCACCTGTAATTCTCGTGCACGGAGAGCCAGACAGGAGCATCGGACTGTGAGTATCTGTGTGGTTTGGTGGGGATGACTGTGTGCTTGCCTGAATGAGACGTGGCCTTTGCTGCGAAGCGAGAGTGGAGTCCTTCTATCCGCGTTTCCAGCATCCCGCGAGGGACCTGGCCGGGGACCGGACGAAGCGAGTGAGCACAAAGGGAGAGACTGCTTTTCTTGTCCTAGCCCAGGTAGAGGCTGGGTCCTTCCCATCCTAGTCCAGGTAGAGGCAGGACCCGGGGATGGGGGAAGAGGGAAGAAAAGAAAAGCAGATTGCAACGCACCAGTCACGGAGGGAGAAGGGAAAAGCTGCTTTTCCCATCCCAGCCCAGGTAGAGGCGGGTTCCAGTCCATCCTGACCCAAGGAGAGGCAAGGACTCGGGCGGAACACATCGGGGAGTACAAACACCTCAAGATAGTCCCTTGAGGCAAAAATGGGACAAAGAGGGAGGAAGATTCTGAGTCCCAGGGACCCACGAAGAGGTTCAAATTCATTTGGTCCACAAGGAGACCAGGAAAATAAAGACAAGAAAAGTAGGTTACCAGAAATACCACCAGGCAGCCTTTGGGAGTAATATTAAAATGTTGGGACACAGGGGCGGTATACAGAGGAAAAAGTAAAGAAAAATTGATTCAATATTGCATGGTGGAATGAACCAAAGAAATGATCCATAAAGATAACCTATACTGGCCCATGTTCGGATCATTTGAGGGTTGGATTTGTCAGGCATTAAATACATATGTGGCTTGTAAAAAAACATTTAACAACGAGGAATGTGAGTATGCTGCCCTGTGGCCAAAACAGTCCAAGCCATCCTTGATATATACTTTAAAAGAAAAAGAGGATGAAGATAAAAAAGGTTACCTGGGAACCCCTTGACAATCTCCCACCTCCGTATAATACAGAAAATACAGGAGACCCCCCCATGCACCCACTTCTCCTCCTGGTACTCCCATAGCTCTGAGAACTCGCTCCAGTCAAAGGAATACCAGGAGAGATGGTATCACCAGAGAGGAGGGAGATAACGACACAAAGGCTCGCCTTTACCCCCTGAGGGAAGTGCCATTAGCAGGACAACAGGCTGGATTAATTGGATTTGTAAATGTTCCCTTGAACACAGGGGAAGTGAGGAACTTTAAAAAAGAAATGGGAAACTATTAGAAGATCCTATAGGGGTATCAGAGAGACTAGATCAATTCCTCGGACCAAGTATGTATACTTGGATGGAATTACAATCTATATTAAGTATCCTATTCACCACAGAAGAACGGGAAATGATCAGACAGGCTGGAATGAGGGTATGGGACCGGGAGCATCAGATAGGACCTAGGGGAGACCAGAAATGGCCATTAAATAATCCTAACTGGGATAACCAAAATGATGTCCATTGCCAGAATATGATGGACTTAAGATGGATACTCGTTAAAGGTGTCCGAGAATCAGTTCCTAAAGGACAAAATATTAATAAAGCCTTTAGTGAACAAAAACAAAAAAAAAAGGACGAATCCCCGACTGAGTGGTTGGAGCGGCTGAGGAAAAATCTCCAAATGTACTCCGGGATAGACCCTGACACACAAGTGGGTCAGGCACTCCTCAAAACCTAATTTGTTGCTCGATTATGGGGAGATATTAGAAAGAAATTAGAAAAGTTAGACGATTGGCAAGATCGGGGGTTACAAGAATTGCTAAGAGAAGCAAAAAGCAAAAGCTAAAATCTTTATAGCTGCAGTTCGTGAAACACAGAAAGAAACCCAGCAGAAAGGGGGAGGGAAACCACGAAAACCCCCACCGAAACAAGGAAATTAAGCAGGAAATTATTCACCAAGGCGAACCTGCTTTTACTGTAACAAGAAAGGTCAAATAAGGAAAAATTGTAAAGAACAGATACAGGATGAAAAAAAAAAGTTCCAGGAAGATGAATAGGGGTATCAGGGGCTGTATGTATTGGGGACCATACCATCTAAAGAGCCCTTGATAAAATTAAGGATCGGTCCCCAGGGAGAGGAGGTGGAATTTTAGTAGATACAGAAACCGAAAAATCCGCAATTAAACACCTACCAAAAGGCTGTAAACCTAGTAGAGAGTGGTTGGGGCAAAAGGTGAACCATTTCGGGTCCATATTATTAAAAATGTGCAAATTGAGACCCAGAACAAAATTGAATTAAAAGATCTGCTGTTACTGCCAGAGGCAGAAAATAATTCATTGGGGAGAGATTTAATAATAGCATTGGACTTGAAAATTGAAGTATCCCAAGGGCAGCTTAAAACTTTTGCTTTAACCCAAAAGGATGAGGAGCAAATATGTCCTGAGGTGTGGTACACCCCTGGGGAAATAGGGAAGTTAAAAATGAAACCTATCAAAGTGAAAATCACTGATCCCGATTTACCTATCCGAGTTCATCAATATCCAATATCACTGGAAGGGAGACGGGGCCTTAAGCCTCTCATAGAAAACCTTTTTCAACAGGGGGCTTTGGAACCATGTATGTCCCCACATAATACTCCTATTCTGCCTGTCAGAAAGACAGACGGGAATTACAGATTGGTACAGGATTTGAGGGCTATAAATCAGCGAACTGTTACCAAATTTCCTGTAGTGGCAAACCCTTACACTCTCTTAAACCAGTTGTCCCCTGACTACACTTGGTATAGTGTAATAGATCTAAAAGATGCCTTCTGGGCATGCCCATTAGAGGAAAGTAGCAGAGATTGCTTTGCCTTTGAATGGGAAGATCCTGATAAGGGCAGGAAACAACAACTGCCTTGGACAGTATTGCCTCAGGGCTTGACAGAATCCCCTAATCTCTTTGGACAAGCCCTAGAAGAATTAATGCAATCTTTTAAGTCACCAGACCTTACAATATTGTTACAATATGTAGATGATCTATTAATAGCAGGAAAAGACGAGAAATCTACAAGAAATGGGACTATAAAACTTTTAAACTTTTTGGGACAGCAGGGATTGAAGGTATCCAAAGCCAAATTACATTTCAGAGAACCAGAAGTAAAATATTTGGGACATTGGCTAAGTAAAGGGAAAAAGAAATTGGATCCTAATAGAATCTCTGGAATTTTAAGTCTGGGACCTCCAAAAACCAAAAAAGAAGTGAGGACAATTTTGGGATTGCTGGGATATTGTCGCCAATGGATAGAGGGATTTAGTGAGAAAGTAAAATTTCTATATGAAAAGCTTACCACTAATCGCCTAAAATGGACAGAAGAGGATGATAAAAGTTTTGAAAAGGTCAAACATGCTTTAATTCAAGCCCCTGTACTCAGTCTCCCAGATTTGGAGAGACCATTTCAGTTATTTGTAAACACCTCTGATCAAACAGCATATGGGGTACTCACCCAGGAATGGGCAGGCAGTCGAAAGCCAGTGGGATTTTATTCTAAACTGCTCGACCCTGTCAGTCGGGGTTGGCCCACATGCCTCCAGGCCCCAGTGGCCACAGCACTTTTAATTGAAGAAGCCCGAAAAATTACCTTTGGGGCGACCCTAGTGGTCCACACCCCTCATAACGTAAGGGGAATTCTGAATCAAAAAGCTGAGAAATGGTTAACTGATGCCCGAATATTAAAATATGAAGCTATTCTAATCACTTCCCCAGATTTGGAGCTAAAAACAACAACACCTCAATTCCTGTATTGGGAACCAGGAGAAAATTTAGAATGTGATTGTGAGGACATTAGTCCTCAGGAAAAACAAACAATAAAGAAATTAAGGGCATGTCTTGGTTTGAAAGACAGGTATGGTCTAAGGAAAGGCAGGAGCCCCTTTTCTGCGATGCAGAGTGCAACCCCCCTCCCTTTTAATTATTTTAGGTCCAATTCAGACACCTTCAGGCAGGAGATATGGGGATGAGAATAACAGTTCTTTACTGGTATTTAACAAAGCAGAAAAAACAACAACAGCTATAAAAATTGGCAACAGAAACAGTCTAGCTCCGCTCCAGTCCCTTCTGGCTGCAGGCCGTCTCCCTGTGCTGTTACCGGTGCTGGGGGCAGGGCAGGTCCCGCGCAGTTGAAGAGGGCTGGGTGATGGCGGCCGCGGCCCAGGGGACAGAGGGGATGGGGAAAGTGACTCCCCCCTCACGGTGTCGGTCGTGGTGCTCAGCAGAGTGTCCGGAGGTAGTAGGGTGAGCTGGGAGAGCCGCGGAGCGATGTCCAAAGGCAGGGAGCGTGGATCTCAGCGCTGGGATGGCAGGGGAAGATGCCAGAGCAGAGCCCAGGTTGTCTTCCCACTCCAGGAGCCAAGCGAGAGAGCGAGCCCAGCTCCAGACCCCCCTATCCCACCTTTCCTTTTCCGGTTCCCCCCCCCTCCCCCTCCAGCCACCCCCCTACGAGAGAACATTATCTGTCGTTTTAAGGTGTAGCCACAATTACTTAGCATAACAATGGGAGAAATTCCACAGAAAGAAAAGCGAAGCATTCAACCCCCAAAATTATCCACCCCTGAATTTCTCCCATACTAATATGCTATATCAAATTAAACTGTTACATTATATATACATACATGTAGTTAGAGACATAGGCACAGTACTATAGGTATTTCACCCTAAAACAAGGTCTCCTTGGGGTATGCATCTGGTCTCTCCATTCTTTTGCATCACCCACCAGGTGCAACCTGGTCCTTGAGCGAATACAACTCCATGGATGGGATTGTCTTTGCTGGAGGCAGGATTCACCCAAACAGTTTTTCCTAGCATACCTCTCATGTGTACCACTGGAACCTTATCTCCATTCGATATTCCCAAGGGCTCAGATTGGGCAGGGCCTGCTCGGTTAGTGGAACCTCGGGTGTTCACTAACCAGGTGGCCTTTGGTAGATTAATCTCCCAGTTCTTGAAAGTTCCCCCACCCAGTGCCTTCAAGGTGGTTTTAAGCAGGCCATTGCACCGTTCAACTTTCTCTGCAGCTGGTGCATGGTAGGGGATATGGTACACCCACTCAATGCCGTGTTCTCTAGCCCAGGTGTTTATAAGGCTGTTCTTGAAATGAGTCCCATTGTCTGACTCAATTCTCTCAGGGGTACCATGCCTCCAAAGAACTTGTTTTTCCAGGCCCAGGATGGTGTTCCGAGCAGTGGCATGAGGCACAGGGTAGGTCTCCAACCATCCAGTGGTGGCTTCCACCATGGTCAGTACATAGTGCTTGCCCTGGCGGGTTTGAGGCAGTGTGATGTAGTCAATCTGCCAGGCCTCTCCATACTTATATTTGGACCATCGCCCCCCATACCAGAGGGGCTTCACCCGCTTGGCTTGCTTGATGGCAGCGCACGTCTCACAGTCATGGATAACTTGAGAAATACTGTCCATGGTTAGATCCACCCCTCGGTCTCGTGCCCACTTATATGTGGCATCTCTGCCCTGATGACCTGAGGCATCATGGGCCCATCGAGCCAGGAACAACTCTCCCTTGTGCTGCCAGTCTAAATCTATCTGCGACACCTCTATCTGTGCAGCCTGATCTACCTGCTCATTGTGTCGGTGTTCCTCATTAGCCCGACTCTTGGGGACATGGGCATCTACGTGACGGACTTTCACAGGCAACTTCTCTACCCGGGTGGCAATGTCTTTCCATTCATTGGCAGCCCAGATTGGTTTTCCCCTACGTTGCCAGTTAGCCTTTTTCCACCTTTCCAGCCATCCCCACAGAGCATTGGCTACCATCCATGAATCAGTGTAAAGGTAGAGTTTTGGCCACTTCTCTCTTTCAGCAATGTCCAGGGCCAGCTGAACAGCTTTGAGTTCAGCAAGTTGACTCGATCCACCTTCTCCTTCGGTAGCTTGTGCAACCTGTCGTGTGGGGCTCCATACGGCTGCTTTCCACTTCCGGATCATTCCCACGATGCGGCAGGAACCATCAGTGAAAAGAGCATAGCATGTTTCATCTGCTGGCAGTTGGTTATATGGTGGGGCTTCTTCGGCCCGGGTCACCTGTTCCTGTTCCTCTTCGTCGGCAAGGCCAAAGTCTTCCCCTTCCGGCCAGTTGGTAATTATCTCCAAAATCCCAGGGCGATTCGGGTTTCCAATACGGGCACGTTGTGTGATGAGGGCAATCCATTTACTCCATGTGGCGTCAGTGGCATGGTGGGTTGAGGGAACCTTTCCTTTAAACATCCAGCCCAGCACTGGCAGTCGGGGTGCCAGGAGGAGTTGTGTTTCTGTGCCAACCACCTCTGAGGCTGCTTGGACCCCTTTATAGGCGGCCAAGATCTCCCTCTCCGTCGGAGTGTAGTTGGCCTCGGACCCTCTGTAGCTTCGGCTCCAGAACCCCAGTGGTCGGCCTCGCGTCTCACCAGGCACCTTCTGCCAAAGGCTCCAGGACAGACCATGGTTCCCGGCTGCAGAGTAGAGCACGTTCTTCACATCTGGTCCCGTCCTGACTGGGCCAAGGGCTACTGCATGAGCAATCTCCTGCTTGATCTGGGCAAAGGCTTGCTGCTGCTCAGGGCCCCAGTGGAAATCGTTCTTCTTGCGGGTGACCAGGTAAAGAGGGCTCACAATCTGGCTGTACTCAGGAATGTGCATTCTCCAAAAGCCTATGGCACCTAGGAAGGCTTGTGTTTCCTTCTTGCTGGTTGGTGGAGACATTGCAGTGATCTTATTGATGACCTCACTGGGGATCTGGCGCCGTCCATCTTGCCACTTTACTCCCAGGAACTGGATCTCTTGGGCAGGCCCTTTGACTTTGCTCTTTTTAATGGCGAAGCCGGCTCCCAGCAGAATCTCAATGATCTTTTCTCCTTTCTGAAATACTTCCATTGCCGTATCCCCCCACACAATGATGTCATCAATGTACTGCAGATGTTCTGGAGCTCCACCCTTCTCCAGTGTAGCCTGGATCAGCCCATGACAGATGGTGGGGCTGTGTTTCCACCCCTGGGGCAGTCGGTTCCACATGTATTGCACACCCCTCCAGGTGAAAGCGAACTGAGGCCTGCACTCTGCTGCCAGAGGAATGGAGAAGAATGCATTGGCGATGTCAATGGTGGCGTACCACTTTGCTGCCTTGGACTCCAGCTCGTACTGCAGTTCCAGCATGTCCGGCACGGCAGCGCTCAGCGGTGGAGTCACCTCATTCAGTGCACGATAGTCCACTGTCAATCTCCATTCTCCTTCCGATTTACGCACAGGCCAGATGGGGCTGTTGAAGGGTGAGTGGGTTTTGCTGACCACCCCTTGGCTCTCCAGCTCACGGATCATCTTGTGGATGGGGATCACGGCATCTCGATTCGTCCGGTACTGCCGGCGGTGCACTGTTGAGGTAGCAATTGGCACCTGTTGCTCTTTCACCCTGAGGAGTCCCACTGCAGATGGGTTTTCTGATAGCCCAGGCAGGGTGTTCAACTGCTTAATGCCCTCTGCTGCCACAGCAGCTATTCCAAAAGCCCACCTGAGTCCCTTTGGGTCTTTGTAATAGCCATTCCTGAGGAAGTCTATGCCTAGGATACATGGTGCCTCTGGGCCAGTCACAATTGGATGTTTCTGCCACTCTTTCCCAGTCAGGCTCACCTCAGCCTCCAGCAGAGTCAATTCCTGAGATCCCCCTGTAACCCCAGCAATTGAAACAGGTTCCTTTCCGACATGTCCTGATGGTATTAATGTACATTGTGAACCAGTGTCAACCAATGCTCTGTGTTCCTGTGGCTCTGATGTGCCAGGCCATCGGATCCACACCGTCCAAAAGATCCGGTTTTCCCGTGCCTCTCCCTGGCTAGAGGCAGGGCCCCTCTAGCCCTGGTTATTATTTCTCTCCTGGGCATACATACTGGAGGTTCCTTCAAGGGGATCTGACAGATCATCCTCCCTTCTGTAATACCCTGCACCTCCATGGGAGGCTGAGGCTACCCTCACTTTAGTGGAGTTCCCTCTGTTGGTGTTCCCCTCCCTGATTTGGCGCACCCGTGCTGCCAGGACAGAAGTGGGTTTCCCATCCCACCTTCTCATGTCTTCCCCGTGGTCACGTAGAAAAAACCACAGGTCAGCACGTGGGGTGTACCCTCTCTCCCTAGCTGGGGGGCGTTGGGCTCTACTTTTGGGGTCCATGACTCTCACTGGTGCTGCACTGATCTTCCTCACCTCTTCCCTTATCTCCTTCATCTCCTCCTTAAACTCCTCTCTGAGGTCCTTAGCCACAGCAGAGACATGAGCCTGCACTGGGCCAGCCATCATACTCTGATAATTCCTGAGCCTGTTGGCAACAGAACCCACTGTCACTTGGTTGGTGTCAGCATCAATCATTGCAATAAAGGGGGTATATTGAGATGGGCCCAGGTTTGCCAGATTCCACAACATCTGCCCTGTGCACCTGACCTTGTCAGGGTCATTGTCATGCTGTCCATCCCTCCCAAAGAGCACCTCCAGCACTGCCACTTCTCTCAGCTTTTGGATCCCTTCCTCAAGGGTATTCCAACGTGTTCTCTGGTGGTACTCCTGCATTCTTTCCCTGTGGACAAATCTCTCTCTCACACTCATTAAAAGTCGCTCCCAGAGGGAAAGGAGACCTGTCTCCCTTACAAATACCTGGTCCACACCTGAGTCCTGGGTCAAGGCTCCCAAATTCCTTGCCTCAGTACCATCCAGTTGCACACCTGTACCCATAAGGTCCCAGACCCGCAGTAACCAGGTTGTAAAAGCCTCACGGCCCCGTCGTACAATGTCTTTTCGCAGGTTACGGAGACTCTCGTATGACAGGGACTCGGTGATGATCTCAACTTCTGGCTCCCCTGCTGGTTGTGAGGGGCCCCCTTCCTGACCCTTATTATCTAGGTGCCTTGTTTTCATCTTAGACTTCCTAGTTTCCACAGGGGCAACTGCTGCTGGCTGTGAGTGCCCTTGCAGTTCAGCTGGAACCTGGACAGATGTAACATCTGTGGGTCCCACTGCTGCACCATCAGAGTCTCCCTCTTTAAGGCAGGGGGAGGGTTTCTCACCAGCTGGGGAGAGGTACTCCTTCAGCATCTGGCCCATCTCACGTATCTCCTTTGCTAGCACCCCCACCCATTCTGGGTGGTTCCTTTCCGAGGTGGGCTGTGGAGCAGGGTCAAACTCTGGGGTAATATCCCTAGTCTCTGGGATAGGATCAGGCTCTGGGGTAACCTCCCTAGTCTCTGGGACAAGATCAGGCTCTGGGGTAACCTCCCTAGTCTCTGGGACAGGATCAGGCTCTGGGGTAACATCACTAATCCCTGGGGTAGGTATCAGGGTTGTTATCCAAGTCAATCTCCCCTTATCTCTGAATGTTAGATAGAACAGGTTTAACAGGGATATAAGCAACACTAGCCACAATATAATGTCATTAGCATTTAAAGTGGATTGGAACCCCTTGAAGACTGGTGGGGTGAACTTCAAAAACCCTGTGATGGGTTGAGAAAAAATTTCACCTGCTGCCACTTCCTCACAGTAAGTACCATTATTGAAGTAGCCCCAGAAACACACACTTAGAGTGTGATAGCTCTGAATCCATGTGGCCATCTTCCAGAGAAAATTAAAAATCCATGAATTCCTCAACTGATCAACCCACATAATAAACTGGATAATAGCCACAGTAACCTTGGTTATGAAACTCATGTTTAAAAAAGGGCTTGCAAATGGGAGAGATATAGCAGTGACCACATGGAGGCCAATCCAGGGTAAGCTGGACAGCATGGTGTCACCTACCACAAGCTTGGGTAATTTAAGAACTGTTATCCCCTTTTCTACCCCTCCCTCAATGCCCTCAGGCAATGCCCCACGTTGGGCGCCAAAATCTGTCTTGGTTTGAAAGACAGGTATGGTCTAAGGAAAGGCAGGAGCCCCTTTTCTGCGATGCAGAGTGCAACCCCCCTCCCTTTTAATTATTTTAGGTCCAATTCAGACACCTTCAGGCAGGAGATACGGGGATGAGAATAACAGTTGTTTACTGGTATCTAACAAAGCAAAAAAACAACAACAGCTATAAAAATTGGCAACAGAAACAGTCTAGCTCCGCTCCAGTCCCTTCTGGCCGCAGGCCGTCTCCCTGTGCTGTTACCGGTGCTGTGGGGGCAGGGCAGGTCCCGCGCAGTTGAAGAGGGCTGGGTGATGGCGGCCGCGGCCCAGGGGACAGAGGGGATGGGGAAAGTGACTCCCCCCTCACGGTGTCGGTCGTGGTGCTCAGCAGAGTGTCCGGAGGTAGTAGGGTGAGCTGGGAGAGCAGCAGAGCCATGTCCAAAGGCAGGGAGCGTGGATCTCAGCGCTGGGATGGCAGGGGAAGATGCCAGAGCAGAGCCCAGGTTGTCTTCCCACTCCAGGAGCCAAGCGAGAGAGCCCCAGCTCCAGACCCCCCTATCCCACCTTTCCTTTTCCGGTTCCCCCCCCCTCCCCCTCCAGCCACCCCCCTACGAGAGAACATTATCTGTCGTTTTAAGGTGTAGCCACAATTACTTAGCATAACAATGGGAGAAATTCCACAGAAAGAAAAGCGAAGCATTCAACCCCCAACAAGAAGTTATTCCTTGTATTTTACAGTGTGTTAAGAATTTAATAGACAAATCGCTTAAGAGTGTATTTTTAGTTAAAAGAAACGGGGGAGGTGTGGATATGGGTAATGCAAATGAGACTGATAGTACTGCAGATTTAATCAGCAAATGCAGCCTGACAACGAGGATGCCTGGCAAGAGCAAACAGAGATCTGACTGCAAGAGGACTTGATCAAGTCTGGGTTATGGGAAATAAGATTTTACTATGTCCACATGTAAAGTTTGTCTATGTGAGAGTTTGTCTATGTAAAGTTTGTCTATGTGATTGCAGGAAAATATTACCAGCCTTCCTGTAAATGGTATATAAGCACATGTAGTGCTCAGTAAAAATTGGATTTTGATCACCATTCAGTGTCCCCATAGTTCAAGTACTCCCAGTGGGTTCCTGGAAAGAGAATGGTGGCACATCTACTGCCTGCTACCTCTAGGCAATATTCAACTGTTTCGTTCACAGACTCATCTTCCAGCACTCTTAGTGGGGTCAGCAGAGCCACTTCCCACTGGTGGGGGCAAAGAGCACCCTCTGTGCCTTTGTGGTGGGAGCAGACAGTGTTGTCTCAAAGGAAAGGTCAGAGAGAGACCAAGCTGGACCTCTGCCTCCTGCCCCTCACCCCACAAGGGAAGAAGGGCACAAAACTGAGCACGTTTTTATTTTTTTTCTGTCCTGTCATTTCCAGGAGCTTGACTAGCTCGAAGGAGAGGATTAGAAGGATTTCTTGAGGATCACTGCCAGTGCACAGCACACATGGCATCCCTCACCCCTTACATCATCATGGCATGGAGGGGTAGGAACCAACAACAGCCCTACCCCACTGCTCCAGAAGCCAAAATCCCCATGCAAGCATTTAGTTATGGCATTCTTAGAGAACCACATTCCCACCCAAATCTTCCCCTCTGCAGCAGCTCATTCCCACAGGAACTGGCAGAGCAGATGGGCTTTGGACATTGGCTGGCTTCCATTGCACTCCTTGCCCTGGAGCTGGCACGGCAGGAGAAGGGCTCTGGTGAACCTTCTCCTCCTCCCATGTAGGCTCTAACCCAGCTGCCAGAACTTCAAGTTCTCAGAGCACTTCTGGGCTCTGAGCAGCGGCCACGGGAGGAGGAGATGCAACTCCAAAGGCAGCAGTTCCCAGGCCCAGCTCCTGCCATCCCAGTGGGGCTGTTCGGTGGTTCAGGAGAGGAAGGGAAGGGCAAGTGCAGGTGGCAGTAGCTCATTTCAGACTGAAAGAGGGAAAGGTAATTTATTCACTTTGAAATCCCTGCATTCAAGCTCTGATCTTATCCTGAAAGAGAAGTAGTACCTGCTTGTGTTAAATTTGGGTGAAGAACAACTGTTACATTTGATATGGTAAGCAGTTAAATTATCTGAGGGAAAATGTACAGCAAAAATTAGCATTCACAGGGAGACAGAAAACAGCAGGAGTTGGCAAAAGGGAGGAGGAAAAGAAAGCAAACCCCAAGTCAGTGTTTCACCCAAATCCAGGATTTTCTGTTTGTAAGGACTGGAGTCCCCCCAGGTCCCTCCCCCCAATAAACGGGACCGGGTGAACTGGGAAGCTTTATTGGGAACACTGGAGCAGCTGTGCTTGGGCAGAATGACAGCGGGGCTGGGTGTGGGACACACGACTCCTCTAAAATCAGTGTGGGGATGTGTTGGAGTCACTAAGTCAAGAGTTTCTCTGAATCCTTCAGAGAGAGATCAGAGTGCAGGGATTGAATTAAAGTCTTTAGATGGATTGAAATATGTTAAGCCTCTCACACATAAAGCAGAGGTGAAGGTTTAGGTTGTAGCACGAGGGAGCAATAAGTAAGTAAATGGAATAAGTTTTAAGTGCTTTTAGTGAGTAAAAGGTCTTAGACGCCAGAGAAGTAGAACGCGTTCTAGTGAAGGTTGAAAGACATGCTAGTGTTTCCCTCGAGGCTCCAAGAACCTCGCTTCAGACATAATAGAGTTAGAGTTAAGAATATTGCTTGCATTTTTCAGTTAGAACAAGATAGGCCATGCACAGAGTTTATATGTAGCCTGGCGTGCTACGAAACTAGAATTCTAATAGGTTAAGAAGCAGTGGTCCGAGTTTGTGTCTTAGCAAGCTGGAAAGTCTCTATAAAAGAACATGCTTTAGGGAGAGCTGGTGCTCTATGCCATGGCTTTATGCCATTGCATTTTGCCACTTGCATTTTGCCATTGCCACTTGCTTTATGCCATTGCTTTTAATGCCATGTGCTTTTTGCCATTGCTTTGCTTTGTTTTTGCCTTTGATACTGATGTGCTTCTGCAATAAACAGCTTTATAGTAACTATTAGCTGCTTGGCACATGAAATAAAATAACCCGACAGTTGGGTGCCTGAGAGCACCTGGAGGTTCAGAACCTCACAGTCCTCGAGCTCTGTGAGGACAAAGAAGAGAGAGAGCGCAGATGGGCAGGTCTGTCAGCAGGCGGGTTCCCCTTGGCTGCCCCTCGCCAGGCCTGGGTTGAGCCGGGACCAGCTGAGCCGAGCTCCCCAGGCCCGTGCTGTGCCTGCCCTGCCCGTGTGGAAGCGCCTGCACCCATCAATAACCATCGATCCCGGCTGCGGCGGGCACTGCGGGCGCTGCGCCGCCTCTGCCGCTGCCCCTGCCTGGCTCCACTGCCCCAGCAGGAGGGCTGGAAAAGGAGTGACAACAAGAAAAAAAGAAACTGAAAGAAAAAGAATAATAATAAGATTTAGAATAGGAATAGGAAAAAGAATAGGAATTAAGAATAAGGAACCCGCCCCCCCAAAAAAACAATAATGAATAAGAATAAGACTATAAGAATAAAAGAATAAAAGAATATAAGAATAAGAAGTAGATGTAGAAGGAAGAGAAGAGGTAGTAGAAGCCCATAAGAAAAAATAACTATAGCAGGGAAAAATTATAGGAGGAAGAATAATAAAAATACTAAGATGAAGAAGAAATAGTGGTAGCAGTAAATGTAATAATCATTATAAGTATAGACAAGAAGAAGAGAAGGAGAAGGAGAAGGAGAAGGAGAAGGAGAAGGAGAAGGAGAAGGAGAAGGAGAAGGAGAAGGAGAAGGAGAAGGAGAAGGAGAAGGAGAAGGAGAAGGAGAAGGAGAAGGAGAAGGAGAAGGAGAAGGAGAAGGAGAAGGAGAAGGAGAAGGAGAAGGAGAAGGAGAAGGAGAAGGAGAAGGAGAAGGAGAAGGAGAAGGAGAAGGAGAAGGAGAAGGAGAAGGAGAAGGAGAAGGAGAAGGAGAAGAAGTACTGCATGCTTGGAATCCCTGTCCCTCCTTGTCCCTAGCCAAACCAGCCTTTGGAATCCCTGTCCCTCCTTGTCCCTGGCCAAACCAGCCTGGGCACCTCGGGGCTGTCCCCACCATCCTGCTGAGGCCAGGCCTCGAGGGCTTCTGCCACAGGCACCAGAGACGCGTCGGGGAAGCGCCAGAGCAGCCGGCTGGCAGGAAGAAGGTGGCTGTCTGGGGGCTGCTTATGGCCTCTGCCACCCAGTTCCTCAGGGCTTCCCACCAACCCATCCACACAAGTCCTCCTGGCCCATCACAGCCTCCCGCCACCCAGCGCCACACGCATCCCCCTCACGCCTTCCCACTGCCTTCTCCGGGCAGGCCTTGGCAGCACCGCAGCCCTTCATGGCCTCCCACTGTCCCGTGCCCTCCACGCCTCCCCCAGGCCTGCCTGGCTGCTGAAGGAGCTCCAGAGGAGCCGCATCAAGAGGCACCTCAGAGCCCTCAGCAATCCAGCCAGCAACACACGGGCAGGACACAGATGGCGCTTCCAGGCTGGCAGAGGGGTGCTGGCCATCTCCAGGGACCGGTCTCTCAGGGATCCCCGCCGCAGCTCCGGCCTCTGCCCGCCCGCTCTGTCAGAAGTCTTAAGGCTTCCACAGAACCACCAAAGGCCAAGGGCCTTTTGGCCACTTTCCCTTCCACTCCGCACGCTTGGCCAACTTGGCGAGCACAAGCACCCTTTTTGCCCTCTTCCCCATTGGCCTGAAGACTCTGGGCACCAAAAGAAAGCTCCTGGACCTCTGTGTATGACAACAGCAATTTACTAATCCTACAGTGGGGTGAAACAAAGTGCTTGCAGAGCAGAGGTGTTCCCTGCAGGCTCAGGTGGCCCCAGCAGACGCAGCCTCCCGGATCAGTTCTCCACACTGCTCACACAGGACAACCAGCCCCTGCGACACAGGGAAGGCCGTGACTTCCAGAGCCGGCGGAATCCATCTCGCATCTGCTGGAGTCGGGAGGAGGGAATGCTCTGTACAGCTCTGTTGATGTACAGAGTCTGAAGAGCCAGGCATGAGATGGCAGGGCTGGTGTCATCTGTCATGTCCTGAAGGGCTGGAAGAGAGAAGAACAGAGCCACAGTCAGAGCCTGCATCTGCAGGGACCTGGGGAGACCCTCCTGCCCCATCCATCCCACACGGCAGCTCTTGCCATGGCCTGGAGGAAGCAGGAGACAGCAAGGATCAGCTGGAAGGCGCTGGCCACGAATGTCCCTCCCGCAGGGCCCTGGAAGGTCTCTGTGCTCTGCCCACGCCGCCCCTCGTGCGCGCAGGGAGCAGAGCCCTCCCAGCCGGGGCAGGGAACGCAGCTGCCAGCGCCAGCCCCCGCTGACAGCCCGCTGGCCTCACTCACCCCTGCACATGAGCTGCAACTCTCGCTGCTGCTCTCTCAGGAACCGCCCGGCCATCCCTGCCAACACAGAGCCTGTCACGGCCCCAGCCGCACAGCTGCCCCGCAGCGGCGCTGCCAGCCCTGCGGCCACAGCAGCGCCTTCCCCTGCAGGGCTCAGGCCCGGCCCTCGCCGCATCCTGACGCCCAAGGACACGGCTGCGAGAGGGCGGCAGCGGCGCCGAGGGCAGGCGGGGCTCCAGAGCCCCGGCCCGGATGGCGCTGCCGGGGCAGCAGGCGGGGCTGGGGCCGAGCTGCGGCGGGGCGGGGAGGGAGCCGGGCTTGTGGCTCACCAAGAAACCTGACGGCCGCCTCTCGCAGGGGCTCCTGTGGGCTCCGCAGGTACGGCAGCGCCTGGCGCAGCAGCTCGGCCGCTCGGCTCCTGTCCTGTGCCAGCTGGAGAGAGCGGCAGGGCACGGAGGGAAGGGTTGGCGCGGGCTCTGTCCCTTGGCCCCGGCCTGCCCTGCCCGCACAGCCCTGAGCGGGGCAGAGGGCCCGGCAAGGCGCGGGCTTGATGGAGCTCGGGGCTCCATCAGCTCCGGCCCTGGGGCCAGAGGAGCCTGGAGAAGAGCCCGCGTGGGCAGCCCAGGGAAGGGAGCAGCGTTCTTACCAAGCACTCGCCAAACCTCCACATCTGATCCGCCATCAGCAGGTGCTCAAGATCTCTCCTCTTCAGGAAGCTTAGTGCAGAAAGCAGCGTTTCACAAGAGGCCTGCAGAGCAGCAGAGACCCAGAGATGGCACCGCAGCCCAGGGCACAGGACCTGGCTCCCTGTGCCAAGGCCAGGAGGAGGCTGGAGCCCATGAGGTGCCCAGGTGCAGGGAGACAGCTGAGCCCCCTGCCAGGAGGACAGCAGCGCCCAGGAATCCTCACCTCTGCCACACGCATGTTCTCATCGTGGCAGTTGAAGAAGAGTGGCAGCAGGCTCTTGCTCACAAGCATCTTGTCCTGGGGTACAATGCAAAAATGTGTATTCTATCACCATCTGTTAAAATGTGGGAGGGGTGGTGATCCTTATCTCTGTGGGAGATATCCTCTGCTGATGTGCCATCTGATAAGATGGGGGGATGATCATCGTTATCTATTCACAACCCATCCCTCCTCCAGAAGATATATTCTGTTAATGGGCCATTAAGTCCTATTGTGTGACTGATAAGATTACATCACCCCATTGGGAGATGCCCCAACCAGGGGCAGGAGCCAAGCCTTTCCTACCTAGATAAAAAACTGGGGTTTGGGACCCGAGGGCAGACCTTTCTACTGGATCCCAGAGGAAAGTCGGACCTTTTTCCACATCATTGCTGGATCTTCGGAGGAAAACTGCACCTTACCTTCTACAGGAGCACTGCTTCAACAGAACCACATCTGTCATCCAGGAGGACTGCAGCCACCATTTAATGGGACTGCTAGCAACACCCTGACTGACAGGGTGTCAGGTTGTATTTCTGACTGTGTTGGTGGTTGTTTCTTTTATATTATTGCATGTATTTTATTTTTTTTTTCTCTTTTCTCCTATTAAATTGTATTACTGACTTGGAGTCTCGCACTGGTTTTACTTTCAAACCAACACATTAATTGGCGCCCAACGTGGGGCACGAAGGGTACTGAGGAAAGTCAGTATTACAATTTTGTTTTCACCATGATTCTCAACATGCTTACATGGGTTTTATATCTTGCTCTCTATATTTTTCCACACATGGGGAACTATCTGCCAGCTGTAATGCTCCTGTGTAGACCAGGATATGGTATAAAAATTGCTTTACTGGCCTATTATGTCTACTGCATGATAACCTCTGAGGCAATGAACATAATCCGGAATATATACTCGACTTTGTTTGCTTGTCCTAGTCTAGGTTGCTACATCCGGGGTTTTAACAATCACACCCAGCCCTTGGGGGGAGGGGTAAAGGATGATTTTTTCCAATCTTTCCGGCCTGATACAGTAGTTTTTGGAAATGTTGAGTTCCCGCTGGATGCTAAGGACAGCATAATATTGTTGTTAGTTCTGCTTTGTCTCCTCTGCACAGCCTTTACAGCCTACAACATGCTTAGAAACAGAACACTACATGGCGTATTGATGCGTATTCTTGAGGAAGAGGAAAAAAGAAACAAATCAACTTCGTCCACGACTGCACAGAATGTCACAAAGAGGAGAAGAACCAAACAAAAAGCAACAGTGCCCGTGTCTATGCAGACTGCCACAAAGGAGGAAAAAGCCAAAAGCAAAGCAACAGTGTCCGTGTCTACGCAGACTGCCACAGAGGAGAAAAAAGACAGAAGCACCATCAGCATCTCCACACAAACCATCACTGAGCCAGAACAGCCTAGACCAGTAGCAGTTGCGCCCGTTCAGAAGAAGAAATCAAAGAGCAAATCAGTTCGCATAGTGACTGACGAGGACGTGGCAGGACCTTCGCACCCAGCAGAAGTGACAGAGCCAGAAATCATCACTCGCTCTCTATCCCTGGGTGAGCTGCGTGACCTGCGGAGGGAATTCACCCGCCAGACAAATGAGTCCATCTTGACCTGGCTGCTCCGCATCTGGGATGCTGCAGCCAATGACACCATTCTGGATGGATGTGAGGCCAGGCAACTGGGATCTCTGTCCCGGGATGTGGTCATTGACCAGGGGATTGGGAGAACCCAAGAAACTCTCAGCCTCTGGCGGCGACTGCTGACAAGTGTGAAGGACAGATACCTTTGTAAAGAAGATCTTCAGGTGCACCAAGGAAAATGGAGCACAATAGAACAAGGTATCCGATGCCTGAGGGAATTGGCCGTGCTGGAGATCATTTTCTCAGAAGATGAGAGATTTCCTAAGAGCCCAGACTGTGTCCGGTGCACGTCACAGATGTGGTTGAGATTTGCACGACTTGGACCAGAGATGTATTCCCGTTACCTGGCAACGCTGCAGTGGAGGGAAGGTGAGGACATGGTAGGCGTCTTGGCCAATAAACTAAGAATTTATGAGGACACTGTCACAGCCCCATTTCGTACCCATGTCTCATCCGTGGAAACAAGGCTGGTGGAGCAAGTCCGAAGCCTGATTGAAGAGGGCCATCAGAAACTAAAAAAAGAACTTAAGGAAAACAACTACCAGATCTCTCCTGAACCAACAAGAGTTTCTGCCATTAGGAGCCGGCGTTCCTCAGGCAGGGAGAGAGGACACACTCCACGAGGTAACCTCTGGTTTTTCCTTCAGGAGCATGGAGAAGACATGAGGAAATGGGATGGAAAACCCACCTCCTCCTTAGCAGCCCGGGTACGTGAGCTGAAAAGAGGGACACCTACCCCAAGAAGTTCATCTAGAGTCAATGCTGCTCCAGTCTCTCGTGTACAGAACTCCAGACAGTATCAGAATGATGATATGACTGATCCTCTTGAAGGAACCTCAAGAACCTATTTACAGGGAGAGAGCAACGTGTACCAGGATCAGGAATAGAGGAGCCCTGCCTCTAGCCAGGTAGAGGAGAGGGATAATCGGATCTATTGGACTGTGTGGATCCGATGGCCTGGCACATCCGACCCACAAAAACATAAGGCTTTGGTTGACACTGGCGCCCAGTGTACTCTGATGCCATCAAAGTATGTAGGAGAAGAATCCATCTCTATTTCTGGGGTAACAGGAGGATCCCAGCAGCTGACTGTAGTGGAGGCCGAAGTGAGTTTAACTGGGAACAGGTGGCAGAAACACCCCATCGTGACTGGCCCGGAGGCCCCATGCATCCTTGGCATAGACTATCTTAGAAATGGATACTTCAAAGACCCAAAAGGATATCGCTGGGCTTTCGGGATAGCTGCTGTAGAGACAGACGGCATTAGAAAACTGAGCACCTTGCCTGGTCTTGCAGATGACCCCTCTGCTGTGGGACTACTGAGAGTTGAAGAGCAACAGGTACCAATCGCCAGAACAACAATACACCGCCGGCAATACCGTACTGACAGAGACTCAGTGATTCCCATCCATGAAATGATCCGTAAACTGGAGAGCCAAGGGGTGGTCAGCAAAACCCACTCACCCTTCAACAGCCCCATCTGGCCTGTGCGTAAATCTGAAGGAGAATGGAGATTGACCGTAGACTATCGTGCATTGAATGAGGTGACTCCACCGCTGAGCGCTGCTGTGCCAGACATGCTGGAACTTCAGTACGAGCTGGAGTCCAAGGCAGCAAAGTGGTACGCCACCATTGACATCGCCAATGCATTCTTCTCCATTCCTCTGGCAGCAGAATGCAGGCCTCAGTTTGCTTTCACCTGGAGGGGAGTGCAGTACACCTGGAATCGTCTGCCCCAGGGGTGGAAGCACAGTCCCACCATCTGTCATGGGCTGATCCAGGCTGCACTGGAGAAGGGTGAGGCCCCCGAACATCTACAGTATATCGATGACATCATTGTATGGGGCAGCACAGCAGGGGAAGTCTTCGAGAAAGGAGAGAAGATTATCCAGATTCTGCTGAAAGCTGGTTTTGCCATTAAGCGAAGTAAAGTTAAGGGACCAGCTCAGGAAATTCAGTTTCTAGGAGTCAAGTGGCAAGATGGACGTCGTCAGATCCCAACAGAGGTAATTAATAAGATCACTGCTATGTCTCCACCTACCAACAAGAAGGAAACACAAGCCTTCCTAGGTGCCATAGGCTTTTGGAGAATGCACATTCCTGAGTACAGTCAGATTGTGAGCCCTCTCTACCTGGTTACCCGCAAGAAGAACGATTTCCACTGGGGCCCTGAGCAGCAGCAAGCCTTCGCCCAGATCAAGCAAGAGATTGCTCATGCAGTAGCCCTTGGCCCAGTCAGGACGGGACCAGATGTGAAGAACGTGCTCTACTCTGCAGCCGGGAACCATGGTTTGTCTTGGAGCCTGTGGCAGAAGGTGCCTGGTGAGACTCGGGGTCGACCACTGGGATTCTGGAGCAGAAGCTACAAAGGATCTGAAGCCAACTACACTCCCACAGAGAAGGAGATCTTGGCCGCCTATGAAGGAGTTCAAGCTGCCTCAGAGGTGATTGGCACAGAAACACAACTCCTCCTGGCACCCCGACTACCAGTGCTGGGCTGGATGTTCAAGGGAAAGGTGCCTTCCACACATCACGCCACTGACACCACATGGAGCAAGTGGATTGCCCTCATCACTCAGCGCGCCCGTATTGGGAATCCAAATCGCCCTGGGATTCTGGAAATAATTACAAACTGGCCTGAAGGTGAGACTTTTGGATTGTCTTCTGAAGAAGAAGAGGAGCAAGTGGCACGTGCTGAGGAAGCCCCACCATATAATGAGCTACCAGAGACTGAAAGACGATATGCCCTCTTCACTGATGGTTCCTGCCGAATTGTAGGCACTAACCGGAAATGGAAAGCTGCAGTATGGAGCCCCACACGACAAGTTGCACAAGCTACCGAGGGACAAGGTGGATCGAGTCAGGTCGCAGAGCTAAAAGCTATCCAGTTGGCTTTGGATATTGCTGAACGAGAGAAGTGGCCAAGGCTCTATCTCTACACTGACTCATGGATGGTAGCTAATGCTCTGTGGGGTTGGCTGGATCGCTGGAAAAAGGCCAACTGGCAACGCAGAGGGAAACCCATATGGGCAGCTGAGATTTGGCAGGACATTGCTGCCCGAATAGAGAAACTGACCATAAAGGTTCGACACGTGGATGCGCATGTACCCAAAAGCCGGGCTAATGAAGAACATCACAACAACGAGCAGGTGGACCGAGCTGCCAGAGTGAAAGTATCACAGGTGGATCTAGACTGGCAGCACAAGGGAGAATCATTCCTAGCTCGTTGGGCCCATGATGCCTCTGGTCATCAGGGGAGAGATGCGACGTACCGATGGGCCCGTGACCGAGGGGTGGACCTTACCATGGACAGTATCTCACAGGTCATCCACGACTGCGAGACCTGTGCCGCAATCAAACAGGCCAAGCGGGTGAAGCCTCTGTGGTATGGTGGACGATGGTCAAAGTACAGGTATGGGGAAGCCTGGCAAATTGACTACATCACCCTTCCCCAAACCCGCCAGGGCAAACGCTACGTACTGACCATGGTGGAAGCAACCACAGGATGGTTAGAGACCTACCCTGTGCCTCATGCCACTGCCCGGAACACCATCTTGGGCCTAGAAAAACAAGTCCTTTGGAGGCATGGTACCCCTGAGAGAATTGAATCAGACAACGGAACCCATTTCAAGAACGGCCTTATCAACACGTGGGCCAAAGAACATGGCATTGAATGGATATATCATATTCCTTACCATGCGCCAGCTGCCGGGAAAGTTGAACGGTGTAATGGACTCCTTAAGACTACTTTGAAAGCACTTGGTGGTGGAACCTTCAGAAATTGGGAAATGAACTTGGCCAAAGCCACCTGGATGGTTAACACCCGAGGGTCCATCAATCGAGCTGGTCCTGCCCACTCTGAACCCCTGCACACAGTGGATGGGGACAAGGTCCCAGTGGTACACATGAAAGGTATTTTAGGAAAGACTGTTTGGATTAATCCCACCACAGGCAAAGGCAAACCAATCCGTGGGATTGTTTTTGCTCAAGGACCTGGTTGCACCTGGTGGGTAATGCAGAAAGATGGGGAAACCCGTTGTGTACCGCAAAGAGACCTAATTTTTAGTGAGAACTGTATGTAAGGTTTCATTTTGTATTATATATCTGTAAGAGGGTATTGGTTTGGGTGTGATGTAGATGGTAATAGAATAAGGGGTGGATTATGTCCTGGGGTACAATGCAAAAATGTGTATTCTATCACCATCTGTTAAAATGTGGGAGGGGTGGTGATCCTTATCTCTGTGGGAGATATCCTCTGCTGATGTGCCATCTGATAAGATGGGGGGATGATCATCGTTATCTATTCACAACCCATCCCTCCTCCAGAAGATATATTCTGTTAATGGGCCATTAAGTCCTATTGTGTGACTGATAAGATTACATCACCCCATTGGGAGATGCCCCAACCAGGGGCAGGAGCCAAGCCTTTCCTACCTAGATAAAAAACTGGGGTTTGGGACCCGAGGGCAGACCTTTCTACTGGATCCCAGAGGAAAGTCGGACCTTTTTCCACATCATTGCTGGATCTTCGGAGGAAAACTGCACCTTACCTTCTACAGGAGCACTGCTTCAACAGAACCACATCTGTCATCCAGGAGGACTGCAGCCACCATTTAATGGGACTGCTAGCAACACCCTGACTGACAGGGTGTCAGGTTGTATTTCTGACTGTGTTGGTGGTTGTTTCTTTTATATTATTGCATGTATTTTATTTTTTTTTTCTCTTTTCTCCTATTAAATTGTATTACTGACTTGGAGTCTCGCACTGGTTTTACTTTCAAACCAACACACATCTTGAGGGGCTTTTTACCCTTGGCTGCTACCAACCTCATCACCTCTTGGAAGAGGTGAATGGAGAGCAGCTGCACATGGCGGTTGTCCTGTTGGAAAGGAAGCAAAAGCCCTCCTCATCAGCTGCTCCAGACCCCTCTGTGCACAGACCCAAAAATCCATGGGGCACCACACTTGGGGGCAGCACCCAGTGGCCGTGGCTGGGGGCACAGAGCCTTACGTTGTCCAGCAGTGGCCAGAGCGCGCCAGCCAGCCGCAGGGCGATGGGGCTGGGTATTGCGAGGTGTCTGTGCGAGAGCAGAAAGCTGAGCACCGCGACGGTCATCTCAACGATGTCTTCATCTGCATCCCGCAACAGGTCCACAAGGCTTTCTGTCAGGCTGTACATTCTAATGCTCTGCATGGAAGACAAGGCAGGGCAAGCCCACGCTGCTGCTGCTGCCGTGGAGCCCAGGGGCCGAAGGCCTGTCCTGAAGCACTCGGGCAGCTGAACAGCAACGCAGGAGAGCTGGGAGCAGCTGCCACAGCTCCCAAAGCCCAGCCAAGCCCAAGGGGCTGCTTTCCCCAGCCCCACGCTGCCAGCACAGCTTCCGCCGCTGCTGTCTTCTCACCATCGAGGGGTCCTTGCTGAGCTGCACGAGGCCTCTGAGCACCAGGCGACGCATCTCCCTGGACGTGCTTTGCAGGCGCCTTGCCATGATCTCCAGGACGCTGTCACCCCATTCTTTGATGTCCAGGAGGTCCAGGACCTGAAAGGCACAATGCAGTGACCGGGCTGCCCAGCTGGAAGGAGCTCAGAACTGCACAGGGCTGAGCCAAGGCAGCAGCACAGGGCACGGGCACCGTCCCAGGCAGCTGAGGCTGTGAGAGGGCAGAGAGGTGGGAGGCAGCTCAGCTGTGCTGCCCATGGGGCTCACCTCCACAAGGAATGCCATGGCAGGCAGCTGCCAGTCTGAAATGTCTTGGCTGAGGAGCTCCAAGAGGCAGGAGTTGAAGCTGCAACACCAGATCATGGAGACACAGCGCATCTCCCTGGTGGGGGGAAAAGGCATCATTGCCCCTGAGCCGAGAGGGCAAAGCTGTCCCAGGAGTGACCCACGGAGCTCTGGTCTTTTCCCAAGCCCCCCGTGGGCGCATTGGGAGGTGGCTGTTCCCGGGCACCCTCCTGTGCCAGCCTTTTCCAGTCTGCTCGTCCGTCTCTTTGTGACAAAGCCCTCTCACCCCTGCCCATGGGAACTGTGTGGGGCACCCTGGGCACAAGTGCCGGGGGCAGCAGGGAGAAGGGGGTCTCACCTGGCCAGGAGTCCAACTGCATAGTGGTGGGTGTCAGTACAGAGCAGCGTGTCCCAGCCAGCCTTGCCTTCCATGGCTACCACAACACGCTCACACTGCACTCGGCAGAGCAGGACCTTCAGGGTCTGCACCGCAAACCTGTGTGCAGAGCAAAGCCCAGGTCATGCTGGCAGCCCTGGCTCCTGCCTTGGAAGGGATGGGGACACTGGGAGGACTGGGATGGGGCACCTTTGGGGGTTGGTGGCAAGGCCCAGTTGCTCCTGGCACCCCTTCCAGAAGGTATCAACCTCCTCTGGTGTATCCAGTGCGCTGATGTAAACTTGGAAGAGCAGACACAGAAAGAGACGGGGAAAATACTCCAACACTATAGGTGGGCACCAGGTCAGGTTGAAGACCCTCCACAGTGTCACGGTTGCCTGCAAAAAATGAATCACCCAGAGACAACACTCAGTGCCAAGACATCCGTGTGGCAGGGCCCGAGCATGCCAGGGAGAGGCCGGGGGAGACACCTCGGGGGCGCCCAGCCTGGTGCCCCTGAACTTTGCCCCTAAGGCAGGTTTCACCCCAGTGCCTGAGGCAGAGAGATGCAGCTGGGGGGAGGACAGAGAGCTAGCTGCTGGAGAGGTGGCCTAGGGGCAAGCCAAGGTCAGTTGCAGGAACTCACAGCCAGGGCAAAGACTCCTGTGCTGTCCCCATCGGAGGTGTACACACTGTCCACTGGCCAGGCGTTCAGCACATTGAGGAGTATCTGCAGCGCCGGCTCCGCAGTCCCAGTGGAGGACATGATCACTCCCCACATGGCCGTAGCAGCTCTGTGGGGTCAGAGCTCTGTGTCAGGGGGGTCTGGGCCACAGCACTGTGGCCTGGGCTGCTGCAGGGGCCCGCGCTGGCCGTCAGCCCTGCCTCTGCCCACCGGCCCTCGCTGGCAGCACCCAGCCAGCCCACGGGGGTGCAGGCATCTTGAGGGGCAGGGAGGGAGCGTGGCAGCACGCTCAGGGGCTGACATGGCAGCACTGGCAAACGGAGGAGCCAGAGGCTCCTGGAACTGTCCCCCTGTCTGGCAGTCACCAGGGACAGGCTCTACAGGGTAACGGGCCGGGGAACCCTAAACCCTCAAGGCAGGTGGGGCTGCCGTACCTGTCACCCGATGGGGCCCAGCGCAAGAGAGTCATCAGCACATCGCAGGGATATTCCCTGGTCAGCTCCAGAAGGGCCTTGTCCAGCCTGTGCCCAGCAGACTCGTTGGCCGTGAGCCACTTGTGGATGTACCTCACCATGGCTGGCACCTGCAGAAGGCCCGGGGAGACTTGGACACCTGCCCGAGCAGCAGGTTCCCCAGCTTCCCCTGAGAAGTGCTGCCCTTCCTACCCTATTGGTCTGGGCTTCAAAGACTGAAGGAACCCAGCAGAGCTGGCTTGAGGCGCCACACAATTCCTGGCCACAGGCTGCTTACTTGCTTTGGATTGGAGACACCCTTCTCCACAAGCAAATCCAGCATGGCAGCCCCGGTCTCAGCAGTGAAGAGGGGAAAGTTTGCCAAGAGCCCAGTGCCCACACCGGTGGTCTCTTCCCGCCAAATGCACATGATGAATTCATAGATCATCTGCAGGAGAAGGGCAGGAAGAGAGGGAGAATCCATGGAGTGCTCCAAGCACGGTGCTGGGCTGAGCAGTGACAGCAGGCCCAGCCCAGGTGGGGATGGCTGCAGTACCTGCGCTGTTCTGCGGAAGCGGCCACGGGCAGGGTCCTGCTCTTGTGTCGGGTCCATGGTGGCACCTGGCAAAGAGCGAGCGCAGCCAGGGCTGAGGGGCTGTGGGAGAGGCCGGAGAACACAGGCCAGCCCTGCATTCCCAGGCAGGGACAGCCCTGGGATGCTCCAGGGATGGGGGGTGGCTGCCAGGGGGTTCAGCCCCAGCCCCTCTTCTGTCCTATCCATGGGCATGTTGGGATGGGATGGGATGGGATGGGATGGGATGGGATGGGATGGGATGGGATGGGGCTAAGCTGGCTGCAGGCACCAGCCCTGTGGCCCAGCTCTGCTACTCACCCTCCTGCAGCAGCTGGATCTTCTCCAGCTCTTCAGGCTGCTGTGCTGTGGGAGCTGCAGCCTCCTCCTCCTCCTTCACCCAGGCCAGCTTGGGCACTCTGGGTGGTGTCTGCTCCATGTCACTGTTTGGAGTTGGGACTGCTTGCAGGAGAGATGTCTCGGAAAAGCTCCAGATGGGCAAGTGCTGCAGTTGTGCCTTGTAGGCAGCTGCAACAGAGAAGCCTTGGGAAGGCTACAGGACACCGTGTCCTGCAGTCTGTCCTCGAGGCCACCTGCAGAGGAAACGCTTTGGAAAAGCTCCGGGTCAGTAAGGAACAAGCTGGCTGTGTGGGGGCTCCTCACAGCACCGCTCTCTCCGTCCTGTCCCGACGAGTGCACCGAGCACTGTGGTGTGGCCGTGTCACCGCCAGCACCTATGTCACGACGTGTCACAAAGGGTCACCCTTGTACGTTCTGTCCCTTTCCTATTGCACGGTGACCACGGTGCACTGTGTCACAAAGAGCCCTAGGACACACCTCCACGTGCCCTGGGGACACCCCCACCCCCCAAAGTGGCCCAGCTTGCAAGGAAGACGTTCCCCCAAGGTTCGAGGGCAGCCCAACAGGAATTTTAGGAATGGCTCAAACAACAAGCAGATGCTCCTCTGCTCTGCCTGCTCAGGGCAGCAGAAGGAGCCCCCACGGTTGCCGATGCAGCTGCAGCAGGAAGGGCATCGGGGTCTTCCACAGCAGCTGCCGGGGCCTCTCTGGGACAAGACCCGGTGCTGGGTGGCCGTCACACACACAGGAGTGTGACACGGACACGGGACGTATGGCCCAGGGCACGAATGCTGCTCTGAGCCCTGGGAGCAGTGAAATCAGCAGGTGTGGCAGAGTCCCTGCCAAAGGACACCTGCCGCCCCCAAGGCCTGCCAATGCTGGTGCCTGCTCCTGCCACAGAGACCTGTGTCCCCTGGGGACTTCTCTGCCAGAGGACAGCCAAAGCCCACGTGCATTGGTGTGTGTGCTCCTTTCTGCAGGCGGCTGTTGGCAGGAGCACCTGGTGGCAACACTTGGTCTCTGTCAGAAGCTGTTACTCCTTCCTGGAATGATTTTTGCTTGGAAGTGATTATGTGCAGTGTCCACGCATCTCCCCAGCCCATCACTGCCTCACACACGAGGTGACCACCAAGCCACTCTCCGGCCATCTGACCCGCAGCTGAGCCCTTCCCAGAGTGCCCGCACCCGCAGGGAGCGCAGGGCTGGATTTGGCCGCCAGAGAGTTGGTGACCCTCGTGAGATCCTCGGTGCATTTAGTTCCTACAGGAGTGTGGGGACCGCTGGGAAATGATCTGCATGCCTTGTTAATTGGATGTTCTTCCACCGCTAGCCTGGGGCAGGATCTCTCCCGGTCCTCCTCTCAACTCCCGGGCCTCTCCTCAGCCAATCAGAGAAGGCACCAAAATAATTGAGCCAATCAGAGCGCGCGGCGCTGATGACTCCTCAGGCAGTCCCAGAGCGCCCAGAGCTCCTCACCTGGACTCCACCCGCGCCCCGCCCCCAGCGCCCCCCGCCAGGAGAATTTGGGGAGGGGGGTATCGCGTTTTATCTTTTATTCTTCCAGAGTCAGGATTAAATGCTCGAGAGACGGAATTTCGTGTTTGGACTCAGATATTTATTAATTCTTATCTATATTACAGTGAGTTCTACAGCACTTCTAGCTAACAGGCCAAAAATGGACACGTATCTCTCTCTACAAGGCCTTTTAAGGGCCAATCTGTCCAATTAAGAACAGACACCTAAATTCTTTTTACTTTTAACCCAACAACCAATCACCTCTGACCTGCAATGTGGAATATTCTATCCAATTACAAAAGTACCACCAAGACCCGTGAAGAAGGTGAAAAAGAAAGAAAACTCCACCCTAAAACCTCCATCTTGTTTTATATGTATTAATATAGTCTAAAACCACAAATTCTAAATTTTCCACCATGGGACATTACACACTTCTATTCAAACTACACACCAGTGATCCCAGTTCTATCACACAATTCTGGAAAGCTTCTTCACAGCCTCAGGTCAAAAGCAGTGTTTTCCTGGAGGTCAATGCCTGTCAGCAGAGAAAGCCCAAACCCCTCAGTTTCCAGGGTTCCAGCAGGGGGGAGGTGTCAGACCCTGCCCAGTGCTGGCCATGGGGCGTGTGGCGGGGGCCCGGAGCTCTTGGCTACTGTGGGCTTCTATGGGGCTGCTGGGGGGCTACCCCAGACCTGTGTCCTGCACACACAGCGCTGTTCCAGGAGATGGTTTAGTCCGAGTGTCACTTCATTCACGGCACCGAGCGGCTGAGGTTCATGAAGAGGAACATCTCCAAGCGGGAGCAGTTCCTGCACTTGGGCAGCGATGTGGGGCTGCACGTGGGGACACCTCCTTTGGGGACAAGGCTGCCAGGCACTGGAACAGCGACCCGCAATGGATGGAGTACAGACGGGCTGCGGTGGACAGGCACTGCCGGCACAACTACGAGTTGTCCAGCCCGTTCCTCGTGGAGCGCAGAGGTGAGCGTGGGGCAGAGCGTGTCCCCTCGGGCCCTGCCCTGGGAATGACCCTGGAGCCCCTCAGAACCTGCCTGGGAATCACCCGAGACACGTCAGCCCTTCTTGTGCCCATCCCCGGGGCTTCCTGCCCCCTCATCCCAAGTGACTCCAGTGGCTCTCCCAATTCCTCTCAGTCCACAGCCATTCCATTCCCAGTCCACTCCCAGTCCTTCTAACTCCACTCCCAAACCTCCATCCTCTCTCCCAGTGCCCTCCCAGTGCCCTTCGAAATCTCTCCCTTCTCCCCCAATGACCCCCCAGTTCCTCCCAGTCCTTTCCAAGTCCTTTTCATTCCAATCCCAAACCTCCACTCTCTCTCCCATTGCCCCAATCCAATCCACTCTCTCCCAGTGTTCCCCCACTCTCTCCAATTTCATTCCCAGTCCCTCTCCACACCAGCCCTCTTGTGTTGGGGACCTGGTCCTGGTGGCCACCACATGCCCTGAGAGCTCCTGCTGGCCCTAGAACCACCTCACCTGGATCTCAGCAGGGTAGAAATCCATGGAGCAGAGAAGGCAGCTGGGGCCGGGCTGGGAGCTCGAGGGCCACAGTGAGATGGACACACTGGGGGGCACTGGGACAGAGTAGGGACACACTGGGATCAGCTGGGGGGAACAGGGTGGGGTTTGAGTGAACCTGGAGGGGATAGAGAAAGATCTGGATCTGGAAAGCAAGGGTTGGAATAAGGTTGGCTGTGATGGGAAGAGACTGGGAGGAGTCCTGGTGAGTCCTGGTGAGACTGGGTAGGGACTGGGAGAAGGTTTGGGGGTCCTGGGCTGGTGGGGGGCAACTGAGAGGGGGTTATGGGATCCTGAGAGGGACAGGAGGAGCGTTGGTGGGTCCTGGGGAGGCCGGGAAGAGATTGGGAGGAGGATTCAAGGAGTCCTGGGTGGGCTAGAGGTGACTGGGAGAGTGATTGGAGTAGCTTGGGGTGTCTGTGAGAGATTTTGGGAGGTCTTGACTCCTGTGGACGCCCAGAGATGCCGCCAGACACCGCCCGCAGCAAGGTGCTGATGGGGATCGGGGGCTCCGTGTTGGGTTTCATCTTCCTGGCGTTGGGGCTCGGCTTCTACCTGTGCAAGAAGGTGGGGGGGGGGGGGGGGGGGTCCCGGGGTGCATATCCCCCCTCCCCAATAAAGCTTCCCAGTTAGACCCAGTTTCGTTTATTGTGGGGCGGGACTGGGGAGGGACCTGGGGGGACCCCGGGGGGGGATCGTGACTGGGGGCGAGGGTGGGGTCCAGGTGGGGAACACTGGTGCTGCGGGTCTGCCCGGCAACCGGTGAGTCATCACAGCTGCTCTCTCTGATTGGCTGAATCTTCTTCATCGCATTCTCTGATTGGCTGAGAACAGGCCCGGGAGTTGAGAGAAGGAACAGGAGAGATCCCGCCCCGAGCACCGGCACGGGAACAACAGAGCCAGCCTGGGCACAGCGAGGGAATTTATTACCAACCAAATCACAGCAGCACAAGGAGAAAGGAGAGAAATTTCTTCAACGCCTTCCCCCCACCCCACGGAGATCACCAGGACCACGGATCACCAGGGCTCTGCCCAACGGGGGTCACTGGGGATCATCCAACACTGATCCTCCCATGGGGGATGGAGCTGGAGCAGAGCACGAAGCTCTTCCCACACTCGGGACACTCAAAGGGCTTCCCTTAGTGGTGACTCCGTTGGTGTCGGGTCAAGGTACAGCTCTGTGAGAAGCTCTTCCCACACTCAGTACACTCGTAGGGCCTCTCCCCAGTGTGGATGCGCTGGTGGACTGTGAGGTTGCCATTCTGCTTGAAGCCCTTCCCGCAGTCGGGGCAGCGGAATGGCCTTTCTTCTGCGTGTATCTTCTCATGCAGGAGGAGACTGGATCTGGTCTGAAACCTCTTCCCACACTCAGGACACTCATACGGCCTCTCCCCAGTGTGGATGCGCTGGTGGTCCTTCAGGGAGGAGCTCCACCGAAAGCTCTTCCCACATTCCCCACACTCATAGGGCCGTTCCCCAGTGTGGATCACCCGATGCCGGATCAGGCCAGAGCTGTCGCTGAAACTCTTCCCACATATCCCACACTCATAGGGCTTTTCCCCAGTGTGGATTCTCTGGTGTTGGATCAGTTTGGAGCTATCTCTGAATCCCTTCCCGCACTCCCCACACTCGTAGGGCTTTTCCCCAGTGTGGATCACCTGGTGCCGGATCAGTTTGGAGCTGTAGCTGAAACCCTTCCCACATTCCAAGCACTTGTGGGGCTTCTCCGCTCCATGAGGCTTCTCCACCAGCTCTGAGCTCTGCCTGGATCTCCGGCCGCCTTCCCGGCTCAGGGAGGGTCTTTCTTCCTCGCGGCTCCCTGGGCTGGGTTTGCAGCCCCTCCTCATGAGGGATCTCTGGGACTTGTTCTCCTTCTCCATGCGCCCACGCCTTTGGAATGAAAAATCGTGGTTTGAGAGGAAAAAAAAGAGGAGAGTGCTTTAGGTTGGGGGTTCCTCCTTACCCAAGTTCATCTCTGAAAGGTATTGGGCATCTTGTATGTGTAAGAACCTCCAGAACATCCAGCTTCAACCCAAAACTCCTTTAAACACCAAAACCCAGTTAAATAATCCCCCAAACATCAAGGTTCTGCAAACATCCCCTCCAAAGATAAAGATTCAGTCCCTGTAAAAAACCAAAACAGTAATTTTTAGCCAAATACAGATCAGCAACACCAAGATTCACCCCTGTGAAAATCGTGGATGCCCTCCCCAGTCACCGGCTGCATGTGGGGAGACAACGCGCCGGGGGCTGGGGGAGGCTACAGATAAAGGAAGGGCTGGAACCTTGTGGTGTTTACTGATTCTGCTCCTCCTCCTCCTGTGTCCCTACTCTTTCTCACATCCCTGTTCCTCCTACTATTCCTCTTCCTCCCGCAGAATCCCACCTTCTCCTCCCACGTATATCTTTTGACCATTTGGTTCTTCAAGCCTGCTTCTCCTTCCCTTCTCCTGCTGCCCCCAGGCCCAGCACCCACTGCCGGCTCCCTCTTCCCCCCAAACCCACAGCATCCCAGCGCAGGGGCAGCGATGGAGCTGGGGCAGCTCGGGCTGGGGCAGCGCTGGGCTCTCGGCCGCTCCCGCCCGCACTCGCTCCCCACTGCAGCCGCTGCCGCCACCACAGCGCGGGGGGGCCCGGCCTTGGCGCTCCCCCCCTCCCACCTCCCCAAATTCCCCTGCCGGGGGGCGCTGGGGCCAGGAGACAGACGAGTGACAGATCAGGGGGGCTGGGAACAGTCGGCAGCCAGAGAGCACTGAAAATCTCAGCAGTGACTACAGTGGGATCTTCGGGGACTAAACATGGCAGGGCACCCATGGAGGGTAGAAAGGGAAAGCCAGGAAGGGCTCCTGGCCAAAGTGATGATGATCCCAAAATATCTCTGAAGGGTCCCTTGGCAGCATGTGGAGGGAGTTTGCACATTCTTCCAGAGGTAATCACGGACATGGACACCCAGGGGGGCAATAAGGGAAGTCCAGAAGGGATTTAGACAACAGGGGATGGATGCTGTTGGTGTGCTGGGAAGGGATTGGGTGAAGGGGAGTGTGCAGGAATATGGTTCAGTCAAGATGAAGCAGGAGCACTCTATCTGGGAAAAAAAAAATGAAGGACGGTAAAGAGGAGGAAGAGAAAAATACTGAGGATGGGGATGTTTTTCAGCAGGATTTGATCCTCAAAAGTTGCCAGCTGATGCAGATCCTTTGTATCCCCGGTTGCCAGGACAGGCACACAAGGAGGTCAGGATTGCAGGGGGTTTCTCTGTGCTGGGCAGCGGCAGGAGCGGGCGCAGAGGGGCGGCACCGGGAGCACGGGCTGGGGGCTTGTGAGGAGCTGCGGGGCCGGGCCGGGGCTGTGGGGCAGCCGGGGCTCAGCGCCGGGCGCTGCCTGAGCCCAGCACCCCCCGGCAATTGCAGGCCCGGCAGTGGCCCCCGGCCCCCAGGAGGCTGCGGGACGCCCCGGCCGCTGCCCGGCCCCGTGGAGCTGCCGGCCCTGCCCGCCGGGGGGGCCGCGTTTGGACACTGCGGCAGGACAGGCACCGGCTCTGGGATACGGGCTGGCCACGGCAGCCACAGCACAAGGAGCAGCAGCACAAAGGAACAGCTGGGAAATGGGCATTGGACGTGCAAGCATCCAGATTAGCTTTTTAGCATTTTCCTTGGGTCAGTGCAGAAAGGAATGATTTAGCAGAAAGCTCAGCAGCTGTCAGAGGATGAGCACCCCCAGGCACTGAGGGGGCTGCAGGAGGGGCAGAAGAAGCCCCTGGAGCACTTGGTCACAAAGGCACAGCAGGGGAATGCAAGAAGGGAGGAGGAAAAGGCCAAGGGGAAGGCAAAGGCCATGGCAGAGTTTCTACAGCCCCTGAGGGATGAACCCCAGGGCCCAAGGGGGCCCCAGCTCCCAGGGGCTCTCACATCCTTACACCATCTTCAACCAGGTGCCCTCCTCACACTGACACCATTCAGTCCTTGATGGCAAAGATGCTTTCTGGGGATGCCCACTGACACAGGATGGTAAACTGGATTTTGCCTTTGAGTGGGAACAAGAGGTAGAAGGGAAAATGGAAAAGACATGGACGGTCCTTCTGCAGGGATGCACGGAAGCACCAGCCTTATTGGGGCAAATCTTGCAGAAAATATCACAGGAATTTACCCCACCCCAGGGATTGGGTTAATGCAGGATGTGGATGACTTTCCCCAATCAGGAGGACAAGAAGTGGCAGAAGAAGCCTCTGTGAAATGGCTGAATGTTCAGGCTAAAAAATATTTTTTATTATTTGAAAAAACAGCGCAAATGGTGGAGAAAAAAGTAAAATATTTCAGACATATTTTGACTCAAGGTTTGTGGTGTATTAACCCAGGGAGGGACCAGGGAATCTCAGAAGCAATATTACCCAGCACTAAAAAGCAGCTGGGAACATTCTGAGGATTAACAGGGATTTGCAGAACCTGCATTGAGGATTCTCTGTTCCATCCAGAACATTGTACGACTTTTTAACCCCAGACAGCCCTAGTATTATGGTATGGACATAAGAAAAAGAACAAAACTTGAGAAAATTAAAAAAGAAAGGGATGGACGCCACAGCCATGGCTCTACCAGAGTCAGAAAAGAAATTGGAATGGGATGTGGATGTTAAACAGGGCCATGCCAAAGGAATTTGGAATTCCCGGCTGCAGGAGCAGCATGGGAGGGCACCACTGACCCTGCACTGAAGGCAACGCAGCAGCAGCCAGGGCTCCACATCGGGCCAAGCCCCTGGGCCTGCCCACAGATCCTCTGCTGAAATCCTCTGCCTGGGCACCCTCCTTTGGCATCTCCACACACTGGGGCCAATCCTTGCTGCCACTGCTGGAGCTTCGCTGCTTTCTGTGCCTGCACTGCCACAGCTGCTGGGGAAGACAACGGCACAATTCCACTCTGCCCCTCAGTTACACTCACACACTGGGCTGCCGGGGATTCCATGGTCAGAAAATATACCGAGTGTAATTTTAAAAATCTATTTCTCTACTCAGGCTTCATGTGCCTTTGCATTGGGGAAACGAATTTTAAAGAGATTTCTAAGGAATTTTCCACTACTAAACAGAGATGAGTTTAACATCTCAACAGACTGGGAATAGCCCAAAAGATACTCACAAAGATAACGACCATTAAGGCCCATCAACAAACATCAAGGAACACCCACCCCAGACACTGCCCCTGGCATAGTTGGAGATGCCTGGTCTGCAAAAGGATGATAAGGAAATCCAGGAGTGCGGACTTAATTAATATAGAGGGGAAGAAATCCAGGGCCGATAGGAAATTAATACTCAGAACTACACAACTTGGAAGCAATGAACATAAAACCAATGGATTTCTATAGGTTTTGGTCTGTGAAAAGTTAAGGGAAAATCCTGTAAAACTCACATCTCTTGGAATGATTTCCTCTGCACACCCGGGCTATGTATGGCTGAAATTATTTCTGTTGCACATCCTGGCCAGAATCAAGTAATGCCTTGATTCTCTAACAGTAGAAATGGTGTTGAAGAGTTTTGGGTCCTCCTGCAGTTTTGGTGACAAGATTACACCATTAGAATGTTTTTTCTTAATAATCCTACTTTTATATTTTCAGTTAAGATTGGGCCAAGGGTGTGAGAACCACATTTTAGTGTTCAGGGAATAAGCAGAAAAAATCTTTATTCCTTTTGGGATTTTTTGTGTATGTTTATGAGTGGCTGTTAGTGATGGCAACAATTTGGTATGGAATTTGTAATGTTCACTGTTCTCCTTTAGGCTGCATTTGGCATAACCAGAAGCCCTGTAATATTTAATAGAATATTGTTTTAAAAAGAGAATAAAAAAGAAAAGCAGCGGGAGGGGGGAGGGGAGAGAGGAAGGAGAGAATATGTGAGTCACCTGATGGGCTGTGATGAAAAGAAGATTCATTCCAGGCAGAGCCAGGAGAGGAACTTTAGAAATGCAAATTAACTCTGCTGAGACAAAGCGCAGACAATTTACCAAACTCTTCATGCCTGGGGGAGGAATTGGGCTGATTCCCTCTGCCCCTCACCCCAAGCTCTGCCTGCTCGCACAGATGGAATTTGCACAGCTAAAGGCAGAGCCCATAGTGAGGATATCTGACTGCAACAGAAATTGGTTAAGCTGCAAAGGGAAACAACAAACGGAGAATGTTGGGAAAACATCATGAAAAACAGCGGGGGGGAATCATCCCTCTCCTCACTCCAACCTGTGCTGTCACTGTCCAGGTTATTTAGGGTGTATTGGGGCACTGGGGTGTTTTTGGTGCCACAAGTTCAGGGAAATGAGTTGGAAATCCAGGTATGCGGTGATTTAATTAATGTGCTCAATTGGTGCAGCCCTGGCTGAAGGGAGCACACCAAAAATGGAGAAAAGATGAACAGGCACCAGAACAAATCCTACACCAGCATGGACCAGCCCCTGGGAGCCCTAACGAATTCATATCAGGAGACAGAGAAGTCATTTATCATTTCAATGGCATAATTAGATTACACAATGTCCTCAAAATAACACCCAACCAGACAGCTCCAGCTCCTGATCTTCTTACAGACCAATCTATTCAGATGAGGAATGCAACGTTTCCCCATGGGATGGAATCAGATTATCCACTAACAGAAAGAGGAGGAATTTGTGGAAAATCAAATTACTCAAACTGCTGTTCCCAAACAGAACACAAAGGAAAAGTGGTGAAACACAAAACAAAGAAAGTGAGAAAGTAGCTCATATTCCGGTCCAAATGTGCAAAGGATGGGAATGGGACACGTTTCCGTGGTTCCCTGGCAGACCACGGGTTAAACAAATGTTGTTTGTCCTTTTATGAGCTACAGCAACTCTCATCTTTTTACCATGGGCCGTGGGGGTGTCAGGAAAATTAATCCACAAACACCAGAGGTTTATGTCCAAAAAGGAGACAGAGGAGTCCTTTTTGCTTTATTCGAATAAAGGGAGAGGCCATGGGACATTCCCCTGGGATCTCTCAAATTTTCGGAGGACGCAGCCTCCTTTTTATCCTATTTTCCCGGCCGCATTTCCCTCTCTCTTTCCCCTTTGGCTGAGGTATTTGAGAGGCACAGACTTCCCGGAACGCCTGATACCTGAAATTCCCCTCTAAAGTATAACCCTCCCTTTTAATTTTTAATTCTTATAGAATTCATAGTTTTCCCCCCGTTGCTTCTTTCATCTTTCGATATCCAATTTCATTTATCAGCAGCCCTACAGTTTGTTTGTAAAGGCAAATATCTTTTTCCATTCATCAATCAGTGGAATCCATCCCATTGTTTCTTTTATCTCTCAGTGCTAGCCTTATCTACAGGCTGATCCACAGCTCATTTGTAAAGACAAATTCAACATTCCTCTCAGCCCAGAGGAGAATCTAGCACAAAATATTCTCCCTGTGTACTGCACGACAAAAATATTCAGGGGAAAATACAGTGGCATCTGAGGCTTGTGGAACTCCCAGAATACTGAACCTGCAGAGGAGGCAAACAGCCCTGGCAGTGCCTGAGGGGACTTCTCCTCACAGACTCCTCTCAAAGTGTGTCACTTCAGCAGGGGAAGGCTTTCAAACCTTTGCCTTTCCTTCCTCCTGTGCTAAAATTTAAGGCTCCTCCTGAGAAAATACTGACCTACAAATAGTTCTCCATTCCTCAACAAAGCTACTCAGGTGCTCAACTTAAGAAAGAGCAAAACAAAAGGTATTCAGTAATTTCCCATCAAGGCCTATTTGCAGAGAAACCCCATCATATGGGACCGAATATTTATTAACACCAGTTCACTCAAAAGAAACCCAACCCTGTATTAAGCAGCGTTTTAAACGAACTTGAATTCTTTTTCCTCACATATCAACTGGACTGGTTTGTTCCTTTTTTGTCCTAGAGAGAATATTAGAATGATTTGCTCTTGACAGGACTCCTTGGGTGGCCCCCAGCCCTGGCTCCTCACCACGCCTTACCTGGGCTGTTAACGCAGCCTGTCAGCACCACCAGACTTTGGCAGCCTGTTCAGGCCTCGGGCACGGCTGGTGCCACGGTCCCCTCTGGTGCCACGGTCCCCTCTGGCTCCTGGCGTGTCCCTGCTGCTGGAGGAGCCCTGCTCGTGCTGCTGCCTGCGTTCAACAACCCCGGTCCTGCTCCCCAGGCAAAGAGAGACCAAAATCACTGCTTTGGGCAGCTCGTTTGAACGAGTTGAACACTTACTCATCTCTAACACAGACCTCTTAACACCCACACACCAACACCTGGAAGTCACCTCATCTACAGAGGTGAGGAAGCCTGAGCGAACAGAAGGTCGACGTTCAAGCACATTTGTGGGACACATATTGAGAAAGTAAGAAAATTACAGCCTGAATAATATTCCAGGCTGGAGCTTTTCAGCTCTGTTCCCAGCCGATAAGCTGGTCCAGCTCAAGGCTAGGGAGAATTTCTCCCAGGCTGATAATTTGGTCAAAATAAAAAGGAATTAGTAACAAAGATAGAACAGCTGTTGTGATGTGTGACCAGGCCCTGGGAATGGGGTGTCTTCTCTCTGAACCAATCACCTTTTCTCTACTCTGGGAATTACGAGTCATGCTATAAACCGAGTGTATTTCTGAATAAACTTGTCTCTTTCTTCCTGTCATGAAAGATGACCATGTAGCTGTGCATCTTATTTCCGCCGCACTTAAAGGGTTAAAACCCGATTCCACGGCTACACACATTGGGTTTTTAATTTAGTGGAAGCGCTCACTCGTTCACAAGCCTTACTTGTCAAACTGGATTGTGCGATGCTATTGTCTTGCTTGTGTCAGAGAGAAAGCAGGGAGAAATTAGCTAAGAAATAAGAACCACACTTGGGGCTCGGGCTTGGCAGACCAAGGGAGCAGGGCGGCACCTGCCCGCTTTGCCCGAGTCCCTGCTCCTGCCGGACAAAGGCGGACGCGGCTCCGTGCGGGGCGAGCCGGGCGCTCCGTGCCGGGGCCGGGGCCGAGCGCTCGGGTGGGCGGCGCTCAGGATGCTCGGGCAGCGCCGCGGGCCGGGCGGGCGCGATGGAGCCGCCTGAGGGCTGGGACCCCTCCGGGCGGCCGGCCCGGCGCACGCAGTGGCTGCTCAGCGCCCTCGCCCACCGCTACGGGCTAGAGCGCGGCGTGGAGAACGAGATGGTCGTGCTGGCCAGCGGCCCGGAGCAGTCCCTGCAGGAGATCTTCCAGCAGCGGGACTGCGCCGGGCCGGGCCGCATCCCCGGCGAGGAGTCCCGCACGCTGTGCCGGGCGCTGGCGCCGGAGGAGGCGGCGGAGCCCGAGGAGTGCGCGGGGCTGTGGGACGGGCTCTGGGCCGAGCTCACCTTCCGCCAGCTCCACGCGCGGCTCTGCGGCCACTTCAGCACCCGCGCGGGGCCGCGGCTGCCGCTGGGCCGGGAGGGCGAGCACATCGAGAGCCACATCCGCCCGCGCAGCCCCCGCCGAGCCCGAGCGGCGGCCGCCGGGGCCCTGCTCCCGAGAGCGCTGCGAGGAGATGGTGGCGCTGGAGCGGGCCGAGGAGCGCATGGCCGAGCTGCAGCAGGAGAAGGGCAGCCTGCGGCAGCTGCTGGAGGACGTGCGGGCCGCCCTGCAGAGCAGCGATGCGCGGTGCCCGGCGCTGCGGCTGAGTCCGGGCCGGCTTCTGCACCGCGCTCCCGGCGGCGCCTCGGGTGGCCCCGAGCGCTTCATGAGAGATGCTGCTCTCGGAAAGTCAGTGTTTAGAACCCCTCCACCTCCGGACTGAGACCGAAGTTGCTCGTTCATCCTCAAAATTTAGCAAAGTTGTTATAAGGGAGGCTTTTAGGAGAAATGTATGGCATCGGTGTGCCATTAAATATGTTTGTGATGAGCACTGTTCAAAGTGTAGGGGATTTCAGCTTAACAAACCCACGTGTACAATGCTGCTGCTGCTTCTCCTGCACGTGCAGCCAGGATGTGCTGATAGCAGATGCTGGGTATGCACTGCTGCAGGGTTTTTCCTGAAGTAAGAAAGAACTTTGGGATTCTTACCTGCACAAGCACATGCAGTGCCTCAGTCATAAGTGCCTCAGAAATATCAGAAGTGTGTCTTCTTCAGAGTGTGGTCACAAGGGTTCAGAGTTGGAGCCAGTTCTGCGGGCAGGCTGATGAATAGTCTGGGGCTCCTCTGCAGAGCCCCATTCATTCTGGGGCTGCTTTCTGCTGGTTCTGCTGCACTGGCTCGAGTGAAACACACACCCAATTAACAGCAGTTAAATTACTCTGGCATGAAACAGTGGGGAACAGGCAGAGCAGTGAAGGGCAGCATGGACCAGTTGTTCTGGCAGCTCTGACGAGGTCTGGTTTGATACAGCACTCACAGAACTCTGCTCCACCTGTGACACTTCCACTTGCAGTAGATGACTCTTCCTCTTCACAATATCCAGCAAGGCAGGTCAAAGACACTTTTACCATTTTCATCTTCAAAAGGGAGAGGAAATCAGCAGCAAACATGAAGTAACCAGTCAGAGGACCTGGGAAGAAACAAAAGAACAAAAAGAGGTGGAAAACCAGGTGGAGCAGTGATCCTTATGTCTGTGTGGGAGATATCCTCTGCTAATGGGCCATCTGTTAAAACCAGCTGGGGCAGTGTTCTTTATCATTTCCACAACCCATCCTTCCTCCAGGAAGATATCTTCTGTTAATGGGCCATTGAGTGCCACTGCATGACTGATAAAATTCCATCATCCCATTGGGAGATGCTCCAGCCAGGGGGAGGAGCCAAGCCTTTCCTACCTAGATAAAATCTGAGATTTGGAACACCAAGGCAGCCCTTACCCACTGGTTTCCAGAGGACAAGAGCTACCAGACCTTTCTACAGCATCACTACTACAACAAGACCACTTCATCGGGACTGCTACCACCACCCTAACTAGCGGGGTGTCAGGTTGTATTCTGATTCTGTCAGGTGTTTCCTTTTGTACTATTGCATGTATTTTATTTCTCTTCTCTTTTTTCCTATCAAACTGTATTTCTGACTTGGAGTCTCTCACTGGTTTTGCTTTTAAACCTGCAAAATTTTGGAGGGGATTTTGGCTGAAGCTTGATATTTGGGGAGATTTGATGCGTGTCTTAAAGTTTGGAGGATTTTGGGTAGGAATCTTGGTGTTTGGGAGGTTATTAGAGACACAAGATGCCCAATGACTTCCAGAGATGAACTTGGGCAAGGAGGAACACCCAGTTTATGGAGCTCTCTTCTTGTTATTTCCCCCTAAACCAGGAATTTTCATTCCTCAGGTGTGCGGGGATGGAGGAGGCAGAAAAGCCCCAGAGATCCCTCACGAGGAGGGGCTGCAAACCCAGCCCAGGGAGCTGCGAGGAGGAAAGATCCTCCCTGAGCCAGGAAGGCGGCCGGAGATCCAGGCAGAGCTCAGAGCTGATGGAGAAGCCTCCTGGAGGGGAGAAGCCCCACAAGTGCTTGGAATGTGGGAAGGGTTTCAGCCAGAGCTCCAACCTGATCCGGCACCGGAGGATCCACACTGGGGAGAAGCCCTATGAGTGTGGGAAATGCGGGAAAAGCTTCAGGGACAGCAACTACCTAATGCAGCACCAAGTGATCCACACAGGGGAATGGCCCTACACCTGCTTGGAATGTGGGAAGAGCTTTCAGTGGAGCTGCAACCTGAGAAGCCACCAGCGAATCCACACTGGGGAGAGGCCCTACGAGTGTCCCAAGTGTGGGAAGAGGTTTCAGACCAGCTCCAATCTCCTCCTACACGAGCGGATTCACACAGAGGAGAGGCCCTTCCGCTGCCCCGACTGCGGGAAGGGATTCAACCGCAACTCCCATCTCACTGACCATCGTCGCATCCACACTGGGGAGAGGCCCTACGAGTGTACTGAGTGTGGGAAGAGCTTCTCCAGGAGCTCAACCTTGACCCGACACCAACGGAGTCACCACTAAGGGAAGCCCTGTGAGTGCCCCGAGTGTGGGAAGAGCTTCGTGCTTTGCTCCAGCTCCATCCCCCATGGGAGGATCGGTGTTGGATGATCCCCAGTGATCCCCGTTGGGCAGAGCCCTGGTGATCCGTGGTCCTGGTGATCCCCATTGGGTCGGCGAAGGGGTTGGAGATATTTCTCTCTCTTTTCCTTGTCCCGCTGTGATTTGGTTGGTAATAAATTCCCTCGCTGTGCCCAGGCTGGCTCTGTTGTTCCCGTGCCGGTGCTCGGGGCAGGATCTCTCCTGTTCCTTCTCTCAACTCCCGGGCCTCTCCTCAGCCAGTCAGAGAATGCGATGAAGAAGATTCAGCCAATGAGAGAGAGCAGCTGTGATGACTCACCGGTTGCCGGGCAGACCCGCAGCACCCAGTGTTCCCCACCTGGACCCCACCCTATCCCCCAGTCACGATCCCCCCGCGGGGTTCCCCCAAGTCCTTTCCCAGTCCCGCCCCCCAGTAAACGGAACTGGGTGTAACTGGGAAGCTTTATTGGGAGGACTGGGAGTAGCTTGGCTTGGACAGAGTTACAGCAGGGCTGGGGCAGACCCACAACCCTCCCAAAATCAATGTGGGTGCGGAGCGGGGGGTCCTGGCTGGGCCTGAGGTCATGGGGAGGGGCTGCGGCCGCTGCCGGCTCAGGAGCTCTGTGGGCAGGGAAAAGGGGGTGACACCCGTCTGGAGGTCCCCAGGAGGAACACACCTACTCTGGGGGCGGGGGAATATGAACCCGGGGTCCCCCCCTCACGTTCTTGCACAGGTAGAAGCCGAGCCCCAGCGCCAGGAAGACGAAGCCCAACACGGAGCCACCAATCTCCGTCAGCACCTTGCTGTGAGCGGCGTCTGGCGGCATCTCTGGGGGATCACAGGGGTCAGGGCCACCCAAAACCTCTCACGGACATTTCAAGGCTCTCCAAGAATCCTCCAAATCTCCCCCAGCCCACCTGGGGCTCCCTAAAACTTCTTCTAATTCTTCTAATCTCTTCCTGGCTTCCTTGGGACCCACCAAAGCCCCTCCTGTCCCTTTCAAAATGCCATAACTCCCTCTCATTTGCCCCCCACTGCCCCAGGACCCCCACACCATCTCCCAATCCCTTCCCAGCCACACTAGAACTCACCAAGATCCTCCCAGTCTCTTTCCAACACAACCAACCTCATTCCAAACCCTGCTTTCCAATCCCTGATCTTTTTCCAGCTCCTCCAGGCTCACTCAAATCCTTCCCAGTTATACCCAGCACTCCCAGACACCCTCCCAGTGCTCTCCAGGACCCCTAGAACCGCATCCCACCCTCCCCAGCATCCTTCAAACTCCTTCTCAGCCATCCTAGACCGCCGATCCATTCTCCTGTTTTAATCCAGACTATCTCAAACTCCCTCCCAGTTACTCCCAGCACACCTCAATCCCTCTCCCAGCTCCCCCAGTGCCTCCCCCACGCCCCTCACACTGTGGCGTCCGGGCCGTGCTCCAGGCTGACGTGCTCTACCTGGAGCTGGAGCTGACCCTGTGCCGGAGGGGTTTCCAGCAGCACCAGGAGCTGGTAGAAATCCAGTCCCCATTAGGGACCAGATTGGTGGCCACATGCCCCGAGAGCTCCTGCTGGCCCTGGAACCATCTCAGTTGGATCTCGGCAAGGCAGAAATCCATCACGGAGCAGAGCAGGCATCTGGGGCTGGGCTGGGAGCTCGAGGGCCACAGTGAGATGGACACTGGGGAGCGCTGGGAGAGAGCGGGGACACACTGGGATCAGCTGGGGTGGGGACTAGGAGAAATGGAAGAGGGCTGTTGTGGAAGTGAGAGGGACTGGGGATGAAAGTGGAGAAAGTGGGGGAACACTGGGAGAGAGTGGAGTGGATTGGGGAACGGGAGAAAGAGTGGAGGTTTGGGATTGGACTGAAAAGGACTTGGAACAGACTGGGAGGGATTGGGAATTCACTGGTAGAGAGGGTGGAGGTCTGGGAGTGGAATGCGAATGGAATGGCTGTGGACTGAGAGGAATTGGGAGGGACTCTGGTGACACTGGGAGGGACCGTGAGGACACTGGAAGAGACTGGGATGGACTGGGAGAGCCACCGGAGTTACTTGGGGTGGGGGGGCAGGAGGCCCCGGGAATGGGCACAAGAAGGGCTGACGTGTCTCGGGTGATTCCCAGGCAGGTTTTGAGGGGCTCCAGGGTCATTCCCAGGGCAGGGCCCGAGGGGACACGCTCTGCCCCACGCTCACCTCTGTGCTCCACGAGGAACGGGCTGGACAACTCGTAGTTGTGCCGGCAGTGCCTGTCCACCGCAGCCCGTCTGTACTCCATCCATTGCGGGTCGCTGTTCCAGTGCCTGGCAGCCTTGTCCCCAAAGGAGGTGTCCCCACGTGCAGCCCCACATCGCTGCCCAAGTGCAGGAACTGCTCCCGGTTGGAGATGTTCCTCTCCACGAACCTCAGCCGGTCGGTGCCGTGAATGAAGTGACACTCGGACTAAACCATCTCCTGGAACAGCGCTGTGTGTGCAGGACACAGGTCCGGGGGTGTCCCCACAGCAGCCCCCCAGCAACCCACAGTAGCCAAGAGCTCCGGGCCCCCGCCACACGCCCCATGGCCAGCGCCGGGCAGGGTGTGACACCTCCCCCTGTTGGAACCCTGGAAACTGAGGGGTTTGGGCTTTCTGTGCTGACAGGCACTGACCCCCAGGAAAACACTGCTTTTGACCTGAGGCCGTGAAGAAGCTTTCCATAATTGTGTGATAGAACTGGGATCACTGGTGTGTAGTTTGAATAGAAGTGTGTAATGTCCCATGGTGGAAAATTTAGAATTTGTTGGTTTAGACTATATTAATACATATAAAACAAGATGGAGGTTTTAGGGTGGAGTTTCCTTTCTTTTTCACCTTCTTCACGGGTCTAGGTGGTACTTTTGTAATTAGATAGAAAATTCCACATTGCAGGTCACGGGTCATTGGTTCTTGGGCTATTATGGTGTCTTTTTTTAATTGGACTCATTGGCCCTTAAAAGGGCTTGTAGAGACAGGTACGTCGCCATTTTTCGCCTGTTAGCTGTAAGTGCTGTAGAACTCACTGTAATATAGATAAGTATTAATAAACATCTGAGTCCGAACACGAAATTCCATGTCTAGAGCATTTAATCTCGACTCTGGAACAACAAAAAAGAAGATAAAACTCGATAACCTCCACCCCAAATTCTCCTGGCGGGGGGCGCTGGGGGCGGGGCGCGGGTGGAGTCCAGGTGAGGAGCTCTGGGCGCTCTGGGACTGCCTGAGGAGTCATCAGCGCCGCGCGCTCTGATTGGCTCAATTATTTTGGTGCCTTCTCTCATTGGCTGAGGAGAGGCCCGGGAGTTGAGAGGAGGACCGGGAGAGATCCTGCCCCAGGCTAGCGGTGGAAGAACATCCAATTAACAAGGCATGCAGATCATTTCCCAGCGGTGCCCACACTCCTGTAGGAACTAAATGCACCGAGGATCTCACGAGGGTCACCAACTCTCTGGCGGCCAAATCCAGCCCTGCGCTCCCTGCGGGTGCGGGCACTCTGGGAAGGGCTCAGCTGCGGGTCAGATGGCCGGAGAGTGGCTTGGTGGTCACCTCGTGTGTGAGGCAGTGATGGGCTGGGGAGATGCGTGGACACCACATGATCAGGGAGCTGACTGGGTAAAGTGACACGGCAACAGCGACACCTGGACTCCTAAACTGGGGTCAGGGACCCTCAAATTGTAATCTGGGTTCTTTAAACTGGGTCTGGAATTCTTAAACTGAGATCTGGTACCCCCAAACTGGGATCTGCAGCCCTCCAGCGTGATCTGGGATCCTCACCCTGAGGTCTCAGCTCTCCACCCTGGGACCTGGGCCTCTCAAACTGGGGTCTGGAATCCTCAAAGTGGGTCTGGACCCTCGCACCGCCTGGATTTTGGACCCCTGAAAAAACTGAGGGGACAAGTGGGGGAGGTGAGGTAGGGGTTTATTTGGAGGTACAAAGATTAAAGGGGGATGGGGAGACCTCAAGGTGGAATTTTGGGTCCACCTTAGAGGGGGGAGGTGAGTGGGAGTAGCCCAGGATGGAGATTTGGGATCCTCAGGGTGGGCTTCGTGGGGTCTCAGGGGGGATTTGGGGTCCCAGGGTGGGTTCTGGAGGGCCTCAGGGTGGAATTTTGGGTGTCCCAGGGTTGATTTAGGCAGTTCCAAGATAGATTTTGGGGTGCAAGATGGATTTTGTGGGTCCCAGCGCCAGATTTCACAGACCCCTTAGTGGAAGGCCTTTGGGGTTTGAGGATTCCCAGGGTGGATTTTGGAGTTTCACAGTGAGTTTCACCCTCCCCAGGATGGATTTGGGCATCTCAGGTTGGGTTTTGGGGTTCCAGAGTAGGTTTTTAGGGTCGTAGGATGGATTTTGGGGGTCCTAGGCCGGGTTTTCAGGGTCAGGGGGATGGATTTTAGGGTTCCAGCACCCGCAGTGCAAAGTCCAGGGCGGGGGCACTGTGGGTCAGACACCCCATGGACACCACGTCGATGTGGGGCCCCAAAAACTGGGGGAGGGTCTCCAAAACGATGCCCCCGCTGGCCTCCACCGTCACTCCGGGATGTGCAGCCTTGACCTGCGCCGCAGCCGAGTGCAGCTCCTGGGGGGACACCCTGTTAGCAGGGAGCACCCCCTCCCCAAAATTTGGGGGTACACTGGACATAGGGATGTATACTGGATGCTACATAGTGCAGAATCCCCCCCCAAATTGGCCCAAATCTGCCCAATGTGGGCCTCCCCCCAAGAAATCCCCAATTCAGGGATTATTCCACACACTGAGCTCCAAAATTGGGGTGTCCACCCCCAACCCCTCCAAATCAAGGGTTATCCTGATTAAACCCAATAAAAACTCAATATAAATAGATTCCCACCCAACATCTGCCCAACTGGGGGCACCACCCACCACTGACCTCCAGGACAACCCCAAATTTGGGCTCTCCAATCCAAATGCCTGTCCCCCCACCCAGAACCCCCCAGAATTGTGGCCTCCTATTCAGTCTCCAATCCAGGCATTTGCCCACCCACTGACCCCCAAATTACAGTCCCCACACCTAAAATCCCCAAATCAAGGGTCCCTTCACCCAAAACCCCCCAAATTTGGATTATCCAACCCTCTGGCTCCCCCGAAACTGGGATTCCCCCTGGTATCTTTGGGGCTGCCCCACTTTTACAGCAGATTCCCATTTTACTGGTGTAGCCTCACCCTGGGATGTCCCCCTTTTTAGCCACTCCCCTCGATTTTGGGGGCTCAGCTGGGGATAACAGAGTCAGGATCTATGTGGTTAATCCCCACTTTTTTGGGTTCAACCCATTTCACTGGTCTGCCTCTCTTTTTAAAGGGTCTCGGCCCCCATTTTTGGGGTCCAGCTTCACATCTGGAGGGTCCTCCCATTCTTGGGGGCTCTTTCCAGATTTTCGAAGCTCACCTGGTGGGGGCAGAAGTCAAACCTATGGCATTACCCACCTTTTTCTGAGATCTGTGCCCCATTTTTCGCATTTATCCCCATTTTTAGAATCCAAACTCCCATTTTTGGGGTCCAGCCCACACTTGGGGTACCACCACTATTGGCCCCCTCCGATTTTGGGGCTCACCTGGGGGCTCAGGTTGTCCAGCAGGACGATGTCAGCCCCAGCCCCAGCAGCCGCCAGCGCCTCGTCCGCACTCGAGCACTCGACCCCCAACCGGCGGGTGAAGCCCCCGGCCCGGCGCACCCCCAAAATCATCTGGGGAAGAGGGGGGGTCAGGGAGAACCCCAGAGGGACGCCCCAGTGTGGGGCAGGGTAAAATGGGGGCTCCCCCACAGTCATTCACTTAAAATTGGGCCCCCCCACTGCCCTCCCCCCCACATTGATCCCCAAATTTGGGGTCCTCTCCCCCAGAGTCCCCCAATTCAAGGTTGTCTGCTGCCACCAGAGTTGGGATACTCCCAACTACAAACACCAAAATTTAGAGTTACTCAACACATGATCTTCCCCCAGTTCAGGGGTGACCCCCCAATTTCCCTCCCAAATTGGGACCCCCCCCTCACCCATCCCCCCCAGTTCAGGGGTCCTCCCACATCAGTCCACGCCCAGAATACCCCAGTCCAAGAGTCAGTCCCAAAATTGGTACCCCCTTTAAATATTGGTGCTTCCCCACCACCCTCGAAATTCGGGGTACCCCAAGCCATCACTCCCCCAAAGTCGAGCCCCCTCCACCAAAACCCCCCATTACCTCCAAATCTCACATTCCCCACACCCCCAAAATTGGGGTTGTCACACCGACCACCCAGAACCCACCAATTCAAGGGTCCCCCTCCAATCTCCCCCCCAAACTGGGATACTGCTCCTCCAGTCTCCGGCTTTCCCCAAAATCCAGGGATCCTTCCGCCATTACCGCCCAAATTCTGGAGTCCCCCCACACCCAGAACCCCCCAATTCAAGCCCCCTCCCAATTGTCCCCCCAAGTTCGGCGTCCCCACCTGCTCGAGCCCCCCCGCTGCCGCCGCCAGCGCTCGGTGATTGTCCTTGAGGAGGAGGAGTCCCCCCAAACCTGCCCGGTGGGGGTCAGCGCCCCCCACCCCCAGCGCGTATTTCTCCGCCAAGCGGAACCCGGGCGTGGTTTTTCGGGTGCCCCCCACGACCCCCGCCCAGCCCTGGGCCCGGGCCACCCCCACAGCCCTCGCGGCCATCGAGGCTACTCCGCTGCAGCGCCCCAAAATATTGAGGGCGACCCTCTCCGCTGCCAGCACCCCCGCGGCCGGACCCTCCACCTCGGCCACCAACACCCGCCCGGGGGGCAGCGCCGCCCCCTCGGGCACCCTCCAGGTGACCCGGCACCCCGACACCCCGAAAACGGCCTCGGCCAAGGGGGCCCCGGCCAGGACACCCCCCGAGTGCCCCCCGGCCTTGCTGAGCAGCTGCGCTCGGGTCGCGCTGTCCCCCACGGTCGCCACCGCCGCGTCCGGCCAGGGCGCGTCCTCGTCCAGCCGGGAGCGCGCCAGGGAGCGCAGGCGGTGCGGGGGGGGCGGGGGGGCCCAGCCCCGGGCGGGGGGCGGCGAGCGGGCCGGGGGCGAGCGGGACATGGTCCGGGGGAGCCTGGGCAGAGAGACAGAGGCGCTGCTTGGGGGCTGCGGGAGTGGGATTTGGGGTCGTGGGGAGGGATTTGGGATCTTGGGGAGGGATTTGGGGTCATGGAGAGGGATTTGGGGTCGTGGGGAAGGATTTGGGGTCTTGGGGATGGGTTGTTGGCGTCCTAGGAAGGTCCGTGAGAGGGTCTTGGGATCCAGGAAGGATTTACAGGGAGATATTTGGGCGTTGAGGGGGTTTGGAGGGGTTTTGAGGCGTTGAGGGGGAAATTTGGGTTGGTCTTTGCAGGATTTGGGGAATTTTGAGGGGTTGCTGCAGGGGTTGAGGGTCCCAGGAGGGTCCTTGAAGAGGTGTTGGGGTCTGGGAAGGGCTTGTCGGGAGGTTATTGCGTCCTGGGAAGGGGATTTTGGGCGGCTCCTGGGGGGAGGTTGAGGGTCCTAGGAGAGTCTTGGAGGGGATATTGGGGTCCTAAGGGGATTTTGGAGAAGAGTTTTGGGTGCAGGGGGAATGTTGGGAGTTATTGGGGTCCTGGGATGGATCTGGGAGTCCAGGAAGGAGATCAAATGTGGGTCCCGCCCCTCCATAGGCACCCAAAATGTGGGTCCCTCTCCCCGCTCCTGCCCCTTCCCCCCAGCTCAGGGGGGTCCAAAGTCCGGTCCGGAGTGGCCACATCACCCACCCCTCCCCCCTCCCCTTCCCGAGACTCCCAGGTGGGGGAGGGGCGCCCCACTGACCTGTCCAGGGTTGGAGGCGACTGAAGCCCGAATTGGGGCTCGGGGGTTCTTACCTGGGGGGGCGTGGCCCGCCTCGCCCCAATGCCCCACCCTGGGCTGTGATTGGCTGCCCTGGGGGTCCCCACCCCCCAAAAAACCCGCAGGCGGTTTGGGATGGGGGAGGGGAAATTCCCTTTATTGACAGTAAATGAGCGTGGCGAGGGCATTGGGGACACTTGGGTGGCGCCCCACGGACGGGGGGGGCACTTGGGGTGACACCAGATGACATCAGGTGATTCCTCCAACCTGCCCCCCCTAATTCAGACCCTGCCAAATCCCATCAGTGTCACGTGGGGGGGTTACAGAGGCATCGAGGGTGACGGACACATGGGGGTGACAGGAGGTGACAGTGACAGGGGTGTTCCCGCAGTAGCTGTGATAGGAACACTGGGATATGAAAGGGAAAACAAGGCATGGGAGGGGGAGACGGGGTGGTGGCAGTGCCAGGGGTGTGGTGTTGAGAGTGCCAAGGGTGCGGTGACAGTGCCAGCTGGTGTGGTTGTGACAGTGCCAAGGGTGTGGTGGCACTACCAGGGATGTGGTGGTGACAGTACCAGGGGTGTGGTGACAGTGCCAGGGGTGTGGTGACAGTGCCAGGGGTGTGGTGACAGTACCAGGGGTGTTCCTCTGGGCGGGGCTGGGGCTGAGGGGTTGGACAAGGTTGGGCTGAGGGCAGAAGATGGAGATGGGCGAAGAGGGGAACAGAGGGACATTGCGAGGGGGAGACAGGGAAGAGATCGAGGTGGGCGAGCCATGGTGGAGGAGACAGCAGAGGGGACATGGAGATGACAGTGGGGGCAGGGACAAGAGAGGACCCAGACATGGAGTTGGGGACCTGGAGAGGACATGGACATGAGAGGACATGGACATGGTGGTGGGGTCATGGGGAGGGGTATGGTAGCCAGGAGGAGATGGTCAAGGAGACCTGGAGATCGTGGAGGTGACCTGGACGTGGTGGTGGCACATGTGGAGGAGACGGGGAGGAGGTGGAAGAGACAGGAAGATGGAACTGGGGACAGAGATGAGCAGTGAAATGTGGAGAGGTGGTGGGGACATGAAGAGGACATGAGGGGGGATATGGAGATGTTCAAGGTGAACGGGATGTGGTGGTGGGACATGAGGAGGGGACAGGGAGATGGTAGTGGGGGCATGGAGATGGTCAAGAGCACCTGGAGATGGTCGAAGGTACACAGGAAGTGGGAGAGTGGGGACAGGGAAGAGCTGGAGGTGACCATGGACCGTGAAGGTGACCATGGAGGTGACCCATGAGCAGAGGGCAGGGTTCAGGTGGGACATGGGCCCATGGGAATAGGGGGATTGGGAATGCTGGGACAGGGGGCTGTGGGGACATGGTGTGAGCAGTGTCAGGGTGATGGTGTCAAGGGTGTGGGTGATGAAGATGAAGGTGATGATGAAGATGGTGCTGTTGGTGTTGTGGTGATGATGATGGAGGTTGATGGTATTGGGAGATGATGATGGCGGTGTGGGTGATGAAGATGATGATGTTGCAGATGATAAGGCTGATGATGTGGGTGGTTGTGGTGATGAAGATGATGGTGATGATGAAGGCCACCCCTGCTCCTTATTGAGGGCATTTCACATCTCGATGGGGACCAGCACTGGCAGCTCCATCGGCTCTGGAGTCTCAAAGATGTCACAGTCCAGAGCCTCAAAGACCTCGCTGTGCTCTGGGAGCTGCATGAAGTGGGGCTGGAGGGGGTCACCAGGGGGTCACTGGACTGGAACACTTAGGGGACACCTTGGGGACACCCAGGCAGGACTCCTGGGGGCTGGGGAGGCTCCACTGGTGTTGGGACTAAGGAGCAGCAGTTGCCCATCCCAAACACTGTCCCCACAGGGGGATTTTGCCAAGAGACAAAATTTTTATTGAGTTTTTATTGGGTTTAATCAGGATAACCCTTGATTTGGAGGGGTTGGGGTGGACATCCCAGTTTTGGAGCTCAGTGGGTGGAATAATCCCTGAATTGGGGATTTCTTGGGGGGAGGTCCCACATTGGGCAGATTTGGGCCAATTTGGTGGGGGATTCTGCACTGTGTAGCATCCAGTATACATCCATATGTCCAGTGTACCCTCAAATTTTGGGGAGGGGGTGCTCCCTGCTAACAGGGTGTCCCCCCAGGAGCTGCACTCGGCTGCGGCGCAGGTCAAGGCTGCACATCCCGGAGTGACGGTGGAGGCCAGCGGGGGCATCGTTTTGGAGACCCTCCCCCAGTTTTTGGGGCCCCACATCGACGTGGTGTCCATGGGGTGTCTGACCCACAGTGCCCCCGCCCTGGACTTTGCGCTGCGGGTGCTGGAACCCTAAAATCCATCCCCCTGACCCTGAAAACCCAGCCTAGGGCCCCAAAAATCCATCCTAGGACCCTAAAAACTTACTCTGGAACCCCAAAACCCAACCTGAGATGCCCAAATCCATCCTGGGGAGGCTGAAACTCACTGTGAAACTCCAAAATCCACCCTGGGAATCCTCAAACCCCAAAGGCCTTCCACTAAGGGGTCTGTGAAATCTGGCGCTGGGACCCACAAAATCTATCTTGGAACTGCCTAAATCATCTCTGGGACCCCAAAGTTCCACCCTGAGACCCTCCAGAACCCACCCTGGGACCCCCAAATCCCCCCTGAGACCCCACAAAGCCCACCCTGAGGATCCCAAATCTCCATCCTGGGCTACTCCCACTCACCTCCCCCCTCTAAGGTAGACCCAAAATTCCACCCTGAGGTCTCCCCATCCCCCTTTAATCTTTGTACCCCCAAATAAACCCCTACCTCACCTCCCCCACTTGTCTCCCCAGTTTTTTCAGGGGTCCAAACTGCAGGCGGGGGGAGGGTCCAGACCCAGTTTGAGGATTCCAGACCCCAGTTTGAGAGGCCCAGGTCCCAGGGTGGAGAGCTGAGACCTCAGTGTGAGGATCCCAGATCACGCTGGAGGGCTGCAGACCCCAGTTTGGGGGTACCAGATCTCAGTTTAAGACTCCCAGACCCAGTTTAAAGAACCCAGATTACAGTTTGAGGGCCCCTGACCCCAGTTTAGGAGTCCAGGACCTGAACCCCCCATCTGAGGGACCCAAACCCGAGTTTCGGGGTATCAGATCTCAGTGTGAGAGTCCCAGACCCACCAGCAGCACCCCTGGCAGCACCGTAACACTGGGAATTAGGATCAGAGGAGAAGTCCTGCTGTAAATCACAAAATCAGGGTCTAATTCCTGGCCTGATCCCACCCACCCCATCACACCTGTGTGCCCACCTGCCTGCAGGTACCTTTGGGATGTCTTAAAAGAAATTTGAAAAGCAATTACTTAAAACTTAAAAAAACTAACTTTATTTACAAAGCTATAGTTGGCTTGCCAGCCATAATCCTTAGGACAAAGTGATCTCCAGGCTCAAGGACGCCTGTGTGACCCTTCAGACTTAAAGTGCTGCCCCAGTCTGGGGCTGGGGTTGGATCCAGCCACACCCAGAGCCTTCTCTGAGAAGAACCCTGGGAAGTCAAGGAGTCCTTTCTGCACCTTGTGAATCAGCAGGAGGGTGTCCCTGATCAGTCGAGCCTGAATGTCCCACTCTGGGCACAACAGGCCCCCAGCTCAGCAGTGCCAGCACCACAGAGCTCGCAGGGACTGTCCCGGTGTCCGCTGCTCCTTCGGCTCCTCAGGATCGAGCTGCTCTGAGCTGCCAGACAACGCGTGAGTTCACACCCATCTTTCTGCAAGGCCTGAAGTTCTGTGACCAAAACAGAGCCGAGATGAGTTCCCGTGTTTGTAGAGACCCCCCACTCTCCCAGCCCTCACTCCCCACTCCCCACTGAAATCCAGAGCAGGCAGCTCCTCGCTCTGGTCCTGGGGATGTCACACGATGGTCCCTGGGCACAGAGCTCTGTCAGCCCCTGCTGTTCCCCAGCACGATCCCAAACAACCAGGGACCACCAGCAGCCTGGATGTGGCACTGGGCAGGGGCTGGGGGGGACAGGGGCTGCCCAAAGAGGGACCCCGGGCTGGGGCTCATGAACCTGATGGTCCAGTCTTGCACACATTGCTGAGGGTCCCTCAGGCACTGCAGGCTCTGATGAAGGTGCTGCTCAGCCCTGCTGCTGTCCTTTTCCATCTGGAGCGACCAGAAAGATGTGGGTATTGTCACACATCTTCCAGGTGGCTGGAGCAGCCCCTCCTGGCAGCAGCCCCATTACCAAGAGCCCTCCTCCCTCCCACTGGGTGCAGGAAGGGGAGATGGGACTGGAGGAGAGCCCCTGGGGCTCTGTTCTTGAGCCAGGAACAAGGATGCAGCTCCAGGCTGTGGGGTCTCTTCCCCAGGCCCAGCTGCAGAGCCCACGGCCCAGCACAGTCCCTGGGGCACATCCTCACCAAGCAGTCAGCCATCCTCCAGCTCTGCCCTGTCTTCACCACGTGCTTCAGCTCCTTCCACTTGAGGAGCTCTGCGATAGCAAGGACGGCATTCCTGGAGGCCTGTGGGACAGCAGGAACTGGGAGATGGCTCCAGGGCCTGGGAAAGTTGACCTGGGGTAACTCTGCCTTTAGGGAGCTGCCAAAACATCTGGGAATGGCCCCCCAGGTACAGGGATTGAGGCCCAAATCCCTGCTCTCCAACACCTTTGGGGACACACCTGTCCACACCTCGGTGTCCTGGCCTGGTGCTGAGCCCTGCTGGAGTGGGCAGGGCAGGTGCTGGCAATGCCAACTTGGCTCTGCAGGGACCCTTCCCTGGGCTGTGCTTGGGGAATGCTGCCCAAGGCCTGGAGCCCCAGGGGGGGTCAGCCACCCCTCTCCGTGTCAGTGCTCAGCCTTGGCAGCAGTGCCTGGCCCACCCTGGGGGCCTCGTCATTCATGGGGAGGATGAGCAGGGCCAGGACACTGCACGCAGTTCTTCATCCACTTCTTCACCTTCCCCAGCCCTGCCCTCAGCAGCCTCTGAAGGAGCGCATGCAGCGCTCCCACACCCAGCTTTCCTCCTGGAAGGAACGAGGAAAGGGGAGCTTCAGGAGCAGCAGCTCCCTGCCCATAGTGATGTGAAAAACGAGGTTCACTTTCCTGGTAAATTTTACAAGGTTTAATAAAACAAATAAGAGACTAAGACAATAAAGCAAAGGGTTAATGTGGCTGGGTGCTGGGCATTCAGCCAAGGCCACACACTCAGAAAACACTTCCTTAAATGCATCAACATGGTGCATATTTACAGACCTTCATGCATTATTCAAAATCACCCCCCCCAACCTGCAAATCAACTTTTTTTGTAGCCATCCTGTCTTATAAATAAATAAAATAAATAAATAAATAAATTCCTTCCCTGGAGTTCTGGTTATCTTCATCCAGATAGGATAATCTAATGTCTTGGTTTAATTTGAATTTTTGAATTTTCTGGCCAACGCACCAAATAATGTTATAGTCTTGAGTTGCCAATTTAAATATACTCATTTTCTGCTGTGAGACAGAACCAGGAGCAAAAGAGCAAGTCAGGCCTAAAACTTAAAAGGGTATAAAAAACTTTATTAACTACACAAAGAAAGAGAAAGAAAAGCAAATTCAGAATAAGATCTTCAGACCACTCTTTCCTCCTCTTGGGGGTTGAATTGTTCCCTTTTCTTTCTGTGGAATTTTTCCCATTGTTATGCTGAGTACTTGTGGCTACACCTTAGTAGCAACAGTTTTCTCTTGCAGGGGGGTGGGGAGATGGGGGGAGACCGAGAAGGAAAAGTTGGGAGAGGGATCTGGGGGGCACTCTCTCTCTCTCACTTCACCCGTGGAGTGAGAGGAGGATGCCCTGTGCTCGGATCTGGCATCTCCCCTGCCATCCCAGCGCTGAGATCCACGCTCCCTGCCACTGGACATCGCTCTGCTGCTCTCCCATCTCACCCTGCTACCTCCGGACACTCTGCTGAGCACCACGACCGACACCGTGAGGGGGGAGTCACTCCCCCATCCCTCTCACCCCTGGGCTGCTGCCGCCATCACTCCAGCCCCTCTTCAACTGCGCGGGACCTGCCCTGCCCCCAGCACCGGTAACTGAGCACAGGGAGAGAGGGCTTTGGCCAAAGGGACTGGAACTGAGCTATACTGTTCTCTTCTGTTGTCAATTTTTATAGCTGTTGTTGTTTCTGCTATTTTGCCTTGTTAGATCTCAGTAAAGAACTGTTATTTCTATCCCCATATCTTCTGCCTGACAGGCTCTGATTTGAAACTAAAATAATTAGAAGGGAGGGGGTTGCACTCTGCATCTCAGGAAAGGGGTTCTCGCCTTTCCTTAGAAAAATACCTGTCTTTCAAAGCAAGACAAGATGACATTGGCCCGATGCCAGGCACCCACCAGAGCCACTCTGACCCTGCCCCTCCAGCTGCAAGGGAAGAGAAAGTTGAACCAGGAGCTCCAGGATCAGATTAAGACAAGACAAGCAAACACACCAAACACAGCCTGGGCACAGCGAGGGAATTTAATACCAACCAAATCATAGCAACAGAAGGAAAAGAGAGAGAAATCTCTCCAAGCACTTCCCCCCACCCAATGGGGATCACCAGCTCACCAGGGCTCTGCCCAACGAGGGTCATGGGGGATCATCCAACACCAATCCTCCCATGGGGGATGGAGCTGGAGCAGAGCACGAAGCTCTTCCCACACTCAGGGCACTCACAGGGCTTCCCTTAGTGGTGACTCCGTTGGTGTCGGGTCAAGTGAGAGCTCTGTGAGAAGCTCTTCCCACACTTGGGACACTCGTGGGGCCTCTCCCCAGTGTGGATGCGCCGGTGGACAATGAGGTTGCCATTTTGCTTGAATCCCTTCCTGCAGTCGGGGCAGCGGAAGGGCCTCTCCTCTGTGTGAATCCGCTCATGTAGAAGGAGATTGGAGCTGGTCTGAAACCTCTTCCCACACTTGGGACACTCATAGGGCCTCTCCCCAGTGTGGATGCGCTGGTGTTTTTTCAGGTCAGAGCTCCATCCAAAGTTCTTCCCACATTCCAAGCAGGAGTAGGGCCGTTCCCCTGTGTGGACCACCTGGTGCCGGAGCAGGTCAGAGATCTCACTGAAGCCCTTCCCACATTTCCCACAGTCGTAGGGCTTCTCCCCAGTGTGGATCCTCTGGTGTTGGATCAGCTTGGAGCTCTGGCTGAAACCCTTCCCACATTCCCCACACTTGTAGGGCCGTTCCCCAGTGTCGATCCTTTGGTGTTCGATCAGCCTGCACCTGTAGCTGAAACCCTTCCCACATTCCAAGCACTTGTGGGGCTTCTCCCCTCCAGGAGGCTTCTCCACCAGCTCTGAGCTCTGCCTGGATCTCCGGCCGCCTTCCCGGCTCAGGGAGAGTCTTTCCTCCTCGCAGCTCCCTGGGCTGGGTTTGCAGCCCCTCCTCGTGAGAGATCTCCGGGGCTTTTCTGCCTCCTCCATCCCCACAATGAAAATTGAGCAATGAAAATTCCTGAGCAATGAAAATTCCTGGTTTAGGGGGAAATAACAAGAAAAGAGCTCCATAAACTGGGTGTTCCTCCTTGCCCAAGTTCATCTCTGGAAGTCATTGAGCATCTTGTGTCTCTAATAACCTCCCAAACACCAAGATTCCTGCCCAAAACCCTCAAAACATTAAGACACGGATTAAAAACTCCCCAAATATAAATATTCAGCCAAATTCCCCTCCAAAATTATGCTGGGTTGAAAGCAAAACTAGTGAGAGACTCCAAGTCAAAAATACAATTTTTTAGGAAAAAAGATTGGAGAAAAAAAATACATGCAATAGTACAAAGGAAAACAACTGACAGAATCAGAATACAACCTGACTCCCCACTAGTTAGGGTGGTGGTAGCAGTCGAGATGAAGTGGTCTTGTTGAAGTAGTGATGCTGTAGAAAGGTCTGGTAGCTCTTGTCCTCTGGAAACCAGTGGGTAAGGGCTGCCTTGGTGTTCCAAATCTCAGATTTTATCTAGGTAGGAAAGGCTTGGCTCCTCCCCCTGGCTGGAGCATCTCCCAATGGGATGATGGAATTTTATCAGTCATGCAGTGGCACTCAATGGCCCATTAACAGAAGATATCTTCCTGGAGGAAGGATGGGTTGTGGAAAAGATAAAGAACACTGCCCCCCCTGGTTTTAACAGATGGCCCATTAGCAGAGGATATCTCCCACAGAGATAAGGATCACTGCTCCACCTGGTTTTTTCCACCACTCTTTGTTCTTTTGTTTCTTCTTGGGACTTCTGACTGGTTACTTCATGTTTGCTGCTGATTTCTTCTCCCTTTTGCAGATGAAAATGATAAAAGTGTCTTTGACCTGCCTTGCTGGATATTGTGAAGAGGAACAGTCATCTGCTGCAAGTGGAAGTGTCACAGGTGGAGCAGAGTTCTGTGAGTGCTGTATCAAACCAGACCTCGTCAGACCTGCCAGAACAACTGGTCCATGCTGCCCTTCACTGCTCTGCCTGTTCCCCACTGTTTCATGCCAGAGTAATTTAACTGCTGTTAATTGGGTGTGTGTTTCACTCGAGCCAGTCCAGCAGAACCAGCAGAAAGCAGCCCCAGAATGAATGGGGCTCTGCAGAGGAGCCCCAGACTATTCATCAGCCTGCCCGCAGAACTGGCTCCAACTCTGAACCCTTGTGACCACACTCTGAAGAAGACACACTTCTGATATTTCTGAGGCACTTATGACTGAGGCACTGCATGTGCTTGTGCAGGTAACAATCCCAAAGTTCTTTCTGTCAGGAAAATTAATCCAGAAATACCAGAGGTTTATGTCCAAAAAGGAGACAGAGGAGTCCTTTTTGCTTTATTCGAATAAAGGGAGAGGCCATGGGACATTCCCCTGGGATCTCTCAAATTTTTGGAGGACGCAGCCTCCTTTTTATCCTGTTTTCCCAGCCGCATTTCCCTCTCTCTTTCCCCATTGGCTGAGGTACTTGAGAGGCACAGACTTCCCGGAACGCCTGATACCTGAAATTCCCCTCTAATGTAGAACCCTCCCTTTTCATTTTTAATTCTTATAGAATTCATAGTTTTCCCCCCGTTGCTTCTTTCATCTTTCGATATCCAATTTCATTTATCAGCAGCCCTACAGTTTGTTTGTAAAGGCAAATATCTTTTTCCATTCATCAATCAGTGGAATCCATCCCATTGTTTCTTTTATCTCTCAGTGCTAGCCTTATCTACAGGCAGATCCACAGCTCTTTTGGAAAGACAAATTCAACATTCCTCTCAATCCCTCCTCTTTTATTTTTTAGTAATTGTCTTTACAAACTTTAGCTCTCATTGACTTAATTTTTTTTTGTTTCTAAGTCTTTTTTGGTTTTGTAATTATTTGGAGTGACATCAGTTTCTGTCCTTTTGTAACCATCTCTGGATCAGTAGGCGTGGCTATTACCTGCATTCCTTTGATCACATGTTGAATAAGTTGTACTAAGCAAGGGATCATGCATGGTAAAAAGATTAGAGTTGCTACAGCACATAAGAGGAAAAAAAGTAGTTGTTTAACCCATAGTCCACCAGGTAGCCAAGAAAACATGTCCCATTCCCATCCTTTCCATGTTTGGACTGGCACATGAGCTAATTTTCTTATTCCTTTTGCTATTTGCTTCACCACCTTTCCATTGTCATCTATTTGCAAACAGCAGTTTGAGTCATTAAATTTGCCACACACTCCCCCTTCTTCTGCTAATAAATAGTCTAATACCATCCAGTGTTGAAATATTGCAGTTCTCATCTGAGTAGCCTGGTCAGCAAGAAGGTCAAGAGCTGTAGCTGTCTGGTTACTTACTATTTCAAAGACAGCTTGTAACCTAATTATCCGGTTTAGATTATAAATGGGTTCTCTGGCACCTGATATGAATTCATTAGGATTCCAAGTGGCTGGTCCGTAGTGTTGTATGATTCGTTCAGGTGGCCATTCATCATCACCCCATCTTTGGGTGCTCCCTCCAGCCAGGGATACATCAATTGACTGCTTTTCTCTAATTAGATCATCATATACCTTGATTCCTAAGTGATTTCCCTGAACCTGTGGTAGCAGAAAGAGCAGTGGTCTGATATACCCCACACAACATATTCCTGACCAGTTTGGGGGTAACCTGTGATGTGCATGTTGGCCACAAATCCAGTAATGCCCCTTTAAAGCCCAGGTCCCATTGGCAAAGGGACCTTCCCAATTTTCATGGTCAATTGGAGAGTCAAAATACAGCTTACTCCCTGGGCCCAGTGGTCCCCCAACAATGGTTGCCCCACCATAAGAATCACAGTAGTTGCATTTCCAAGCTCCCACATGAGGTTTCCACCTGCAGTTACATCCCAGATCTGTTTTGTTAGATTTGGACCAGAACCTATTAAAAAGGGTTCGAGTTCCATTTCGATGTTGCCATTTCCACTGGTAGTCACGGATAACATGTGTGCTACTTGTGGAATTATCTCGGGGGCAGCTTAAAAATAAGGGATCAAAAAACTTATCCTTCCCCACTGCTTTACAGCCTTTTAAATCTTTCTGGTAATTATGGTAGGAGCACTTTACCCAGCTACCATTTGTGAGCTTAACATGTGTTTGATTCCATCTGCCTTGATATCTGGAACAATCATAAGGAAGGCAGTTGGGGATCCAACAATCTAAACCCAAAGATAAAGTCCAGTCACAAACGCTTTTTCCCATGTATATGCCTCCTGTCCTATTTAGACAGTAAGTGCCTCTTTCAGAAGAATGAAGCAGCCATGGACTTCCTTCCTCATCCCAAAATCCTGTTCCATTACGGACCTCACTCAGGGTGCTAATCCACCATTTAGGTTCAACTGGGCTGGCCACCCATGGCCAGTTTTCAGATTCTCCTGGCCCTCCACAGACCCAACAATTGCTAAGATTAAAGGTTTTTGCTACTTCTCCTAAGGTCAAAAATTATTTTCCCATTCTTGGCCCCAACCTAACTGATAATATAAAGGGAACATTATTAAGAGAAACATTCTGATTGTGTAATCTAATTTCCTAACTTAATTTTTACTTTCACGTTGTCTTCCACACCGCTTGTGGCGAGTGAAGGCACAGAAACAGCTTAACATAAAGAAAACAATGACAGCAAGGGTTGGCCCCCAGTGCCTGGAGATCTGAGAGGAGGGATGCCCACACAGACTATTTCAGCAGGCACTCTGTGGGTGGGCACACGAGGCTTCCCCCGATGTCGACGCCCTGGCTGCTGCTCCAGTCCCCTCCTGCCGAGTGTCAGTCGCGGCTTCCCGTCCTTCTCCTCCAGCTGAGATGTCCAAATCTCTGGGGCTGCAGAGACCTTGGCCCGAGTGTGATGGGTCCAGCCGTGTTCAGCTGTCTTGACGGCTGTGTCTGTGCTCAGCAACACCTGGAAAGGTCCACGCCACTTGGCCACCAGTGGTGCTTCTTCCCACTCCTTAACCAGGACCCAGTGTCCCGGTTGGATGTTGTGAACAGCAAAGTCCAAAGGCAGGGTCTGTGCCAGCTGAGCTTCCTGTCGAAGAGATTTCACAGGAGACAGTATCCGAGCCACATATTGTTTCAAATACACATCACTTATCTCTATCCCCCCACTAGGCTGAGAATTACAAGGGTAAGGAATTCCAAACATCAATTCAAAGGGAGATAATTTAATATCTCCCCTGGGTCTGGCTCTTATCCTTGCTAAAGCCAGGGGCGGGAGCCGAACCCATGGCATTTTAGTTTCTATCCCCAGCTTCAGGAGATGTTTCTTTATTTCTCCATTCATCCTCTCAACCTGGCCCGAACTCTGTGGGTGCCAGGGGGTATGGAGGTTCCACTGTATCCCTAAAGCAGTCATAACTCCTTGAAGAATTTTTCCTGTAAAATGAGTTCCCCTATCTGAATCTATTGCTTCCACCATCCCATATCTTGGAATTATTTGTTCCAAAAATATTTTAACAACTGATCCTGTAGTTGCTGACACAGTTGGAAATGCTTCTGGCCACCCGGTTAATTGACATACTATTACCAGAAGATATTTAAATCTTGCCACTCGAGGCATTTCAGTAAAATCCACCTGGCATCTCTGGAAGGGACGTACTGCCCAACGCCTCCCTCCCCTGGCCAGTTTCTTTGTAACTTTGTTGTTGGTTTTAGCACAAGTCAAACAGCCTTCAGTGGCTCGCTTTGCCAGGCTAAAGAGACCAACAGCAGCGTTCATTTTGAGGAAGGCTTCTGCCAGTCCTCGGGAGCCCCAATGACTCCCTTCATGAAGTTGTTTTAACAATTGTAAGGCTCGAGCTTTTGGTATCCACTGCTTACCATCCCTTGTAAACCAATTATTTTCTCTTTTCTCTGCCCCACTCTTTTTAATTATTTCAAGTTCCTCTGGTGGAAAAGAGAGTTTCTCTGGCAGCGGTGCAGTTACTGGGAGCAAAGGCAGGATCTTAGAGACTTCTGGCAACAATGCAGCTTTGCGAGCTTCTTCATCAGCCAGTCGGTTTCCTATTGCCTCCTCCGACCATCCTGCCTGATGCCCCTTAATGTGGATTATTGCCACCTTTTTTGGTAAATTCACTGCCTCCAATAGGCGAGAGATTAAGTTCTCGTGAGCTAACGTCTTTCCTCTGCAGCTTAATAAACCTCTTTCTTCCCATCGTTTTCCAAATGCATGTATTACCCATATGCATATTTAGAATCAGTAAAGATATTTACTGTCTTGTCCTGCTATAATTCACAGGCTCTCACAAGCGCGTACAGCTCTGCTGTCTGAGCTGACCAGGTGTGTGGTAACCTCCCCCCTTCCTTTAATTGCTTCCCATTCACGATAGAGTATCCTGTAAATCGTTTCCCTTCTACCACCTTGGAGGACCCATCAATGAACACATTCTCTCCCTCAGGCCAGGGAATATCCCGTAGATCTTCCCTAGCCCGTGTCTGGAGGTCTATAACCTGGATACAATCATGGATTTCTTCCTGGCCCCCCTTTTCTCCAGGGCCATTTAAATAAGAGGCTGGATTAAAATCTTCTCCACTGTTGAATTTTAAATCCTCCTGTTCCATTAAACAAGATTCATACTGTAATAATCGAGCACTCGTCATCCACTTAGAGGCTCTCTCAGTTAACAAAGCTTTAATCTGATGTGGGACTTTAACAATGAGATCCCCTCCCCTTGTCAGCTTTCGGGCCTCAGCCACCATCAGAGCTGTGGCTGCACAGTTCTGCAGACAATGGGGCCGCCTCTGGCCACCGGGTCTAACAACTTAGAAAAACAGGCAACAGGCCTCCGTGTTCCCCCATGCTCTTGCACCAAAATTCCTTTAGCATGATACTGTTTGACATCCACATATAGCTGAAATTCTTTTTTCTGCGTCTGGAAGAGCCAAGACTGGGGCCTTAACCAATTTGTCTTTTAATTTCTTAAAACTTTTCTCTCCTTCTAGTGTCCATACCACAACATTAGGACTTTGTTGAGTTAAAAAGTTATATAAAGGTCTGGCCACCACAGAAAAATCCTCGATCCATGCTCTACAGTACCCCACCAACCCTAAAAACTGCTGTAACTCCTTTTTAGTCTGGGGTAATGGTACCTGTAAAATCCCTTGTATCCTTTCTGGATCAATACACCGTAACCCTTCGGACAGAATGTGTCCCAAATATTTCACCTTCTTTTCTACCAACTGTGCTTTCTTTTTGGATACTCTAAGTCCCTTATTTGCAAGAAAATTAAGCAGCTTTACAGTAGCCTCTTCAACCACCTTTTCCTGTTCCCCTGACAAGAGCAAATCATCCACATACTGCAACAACTTGACTCCTAAGGGTGGAGTAAACTCTCTTAATATTTTCTGCAAAGCTTGCCCAAACAGAACTGGTGACTCTGTATATCCTTGAGGGAGTACTGTCCATGGCAATTGTTGTTTTATCATTTTCCCTCCTTCCTCCTGTTCCCACTCAAAAGCAAAATACTGTTTACTATCTTCTGTGATTGGACACCTCCAGAAAGCAACCTTCAAATCCAGTACAGAATAATACTGATGTGAAGAAGGGATTTGACTTAGGATTGTGTATGGATCTGGAACTGTGGGATGCCTTGGTTTGACAATCTCATTTATTATTCTTAAATCCTGCACCATTCTGTAGGTTCCATCTGGTTTCTTAACCGGCAGGATAGGAGTGTTATAGGGAGACATACACGGCTCTAAAAGACCTGCTTTTAGCAGGGACTCAATAACAGGCTGTAACCCCTTCTTTCCCTCCCTTGAAACAGGGCATTGCTTTTTAGACACCACTTGTCCTGGTTGCTTCAAAGTAATTTGGAGAGGCTCTATGTCCAGTTTCCCATATTTCCCTGGAGCTGCCCATACTTCCGGATTTATTTCAGCATAAGCCTTCTCAGACATTTTACACAAAGATATCACAGTTTCGGACTCTGTGTCACTTCTTACAATGCTAATTTGCATTCCCATTTTAGCCATCAAATCTCTTCCCAGTAAATTACAATCACAATTAGGAACAAACAAGAATTCATGCACTTGAAATCTGTCCCCCACATCTATTAACAGCGGTTGAATAAAATGCACTCGCTCATCCTTCCCGCTTACTCCTTGAATAACCAAGGATCTTTTTGACAATTTCCCCCCCTTAGGTATAAAATTTAAGATGGACCGAGAGGCCCCCGTGTCTACCAAAAAACACACCTCCTCTCGATCCGGACCCACCTTAAAAGTTATCAAGGGCTCCTGAGTGGTGGGTCCTTGGTATAATAGGAGCCCCTGACACCCCTAACAATCCATTTCCATTATCCTCTGGACTTCCTCCTCCTCAGGGTCCAGTTGTTTCTGCGGACACTCGTTTTTCCAATGCCCTTCTGCCCTGCAGACAGCACACTGGTTCTTCCCCAGCCGCTGTTTGGGTCGGCTGTCCCCTGCCGAGGAGGGAATCCCTCTGCCCCTTCCTTGTGGCCGACCCCGTCCCCTCTGTCCCTGGGGACCCCTTGGACCCTGCGGTTTATTCCTCCGGGGTGCAAAAACTCTGCCATCATCCTTGCTTTAGCTTTTGCCTTTTCCTCATCCCTTCTTACATATATCTGCTGTGTTTTTCTAACCAATTCCTCTAGAGGCTTATTTTGCCACTTTTCATCTTTCTGTACTCCTTTCCTTATATCAGGCCAGGCCTTAGTAATAAATTGCACCTTAAGCAATGTGTTGAAGGCTGGCCCTTCAGGATCCATCCCCCTGTGCTTCCTCAAGGCATCCCTAATCCTCTCCAACCAATGAGGGCTTTCCTGTTTCTCCTGTTCTAACGACAGAGCCTTAGCTATGTTGTTAGTTCTGGGAGCCACTGACTTGATTGCCCTGATCAAATAAGCACGGCAATCACGGTGAGCCAGACTGGCCTGGTTATTTGGGTCCCACTGGGGGTCTGCCTGGGGGATGGCATCACCCACCGTAGGTGCATTGGGTCCAGCCCCCCCTGCTGCTTGTGGGTGTTCATCCTCCCACAGCTGCCGAGCTTTCTGCAAAATCATTTGTTTCTCTGATGACCCAAACAAAATTCCCAAAAGAAAATCCCAATCCTTCCATGTATAATCCGCATTTCCCAAATATTTCTCTATCTTTTCCCCCACCCCTATGGGATCATCCAAATATGGGGGTAATTCTTTTTGCAACCCTCTTATATCCTGGGTAGTAAGTGGTACAATTACAAACCCAAATCCTCCCCCTTGACCCCCCAAAGGAACTTGACAGAGTGGCATCTGGTGCACCCCTGTCTCTTGGGGGGCTTCTGATGCCCTAAACTGAGTTCCTCTCCTAGTTCTGGGGGGTGAGACAACATGCTGCTCCCATCCCCCTACACCATCATCCTTCTCAGGTGGGGCTGTAGGAATAACATTTTCCTCATCCCTTTGCTCTGGAAGTTGACGATACAGACGACCTGCAGCTGGCTCTGGGTCAGCTGGCAACACTGGAGGACAAGACGGGGGAAGGTGCTGAAAAACATCCCAATCCTCACCACTTTCCTCTTCCTCCTCTTTTTTCTTAACACATAAATTTCTCTTGTTTCTTGTCTGACCCATATTAATCCACATTCACTTTCAATCCATCCTTTCCAATTCTCCTCTAAATACCTCCACAAAATTCGACACAAATGAATTTTATCTGTTCCATAAGTAGCCATATAAGTCCCCTTGCCAGCTTATACTCTGGCCACACAAAATAACAATATTTTACCATCATTTTCATAGTTACTTCTGGGTGAATATACAATCTGTCCCAAGACCTCAGCATTCACCCCAAGGGACTCTCCGGGGGTATTATGGGATCGTCATCCCATTTGCCGGGGCCCCTTCGCGGCTTCACCTTTCCAACCCTCTCTGGGTGCCCCGTTTTACCTGTGCTACCCTCCATGGGTGCCCTCCCACGGTTGCTCCCCGAAGATCCCATTTTACTCACCGGTGAGATTTTCAGTGGTCCTTCCCTGCGGACTCTTCACGGACCCCCCTGGTCCGCCACTCGTCTGTCTCCTGGACAGTCTCGGGAACCAATGGATCGCCCGGTACCGGCCGGCACCGAGGGGAGCTGATCACCCAAACTGGGTGAGGCACCTTCACCTCCACTCGCTGCCCCGGACGGTGGAAAGATCCCGGACGAGCCCCCAAAATTGTCAGGAAAATTAATCCACAAACACCAGAGGTTTATGTCCAAAAAGGAGACAGACGAACACTTTTTGCTTTATTCGAATAAAGGGAGAGGCCATGGGACATTCCCCTGGGATCTCTCAAATTTTTGGAGGACGCAGCCTCCTTTTTATCCTATTTTCCCGGCCGCATTTCCCTCTCTCTTTCCCCATTGGCTGAGGTACTTGAGAGGCACAGACTTCCCGGAATGCCTGATAGATGAAATTCCCCTCTAATGTACAACCTACCCTTTTCATTTTCAATTTTTATAGAATTCATAGTTTTCCCCCCCGTTGCTTCTTTCATCTTTCGATATCCAATTTCATTTATCAGCAGCCTTACAGTTTGTTTGGAAAGGCAAACATCTCTTTCCATTCATCAATCAGTGGAATCCATCCCATTGTTTCTTTTATATCTCAGTGCTTAACCTTATCTACAGGCAGATCCAGAGCTCATTTTTAAAGACAAATTCAACATTCCTCTCAGCCCAGAGGAGAATCTAGCACAAAACATTCTCCCTGTGTACTGCACGACAAGAAATATTCAGGGGAAAATACAGTGGCAGCTGAGGCTTGTGGAACTCCCAGAATACTGAGCCTGCAGAGGAGGCAAACAGCCCTGGATGTGCCTGAGGGGACTTCTCCTCACAGACTCCTCTCAAAGTGTGTCACTTCAGCACGGGAAGGCTTTCAAACCTTTTCTTTTCCTTCCTCCTGTGCTGAAATTAAGGCTCCTCCTGAGAAAATAATGAGCTACAAACAATTCTCCATTCCTCAACAAAGCTACTCAGGTGCTCAACCGAAGAAAGAGCAAAACTAAAGGTGGTCAGAAATTTCCCATCAAGGCCTATTTGCAGAGAAACCCCATCATATGGGAGCAAATATTTATTAGCATCAGTTCACCCAAAAGAAACCCAACCCTGTATTAAGCAGCGTTTTAAACGAACTTGAATTCGTTTTCCTCACATATCTGCTGGACTGGTTTGCTCCTTTTTTATCCTTGAGAGAATATTAGAACGATTTGCTCTTGACAGGACTCCTTGGGTGGTCCCCAGCCCTGGCTCCTCACCACGCCTTGCCTGGGCTGTTAACGCAGCCTGTCAGCACCACCTGACTTTGGCAGACTGTTCAGGCCTCGGACACGGCTGGTGCCACGGTCCCCTCTGGTGCCACGGTCCCCTCTGGCTCCTGGCGTGTCCCTGCTGCTGGAGGAGCCCTGCTCGTGCTGCTGCCTGCGTTCAACAACGCCCGTCCTGCTCCCCAGGCAAAGAGAGACCAAAATCACTGCTTTGGGCAGCTCGTTTGAACGAGTTGAACACTTACTCATCTCTAACACAGACCTCTTAACATCCACACACCAACACCAGGAAGTCACCTCATCTACAGAGGTGAGGAAGTCTGAGCGAACAGAAGGTCAGCATTCAAGCACATTGAGTTTTTAATTTAGTGGAAGCACTCACACGTTCACAAGCCTTACTTGTCAAACTGAATTGGGCAATGCAATTGTCTTGCTTGTGTTAGAGAGAAACCAGGGAGAAATTAGCTAAGAAATGAGAACCACACTTGGGGCTCGGGCTTGTCAGACAAAGGGAGCAGGGCGGCACCTGCCCGCTTTGCCCGAGTCCCTGCTCCTGCCGGACAAAGGCGGACGCGGCTCCGTGCGGGGCGAGCCGGGCGCTCCGTGCCGGGGCCGGGGCCGAGCGCTCGGGCGGACGGCGCTCAGGATGCTCGGGCAGCGCCGCGGGCCGGGCGGGCGCGATGGAGCCGCCTGAGGGCTGGGACCCCTCCGGGCGGCCGGCCCGGCGCACGCAGTGGCTGCTCAGCGCCCTCGCCCACCGCTACGGGCTGGAGCGCGGCGTGGAGAACGAGATGGTCGTGCTGGCCAGAGGCCCGGAGCAGTCCCTGCAGGAGATCTTCCAGCAGCGGGACTGCGCCGGGCCGGGCCGCATCCCCGGCGAGGAGTCCCGCACGCTGTGCCGGGCGCTGGGGCCGGAGGAGGCGGCGGAGCCCGAGGAGTGCGCGGGGCTGTGGGACGGGCTCTGGGCCGAGGTCACCTTCCGCCAGCTCCACGCGCGGCTCTGCGGCCGCTTCAGCACCCGCGCGGGGCCGCGGCTGCCGCTGGGCCGGGAGGGCGAGCACATCGAGAGCCACATCCGCCCGCGCAGCCCCCGCCGAGCCCGAGCGGCGGCCGCCGGGGCCCTGCTCCCGAGAGCGCTGCGAGGAGATGGTGGCGCTGGAGCGGGCCGAGGAGCGCATGGCCGAGCTGCAGCAGGAGAAGGGCAGCCTGCGGCAGCTGCTGGAGGACGTGCGGGCCGCCCTGCAGAGCAGCGATGCGCGGTGCCCGGCGCTGCGGCTGAGTCCGGGCCGGCTTCTGCACCGCGCTCCCGGCGGCGGCTCGGGTGGCCCCGAGCGCTTCAGGAGAGATGCTGCTCTCGGAAAGTCAGTGTTTAGAACCCCTCCACCTCCGTACTGAGACCGAAGTTGATCGTTCATTCTCGGCGTTAACTTTCTAGCAAAGTTTAGTTACAAGGGAGGCTTTTAGGAGAAATGTATGGCATCGGTGTGCCATTAAATATGTTTGTGATGAGCACTGTTCAAAGTGTAGGGGAGTTCAGCTTAACAAACCCACGTGTACAATGCTGCTGCTGCTTCTCCTGCACGTGCAGCCAGGATGTGCTGACAGCAGATGCTGGGTATGCACTGCTGCAGGATTTTTCCTGAAGTAAGAAAGAACTTTGGGATTCTTACCTGCACAAGCACGTGCAGTGCCACAGTCATAAGTGGCTCAGAAATATCAGAAGTGTGTCTTCTTCTTCAGAGTGTGGTCACAAGGGTTCAGAGTTGGAGCCAGTTCTGCGGGCAGGCTGATGAATAGTCTGGGGCTCCTCTGCAGAGCCCCATTCATTCTGGGGCTGCTTTCTGCTGGTTCTGCTGGACTGGCTCGAGTGAAACACACACCCAATTAACAGCAGTTAAATTACTCTGGCATGAAACAGTGGGGAACAGGCAGAGCAGTGAAGGGCAGCATGGACCAGTTGTTCTGGCAGGTCTGACGAGGTCTGGTTTGATACAGCACTCACAGAACTCTGCTCCACCTGTGACACTTCCACTTGCAGTAGATGACTGTTCCTCTTCACAATATCCAGCAAGGCAGGTCAAAGACACTTTTACCATTTTCATCTTCAAAAGGAAGAAGAAATCAGCAGCAAACATGAAGTAACCAGTCAGAGGTCCCAGGAAGAAACAAAAGAACAAAGAGTGGTGGAAAAAACCAGGTGGAGCAGTGATCCTTATCTCTGTGGGAGATATCCTCTGCTAATGGGCCATCTGTTAAAACCAGGTGGGGCAGTGTTCTTTATCTTTTCCACAACCCATCCTTCCTCCAGGAAGATATCTTCTGTTAATGGGCCATTGAGTGCCACTGCATGACTGATAAAATTCCATCATCCCATTGGGAGATGCTCCAGCCAGGGGGAGGAGCCAAGCCTTTCCTACCTAGATAAAATCTGAGATTTGGAACACCAAGGCAGCCCTCACCCACTGGTTTCCAGAGGACAAGAGCTACCAGACCTTTCTACAGCATCACTACTACAACAAAACCACTTCATCGGGACTGCTACCACCACCCTAACTAGTGGAGTGTCAGGTTGTATTCTGATTCTGTCAGGTGTTTTCTTTTGTACTATTGCATGGATTTTTTTTCTCTTATATTTTTCTTATGAAATTCTATTTCTGACTTGGAATCTTTCACTGGTTTTGCTTTCAAACCAGCATAATTTTGTAGGGGATTATGGCTGAAGCTTGATATTTGGGGTTGTTTTTGATCCCTGTCTTAAAGTTTGGGGGATTTTGGTTGGGAATCTTGTTGTTTGGGAGGTTATTAGAGACACAAGATGCTCAATGACTTCCAGAGATGGACTTGGGCAAGGAGGAACACCCAGTTTAGGGAGTTGTCTTCTTCTTATTTCCCCCTAAACCAGGAATTTTCATTCCCCAGGTGTGCAGGGATGGAGGAGGCAGAAAAGCCCCGGAGATGTCTTGCGAGGAGGGGCTGCAAACCCAGCCCAGGGAGCTGTGAGGAGGAAAGACCCTCCCTGAGCCGGGAAGGCGGCCGGAGATCCAGGCAGAGCTCAGAGCTGGTGGAGAAGCCTCATGGAGGGGAGAAGCCCCACAAGTGCTTGGAATGTGGGAAGGGTTTTAGCTACAGGTCCAAACTGATCCTACACCAGAGGATCCACACTGGGGAAAAGCCCTACGAGTGTGGGGAATGTGGGAAGGGCTTCAGCAACAGCTCCAGCCTGATCCGGCACCAGGTGATCCACACAGGGGAACGGCCCTACACCTGCTTGGAATGTGGGAAGAGCTTCGCATGGAGCTCTGACCTGAGAAAACACCAGCGCATCCACACAGGGGAGAGGCCCTACGAATGTCCCAAGTGTGGGAAGAGGTTTCAGACCAGCTCCAATCTCCTCCTACATGAGCGGATTCACACAGAGGAGAGGCCCTTCCGCTGCCCCGACTGCCGGAAGAGATTCAACCGCAACGACAACCTCATCAGGCACCGGCGCATCCACACTGGAGAGAGGCCCTACGAGTGTCCTGAGTGTGGGAAGAGCTTCTCCAGGAGCTCTCACTTGACTCAGCACCAACGGAGTCTCCACTAAGGGAAGCCCTGTGAGTGCCCCGAGTGTGGGAAGAGCTTCGTGCTCTGCTCCAGCTCCATCCCCCATGGGAGGATCGGTGTTGGATGATCCCCAGTGACCCCCATTGGGCAGAGCCCTGGTGATCCGTGATCCTGGTTATCCCCGTTGCGTGGGGGGAATTGGTTGGAGAGATTTCTCTCCCTTCTCCTTGTCCCTCTGTGATTTGGTTATAATAAATTCCCTCGCTGTGCCCAGGCTGGCTCTGTTGTTCCCGTGCCGGTGCTCGGGGCGGGATCTCTCCTGTTCCTTCTCTCACTCCCGGGCCTCTCCTCAGCCAATCAGAGAATGCGATGGAGAAGATTCAGCCAATCAGAGAGGGCAGCTGTGATGACTCACCGCTTGCCGGGCAGACCCGCAGCACCCAGTGTTCCCCACCTGGACCCCACCCTCCCCCCCAGCCACGATCCCCCCGCGGGATTGCCCCAAGTCCTTTCCCAGTCCCGCCCCACAATAAACGGGACTGGGTCTAACTGAGAAGCTTTACTGGGAGCAGCCAGGCGGGGTCAGAGTGACAGCGGGGCTGGGGAGGACACACGACCCTCCCCCAATATCAGTGTGGGGACAAAGCAGGGTGTCCTGGCTGGGCTCGAGGCAATGGGCAGGGTCTGCCGCCACTCCTGGGTCAGGAGTTCTGTGGGTGGAGAAAAGGGGGATGTCACCGCACTGGGAGCCTCAGGGGGAGCACATGCGCGCTGGTGGAGGGAGCACACGACTCCCTAGGACCCCTCCCTCTTGCACAAGTAGAATCCGAGCCCCAGTGCTAGGAAGATTGAAGCCCAGCTCGAAGCCCCCAATTCCCATCAGCACCTTGCTCTGGACGGTGTCTGGCAACATCTCTGGGGGATCACAAGGGTCAGGACCCTCCCAAAACCTGTCACAGATACTCCAAATCCCTCTAAGTACCCTCCCAATTTCCTCCAGCCTACCCAGGACCCCTTAAAATCTCCTCCCAGCCTCTTCCCAGCCTCCCCAGCTCCCACCAAAGCCCCTCTTGTTCCTCTCCGGATCCCGTAACTCCCCTCTCAGTTTCCCCCCACTAGCACAGGACTCCCAACCCTCTCACAGTCACTTCCAAGCCCCACCAGGACACACCAAGACGCGTCTCAGTTTCTCTCCAGCACAACCAACCTCATTCCAACCCCTGCTTTTCCCTCCCTGATCTTCTTCCATCCCCTCCAGGCTCACTCAAATCCCTCCCAGTTACACCCAGTACCCCCAAACTCCCTCCCAGTGCCCAGAAGGACACCCGGAACCCCATCCCCCCCTCCCCAACATCCTTCAGACTCCTTCTTAGCCATTCTAGACCCCCGAGCCTTACTCCCAGTTTAAGCCAGACTATCTCAAACTCCCTCACAGTTACTCCCAGCACACCTCAATTCACCCACCAGCCCCCCAGTACTTCCCCCACTACCCCCTGCTGTGGGGTCCGGGCCGTGCCCCAGTGCCGGCTCAGGGGGTGCTCCAGGCTGACGTGCTCCACCTGGAGCTGGAGCTGACCCCGTGCCGGGGGGGTTTCCAGCAGCACCAGGAGCTGGTACAAATCCAGTCCCCGTTGAGGAACAGGTCGGTGGCCACCACGTGTCCCGAGGGCTCCTGCTGGCCCTGGAACCAGCTCAGCTGGATGTTGGCAGGGTAGAAATCCATCAAGGAGCAGAGCAGGCAGCCGGGGCCGGGCTGGGAGCTCAAGGGCCACAGTGAGATGGATACACTGGGGGTCACTGGGAGAGAGTGAGGACACTTTGGGATCAGCGGGGGGGAGATGGGAGAGGACTGGTGTGGCACTGAGAGGGACTGGGAGTGAAGCTGGAGAGAATGGGGAAACATCGAGAGAGAGTGGAACGGATTGGGGCAATGGGTGATAGGGTGGTGGTCTGGAATTGGACTGACAAAGGACTTGGAAAGGACAGGGAATGGACTTGGAATGGAATGGCTGTGGACTGAGAGGAATTTGGAGGGACTCTAGTGACACTGGGAGGGACTATGAGGATATTGGCAGGGCCTGGGGGGCACTAGGAGAGACTGGGATGGACTGGAAGAGACTGGGACGGACTGGAAGAGCCACCATCTCACCATTTCCCGCCCCTCCCGCTCACCCGAGAGCTCCGCGCCCCCAGCCCGGGGGGCTCCCAGTGGCACCAGTAGGGCCCCAGCTGCCCCACACGCCCCATGGCCAGCGCCGGGCAGGGTCTGACACCTCCCCCGTGTTGGAACCCTGGAAACTGAGGGGTTTGGGCTTTCTCTGCTGACAGGCATTGACCTCCAGGAAAACACTGCTTTTGACCTGAGGATGTGAAGAAGCTTTCCAGAATTGTGATAGAACTGGGATCACTGGTGTGTAGTTTGAATAGAAGTGTGTAATGACCCATGGTGGAAAATTTAGAATTTGTGGTTTTAGATTATATTAATATATATAAAACAAGATGGAGGTTTTAGGGTGGAGTTTTCTTTCTTTTTCACCTTCTTCACAGGTCTTGGTGGTACTTTTGTAATTGGATAGAAAATTCCACATTGCAGGTCACAGGTGATTGGTTGTTGGGTTAAAAGTAAAAAGAATTCAGCTGTCGGTTCTTAATTGGACAGATTGGCCCTTAAAAGGCCTTGTAGAGAGAGAGAGAGAGATACGTGTCCATTTTTGGCCTGTTAGCTAGAAGTGCTGTAGAACCCACTGTAATATAGATAAGAATTAATAAATATCTGAGTCCAAACACAAAATTCCGTCTGTCGAGCATTTAATCCCGACTCTGGAAGAACACAAAAGAAGATAAAACGCGATACCCCCCTCCCCAAATTCTCCTGGCGGGGGGCGCTGGGGGCGGGGCGCGGGTGGAGTCCAGGTGAGGAGCTCTGGGCGCTCTGGGACTGCCTGAGGAGTCATCAGCGCCGCGCGCTCTGATTGGCTCAATTATTTTGGTGCCTTCTCTGATTGGCTGAGGAGAGGCCCGGGAGTTGAGAGGAGGACCGGGAGAGATCCTGCCCCAGGCTAGCGGTGGAAGAACATCCAATTAACAAGGCATGCAGATCATTTCCCAGCGGTGCCCACACTCCTGTAGGAACTAAATGCACCGAGGATCTCACGAGGGTCACCAACTCTCTGGCGGCCAAATCCAGCCCTGCGCTCCCTGCGGGTGCGGGCACTCTGGGAAGGGCTCAGCTGCGGGTCAGATGGCCGGAGAGTGGCTTGGTGGTCACCTCGTGTGTGAGGCACTGATGGGCTGGGGAGATGCGTGGACACTGCACATAATCACTTCCACTCAAAAATCATTCCAGGAAGGAGTAACAGCTTCTGAGAGAGACCAAGTGTTGCCACCAGGTGCTCCTGCCAACAGCCGCCTGCAGAAAGGAGCACACACACCAATGCACGCGGGCTTTGGCTGTCCTCTGGCAGAGAAGTCCCCAGGGGACACAGGTCTCTGTGGCAGGAACAGGCACCAGCATTGGCAGGCCTTGGGGGCGGCAGGTCTCCTTTGGCAGGGACTCTGCCACACCTGCTGATTTCACTGCTCCCAGGACTCAGAGCAGCATTCGTGCCCTGGGCCATACGTCCCGTGTCTGTGTCACACTCCTGTGTGTGTGACGGCCACCCAGCACCGGGTCTTGTCCCAGAGAGGCCCTGGCAGCTGCTGTGGAAGGCCCCGATGCCCTTCCTGCTGCAGCTGCATCGGCAACCGTGGGGGCTCCTTCTGCTGCCCTGAGCAGGCAGAGCAGAGGAGCATCTGCTTGTTGTTTGAGCCATTCCTAAAATTCCTGTTGGGCTGTCCTCGAACCTTGGGGGAACGTCTTCCTTGCAAGCTGGGCCACTTTGGGGGGGGGGGGGGGTGTCCCCAGGGCACGTGGAGGTGTGTCCTAGGGCTCTTTGTGACACAGTGCACCGTGGTCACCGTGCAATAGGAAAGGGACAGAGCGTACAAGGGTGACCGTTTGTGACACGTCGTGACATAGGTGCTGGCGGTGACACGGCCACACCACAGTGCTCGGTGCACTCGTCGGGACAGGACGGAGAGAGCGGTGCTGTGAGGAGCCCCCACACAGCCAGCTTGTTCCCTACTGACCCGGAGCTTTTCCAAAGCGTTTCCTCTGCAGGTGACCTCGAGGACAGACTGCAGGACACGGTGTCCTGTAGCCTTCCCAAGGCTTCTCTGTTGCAGGTGCCCACAAAGCACAAGTGCAGCACTTGCTCATCTGGAGCTTTTCCAAGACATCTCTCCTGCAAGCAGTCCCAACTCAAAACAGTGACATGGAGCAGACACCACCCAGAGTGCCCAAGCTGGCCTGGGTGAAGGAGGAGGAGGAGGCTGCAGCTCCCTCAGCACAGCAGCCTGAAGAGCTGGAGCAGATCCAGCTGCTGCAGGAGGGTGAGTAGCAGAGCTGGGCCACAGGGGCTGGTGCCTGCAGCCAACTTAGCCCCATCCCATCCCATCCCATCCCATCCCATCCCATCCCATCCCATCCCATCCCATCCCATCCCATCCCATCCCATCCCATCCCATCCAACATGCCCATGGATAGGACAGAAGAGGAGCTGGGGCTGAAAGCTCAGGCAGTCACACCCCATCCCTGGAGCATCCCAGGGCTGTCCCTGCCTGGGAATGCAGGGCTGGCCTGTGTTCTCCGGCCTCTCCCACAGCCCCTCAGCCCTGGCTGCACTCGCTCTTTGCCAGGTGCCGCCATGGACCCGACACAAGAGCAGGACCCTGCCCGTGGCCGCTTCCGCAGAACAGCGCAGGTACTGCAGCCATCTCCACCTGGGCTGGGCCTGCTGGCACTGCTCAGCCCAGCACCCTGCTTGGAGCACTCCATGGATTCTCCCTCTCTTCCTGCCCTTCTCCTGCAGATGATCTATGAATTCATCATGTGCATTTGGCGGGAAGAGACCACCGGTGTGGGCACTGGGCTCTTGGCAAACTTTCCCCTCTTCACTGCTGAGACCGGGGCTGCCATGCTGGATTTGCTTGTGGAGAAGGGTGTCTCCAATCCAAAGCAAGTAAGCAGCCTGTGGCCAGGGCTTGATCACCCCAGGAATTGTGTGGCGCCTCAAGCCAGCTCTGCTGGGTTCCTTCAGTCTTTGAGGCCCAGACCAATAGGGTGGGAAGGGCAGCACTTCTCAGGGGAAGCTGGGGAACCTGCTGCTCGGGCAGGTGTCCAAGTCTCCCCGGGCCTTCTGCAGGTGCCAGCCATGGTGAGGTACATCCACAAGTGGCTCACGGCCAATGAGTCTGCTGGGCACAGGCTGGACAAGGCCCTTCTGGAGCTGACCAGGGAATACCCCTGCGATGTGCTGATGACTCTCTTGCGCTGGGCCCCATCGGGTGACAGGTACGGCAGCCCCACCTGCCTTGAGGGTTTAGGGTTCCCTGGCCCATTACCCTGTAGAGCCTGTCCCTGGTGACTGCCAGACAGGGGGACAGTTCCAGGAGCCTCTGGCTCCTCCGTTTGCCAGTGCTGCCATGTCAGCCCCTGAGCGTGCTGCCACGCTCCCTCCCTGCCCCTCAAGATGCCTGCACCCCCGTGGGCTGGCTGGGTGCTGCCAGCGAGGGCCGGTGGGCAGAGGCAGGGCTGACGGCCAGCGCGGGCCCCTGCAGCAGCCCAGGCCACAGTGCTGTGGCCCAGACCCCCCTGACACAGAGCTCTGACCCCACAGAGCTGCTACGGCCATGTGGGGAGTGATCATGTCCTCCACTGGGACTGCGGAGCCGGCGCTGCAGATACTCCTCAATGTGCTGAACGCCTGGCCAGTGGACAGTGTGTACACCTCCGATGGCGACAGCACAGGAGTCTTTGCCCTGGCTGTGAGTTCCTGCAACTGACCTTGGCTTGTCCCTAGGCCACCTCTCCAGCAGCTAGCTCTCTGTCCTCCCCCCAGCTGCATCTCTCTGCCTCAGGCACTGGGCTGAAACCTGCCTTAGGGGCAAGGTTCAGGGGCACCAGGCTGGGCGCCCCCGAGGTGTCTCCCCCGGCCTCTCCCTGGCATGCTCGGGCCCTGCCACACGGATGTCTGGGCACTGAGTGTTGTCTCTGGGTGGTTCATTTTTTGCAGGCAACCGTGACCCTGTGGAGTGTCTTCAACCTGACCTGGTGCCCACCTATAGTGTTGGAGTATTTTCCCCGTCTCTTTCTGTGTCTGCTCTTCCAAGTTTACATCAGCGCACTGGATACGCCAGAGGAGGTTGATACCTTCTGGAAGGGGTGCCAGGAGCAACTGGGCCTTGCCACCAACCCCCAAAGGTGCTCCATCCCAGTCCTCCCAGTCTCCCCATCCCTTCCAAGGCAGGAGCCAGGGCTGCCAGCATCACCTGGGCTTTGCTCTGCACACAGGTTTGCGGTGCAGACCCTGAAGGTCCTGCTCTGCCGAGTGCAGTGTGAGCGTGTTGTGGTAGCCATGGAAGGCAAGGCTGGCTGGGACACGCTGCTCTGTACTGACACCCACCACTATGCAGTGGGACTCCTGGCCAGGTGAGACCCCCTTCTCCCTGCTGCCCCCGGCACTTGTGCCCAGGGTGCCCCACACAGTTCCCATGGGCATGGGTGAGAGGGCTTTGTCACAAAGAGACGGACGAGCAGACTGGAAAAGGCTGGCACAGGAGGGTGCCCGGGAACAGCCGCCTCCCAAAGCGCCCATGGGGTGCTTGGGAAAAGACCAGAGCTCCGTGGGTCACTCCTGGGAGAGCTCTGCCTACCGGACTCAGGGGCAATGATGCCTTTTCCCCCCCACCAGGGAGATGCGCTGTGTCTCCATGATCTGGTGTTGCAGCTTCATCTCCTGCCTCTTGGAGCTCCTCAGCCAAGACATTTCAGACTGGCAGCTGCCTGCCATGGCGTTCCTTGTGGAGGTGAGCCCCATGGGCAGCACAGCTGAGCTGCCTCCCACCTCTCTGCCCTCTCACAGCCGCAGCTGCCTGGGACGGTGCCCGTGCCCTGTGCTGCTGCCTTGGCTCAGCCCTGTGCAGTTCTGAGCTCCTGCCAGCTGGGCACCCCAGTCACTGCTTTGTGCCTTTCAGGTCCTGGACCTCCTGGACATCAAAGAATGGGGTGACAGCCTCTTGGAGATCATGGCAAGGCGCCTGCAGAGCACGTCCAGGGAGATGCGTCGCCTGGTGCTCAGAGGCCTCGTGCAGCTCAGCAAGGACCCCTCGATGGTGAGAAGACAGCAGCGGCTGAAGCTGTGCTGGCAGCGTGGGGCTGGGGAAAGCAGCCCCTTGGGCTTGGTTGGGCTTTGGGAGCTGTGGCAGCTGCTCCCAGCTCTCCTGCGTTGCTGTTCAGCTGCCCGAGTGCTTCAGGACAGGCCTTCGGCCCCTGGGCTCCACGGCAGCAGCAGCAGCAGCAGCAGCAGCAGCAGCAGCAGCAGCGTGGGCTTGCCCTGCCTTGTCTTCCATGCAGAGCATTAGAATGTACAGCCTGACAGAAAGCCTTGCGGACCTGTTGCGGGATGCAGATGAAGACATCGTTGAGATGACCGTCACGGTGCTCAGCTTTCTGCTCTCGCACAGACACCTCGCAATACCCAGCCCCATCGCCCTGCGGCTGGCTGGCGTGCTCTGGCCACTGCTGGACAACGTAAGGCTCTGTGCCCCCAGCCACGGCCACTGGGTGCTGTCCCCAAGTGTGGGGCCCCGTGGATTTTTGGGCCTGTGCACAGAGGGGCCTGGAGCAGCTGATGAGGAGGGCTTTTGTTTCCTTTCCAACAGGACAACCGCCATGTGCAGCTGCTCTCCATTCGCCTCTTCCAAGAGGTGATGAGGTTGGTAGCGGCCAAGGGTAAAAAGCCCCTCAAGATGCTTGTGAGCAAGAGCCTGCTGCCACTCTTCTTCAACTGCCACGATGAGAACATGCGTGTGGCAGAGGTGAGGACTCCTGGACGCTGCTGTCCTCCTGGCAGGGGGCTCAGCTGTCTCCCTGCACCCGGGCACCTCATGGGCTCCAGCCTCCTCCTGGCCTTGGCACAGGGAGCCAGGTCCTGTGCCCTGGGCTGCGGTGCCATCTCTGGGTCTCTGCTGCTCTGCAGGCCTCTTGTGAAACGCTGCTTTCAGCACTAAGCTTCCTGAAGAGGAGAGATCTTGAGCACCTGCTGATGGCGGATCAGATGTGGAGGTTTGGCGAGTGCTTGGTAAGAACGCTGCTCCCTTCCCTGGGCTGCCCACGCGGGCTCTTCTCCAGGCTCCTCTGGCCCCAGGGCCGGAGCTGATGGAGCCCCGAGCTCCATCAAGCCCGCGCCTTGCCGGGCCCTCTGCCCCGCTCAGGGCTGTGCGGGCAGGGCAGGCCGGGGCCAAGGGACAGAGCCCGCGCCAACCCTTCCCTCCGTGCCCTGCCGCTCTCTCCAGCTGGCACAGGACAGGAGCCGAGCGGCCGAGCTGCTGCGCCAGGCGCTGCCGTACCTGCGGAGCCCACAGGAGCCCCTGCGAGAGGCGGCCGTCAGGTTTCTTGGTGAGCCACAAGCCCGGCTCCCTCCCCGCCCCGCCGCAGCTCGGCCCCAGCCCCGCCTGCTGCCCCGGCAGCGCCATCCGGGCCGGGGCTCTGGAGCCCCGCCTGCCCTCGGCGCCGCTGCCGCCCTCTCGCAGCCGTGTCCTTGGGCGTCAGGATGCGGCGAGGGCCGGGCCTGAGCCCTGCAGGGGAAGGCGCTGTTGTGGCCGCAGGGCTGGCAGCGCCGCTGCGGGGCAGCTGTGCGGCTGGGGCCGTGACAGGCTCTGTGTTGGCAGGGATGGCCGGGCGGTTCCTGAGAGAGCAGCAGCGAGAGTTGCAGCTCATGTGCAGGGGTGAGTGAGGCCAGCGGGCTGTCAGCGGGGGCTGGCGCTGACAGCTGCGTTCCCTGCCCCGGCTGGGAGGGCTCTGCTCCCTGCGCGCACGAGGGGCGGCGTGGGCAGAGCACAGAGACCTTCCAGGGGCCTGCGGGAGGGACATTCGTGGCCAGCGCCTTCCAGCTGATCCTCGCTGTCTCCTGCTTCCTCCAGGCCATGGCAAGAGCTGCCGTGTGGGAGGGATGGGGCAGGAGGGTCTCCCCAGGTCCCTGCAGATGCAGGCTCTGACTGTGGCTCTGTTCCTCTCTCTTCCAGCCCTTCAGGACATGACAGATGACACCAGCCCTGCCATTTCATGCCTGGCTCTTCAGACTCTGTACATCAACAGAGTTGTACAGAGCATTCCCTCCTCCCGACTCCAGCAGATGCGAGATGGATTCCGCCGCCTCCGGAAGTCACGGCCTTCCCTGTGTCGCAGGGGCTGGTTGTCCTGTGTGAGCACTGTGGAGAACTGATCTGGGAGGCTGCGTCTGCTGGGGCCACCTGAGCCTGCAGGGAACACCTCTGCTCTGCAAGCACTTTGTTTCACCCCACCCTAGGATTAGTAAATTGCTGTTGTCATACACAGAGGTCCAGGAGCTTTCTTTTGGTGCCCAGAGTCTTCAGGCCAATGGGGAAGAGGGCAAAAAGGGTGCTTGTGCTCGCCAAGTTGGCCAAGCGTGCGGTGTGGAAGGGAAAGTGGCCAAAAGGCCCTTGGGCTTTGGTGGTTCTGTGGAAGCCTTAAGGCTTCTGACAGAGCGGGCGGGCAGAGGCCGGAGCTGCGGCGGGGATCCCTGAGAGACCGGTCCCTGGAGATGGGCAGCACCCCTCTGCCAGCCTGGAAGCGCCATCTGTGTCCTGCCCGTGTGTTGCTGGCTGGATTGCTGAGGGCTCTGAGGTGCCTCTTGATGCGGCTCCTCTGGAGCTCCTTCAGCAGCCAGGCAGGCCTGGGGAGGCGTGGAGGGCACGGGACAGTGGGAGGCCATGAAGGGCTGCGGTGCTGCCAAGGCCTGCCCGGAGAAGGCAGACCCCACTAAAAATTCTGTCCCATCTTTTTTACAAGCCCCCTTAAGGTACTGAAAGGCAGCAATCAGGTCTCCCTGGAGCCTTCTCTCTTCCAGCATGAACAACCCCAGCTTCCCAGCCTGTTTCCAAAGCAGAGAGGCTCCAGCCCTCAGATCATTTTGTCCCTCCTCTGGACTAGCTCCAACAGGACCATTCCTTCCTGTGTTGGGACCCAGAGCTGGATGCAGTACTCCAGGTGGGGTCTCATCAGACCAGAGGGGTGCAATCACCTCCTTCAACATTCACTCCTTTGGATGTGTCATTGCTGGCTCATGTCCAGCCTCTCATCTAGCAGTACCTGCAAGCCCTTCCCAGCAGAGCTGCTCTCCATCCCTTCATCCCCCAGGCTGTGAGATCAGCTGGGCTGGGACTGTGTCACAGCCCTTGGACAGAGCTGCTGGGCAGGATGAGCTCCCTCCCACAAAACATAGATCCCACTCCTCACAAAATTCCACCCTGGCCGTGAGGTCACTGCATGCTCTGAGGTCCCAGAGGTGCCAGAGCCCCGTGGTTGCACAGCACCACAGGCACCGAGCAGTCAGGCCTTGAGCACAACTGCTGCGGCAGCAGCGGTGGCGGCGGCAGTGGTGCTGACATTGGGACAGCGGTGTCAGGACAGCGGGGGCAGCAAGAGCTGCGGGACTGGCACAGGGCAAGGCACCATGGCCCTTGCTCTGCGCCTCTTCCTCCTGCTCCTCCTGGCACTGGCCCTGCCTGCCAGGGCTGCCCAGGCAGCTCCGTGGAGAGCACAGGGAGCAGGTGAGCTGGGGGCCTGGCTCCCCTTTCCCGGGACAGCGCTCCCTTCTCCCCAGGGAGTGTTGGGGATGGTTTTCCATAGGGCTTTAGGGAGGTTTTCCTCAGTGGGAGGCAGAGAGCCCACACGGGCCCTGGGCTGGCCTAGTTTCCCCTCCAGGGATGTTGAACAGGGCATGGAGAGAGTGTGCAGAGTGACCAGAGCTACCATAGAGCCCCCCAGGCCCCTCTGCAGCTTTGGCCATGTCCATTCACATCTGGTTCCCACAGCCTCACCCTATGCATACACTTGAAGTGCAACTGTTTTGATCTAAGGTCTTCCAAAAGCCAAGAGCCACGACACAGGAGACAAGAAATCTCTCGAGGCAGCCAAACATCTGGACCAGATGCTAAGCGATCTGGAGAGACGCCGTGGTGGGTGCATTTCCCTTCCTTGCACTGCCCAGTTCCCTAAGGCAGAAGGGGATCCCAGCACACCATGGAAATGCTTCTGATCTGTGCTCCCTTCTAGGTGAGGTTCCTGGGAAGGCTTCTCAAGGAAGTTGGGTGGAAGATGATTTGGAACTCTTGGGAGCTTCTGCAGGTAAGTTCTTAACTTCCCCTCACAGCACAATCATTGACAACCTGGCAGAAACCAGGTGACAGAAGCTTGTGTGGCTGTTGAGTTACAGGTGTGTCTGCAGGGAGCACTTTTCAAGCTCCAGGGCTGGATGCTGTGTCCAAATCCAATTCCCATAGCAGGAGTGAGTAGTGTGTACCTGCTGACCCCACAAGCTGAGCACTGCTTTTGTGGAATCCATCCACATGAAGTGGAATTACTTTGCTCTAAGATCCACCAACAGGCAAGGCCCAAGAAACAGGAAACAAGAAATCCCTCGAGGCAGCCAAAATGCTGGACCAGATGCTGAGTGATCTGCAGAGACGCCGTGGTGGGTGCATTTCCCTCAGCCTTCTCCTGACACTCAGCAGCCGGGGGCTTTCTCTGCACATCTGGACACGCCGTGCCCGGCACAGCGGGAAGGGATCCATGGCAGCCTCGCTGTCCCACTGCTGCTGTCACAGCCTGCAGGGCTGTTTCCCAGCCTGGCCTGGCTGCAGCTTCTCCCGAGCCTCTGCAGGAAGGCTTTTGGCATCATCTGACAGGGATCCCAAAGTGTCCCACAGGCCATGCACACCCTGAGATCCCTGAAATTTCCTGGCCTCAGGCTAGATCAGGAGGGGTGGCTGTTCGGAGGAGAGAGGGCCCCGTGGCAACCCCAAGAGCCTCGGCTTTTTCCTGATCCTTATCCATGTCTAGGACAAATATTACTTACTGAAGATGCCCCCTCCCCAATGGGGAATGGTTCCATCTGATCCAGCTGCGCCTCTTCCCTTCTCCAGAGGTGGACCAAAAGGCCTTGGTGAAGGCAGCGCTTCCTGGAGGAAGCAATGGCTCCGTGCCAGCCCCTGGTACACAAAGGGAGGAGATGCCAGGCAGAGCCACAGAAGGTGATTGCTGTGCCAGGCTCAGCCAGGCTGAGCAATCCTGCTGGGATCCCTCCGTGGGAGACACCGCCCAAAACCTGGGAGGGGCTGCAAGGGGTGACCATGGTGGGGAAAGGGCAGAGGGGGAGAGCAGGGCTCCAGTGTGTCCTGACAGGGCCTGGCTCTGTCCCCTTGGGCTGGGGGAGCTGTCACGGGGCTGGGAGGGTCGGGGCTGGCAGTGGCTGCTCAGGGATGGGTTGGGCGCGGCTCCCTGGAAGCAGCGACTGCCCAAGCAGCTGCGCTGGCCCCGGGCTCTCCTCCCGGCCTCCTGGGCTTTGTTGGGTGGCACAGCCTGTGCCAAGGGGTGCCAAGGTGCCTGCAGGCCCCAGCTCTGGGGCAAACAGAGAACGTCCTGGCCGTATGCAGCGAGCTGCCAGCTCAGCAGTGGAGCCCAGCACGGGCTCACGCTCCCCATTGCTCCCACAGATGTTATCCCTGAAACAGGAATAGATGCTCAGGATCCAGCGCGCCTTCCAAGAATTGTCTGCCCCCAGGATGTGCGCAGGACCTGCATGATCGGCACAGTAGTGACAATGTTCACTGTGCCACTTGTCCTGCTCTGCTGCTATTTTGGCATTCGGAAGCTCTATCAGATAGGACGGTAAGTTGCTGATTTTTCTCTGCAGTTTTATTAAAACTCTGCTCATTGCATTGGTAGCCTGGCTCATGGTCATGCTGCTGTGGAGCTGTGGCAAGTCCCTGTTGTCCCAATAACTCTGATAAGGGTTCTGCTGCTGCCCAGTGCTTTAATTGGCCTCTTAATTGCTGGGCCTTGTCCTGGGGAGCCCGCTGGGGCTGCAGCCAGTGCTGGCTCCCACTGAGGCTGCGTGGCCAAGAGCAGCCCCAGGAGCAGTGGCAGAGGCAGAGCAAGTGCACAACAATATTTGGGAATGCATTTCAGGATGGGAATGTGGTTATTTAGCAGCTCATGTAAAGTTTCATGGTAATAATGATGTTACAGGATGAGCAAATTTTCTACAATTCAGTGTTTAAACAAATCCAACCCGATGGAGGTTTGGCTTTGGTCTTGAGACTTTGCTCTGTGTGTGAGCCCTGTTCTGGACTGATTTTGGATTCACTTTTGGGTGAAGGCTCATCCCAGCCCTGATCCTTGGCAGCTCTGGGCTCAAAGGGACAGCTGAGGCTGCACTGCACATGACTGGGGTGCAGGGCTCCATTATCAAAGGGCTTTGAGAAGTTTAAATTACTGTATTTTTACTACATGATTTTGTTTATGAAATTAATCCACTTTTTTTAAACCTAGCTTTAAAAAATTTCTTTTCTATTGCTTTTCCAGTTATTTGATCTAGTGAATTATGGCATAATTATCCCATGGCTGAATTAGAAGACTGTAAGTACTAGAAAATGAACTAATTTTTACACTCTTCTGTCTTTCACAGACTTATGCTGGTTTGATGTGACCAACAGAAGAGGTTTTTGCTTGCTTTGAATTCAAACAAGGAGCAAAGCTGGAACCTGTTGAAATGAGTCTCTTGACTTCACAGCTAAAGCAAACTGACAGGGTTCTTTTTTTTCAGCTTTGGGTGGGGATATAAAAATATACCAGCAGCATATACTATAAATAAATATATACTAAATACATAGCAACAAATAGTCCAGTAAAGTAACTGATCTAAATGAGGGGTTTGGTGTGTTTGCTCACTAAGCCCTGAGTTCCTCAGAGCTGCAGCTCCCTGCTCTCTGTGCAGACAGAGGCTGGCTATGGGTGACAGTGCTGTGTCTGGCCTGGTGCACACCAGCTCCACACAGGAGCTAAGGGATTATCCTTGCACACTCCATCCTGGAAGAACCGAGTTCATTGATGAATCTGACACAATTTATGGCATGGCAGAAAAAAAAAAAAAGGTTAGAATTGATTCCATTCCAAACACTTTACATTTTGCTGTGTGTAATGCAGATAGGAACTACAAGTTTCCTATTCATGCACAATTTGCTGTCTGAGAGCCCACAGTCCTCAAAGTCACAGGGGCTTGCAGAGCTGTGTGTGAGATGACTTTAAAAACAAAAACAACCTTTATGTGCAACACCTGTCTTCAAATCTTTACAATCCAAATCACAGGCTGATTCCTACTGGTAACTGGAAAAAACTCCAACCAAATAACAAAACCAAAACTGTGACCCAACAAAACAGGCAAACAAAACAACCACCAAGAAAAAATCAAAACCCATAGAAAAACCCCCACAAATCCAGAAAAATATAAAAATCAGGTGAAGGAGAGAACGATCAAAGAGCAACAAATGGGCAGAGGAACTACAGAAAGGACAGATAATTAGAAAGGACAGTTAATCAGTGGCTATGGCACCAAACTAGCCAGGGGATCTGAGATACAGTTCCCACCCTTCTGAAAACAAAATAAACAGAAAATAAATGGTGATGATTGTGAAATAGGACTCTGCATGTTTAGCTTTAATATATCCATTGTGTGTAAGTTCTGTTTGCCTTGTTAAGTCACATCCTCTGGCAAAGGTGTTTTTCTGTCCAAAGAAAAACACTGCAGTGGAAGAGAAGGCCAGCTTGGAAAATATTATAATCAAGAGCTAGAAATAAAGTACTTGTTTTTAATATGTTGTTTGGTTGGTTTCTGTTTGTTCATGGGGTTTTTGTCTGTCTTTGAAAGCAACCCCTTGGATGTTAATGCAAGTAACAAGTCCTTTTTAAAAGGCAAAACACCTGCCATTTTGTGATGCAAGACAGAAAAAGCTTCCCTTGGGCTACAGCTGGAAGGGCTTGAAAATGTGTTCCAGGAACTCGTGATATGACAGAGTCTGATTAACACAGTTTAATGTCATGAAGTGCAAGATGTAAGTTATCAATAAAATACTCAGAGTGTACTCTAACTTTGGGGTCTGTGACTCGCACTGGTGCTGCTTGGGAACTGTTCTTCCTCACCTCCTCCCTCATCTCCCTCATCTCCTCTTGGAGGCTCACAATTACAGCAGACACATGAGCCTGCATTGGGCCTTGATCATACTCTCAAAATTTCTAAGCTTGTTGCTTGTTGGCAACAGAACCCACTGTCTCTGTTATTATCAGCATTAATTGTTGCAATGAAGGTGGTGTATTGAGATGGGCCCAGGTCTGTCAGATTCCACAACATCTGCCCTGTGCACCTGACCTTGTCAGGGTCATTGTCATGCTTTCCATCCCTCCCAAAGAGCACCTCCAGCACTGCCACTTCTCTCAGCTCTTGGATCCCTTCCTCAAGGGTCTTCCAGCACATTCTATGGTGGTGCTCCTGCATTCTCTCTCTGTGGACAAACCTCTCTCTCACATTCATTAAAAGCCACTCCCAGAAGGAAAGGAGGCCTGGCTCCCTTACAAATACCTGGTCCACACCTGAGTCCTGGGTCAAGGGTCCCAAATTCCTTGCCTCAGGACCATCCAGTTGCACACCTGTACCCATAAGGTCTCACACCTGCAGTAACCAGGTGGTAAAAGCCTCACGGCCTCATCACTCAATGTCTTTTTGCAGAGTATGGAGACTTTTCTATGACAGGGACTTGGTGATGATCTCAACCTCTGGCTCCCCTGCTGGTTGTGAGGGCCCTCCTTTCTTATCCTTATTTTCTAGGTGCTTTGTTTCCATCTTAGACTTCTTTGTTTCCACAGGGGTGACTGCTGCTGGCTGTGACTGCCCTTGTGGTACATTTGGAACCTGGACAGATGTAATGTCTGTGGGTTCCACTGCTGCACCATCAGAGTCTCCCTCTTTAAGGCAGGGGGAGGGTTTCTCACCAGCTGGCGAAAGGTACTCCTTCAGAATCTGGCTCATCTCCTTCCCCTACCTACTCTGGGTGTTTCATTTCTGAAGTGGGCTGTGGGGCAGGGTCAGGCTCTGGGGCAGCAGCTCGATTTCCTGGGGTAGGTATCAGGGTTGTTATCCAAGCCAATCTCCCCTGATCTCTGACTGCTAAATAGAACAGGCATATCAGCAACACCAACCACTGTATGATATCATGAGCATTTAGAGTGGATCTCAACTCCTTCAAATCTGGTGGAGAGGACTTTAAAAAGTGGGTGATGGGTTGGGAATACATTTTCCCTGCTGACACTTCTTCACAGTAAGTACCATTATTGAAGTAAACCCCAAAACTACACACTTAGAGTGCAATAGCTCTGAATCCATGTGATTGTCTTCCAGAGGAAGTTAAAAATCCATTAATTTCTCTGCTGATCAACCCACAGAATGAACTGGATAATAGCCACAATAACCTCAGTGATAACACCCATGTTCAAAAAAGGGCTTGCAAATGGGAGAGATATAGCAGTGACCACATGGAGCCCAAACCAGGGTAAGCTGGACAGCGTGGTGTCCACCTACCACAAAACTTAGGTAACTCAAGAGAGCTGTTATTCCTTTTTCACCCTCCTCTCAATGCCCTCAGGCCCAAATCTGTCTTGGTTTGGAAGACAGGTATTTGCCAAAAGAGACAGCAGCCTCTCTTTGAAATGGAGAGTATAAACCCCCCTCCCTTCACTTTACTATAATTTTGAAATCAAGGGGCTCTCAGGCAAAGATATGGGGGGTAGGAATAGCAGTTCTTTACTAATATATCTAACAAGACAAACAAAAACAACAGCTATGAAATTAACAGCCAGCAGAACAATAACTCAGTTCTAGTCCTTTTTTGGCCGCAGACACCCTCTCCTTGCCCTGCAGTTACCGGGGCTGTGGGCAGGTCCCGCCCCCGCAGCTGCGGGAGGACCGGGGCAATGGCTGCGGCCTCGTCCCGGGTGGGAGAGGGATGGGCAGAGACTTCTCTGCTCACGGTGTCGGTCACGGTGCCCAGCAGGGTGTCCGGAGCTGGGAGACCGAAAGCGGGAAAGGGAGCAGTGCGGTGTCCCACAGCAGAGAACGCGGCTCCCGGCGCTGGGATGGCGAGGGGGTGGCGGCAGCAGCACCGGCGTCTTTCCTCCGACTCCACGAGCGAGAGAGAGAGCGACTCCCAAACCTCTCCTTTACCTGCTGCCTGCACATCGCGGTGTTTCCCCCTCTTCCCTCCCCCTCCCCTCGAGGGAAAACCAGTGTCTGAGCCACGGGGTAGCCACAGCTTCTTAGCATAACAATGGGGAAAATTCCACAGAGAGAAAAAGGGGAACACCCAACCTCCAACAAACAGTCATATTCACTTCATAATATTTGTATGTGTTATAGGGAAACAAAAGTATTTTGTCCATAGTTTAAAAAACGAGAAATTTTAGTTCATGACTTTTCTCCTTTCTTTATTTAGGATTTGACTTTTCTTTTTGTTTTATTTTGGTGGTTTTATATTGTTTCTGTGTGTATTACTATTTTGTCTTTGTTGTTGTTGTTGTTTTTTTCAATTTAGGAGCGAGAATAAAGTATCTGTAAAGTTTTATTCTGGGCATTGAAAGAGTTAATACCTTGCCCAGGCAGCAGAGGGTTTTGTGATTCTTATCAGGTGGGGCAGTCGGAGTTATTTAGGATAAAGAGTCTTTCAAGGCCACGCTGGGGGCTGGGTGAGGACTGTAGGGTTTAGTCAGAGGAGCCCTGATGAGTTTCTGGTTTCATGGCTGTTCTCCGGCGCCCGCTGCACTCAATTCCAGCCACGGGCCGGGGGTTCTTCCTCCACCCTGCCCAGCAGGGCACCACCAGAAGATAGGATTGAACACAGAAGATTTTCTGGGGTTGAAAGTCAACAAATCCACTCTCCCTAAGGAGTTCCCAATGTCAGTTTGGGTCCCAATGGACGTTCCTGCCCCAGCATTCATCCAGGTGCCCACAGGGAGACAGGATGATGCAGAGCCCCCCCAGCCACGTGTCTTCCCAACACGGATCACCAGGACCACGGATCACCAGGGCTCTGCCCAACGGGGGTCACTGGGGATCATCCAACACCGATCCTCCCATGGGAGATGGAGCTGGAGCAGAGCACGAAGCTCTTCCCACACTCGGGGCACTCACAGGGCTTCCCTTAGTGGGGCCTCCGTTGGTGTTGGGTCAAGGTTGAGCTCTGTGAGAAGCTCTTCCCACACTCAGGACACTCGTAGGGCCTCTCCCCAGTGTGGATGCGCCGGTGGCTGATGAGGTGGGAGTTGCGTCTGAATCCCTTCCCGCAGTCGGGGCAGCGGAAGGGCCTCTCCTCTGTGTGAATCCGCTCATGTAGAAGGAGATTTGAGCTGGTGTGAAACCTCTTCCCACACTTTGGACACTCGTAGGGCCTCTCCCCGGTGTGGATGCGCTGGTGTTTTCTCAGACTGGAACTCCACCCAAAGTTCTTCCCACATTCCAAGCAGGTGTAGGGCCGTTCCCCTGCATGGATCACCTGGTGCTGCATCAGATGAGAAATAGTCCTGAAGCTCGTCCTGCATTTCCCACACTCATAGGGCCGTTCCCCAGTGTGGATCCTCTGGTGCCGGATCAGGTGGGAGCTCCACTTGAAACCCTTCCCACATTCCAAGCACTTGTGGGGCTTCTCCCCTCCAGGAGGCTTCTCCACCAGCTCTGAGCTCTGCCTGGATCTCCGGCCGCCTTCCCGGCTCAGGGAGGGTCTTTCCTCCTCACAGCTCCCTGGGCTGGGTGTGCAGCCCCTCCTCGAGAGGGATCTCCGGGGCTTTTCCTCGTCCTCCATCTGCCAATGCCTTGGGAATGAAAAATCCTGGTTTGGGGAGAGAACAAGAGAAAACAGCTCCTAGGACTGGGAGTTCCTCCTTGCCAAAGTGCAAATCACGAAGTCACTGTGCATCTTGTGTCTGTAAGAACCTCCAAAACATCAAGATTCAGCACAAAATCTCCAAACATCATGACAAAGATCAAAAACTCTCCAAACATCAAGACTCAGCCAAAACTCACTGCAAAATATAAGGATTCAGGCCCAGCAAAAAAAACAAAGAATCAACATTTAGGCCAAAAAAGCTCAGAAACACCAAAGTTCACCCCTCTGAAAATCGTGGATCCTCCTCTCCGGTCACCTGCTAAATGTTGGGGGGGGACCAACGCCCTGGGACTGGAGGGACGCTGTAGATAGAGGGAGGTTTGGAATCTTGTGCTGCTTCCCGTTTCAACTTCTCCTTCTCCTCCTGTGAACCTGCTCTTCCTCACATTCCTCTCCCTCCTATTCTTCTTCGACCTCCTGCACAATCCCACCTTCTCCTCCCTCGTGCATCCTTTGACCATTTTGTTCTTCATCCCTGCTTCTCCTTCCCTTCTCCTGCTGCCCCCAGTCCCAGCACCCACTGCCGGCTCCCTCTTCCCCCCAAACCCACAGCATCCCAGCGCAGGGGCAGCGATGGAGCTGGGGCAGCTCGGGCTGGGGCAGCGCTGGGCTCTCGGCCGCTCCCGCCCGCACTCGCTCCCCACTGCAGCCGCTGCCGCCACCACAGCGCGGGGGGGCCCGGCCTTGGCGCTCCCCGCCTCCCACCTCTCCAAATTCCCCTGCCGGGGGGCGCTGGGGCCAGGAGACAGACGAGTGACAGATCAGGGGGGCTGGGAAGAGTCGGCAGCCAGAGAGCACTGAAAATCTCAGCAGGGACTACAGTGGCATCTTCGGGGACTAAACATGGCAGGACACCCATGCAGGGGAGAAAGGGAAAGCCAGGAAGGGATCCCGGAAAAAGGGATGATGATCCCAAAATATCTCTGAAGGGGCCCTTGGAAGCATGTTGAGGAAGTTTGCCCATTCTCCCAGAGGTAATCAAGGACAGGGACACTCATGGGGGCAATCAGGCAAGTCCAGAAGAGATTGATACAAAAAGGGATGGATGCTGTTGGTTTTCTGGGAAGGCATTGGGTGAAGAGGAGTATGCAGGAATATGGTTCAGGCAAGATGCAGCAGGAGCAATCTATCTGGGAAAAAAAATGAAGGATGGTAAAGAGGGGGTAGAGAAAAATACTGAGGATGGGGATGTTTTTCAGCAGACTCATCCTCAGAAGTTGCCAGCTGCTGCAGATCCTTTGTATCCCCGGTTGCCAGGACAGGCACACAGGGAGGTCAGGATTGCAGGGGGTTTCTCTGTGCTGGGCAGCGGCAGGAGCGGGCGCAGAGGGGCGGCACCGGGAGCACGGGCTGGGGGCCTGTGGGGAGCTGCGGGGCCGGGCCGGGGCTGTGGGGCAGCCGGGGCTCAGCGCCGGGCGCTGCCTGAGCCCAGCACCCCCCGGCAATTGCAGGCCCGGCAGTGGCCCCCGGCCCCCAGGAGGCTGCGGGACGCCCCGGCCGCTGCCCGGCCCCGTGGAGCTGCCGGCCCTGCCCGCCGGGGGGGCCGCGTTTGGACACTGCGGCAGGACAGGCACCGGCTCTGGGATACGGGCTGGCCACGGCAGCCACAGCACAAGGAGCAGCACGAAGGAACAGCTGGGAAATGGGCATTGGACGGGCAAGGACCGAGATCAGCTTTTAAGCATTTTCCTTGGGTCACTGCAGAAAGGAATGATTTAGCAGAAAGCTCAGCAGCTGTCAGAGGATGAGCACCCCCAGGCACTGAGGGGGCTGCAGGAGGGGCAGAAGAAGCCCCTGGAGCACTTGGTCACAAAGGCACAGCAGGGGAATGCAAGAAGGGATGAGGAAAAGGCCAAGGGGAAGGCAAAGGCCATGGCAGAGTTTCTACAGCCCCTGAGGGATGAACCCCAGGGCCCAAGGGGGCCCCAGCACCCAGGGGCTCTCACATCCTTACACCATCTTCAACCAGGTGCACTCCTCACACTGACACCATTCAGTCCTTGATGGCAAAGATGCTTTCTGGGGATGCCCACTGACACAGGATGGTAAACTGGATTTTGCCTTTGAGTGAGAACAAGAGGTAGAAGGGAAAATGGAAAAGACATGGACGGTCCTTCTGCAGGGATGCACGGAAGCACCAGCCTTATTGGGGCAAGCCTTGCAGAAAATATCACAAGAATTTACCCCACACCCAGGGAATTGGTTAATGCAGGATGTGGATGACTTGCTGCAAATCAGGAGGACAAGAAGTGGTAGAAGAAGCCTCTGTGAAATGGCTGAATGTCCAACCTAAAAATAATCTTTCAGTATTTGAAAAAAAAAAAGAGCAAATGCTAGAGAAAAGAGTTAAATATTTGTGAGATATTTTGTCTGAAGGTTTGTGGTATCTTGAACTAGAGGGGGTCAGGGGAGTCTCAGAAGTCATCCAGGACTGAAAAGGAGGTGCAAGAATTCTGAGCATTAATAGGAAACTGCAGGACCTGAATTGAGAGTTCTCTGTTCTACCCATAACATTGTATCACTTTCTAAACCCCAATAGCCTCAAGGTTGGGGTATGGACAGAAGAAAGGGAACAAAAGCTGAGAAAATGAAAACTAACAAAATGATTGGTGCCACAGCTATGACTATTCCAGACTCAGGAAAGAAATTGGGATTCTACGTGTGTTATAAGTACATATTATATTATTGTCTATTTGCAAATATTAAAATGAATGCTATCTCTTGGAAAACTTTGCTGTATGAACATAGTTTACTTTAGCTCTGCGATTAACAGAACTTAGAAATAGTTGTGGTAAATATATTTTTTGTAATTACAACATTTTGATGTAAAAAACTTTTCTTCATGTAACTAACTCAGAGAATGGTAAAAAAGATAATCAGGAAATTCTTCACATTCCTGGATTATGGGACACCAGAATCCCAGGAAGGAAAAAATAACGATTTACAGGTCTGGGGATGTTGCCCGATGCCCCAAACAGAACACAAACTAACAGAGTGTCAGTTTATGCGGTGCTTTATTCAGGGCCCGGGGAACCTGCGGACTCGCGTCCCAAGTCAGGGTCCCACAGTTCCCTTTTTCGTCAAGTTTTTTATACCTTTTTACAAAGTAGTCCACGTGCAGAGGTACACATTCTTCAAGACAATACAGATACATAAATCTTGTAGATATCATTCCTAAAAGTTATAAATTTTGCATGCTTGTCTATTCAAAACTATAGGCTACCCCCCTTTAATTCCCCCTTGCATGTTTTCCCATCACCAGAACCCTTTATTTATTATTATACTTTAGCCTTATCCTGAAAGTTTCTAGATGTTCTTATATGCTCCACTAAATTCTTTAATTATCTTTACTTATTGTTTCTACAGTCCCCAGCTCATTCCGAGGGCTGGTTCCCAGGGCCTGTCCGAGAACTGCAGTTTTCTAAGCCTTAGCATGACTACTACTATATCTACATTAGTCCTTTTTCACATTATTTCGGTATCAGGGAGAATGATTCAGAATAATGCATGAAGGTCTATGAATATGCAACATGTTGCTGCATTTAGGAAGTGTTTTCTGAGTCAGTGTGTGCCCTTGGCTGAAGGCCAAGCATCCGGCCATTATAACCTTTGGCCAGAGCCAGGGCAGATATTCAATTATCTCCCTTGGAATTGATCTTTGCAATTCCTTACCCTGGGAATTCTCCACCTAGTGCGGGCTGGAGATAAGGGATGTATATTTCAAGCAGTCTATGGCCAGAATCCTGTCTCTTGTGAAATCTCTGCCACAGGAAGCTGGGCTGGCACAGAGCCTGCCTTGGCACTTTGCTGTTCACAGCATCCACCCAGGACTCTGCCTCTCAATTACACTCACACACTGGGCTGCCTGCGATTCCACTGTTGGAAAGTATACCAAATTTAAATTTTTTTCACATTTCATTTTACTAGTCAGGCTCGGTTTGCCTTTCTCTCAGGAAAGAAATTTTAAAAGGTTTTTTTAAGGGATGTGGCACCACTCAAGAGAGATGAGTTTAACATCTCAACAGACTGGGAATAGCCCAAAACATATCCACAAAGAGAACAACATTCAACAAAACATCAACAAAACACCAGCAAACATCAAGGAACACCCACCCCAGACACTGCCCCTGGCCCAGATGGAGACACCTGGTCTGGAAAAGGCTGAGAAGGAAATCCAGGAATGTGGATCTAATTAACATCAGAAGAGGAGAAATCCGTGTGCAATAGGAAACCAAACACTAAGAACTACACAACTTTAAAGCAATGAACACTAAACCAATGGATTTCAATGGGTTCGGACTGTAAAAAGTTAAGGGAAAATCTAGTAAAACTCACATCTCATGCAATGATTTTCTCTGCACACCCGGGCTATGTGTGGATGAAATTACTTCTGTTGCACATCCTGACCAGGATCAAGTAATGCCTTAACTCTCTAACACTAAAGATATTGTTGGAGAGATTTTTATTGTCCCTGCAGTTTCAGTGACAAGATTACACCATGAGAAAAATTTTTCACATTAATCCTACTTTTAGATTGTCAGTTAGGTTTGGGCCAGGGGTGTGACAAGCAATTTTTACTCCTAGGAGAAGAGGCAGAAAAGACTTGATTGCATTGGAATATTTTTCTATATATTTGTGGTGGCTCTTAATGATGGGAGAATTTCGGAATGGATCTTTAGAAGCTCATCTTTAAGTTGCATTTTGCAAACCTAGAAGAGTACAAATGGTAAGGCTTTAACGCATAAACTGTTAATAAAAAATCGTTAAAAAAAATAATAAAGAAAAATAAAGCAGGTTGTGAGGGTGGACGTGTGAATCACCTAAAGGCTGCTCTGGAAGAAAATCCTAGTTCCAGGCAGCCAGGAGAGGAGTTTTAGAAATGCAAATTAACATTGCTCTGGAGAAGTGTGGACAATGCCCAAGGGCCTTCTTGCCAGGGGGAGGAATTTCCCTGAGTCCATCTGCCCCTCACCCCCAGCTCTGCCTGCTTGCACAGATGGAATTTGCACAACTAAAGGCAGAGCCCATAGTGAGGATATCTGACTGCAACAGAAATTGGTTAAGCTGCAAAGGGAAACAGCAAACGGAGAATATTGAGCAAATTTCATGAAAAAAGTGTGTGTGGGGGGGGATCATCCCTCTCCCCAAAGCAATGAGGTGTTTTTGCTAGTCCAGAGAAATGAGTTGGGAATCCAAACATTTTATCATTTCATAAGATAAAAGTGGTCAATTGATGCAGCCCTGGATGGAGGGAGCACCCCGAAAAGGGAAAAAGATGAACGGCCACCAGAACAAATGCTACAACACCATGGACCAGCCCCTGGGATCCCTAACGAATTCATATCAGGACACAGAAAACCCATCCATAATTTGAGTGGCACAATTACGTTTAAAAGTATCCCTGAAATAATAACCAAGCAGACAGCTCCAGCTCCTGACCTTCCTGCTGACCAAGCCGCTGAAATGAGGAACGAGACATTTCACCATGGGATGGAATCAGATTATCTACTTACAGAAGAAGGAGGAGTTTGTGGAAAATTAAGTGCCGCAAACGGCTGTTTGCAAACAGATGATAACCGAAAAGTGGTGAAACAGATAACAAAGGAAATAAGAAAATATCTCGTATTCCGGAGAAAGGATGGGAATGGGACAAATTTTCGTGTTTCTCTGTCTGACCACGGCTTAAACGAATGCTGCTGCTCCTCTGACGTGCTGCAGCAACTCTCAGCTTTTTACCATGCACGACACCTTGCACCAAAGAGGATGCAGGAAAAGAAATTGAGTCAATGGAAATTGAAAGTTAGTAAAGGCAATTCTTGAGAATATGAGAAAAGGAAGGATTGAAAGCAGTAAGATTAATATCGTAGTAGGGGTGAATATTAAGAGGGACATGCAGTAGGCGGATCGGGAAGTCTGAACCTTCCAAAAACGTCAGCCAGAGGGGAATGGGAGAGGGAGATGCCAAGGGAAAATGAGGATAAAAAAGGAGGCTGCGTTTTAGAGACCGCATGGCAAATGCCGCATGGCCTCTCTCTTTGTTCATCAATAAAGTCACTTTTACAGGACTCCTCTGTCTCCTTTATGCACACAAACCTCTGGCCACGGGAATTTTCCCGCACAGCCCCGGGCACAGGGCAGACACCTCTGTGCCACCCACAGCAACCGGGACGAGCCAGCGCTGCTCCGGCACCGGCTCCTGCCGAGGCCCCAGCGGGAAGGAGACCGCGGGCAGCCGCTCCCGCAGCGCCCTCAGCCCAGCGCCAACACGGGCCGGCACCGGCACAACCAACCCGCCAGAGCCCCCTGCCGCCCCCTCGGCCCGCAGCGAGCCCCGAGCCCCCGCACAACCGAGCGCGGCTCCCACCTGCGCTGGGGCCGCCTCCGAGCTCCGCCGCCGCCTGTGGCTGAGGAATTCGATGGGATGTGTTGCCTTAACCTTTCTGACCACTCCCAGCCCATCTATGCCAGCATTCAAGCCCTGAAAGAAGGTGTGAATAAACTTCGGGTAGATCATGGGTACGACTGGCTGAACTGGCTCTTAGGGCACTGGGGACTCACTGGCTGGATCAGGAATTTAGTTCAAATAGGTTTGTATGTATTAGGCATCATATTATGCATTGTAGTAGTTATTCCTTGTATTTTACAGTGTGTTAAGAATTTAATCGACAAATCGCTTAAGAGTGTATTTTTAGTTAAAAGAAAGGGGGGAGGTGTGGATATGGGTAATGCAAATGAGACTGAGAGTACTGCAGATTTAATCAGCAAATGCAGCCTGACAACGAGGATGCCTGGCAAGAGCAAACACAGATCTGACTGCAAGAGGACTGGATCAATTCTGGGTTATGGGAAATAAGATTTTACTAAGTCCAAATGTAAAGTTTGTCTATGTGAGAGTTTGTCTATGTAAGGTTTGTCTATGTGATTGCAGGAAAATATTACCAGCCTTCCTGTAAATGGTATATAAGTACATGTAGTGCTCAGTAAAAATTGGATTTTGATCACCATTCAGTGTCCCCGTCTCTCTCTCATCGTCGATAGTTCAAGTCCTCCCAGTGGGATCCTGGAAAGAGAATGGTGGCACATCTACTGCCTGCTACCCCCTCTGGGCAATATTCAAGTGTTTAGTTCACAGACTCATCTTCCAGCACTCTTAGTGGGGTCAGCAGAGCCACTTCCCACTGGTGGGGGCAAAGAGCACCCTCTGTGCCTTTGTGGTGGGAGCAGACAGTGTTGTCTCAAAGGAAAGGTCAGAGAGAGACCAAGCTGGACCTCTGCCTCCTGTCCCTCACCACACAAGGGCAGGAGGGCACAAAGCTGAGCTTTTTTTTTTCTTTTTCTGTCCTGTCATTTCCAGGAGCTTGACTAGCTCGAAGGAGAGGATTAGAAGGATTTCTTGAGGATCACTGCCAGGGCACAGCACACATGGCATCCCTCACCCCTTACATCATCATGGGATGGAGGGGTAGGAACCAACAACAGCCCTACCCCACTGCTCCAGAAGCCAAAACCCCCATGCAAGCATTTAGTTATGGCCTTCTTAGAGAACCACATTCCCACCCAAATCTTCCCCTCTGCAGCAGCTCATTCCCACAGGAACTGGCAGAGCAGATGGGGTTTGGACATTGGCTGGCTTCCATTGCACTCCTTGCCCTGGAGCTGGCACGGCAGGAGAAGGGCTCTGGTGAACCTTCTCCTCCTCCCATGTAGGCTCTAACCCAGCTGCCAGAACTTCAAGTTCTCAGAGCACTTCTGGGCTCTGAGCAGCGGCCACGGGAGGAGGAGATGCAACTCCAAAGGCAGCAGTTCCCAGGCCCAGCTCCTGCCATCCCAGTGGGGCTGTTCGGTGGTTCAGGAGAGGAAGGGAAGGGCAAGTGCAGGTGGCAGTAGCTCACTTTGGACTGAAAGAGGGAAAGGTAATTTATTCACTTGGAAATCCCTGCATTCAAGCTCTGATCTTAACGTGAAAGAGAAGTAGCACCTGCTCGTGTTAAATTTGGGTGAAGAACAACTGTTACATTGGATATGGTAAGCAGTTCAATTATCTGAGGGAAAATGTACGGCAAAAATTAGCATTCACAGTGAGACAGAAAAGAGCAGGAGTTGGCAAAAGGGAGGAGGAAAAGAAAGCACACCCTAAGCCAGTGTTTCACCCAAATCCAGGATTTTCTGTTTGTAAGGACTGGAGTCCCCCCAGGTCCCTCCCCCCAATAAACGGGACCGGGTGAACTGGGAAGCTTTATTGGGAACACTGGAGCAGCTGTGCTTGGGCAGAATGACAGCGGGGCTGGGTGTGGGACACACGACTCCTCTAAAATCAGTGTGGGGATGTGTTGGAGTGAGTAAGTCAAGAGTTTGTCTGAATCCTCCAGAGAGAGATCAGAGTGCAGGGATTGAATTAAAGTCTTGAGATGGATTGAAATATGTTAAGCCTCTCACACATAAAGCAGAGGTGAAGGTTTAGGTTGTAGAACGAGGGAGCAATAAGTAAGTAAATGGAATAAGTTTTAAGTGCTTTTAGTGAGTAAAAGATCTTAGAGGCCAGAGAAGTAGTACATATTCTAGTTGTTATAAATGAGAGACAAAAGTCTCGATATTCAGCAAAATTTAGATTGCTTTATTTGATAAAGAAAGAGCAAGCAGCGCTGGGGAACGTGAGGGGTCACCGCCCACTCCACGCTCCACCCAACCTTGGTTTGCAGCCTCTTCTTATACTGTGGGTTCTCGTTGTACACAAATTCACAAAGCCTTTGGGTGATAATCAGTCACAGATAGCCATCCGGTCCTTGTAGATAATCACCAGAGAAGTTCTTGGAGTCTGGTCCTTGAGATAGGCAGTATTGATTAGACAAAGGCAGGAAGGGCTTTTTGGGAAGTCCGATTTTGCAAGCGGGTAGCCGATACAACTTATTTGAAAAACATAACATAACATATTATAATGTAAGATAATACAACATAATATAACATAACAAGGTGATTTTAAACAGAATTATTTTATCATATAATTTCCTTTATCTAGTGTCCATGCTTCATTTCAGAGCTTAGTATACTGGTTTATACAAACCCCAATGCTTTTGTGATTAACACGAATCTTTTGTCAATTATCACACCAGTCAAATCCAAAACAGTGGGAACATTCTGACAAGTCTCCGAGAAAATCCTAATGTATTTAACACTAATGCTCCGAAGAAGATCAGATCTTAATCTGTAAACACATTCCTGGTACTCGGAGGCCATCTGACCAGTAGAGTGGGGGAGCTTCCTGCAGGTGGAAAAACCTCCTTGGTTTCATGTGAATCTTTCCTGCTGCAAAGCGTGGGGGGTTCCCCACTGGAACAGGGACAGCGTTCTGGGAACTGACTGTAGGCTGAACACAAGTGGCTCCAGGACACTTCCTGCCGGGACACTTGCCTCTGGGAACAGCTTCTTGGAGATGGCTGGGCTCCCCTTTTTACTTCCAGGCATTTCCTGCCCATCTGCATCCTCAGGGATGAGGCTGTTTGTCTCACAGCCGTGGCTCTGACGGAGCAGGGACGCCTGTCCAAAGGGCTGCCTCCCTCTGCACTCTGGCAGCTCTCACCCAGGCTCTGGCAGGGGTGAAGGCTCTTGCAGAAATATCCCAAGGCTGGAGATCTTCCTCACCCTGCTCCTCCACTGCTGATACCACAGAGTTCCCTGCACATGGGAACATCACCTTTTCTTCTGGAGGAACCTTTTCAGCATAACACCAAGGGTCTTCTCCTGTAGCACCACCACAGCATCCTTAAAGCCGTGGACTAGCAAGTGACAGGTCCTGGAAACTGCTGCTGTGTGTCTGGCTGCAGGAAACCCCTTCTGGAATGCCCTTGGTCTCTATTTTTTGCTTTCTGGATTTTCCTGGCCAATCTGCATTGATTGCCAGAGAAAATCGCGAGGGTGCGGCGTGAGCAGCGGCCGAAAGCGCTGAGCGGGGCCATCAAACCCAGCCCAGCAACTCCCGGCGCTCGCCAGCCCAGAGGTGGCGCGGACAGCGCGGCCGAGGGTGGAGAACCAGCCCGGCTGTGCGGGAGGGCTCTCACGTGGGAATGTGGTTCTCTAAGAAGGCCATAACTAAATGCTTGCATGGGGATTTTGGCTTCTGGAGCAGTGGGGTAGGGCTGTTGTTGGTTCCTACCCCTCCATCCCAGGATGATGCAAGGGGTGAGGGATGCCATGTGTGCTGTGCACTGGCAGTGATCCTCAGGAAATCCTATGAGTCCTCTCTTTCAAACTAGTCAAGCTCCTGGAAAAGATGGGTCCAAAAAAAAAGTGTTCAGTTTTGTGCCCTCCTGCCCTTGTGGGGTGAGGGGCAGGAGACAGAGGTCCAGCTTGGTCTCTCTTTGACCTTTCCTTTGAGACAACACTGTCTGCTCCCACCACAAAGGCACAGAGGGTGCTCTTTGCCCCCACCAGTGGGAAGTGGATCTGCTGAGCCCACTGAGAGTGCTGGAAGATGAGTCTGTGAACGAAACAGTTGAATATTGCCTAGAGGGGGTAGCAGGCAGTAGATGTGCCACCATTCTCTTTCCAGGAACCCACTGGGAGTACTAGAACAGAGGTCTGTGAGGCTGAGAGGTTGAATATTGCCTGGGAGGGTGGCAGGCACTGGATGTGACTCGACTCATGTGGGCACTGGCCTGGCCTTTCCTGTTTGTGCAGAACAAGCTCACTGTTCACCACGGGTGTTCTCTTTCCAGCACACATTCTCTGTGTGTTGTTTGCACTGGGAGGGAGATTTCTAGGTTGTCTTTTGTTTCTTCATTAAAGGCGAATGATGGTGGGCAGAGCTCTGCAGAGAGTGAGATAAAGAAAGGAACAGGGTTGGTTGCCCCTAAGAACATGAGAGGAGAGGAACAGTCCCATTGTCCCCCCCTGAGCCTCGCCAGAGTGAAATAACTAAGAAATTGTCCCCAAAGACCGGGTTTTGTGAAGCCTTGTGCTGCCTGCAGGAATGCGGGACCTGTCTTCGAGTATGTGTGTGGGGGAGGGTTGTGAAGTAAGAAGAACTTCTAGTGACATATTTTAACTAATTGTAGGCATGAACTGTGCCACAATGTCCCAGCCATACTCCCCTCTCCTGTCCCCATCCCCACCGTGTCATGATCCCACAGAGAGACCCACAGGGGGGTCGGGGCCAGGAGGGCTCTAGAAAAGTGCAGTGCACGTGTGCCAGTGTGCAGAGCTCTGTGTGCACACACAGACACCGAAGTGCACACGTGTGTCAGTGTGCACAGCCGCACACACGGATATTTTCTAGCGTGTCCAGATGTAAGAGTGCCCGTTCCGCTTTGCACAGTGTCCATGTGTGCGGGTGTGCACAGCACTGTTCACATCTGTGCACTGCTGTGTACACGTGTGTGGAGTCTGTGCACAGCTCTGTGCTTGTAGGTGTGCACAGCTCCGCAAGGGTGAGCACGGCTCTGTGTGGGACATCCGTGTGTCAATGACACTGCACGTATTCGTGTGCACGAGCTCTCTAAGGACAACAGGTCTTGTGCTTGTGGGCAGGTGAGCATTAGTGGAGACTGTGCCTAGGTGGGTGTGTGTGTAGCACGGATGTGCTGGGGTGTCTGTGTGTGTCTGTGTGTGTGTGTCTGTGTGTCTGTGTGTCTGTCTGTGTGTCACTGCTGGGCTCTGCTGGCTGCAGTGTCCCCTGGCTCTCTGTGTACACTCTGTTCTTGTAGGGAGAGGAATTCACCTCTACATATAAATTTGCCAATAATGTTTATAAGGTTGTGTACAGTGATTTCCATCAAATTTAGTAGTGTTTAACGTTACATTGAATCCCTGTAAGATGTGCATGCTTTGCACGGGTGTCTTTGGGACGGGTGTGTGTTCTCTAAATAGATTTCATAGTCATTTCCAGAGCTTTGATTTATACTGACATTTTAAATCCAACATGTCAAACAAGAGTTTTTCAAATACACCAAGGAACAAGTGGCATCATTATGTGCATCCACTGCTGCTCTCGCCCAGGTCCCCTAGAAACTGCTGCCATCAAGACGAGAGGCCATGCCAGGCACATAACCTCTCTATAATTTAATGATCCCCAAGCCAGTTCCCTTGTGTCAGCAGTGGTGAGCAACTGCCTTAGGGTGAAGCAGTGGGGGCAGTACTGGGGTGGAAATAGCCATGAAGAATAGAACTGCCTGCTAATATGTATTTGTTCAACAATGCTTCCTGAGTCTGTGCTCTCCGGCCCTGGCTGAGTGTCAGACACATTAAGCATTTCAGTTCCTTGTTCCAACACTCAACAGAAGCTGCTATGTAGAAAAATGCTACCTTATGTACATTGTCTTCAGTGTCTGTCTTTTGGAGAAAGACCAGCTTTTAACCCCTCAGTGGGGAGTTCCCTTTCAGGTTCTGTTCACCACTGAATCGGCTGTGCCAACTGCAGAGTGGGAGTGGACTCATGGCAACAGAATTAAAGGTCCAGTAAAAGAACCCAAAGAATAAACTATAACATCCAGACAGGGAGAGATAGAATTGACTCTCAAGCTGAGAACTAGAGATAACCAAAGTGAGGTCAAGCTTCCACCAGACAGCTCCAAGACTGTTTTAACTAACACTTTAAGGGGGAGTTTGAACCATATCAGATATTAATGTAATTGCCCTGTTTTAATGGATGGAAATTACAAGCATCTATTTAGGGAAAGTACACAAGGAACCGTAAGAGGTGCTGGGGTGGTTTACTTAGGAACCAACAAGTGGAGTCACACAAGAAATTCAGGGCAAGACCGGGTTGGCCCCTGTGTTCTCCACCGAGAAGATTGTACAGCCCTGCTGTGGGCAGCAACCCTGTTGGCATGGTAAGGTGGGGGCAAAAAGGCCATACCAGACCTCTATCATTCCTCAATTGGTGTTTAACAGGTGAGATACACCTGCTATGGGCAGTAATGCCATCAGCATGGTAGGGGGCCATACCAGGCCCCTGTGATTCCCTATTGTTCATTGTGAATAAGTGGGCCTAAGGAAAACCTGAGATTTTCTGTTCCCACTGTCCTCACCCACCTCAACAGATGCTAGTATGAAAAAACTCAATTTTGAAATTTAAGAGCGAATCATCAGAATCGAAAATAAGAGTCCATTGTTTAAGACAAATGACTTATGAAAAGGAAAAAGGAGGTTTGTTATAGATGAGAAATGTGATGGTTGGCTCTCAGAATTAAAAGATTAATATTGTGCCTAAGTTAAGATAAGTTTTATGGATGTATAATGATGTTATTGTAATATATCCTCCCATAGTGCTCTTTCCCCTCCCCCTTGTATTGTTGTCGTGACACAGCTTAGGTAGTCGGGGCATTTGGGGAGGGCCGTTGTCCTGGTTTGGAAAGACAGGTGTGCTAGGGAAAGCAGGGCCTTCCCTTGAAATGAAGAAAATAAATCCTTCCCTCTGAATTAGTATAATTTTGAAACTAAGGGGCTCTCAGGCAAAGATATGGGGATAGGAAAAAACAGTTCTTTACTAGTGTATATAACAAGGCAAAGAAAACAACATCTACGGAATTAACAACAAACAGAACAGGCACCCAGTAACAGCTCTTTTGGTTGTGGACACCTTTTCCCTGTGGTGCAGATGCCGTCCCAGTTGGCAGTCAGTGCCAGCCGGCTCCCGGTGGGCAGGGGCAGACGCGGTGATCCCACGTGGCTGCAGGAGTGCTGGGGGCGATGGCAGCTGTGTCCCAGATGGGAAGGGATGGAGGAGAGACTCTGCTGGCGAATCCTTGGAGCAGTGTCAGTCCCGGTGCTCCAACAGGATGCTGGAGATCCAGACTGAAGCAGGAGAGCGTCCGAGCAGGGGTGAGGGATCCAACACCAGAAGAGGCGTTGGGATGGTGGGGCGAGGTTTTCCAGGGGCCTTCCTGCTCCCAGAGCCATAAGCGAGCGAATGCCAGGAACTGTTCCCGCCCATCTTCACCTGCCTCCAATCTCGCGGTCTTCCCCCCCTTCCCCCTACCTCACTCCTGCTCCACCAACGCCCTCCTCCAAAAGAAAGTGCCAAAAATCCAGGGAAGCTGTCCCTCCCCCATCTCAAGGTCTCAAGGATCTAGCCATCAGTGCTCCTTAGCATGTCAATGGGAAAAAATTCCACAGGCAGAGAGGAAAGGAAAAAACCAACCCCCAACACCCGGCTTGTTCCTACACCTGACCTCCAGTGCAGATGTAAGAAAGGAGTCTCCAGCAATGGACGGCACAGAAGGAGTTCAGCGACAAGACTTTGGGAGGGCCCAGGGGCATAAAAGGCAGAACATCCATTCTGTAGGGGAGCACGTGGGGGTTTAGTCCAGTGGTCCCAGCGCTGATTTTTCTCATTCTACAGTCTTTTCTTGTATTTTTTTTTAAGCTTTAATAAACCTCTGAAATTTTTTAAAAAGTGAGCGTTGTTTCTCACACCCTGCACTGCTGGGGTAGGAGGGAACAATGGGGGAAACCTGGTTTGAAGGGTCTCCATTTACTGCTCACTATACTGCTCTAAGCTTTTGGAGGTTTCTGCCAGAAATCTCTCCCCTCCCCAACTCATCCACAGGGGTTTGGGGCAGTTTTCCCGTTTTGGGGGAAATCAAAGTGAGAGGAATGTTGAATTTGTCTTTACAAATGAACTCTGGATCTGCCTGTAGATAAGGCTAGCACTGAGAGATAAAAGAAACAATGGGATGGATTCCACTGATTGATGAATGGAAAGAGATATTTGCCTTTACTAACAAACTGTAGGGCTGCTGATAAATGAAATTGGATATCGAAAGATGAAAGAAGCAACGGGGGGAAAACTATGAATTCTATAAGAATTAAAAATTAAAAGGGAGGGTTATACGTTAGAGGGGAATTTCAGGTATCAGGCGTTCCGGGAAGTCTGTGCCTCTCAAGTACCTCAGCCAATGGGGAAAGAGAGAGGGAAATGCAGCCGGGAAAATAGGATAAAAAGGAGGCTGCGTCCTCCAAAAATTTGAGAGATCCCAGGGGAATGTCCCATGGCCTCTCCCTTTATTCGAATAAAGCAAAAAGGACTCCTCTGTCTCCTCTTTGGACATAAACCTCTGGTGTTTGTGGATTAATTTTCCTGACAATTTTGGGGGCTCGTCCGGGATCTTTCCACTGTCCCGGGCAGCGAGTGGAGCTGAAGGCTCCTCACCCAGTTTGGGTGATCAGCTCCCCTTGGTGCCGGCCGGTACCGGGCGATCCATTGGGTTCCCGAGACTGTCCAGGAGACAGACGAGTGGCGGACCAGGGGGGTCCGTGAAGAGTCCGCAGGGAAGGACCACTGAAAATCTCACCGGTGAGTAAAATGGGATCTTCGGGGAGCAAACCTGGGAGGGCACCCATGGAGGGTAGCACAGGTACACCTGAGAGGGCACCCATGGAGGGTAGCACAGGTAAACCTGAGAGGGCACCCATGGAGGGTAGCACAGGTAAAACGGGGCACCCAGAGAGGGTTGGAAGGGTGAAGCCGCGAAGGGGCCCCGGAAAATGGGATGACGATCCCATAATATCCCCGGAGAGTCCCTTGGGGAGAATGCTGAGGTCTTGGGAGAGATTGTATATTCACCCAGAAGTAACTGTGGAAATTATGGTAAAATATTGTTATTTTGTGTGGCCAGAGTATAAGTTGGCAAGGGGACTTATATGGCTACTTATGGAACAGATAAAATTCATTTGTGTCGAATTTTGTGGAGGTATCTAGAGGAGAATTGGAAAGGATGGATTGAAAGGGAATGTGGATTAATATGGGTCAGACAAGGAACAAGAGAAATTTATGTGTTAAGAAAAAAAAGGAGAAGAGGAAAAAGAGGAGGAAGAGGAAAGTGGTGAGGATTGGGATGTTTTTCAGCACCTTCCCCCGTCTTGTCCTCCAGTGTTGCTGGCTGACCCAGGGCCAGCTGCAGGTCTTCTGTATCCTCAACTTCCAGAGCAAGGGGATCAGGAAAATGTTATTCCTACAGCCCCACCTGAGAAGGGTGATGGTGTAGGGGGAGGGGAGCAGCATGTTGTATCACCCCCCAGAACTGGAAGAGGAACTCAGTTTAGGGCATCAGAAGCCCCCCAAGAGACAGGGGTACACCAGATGCCACTCTGTCAAGTTCCTTTGGGGGGTCAAGGGGGAGGATTTGGGTTTGTAATTGTACCACTTACTACCCAGGATATAAGAGGGTTGAAAAAAGAATTGCCCCCATATTTGGATGATCCCATAGGGGTGGGGGAAAAGATAGAGGAATATTTGGGAAATGCGGATTATACATGGAAAGATTGGGATTTTCTTTTGGGAATTTTGTTTGGGTCATCAGAGAAATGAATGATTTTGCAGAAAGCTCGGCAGCTGTGGGAGGATGAACACCCACAAGCAGCAAGGGGAGCTGGACCCAATGCACCTACGGTGGGTGATGCCATCCCCCAGGCAGACCCCCAGTGGGACCCAAATAACCAGGCCAGTCTGGCTCACCGTGATTGCCGTGCTTATTTGATCAGGGCAATCAAGTCAGCGGCTCCCAGAACTAACAACAAAGCTAAGGCTCTGTCGTTAGAACAGGAGAAACAGGAAAGCCCTCATTGGTTGGAGAGGATTAGGGATGCCTTGAGGAAGCACGGGGGGATGGATCCTGAAGGGCCAGCCTTCAACACATTGCTTGAGGTGCAATTTGTTACTAAAGCCTGGCCTGATATAAGGAAAGGAGTACAGAAAGATGAAAAGTGGCAAAATAAGCCTCTAGAGGAATTGGTTAGAAAAACACAGCAGATACATGCAAGAAGGGATGAGGAAAAGGCAGAAGCTAAAGCAAGGATGATGGCAGAGTTTTTGCAGCCCCGGAGGAATAAACCGCAGGGTCCAAGGGGTCCCCAGGGACAGAGGGGACGGGGTCGGCCACAAGGAAGTGGCAGAGGGATTCCCTCCTCGGCAGGGGACAGCCGACCCAAACAGCGGCTGGGGAAGAACCAGTGTGCTGTCTGCAGGGCAGAAGGGCATTGGAAAAACGAGTGTCCGCAGAAACAACTGGACCCTCAGGAGGAGGAAGTCCAGAGGATAATGGAAATGGATTGTTAGGGGTGTCAGGGGCTCCTATTATACCAAGGACCCACCACTCAGGAACCCTTGATAACTTTTAAGGTGGGTTCGGATCGAGAGGAGGTGTGTTTTCTGGTGGACACAGGGGCCTCTCGGTCCACCTTAAGTTTTATACCTAAGGGGGGAAATTGTCAAAAAGATCCTTGGTTATTCAAGGAGTAAGCGGGAAGGATGAGCGAGTGCATTTTATTCAACCGCTGTTAATGAATGTGGGGGACAGATTTGAACTGCATGAATTCTTGTTTGTTCCTAATTGTGATTGTAATTTACTGGGAAGAGATTTGATGGCTAGAATGGGAATGCAAATTAGCATTGTAAAAAAGTGACACGGAGTCCGAAACTGTGATATCTTTGTGTAAAATGTCTGAGAAGGCTTATGCTGAAATAAATTAGGAAGTATGGGCAGCCCCAGGAACAAATTGGTTAATGCCCCAGTCTTAGCTCTTCCAGATGCAGAAAAAAAAAAATTCAGCTATATGTGGATGTCAAACAGGGTCATGCTAAAGGAATTTTGGTGCAAGAGCATGGGGGAACACGGAGGCCTGGTGCCTGTCTTTCTAAGCTGTTAGACCCGGTGGCCAGAGGCGGCCCCATTGTCTGCAGAACTGTGCAGCCACAGCTCTGATGGTGGCTGAGGCCCGAAAGCTGACAAGGGGAGGGGATCTCATTGTTAAAGTCCCACATCAGATTAAAGCTTTGTTAACTGAGAGAGCCTCTAAGTGGATGACGAGTGCTCGATTATTACAGTAGGAATCTTGTTTAATGGAACAGGAGGATTTAGAATTTAAAAGTGGAGAAGATTTTAATCCAGCCTCTTATTTACATGGCCCTAGAGAAAAGGGGGGGCCAGGAAGAAATCCATGATTGTATCCAGTTATAGACCTCCAGACAAGGGCTAGGGAAGATTTACGAGATATTCCCTGGCCTGAGGGAGAGAATGTGTTCATTGATGGGTCCTCCAAGGTGGTAGAAGGCAAACGATTTACAGGATACACTATTGTGAATGGAAAGGAATTAAGGGAAGGGGTGAGGTTACCACACACCTGGTCAGCTCAGACAGCAGAGCTGTACGGGCTTGTGAGAGCCTGTGAATTATACCAGGACAAGACAGTAAATATCTTTACTGATTGTAAATGTGCATATGGGGTAATACATGCATTTGGAAAACGATGGGAAGAAAGAGGTTTATTAAGCTGCAGAGTAAAGACGTTAGCTCACGAGAACTTAATCTCTCGCCTATTGGAGGCAGTGAATTTACCAAAAAAGGTGGCGATAATCCACATTAACGGGCATCAGGCAGGATGGTCGGAGGAGGCAATAGGAAACCGACTGGCTGATGAAGAAGCTCGCAAAGCTGCATTGTTGCCAGAAGTCTCTAAGATCCTGCCTTTGCTCCCAGTAACTGCACCGCTGCCAGAGAAACTCTCTTTTCCACCAGAGAAACTTGAGATAATTAAAAAGAGTGAGAGAGAGGAAAGAAGAAAATAATTGGTTTACAAGGGATGGTAAGCAGTGGATACCAAGAGCTCTAGCCTTACAATTGTTAAAACAACTGTCTCTTGTGAAATCTCTTCGACAGGAAGCTCAGCTGGCACAGACCCTGCTTTTTGACTTTGCTGTTCACAACATCCAACCGGGACACTGGGTCCTGGTTAAGGAGTGGGAAGAAGCACCACTGGTGGCCAAGTGGCGTGGACCTTTCCAGGTGTTGCTGAGCACAGACACAGCCGTCAAGACAGCTGAACACGGCTGGACCCATCACACTCGGGCCAAGGTCTCTGCAGCCCCAGAGATTTGGACATCTCAGCTGGAGGAGAAGGACGGGAAGCCGCGACTGACACTCGGCAGGAGGGGACTGGAGCAGCAGCCAGGGCGTCGACATCGGGGGAAGCCTCGTGTGCCCACCCACAGAGTGCCTGCTGAAATAGTCTGTGTGGGCATCCCTCCTCTCAGATCTCCAGGCACTGGGGGCCAACCCTTGCTGTCATTGTTTTCTTTATGTTGAGCTGTTTCTGTGCCTTCACTCGCCACAGGTGGTGTGGAAGACAACGTGAAAGTAAAAATTAAGTTAGGAAATTAGATTACACAATCAGAATGTTTCTCTTAATAATGTTCCCTTTATATTATCAGTTAGGTTGGGGCCAAGAATGGGAAAATAATTTTTTGACCTTAGGAGAAGAAGTAGCAAAAACCTTTAACCTTAGCAATTGTTGGGTCTGTGGAGGGCCAGGAGAATCTGAAAACGGGCCATGGGTGGCCAGCCCAGTTGAACATCAATAGTAGATTAGCACCCTGAGTAAAGTCTGTAATGGAACAGGATTTTGGGATGAAGAAGGAAGTCCATGGCGGCTTCATTCTTCTGAAAAAGACACTTATTGCCTAAATAGGCAAATAGATGACAATGGAAAAGTGGTGAAACAAATAGCAAAATGAATTAAAAAAATTAGCTCATGTACCAGTCCAAAGATGAAAAGGATGGGAATGGGACATGTTTTCTTGGCTACGTGGTGGACTATGGGTTAAACAACTGCTTTTTTTCCTCTTATGTGCTGTAGCAACTCTAATCTTTTTGCCAGGCATGTTCCCTTGCTTAGTACAACTTATTCAACATGTGATCAAAGGGATGCAGGTAACAGCCATGCCCACTAATTCAGACATGGTTACAAAAGGACAGAAATTGATGTCACTCCAAATAATTACAAAACCAAAAAAGACTCAGGAACAAGAAATTAAGTCAATGAGAGCTAAAGTTTGTAAAGACAATTATTAAAAAATAAAAGAGGAGGGGTTGAGAGGAATGTTGAATTTGTCCTTTACAAATGAGCTGTGGATCAGCCTGTAGATAAGGCTAGCACTGAGAGATAAAAGAAACAATGGGATGGATTCCACTGATTGATGAATGGAAAGAGATATTTGCCTTTACAAACAAATGTAGGGCTGCTGATAAATGAAATTGAATATTGAAAGATGAAAGAAGCAACGGGGGGAAAACTATGAATTCTATAAGAATTAAAAATGAAAAGGGAGGGTTCTACATTAGAGGGGAATTTCAGGTATCAGGCGTTCCGGGAAGTCTGTGCCTCTCAAGTACCTCAGCCAATGGGGAAAGAGAGAGGGAAATGCGGCCGGGAAAATAGGATAAAAAGGAGGCTGCGTCCTCCAAAAATTTGAGAGATCCCAGGGGAATGTCCCATGGCCTCTCCCTTTATTGGAATAAAGCAAAAAGGACTCCTCTGTCTCCTTTCTGGACATAAACCTCTGGTGTTTGTGGATTAATATTCCTGACATAGATGACCCGGGAGAGGGACCTCGCCCCCAATATCTTGGGCGGTCCTGGCAGGGTTTTTTTGAAATGGGGAGGAATATTCGGAGCTCCCTCGAAGTATCTTTGGTTCTCCCTGTTTGTGTATTTCGGGAGGCGGCGGGCGGAGCGATGTTTGCATCTCGCAGGGCTCCAAAGCTGTCCCGAAATCCCCTTTTGGGGGATCCTGCGGGGTCCCCGGGTGGTTTTTTGGGGATGTCTGGGTGGCGGCTGCAGACAGAGCCCCGGTGGTGGGTGGGGGATGGAGGTCCCCGGAGCCCCGTGGCGATCGCCCGGGACTGGCAGGGCGAGGGGAGCAGCCTTGAGGGGGGGAAAGCGAAAAGGGGAGAGCCCCGGGAGTGCCGGAGCCTGAAATGGGGGCCTGGAGAGGGGGGACCCCGAGAGCCGGGAGTGAGGGGAGCCTGGAGAAGGGATGAGCCTGGAGACGGGGAACCCCTGGGATACCAACGTGGGGACCCCAAAGCCTCCCAGGGCTCTGGCCACGCCAGGGGCTACAAGGCCACGAGGCCGGGGCTGCTCCGGGCCACTTCCAGGCTGTCCCTCTGCTCTTGGGTGCCGGGGATGGCCCTTTGTGACACGGGCGTGTGTCAGGGCCCTCGGTGATGCGGGACATTGTGGTGCTGTCATGAATGAGAGCGTTTGAGATCGCTTAAAAATCGGTGACAAGGGCATGAACAAAAGTCAGATTTAATATTAAGCAACAAATTACAATAAGTTTGTTGGCTAGATTCACTCCACTGCCTACAGGACAGGTGAGGCACAACAAGACAAGAACAACACCAAATAAAATCCATGCAATCAGAACAGAAATTAACTGGGAACTCTCTAGGGGAGTGTGGGTGGGTGTGTGCTGTGTTTAGGTGCATGCAGGGATTAAAAGGAACACGGCCTAAAAACATTTGAACTTCTACCTTAATTTGTAACTTAAGTTATACCTTAGGCTTAGCAAATCAACAGAGGAACAACACCAAACTTATACCTAACTTAACTTAGAACTTAACATTAACAATTCCACAGAGCAATAACACTTAACAGCATTTAACCTAACTTACAGCTATAACTTCCAAGTTGTATTTAGCAACTTAATACAATAACAACACTTATGACTTACATTTAAGAACTTAGCAAAACACTTAGCATTTAACAGCATTTAAGTATGTTCATAACTATAACTGAACCTTGCTTACAGGCCTAACTTAGATATCCAAGGTTCTTCCACATCTAGGAAAGCTGTATTTTTCCCAGATTTGCTATAGCATATGTGCAGGGGCACACACACGGACAGGAACAGTCAGTGCAAGCAATTCCCCTCAGAGCTCAGTGAAATCCTCCTTTCAGATGTTTTTGCATCTCCCACTGGCCGAAGGATGGGCCTTGAGCAGTGAGGGTATGGGCCCAGGACACGTGTTTCAGCGATCCTCCAGGCACAGCAAAGCCGAGGGTTTGCTGGCTCTGAGAGGCCCCTCAGAGGGAGACTGCTGGTCACAGCACACGGTGGCCAAGGAGAGCTCAAAGGTCTCCTTTTGGATTTCTGCTGACAGGGTCACAAGAGAGTGGGCTCCAGTCATAACCATGTTTCATCCTGACCTCAGTCTGGGTGGGCACTTTCTCTAGAAGTGGGGGAATGCATCACCACACTGGGATCTCAGGGGTGCCCATGGCCTGGGTGATGCTGGCCCGATGCCAGGCACCCACCAAAGCCACTGACCCTGCCTCTCCAGCTGCAACAGGGGAGAAAAAGTTTAACCCAGAGTTCCTGGGTTGGTGTAAAAAGGAGAAACATCCCATACGAAACAGCAAAATTTGCATCACAGACCCAGCCTGGGCATGGAGAGGAAATTTATTACCAACCAAATCACGGCAGGACAAGAAGAAGGGAAAGAAATCACTCAAACCCCTTCCCCCTCAACCAATGGGGGTCACTGGGGATCATCCAACACCGATCCTCCCATGGGGGATGGAGCTGGAGCAGAGCACGAAGCTCTTCCCACACTTGGACACTCACAGGGCTTCCCTTAGTGGTGACTCCGTTGGTGTTTGGACAAGTGAGAGCTCTGTGAGAAGCTCTTCCCACACTCAGGACACTCGTAGGGCCTCTCCCCAGTGTGGATGCGCCAGTGCCTGATGAGGTTGTAGTTGCGGTTGAATCCCTTCCCGCAGTCGGGGCAGCGGAAGGGCCTCTCCTCTGTGTGAATCCGCTCGTGTAGAAGGACACTGGAGCTGGTCTGAAACCTCTTCCCACACTTGGGACACTCGTAGGGCCTCTCCCCGGTGTGGATGCGCTGGTGTTTTCTCAGGTCAGAGCTCCATCCAAAGCTCTTCCCACATTCCAAGCAGGTGTAGGGCCGTTCCCCAGTGTGGATCACCTGGTGCCGCATCAGGTAGTTGCTGTCCCTAAAACTCTTCCCACATTCCCCACACTCATAGGGCTTTTCCCCAATGTGGATCCTCCGGTGCCGGATCAGCCTGGATCTCTGGCTGAAACCCTTCCCACATTCCAAGCACTTGTGGGGCTTCTCCCCTCCAGGAGGCTTCTCCACCAGCTCTGAGCTCTGCCTGGATCTCCGGCCGCCTTCCCGGCTCAGGGAGGGTCTTTCCTCCTCGCAGCTCCCTGGGCTGGGTTTGCAGCCCCTCCTCGAGAGGGATCTCTGGGGCTTTTCTGCCTCCTCCATCCCCGCACACCTGGGGAATGAAAATTCCTGGTTTAGGGGGAAATAACAAGAAAAGAGCTCCATAAACTGGGTGTTCTTCCTCGCTCAAGTTCATGTCTGGAAGTCATTGAGCATCTTGTGTCTGTAATAACCTCCCAAACACCAACATTCCTACCCAGAATCCTCCAAAGTTTAAGACACAGATCAAAACCTCCCCAAATATCAAGATTCAGCCAAAATCCACTCCAAAATTGTGCTGATTTGAAAGCAAAACCTGTGAGAGAATCAGTCAGAAATACAAATTCATAGGAAAAACATAAGAGGAAAAAATACATGCAATAGTACAAAAGAAAACAACTGACAGAATCAGAATACAACCTGACACCCTGCTAGTTAGGGTGGTGGTAGCAGTCCAGATGAAGTGGTCTTGTTGTAGTAGTGATGCTGTAGAAAGGTCTGGTAGCTCTTGTCCTCTGGAAACCAGTGGGTAAGGGCTGCCTTGGTGTTCCAAGTCTCAGATTTTATCTAGGTAGGAAAGGCTTGGCTCCTCCCCCTGGCTGGAGCATCTCCCAATGGGATGATGGAATTTTATCAGTCATGCAGTGGCACTCAATGGCCCATTAACAGAAGATATCTTCCTGCAGGAAGGATGGGTTGTGGAAAAGATAAAGAACACTGCCCTACCTGGTTTTAACAGATGGCCCATTAGCAGGGGATATCTCCCACAGAGATAAGGATCCCTGCTCCACCTGCTTTTTCCACCACTCCTTGTTCTTTTGTTTCTTCCTGGGACCTCTGACTGGTTACTTCATGTTTGCTGCTGATTTCTTCTCCCTTTTGAAGATGAAAATGGTAAAAGTGTCTTTGACCTGCCTTGCTGGATATTGTGAAGAGGAACAGTCATCTACTGCAAGTGGAAGTGTCACAGGTGGAGCAGAGTTCTGTGAGTGCTGTATCAAACCAGACCTCGTCAGACCTGCCAGAACAACTGGTCCATGCTGCCCTTCACTGCTCTTCCTGTTCCCCACTGTTTCATGCCAGAGTAATTTAACTGCTGTTAATTGGGTGTGTGTTTCACTCGAGCCAGTCCAGCAGAACCAGCAGAAAGCAGCCCCAGAATGAATGGGGCTCTGCAGAGGAGCCCCAGACTATTCATCAGCCTGCCCGCAGAACTGGCTCCAACTCTGAACCCTTGTGACCACACTCTGAAGAAGACACACTTCTGATATTTCTGAGGCACTTATGACTGAGGCACTGCAAGTGCTTGTGCAGGTAAGAATCCCAAAGTTTTTTCTTACTTCAGGAAAAACCCTGCAGCAGTGCATACCCAGCATCTGCTATCAGCACATCCTGGCTGCACGTGCAGGAGAAGCAGCAGCAGCATTGTACACGTGGGTTTGTTAAGCTGAATTCCCCTACACTTTGAACAGTGCTCATCACAAACATATTTAACGGCACACCGGTGCCATACATTTCTCCTGAAAGCCTCCCTTGTAACTAAACTTTGCTAGAAATTAATACCGAGGATGAAGGAGCAACTTCGGTCTCAGTGCGGAGGTGGAGGGGTTCTAAACACTGACTTTCCGAGAGCAGCATCTCTCCTGAAGCGCTCGGGGCCACCCGAGCCGCCGCCGGGAGCGCGGTGCAGAAGCCGGCCCGGACTCAGCCGCAGCGCCGGGCACCGCGCATCGCTGCTCTGCAGGGCGGCCCGCACGTCCTCCAGCAGCTGCCGCAGGCTGCCCTTCTCCTGCTGCAGCTCGGCCATGCGCTCCTCGGCCCGCTCCAGCGCCACCATCTCCTCGCAGCGCTCTCGGGAGCAGGGCCCCGGCGGCCGCCGCTCGGGCTCGGCGGGGGCTGCGCGGGCGGATGTGGCTCTCGATGTGCTCGCCCTCCCGGCCCAGCGGCAGCCGCGGCCCCGCGCGGGTGCTGAAGTGGCCGCAGAGCCGCGCGTGGAGCTGGCGGAAGGTGAGCTCGGCCCAGAGCCCGTCCCACAGCCCCGCGCACTCCTCGGGCTCCGCCGCCTCCTCCGGCCCCAGCGCCCGGCACAGCGTGCGGGACTCCTCGCCGGGGATGCGGCCCGGCCCGGCGCAGTCCCGCTGCTGGAAGATCTCGTGCAGGGACTGCTCCGGGCCGCTGGCCAGCACGACCATCTCGTTCTCCACGCCGCGCTCCAGCCCGTAGCGGTGGGCGAGGGCGCTGAGCAGCCACTGCGTGCGCCGGGCCGGCCGCCCGGAGGGGTCCCAGCCCTCAGGCGGCTCCATCGCGCCCGCCCGGCCCGCGGCGCTGCCCGAGCATCCTGAGCGCCGCCCGCCCGAGCGCTCGGCCCCGGCCCCGGCACGGAGCGCCCGGCTCGCCCCGCACGGAGCCGCGTCCGCCTTTGTCCGGCAGGAGCAGGGACTCGGGCAAAGCGGGCAGGTGCCGCCCTGCTCCCCTTGTCTGCCAAGCCCGAGCCCCAAGTGTGGGTTTATTCCTTAGCTAATTTGTCCCTGCTTTCTCTCTGACACAAGAAAGACGATAGCATCTCACAATCCAGTTTGACAAGTAAGGCTTGTGAACGTGTGAGTGCTTCCACTAATTAAAAAACTCGATGTGCTTGAATGTCGACCTTCTGTTCGCTCAGGCTCCTGACCTCTGTAGATGAGGTGCCTTCCTGGTGTTGTGTGTGTGGATGTTAAGAGGTCTGTGGTAGAGATGAGTAAGTGTTCAACTCGTTCAAACGAGCTGCCCAAAGCAGTGATTTTGGTCTCTCTTTGCCTGGGGAGCAGGACCGGCATTGTTGAACGCAGGCAGCAGCACGAGCAGGGCTCCTCCAGCAGCAGGGACACGCCAGGAGCCAGAGGGGACCGTGGCACCAGAGGGGACCGTGGCACCAGCCGTGCCCGAGGTCTGAACAGGCTGCCAAAGTCAGGTGGTGCTGACAGGCTGCGTTAACAGCCCAGGCAAGGCGTGGTGAGGAGCCAGGGCTGGGGGCCACCCAAGGAGTCCTGTCAAGAGCAAATGGTTCTAATATTCTCTCTAGGATAAAAAAGGAACAAACCAGTCCAGTTGATATGTGAGGAAAAAGAATTGAAGTTCGTTTAAAACGCTGCTTAATACAAGGTTGTGTTTCTTTTGAGTGAACTGATGCTAATAAATATTTGCTCTCGTATGGTGGGGTTTCTCTGCAAATAGGCCTTGATGGGAAATTTCTGACTACCTTTAGTTTTGCTGTTTCTTAAGTTGAGCATCTGAGTAGCTTTGTTGAGGAATGGAGAACTATTTGTAGGTCAGTATTTTCTCAGGAGGAGCCTTAAATTTCAGCACAGGAGGAAGGAAAGGCAAAGGTTTGAAAGCCTTCCCCTGCTGAAGTGACACACTTTGAGAGGTGTCTGGGAGGAGAAGTCCCCTCAGGCACTGCCAGGGCTGTTTGCCTCCTGTGCAGGCTCAGTATTCTGGGAGTTCCACAAGCCTCAGCTGCCACTGTATTTTCCCCTGAATATTTTTTGTCGTGCAATACACAGGGAGAATATTTTGTGCTAGATTCTCCTCTGGGCTGAGAGGAATGTTGAATTTGTCTTTACAAATGAACTCTGGATCTGCCTGTAGATAAGGCTAGCACTGAGAGATAAATGAAACAATGGGATGGATTCCACTGATTGATGAATGGAAAAAGATATTTGCCTTTACAAACACACTGTAGGGCTGCTGATAAATGAAATTGGATATCAAAAGATGAAAGAAGCAAGGGGGGGGGAACTATGAATTCTATAAGAATTAAAAATGAAAAGGGAGGGTTATACATTAGAGAGGAATTTCAGGTATCAGGCGTTCTGGGAAGTCTGTGCCTCTCAAGTACCTCAGCCAATGGGGAAAGAGAGAGGGAAATGCGGCCGGGAAAATAGGATAAAAAGGAGGCTGCGTCCTCCAAAAATTTGAGAGATCCCAGGGGAATGTCCCATGGCCTCTCCCTTTATTCAAATAAAGCAAAAAGGACTCCTCTGTCTCCTTTTTGGACATAAACCTCTGGTGTTTGTGGATTAATTTTCCTGACAATTTTGGGGGCTCGTCCGGGATCTTTCCACCGTCCGGGGCAGCGAGTGGAGCTGAAGGCGCCTCACCCAGTTTGGGTGATCAGCTCCCCTTGGTGCCGGCCGGTACCGGGCGATCCATTGGGTTCCCGAGACTGTCCAGGAGACAGACGAGTGGCGGACCAGGGGGGTCCGTGAAGAGTCCGCAGGGAAGGACCACTGAAAATCTCACCGGTGAGTAAAATGGGATCTTCGGGGAGCAAACCTGGGAGGGCACCCATGGAGGGTAGCACAGGTAAACCTGAGAGGGCACCCATGGAGGGTAGCACAGGTAAAACGGGGCATCCAGAGCGAAGGGGCCCCGGCAAATGGGATGACGATCCCATAATACTCCCGGAGAGTCCCTTGGGGTGAATACTGAGGTCTTGGGACAGATTGTATATTCACCCAGAAGTAACTATGGAAATTATGGTAAAATATTGTTATTTTGTGTGGCCAGAGTATAAGCTGGCAAGGGGACTTATATGGCCACCTTATGGAACAGATAAAATTCGTTTGTGTAGAATTTTGTGGAGGTATCTAGAGGAGGATTGGAAAGGATGGATTGAAAGGGAATGTGGATTAATATGGGTCAGACAAGAAACAAGAGAAATTTATGTGTTAAGAAAAAAAGGAGAAGAGGAAAAAGAGGAGGAAGAGGAAAGTGGTGAGGATTGGGATGTTTTTCAGCACCTTCCCCCGTCTTGTCCTCCAGTGTTGCCAGCTGCAGGTCGTCTGTATCCTCAACTTTCAGAGCAAGGGGATCAGGAAAATGTTATTCCTACAGCCCCACCTGAGAAGGGTGATGGTGTAGGAGGAGGGGAGCAGCATGTTGTATCACCCCCCAGAACTAGAATTTGAACTCAGTTTAGGGCATCAGAAGCCCCCCAAGAGACAGGGGTACACCAGATGCCACTCTGTCAAGTTCCTTTGGGGGGTCAAGGGGGAGGATTTGGGTTTGTAATTGTACCACTCACTACGCAGGATATAAGAGGGTTGAAAAAAGAATTACCCCCATATTTGGATGATCCCATAGGGGTGGGGGAAAAGATAGAGGAATATTTGGGAAATGCGGATTATACATGGAAGGATTGGGATTTTCTTTTGGGAATTTTGTTTGGGTCATCAGAGAAACGAATGATTTTGCAGAAAGCTCGGCAGCTGTGGGAGGATGAACACCCACAAGCAGCAGGGGGGGCTGGACCCAATGCACCTACGGTGGGTGATGCCATCCCCCAGGCACACCCCCAGTGGGACCCAAATAACCAGGCCAGTCTGGCTCACCGTGATTGCCGTGCTTATTTGATCAGGGCAATCAAGTCAGCGGCTCCCAGAACTAACAACATAGCTAAGGCTCTGTCGTTAGAACAGGAGAAACAGGAAAGCCCTCATTGGTTGGAGAGGATTAGGGATGCCTTGAGGAAGCACGGGGGGATGGATCCTGAAGGGCCAGCCTTCAACACATTGCTTAAGGTGCAATTTGTTACTAAGGCCTGGCCTGATATAAGGAAAGGGGTACAAAAAGATAAAAAGTGGCAAAATAAGCCTCTAAAGGAATTGGTTAGAAAACCGCAGCAGATATATGTAAGAAGGGATGAGGAAAAGGCAAAAGCTAAAGCAAAGATGATGGCAGAGTTTTTGCAGCCCCAGAGGAATAAACCGCAGGGTCTAAGGGGTCCCCAGGGACAGAGGGGACGGGGTCGGCCACAAGGAAGGGGCAGAGGGATTCCCTCCTCGGCAGGGGACAGCCGACCCAAACAGCGGCTGGGGAAGAACCAGTGTGCTGTCTGCAGGGCAGAAGGGCATTGGAAAAACGAGTGTCCGCAAAAACAACTGGACCCTCAGGAGGAGGAAGTCCAGAGGATAATGGAAATGGATTGTTAGGGGTGTCAGGGGCTCCTATTATACCAAAGACCCACCACTCAAGAGCCCTTGATAACTTTTAAGGTGGGTCCGGATCGAGAGGAGGTGTGTTTTCTGGTAGACACGGGGGCCTCTCGGTCCAACTTAAATTTTATACCCAAGGGGGGGAAATTGTCAAAAAGATCCTTGGTTATTCAAGGAGTAAGCGGGAAGGATGAGCGAGTGCATTTTATTCAACCGCTGTTAATGAATGTGGGGGACAGATTTGAAGGGCATGAATTCTTGTTTGTTCCCAATTGTGATTGTAATTTACTGGGAAGAGATTTGATGGCTAGAATGGAAATGCAAATTAGCATTGTAAAAACGTGACACAGAGTCCGAAACTGTGATATCTTTGTGTAAAATGTCTGAGAAGGCTTATGCTGAAATAAATCCGGAAGTATGGGCAGCCCCAGGGGCAAATTGGTTAATGCCCCAGTCTTAGCTCTTCCAGATGCAGAAAAAGAATTTCAACTATATGTGGATGTCAAACAGGGTCATGCTAAAGGAATTTTGGTGCAAGAGCATGGGGGAACACGGAGGCCTGTTGCCTGTTTTTCTAAGTTGTTAGAGCCGGTGGCCAGAGGCTGGCCCCATTGTCTGCAGAACTGTGCAGCCACAGCTCTGATGGTGGCTGAGGCCCGAACGCTGACAAGGGGAGGGGATCTCATTGTTAAAGTCCCACATCAGATTAAAGCTTTGTTAACTGAGAGAGCCTCTAAGTGGATGACGAGTGCTCGATTATTACAGTATGAATCTTGTTTAATGGAACAGGAGGATTTAGAATTTAAAGTTGGGGAAATTTTTAATCCAGCCTCTTATTTAAATGGCCCTGGAGAAAAGGGGGGCCAGGAAAAAATCCATGAGTGTATCCAGGTTATAGACGTCCAGACAAGGGCTAGGGAAGATCTACGGGATATTCCCTGGCCTGAGGGAGAGAATGTGTTCATTGATGGGTCCTCCAAGGTGGTAGAAGGGAAACGATTTACAGGATACTCTATCGTGAATGGGAAGCAATTAAAGGAAGGGGGGAGGTTACCACACACCTGGTCAGCTCAGACAGCAGAGCTGTACGCGCTTGTGAGAGCCTGTGAATTATACCAGGACAAGACAGTAAATATCTTTACTGATTCTAAATATGCATATGGGGTAATACATGCATTTGGAAAACTATGGAAAGAAAGAGGTTTATTAAGCTGCAGAGGAAAGACGTTAGCTCACGAGAACTTAATCTCTCGCCTATTGGAGGCAGTGAATTTACCAAAAAAGGTGGCGATAATCCACATTAAGGGGCATCAGGCAGGATGGTCGGAGGAGGCAATAGGAAACCGACTGGCTGATGAAGAAGCTCGCAAAGCTGCATTGTTGCCAGAAGTCTCTAAGATCCTGCCTTTGCTCCCAGTAACTGCACCGCTGCCAGAGAAACTCTCTTTTCCACCAGAGGAACTTGAGATAATTAAAAAGAGTGGGGCAGAGGAATGAGAAAATAATTGGTTTACAAAGGATGGTAAGCAGTGGATACCAAAAGCTCTAGCCTTACAATTGTTAAAACAACTTCATGAAGGGAGTCATTGGGGCTCCCGAGGACTGGCAGAAGCCTTCCTCAAAATGAACGCTGCTGTTGGTCTCTTTAGCCTGGCAAAGCGAGCTATTGATTGTTGTTTGACTTGTGCTAAAACCAACAACAAAGTTACAAAGAAACTGGCCAGGGGAGGGAGGCGTTGGGCAGTACGTCCCTTCCAGAGATGCCAGGTGGATTTTACTGAAATGCCTCGAGTGGCAAGATTTAAATATCTTCTGGTAATAGTATGTCAATTAACCGGGTGGCCAGAAGCATTTCCAACTGTGTCAGCAACTACAGGATCAGTTGTTAAAATATTTTTGGAACAAATAATTCCAAGATATGGGATGGTGGAAGCAATAGATTCAGATAGGGGAACTCATTTTACAGGAAAAATTCTTCAAGGAGTTATGACTGCTTTAGGGATACAGTGGAACCTCCATACCCCCTGGCACCCACAGAGTTCGGGCCAGGTTGAGAGGATGAATGGAGAAATAAAGAAACATCTCCTGAAGCTGGTGATAGAAACTAAAATGCCATGGGTATGGCTCCTACCCCTGGCTTTAACAAGGATAAGAGCCAGACCCAGAGGAGATATTCAATTATCTCCCTTTGAATTGATGTTTGGAATTCCTTACCCTTGTAATTCTCAGCCTAGTGGGGGGATAGAGATAAGTGATGTGTATTTAAAACAATATGTGGCTCGGATACTGTCTCTTGTGAAATCTCTTCGACAGGAAGCTCAGCTGGCACAGACCCTGCCTTTGGACTTTGCTGTTCACAACATCCAACCGGGACACTGGGTCCTGGTTAAGGAGTGGGAAGAAGCACCACTGGTGGCCAAGTGGCGTGGACCTTTCCAGGTGTTGCTGAGCACAGACACAGCCGTCAAGACAGCTGAACACGAGTGGACCCATCACACTCGGGTCAAGGTCTCTGCAGCCCCAGAGATTTGGACATCTCAGCTGGAGGAGAAGGACGGGAAGCCGCGACTGACACTCGGCAGGAGGGGACTGGAGCAGCAGCCAGGGCGTCGACATCGGGGGAAGCCTCGTGTGCCCACCCACAGAGTGCCTGCTGAAATAGTCTGTGTGGGCATCCCTCCTCTCAGATCTCCAGGCATTGGGGGCCAACCCTTGCTGTCATTGTTTTCTTTATGTTAAGCCGTTTCTGTGCCTTCGCTCGCCACAGGTGGTGTGAAAGACAAAGTGAAAGTAAAAATTAAGTTAGGAAATTAGATTACACAATCAGAATGTTTCTCTTAATAATGTTACCTTTATATTATCAGTTAGGTTGGGGCCAAGAATGGGAAAATAATTTTTTGACCTTAGGAGAAGAAGTAGTAAAAACCTTTAACCTTAGCAATTGTTGGGTCTGTGGAGGGCCAGGAGAATCTGAAAACTGGCCATGGGTGGCCAGCCCAGTTGAACCTAAATGGTGGATTAGCACCCTGAGTGAGGTCCGTAATGGAACAGGATTTTGGGATGAAGAAGGAAGTCCATGGCTGCTTCATTCTTCTGAAAGAGGCACTTAGGACAAGAAGCATATACATGGGAAAAAGCGTTTGTGACTGGACTTTAGGTTTAGATTGTTGGACCCCCAACTGCCTTCCTTATGATTGTTCCAGATATCAAGGCAGATGGAATCAAACACATGTTAAGCTCACAAATGGTAGCTGGGTAAAGTGCTCCTACCATAATTACCAGAAAGATTTAAAAGGCTGTAAAGCAGTGGGGAAGGATAAGTTTTTTGACCCCTTATTTTTAAGCTGTCCCCGAGATAATTCCACAAGTAGGACACATGTTATCCGTGACTACCAGTGGAAATGGCAACATCGAAATGGAACTCGAACCCTTTTTAATAGGTTCTGGTCCAAATCTAACAAAACAGATCTGGGATGTAACTGCAGGTGGAAACCTCATGTGGGAGCTTGGAAATGCAACTACTGTGATTCTTATGGAGGGGCAACCATTGTTGGGGGACCACTGGGCCCAGGGAGTAAGCTGTATTTTGACTCTTCAATTGACCATGAAAATTGGGAAGGTCCCTTTGCCAATGGGACCTGGGCTTTAAAGGGGCATTACTGGATTTGTGGCCAACATGCACATCGCAGGTTACCCCCAAACTGGTCAGGAATATGTTGTGTGGGGTATATCAGACCACTGCTCTTTCTGCTACCACAGGTTCAGGGAAATCACTTAGGAATCAAGGTATATGATGATCTAATTAGAGAAAAGCGGTCAATTGATGTATCCCTGGCTGGAGGGAGCACCCAAAGATGGGGTGAAGATGAATGGCCACCTGAACAAATCATACAACACTATGGACCAGCCACTTGGAATCCTAATGAATTCATATCAGGTGCCAGAGAACCCATTTATAATCTAAACCGGATAATTAGGTTACAAGCTGTCTTTGAAATAGTAAGTAACCAGACAGCTACAGCTCTTGACCTTCTTGCTGACCAGGCTACTCAGATGAGAACTGCAATATTTCAACACTGGATGGTATTAGACTATTTATTAGCAGAAGAAGGGGGAGTGTGTGGCAAATTTAATGACTCAAACTGCTGTTTGCAAATAGATGACAATGGAAAGGTGGTGAAACAAATAGCAAAAGGAATAAGAAAATTAGCTCATGTGCCAGTCCAAACATGGAAAGGATGGGAATGGGACATGTTTTCTTGGCTACCTGGTGGACTATGGGTTAAACAACTACTTTTTTTCCTCTTATGTGCTGTAGCAACTCTAATCTTTTTACCATGCACGATCCCTTGCTTAGTACAACTTATTCAACATGTGATCAAAGGGATGCAGGTAATAGCCACGCCCACTGATCCAGAGATGGTTACAAAAGGACAGAAATTGATGTCACTCCAAATAATTACAAACCCAAAAAGGACTCAGGAACAAAAAAAAATTAAGTCAATGATAGCTAAAGTTTGTAAAGACAATTATTAAACAAATAAAAGAGGGGGGATTGCGAGTAATGTTGAATTTGTCTTTCCAAATGAGCTGTGGATCAGCCTGTAGATAAGGCTAGCACTGAGAGATAAAAGAAACAATGGGATGGATTCCACTGATTGATGAATGGAAAGAGATATTTGCCTTTACAAACAAACTGTAGGGCTGCTGATAAATGAAATTGGATATCGAAAGATGAAAGAAGCAACGGGGGAAAAACTATGAATTCTGTAAGAATTAAAAAGTAAAAGGGAGGGTTATACATTAGAGGGGAATTTCAGGTATCAGGCGTTCCGGGAAGTCTGTGCCTCTCAAGTACCTCAGCCAATGGGGAAAGAGAGAGGGAAATGCGGCCGGGAAAATAGGATAAAAAGGAGGCTGCGTCCTCCAAAAATTGTAGAGATCCCAGGGGAATGTCCCATGGCCTCTCCCTTTATTCGAATAAAGCAAAAAGGACTCCTCTGTCTCCTTTTTGGACATAAACCTCTGGTATTTCTGGATTAATTTTCCTGACAGAAAGAACTTGGGGATTCTTACCTGCACAAGCACGTGCAGTGCCTCAGTCATAAGTGCCTCAGAAATATCAGAAGTGTGTCTTCTTCAGAGTGTGGTCACAAGGGTTCAGAGTTGGAGCCAGTTCTGCGGGCAGGCTGATGAATAGTCTGGGGCTCCTCTGCAGAGCCCCATTCATTCTGGGGCTGCTTTCTGCTGGTTCTGCTGGACTGGCTCGAGTGAAACACACACCCAATTAACAGCAGTTAAATTACTCTGGCATGAAACAGTGGGGAACAGGCAGAGCAGTGAAGGGCAGCATGGACCAGTTGTTCTGGCAGGTCTGACGAGGTCTGGTTTGATACAGCACTCACAGAACTCTGCTCCACCTGTGACACTTCCACTTGCAGTAGATGACTGTTCCTCTTCACAATATCCAGCAAGGCAGGTCAAAGACACTTTTACCATTTTCATCTTCAAAAGGAAGAAGAAATCAGCAGCAAACATGAAGTAACCAGTCAGAGATTCCAGGAAGAAACAAAAGAACAAAGAGTGGTGGAAAAAAACAGGTGGAGCAGTGATCCTTATCTGTGTGGGAGATATCCTCTGCTAATGGGCCATCTGTTAAAGCCAGGTGGGGCAGTGTTCTTTATCTTTTCCACAACCCATCCTTCCTGCAGGAAGATATCTTCTGTTAATGGGCCATTGAGTGCCACTGCATGACTGATAAAATTCCATCATCCCATTGGGAGATGCTCCAGCCAGGGGGAGGAGCCAAGCCTTTCCTACCTAGATAAAATCTGAGATTGGGAACACCAAGGCAGCCCTTACCCACTGGTTTCCAGAGGACAAGAGCTACCAGACCTTTCTACAGCATCACTACTACAACAAGACCACTTCATCTGGACTGCTACCACCACCCTAACTAGCGGGGTGTCAGGTTGTATTCTGATTCTGTCAGTTGTTTTCTTTTGTACTATTGCATGTATTTTTTTTCTCTTATATTTTTTCCTATCAAATTGTATTTATGACTTGGAGACTCTCACTGGTTTTGCTTTCAAACCAGCACATGTCTGGAGGGGATTTTGGCTGAATCTATATATTTGGGGTGTTTTTGATCCGTGTCTTAAAGTTTGGAGGATTTTGGGCAGGAATCTTGGTGTTTGGGAGGTTATTACAGACACATGATGCTCAATGACTTCCAGAGATGAACTTGGGCAAGGAGGAACACCCAGTTTATGAAGCTCTCTTCTTGTTATTTCCCCCTAAACCAGGAATTTTCATTCCTCAGGTGTGCAGGGATGGAGGAGGCAGAAAAGGCCTGGATATCTCTCACGAGGAGGGGCTGCAAACCCAGCCCAGGGAGCTGCAAGGAGGAAAGACCCTCCCTGAGCCAGGAAGGCGGCCGGAGATCCAGGCAGAGCTCAGAGCTGGTGGAGAAGCCTCCTGGAGGGGAGAAGCCCCACAAGTGCTTGGAATGTGGGAAGAGTTTCAGCTACAGGTCCCAGCTGATCCTACACCAGAGGATCCACACTGGGGAGAAGCCCTACCAGTGTGGGGAATGTGGGAAGGGCTTCAGCAACAGCTCCAACCTGATCCAGCACCAGGTGATCCACACTGGGGAACGGCCCTACACCTGCTCGGAATGTGGGAAGAGCTTTGGATGGAGCTCTGACCTGAGAAAACACCAGCGCATCCACACCGGGGAGAGGCCCTACGAGTGTCCCAAGTGTGGGAAGAGGTTTCAGACCAGCTCCAATCTCCTCCTACATGAGCGGATTCACACAGAGGAGAGGCCCTTCCGCTGCCCCGACTGCGGGAAGGGATTCAACCGCAACTTCACCCTCATCAGGCACCGGCGCATCCACACTGGGGAGAGGCCCTACGAGTGTCCTGAGTGTGGGAAGAGCTTCTCACAGAGCTCTCACTTGACCCAACACCAACGGAGTCACCACTGAGGGAAGCCCAGTGAGTGCCCAAGTGTGGGAAGAGCTTTGTGATCTGTTCCAGCTCCATCCCCCATGGGAGGATCGGTGTTGGATGATCCCCAGTGACCCCCGTTGGACAGAGCCCTGGTGATCTGTGTTCCTGGTTATCCCCGTTGGGTGAGGGGGAAGGGGTTTGAGAGATTTCTGTCTCTTTTCCTTCTATTGCTATGATTTGGTTGGTAATAAATTCCCTTGCTGAGCCCAGGCTATGTCTGTGACATCCGTTTTGCTGTTTGGTGTGTTTGCTCGTCCTGTCTTAATCTGCTCCTGGAGCTACTGGTTAAACTTTCTCTTCCCTTGCAGCTCGAGGGGTAGGGTCAGAGTGGCTCTGGTGGTTGCCTGGCATCGGGCCAGTGTCACCTTGTCTTGGTTTGAAAGACAGGTATTTTCTAAGGAAAGGCAAGAACCCCTTTCTGACACCTGTGTCCACTGGGACACGAGAGGGACCTTGTTCCCACCCCTCTCTTTGCAGGGACCTGCAGCAGGAGAAGGGATTTGGAGCCCCGAATACACCTGGGACTGGACTTGGCTCCTGACATCCATGTGGCTCCCAGAGCCCCTCACCCTGGAATATCCCAAAACCTCCCAGAGCCCTTGCTGCTCCACAGGGACACTGGGTGTCCCTAGAGCCCCCCAGTGCAAGGGAAGCCTTGGGGACAGCTCTGTCCACCTAACCCCAGCACATGGATCAGGGACAGCCCCCTCCATGTCCCTCTGACTTTCCCAAGCTCTGCCCACCCCAGAGGGCTCAAGAATCTGCCCTGGTCCCCGAGGATCTTTTGTGGAGCTGGAATCCGCCAAGATTTCTCACCAGGGCATCCAGAGGGGCAGCCGGGCATCACTCCTGCAGAAGCTCCACCTGCTCAGCCACGAGGGGCTGGGGAGAAAGGGGGGGTTAGAGCCACACTGGGGGATACTGGGGCTGGTTGGGAGATACTGGGGCAGGCTGGGGTGTACTGGGGCACAGTGGGGTGTGCTGGGGTGCACTGGGGGTGATGACCAGGACAGGGGAAGCTCTGGGCCCAGCAGAACTGCGGGTACCCACCTCAGACCTCTTCACTCGTTGGACGCCGTTCTTCTTCTGCAGAGAGATGGGGAGATGTCACTGGTCACTGGGGTGTCCCCAGTCCCAGCAAGGCATGGGGGGACCCAACTGGCCCCCAGTTCCCACACTGGTGCCCCAATTCCAGGACTTACCACAATGCATTCACCTGCAGCTCCTCCTATGACTACCTGCAGATTGAGAGCAAAGGTTTAGTCTGGAATGGCCCCTGTGGGACTCAGGGGTCACAGGTGTCCCCACGCCCTGTGTCTGTCCCCAATCTGAGGGGGAAAATCCCTTCTGCTCCCCGCAGTCCCACTCCAGCCAGTTTCACCCGATCCCTGTTCCTGCAGGGACCACGGTGGGGATGGAGACGAGGAGAGCAAAGGGAACTTGGGCCCTCCAAGGAGGAGGGGATGGAGTGGGATGTGAGGGCCCCAAAGACACTGAACTGGGGGGAGTTTGGGGCCCCTCGGGATGGGGCTGGGGGTGCTGAAGGGATGGGAATGGGGGAATGCAGGTGGGGAGGCAGGAATTCCAGTGGGGGGACATGGGGGCTGAAGTGGGAGGTGGGTGGGACAGGGGAAAGCAGGGGCAGAGCACCAAAATTGTTGGGTTTGGGAGGGGCTTTGGGAGTCCAGGAGGGGGATTTGGGGATACTGTCATGGAGAATGAGAAAGGGAAGGGAGTGGAGGGAAAGAGGAGAGGAAGTGGACTGGGTATGGGGATCTTTGGGGTGCCTGGGGTGCACTGGGATGGGTGGGAATACAATGGGGACCCTGGGGAAGGGGCAGCCTTGGGAAGCTCTGGGATGTACAGGCACGCACTGGGTGCACTGGGATGGCCTGGAGGGTCATGGCCATGAGAGGGGAGGCTCTGGTTCAGCAGAAAAATTCAGGATACTCACATCGCCAACAGCAATGCCACCAACTCGCTGTGGAGAGAACATGAGATGTCACTGGGGTGTCCCCAGTCCTAGTAAAGATTGGGGGTGACCAAACTTCCCCCCAGTTCCCACACTGGTGCCCCCAGCTCCAGGACTTACCCCGACACATATAGCTCCACCACTGCCATCAAAGGTGGCCTGGGCAAGGAGAGCAAAAGGTTGGTCAGGATTGGCCCTTGAGGGGCTGGGGGGACACAGGAGTCCCCAGCCCCCCACCTCCCACCCATGGCTGTCCTCTGCTCTGAGCAGGGGGTGCCAGGGGATTTGGGAACATCACTGCAGGGTGGAAGGCAATGAACTGAGGGCAAAGATTGGAAAGAAGATCCTGGGAATCATCTGGGGGCTTGAGGGGACGAGGGGGCAAAGGGGAGGGGAGGCATTTCCCAGTTTGTGCCAGCTCAGCCTGGCTTGGGACTGGAACAGTTCATCCCAGTTTGGCCGAGTTCAGCCTAGTCTGTACTTAAATGAGTTTGGACCTCTTGGTCCCACTTCAGCCTAGTTTGGGACTGCTCTTTGTTCTTGTGTGGGCAACAGAGGAGATGCTGGGGAGATGCCCGAGGGGATCAAGAGGATGGGATGGGATGGGATGGGATGGGATGGGATGGGATGGGATGGGATGGGATGGGATGGGATGGGGAGGCCCAAAAGGACGGGATTTGGGGATAGCAGCACAGGAAAGCTCTGGGGCCCTCGCAGGGAGGAGCCGGGTCCGAGCATCCGTGGTTCAGCCGGGCTCTGGCAGCGGGAGTTGAATTGCGGCAAGGGGAAGGACAGAGGCAATGGTGGCGAGGAGAAAGCGGCACGGCCCGGGGCCGGGGAGCCCGGCGGAGCCCCTGCATTGGGAAGAGCCCTCAGACCTGAGCCCAGCCCGTGCCTTTGGAGCCTCACCTCGCTCTGTGCCGGGAGGCACAGCAGGATGGAGAAGAGCAGGGCCACGCTGAGCACAGCCACCTTCATCTTCCTCTCGCACTGGGCAGCGCTGGCTGAGGCTGCAGCAGGGCAGGAGCACCTTTATCCCTGCCGGGACTCCTCCCTGCGCCCTCCCTGACAGCCCCCAGGCCAAAGCCCGGCTTGGCACAGCCCCCAGCCCTGGCCACAAGCCCAGCCCTGGCACAGAGTCCATCCCGGCTGGGGCACGGATCCAGCCCCGCTCCCCGCATCCCTGCAGCTTCCTGCACGGGGCAGCTGCCCCTGGAGGGGACCGGGCACCCGGGGGGCCGAGGGGGGCAGGCAGGGATCCAAAGGCAGCTGGGGACCCTGTGGGGACACCCCCACTCCAACACAATCCATCCTCCAACAGCCCCCAGCCCCACACCCCCCATCTCCCGGGACCCCTCCCCTCCCAGAGCGTTCCTTGCAGGACACCCCGGAGCTGAGCCCGGCCCCAAACCTGGAGTGTCAGAGCAGGATTGTCCCTGTTCCCACTGCAGCCCCTGGGCTCATTGGGGCTGCACTGACCCCTCTTCCTGGGGCAGCAGCACCCCGGGATCAGGGAGAAGGGGCAGGGGGAGCACAGCGGGGTCAGGGGCCATGGCAGCAGCTGGGGGACCGGGATCTCCAGTCCCTGCAGGTGCCCTGGGGAGCACTGGGCAATGGTGGCACTGGGACACCGGGGCTGGCCTTGTGGCAGTGCTGGGGTGGTGGCAGTGCCCGGCTCCAGCCCATTCCTGTCCCTGCAGCCCCAGACTGCTCCAGGCCCCCAGGGGAAGATCCCCGGGCAGAGCCCCTGGCACAGCCACGGCCACCGTGTCCTGCTGGATCAGCCCAACCCCGCTGTGCTGAGCTGGCCCAGCCATCGGCTCCCAGGGGCTCTGTGCCCAGCAGGGCTGTGGCTCCAGACCGGGCTGGCACTGGGACACAGCTCCCGAAGCTCCCCTGGCCCCAGGGATGGCCCTGCCCTGTCCTGCCCTGCTCCCAGCGCTGGCCCTGAGCTGGGGCTGACCTTCCCAGCCCAGGGTCCTGCGCTGCTGTCCCAGCTCAGAGGCCCCTGTCAGGGTCACCCCGAGGACACAGATCAGTGACAGTCCCTGCCAGGGCTGCCACGAGCTGCCAGTGCCTCCATTCTCCACTGACATTCCGTGACATTTCCAGGACATGTTCCCTCCTCACGGGACACTGACCTCACAGAAGGGACCTGTTGTGGCACAGGTCAGAAAATCCTTCAGGCACCTGACTTGACTGTTTGCACTGGATTTTCCTGCAGAGCCAGCAGTGACCTGGAAGATTTTCCTTTTCCCTGTTGATGCTTTGTGCCTCCTTTGTTGGAGAACTGAGGAGTGTTGATCCTGGAGGGGCACAATGGAGGTGAAGCTGCTCAGGAGATGAATTTCCAGCCCCTGGACACCTAAGGGGCCATTCCAGATGACCCCAGTATGGGGTTGATGGGCTCCTTTTTCCAGATCAGCACTTCAGGGCTCAGGGCTGACTGTGTCTACCAGTACCAAATTCAAGGAAAACACCGAGCTGTGTGGCACTGTGGATCTGCTGCTGGGCAGGAGGCTCTGCAGAAGGATCTGGGCAGGCTGGATCGATGGGCTGAGGCCAAAAGTGTGAGGGTCAATAAGGCCAAGTGTGGGGTCCCACACTGGGGTCACAACAACCCCATGGAATGCTCCAGGCTGGGGCAGACAGGCTGGAAAACTGGAAAAGGTCCTGGGAGTGCTGGTGGCAGTGTGTGAACATGAGCACAGGTGTGCCCAGGTGGGCAGAGGCAAAGGGCACCTGCGCTGTCCCAGCCGTGGGGCAGCAGCAGGACCAGGGCAGTGACAATCCCTGTGCTGGCACTGCTGGGGACCCTTGAGGGCTGGGTCCAGGGCTGGCTCCTCATGGCCACAGAGACATTGAGGGGCTGGAGCGTGTCCAGGGAAGGGAACGGAGCTGTGGAAGGTGCTGGAGCACCAGAAGTGTCTGATGGAGCCGGGGAGACTCAGCCTGGAGAAAAGGAGGCTCAGAGGGAACCTTCTCACTCTGCACAACTCCCTGACAGGAGGGGACTGCCAGGTGAGGGTCGGGCTCTGCTCCCAGGGAACAGGGACAGGGTGGGAGGAAACAGCCTGCAGCTGTGCCAGCTGGACATCAGGAGGAATTCCTTCATGGAAAGGGTGGTCAGGCCTTGAAAGGGGCTGCCAGGGGAGGTGATGGAGTCCCCATCCCAGAGGTGTGCTAGGAAAGGCTGCAAGTGGCACTCAGGGCTCTGGTGGGGATTGGTCACAGGGTGGCTTTGGTGGTCTTGGAGGGCTCTTCCAGCCACAGTGATCCTAGGATTCTGGGATTGTCCTGGAGAAATGCTTTTTGGCTTTTTTTCCCATTCCAAGTTCTCTACTCGAACTTCCAGTCTCCAGGGAGGTTCCCCATCTCACTTCCTTGTGTCCAACCCCCTGATCCACAGACAGAACCATGGGGTGACCCACGGGCTGTGGCACCAGCACCACCCCCTTGAGCAGAAATTCTTCATAGCTGAGACAGTAGGAGCAGGAAAAACATCCTTCCTTAAAAGCTGGAATAACTGTTGGGACATTTTCTCCACAGCTGAGACACATCCCAAGGGAGGCAGGGCCATGCCCAGTTCCTGGAGCTGGGTGGCCTGTCCAGCTCATTGTCCCCACGCTCTTGGTGAACAACATCAGTCAGTTCACTTTGCACAAACTCTCTCTGCATGGACAGCACGTACAGGATTCCATCCAGGTATTGGGATGGCTGCTTGTTCTCCAGGTTCCTGTAAATTGCCTCCCCCACAGGTGATTCCCTCAGATCCTGGGTACCTCCCTCATCAGGGGCTCACAAGATCCTGCTCAAAGAGATTCCTGTCCTTCCCAGTGAGCAGGAGCTGCTTCTGGAGGCTGAGGACTGCTGCCCCATTCCCAACCCCACTGTCAATGCCCATATCCCCAGCAAGGAATCCCCTCGAATTCCTAACTCTTGGCCCCAGTATCTGGCATTGGAGTAACCAGCTGATGGTTTGCTCTCCCAGAGAGTGGCTGAAATCTTTTTGCATCTCTCCCAAATCAGCCTCTGTTTCCATGGATCCTTCCTGGCTCCAGGGCAGCCAGTGCAGCCAAGGGCCATGGTCTGGTGTTTGTGTGTCTGGAGATCCAGAGCTGCCCTGTTCCCCTCCCTGGATGTGGAGCAGGGGCAGGATGGGCCCAGCTGTGTCACACAGAGTTGGTGCTGGGGTTCCTTCCCTTGGCTTGAACCTCAGGACACTCCCTCCCTCCTGAACTCGCTCAGCTTGAAGTCTCAGACTGTTGGAGGTGACAACCTTCAGAGGGACCTGCCTGTGTTTGCCCACCTTGTCAGCCACGACTGCACTGCTTTGGGACGGGGCAAATCCCTGGGGGTCTCCCTAAAGAGTTGGTGAACCTTAGGAAAACCTGGGAAACTCTTCTTGGGAAGCACCACCAGGAGGATTGTAGCTTCACAAGGATGTTCAGGACACTGAGGAATTGTTGGAATCAGGGAGAGCACACCTATGACAGAGGCACAGGTGGGGCAGGTGCTATTCTTGTGTGTCCTCTGCTGAAAACATCTTGGAGGACAAAAGGCAAAAAAAGTGAAATTGGGAATTGTCTCCATCCCCAAAGCAGAGGCATGGCCCAGCACAGAGCTCCAATGCCTGACAAAGATCAAGGCCAGGATTTTACAGCACTACCCAGAAAGCCCCCACAGAGCACAGTGACTGCAGCCCAAGCCCACCTGTCAGGATTCCAGCAGGGACAGGAGCATGGCACAGCTGGGAAAACTGATGGGGAGACCTGGAAAGGCTTTGCTATGGCCAGCAACTGCTCACCAGCCAGTTATCCCAGCCAAACCAGTACAACAGCACTGAGACCCCCTGTTCCTGTCCTGTGTCCCCGCCTCTCCCCCACACCACAGCTACTGAGGGAGTCTGGCAAGTGGAGGGCTCTGGGAAATTTGGAAAGGAGATGTAAATATGGGGAGAACAGGCTCCTCTTTTATCCCCTGTGACCACCACAACACCTCCCTGTGGTCCCAGCCTCGGGAGAATGGCCAGGCCAGAAACTGATTTGAAACCTGACTGTGGAAGAAATCCCAAGGACAGGATGACAGGAAAATCAGAAATTTCCCAGGGTGCTCACAGTCCTGCCCAGGGAGAGGAAGGAACCAGTCCAGGACAGATCAGCTGCACCTCAGACCCCCTGATCACTTCTCTAACCCATCTCTCCATCATACACCAAAATGGGAATTTGGGAATTTTCCATGTTCTAGTGAGCTGCTGATACGGAAACAGGAACACGTAGGTGCAGAGTTCATGAACCCACAGCTGGGAACATCTGGAATGGCCCCTTAGGTGTCCAGGGACTGGAAATGTCCCTGGGCCCCTCCAGGATCAACACTCCTCAACTCTCCAACAAAGGAGGCACAAAGCAGCAACAGGCAAAAGGAAAATCTTCCAGGTCACTGCTGGCTCTGCAGGAAAATCCAATGCAAACAGTCAAGTCAGGTGCCTGAAGGATTTTCTGACCTGTGCCACAACAGGTCCCTTCTGTGAGGTCAGTGTCCCGTGAGGAGGGAACATGTCCTGGAAATGTCACGGAATGTCAGTGGAGAATGGAGGCACTGGCAGCTCGTGGCAGCCCTGGCAGGGACTGTCACTGATCTGTGTCCTCGGGGTGACCCTGACAGGGGCCTCTGAGCTGGGACAGCAGTGCAGGACCCTGGGCTGGGAAGGTCAGCCCCAGCTCAGGGCCAGCGCTGGGAGCAGGGCAGGACAGGGCAGGGCCATCCCTGGGGCCAGGGGAGCTGCGGGAGCTGTGTCCCAGTGCCAGCCCGGTCTGGAGCCACAGCCCTGCTGGGCACAGAGCCCCTGGGAGCCGATGGCTGGGCCAGCTCAGCACAGCGGGCTTGGGCTGATCCAGCAGCACACGGTGGCCGTGGCTGTGCCAGGGGCTCTGCCCGGGGATCTTCCCCTGGGGGCCTGGAGCAGTCTGGGGCTGCAGGGACAGGAATGGGCTGGAGCCGGGCACTGCCACCACCCCAGCACTGCCACAAGGCCAGCCCCGGTGTCCCAGTGCCACCATTGCCCAGTGCTCCCCAGGGCACCTGCAGGGACTGGAGATCCCGGTCCCCCAGCTGCTGCCATGGCCCCTGACCCCGCTGTGCTCCCCCCTGCCCCTTCTCCCTGATCCCGGGGTGCTGCTGCCCCAGGAAGAGGGGTCAGTGCAGCCCCAATGAGCCCAGGGGCTGCAGTGGGAACAGGGACAATCCTGCTCTGACACTCCAGGTTTGGGGCTGGGCTCAGCTCCGGGGTGTCCTGCAAGGAACGCTCTGGGAGGGGAGGGGTCCCGGGAGATGGGGGGTGTGGGGCTGGGGGCTGTTGGAGGATGGATTGTGTTGGAGTGGGGGTGTCCCCACAGGGTCCCCAGCTGCCTTTGGATCCCTGCCTGCCCCCCTCGGCCCCCCGGGTGCCCGGTCCCCTCCAGGGGCAGCTGCCCCGTGCAGGAAGCTGCAGGGATGCGGGGAGCGGGGCTGGATCCGTGCCACAGGCGGGATGGACTCTGTGCCAGGGCTGGGCTTGTGGCCAGGGCTGGGGGCTGTGCCAAGCCGGGCTTTGGCCTGGGGGCTGTCAGGGAGGGCGCAGGGAGGAGTCCCGGCAGGGATAAAGGTGCTCCTGCCCTGCTGCAGCCTCAGCCAGCGCTGCCCAGTGCGAGAGGAAGATGAAGGTGGCTGTGCTCAGCGTGGCCCTGCTCTTCTCCATCCTGCTGTGCCCCCGGGCAGACGCTTGGCCTGGCAGACGATGCTCTCTGTATCTCGGACGGAGTTTGATTTGTCAGCACGACCCCGGCTCCGGGGCAGGATTCCCTCCTCTTGGTGAGCAGGAGATCCTTTGGGTTTGGATCTCTGGGATTTTCCTCCTCAGGACGGGGGCAGCGGTGGGCTGGGGGATTTGGGGACCCCCTTGTCTCCCTCCTGCCCCATAAGGCCCAGTCCTGAGCTCCCCTTGCACGGCCCCCCTGGACGTGGACACAGCGGGTGGTTCCATCATCGTGGTGAGTTCTGGAAATGGAAGGGCACTCACTGGGGAAACTGGGAACCAGTTTGTGCACCCTAATCCTTAGTGGGGTGGGGACACCTCACTGGGATTGGGGACACCTCACTGGGTTCTGGGGACACCTCAGTGTGGGAACTGGGAACCAGTTTGTGCACACCATCCCTTACTGGGGCTGGACACACCCCACTGATGTGTCCCTGTCTCTCCACAGGGGGAAGCCACAGCCAGGAAGAGCAAGGTGAGTACTGGGAATTCTGGGCCCAGACCTCCTCCCTCAGGGCTCCCTCCATTGCCCCCCAGTGCTCCCCAGTAAATCCCAGTGCTTCCCTGAGAGGCACCCAATTTTATTCCCACCCACCCCAGTGCACCCCAGTGCATTCCAGTTGTTCCCAGAGAGGACACCATTGCAATCCCAGTGCACCCCAGTACAACCCAAAGAGGGCCCCACTGCAATCCGAGTTATCCCAGTTACCCCAGTAACCCCACAGTGCCTCATTCCCCGTCCATTTCCCACCCTCTTTCCCCCTTGCCCTTTCCCATTCCCACGTATGGGATGTCCCCAAATCCCCTTCTTGTCCTCTCGCTCCCAAAGCCCCGCCCAAATCCCTCAGGTTTTGTCCCTGTCCCACTTTCTCCTGCCACCCCCCCACCCCATGCTTGAGGCTCCGTGTCCCTCTCATTGGAATTACTTCTTCTTTCTTCTTCCTCTCCTCCTCCTTCCCCCCACACCCCCCAACACCTCTGGCCTTTCCCCACCCCTGTCCCAATCCCGTGGGGTCCCCAGTTCCCCCATTTCACCATCACTGAGGGCCCCATTTCACCCCAACCCTCCCATCCCTGACTGGGACTGGGGACACCTCACTGGAATTGCAGACACCACACTGGGATTGGGGACACCTGACTGAGACTGGAGACACCTCACGGGCACTGAGGACACCTCACTGAGTTCTGGGGACACCTCACTGTGGTTGAGGACACTTCAATGGGTTCTGGGGACACAGCACTGTGGGAACGGGGAACCAGTTTGTGCACACCATCCCTTACTGGGGCTGGGCACACCCCGCTGATGTGTCCCTGTCTCTCCGCAGGGGGAAGCCACAGCCAGGAAGAGCAAGGTGAGTACTGGGAATTCTGGGCCCAGACCTCCTCCCTCAGGGCTCCCTCCATTGCACCCCAGTGCTCCCCAGTAAATCCCAGTGCTTCCCTGAGAGGCGCCCAGTTGTATTCCCACCCACCCCAGTGCATTCCAGTTGTTCCCAGAGAGGGAACCATTGCAATCCGAGTTATCCCAGTTACCCCAGTAACCCCGCAGTGCCTCATTCCCCGTCCATTTCCCACCCTCTTTCCCCCTTGCCCATTCCCATTCCCACGTATGGGATGTCCCCAAATCACTTTCTCATCCCTTCTCTCCCAATGCCCCGCCCAAATCCCTCAGGTTTTGTCCCCTGTCCCATTTTCTCCTGCCACTCCCCCACCCCATGTTTCAGGCTGTGTCCCTCCCATTTAAATTCCTTCTTCTTTCTTCTTCCTCGTCCTCCTCCTTCTCCCCCACCCCCCAACACCTCCAGCCCCAGCCCAGCCTCTGTCCCAATCCCATGGGGTTCCCAATTCCCCCATTTCACCATCACTGTGGGCCCCCCTTCACCCCGACCCTCCCATCCCTGACTGGGACTGGGGACATCTCACTGGGACTGGGGACACCTCACTGGGATTGGGGACACCTCACTGGCACTGGGAACACCTCAATGGGACTGGGAACACCTCACTGGGATTGGGGACACCTCACTGGAGTGGGGACACCTCACTGGCACTGGGAACACCTCAATGGGACTGGGAACACCTCACTGGGACTGGGAACACCTCACTGGGATTGGGGACACCTCACTGGAGTGGGGACACCTCACTGGCACTGGGAACACCTCAATGGGACTGGGAACACCTCACTGGGACTGGGGCCACCTCACTGGGATTGGGGACACCTCGCTGGGTTTGGGGACAGCTCACTGTCATTGGGGACACGTCACTGGCTCAGGTGACACCCCAATGACGTCCCTTGGGCTCTCTGCAGGGAACAGTGAGAGCCTTTCCAGTGAAGAGGTCTGAGGTGAGGACCCGGAGCTCTGTGGGGCCCAGACCCTCCCCTGGCACGGCCACGGCCCTTGGGGTCACCCCAGGGTGCCCCAGTGCCCCCCAGTGTCCCCCAGCACCGCCCTAACCCCACCTTTGTCCCCAGCCCGTGGTGGCTGCCCCTCGGGATGCTGTGGTGAGCAATCTCAGGGGGTCTGCAGCCCCCCAAAGGCTCCTGGGGGGCTTTGGGGGGACCCTGCAGCCCCCTGGGGTGGGCAGAGCCCGGGGCCCGCAGAGGGACACCGAGGGGGCTGTCCCTGCTCCGTGTGCAGGGGACAATGGCCAGAGCTGTCCCCAGGGCTGTCTTTGTGCCTGGGGGGCTCTGGGAGACCGGGAGGGACTCGGGGAGGGTTTGGGGCATCCCGGGGGGAGGAGATCTGGGGCTCACCTGGATCTGAGGAGCCGAGTCCTGTTCCAGGTGAGCCAGGCCCCAATTCCCTGCTCCTGCCGGGGAGGGGAGGGGACAAGGCCCCTCTGCTGTCCCCGGGGTCACGGGGGGGTCACGCTTTGGCCTCTGGCTTTTAGGATGGAGCCGATGGTGACCCCGAGTGCTGCCCCCTCCAGCGGCACGAGGAGATCCCATCCCTGGAGGAACCCTGAGCCCTGGGAACCCCGGGAATGTCCCTGCAATGATCAATAAACCCTGAGCAGAGTGAGGGGTCCAGGCTTGGGTTCATTTGTGCCACAGCTCCCCGGGGAGAGATTCCCTTGGCATGGGGTCAGGAACTGCAGGAATGGCTCTGGGAGCTTCCATGGGGTCAGGAATGTTCCAGTTGCTTCCATGGGGTCAGGAAGCATTCCAGGAAATCCCATGGGGTCGGGAATGTTCCAGTTACTTCCATGGGGTCAGGAATGTGCCAGATCCCTCCATGGAGTCAGGGACTGCAGGAACAGCTCTGGGAGCATCCACGAGGTCAGGAATGTTCCAGGACCTTTCATGGAATCAGGCATGTTCCAGACCCTTCCATGGGGTCAGGAAGCATTCCAGGAAATCTCATGGGGTCAGGCATGTTCCAGTTGCTTCCATGGGGTCAGGAACTGCTCCGGGAGCTTCCATGGGGTCAGGAATGTTCCAGATCTGTTGGTCACAGAAACCTGGGAGTTTTGGACTTTCTGTGCTTTCTGGCACTGACCCCAGGAGAACCCTGCTTTTGACTGGAGGCCTTGGAGAAGGCTTCCAAATTTGAGTGATGGAGTTAAGGTCACGGGTGTGCAGCTGGAATAGAAGTGTGTGATTTCACATGGTGAAGGGTTTGGAATGTGAAGGTTTTATAATATAGTAATAGATATGAGACAAGATGGAGGATTTGGGGTGTCGTCTCCTTTCTGTCTTCTTCCTTCTTCTTCACGGTTTCAGGTAGTTGTTTCTGGCTGGACAGTTAGTGCTGCACTCTGGGTCAGAGGAGGTTGGTTATTGAGTCAAAAATATAAATAATATAGGTGTTAGTTCTTAATTGAACTGTTTAGTTTTAAAAGACCTTGTACCTAGCTCGACTGACCTCCATTTTGCTCACTTTTAGCTGTTAGCGAGAAGTGTTGCCAAACTCTCTGTACTTTAGATAAGATTTTTTTAAACAACCAAACCCAAACTCGAGGAAATTCAACTCCTTCGTGTTTTTAATCCTGACTTTGAGTAAAAACAAAAGAAAATTAAGACAAAGCACCAATTAGGTGGTGCAGTTACCCAATTACAAGTGACTCCATCACTTCCCTGGGCAGCCCATTCCAATGCCCAATCACCTTTTCTGTGAATAAATTTTTTCAAATGTTCAGGATAAACCTTCCTTTGGCTGTGTCCTCTGGTCCTGTCCCTGTTCCCTAAGAGAAGAGCCCGACCCCCACCAGGCTGCACCCTCCTGTCAGGGAGTTGTAGAGAGTGATGAGGTCTCCCCTGAGCCTCCTCTTCCTCAGGATAAACATTCCCAGCTCCCTCAGCTGCTCCTCACAGGACTTGTGTTCCACAGCTTCTCCCCTGTTGTTCCACAGCCACTGCTCCTGTTCCAGTGCAGCTGCAACCCCTCCAGTGGTGCTGCTCCCACTCCAGTGCTGCTCGTCTGTGACAATGAGGGGACAGGTGGAACTGTGGGGCCATTGTGATTCTGAGGGCACACATGACACTTTGGGGCCATTGTGACATTGAGGGGACATGGAACACTGGGGCGACTGTGTCACTGCAGAGCCTCCTGGAAGCGTGGGGCCATTGCAACATGGGGACACATGGAACCATGCAGATATTGTCTCACTGAGGGGACACATGAAAGCCTGGGGCCATTGTGTCACTGAGTGAAAACATGGAACCATGAATGCCATTGTGACACTGAGGGGTCACATGGAAACCTGAGGCCGTTGTGACATGAAGGGATACATGGAACCGTTGGGCCATTGTGACATGGCAGGGTCACTTGGAGCCATGGGACCATGGTGACACTGAGGAGACACATGGAACCATGAGGACACTGTGACATTGGGGGGACACTGGGAACTCTGGGGCCATTGTGACACAGAGGGGACATATGGAACCATGGGGTCACTGTGACACCTCAGAGCCTCCTGGAACCATGGGGCCATTGTGACACTGAGGGGACACATGGAACAATGGGGCAATTGTGACATTGAGGGGACTCATAGATCCCTGGGGCCACTGTGACACTTAAGGGACACATGGAACCATGTGCACATTGTGACACTGAGGGGACACATGGAACCCTGGGGCCATTGTGACATTGAGGGGACACATGGAACCCTGGGGCCGTTGTGACACTTGGAGGTCACATGGAACCATGGGGCTATTGTGACACTGCAGGGCCTCCTGGAACCGTGTGGACATTGTGACATTGAGGGGACACGTGGGACTGTGGGGCCATTGTGACACTCAAGGGTCACATGGAACCGTGGGGCCATGGTGACACTCCAGTGTCTTGTGTAATCCAGAGGCCCCTGTGATTCTGTGGGGCCTCATGGAACCAAGGATCCATTGTGATCCCACAAGGCCTTGTTGTTCTCTGCGACTTCATGGAACTGAGGGGACACTGTGACACTGTGGAGTCTCTTGAATCCAAGAATCCATTGTGACACTTTCAGGATTTGGGGAAAGAAAGTGACTCTGTGACACTTTGGGGTCTTGTGGAATCCAGAGGCCCTTAGAGTTCTGTGGGGCCTCATGGGACCAAGAATCCTTTGTGATATTTTGGGGCTTCAGGGAAAGAAAGGGATCCTGTGACACTGTGGGGTCTCATGGAATCCAGAGGCCCCTATGGTTCTGCAAGGATTTTTGGAACCAAGGAGCCATTGTGATGCCTCAGGGCCTTATGGTGTCCACAGATCATTGTGACATTGTGGGGGTTCCTGGAACAAAGGATCCATTTTGACTTTACAGGGCCTCATGGAGCCAAGGGTGACAACATGAGACCTCACAACAGAAAGGGGGGACCCTCTGTGCTGGTTTTGCACATTTGACATTTGGTGAGGAGGTAAGAAGTCACCCCCGGAAATGATTTTTTTTCACAGGAGCTGCTAAGAGCTTCATCCATGTCTGACAAAATCTAATCAGTGATTAGTTTTGAGAACTGACAACCTGTTACACCACTGAAAAAGCTGTGCAGCCACAGCGGCCACACTGTCCTGGCTGGGGCCCTTGAAAATCCTGGCACAACCTCCCAGAATTCTCCACTGTAAACAGCTCTGGCCACCACCAGCAGGGATCATATGATTATCTGCAGGCCTTGGAACAAGATATTATCTCTTTCACTGTACAGATGAGTCTTGCAGACCTTCAATTCTCTCTCGAGTGAGAGAACAGGACAGAGTGAAGACACGTAGAGGAACAACATGTGGACCCCAAGGTTAGAGAAGTAGAATTCAGGTCCCAGATGGGAGGGATTGAGGAGATGCCTGACTCTTGGGCTGAAATCCTCTTGTAAGTCTATGGGGAAGATAAAGTTGATATGTCAGACTCTATTTCCCTGTAACTTGTTGAAAAGCACATGGAGGATGAAGTGTTCAAATTGTAGGCATGAGCAAAAGCATCCATGCTGAACAAGCAGATATTGATGTAGTTTGAACAGAGAGAGATGAGAGTGATGAAGACCCTTTACCCCAGGGAAGGAGAAGAGAACCTCTGTTCCCAGAGATGAAGATGATCTCAGAGACAGATGAAGAGAACCTTTGCTTCTGAGCAGCTCAGCCTTAAAAGTGTACCCCATTAGCCAAAGATTGAGCCCTCAAAAACAATTGTGGGGAAAGCTGTAGGTCGAGGGGAGGGACTTTTACAAAGTGATGAGATTTCCATTCTCCTGGGCAGCTGATTCACTGTGACTTTGAAGCCACGAAAGAATTGTCTCTTGTGGAGAAGTCTCCATAGCATGACAAAAGAGACTCCTCTCCCTAAGTGAACTGGAAAAAGACTATTTTAGAGATGGTAAACTGGCTGAATTGTCCCTGCACATCGTCAGTGTAAAGAAAAGAGGGTGTGGAGGGAGGAGAAGTGTTCTGAAGGTTTTATTCTGATTCTTATAATTCTTTTAGTTCTGTTAATAAAGTTCTTTCTTTATACCCTTTAATGTTTGAGCCTGCTTTGCCTTCCTCCTAATCCTATCTCACAGCAGGAAATGAGTAAATAATTCTAGTGGAAGATTTGCCCAGCACTAAACCTGTAGTAGCTAACAGCTGGCCTGGAGGCCTTCCAGTTATAACTAATCCCGACTGTAATTTTATAATGTAAATAATAATATAACTACCGTAATGATATAACTTGAGCAGTCTGGGCTGTTGGGGAGCAGGTCTAGGCCATCTGGGACATGGGCAGCCACTGGCCAGTTAGCCAGGTGGCAACTAATTTAGCCAAGCAGAGCTAACCATGCAGACTTCAAAGGCTATATAGGGAGAACAGCCCTCAATAAAAGTTGGTTTTTGTTGCACGAACACGGAGTTTTTTGTCTTTGCTCTGTCTCAACTGCAATGAGTGGTGACCCCGATGTGATAGGCAATAGCCCAGCTGTGGGGATAGTGGTGGAGTTGGAACCCCAGTGGGGGAAGGTGACTGGGAAGAGCTGCCAGCAGTCGAGAGCTGTGGAGGTCCAGACCTTGTAAATAGAAGAACCTGCTGGGGACCCTTGTAAATAGAAGATTCTTACAAAAAGAAGAAGCAGATGGAGATACAGGAATGTGATTTTCCAGAGAAGAAAGGGAAGGGGCCCAGAGCCATGGACTGGACACAGCTGCAAGAGCTGCAGCAGAGACACCATGGGCAACATCCACCAGGGAAGTGGCTGGTCAAAATTGGATGTTTCTGCCACTCCTTCCCAGTCAGCCTCATCTCAGCCTCCAGCAGAGTCAATTCCTGCAATCACCGCAGCAATGGAAATGGGATCTGTCCCCACATGTCCCAATGGCATTAGGGTACACTGTGCACCAGGATCAACTAACATTCTATATTTCTGTGGCTCTAATGTGCCAGGACATTGGATCCACACCATCCAAAAGACCCGGTTTTCCCGTCCCTCTCTCTGGTTAGAAGCAGGGCCCCTCTAGCCCTGGTTATTATTTCTTTCCTGGGGATACATGCTGGAGGTTCCTTCAAGGGGATCTGACACATCATCCTCCCTTCTGTAATACCCAACACCTCAGTCATGGGAGGCTGAGGCTACCTTCACTTTATCAGAGCTCCCTCAGTCTGTGTTTCCCCCCGCTGAGCTGACGCACCCGTGCTGCCAGGACAGAAGTGGGTTTCCCATCCCACCTTCTCATGTCTTCCCCATGGCCATGCTGAAAGAAACACAGGTCAGCTCGTGGGGTGTACCCTCTCCCTAGCTGGGGGACATTGGGCTCTGACTTTGGGGCCTGTGACTCGCACTGGTGCTGCACTGATCTTCCTCATCTCTTCCCTCATCTCCTCTTTAAACTTCTCTTTGTGTTCCTTAATCACAGCACAGACATGAGCCTGCATCGGCCATTGATCATATTCTCCTAATTTCTAAGTTTGTTGGTGACAGAACCCACTGTTTCTCGGCTGCTGTCAGCACTAACCATTGCAATAAAGGTGTATTGAGATGGCCCCAGGTCTGCCAGATTCCACAACATCTGCCCTGTGCACCTGACCTTGTCAGGGTCATTGTCATGCTGTCCATCCCTCCCAAAGAGCACCTCCAGCACTGCCACTTCTCTCAGCTCTTGGATCCCTTCCTTAAGGGTCTTCCAGCACATTCTATGATGGTGCTCCTGCATTCTCTCTCTGTGGACAAACCTCTCTCTCACATTCATTAAAAGCCACTCCCATAGGGAAAGGGGCCATGTTGGGTGCCAAAAATTTGTCCTGGTTTGAAAAAGGACAGGTGTGTGCTGGAGAAAAGCAGGGCCTTCCCTCGAAATTGAGCTAAGAAATCCCTCCCTCTGAATTAGTATACTTTTGGAATTATGGTGATTTCAGGGAAACATATGGGGATAGGAATAACAGTTCTTTACTAGTATATATACATATATATAACAAGGCAAACAAAACAACAACAACTAAGTAATTAACAACAAATAGAAGACGGGAACCCAGTAACAGTTTTTCTGGTTGTGGACACCTTTCCCCTCTGCTGCAGTTACCGTCCCAGTTTGGCAGTCAGTGCCAGCCGGCTCCCGGTGGGCAGGGGCAGATGCGGTGATCCCGTGTGGCTGCAGGAGTGCTGGGGGTGATGGCGGATGTGTCCTGGGTGGGAAGGGTGGAGGAAAGACTCTGCTCATGGATCCTTGGAGGCAGTGTCAGTCCCAGTGCTCCAATAGGTTGTGTGGAGGGGGCAGGGTGTCCAAGCAGGAGGGTGCAGGGTCCCACAGCCGAGGAAAGGCAGCTCCCGGCGTTGGGATGGCAGGGCGAGGTTTTCCAGTGGCCATCCTTCTCTGAGCCAAACGAGCGAGAGAGCGAGGAGCTGCACACACCTCTCCTTTACCTGCCCCTCATATCCTGGTGTTCTCCCTCTTCCCCCCCTATCCCCCCTGCCCACGAGAGAAACTCCAAAAAGGCTCAGGGAGTCTCCCCCTAACACTAGCCATCTTAGCATGTCAATGGGAAAAAATTCCAGAGAGCGAGGCGAGGGAAAAAAAAGTAAATAAAATCAACCCCCAACAGAAACTTAACCCAAACTTTACTGAAACAAGCCCGCATTGGCTGCCTGTCACTGCGGTGTCGCTGTTCCCGTGTCCCTTTACCCAGTCAGCTCTCTGATCATGTGGTGTCTACGCATCTCCCCAGCCCATCACTGCCTCACACACGAGGTGACCACCAAGCCACTCTCCGGCCATCTGACCCGCAGCTGAGCCCTTCCCAGAGTGCCCGCACCCGCAGGGAGCGCAGGGCTGGATTTGGCCGCCAGAGAGTTGGTGACCCTCGTGAGATCCTCGGTGCATTTAGTTCCTACAGGAGTGTGGGCACCGCTGGGAAATGATCTGCATGCCTTGTTAATTGGATGTTCTTCCACCGCTAGCCTGGGGCAGGATCTCTCCTGCTCCTCCTCTCAACTCCAGGGCCTCTCCTCAGCCAATCAGAGAAGGCACCAAAATAATTGAGCCAATCAGAGCGCGCGGCGCTGATGACTCCTCAGGCAGTCCCAGAGCGCCCAGAGCTCCTCACCTGGACTCCACCCGCGCCCCGCCCCCAGCGCCCCCCGCCAGGAGAATTTGGGGAGGGGGGGTATCGTGTATTATCTTCTTTTTTATTCTTCCAGAGTCAGGATTAAATGCTCGAGAGACGGAATTTCGAGTTTGGACTCAGATATTTATTAATTCTTATCAATATTACAGTGAGTTCTACAGCACTTCTAGCTAACAGGCTAAAAATGGACACATATCTCTCTCTCTCTCTACAAGGCCTTTTAAGGGCCAATCTGTCCAATTAAGAACAGACACCTAAATTCTTTTTACTATTAACCCAACAACCAATCAGCTGTGACCTGAAATGGGGAATTATCTATCCAATTACAAAAGTACCACCTAGACCCGTGAAGAAGGTGAAGAAGAAAGAATCCACCACCCTGAAATCTCTATCTTGCTTTATATACATATATATTAATATATTCTAAAACCCCAAGCCCTAAATTTTCCACCATGGGACATTACACACTTCTATTCAAACTACACACCAGTGATCCCAGTTCTATCACACAATTCTGGAAAGCTTCTTCATGGCCTCTGGTAAAAAGCAGTGTTTTCCTGGGGGTCAATGCCTGTCAGCAGAGAAAGCCCAAACCCCTCAGTTTCCAGGGTTCCAACAGGGGGGAGGTGTCAGACCCTGCCCGGCGCTGGCCATGGGGCGTGTGGGGCAGCTGGGGCCCTACTGGTGCCACTGGGAGCCCCCCGGGCTGGGGGCGCGGAGCTCTCGGGTGAGTGGGAGGGGCGGGAAGGGAAGTGGTGGGATGGTGTGAACGGTGGGGAGAGAAAGGGAAATGGGGAGGTGGAACCCCCAAACGGATGTTGGGGAGGGCTGGTGACTGGGGAATGTTGGGAAAGGGGGAGGAAAATACAGAGGAGAGCGGAAAAGAGGAACTGTGACAGTGGGAAGAAGGATCCCATGCCGGCCGTGGGGCACTGGGGGTGCGGAGTTGGGGTTGCCCCGGAGCTCTTGGCTACTGTGGGCTGCTGGGGGGCTGCTGGGGGGCTACCCCAGACCTGTGTCCTGCACACACAGCGCTGTTCCAGGAGATGGTTCAGTCCGAGTGTCACTTCATTCACGGCACCGACCGGCTGAGGTTCGTGGAGAGGAACATCTCCAACCGGGAGCAGTTCCTGCATTTTGGCAGCGAGGTGGGGCTGCACGTGGGGACACCTCCTTTGGGGACAAGGCTGCCAGGCACTGGAACAGCGACCCGCAATGGATGGAGTCCAGACGGGCTGCGGTGGACAGGCACTGCCGGCACAACTACGAGTTGTCCAGCCCGTTCCTCGTGGAGCGCAGAGGTGAGCGTGGGGCAGAGCGTGTCCCCTCGAGCCCTGCCCTGGGAATGACCCTGGAGCCCCTCAAAACCTGCCTGGGAATCACCCGAGACACGTCAGCCCTTCTTGTGCCCATCCCCGGGGCCTCCTGCCCCTCACCCCAAGTGACTCCAGTGGCTCTTCCAGTTCATCCCAGTGTCTCCTGCTGTCCTCACAGTTCCTCCCCGTGTCACCAGAGTATCTCCCATTTCCCCTCAGTCCCCAGCCATTCCATTCCCTGTCCGCTCCCAGAGCAGAAAAATCTCTCCAACCCCTTCCCCCCACCCAGCACGGATCACCAGGGCTCTGCCCAACGGGGGTCACTGGGGATCATCCAACACTGATCCTCCCATGGGGGATGGAGCTGGAGCAGAGCACGAAGCTCTTCCCACACTCGGGACACTCACAGGGCTTCCCTTAGTGGTGACTCCGTTGGTGTTGGGTCAAGTGAAAGCTCTGTGAGAAGCTCTTCCCACACTTGGGACACTCGTAGGGCCTCTCCCCAGTGTGGATGCGTCGGTGTTTCTTCAGGTAGGACATCCACCCAAAGCTCATGCCACATTCCAAGCAGGTGTAGGGCCGTTCCCCTGTGTGGACCACCTGGTGCCGCATCAGATCAAAAATCGTCCTGAATCCCTTCCCACATTTCCCACACTCGTAGGGCTTTTCCCCATTGTGGATCATCTGGTGCCGGATCAGGTGGGAGCTCCACCTGAAACCCTTCCCACATTCCAAGCACTTGTGGGGCTTCTCCCCTCCAGGAGGCTTCTCCACCAGCTCTGAGCTCTGCCTGGATCTCCGGCCGCCTTCCCGGCTCAGGGAGGGTCTTTGCTCCTCGCAGCTCCCTGGGCTGGGTTTGCAGCCCCTCCTTGAGAGAGATCTCTGGGGTTTTTCTGCCTCCATCTACTGACGCCTTAGGAATGAAAAATCCTGGTTTGGGGAAAAAACAAGAGGATAGAGTCTTGGGCTGGGCGCTCCTCCATCCCCAAGTGCAACTCAGGAAGACATTGGGCATCTTGTGTCTGTAAGAATCTCCAAAATACCAAGATACAGCCTAAAAATGCTACAAACATCATGACACAGATCAAAAACCCCCCAAATAGCAAGATGTAGACAAAACTCTGTCCAAAATACTAAGGTTCAGCCCGTGAAAAAAACCAAAGCACCAAAATTTACCCAGCTAAAGCTCAGAAACACCAATATTCACCCCTCTAAAAATTGTGGAACCCCAATGCTGCATGGGGGGGGGGTCAACGCTCATGGGACTGGGGGAGAGGCTGCAGATACAGGGAGGGGTGGAACCTTGTGGTGTTTACTGTTCCTACGAATCCTCCTCTGGTGTCCCTGCTCTTCCACACACTCCTCTTCCTCCCATTATTCCTCTTTCTCCTGCACAATCCCACCTGCTCCTCCCACATACATCGTTTGATCCTTTTCTTCTTCAACCCTGCTTCTCCTTCCCTTCTCCTGCTGCCCCCAGGCCCAGCACCCACTGCCGGCTCCCTCTTCCCCCCAAACCCACAGCATCCCAGCGCAGGGGCAGCGATGGAGCTGGGGCAGCTCGGGCTGGGGCAGCGCTGGGCTCTCGGCCGCTCCCGCCCGCACTCGCTCCCCACTGCAGCCGCTGCCGCCACCACAGCGCGGGGGGGCCCGGCCTTGGCGCTCCCCCCCTCCCACCTCCCCAAATTCCCATCCAGGGGGGCGCTGGGGCCCGGGCCGGGCGCAGGTGGCTCCAGGTGGGCAACGCTGGGAGCTGCGGCTCTGCCTGGACACTGCTGCGTCATCACCGCCGCGCGCTCTCATTGGCTCAGCGCTGCCCGAGGGGCGGGGCTGCACCAAGCCGGGACACCCTGCTCCAGGGGGGATGGCCCCAAAACGGGGGACTCCCATGCAAGGAACAACAGCAAAGGGTCTCTACAAACACAGGCTGCGAATCCGCTTGGACACAGGGCCGGGGACGTGGACATAAGGAAGGGACAGCAGAAGCCATCAGGGTCAGAAAATGTTATTAATTGACCACACAGACTGCTGCTCAGCCAAGGTCCTGCTCAATTCATGAACTCCCAGAAGAACAACAAACACTTAACAGAGCCATGAATATCACTAGCTATACAAAAGTGGAGTGCATATTAAGGCCCAAGCACCCAGGGGCTCTCACATCCTTACACCATCTTGTTCCAGGTGCCCTCCACACACTGCCATCATTCAGTACCTGATGGCAAAGATGCTTTCTGGGGATGCCCACTTACTCAGGATGGTAAACTGGATTTTCCTTTTGAGTGGGAACAAGAGGTAGAAGGGAAAATGGGAAAGACATGGATGGTCTTTCTGCAGGGATGCACGGAAGCACGGGCCTTATTCAGGCAAGACTTGCAGAAAATATCACAAGAATTTACACCTCCCCCAGGGATTTGGTTAATGCAGGACGTGGATGACTTGATCCAATCAAGAGGACAAGAAGTGGTAGAAGAAGTCTCTGAGAAATGGCTGAATGTTCAGGCTAAACAGCATCCTTAAATATTTGGAAAAAAAAAAAGCGCAAATGGTGGAAAAAAAGGTTAAATATTTGGGACATATTTTGACTGCAGGTTTCTGGTGTATTGACCCAGAGAGAGACCAGGGAATCTCAGAAATAACCCAGGTCTAAAAAGGAGTTGCAAGAAGTATGACGATTAATCGGAAATTGCAGGATCTGGATTGAGGATTCTCTGTTCTAGCCAGAACACTTTGTGACTTAACACCAGATAGCCTCAATGCTGTGGTATGGATACAAGAAATGGAACAAAACTTAATAAAATGAAATAAACAAATGATTGATGCTGCAGCCATGGCTCTACCAGACTCAGAAAAAAAATTTGAATTGTATGTGGACCTTAAACAGGGCCATGCCAAAGGAATTCTTCTGCTAAAATGTTTAACCCAGTGGCCAGAGTGGCCTCATTGTCCGCAGAATTGTGCAGCCACAGCTTTAATGGGACCTGAGGCCCAAAAACTGATGGCAGGAGGATCTCCTGTTGTTCAAGTCTGGCACCAAGTGAAAACTTTGATAACCAAAGGAGCCTCTACATGGATGAGCAGTGCTCGGTGATTACAGAATGAAACTTGTTCAGTGGCACAGGAGGATTTGGAATTGAGGACAGGGCAAGGGTTTAACCCAGGCTCCTGTTTGAACAGCCTGCACAGGGGGCTGGGAACAAACCCATGACTGCATTCAAGTGACAGAGCTCCAGAGCCAGGCTGGGAGAGATTTAGGAGAAATTCCCTGGCCTGAGGGACAAAATGTGTTTATGGATGGCTCTGCAAGGGCAGGAGAAGGGAAAAGGGCTCCAAGACACGCTCTGATGAAGGAAAGGGAATTAGACCAAGCTCAGGTTACTGCCTGCATGGTCAGCTCAACCGGCGGAGCTGGGTGTGCTTGGAAGAGCCTGGCACTGAAATGCCCTGAGCAGGAAGGCTCAAATATCTTCTGGTGACAGCATGGCAGCTAACAGGGTGGCAAAAGCAATTCTGACTTCTTCAGCAATAACCAGATCGCTTATGAAGGTATTTCTTAAAGAAATAATTCCAAAAGAACAGATTGCAGAAGCTACAGACTGAGACTGAGAACTCATTTTACAGCAAAGATCCTTCAGGGGGTTATGGCTGCTTTAGGAATACAATGGGACCTCCACAAGTCCTGGCACTCCCAGAGCTCAGGTCAGGTAGAAAGAACAAACGGGAAATAAAGAAACTCATTTGAAAACTTGGTGATAGAAACCAAGATGCCATGGTAGCAGCTTTTGCCATTGGCTTTGGCAAGAATAAAAGCCAGACCCAGGGCAGATATTGAATTATATCCCTTGGAATTGATCTTTGCAATTCCTTACCCTGGGAATTCTCCACCTAGTGCGGGCTGGAGATAAGGGATGTATATTTCAAGCAGTCTGTGGCCAGAATCCTGTCTTGTGAAATCTCTGCCACAGGAAGCTGGGCTGGCACAGAGCCTGCCTTGGCACTTTGCTGTTCACAGCATCCACCCAGGACTCTGCCTCTCAATTACACTCACACACTGGGCTGCCTGCGATTCCACTGTTGGAAAATATACCAAATTTCAAATTTTTTACCTTCCATTTGTCTAGTCAGGCTCGGTTTGCCCTTGTCCTGGGAAAGAAATTTTAAAAGGTTTTTTCTAAGGAATGTTAGGCCACTCAACAGAGATGAGTTTAACATCTCAACAGACTGGGAAGAGCCCAAAAGATTCCCACAAAGAGAACGACATCCAACAAAACATCAAGGAAACATCAGCAAACATCAGGGAACACCCACCCCAGACACTGCCCCGGCATAGATGGCGACACCTGGTCTGGAAAAGACTGAGAAGGAAATCCAGGAATGCGGATCTAATTAACATCAGAAGAGGAGAAATCCATTTGCAATAGGAAACCAAACACTAAGAACTACACAACTTTGAAGCAATGAACACTAAACCAATGGATTTCAATGGGTTCAGACTCTAAAACGTTTAGGAAAAATCTAGTAAAACTCACGTGTAATCGAATGATTTTCTCTCCACACCCGGGCTATGTCTGGATGAAATTATTTCTGTTGCTCATCCTGACCAGAATCAAGTAATGCCTTGACTCTAACACTAAAGACATTATTGAAGAGTTTTTGTTTTTCCTGCAGTTTCAGTGACAAGATTACACAATTATAAAATTTTTTCATATTAATCCTACTTTTATTTTATCATTTAGGTTTGGACCAGGGGTGAGACAAGGAATTTTTATTCCTAGGAGAAGATGTAGAAAAGACTTGCTTGCACTGGAATATTTTTCTATATATTTGTGGCTGACTCTTAATGATGGCAGAATTTCCAAAAGGGTTTTTCGATACTCACATTTAAGTTGCATTTTGCAAACGTAGAAGAGTATTAATCGTAAGGCTTTAACACATAAATAGTTAATACAAAATCGTTAAAAAAAAAAAAGAAAAATAAAGCAGATTGTGAGGGTGGACGTGTGAATCACCTAAAGGCTGCACTGGAAGAAAATCCTAGTTCCAGGCAGCCAGGAGAGGACCTTTAGAAATGCAAATTAACATTGCTCAGGAAAAATGCAGACAATGCCCAAGGGCCTTCTTACCTGGTGGAGGAATTGGGCTGATTCCCTCTGCCCCTCACGCCAAGCTCTGCCTGCTTGCACAGATGGAATTTGCACAACTAAAGGCAGAGCCCATAGTGAGGATATCTGACTGCAACAGAAATTGGTTAAGCTGCAAAGGGAATCAGCAAACGGAGAATGTTGTGGAAGGTTAATGAAAAACAGTGTACGGGGGGGGGAATCATCCCTCTCCCCAGAGCAATGAGGTGTTTTTGCTAGTCCAGAGAAAAGAGTTGGGAATCATTTTATCATTTCATAAGATAAAAGTGGTCAATTGATGCAGCCCTGGATGGAGGGAGCACCCAAAAATGCAAAAAAGATGAACGGACACCAGAACAAATCCTACAACACCATGGACCAGCCCCTGGGATCCCTAACGAATTCATATCAGGAGACAGAAAATCCATCCATAATTTGAGTGTCATTATTACGTTAAAAAGTGTCCTTGAAATAATAACCAAGCAGACAGCTCCAGCTCCTGAACTTCCTGCAAACATCCACTGACATTAGGAACGAGACATTTCACCATGGGATGGGATCAGATTATCCATTCACAGAAAGAGGCGGAGTTCGTGGAAAATTAAATAATTCAAATTGCTGTTTGCAAATAGATGATAACCGAAAAGTGGTGAAACAGATAACAAAGGAAATAAGAAAGTAGCTCATGTACCAGTGCAAACAGGGAAAGGATGGGAATGGGACACGTTTTCGTGGTTCCCTGGCAGACCATGGCTTAAACGAATGCTGCTCCTCCTCTGACGTGCTGCAGCAACTCTCAGCTTTTTACCACGCAAGACACCTTGCGCCAAAGAGGATGCAGGAAAAGAGATTGAGTCAAGAGAAATTAAAAGTTCGTAAAGGCAATTCTTGAGAATATGAGAAAAGGAGGGATTGAAAGCAGTAAGATTAATATCGTAGTAGGAGTGCATATTAACGAGGACATGCAGTAGGTGGATCGGGAAGTCTGAACCTTCCAAAAACGTCAGCCAGAGGGGAATGGGAGAGGGAGGTGCAGCCGGGAAAATGAGGATAAAAAGGAGGCTGCGGTTTAGAGACCGCATGGCAAATGCCGCATGGCGTCTCCCTTTGTTCATCAATAAAGTCACTTTTACAGGACTCCTCTGTCTCCTGCGGGCACACAAACCTCTGGCCACGGGAATTTTCCCGCACAGTCCCGGGCACAGGGCAGACACCTCTGTGCCACCCACAGCAACCGGGACGAGCCAGCGCTGCTCCGGCACCGGCTCCTGCCGAGGCCCCAGCGGGAAGGAGACCGCGGGCAGCCGCTCCCGCAGCGCCCTCAGCCCAGCGCCAACACGGGCCGGCACCGGCACAACCAACCCGCCAGAGCCCCCTGCCGCCCCCTCGGCCCGCAGCGAGCCCCGAGCCCCCGCACAACCGAGCGCGGCTCCCACCTGCGCTGGGGCCGCCTCCGAGCTCCGCCGCCGCCTCCCCGGGCTCCGGCCGCTGCCGCCGCTGCCGGGCCCGCACAGACGCTGCCACAATGGCGCCTTTGCTGCTCTGCCCAATCAGCGCGCGACAACCACGAGTGACATTGGCACAATCAGCCAATGGCAGCGAGGGCCGGGCTCTGCACACGGCCCAGCCTCGGCCCGCGCTCTCAGGGCCCCCCGGGCTGTGGGAGGGCAAAGGCGGAGATGAGGAACAGCCCTGGAACGGCCCGGGCCCGAGCCGCCATTGGCCTGGAAACACAAACAAAGTTCTCCGCAGCTCCCGGCACGCCTTTCCCAGCCCTGCGTGTTCGCTGCCTCCGGCTCAGCGGGAAGCCCTGGAGCCTCACTTCTCCTACCCCCTAATTAGGAGCGTCAGTGCATGGCTTTGATTTCCCCCGAAATGGGAAAACTGCCCCAAACCCCAGGGGAAGAGTGGGGGAGGGGAGAGATTTCTGGCAGAAACTCCAAAAACTCAATGCAGGATAATGAGAAGTAAATGAAGACCCTTCAAACCAGCTTTCCCTCACCCCTCCTTCCTTCTAGCTGCACCTCCTACCCCGGCAGTGCAGGGTGGGACAAACGACACTCACTTTTTTAAACTTTATGAGGTTTATTAAATCTTAGCATAAAAATACAACAGACTGAGAAAAGTGAAAAATCAGCACTGGGACCACTGGACTAAACCCCCACGTGCTCCCCTACAGAATGGATGTTCTGCCTTTTATGGCCCTGTCCCCTCCCAAAGTCTTGTCGCTGAACTCCTTCTCTGCCGTCCATTGCTGGAGACTCCTTTCTTACATCGGCACTGGAGGTCAGGTGTAGGAACAAGCTGGGTGTTGGGGGTTGGTTTTTTCCTTTCCTCTCTGCCTGTGGAATTTTTTCCCATTGACATGCTAAGGAGCACTGATGGCTAGATCCCTGAGACCTTGAGATGGGGGAGGGAGAGCTTCCCTGGATTTTTGGGGTTATCTTTTGGAGGAGGGCGTCGGTGGAGGGGGAGTGAGGTAGGGGAAAGGGGGGGAAGACCACGAGATTGGAGGCAGGTAAAAATGGGGGGGAGCAGTTCCTGGCATTCGCTCGCTTATGGCTCTGGGAGCAGGAGGGCCCTGGAAAACCTCGCCCCACCATCCCAACGCCTCTTCTGGTGTTGGATCCCTCACCCCTGCTCGGACGCTCTCCTGCTTCAGTCTGGATCTCCAGCATCCTGTTGGAGCACCGGGACTGACACTGCTCCAAGGATTCGCCAGCAGAGTCTCTCCTCCATCCCTTCCCATCTGGGACACAGCTGCCATCGCCCCCAGCACTCCTGCAGCCACGTGGGATCACCGCGTCTGCCCCTGCCCACCGGGAGCCGGCTGGCACTGACTGCCAACTGGGACAGCATCTGCACCACAGGGAAAAGGTGTCCACAACCAAAAGAACTGTTACTGGGTGCCTGTTCTGTTTGTTGTTAATTCCATAGTTGTTGTTTTGTTTGCCTTGTTATATACACTAGTAAAGAACTGTTATTTCCTATCCCCATATCTTTGCCTGAGAGCCCCTTAATTTCAAAATTATACTAATTCAGAGGGAAGGATTTATTTTCTTCATTTCAAGGGAAGGCCCTGCTTTCCCTAGCACACCTGTCTTTCCAAACCAGGACAACGGCCCTCCCCAAATGCCCCGACTACCTAAGCTGTGTCACGACAACAATACAAGGGGGAGGGGAAAGAGCACTATGGCAGGATATATTACAATAACGTCATTATACATCCATAAAACTTAACTTAGGCACAATATTTATCTTTTAATTGTGAGAGCCAACCATCACATTTCTCATCTATAACAAACCTCCTTTTTCCTTTTCATAAGTCATTTGGCTTAAACAATGGACTCTTATTTTCGATTCTGATGATTCACTCTTACTTTTCAAAATTGAGTTTTTTCATACTAGCGTCTGTTGATGTGGATGAGGACAGTGGGAACAGAAAAATCTCAGGTTTTCCTTAGGCCCACTTATTTGCAATGAACAATTGGGAATCACAGGGGCCTGGTATGGCCCCCTACCATGCTGATGGCATTACTGCCCATAGCAGGTGTATCTCACCTGTTAAACGCCAATTGAGGAATGATGGAGGTCTGGTATGGCCTTTTTGCCCCCACCTTACCATGCCTACAGGGTTGCTGCCCACAGCAGGGCTGTACAATCTTCTCGGTGGGGAACACAGGGGCCAACCCGGTCTTGCCCTGAATTTCTTGTGTGACTCCACTTGTTGGTTCCTAAGGAAACCACCCCAGCACCTCTTACGGTTCCTTGTGTACTTTCCCTAAATAGATGCTTGTAATTTCCATCCATTAAAACAGGGCAATTACATTAATATCTGATATGGTTCAAACTCCCCCTTAAAGTGTTAGTTAAAACAGTCTTGGAGCTGTCTGGTGGAAGCTTGACCTCACTTTGGTTATCTCTAGTTCTCAGCTTGAGAGTCAATTCTATCTCTCCCTGTCTGGATGTTATAGTTTATTCTTTGGGTTCTTTTACTGGGCCTTTAATTCTGTTGCCATGAGTCCACTCCCACTCTGCAGTTGGCACAGCCGATTCAGTGGTGAGCAGGACCTGAAAGGGACCTCCCCACTGAGGGGTTAAAAGCTGGTCTTTCTCCAAAAGACAGACACTGAAGACAATGTACATAAGGTAGCATTTTTCTACATAGCAGCTTCTGTTGAGTGTTGGAACAAGGAACTGAAATGCTTAATGTGTCTGACACTCAGCCAGGGCTGGAGAGCACAGACTCAGGAAGCATTGTTGAACAAATACATATTAGCAGGCAGTTCTATTCTTCATGGCTATTTCCACCCCAGTACTGCCCCACATGCTTCACCCTAAGGCAGTTGCTCACTGCTGACACAAGGGAACTGGCTTAGGGAGCATTAAATTATAGAGAGGTTATGTGCCTGGCATGGCCTCTCATCTTGATGGCAGCAGTTTCTAGGGGACCTGGGCGAGAGCAGCAGTGGATGCACATAATGATGGCGCTTGTTCCTTGGTGTATTTGAAAAATTCTTGTTTGACATGTTAGATTTAAAATGTCAGTATAAATCAAAGCTCTGGAAATGACTATGAAATCTATTTAGAGAACACACACCCCTCCCAAAGACACCCGTGCAAAGCATGCACATCTTACAGGGATTCAATGTAACCTTAAACACTACTAAATTTGATGGAAATCACTGTACACAACCTTATAAACATTATTGGCAAATTTATATGTAGAGGTGAATTCCTCTCCCTACAAGAACAGAGTGTACACAGAGAGCCAGGGGACACTGCAGACAGCAGAGCCCAGCAGTGACACACAGACAGACACACAGACACACACACAGACACACAGACACACACACACACACACACACACACAGACACACAGACACACAGACACACAGACACACACAGACAGACACACAGACACACAGACACACACAGACAGACACACACAGACACACCCCAGCACATCCATGCTACACACACACCCACCTAGGCACAGTCTCCACTAATGCTCACCTGCCCACAAGCACAAGACCTGTTGTCCTTAGAGAGCTCGTGCACACGAATACGTGCAGTGTCATTGACACACGGATGTCCCACACAGAGCCGTGCTCACCCTTGCGGAGCTGTGCACACCTACAAGCACAGAGCTGTGCACAGACTCCACACACGTGTACACAGCAGTGCACAGATGTGAACAGTGCTGTGCACACCCGCACACATGGACACTGTGCAAAGCAGGACGGGCACTCTTACATCTGGACACGCTAGAAAATATCCGTGTGTGCAGCTGTGCACACTGACACACGTGTGCACTTCGGTGTCTGTGTGTGCACACAGAGCTCTGCACACTGGCACACGTGTGCACTGCACTTTTCTAGAGCCCTCCTGGCCCCGACCCCCCTGTGGGTCTCTCTGTGGGATCATGACACGGTGGGGATGGGGACAGGAGAGTGGAGTATGGGTGGCACATTGTGGCACCGTTGATGCTTACAATTAGTTAAAATATGTCCCTAGAACTTCTGCTTACTTCCCCAACCCTCCCCCACACACATACTCGAAGACAGGTCCTGCATGCATTCCTGCAGGCAGCACAAGGCTGCACAAAACCCTGTGATTGGGGACAATTTCTTGGTTATTTCCCTCTGGCGAGGCTCAGGGGGGGACAATGGGACTGTTGCTCTCCTCTCATGTTTTAGGGGCAACCAGCCCTTTTCCTTTCTTCATCTCACTCTCTGCAGAGCTCTGCCCACCATCATTCGCCTTTAATGAGGAAACAAAAGACAACCTAGAAATCTCCCTCCCAGTGCAAACAACACACAGAGAATCTGTGCTGGAAAGAGAACACCCGCGGTGAACAGTGAGCTTGTTCTGCACAAACAGGAAAGGCCAGGCCAGTGCCCACATGAGTCGAGTCACATCCAGTGCCTGCCACCCTCCCAGGCAATATTCAACCTCTCAGCCTCACAGACCTCTGTTCTAGTACTCCCAGTGGGGTCCTGGAAAGAGAATGGTGGCACATCTACTGCCTGCTACCCCCCTCTAGGCAATATTCAACTGTTTAGTTCACAGACTCATCTTCCAGCACTCTTAGTGGGGTCAGCAGAGCCACTTCCCACTGGTGGGGGCAAAGAGCACCCTCTGTGCCTTTGTGGTGGGAGCAGACAGTGTTGTCTCAAAGGAAAGGTCAAAGAGAAACCAAGCTGGACCTCTGCCTCCTGCCACTCACCACACAAGGGCAGGAGGGCACAAAACTGAGCACCTTTTTATTTTTTCTGTCATTTCCAGGAGCTTGACTAGCTCGAAGGGGAGGATTAGAAGGATTTTTTGAGGATCACTGCCAGTGCACAGCACACATGGCATCCCTCACCCCTTACATCATCATGGGATGGAGGGGTAGGAACCAACAACAGCCCTACCCCACTGCTCCAGAAGCCAAAACCCCCATGCAAGCATTTCGTTATGGCCTTCTTAGAGAACCACATTCCCACCCAAATCTTCCCCTCTGCAGCAGCTCATTCCCACAGGAACTGGCAGAGCAGATGGGCTTTGGACATTGGCTGGCTTCCATTGCACTCCTTGCCCTGGAGCTGGCACGGCAGGAGAAGGGCTCTGGTGAACCTTCTCCTCCTCCCATGTAGGCTCTAACCCAGCTGCCACAACTTCCAGTTCTCAGAGCACTTCTGGGCTCTGAGCAGTGGCCACGGGAGGAGGAGATGCAACTCCAAAGGCAGCAGTTCCCAGGCCCAGCTCCTGCCATCCCAGTGGGGCTGTTCGGTGGTTCAGGAGAGGAAGGGAAGGGCAAGTGCAGGTGGCAGTAGCTCATTTCCGACTGAAAGAGAGAAAGGTAATTTATTCATTTTGAAATCATGGCATTCAGGCTCTGATCTTAACCTGAAAGAGAAGTAGCACCTGCTCGTGTTAAATTTCGGTGGAGAACAACTGTTACATTAGATACGGTAAGTAGTTAAATTATCTGAGGGAAAGTGTACAGCAAAAATTAGTGCTCACAGAGAGAGAGAGAAAAAGGCAGGAGGTGGCAAAAGGGAGGAGGAAAACAACGCACACCCTAAGCCAGTGTTTTTCCCAAATCCAGGATTTTCTGTTTGTACAGAGTGTTGTGCAGAGTAGCTTTCCCTTGAGATTTAGGACTGAGAGGCCAGAGCTAGAAAGGTCGTTCAGTGAGAAATCTCCTCTCGCAGATCTGTACCGGAGTTGTTCCTCAGCTTTTACATGGATGTTTAAAACCTGACGCATCCATTCCTCATTTGACTTGTCAGGAAAATTAATCCACAAACACCAAAGGTTTATGTCCAAAAAGGAGACAGAGGAGTCCTTTTTGCTTTATTCGAATAAAGGGAGAGGCCATGGGACATTCCCCTGGGATCTCTCAAATTTTTGGAAGACACAGACTCCTTTTTATCCTATTTTCCCGGCCGCATTTCCCTCTCTCTTTCCCCATTGGCTTAGGTACTTGAGAGGCACAGACTTCCCGGAACGCCTGATACCTGAAATTCCCCTCTAATGTATAACCCGCCCGTTCAATTTTTAATTCTGATAGAATTCATAGTTTTCCCCCGTTGCTTCTTTCATCTTTCGATATCCAATTTCATTTATCAGCAGCCCTACAGTTTGTTTGTAAAGGCAAATATCTCTTTCCATTCATCAATCAGTGGAATCCATCCCATTGTTTCTTTTATCTCTCAGTGCTAGCCTTATCTACAAGCAGATCCACAGCTCATTTGTAAAGACAAATTCGACATTCCTCTCAGACTCATCCCAAGTCCAGTAAACATAGTCGGACTTAGTTTCTCTCTTAGCCTATTCTAATATACAATATTGTATCATCTTAAATTCTTTGGTGTTGGAGTCATATTTTCAACGGGCTAGTTTTCTTCCCAGGGGGCTATTTAAGAGTATATCTGTTGATATCTTCTCATTTCTTCTCCCCCTCGGGGATTCCTTCCTTAGGAAGTCCCATTCCTCTTAGTCCCATTCTTCCCGATAATCACTGATTATCACAACAGAAGCCGCCTTCCTGACAGACAATTACAGGTCCTCGCAAGAAATCTTGCCTTCCCAATCAGCTAGAAGGAAAAAGAAGGGAAAAGAAAGGAAGGAAAAAGAAAGAAAGGAGAAGGGGGAAAAAAAGACTTTACGTTCGTCTCGGAAAGTAAAACCAATTTGCCTACGATGCAGGGACCCCCATAGCACCGGGTGGGTTCCGCCGTTCCTCTCCTCCTCGGCCGGCGGGTATTCCCGGGGAACCGGCACAGCCCGGCACCCTCCCCCTTCCCGCTGCCTTTTGGCTTCTTAGCGTGGGGCAGCTGCCCAAAAGCCCCTCCCCGCCGTGGGCTCTTGCGGCCCCGTGTTGTTTTTTCCTGCCGGCGGATCCCGCAGGGAACCCGGCCCGGTTCGGTGCCCCCCGGGTCAGCCCCGCTCTTGAGCGGCGCCGCCGCCCCCCAGCCCGGTGCTCCGCGGCTCCGCCCGCTCCGATCCCCGCTCGGCGCGGCGGCGGCTTTATGCCGGGGGGCCCGGAGAAGGGCCTGACTCGAGGCCTTGGGCAGCGCCGAGAGCAACTTGGACTGGCTTGGCGAGCTCCGCGCTTTGTGAGAGCCCTCCCGCACAGCCGGGCTGGTTCTCCACCCTCGGCCGCGCTGTCCGCGCCACCTCTGGGCTGGCGAACGCCGGGAGTTGCTGGGCTGGGTTTGATGGCCCCGCTCAGCGCTTTCGGCCGCTGCTCATGCGGCACCCTCGCGATTTTCGCTGGCAATCAATGCAGATCGGCCAGGAAAGTCCAGAAAGCAAAAAATAGAGACCAAGGGCATTCCAGAAGGGGTTTCCTGCAGCCAGACACACAGCAGCAGTTTCCAGGACCTGTCACTTGCTAGTCCACAGCTTTAAGGATGCTGTGGTGGTGCCACAGGAGAAGACCCTTGGTGTTGTGCTGAACAGGTTCCTGCAGAAGAAAAGGTGATGTTCCCATGTGCAGGGAACTCTGTGGCATCGGCAGTGGAGGAGCAGGGTGAGGAAGATCTCCAGCCTTGGGATTTTTCTGAAAGAGCCTTCACCCCTGCCAGAGCCTGGGTGAGAGCTGCCAGAGTGCAGAGGGAGGCAGCCCTTTGGACAGGCGTCCCTGCTCCCTCAGAGCCACGGCTATGAGACAAACAGCCTCATCCCTGAGGATGCAGATGGGCAGAAAATGCCTGGAAGTAAAAAGGGGAGCCCATCTGACTCCAAGAAGCTGTTCCCAGAGGCAAGTGTCCCAGCAGGAAGTGTCCTGGAGCCACTTGTGTTCAGCCTACAGTCAGTTCCCAGAACGCTGTCCCTGTTCCAGTGGGGAACCCCCCACGCTTTGCAGCAGGAAAGATTCACATGAAACCAAGGAGGTTTTTCCACCTGCAGGAAGCTCCCCCACTCTACTGGTCAGATGGCTTCCGAGTACCAGGAATGTGTTTTCAGATCAAGATCTGATTTCTTAGGAGCATTAGTGTTAAATACATTAGGATTTTCTCGGAGACCTGTCAGAATGTTCCCACTGTTCTGGATTTGACTGGACTTCCTTTCTTCCCAGAAAGTGGCACAGGGATGGGATTGGATGCAGGATGGGAATGCTGTGTATGACAGGGAGAGAATTTGGTTGTTGCTCAGCAAGGCTTGCCCTCCTCAAGGACTCTGCAGGGTCCTAGAAGCCACTCAATATCCCATGCTCTGCCATCGAGGAGGTGACAAAGAGCCTGGAGGGAGCCTGTCCAGGACAGCCAAAGGGACTGGACAGAGGGATATTGTCGATGCTGGGAGCACCTGGATGTGGGACCAGCCAGCTCCTGCTGCCTTTTGGTGGTGCCTGAGCAGGGCTGTGACGATGCCAGGGACATCCTGCAGTGACATCTCCCCTGTCCGTCTGGGCGTGCGCTCGGTCCCAAAGCTCACCCTGATCCTGATCTCAATCTCACTCCATGTTGAGACACACTCACTCTCCTGGATTTAATCTCATCCCAGTGCCAGACTCGTGCAGCCCCAGAGCCAATCTCAAGGCCAGGCCTAAGGCAAATGGCACATTTAGCCTTAACCCCAATTCCAGCTCTAATCTAAAACCCAGTTCTAACTGCAAAGCCCAGCCACAATTCCAGACCCTACCAAATGCTCAGCCCTAAACCAAATGCCACGTTTAGCCCTATGCCCAAAGCCAGCCCCAATTGCAACTCTAAGCCCAACTCCAATGGCAGTCTCAAGCCCTAAGTGCAGCTTTGAGTGCCAGCCCACACTCCAATGCCAGCTTTAGCTTGAATTCCCAAGCTCAGCCCCAATTCCTGCCCTAAGGCCAACACCATTCTTAGTCCTAAGCCAAATGGCAGCCCCAGTCACACTCCCTAGCCCAAGCCCGTCTCTGAACTCAAGATCACTGTGATAAATATATTACACTGTCGGCTTTAGCAATTGTTAGAGTGAATACTACGTGTTTCATAAGGTTGACTTCTGTAAAAGAAGTTTTCCTAAAGTTTAGAGATCTTTTAATGCGAATGGTGTTTTGTGAATGTTGGTGAAGAGTTGTTGTAATGTTAACATTTAACCAGTGAAGGAATTCACACCTGTTGAATGTATTGAAAAGTAACAAATGATGAGGACTGGAAAAACTGCACATGCTTGAAAAAGGTAGGACAGGGGACAAACTCTGTTTAAGTGTTTGAATATGTAAAGCCTTTCGTAAATATGTATTAGGCTGATGCAATACCCAGGTGGGCAGGGGGTAGTCTCTGCCCTCACCGATTCGGGTGGACTGGCTCTGGCTCCATCCCCCTCTGATCTAGGGGGGCCAGTGCAGTCGCTGTTGTTACAGATAAGCAATGTGGTGGTTGGCTCTCACAATTAAAGGATGAACAGTGTGTGTATGTTAAGATAAGTTTTGTGGATGTATAATGATGTTATTGTAATATATCCTCCCATAGTCCTCTTTCCCCTCCCCCTTGCATTGTTGTCACGACATGGCTCAGGTAGTCGGGGCATTTGGGGAGGGCCGGCTTGTTCCTACACCTGACCTCCAGTGCAGATGTAAGAAAGGAGTCTCCAGCAATGGACGGCAGAGAAGGAGTTCGGCGACAAGACTTTGGGAGGGCCCAGGGCCATAAAAGGCAGAACATCCATTCAGTAGGGGAGCACGTGGGGGTTTAGTCCTGTGCTCCCAGCGCTGATATTTCTCCTAATTCAGTCTTTTGCTGTATTTTTCTAAGATTTAAGAAATTGCTGAAAGTTTTAAAAGAGCAAGCGCCGTTTCTCACACACTGCACTGACAGGGTAGGAGGTGCAGCTGGAAGGAGGGAGGCGTGTGCAGAGCTGGTTTGAAGGGTCTCCATTTACTTCTCATTATGCTGCTCTGAGTTTTTGGAGTTTTCTGCCAGAAATCTCTCCCGTCCAGTCATCCCCTGGGGTTTGGGGCAGTTTTCCCATTTTGGGGGAAATCAAAGCTGAGAGGAATGTTGAATTTGTCCTTACAAATGAGCTCTGGATCTGCCTGTAGATAAGGCTAGCACTGAGAGATAAAAGAAACAATGGGATGGATTCCACTGATTGATGAATGGAAAGAGATATATGCCTTTACAAACAAACTGTAGGGCTGCTGATAAATGAAATTGGATATCGAAAGATGAAAGAAGCAACGGGGGGAAAACTATGAGTTCTGTAAGAAGTAAAAATTAAAAGGGAGGGTTATACATTAGAGGGGAATTTCAGGTATCAGGCGTTCCAGGAAGTCTGTGCCTCTCAAGTACCTAAGCCAATGGGGAAAGAGAGAGGGAAATGCGGCCGGGAAAATAGGATAAAAAGGAGGCTGCGTCCTCCAAAAATTTGAGAGATGCCAGGGGAATGTCCCATGGCCTCTCCCTTTATTCAAATAAAGCAAAAAGGACTCCTCTGTCTCCTTTTTGGACATAAACCTGTGGTGTTGGTGGATTAATTTTCCTGACAGAAAGAACTTTGGGATTCTTACTTGCACAAGCACGTGCTGTGCCTCAGTCATAAGTGCCTCAGAAATATCAGAAGTGTGTCTTCTTCAGAGTGTAGTCACAAGGGTTCAGAGTTGGAGCCAGTTCTGCGGGCAGGCTGATGAATAGTCTGGGGCTCCTCTGCAGAGCCCCATTCATTCTGGGGCTGCTTTATGCTGGTTCTGCTGGACTGGCTCAAGTGAAACACACACCCAATTAACAGCAGTTAAATTACTCGGGCATGAAACAGTGGGGAACAGGCAGAGCAGTGAAGGGCAGCATGGACCAGTTGTTCTGGCAGGTCTGACGAGGTCTGGTTTGATACAGAACTCTGCTCCACCTGTGACACTTCCACTTGCAGTAGATGACTGTTCCTCTTCACAATATCCAGCAAGGCAGGTCAAAGACCCTTTTACCATTTTCATCTTCAAAAGGGAGAGGAAATCAGCAGCAAACATGAAGTAACCAGTCAGAGCTCCTGGGCAGAAACAAAAGAACAAAGAGTGATGGAAAAAAACAGGTGGAGCAGTGATCCTTATCTGTGTGGGAGATATCCTCTGCTAATGAGCCATCTGTTAAAACCAGGTGGGGCAGTGTTCTTTATCTTTTCCACATCCCATCCTTCCTCCAGGAAGATATCTTCTGTTAATGGGCCATTGAGTCCCACTGCATGACTGATAAAATTCCATCATCCCATTGGGAGATGCTCCAGCCAGGGGGAGGAGCCAAGCCTTTCCTACCTAGATAAAATCTGAGATTTGGAACACCAAGGCAGCCCTTACCCACTGGTTTCCAGAGGACAAGAGCTACCAGACCTTTCTACAGCATCACTACTACAACAAGACCACTTCATCGGGACTGCTACCACCACCCTAACTAGCGGGGTGTCAGGTTGTATTCTGATTCTGTCAGTTGTTTTCTTTTCTACTGCTGCATGTATTTTAATTCTCTTCTCTTTTTTCCTATCAAATTGTATTTCTGACTTGGAGTCTCTCACTGGTTTTGCTTTCAAACCAGCACAATTTTGGAGGGTATTTTGGCTGAATCTTGATATTTGGGGAGTTTTTGATCCGTGTGTTAAAGTTTGGAGGATTTGAAGCAGGAATCTTGGTGTTTGGGAGGTTATTACAGACACAAGATGCTCAATGACTACCAGAGATGAACTTGGGCAAGGAGGAACACCCAGTTTATGGAGCTCTCTTCTTGTTATTTCCCCCTAAACCAGGAATTTTCATTCCTCAGGTGTGCAGGGATGGAGGAGGCAGAAAAGCCCTGGAGATCTCTCACGAGGAGGGGCTGCAAACCAGCCCAGGGAGCTGCGAGGAGGAAAGACCCTCCCTGAGCCGGGAAGGCAGCCAGATATCCAGGCAGAGCTCAGAGCTGGTGGAGAAGCCTCCTGGAGGGGAGAAGCCCCACAAGTGCTTGGAATGTGGGAAGGGTTTCAAGTGGAGCTCCGAGCTAATCCAACACCAGATGATCCACGCTGGGGAAAAGCCCTATGAGTGTGGGAAATGCAGGAAGAGCTTCAGCACTATTTCCTATCTGATGCAGCACCAGGTGATCCACACAGGGGAACGGCCCTACACCTGCTTGGAATGTGGGAAGAGCTTTGGATGGAGCTCTGCCCTGAAATACCACCAGCGCATCCACACTGGGGAGAGGCCCTACGAGTGTCCCAAGTGTGGGAAGAGGTTTCACACCAGCTTCAATCTCCTCCTACATGAGCGGATTCACACAGAGGAGAGGCCCTTCCGCTGCCCCGACTGCGGGAAGGGATTCAACCGCAACTCCACCCTCACTGTCCACCGGCGCATCCACACTGGGGAGAGGCCCTACAAGTGTCCTGAGTGTGGGAAGAGCTTCTCACAGAGCTCTCACTTGACCCGACACCAACGGAGTCACCACTAAGGGAAGCCCTGTGAGTGCCCCGAGTGTGGGAAGAGCTTTGTGCTCTGCTCCAGCTCCATCTCCCATGGGAGGATCGGTGTTGGATGATCCCCAGTGACCCCCGTTGGGCAGAGCCCTGGTGATCTTTGGTCCTGGTGATCCGTGTTGGGAAGACACCTGGCTGAGGGGTTTCTGCATCATCCTGTCTCCCTGTGGGCACCTGGATGAACACAGGGGCAGGAACGTCCATCAGGGCCCAAACTGACATTGGGAATTCTTTGAGGAGAGCAGATTTGTTGACTTTCAATCTCAGAAAATATTCTGTGTTCAATCCTATCTCCTGGTGGTATCCAGGAATATCCAGGAATGGTCTTGGAGATCTTTTCCAACCTCACTAATTCCCGGATTTTCATTTCCTATTGCCCAAGGTTGTCTTCCGCAGCCACATGGTAATGAACTGAGGCAAAGACCAAGATTTTGGAGACAGTGGGGTGGAAAGACCTCCAAAAAATGTTTTTCCCTCCCACTCAAGCACATTGGTCCTCAGCTCACACAGACACTGAAATCTTTTTCTTTTAGCCTCGATTTGCTTTTCATTTCTCTTCATCCTTTTAAAACAACCAACACGGGTGAAAATAAAGACACTGAACTGAGACATGGGTGGGGATATGGAGGGACAAAGACATGGTGGGGGCACAGACATGGAGAGTTGAATCATGGTTTTAAAGAGTTAAGATTTTTGCTAAGGGTAGAAGGAGTTTCCATGACCAAGATGTAAGTTAGGTAGGTAATTACTTGATGCTTAGGCAAGAGCTAATTGGTATAATTATCTGCTATTATGAACTTAGGTATAGAAGAACATAATAAACCGTTAATCATGAAGCACGAGGCCTTGGATCGTGTCAGAGGGTAACAGAGACCTGATGAAGACTCTCCTGACTTCATCCATTGGGACCACTGACCCATTTCGAGAGCACCGACCCAATTCAAGAGAAGAACTGTGCACACGTGCAGGACGAATGGGCTCATTTTAATATGGGATGGGGATGGGAGGTGCTGGGGTTATGCACATGTATTGTATGTAAGATCTGGGGCAATAAATAGAGGGCAAAGAACCTTGTTCGGGGCGGTCACGCCTTTGGGAGGTGACTCCCGTGCCGGTGAATAAACACACCACTTTGTAACTTTAATTAGTTACAGCGCCTTTGTCCGTGATTATTCCGGTTTTTAACAATTCAGGGGGACAAACTGTGGTCACGTGGGGACACTGCAGGGACATTGTAGTGACCTAAAACAGGACAGGCGACCTCAGGGTGGCCCTGATGTCCCCAAGGCAAGGACACCAAGGTCCCCAGTGTCCCTCGGGGTGACAGTGCCACTTCCATGTCCCCACCCTGTCCCTATCCCTGCCACACCGCTGTGTCCTGAGCCGCCTCCAACATTCGTGTCACCTTCTTGTGTCCCTCCAACATTGTCCCCAAGGCCACCACGATGTCCCCGAGGGCCTGGGCAGCTCTGGGGAATCCCTGTCGCCATGCCCCCCACGTGTCACCACCATGTCCCAGTTAACAGCGTCCGCCAAGGTCCCCAGGTGCCATGTCACCGTCTCCAGCCACCCCTGGACATTGCGGTGACCTTGCTGGTGGCCGCGGTGGCCTCGGCGCTGGCCCTGGCGGTCGCCACCCACTGGGCACAGTCACGCAGGCGCTGGGCCATGGCCCAGTGCTCACGGGCGGTGGTGGCCAGGTGTCACCACGATGTCGCCAAGGGTCACCTGGCAGGACATGGCCACCGTGCCCAGGGCCAGCAGCAGGTGACTGTCCTCGGCCACCCCCAGCCGAGCTCACGCCGAGTCCAGGGACACTGCGGGGACATGGGGACACCGCACAGGTGGCACCAGGGACACGGCAGCAGGGCAACCAGCACAGTGGCACCTGAGCAGTGGCACCAGGGACACCCCAGAGCCACCAGCCCAGTGTCCCCAGGGCTGCCCCAGTGTCACCACCCCAGTGTCACCCGTTCAATTCCAGCGCCACCAGTCCAGTGTGACCAACCCAGTGCCATCCCAGTGTCCTCAGCCCTGTCCCAGTGGCACCAGCCCAGTGGCACCAGGGCTGCCAAGGTGTCACCAACCCAGTGTCCCCAGTTCCATCCCACTGCCACCAGTTCTATCCCACTGTCACCAACCCAGTGCCACCAAGCCACTCCCATCCCAGTGTCCCCAGTCCTGTCCCAGTGTCACAAGCTCAGTGCTCCCAGTTCCTTCCCAGTGGTCTTAGTGCCATCCCAGTGTCACTGCCCCATTGCCACCATACCAATTTCACCATCCCAGTGCTCCCAGTTCCCTCCCAGTGTCTCCAGTCCCATCCCAGTGTCCCCCATCCTGTCCCAGTGTCCCTGTCCCAGTGCTCCTAGTTGTGTCCCAGTGTCACCAGTTCCATCCCAATGCCACCAGTTGTGTCCCAGTGTCACCATTCAGTGCTCCCAGTTCAATCTGTCTCCAGTTCCCTCCCAGTGCCACCACCCTATTGTCCCCATACCAATGTCACCATCTCAGTGTTACCAAACCACTTCCCTCCCAGTGCTCCCAGTGCCAGCCCAGTGTGTCACGATCCGCTATTAATGCAGAGTGGGGGTCGTGATGGTTCTTTTGATCTCAAAGGTGCAAACAGGCAAAATGCAGGGGACAAAATCAGTTTATTCAACAACAGAAAATCAGTTTAGTCAACAACAGCAATGCATTTCATCAAATGCCAACAATTCAGTTACGGTAAAGGGGAGAGGTATAGGAAACAAAGTATAGGGAAAGGGGAAGGAAAGGAGGGGATGGGAGAATAGCTACCAACAGATGAGACGGGCGTCCTCACGGGTCATCCGATAGACGAGTCCTCGTCCGTGGGGAGATCTCAGGGGTCTTCATCAGTGGAGAGATCTCAAAGGGTCTTCTCCAGAGGGTCGCTCTTTTATAGTCCTTCTCCAAAGCGAGTGGCTTCTGGCCAAGAGGTGGGAAGATTTATGGACCATTGTGTGGTGCTGCAGGAGACAGGTACGGACAAGCAGTCCTCAGCTGGTACAACACAGTCTCTGGTTGGTGCCACGACAGCACAGTCCAGGGAACACAATACACCAGCACACAGTCATGAGCTTCCACCTCGCCCGGCCAGGAAACCATTGTTGGGAGTCAGCCTGGGTGGGGTCCTCGAGGTCTCCTTGCGACGGTCGGGAGGCAAAATCGAGGGGAACTTCGGACCGACCCTTACACACAGACACAGGACGTATGGCCCAGGGCACGAATGCTGCTCTGAGTCCTGGGAGCAGTGAAATCAGCAGGTGTGGCAGAGTCTCCGCCAAAGGAGACCTGCCGCCCCCAAGGCCTGCCAATGCTGGTGCCTGCTCCTGCCACAGAGACCTGTGTCCCCTGGGGACTTCTCTGCCAGAGGACAGCCAAAGCCCATGTGCATTGGTGTGTGTGCTCCTTTCTGCAGGCGGCTGTTGGCAGGAGCACCTGGTGGCAACACTTGGTCTCTGTCAGAAGCTGTTACTCCTTCCTGGAATGATTTTTGCTTGGAAGTGATTATCTGCAGCACAAAAACCCCATCCACTGTTGACTTTCACAACACAATTAGATTCTTACGGAGATCCTCTCAAGTTTCCTTGTGTCCTTCTGACTGTTTTTCTTGCTTTCTGGTAAAAACCATCAGCCCAGCACGTGATGCCCAATGCTGGAGGTTGCTGCTTGTCTGGCTGTGGCCAGCAGCTCACGTCCAAACACAACTGGGTGCCTGCTGGGCAAGGGAATGGACAGGAACTCGCAGTGAATTTCCCTGGTGAACTTGCAAGGAACCTGGGCAAGATAGGGATAACTCTGGGGTGAGACAACCTGTTTTGTGTCTCCGTCGATGATGGTGCCAGCCCCATGAAGGAACAGCCAAGACAAGCACTGAGAGCAAACGTATCCTGCCACTTTCTTCTGTTCGATGGGCACGGAACACACTTGTTCCCACAGCTCCACAAGACTTGATCCAGGAATAAGGGAGGGCCTCCAACAAGACCAGAGCAGAATCCTCACTCAGCAGAGCCTGAGCCTATGACCTGGGCCATCTGTTCAGCAGACACCAAAGTGCTTACTTCCCTCTATCCCTGAACCTCAGCCACACGAGTCCTGCTTTTCTTCAGCATCTGCTGCTTCTTCCTTCTTTCTCAGCAAGGTCTCCATTTCCAGTGTAGACGCTCACGCTGTTTTTAGAAAGGTGCCGGAATGGAGGAGAGTGTCAGCAGCTGCAGCTAAGGGCTCGTGTCCCATCAGAGTCTCTAACGATGGCACCAACGCTGCTGCCTTGGGACAGCCGACTCTGGAAGGCGAGTGTGCCCTTGAGCAGAGCCGCTGAGGTCAGTCAGGGGGACAGGCTGCAGCTGAAGCTGCCAAGCGTTGCTGTGATTCTGGCAAGTCAAGAGGAAACCATGGTGACCACTTTCCCTTACACCCTTTGCCAAGCCACGAAAAATTGTGCACACAGCATCCCCTCTTTTGGCATCTTGTCTGGTGTGCATGTCTTCCTGAGGAGGTACAAGCCTTCTGGGTGCTGCTGTTCCTGTGCACACTCTGGTCATTTTTCTCTGGTGTCCAGAGCCACGTTGACAGCAGGAGCTCCACAGGCCAGCTCCAGGAGACATCGTTCTTGCCATGGTGGCAGCAGCTCTGTGGGTCCCGAGCTCAGTGTCAGGGGAGTCTTGGCCACACAGCACAGTGGCCTGGACAGCTCTGGGGACCCGGGCTGATTGCCAGCGCTGCCACTTCCCACTGCTCCTCGCCTGCAGCAGCCAGTGGCCGTGCTCCAGCAGGGCCTGCTTGGGGTCCTTGTCCCTCCTTGTCCCTGGCCAAGCAGCCTGGGCACCTCGGGGCTGTCCCCACCGTCCTGCTGAGGCCAGGCCTCGAGGGCTTCTGCCACAGGCACCAGAGACGCATCGGGGAAGCGCCAGAGCAGCCGGCTGGCAGGAAGAAGGTGGCTGTCTGGGGGCTGCTTATGGCCTCTGCCACCCAGTTCCTCAGGGCTTCCCACCAACCCATCCACACAAGTCCTCCTGGCCCATCACAGCCTCCCGCCACCCAGCGCCACACGCATCCCCCTCACGCCTTCCCACTGCCTTCTCCGGGCAGGCCTTGGCAGCACCGCAGCCCTTCATGGCCTCCCACTGTCCCGTGCCCTCCACGCCTCCCCCAGGCCTGCCTGGCTGCTGAAGGAGCTCCAGAGGAGCCGCATCAAGAGGCACCTCAGAGCCCTCAGCAATCCAGCCAGCAACACACGGGCAGGACACAGATGGCGCTTCCAGGCTGGCAGAGGGGTGCTGGCCATCTCCAGGGACCGGTCTCTCAGGGATCCCCGCCGCAGCTCCGGCCTCTGCCCGCCCGCTCTGTCAGAAGCCTTAAGGCTTCCACAGAACCACCAAAGGCCAAGAGCCTTTTGGCCACTTTCCCTTCCACACCGCACGCTCGGCCAACTTGGCGAGCACAAGCACCCTTTTTGCCCTCTTCCCCATTGGCACCAGAAGAAAGCTCCTGGACCTCTGTGTATGACAACAGCAATTTACTAATCCTACAATGGGGTGAAAGAACGTCCTTGAAGTGCAGAGGTGTTCCCTGCAGGCTCAGGTGGCCCCAGCAGACGCAGCCTCCCGGATCAGTTCTCCACAGTGCTCACGCAGGACAACCAGCCCCTGCGACACAGGGAAGGCCGTGACTTCCAGAGCCGGCGGAATCCATCTCGCATCTGCTGGAGTCCGGAGGAGGGAATGCTCTGTACAGCTCTGTTGATGTACAGAGTCTGAAGAGCCAGGCATGAGATGGCAGGGCTGGTGTCATCTGTCATGTCCTGAAGGGCTGGAAGAGAGAGGAACAGAGCCACAGTCAGAGCCTGCATCTGCAGCGATCTGGGGAGACCCTCCTGCCCCATCCATCCCACACGGCAGCTCTTGCCATAGCCTGGAGGAAGCAGGAGACAGCAAGGATCAGGTGGAAGGCGCTGGCCACGAATGTCACTCCCGCAGGCCCCTGGAAGGTCTCTGTGCTCTGCCCACGCCGCCCCTCGTGCGCGCAGGGAGCAGAGCCCTCCCAGCCGGGGCAGGGAACGCAGCTGCCAGCGCCAGCCCCCGCTGACAGCCCGCTGGCCTCACTCACTCCTGCACATGAGCTGCAACTCTCGCTGCTGCTCTCTCAGGAACCGCCCGGCCATCCCTGCCAACACAGAGCCTGTCACGGCCCCAGCCGCACAGCTGCCCCGCAGCGGCGCTGCCAGCCCTGCGGCCACAGCAGCGCCTTCCCCTGCAGGGCTCAGGCCCGGTCCTCGCCGCATCCTGACGCCCAAGGACACGGCTGCGAGAGGGCGGCAGCGGCGCCGAGGGCAGGCGGGGCTCCAGAGCCCCGGCCCGGATGGCGCTGCCGGGGCAGCAGGCGGGGCTGAGGCCGAGCTGCGGCGGGGCGGGGAGGGAGCCGGGCTTGTGGCTCACCAAGAAACCTGACGGCCGCCTCTCGCAGGGGCTCCTGTGGGCTCCGCAGGTAGGGCAGCGCCTGGCGCAGCAGCTCGGCCGCTCGGCTCCTGTCCTGTGCCAGCTGGAGAGAGCGGCAGGGCACGGAGGGAAGGGTTGGCGCGGGCTCTGTCCCTTGGCCCCGGCCTGCCCTGCCCGCACAGCCCTGAGCGGGGCAGAGGGCCCGGCAAGGCGTGGGCTTGATGGAGCTCGGGGCTCCATCAGCTCCGGCCCTGGGGCCAGAGGAGCCTGGAGAAGAGCCCGCGTGGGCAGCCCAGGGAAGGGAGCAGCGTTCTTACCAAGCACTCGCCAAACCTCCACATCTGATCCGCCATCAGCAGCTGCTCAAGATCTCTCCTCTTCAGGAAGCTTAGTGCAGAAAGCAGCGTTTCACAAGAGGCCTGCAGAGCAGCAGAGACCCAGAGATGGCACCGCAGCCCAGGGCACAGGAGCTGCCTCCCTGTGCCAAGGCCAGGAGGAGGCTGGAGCCCATGAGGTGCCCGGGTGCAGGGAGACAGCTGAGTCCCCTGCCAGGAGGACAGCAGCGCCCAGGAGTCCTCACCTCTGCCACACGCATGTTCTCATGGTGGCAGTTGAAGAAGAGTGGCAGCAGGCTCTTGCTCACAAGCATCTTGAGGGGCTTTTTACCCTTGGCCGCTACCAACCTCATCACCTCTTGGAAGAGGCGAATGGAGAGCAGCTGCACATGGCGGTTGTCCTGTTGGAAAGGAAGCAAAAGCCCTCCTCATCAGCTGCTCCAGACCCCTCTGTGCACAGCCCCAAAAATCCACGGGGCACCACACTTGGGGACAGCACCCAGTGGCCGTGGCTGGGGGCACAGAGCCTTACGTTGTCCAGCAGTGGCCAGAGCGCGCCAGCCAGCCGCAGGGCGATGGGGCTGGGTATTGCGAGGTGTCTGTGCGAGAGCAGAAAGCTGAGCACCGCGACGGTCATCTCAACGATGTCTTCATCTGCATCCCGCAACAGGTCCACAAGGCTTTCTGTCAGGCTGTACATTCTACTGTTCTGCATGGAAGACAAGGCAGGGCAAGCCCACGCTGCTGCTGCTGCTGCCGTGGAGCCCAGCGGCCGAAGGCCTGTCCTGAAGCACTCGGGCAGCTGAACAGCAACGCAGGAGAGCTGGGAGCAGCTGCCACAGCTCCCAAAGCCCAGCCAAGCCCAAGGGGCTGCTTTCTCCAGCCCCACGCTGCCAGCACAGCTTCAGCCGCTGCTGTCTTCTCACCATCGAGGGGTCCTTGCTGAGCTGCACGAGGCCTCTGAGCACCAGGCGACGCATCTCCCTGGACGTGCTCTGCAGGCGCCTTGCCATGATCTCCAGGAGGCTGTCACCCCATTCTTTGATGTCCAGGAGGTCCAGGACCTGAAAGGCACAAAGCAGTGACCGGGGTGCCCAGCTGCCAGGAGCTCAGAACTGCACAGGCCTGAGCCAAGGCAGCAGCACAGGGCACGGGCACCGTCCCAGGCAGCTGCGGCTGTGAGAGAGCAGAGAGGTGGAAGGCAGCTCAGCTGTGCTGCCCATGGGGCTCACCTCCACAAGGAACGCCATGGCAGGCAGCTGCCAGTCTGAAATGTCTTGGCTGAGGAGCTCCAAGAGGCAGGAGATGAAGCTGCAACACCAGATCATGGAGACACAGCGCATCTCCCTGGTGGGGGGGAAAAGGCATCATTGCCCCTGAGCCGGGAGGGCAAAGCTCTCCCAGGACTGACTCACAGAGCTCTGGTCTTTTCCAAAGCACCCCGTGGGCGCTTTGGGAGGCGGCTGTTCCCGGGCACCCTCCTGTGCCAGCCTTTTCCAGTCTGCTCGTCCGTCTCTTTGTGACAAAGCCCTCTCACCCATGCCCATGGGAACTGTGTGGGGCACCCTGGGCACAAGTGCCGGGGGCAGCAGGGAGAAGGGGGTCTCACCTGGCCAGGAGTCCCACTGCATAGTGGTGGGTGTCAGTACAGAGCAGCGTGTCCCAGCCAGCCTTGCCTTCCATGGCTACCACAACACGCTCACAGTGCACTCGGCAGAGCAGGACCTTCAGGGTCTGCACTGCAAACCTGTGTGCAGAGCAAAGCCCAGGTCATGCTGGCAGCCCTGGCTCCTGCCTTGGAAGGGATGGGGAGACTGGGAGGACTGGGATGGAGCACCTTTGGGGGTTGGTGGCAAGGCCCAGTTGCTCCTGGCACCCCTTCCAGAAGGTATCAACCTCCTCTGGCGTATCCAGTGCGCTGATGTAAACTTGGAAGAGCAGACACAGAAAGAGACGGGGAAAATACTCCAACACTATAGGTGGGCACCAGGTCAGGTTGAAGGCCCTCCACAGTGTCACGGTTGCCTGCAAAAAATGAACCACCCAGAGACAACACTCAGTGCCCAGACATCCGTGTGGCAGGGCCCGAGCATGCCAGGGAGAGGCCGGGGGAGACACCTCGGGGGCGCCCAGCCTGGTGCCCCTGAACCTTGCCCCTAAGGCAGGTTTCAGCCCAGTGCCTGAGGCCGAGAGATGCAGCTGGGGGGAGGACAGAGAGCTAGCTGCTGGAGAGGTGGCCTAGGGGCAAGCCAAGGTCAGTTGCAGGAACTCACAGCCAGGGCAAAGACTCCTGTGCTGTCCCCATCGGAGGTGTACACACTGTCCACTGGCCAGGCGTTCAGCACATTGAGGAGTATCTGCAGCGCCGGCTCCGCAGTCCCAGTGGAGGACATGATCACTCCCCACATGGCCGTAGCAGCTCTGTGGGGTCAGAGCTCTGTGTCAGGGGGGTCTGGGCCACAGCACTGTGGCCTGGGCTGCTGCAGGAGCCCGCGCTGGCCGTCAGCCCTGCCTCTGCCCACCGGCCCTCGCTGGCAGCACCCAGTCAGCCCACGGGGCTGCAGGCAACTTGAGGGGCAGGGAGGGAGCGTGGCAGCACGCTCAGGGGCTGACATGGCAGCACTGGCAAACGGAGGAGCCAGAGGCTCCTGGAACTGTCCCCCTGTCTGGCAGTCACCAGGGACAGGCTCTACAGGGTAACGGGCCGGGGAACCCTAAGCCCTCAAGGCAGGTGTGGCTGCCGTACCTGTCACCTGATGGGGCCCAGCGCAAGAGAGTCATCAGCACATCGCAGGGGTATTCCCTGGTCAGCTCCAGAAGGGGCCTGTCCAGCCTGTGCCCAGCAGACTCGTTGGCCGTGAGCCACTTGTGGATGTACCTCACCATGGCTGGCACCTGCAGAAGGCCCGGGGAGACTTGGACACCTGCCCGAGCAGCAGGTTCCCCAGCTTCCCCTGAGAAGTGCTGCCCTTCCCACCCTATTGGGCTGGGCCTCAAAGACTGAAGGAACCCAGCAGAGCTGGCTTGAGGCACCACACAATTCCTGGGGTGATCAAGCCCTGGCCACAGGCTGCTTACTTGCTTTGGATTGGAGACACCCTTCTCCACAAGCAAATCCAGCATGGCAGCCCCGGTCTCAGCAGTGAAGAGGGGAAAGTTTGCCAAGAGCCCAGTGCCCACACCGGTGGTCTCTTCCCGCCAAATGCACATGATGAATTCATAGATCATCTGCAGGAGAAGGGCAGGAAGAGAGGGAGAATCCATGGAGTGCTCCAAGCACGGTGCTGGGCTGAGCAGTGACAGCAGGCCCAGCCCAGGTGGGGATGGCTGCAGTACCTGCGCTGTTCTGCGGAAGCGGCCACGGGCAGGGTCCTGCTCTTGTGTCGGGTCCATGGCGGCACCTGGCAAAGAGCGAGCGCAGCCAGGGCTGAGGGGCTGTGGGAGAGGCCGGAGAACACAGGCCAGCCCTGCATTCCCAGGCAGGGACAGCCCTGGGATGCTCCAGGGATGGGGGTGTGGCTGCGTGGGGGTTCAGCCCCAGCCCCTCTTCTGTCCTATCCATGGGCATGTTGGATGGGATGGGATGGGATGGGATGGGATGGGATGGGATGGGATGGGATGGGATGGGATGGGATGGGATGGGATGGGATGGGATGGGATGGGATGGGATGGGATGGGGCTAAGCTGGCTGCAGGCACCAGCCCTGTGGCCCAGCTCTGCTACTCACCCTCCTGCAGCAGCTGGATCTGCTCCAGCTCTTCAGGCTGCTGTGCTGAGGGAGCTGCAGCCTCCTCCTCCTCCTTCACCCAGGCCAGCTTGGGCACTCTGGGTGGTGTCTGCTCCATGTCACTGTTTGGAGTTGGGACTGCTTGCAGGAGAGATGTCTTGGAAAAGCTCCAGATGAGCAAGTGCTGCATTTGTGCCTTGTAGGCAGCTGCAACAGAGAAGCCTTGGGAAGGCTACAGGACACCGTGTCCTGCAGTCTGTCCTCGAGGCCACCTGCAGAGGAAACGCTTTGGAAAAGCTCCGGGTCAGTAGGGAACAAGCTGGCTGTGTGGGGGCTCCTCACAGCACCGCTCTCTCCGTCCTGTCCCGACGAATGCACCGAGCACTGTGGTGTGGCCGTGTCACCGCCAGCACCTATGTCACGACGTGTCACAAAGGGTCACCCTTGTACGCTCTGTCCCTTTCCTATTGCACGGTGACCACGGTGCACTGTGTCACAAAGAGCCCTAGGACACACCTCCACGTGCCCTGGGGACACCCACACCCCCCCCAAAGTGGCCCAGCTTGCAAGGAAGACGTTCCCCCAAGGTTCGAGAACAGCCCAACAGGAATTTTAGGAATGGCTCAAACAACAAGCAGATGCTCCTCTGCTCTGCCTGCTCAGGGCAGCAGAAGGAGCCCCCACGGTTGCCGATGCAGCTGCAGCAGCAAGGGCATCGGGGCCTTCCACAGCAGCTGCCAGGGCCTCTTTGGGACAAGACCCGGTGCTGGGTGGCCGTCACACACACAGGAGTGTGACACAGACACGGGACGTATGGCCCAGGGCACGAATGCTGCTCTGAGCCCTGGGAGCAGTGAAATCAGCTGGTGTGGCAGAGTCCCTGCCAAAGGAGACCTGCCGCCCCCAAGGCCTGCCAATGCTGGTGCCTGCTCCTGCCACAGAGACCTGTGTCCCCTGGGGACTTCTCTGCCAGAGGACAGCCAAAGCCCACGTGCATTGGTGTGTGTGCTCCTTTCTGCAGGCGGCTGTTGGCAGGAGCACCTGGTGGCAACACTTGGTCTCTGTCAGAAGCTGTTACTCCTTCCTGGAATGATTTTTGCATGGAAGTGATTATGTGCAGTGTCCACGCATCTCCCCAGCCCATCACTGCCTCACACACGAGGTGACCACCAAGCCACTCTCCGGCCATCTGACCCGCAGCTGAGCCCTTCCCAGAGTGCCCGCACCCGCAGGGAGCGCAGGGCTGGATTTGGCCGCCAGAGAGTTGGTGACCCTCGTGAGATCCTCGGTGCATTTAGTTCCTACAGGAGTGTGGGCACCGCTGGGAAATGATCTGCATGCCTTGTTAATTGGATGTTCTTCCACCGCTAGCCTGGGGCAGGATCTCTCCCGGTCCTCCTCTCAACTCCCGGGCCTCTCCTCAGCCAATCAGAGAAGGCACCAAAATAATTGAGCCAATCAGAGCGCGCGGCGCTGATGACTCCTCAGGCAGTCCCAGAGCACCCAGAGCTCCTCACCTGGACTCCACCCGCGCCCCGCCCCCAGCGCCCCCCGCCAGGAGAATTTGGGGAGGGTTGTATCGCATTTTATCTTCTTTTTTATTCTTCCAGAATCAGGATTAAATGCTGGAGAGACGGAATTTCATGTTCCGACTCAGATATTTATTAATTCTTATCAATATTACAGTGAGTTCTACAGCACTTCTAGCTAACAGGCCAAAAATGGACACGTATCTCTCTCTACAAGGCATTTTAAGGGCCAATCTGTCCACTTAAGAACACACAGCTAAATTCTTTTTACTTTTAACCCAACAACCAATCACCTGTGACCTGCACTGTGGAATTTTCTATCCAATTACAAAAGTACCAGCAAGACCCGTGAAGAAGGTGAAAAAGAAAGAAAACTCCACCCTAAAACCTCCATCTTGTTTTATATGTATTAATATAGTCTAAAACCACAAATTCTAAATTTTCCACCATGGGACATTACACACTTCTATTCAAACTACACACCAGTGATCCCAGTTCTATCACAATTCTGGAAAGCTTCTTCACAGCCTCAGGTCAAAAGCAGAGTTTTCCTGGGGGTCAATGTCTGTCAGCAGAGAAAGCCCAAACCCCTCAGTTTCCAGGGTTCCAGCAGGGGGGAGGTGTCAGACCCTGCCCGGCGCTGGCCATGGGGCGTGTGGCAGGGACCCGGAGCTCTTGGCTACTGTGGGCTGCTGGGGGGCTGCTGGGGGGACACCCCCGGACCTGTGTCCTGCACACACAGCGCTGTTCCAGGAGATGGTTTAGTCCGAGTGTCACTTCATTCACGGCACCGACCGGCTGAGGTTCGTGGAGAGGAACATCTCCAAGCGGGAGCAGTTCCTGCACTTGGGCAGCGATGTGGGGCTGCACGTGGGGACACCTCCTTTGGGGACAAGGCTGCCAGGCACTGGAACAGCGACCCGCAATGGATGGAGTACAGACGGGCTGCGGTGGACAGGCACTGCCGGCACAACTACGAGTTGTCCAGCCCGTTCCTCGTGGAGCGCAGAGGTGAGCGTGGGGCAGAGCGTGTCCCCTCGGGCCCTGCCCTGGGAATGACCCTGGAGCCCCTCAGAACCTCCCTGGGAATCACCCGAGACACGTCAGCCCTTCTTGTGCCCATTCCCGGGGCCTCCTGCCCCTCAACCCAAGTGACTCGGGTGGCTCTCCCAGTCCATCCCAGTCCCTCCCAGTGTCCTCACAGTCCCTCCCAGTTTCACCAGAGTCCCTCTCAATTCCTCTCGGTCCCCAACCATTCCATTCCCAGTGCACTCCCAGACCTCCACCCTCTCTCCCAGTGCACTCCCAATCCCTCTAAATCTGTTCAAAGTCCTTTTCAGTCCAATCCCGAACCTCCACTCTTTCTCCCGTTCCCCAATCCACTCCACTCTCTCCCAGTGTTCCCCCACTTTCTCCAGTTTCATCCCCAGTCCCTCTCACTTCCTCAACAGCCCTCTTCCATTTCTCCTAGTCTCCCCCCAGCTGATCCCAGTGTGTCCCCGCTCTTTCCCAGCGCTCCCCAGTGCCCATCTCACTGTGGCCCTCGAGCTCCTAGCCCGGACCCGGCTGACTGCTCTGCTCTGTGATGGATTTCTGCCTTGCCGAGATCCAGCTGAGATGGTTCCAGGGCCAGCAGAAGCTCCGGGGCATGTGGTGGCCACCAATCTGGTCCCTAATGGGGACTGGATTTCTACCAGCTCCTGGTGCTGCTGGAAACCCCCCTGGCACAGGGTCAGCTCCAGCTACCAGGTGGAGCACATCAGCCTGGAGCACGGCCCGGACCTCACAATGGGAGGGGCGTGGGGGAGGCACTGGGGGAGCTGGGAGAGGGATTGGCGTGTGCTGGGAGTAACTGGGAGGGAGTTTGAGATAGCCTGGATTAAAATAGGAGAATGGATCGGCGGTCTAGAATGGCTGAGAATGAGTTTGAAGGATGTTGGGGAGGGTGGGATGGGGTTCTAGGGGTCCTGGAGAGCACTGGGAGGGAGTCTGGGGGTGCTGGGTATAACTGGGAAGGTTTTGAGTGAACGTGGAGGAGCTGGAAAAAGATCAGGGATTGGAAAGCAGGGTTTGGAATGAGGTTGGTTGTGCTGCAAAGAGACTGGGAGGATCTTCGTGAGTTCTACTGTAGCTGGGAAGGGATTGGGAGATGGTGTGGGGGTCCTGGGGCAGTGGGGGGCAAATGAGAGGGAGTTATGGCATTTTGAAAGGGACAGGAGGGGCTTTGGTGGGTCCCAAGGAAGCCAGGAAGAGATTAGAAGAATTAGAAGTTTTAGGGAGCCCTAGGTGGGCTGGGGGAGATTGGGAGGATTCTTGGAGAGGCTTGAAATGTCCGTGAGAGGTTTTGGGTGGCCCTGACACCTGTGGTCCCCCAGAGATGCCGCCAGACGCCGCTGACAGCAATGTGCTGACGGAGATTGGTGGCTCCGTGTTGGGCTTCGTCTTCCTGGCGCTGGGGCTCGGCTTCTACCTGTGCAAGAAGTTGAGGGGAGGACCCCGGGTTCATATTCCCCCGCCCCCAGAGTGTGTGTGCTCCTCCTGGGGACCTCCAGCCGGGTGTCACCCCCTTTTCTCTGCCCACAGAGCTCCTGAGCCGGCAGCGGCCGCAGCCCCTCCCCATGAACTCACGGAAGGCCAGGACCCCCTGCTCCATCCACACACTGATTTTGGGAGGGTAGTGGGTCTCCCCCAGCCCTGCTGGAACTCTGCCTAAGCCCAGCTGCTCCCAGTGTTCCCAGTAAAGCTTCCCAGTTACACCCAGTTCATTTAGTGGGGGGTACTAGGAAAGGACTTGAGGGGACCCCGGAGTGGGGATCGTGACTGGGCGGGGAGGGCGGGTCCAGGTGGGGAACACTGGGTGCTGCGGGTCTGCCCGGCAAGCGGTGAGTCATCACAGCTGCTCTCTCTGATTGGCTGAATCTTCTTCATCGCATTCTCTCATTGGCTGAGAACAGGCCCGGGAGTGAGAGAAGGAACAGGAGAGATCCCGCCCCGAGCACCGGCACGGGAACAACAGAGCCAGCCTGGGCACAGCGAGGGAATTCATTACCAACCAAATCACAGCGGGACAAGGAAAAGGGAGAGAAATCTCTCCAACCCCTTCCTTCCACCCAACAGGGATCACCAGGACCACGGATCACCAGGGCTCTGCCCAACGGGGGTCACTGGGGATCATTCAACACCGATCCTCCCATGGGGGATGGAGCTGGAGCAGAGCACGAAGATCTTCCCACTCTTGGGGTACTCACAGGGATTCCCTTAGTGGTGCCTCTGTTGGTGTCGGGTCAAAGTTGAGCTCTGTGAGAAGCTCTTCCCACACTCAGGACACTCGTGGGGCCTCTCCCCAGTGTGGATGCGCCGGTGGACAGTGAGATGGGAGTTGCGGTTGAATCCCTTCCCGCAGTCGGGGCAGCGGAAGGGCCTCTCCTCTGTGTGAATCCGCTCATGGATGAGGCAATCGGAGCTGGTGTGAAACCTCTTCCCACACTTGGGACACTCGTAGGGCCTCTCCCCAGTGTGGATGCGCTGGTGCCTTCTCAGGTCAGAGCTCCACCCAAAGCTCATCCCACATTCCAAGCAGGTGTAGGGCCGTTCCCCTGTGTGGATCACTTGGTGCTCCATCAGATGAGAAATAGTCCTGAAGCTCTTCCCACATTTCCCACAATCATAGGGCCGTTCTCCAGTGTGGATCACCTGGTGCCGGATCATGTCGGAGGTCCATCTGAAACCCTTCCCACATTCCAAGCACTTGTGGGGCTTCTCCCCTCCAGGAGGCTTCTCCACCAGCTCTGAGCTCTGCCTGGATCTCCGGCCGCCTTCCCGGCTCAGGGAGGGTCTTTCCTCCTCGCAGCTCCCTGGGCTGGGTTTGCAGCCCCTCCTCGTGAGAGATCTCTGGGGCTTTTCCTCCTCCTCCATCTGCCAATGCCTTGGGAATGAAAAATCCTGGTTTGGGGAAAAAACAAGAGGGGAGTGCCTTGAGCTGGCGGTTCCCCTTTGCCCAAGTTCATCCCAGAAAATTATTGGCCATATTGTGTCTGTAAGAACCTCTGAAACACCAAGATTCAGCCCCAAAATCCTCCAAACCTCAAGATACACATCAAAAGCGCCCCACAAAGCAAGATTCAGCCAAAATCCCCTTGAAATACAAAGATTCAGTACCCGCAAAAGAAATAAAACACCAACTTTTACCCCAATAAAGCTTTCAAACACCAAGATTCATCCTTCAGAAAATCACAGATCCCCCTTTCTGGTCACCTGCTGCATTTGGAGGGGGGCAATGAACTTGGGGCTGCAGGGGTGAGGCTGTAGATAGAGGGAGGGATGGAAACTTGTGTTGCTTCTCTTTTCTGCTCCTCCTTCTCCTGTGTCCCTGCTTTTCCTCACATTTCACTTCCTCCTACTATTCCTCCTTCTCATGCACAATCCCACCTGCTCCTCCCATATGCATTATTTGACCATTTTGTTCTTCAACCTTGCTTCTCCTTCCCTTCTGCTGCTGCCCCCAGGCCCAGCACCCACTGCCGGCTCCCTCTTCCCCCCAAACCCACAGCATCCCAGCGCAGGGGCAGCCATGGAGCTGGGGCAGCTCGGGCTGGGGCAGCGCTGGGCTCTCGGCCGCTCCCGCCCGCACTCGCTCCCCACTGCAGCCGCTGCCGCCACCACAGCGCGGGGGGGCCCGGCCTTGGCGCTCCCCCCCTCCCACCTCCCCAAATTCCCCTGCCGGGGGGCGCTGGGGCCAGGAGACAGACGAGTGACAGATCAGGGGGGCTGGGAAGAGTCGGCAGCCAGAGAGCACTGAAAATCTCAGCAGGGACTACAGTGGCATCTTCGGGGACTAAACATGGCAGGGCACCCATGCAGGGTAGAAAGGGAAAGCCAGGAAGGGATCCGGGCCAAAGGGATGATGATCCCAAAATATCTCTGAAGGGTCCCTTGGGAGCATCTTGAGGGAGTTTGCCCATTCTCCCAGAGGTAATCAAGGACAGGGAGACACAGGGGAGCAATAAGGGAAGTCCAGAAGGGATTTAGACAACAGGGGATGGATGGTGTTGGTGTGATGAGAAGTGCAGGGAATATGGTTCAGGCAAGAAGCAGAAGAAAGAATCTATGTGGGAAGACAAAGAATGATGGAAAAGAGGAGGAAGAGAAAAATACTGAGGATGGGGATGTTTTTCAGCAGGCTCTTCTCGTCAAAAGTTGCCAGCTGCTGCAGATCCTTTGTATCCCCGGTTGCCAGGACAGGCACACAAGGAGGTCAGGATTGCAGGGGGTTTCTCTGTGCTGGGCAGCGGCAGGAGCGGGCGCAGAGGGGCGGCACCGGGAGCACGGGCTGGGGGCCTGTGGGGAGCTGCGGGGCCGGGCCGGGGCTGTGGGGCAGCCGGGGCTCAGCGCCGGGCGCTGCCTGAGCCCAGCACCCCCCGGCAATTGCAGGCCCGGCAGTGGCCCCCGGCCCCCAGGAGGCTGCGGGACGCCCCGGCCGCTGCCCGGCCCCGTGGAGCTGCCGGCCCTGCCCGCCGGGGGGGCCGCGTTTGGACACTGCGGCAGGACAGGCACCGGCTCTGGGATACGGGCTGGCCACGGCAGCCACAGCACAAGGAGCAGCAGCACAAAGGAACAGCTGGGAAATGGGCATTGGACGTGCAAGCATCCAGATGAGCTTTTAAGCATTTTCCTTGGGTCAGTGCAGAAAGGAATGATTTAGCAGAAAGCTCAGCAGCTGTCAGAGGATGAGCACCCCCAGGCACTGAGGGGGCTGCAGGAGGGGCAGAAGAAGCCCCTGGAGCACTTGGTCACAAAGGCACAGCAGGGGAATGCAAGAAGGGAGGAGGAAAAGGCCAAGGGGAAGGCAAAGGCCATGGCAGAGTTTCTACAGCCCCTGAAGGATGAACCCCAGGGTCCAAGGGGGCTCCAGCACCCAGGGGCTCTCACATCCTTACACCATCTTGAACCAGGTGCCCTCCTCACACTGACACCATTCAGGAATTGATGGCAAAGATGCTTTCTGGGGATGCCCACTTACACAGGATGGTAAACTGGATTTTGCCTTTGAGTGGGAACAAGAGATAGAAGGGAAAATGGAAAAGACATGGACGGTCCTTCTGCAGGGATGCATGGAAGCACCGGCCTTATTGGGGCAAATCTTGCAGAAAATATCATAAGAATTTTTCCCTAGGATTTACCTAGGAATTGGGTTAATGCAGGATGTGGATGACTTTCCCCAATCAGGAGGACAAGAAGTGGCAGAAGAAGCCTCTGTGAAATGGCTGAATGTTCAGGCTAAAAATAATCTTTGAGTATTTGAAATAAAAGAGGAAATGGTGGAGAAAAGGGTTAAATATTTGGGACATATTTTAACTAAGGGTTTGAGGTGTATTGACCCAGAGAGGGACCAGGGAATCTCAGAAGTAATCCAGGACTAAAAAGCAGCTGTAAGAATTCTCAGGATTAATAGGAAATTGCAGGACCTGCATTGAAGATTCTCTGCTCTAGCCACAACACTGTATGACTTTTTAAACCCAAATATCCTCAGTGTTGTGCTATGGACAGGAGAAAAGGGAATAAACCTGAGAAAATGGAAAATAACAAAATGATTGGACCACCAGCTATGTCTCCTCCAGACTGCAAAAAAGAAATTTGAATTCTATGTGTGTTATAAGTGTACATTATACTATTGCCTTTTTGCAAATATTTAAATGAATGCTATATGCTGGAAAACATTGCTGTATGAATATAGTTTATTTTAGTTCTGCAATTAAAAAAACTTATAAATACTTGTGTGATAAATATATTTTTCTTGGAGTTTAATGTAAAAATCTTTTGTTCATGTAACTAACTCAGAGAATGGTAAAAAAGATAATCAGGAAATTCTTCACATTCCTGGATTATGGGACACCAAAACCCCAGGGAAGGAAAAAATAATGATTTACAGGTCAGAGGACAATGATTCTGAATAATGCATGAAGGTCTATGAGTATGCAACATGTTGCTGCATTTAGGAAGTGTTTTCTGAGTCAGTGTGTGCCCTTGGCTGAAGGCCAAGCATCCGGCCATTATAACCTTTGGCCAGAGCCAGGGCAGATATTCAGTTATCTCCCTTGGAATTGATCTTTGCAATTCCTTACCCTGGGAATTCTCCCCCTAGTGCGGGCTGGAGATAAGGGATGTATATTTCAAGCAGTCTGTGGCCAGAATCCTGTCTCTTGTGAAATCTCTGCCACAGGAAGCTGGGCTGGCACAGAGCCTGCCTTGGCACTTTGCTGTTCACAGCATCCACCCAGGACTCTGCCTCTCAATTACACTCACACACTGGGCTGCCTGCGATTCCATTGCTGGAAAGTATACCAAATTTAAATTTTTTTACATTTCATTTTACTAGTCAGGCTCGGTTTGCCTTTCTCTCAGGAAAGAAAATTTAAAAGGTATTTTTTATGGACTGTTAGACCACTCAACAGAGATGAGTTTAATATCTCAACAGACTGGGAATAGCCCAAAAGATATCCACAAACATAACAAACATCAACAAAACATCAATGAAACATCAGCAAACATCAAGGAACACCCACCCCAGACACTGCACCCGCCATAGATGGAGACTCCTGGTCTGGAAAAGGCTGAGAAGGAAATCCAGGAGTGGGACCTCATTAACATCACAGGAGGAGAAATCCAGGTCCAGTAGGAAACTAAAGACTAAAAACTACACAACCTGGAAGCAATAAACACTAAAACAATGGATTTCAATGTTTCAGACTGTAAAATTTCAGGAAAAATCTAGTAAAATTCACATCTCATGGAATGATTTTCTCTGCACACCCGGGCTATGTGTGGATGAAATTATTTCTGTTGCACATCCTGACCACAATCAAGTAATGCCTTAACTCTCTAACACTAAAGATATTGTTGGAGAGTTTTTTATTGTCCCTGCAGTTTCAGTGACAAGATTACACCATGAGAAAAAATTTTCACATTAATCCTACATTTAGACTGTCAGTTAGGTTTGGGCCAGGGGTGTGACAAGCAATTTTTACTCCTAGGAGAAGATGTAGAAAATACTTGATTGCATTGGAATATTTTTCTATATATTTGTGGTGGCTCTTAATGACGGCAGAATTTCAGAATGGATCTTTAGAAGCTCACCTTTAAGTTGCATTTTGCAAACCTAGAAGAGTATTAATGGTGAGGCTTTAACGCATAAATAGTTAATAAAAAATCGTTAAAAAAAATAATAAAGAAAAATAAAGCAGATTGTGAGGGTGGACGTGTGAATCACCTAAAGGCTGCTCTGGAAGAAAATCCTAGTTCCAGGCAGCCAGGAGAGGAGTTATAGAAATGCAAATTAACATTGCTCTGGAAAAGTGTGGACAATGCCCAAGGGCCTTCTTGCCTGGGGGAGGAATTTCCCTGAGTCCATCTGCCCCTCACCCCCAGCTCTGCCTGCTTGCACAGATGGAATTTGCACAACTAAAGGCAGAGCCCATAGTGAGGATATCTGACTGCAACAGAAACTGGTTAAGCTGCAAAGGGAAACAGCAAATGGAGAATATTGAGCAAATTTCATGAAAAAAAATGTGTGGGGGGGGATCATCCCTCTCCCCAAAGCAATGAGGTGTTTTTGCTAGTCCAGAGAAATGAGTTGGGAATCCAAACATTTTATAATTTCATAAGATAAAAGTGTTCAATTGATGCAGCCCTGGACGGAGGGAGCACCCAAAAAAGGGAAAAAGATGAACGGCCACCAGAACAAATCCTACGACACCATGGACCAGCCCCTGGGATCCCTAACGAATTCATATCAGGACACAGAAAATCCATCCATAATTTGAGTGGCAAAATTAGGTTTAAAAGTATCCCTGAAATAATAACCAAGCAGACAGCTCCAGCTCCTGACCTTCCTGCTGACCAAGCCGCTGAAATGAGGAACGAGACATTTCACCATGGGATGGAATCAGATTATCTATTAACAGAAGAAGGAGGAGTTTGTGGAAAATTAAATGACGCAAACGGCTGTTTGCAAATAGATGATAACCGAAAAGTGGTGAAACAGATAGCAAAGGAAATATGAAAATATCTCGTATTCCGGAGAAATAATGGGAATGGGACAAATTTTCGTGGTTCCCTGGCAGACCATGGCTTAAACGAATGCTGCTGCTCCTCTGACGTGCTGCAGCAACTCTCAGCTTTTTACCATGCACGACACCTTGCGCCAAAGAGGATGCAGGAAAAGAGACTGAGTCAATGGAAATTAAAAGTTTGAAAAGGCAATTCTTGAGAAAATAAGAAAAGGAGGGATTGAAAGCAGTAAGATTAATATCGTAGTAGGGGTGCATATTAACGAGGACATGCAGTAGGCGGATCGGGAACCTTCCAAGTACCTCAGCCAGCGGGGAAAGGGACAGGGAGACGCAGCCGGGAAAATGAGGATAAAAAGGAGGCGGCGCTTTAGAGACCGCATGGCAAATGCCGCATGGCCTCTCTCTTTGTTCATCAATAAAGTCACTTTTACAGGACTCCTCCGTCTCCTTTGGGCACACAAACCTCTGGCCACGGGAATTTTCCCGCACAGCCCCGGGCACAGGGCAGACACCTCTGTGCCACCCACAGCAACCGGGACGAGCCAGCGCTGCTCCGGCACCGGCTCCTGCCGAGGCCCCAGCGGGAAGGAGACCGCGGGCAGCCGCTCCCGCAGCGCCCTCAGCCCAGCGCCAACACGGGCCGGCACCGGCACAACCAACCCGCCAGAGCCCCCTGCCGCCCCCTCGGCCCGCAGCGAGCCCCGAGCCCCCGCACAACCGAGCGCGGCTCCCACCTGCGCTGGGGCCGCCTCCGAGCTCGGCCGCCGCCTGTGCCTGAGGAATTCGATGGGATGTGTTGCCTTAACCTTTCTGACCACTCCCAGCCCATCTATGCCAGCATTCAAGCCCTGAAAGAAGGTGTGAATAAACTTCGGGTAGATCATGGGTACGACTGGCTGAATTGGCTCTTAGGGCACTGGGGACTCACTGGCTGGGTTAGGAATTTAGTTCAAATAGGTTTGTATGTATTAGGCATCATATTATGCATTGTAGTAGTTATTCCTTGTATTTTACAGTGTGTTAAGAATTTAATAGACAAATCGCTGAAGAGTCTATTTTTAGTTAAAAGAAACGGGGGAGGTGTGGATATGGGTAATGCAAATGAGACTGATAGTACTGCAGATTTAATCAGCAAATGCAGCCTGACAACGAGGATGCCTGGCAAGAGCAAACAGAGACCTGACTGCAAGAGGACTGGATCAAGTCTGGGTTATGGGAAATAAGATTTTACTAAGTCCAAATGTAAAGTTTGTCTATGTGAGAGTTTGCCTATGTAAGGTTTGTCTATGTGATTGTAGTAAAATATTACCAGCCTTCCTATAAATGGTATATAAGCACATGTAGTGCTCAGTAAAAATTGGATTTTGATCACCATTCAGTGTCCCCATAGTTCAAGTACTCCCAGTGGGATCCCGGAAAGAGAATGGTGGCACATCTACTGCCTGCTACCCCCCTCTAGGCAATATTCAACTGTTTAGTTCACAGACTCATCTTCTAGCACTCTTAGTGGGCTCAGCAGAGCCACTTCCCACTGGTGGGGGCAAAGAGCACCCTCTGTGCCTTTGTGGTGGGAGCAAACAGTGTTGTCTCAAAGGAAAGGTCAGAGAGAGACCAAGCTGGACCTCTGCCTCCTGCCCCTCACCACACAAGGGCAGGAGGGCACAAAACTCAGAATGCTTTTTTTCTTTTCGGTCCTATCTTTCCCAGGAGCTTGACTAGCTCGAAGGAGAGGATTCGAAGGATTTCTTGAGGATCACTGCCAGGGCACAGCACACATGGCATCCCTCACCCCTTACATCATCATGGCATGGAGGGGTAGGAACCAACAACAGCCCTACCCCACTGCTCCAGAAGCCAAAATCCCCATGCAAGCATTTAGTTATGGCCTTCTTAGAGAACCACATTCCCACCCAAATCTTCCCCTCTGCAGCAGCTCATTCCCACAGGAACTGGCAGAGCAGATGGGGTTTGGACATTGGCTGGCTTCCATTGCACTCCTTGCCCTGGAGCTGGCACGGCAGGAGAAGGGCTCTGGTGAACCTTCTCCTCCTCCCATGTAGGCTCTAACCCAGCTGCCACAACTTCAAGTTCTCAGAGCACTTCTGGGCTCTGAGCAGCGGCCACGGGAGGAGGAGATGCAACTCCAAAGGCAGCAGTTCCCAGGCCCAGCTCCTGCCATCCCAGTGGGGCTGTTCGGTGGTTCAGGAGAGGAAGGGAAGGGCAAGTGCAGGTGGCAGTAGCTCATTTCAGACTGAAAGAGGGGAAGGTAATTTATTCACTTGGAAATCACTGCATTCAAGCTCTGATCCTAAACTGAAAGAGAAGTAGCACCTGCTCGTGTTAAATTTGGGTGAAGAACAACTGTTACATTTGATATGGTAAGCAGTTCAATTATCAGAGGGAAAATGTAAAGCAAAAATTAGCATTCACAGAGAGACAGAAAACAGCAGGAGTTGGCAAAAGGGAGGAGGACAAGAAAGCACACCCCAAGTCAGTGTTTCATCCAAATCCAGGATTTTCTGTTTGTAAGGAGTGGGGTCCCCCCAGGTCCCTCCCCAGTCCCGCCCCCCAATAAACGGGACTGGGGTGAACTGGGAAGTTTTACTGGGAACACTGGAGCAGCTGTGCTTGGCCTGAATGACAGCGGGGCTGGGTGTGGGACACACGACTCCTCTAAAATCAGTGCGGGGATGTGTTGGAGTCAGTAAGTCAAGAGTTTCTCTGAATCCTTCAGAGAGAGATTAGACTGCAGGGATTGAATTAAAGTCTTGAGATGGATTGAAATATGTTAAGCCTCTCACACATAAAGCAGAGGTGAAGGTTTAGGTTGTAGTACGAGGGAGCAATAAGTAAGTAAATGGAATAAGTTTTAAGTGCTTTTAGTGAGTAAAAGGTCTTAGACGCCAGAGAAGTAGTACATGTTCTAGTGAAGGTTCAAAGACATGCTAGTGTTTCCTTCGGGGCTCCAAGAACCTCGCTTCAGACATAATAGAGTTGGAGTTAAGAATATTGCTTACATTTTTCAGTTAGAACAAGACAGGCCTTGTACATAGTTTATATGTAGCCTGGCGTGCTAAGAAACTAGAATTCTAATAGGTTAAGAAGCAGTGGTCTGAGTTTGTGTCTTAGGTAGTTGGAAAGTTGCTATGAAAGAACATGCTTTAGGGAGAGCTGGTGCTCTATGCCATGGCTTTATGCCATTGCATTTTGCCACTTGCATTTTGCCATTGCCACTTGCTTTATGCCATTGCTTTATGCCATTGCTTTTAATGCCATGTGCTTTTTGCCATTGCTTTGCTTTGTTTTTGCCTTTGAGACTGATGTGCTTCTGCAATAAGCAACTTGATAGTAACGATTAGCTGCTTGGCACATGAAAGAAAATAACCCGACAGTTGGGTGCCTGAGAGCACCTGGAGGTTCAGAACCTCACAGTCCTCGAGCTCTGTGAGGACAAAGAAGAGAGAGAGCACAGATGGGCAGGTCTGTCAGCAGGCGGGTTCCCCTGGGCTGCCCCTCGCCAGGCCTGGGTTGAGCCGGGACCAGCTGAGCCGAGCTCCCCAGGCCCGTGCTGTGCCTGCCCTGCCCGTGTGGAAGCGCCTGCACCCATCAATAACCATCGATCCCGGCTGCGGCGGGCACTGCGGGCGCTGCGCCGCCTCTGCCGCTGCCCCTGCCTGGCTCCACTGCCCCAGCAGGAGGGCTGGAAAAGGAGTGACAACAAGAAAAAAAAAGAAACTGAAAGAAAAAGAATAATAAGAAGATTTAGAATAAGAATAGGAAAAATAAGAGGAATTAAGAATAAGGAAAACAACTCAACAGTAATAAGAATAAGATTATAAGAGTAAGAACAAGACTATAAGAACATAAGAATAGAAATAAATGTAGAAATAGGAGAACAAGTAGAAGAAGCCCATAAGAAGAAAGAGTTATATTAAGAATTATAATAGGAAGAAGAATAATAAAACTACTAAGTTGAAAAAGAAATGGTGGTAGGAGTAAATGAAATAATCATTTTAAGTATAGACAGAAGAAGAAGAAGAAGAAAAAGAGGAGGAATGGGAAGAAGAAGAAAGAGAAGAGGAAGAGGAGGAAGAAGAAGAAGTAATAGATGTAGTATTAAATAATGGAATTTGTATTAAATAATTATAATGAAAATAAAATTATTATTATAATAATAATTTGTATTAATGTTACCAAGTTAAAATACACATCCACACATCTTCTAGAGTCAAAGCATAGTTTGTGTTGGGAAGGACCTCAAAAATCCTCTACTGAATAAAGAGGCTGAGACCACCCCAGCCCAGCCCTCCTTCACCTGACTGCAGCTTTGGCCTGGGACTTGAGCGGCCTAACAGCACCTGAGGTACCATCAAGGTGACACCATTGATCAATTGCCTCTGGTCTAGGGACAAGGACACAAAACTGAGGCAGGAGAATGTATCCAAAGCAAGGCAAAGCCAGCAGCTGTCCTGAAAATCAGCTTGGGCCAGGCTGGGGCTGGGGGAGGCCGTAGCCCACAGGCTCATCTGCTGAGGCCACGTTTGCACACACTGCCCACAGCCAGCCAGGGAGGAGGAGAGTTCTGGGGCTGTGGGGGAACCTCTGCCCACAGGCACTGAACACCCATCCTCCCTCACACAAACTGGCTCCGCTGGAAAATCCCCAGCCCGGGAAGGCCACATCCACGGCACATTGCCGTGAGGGGCAGCTGAGGAGGTGCCAGAATCCATCCAAGAGCCCCAAAGCGCTGCCCAGACTCACTGCTGAGGCCTTGCAGCAGAGCACTGCTCCTGATGCAAAGGGATGCAGCAGAGCCAGAGGCTGCTGCCAGAGCCTGTGTCAGACTTGTCCCTGCCAGGGGAGGAACCTGGGCCTTCCCACCTGCCCCAAGTGTGTATGGACCCCCTGAACTCCGTGTTTGTGGGGGACCCTGAGCACCAAGAAGACAGAGATGTAGAGCATCCACAGGACACTACTGGGATCCATCTCCAAGAGGTCTGTAGATGCTCTCCATCAGAGAGCCTAATTCCATTGGGATCCACAGAGTGGTGAGGTGCTACATATAAACTATGTACATGGCCTGTCTTGTTCTAACTGAAAAATGTAAGCAATATTCTGAACTCTAACTCTATTATGTCTGAAGCGAGGTTCTTGGAGCCTCGGAGGAAACACTAGCATGTCTTTCAACCTTCACTAGAACATGTACTACTTCTCTGGCGTCTAAGACCTTTTACTCACTAAAAGCACTTAAAACTTATTCCATTTACTTACTTATTGCTCCCTCGTGCTACAACCTAAACCTTCACCTCTGCTTTATGTGTGAGAGGCTTAACACATTTCAGTCCATCTCAAGACTTCAATTCAATCCCTGCACTCTGATTTCTCTCTGAAGGATTCAGAGAAACTCTTGACTTAATGACTCTAACACATCCCCACATTGATTTTAGAGGAGTCGTGTGTCCCACACCCAGCCCCGCTGTCATTCAGGCCAAGCACAGCTGCTCCAGTGTTCCCAGTAAAACTTCCCAGTTCACCCCAGTCCCGTTTATTGGGGGGCGGGACTGGGGAGGGACCTGGGGGGACCCCACTCCTTACAAACAGAAAATCCTGGATTTGGATGAAACACTGACTTGGGGTGTGCTTTCTTGTCCTCCTCCCTTTTGCCAACTCCTGCTGTTTTCTGTCTCTCTGTGAATGCTAATTTTTGCTTTACATTTTCCCTCTGATAATTGAACTGCTTACCATATCAAATGTAGCAGTTGTTCTTCACCCAAATTTAACACGAGCAGGTGCTACTTCTCTTTCAGTTTAGGATCAGAGCTTGAATGCAGTGATTTCCAAGTGAATAAATTACCTTTCCCTCTTTCAGTCTGAAATGAGCTACTGCCACGTGCACTTGCCCTTCCCTTCCTCTCCTGAACCACCGAACAGCCCCACTGGGATGGCAGGAGCTGGGCCTGGGAACTGCTGCCTTTGGAGTTGCATCTCCTCCTCCCGTGGCTGCTGCTCAGAGCCCAGAAGTGCTCTGAGAACTTGAAGTTCTGGCAGCTGGGTTAGAGCCTACATGGGAGGAGGAGAAGGTTCACCAGAGCCCTTCTCCTGCCGTGCCAGCTCCAGGGCAAGGAGTGCAATGGAAGCCAGCCAATGTCCAAACCCCATCTGCTCTGCCAGTTCCTGTGGGAATGAGCTGCTGCAGAGGGGAAGATTTGGGTGGGAATGTGGTTCTCTAAGAAGGCCATAACTAAATGCTTGCATGGGGATTTTGGCTTCTGGAGCAGTGGGGTAGGGCTGTTGTTGGTTCCTACCCCTCCATCCCATGATGATGTAAGGGGTGAGGGATGCCATGTGTGCTGTGCCCTGGCAGTGATCCTCAAGAAATCCTTCTAATCCTCTCCTTCGAGCTAGTCAAGCTCCTGGAAATGACAAGACAGAAAAAAAAGGTTCTCAGTTTTGTGCCCTTCTTCCCCTGTAGGGTGAGGGGCAGGAGGCAGAGGTCCAGCTTGGTCTCTCTTTGACCTTTCCTTTGAGACAACACTGTCTGCTCCCACCACAAAGGCACAGAGGGTGCTCTTTGCCCCCACCAGTGGGAAGTGGCTCTGCTGAGCCCACTAAGAGTGCTAGAAGATGAGTCTGTGAACGAAACAGTTGAATATTGCCTAGAGGGGGTAGCAGGCAGTAGATGTGCCACCATTCTCTTTCCAGGAACCCACTGGGAGTACTTGAACTATCGACGATGAGAGAGAGATGGGGACACTGAATGGTGATCAAAATCCAGTTTTTACTGAGCACTATATGTGCTTATATACCATTTACAGGAAGGCTGGTAATATTTTACTGCAATCACATAGACAAACCTTACATAGACAAACTCTCACATAGACAAACTTTACATTTGGACTTAGTAAAATCTTATTTCCCATAACCCAGACTTGATCCAGTCCTCTTGCAGTCAGGTCTCTGTTTGCTCTTGCCAGGCATCCTCGTTGTCAGGCTGCATTTGCTGATTAAATCTGCAGTACTATCAGTCTCATTTGCATTACCCATATCCACATCTCCCCCGTTTCTTTTAACTAAAAATAGACTCTTATGCTATTTGTCGATTAAATTCTTAACACACTGTAAAATACAAGGAATAACTACTACAATGCATAATATGATGCCTAATACATGCAAACCTATTTTAACTAAATTCCTAACCCAGCCAGTGAGTCCCCAGTGCCCTAAGAGCCAGTTCAGCCAGTCGTACCCATTATCTACCCGAAGTTTATTCACACCTTCTTTCAGGGCTTGAATGCTGGCATAGATGGGCTGGGAGTGGTCAGAAAGGTTAAGGCAACACATCCCATCGAATTCCTCAGCCACAGGCGGCGGCGGAGCTCGGAGGCGGCCCCAGCGCAGGTGGGAGCCGCGCTCGGTTGTGCGGGGGCTCGGGGCTCGCTGCGGGCCGAGGGGGCGGCAGGGGGCTCTGGCGGGTTGGTTGTGCCGGTGCCGGCCCGTGTTGGCGCTGGGCTGAGGGCGCTGCGGGAGCGGCTGCCCGCGGTCTCCTTCCCGCTGGGGCCTCGGCAGGAGCCGGTGCCGGAGCAGCGCTGCCTCGTCCCGGTTGCTGTGGGTGGCACAGAGGTGTCTGCCCTGTGCCCGGGGCTGTGCGGGAAAATTCCCGTGGCCAGAGGTTTGTGTGCCCGCAGGAGACAGAGGAGTCCTGTAAAAGTGACTTTATTCCTGAACAAAGAGAGAGGCCATGCGGCATTTGCCATGCGGTCTCTAAAATGCCGCCTCCTTTTTATCCTCATTTTCCCGTCTGCATCTCCCTCTCCCTTTCCCCACTGGCTGAGATACTTGGAAGGTTCAGACTTCCCGATCCGCCTACTGCATGTCCCTCTTAATATGCACTCCTACTACGATATTAATCTTACTGCTTTCAATCCCTCCTTTTCTCATATTCTCAAGAATTGCCTTTACAAACTTTTAATTTCCATTGACTCAATCTCTTTTCCTGCATCCTCTTTGGCGGAAGGTGTCGTGCATGGTAAAAAGCTGAGAGTTGCTGCAGCACATCAGAAGAGGAGCAGCATTCATTTATGCCACGGTCTGCCAGGGAACCAGGGAAACGTGTCCCATTCCCATTATTTCTCCGGAATACGAGATATTTTCATATTTCCTTTGCTATCTGTTTCACCACTTTTCGGTTATCATTTGTTTGCAAACAGCCGTTTGCATCATTTAATTTTCCACAAACTCCTCCTTCTTCTGTAAATAGATAATCTGATCCCATCCCATGGTGAAATGTCTCGTTCCTCATTTCAGCGGCTTGGTCAGCAGGAAGGTCAGGAGCTGGAGCTGTCTGCTTGGTTATTATTTCAGGGATACTTTTAAACCTAATTATGCCACTGTTGGGGGTTGAATGCTTCGCTTTTCTTTCTGTGGAATTTCTCCCATTGTTATGCTAAGTAATTGTGGCTACACCCTAAAACGACAGATAATGTTCTCTCGTAGGGGGGTGGCTGGAGGGGGAGGGGGGGGGAACCGGAAAAGGAAAGGTGGGATAGGGGGGGTCTGGAGCGGGGGACGCTCTCTCTCGCTTGGCTCCTGGAGTGGGAAGACAACCTGGGCTCTGCTCTGGCATCTTCCCCTGTCATCCCAGCGCTGAGATCCACGCTCCCTGCCTTTGGACATCGCTCCGCTGCTCTCCCAGCTCACCCTACTACCTCCGGACACTCTGCTGAGCACCACGACCGACACCGTGAGGGGGAGTAACTTTCCCCATCCCCGCTCACCCCTGGGCCGCGGCCGCCATCACCCAGCCCTCTTCAACTGCGCGGGACCTGCCCTGCCCACAGCACCGGTAACAGCACAGGGAGACGGCCTGCGGCCAGAAGGGACTGGAGCGGAGCTAGACTGTTTCTGTTGCCAATTTTTATAGCTGTTGTTGTTTTTTCTGCTTTGTTAAATACCAGTAAAGAACTGTTATTCTCATCCCCATATCTCCTGCCTGAAGGTGTCTGAATTGGACCTAAAATAATTAAAAGGGAAGGGGGTTGCACTCTGCATCGCAGGAAAGGGGCTCCTGCCTTTCCTTAGGCCATACCTGTCTCTCAAACCGAGACAGATTTTGGCGCCCGGAACGTGGGGCATTGCCTGAGGGCATTGAGAGAGGGGTAGAAAAGGGGATAACAGTTCTTAAATTACCCAAGCTTGTGGTAGGTGACACCATGCTGTCCAGCTTACCCTGGATTGGCCTCTATGTGGTCACTGCTATATCTCTCCCATTTGCAAGCCTTTTTTTAAACATGAGTTTCATAACCAAGGTTACTGTGGCTATTATCCAGTTTATTATGTGGGTTGATCAGTTGAGGAATTCATGGATTTTTAATTTTCTCTGGAAGATGGCCACATGGATTCAGAGCTATCACACTCTAAGTGTGTGTTTCTGGGGCTACTTCAATAATGGTACTTACTGTGAGGAAGTGGCAGCAGGTGAAATTTTTTCTCAACCCATCACAGGGTTTTTGAAGTTCACCCCACCAGTCTTCAAGGGGTTCCAATCCACTTTAAATGCTAATGACATTATATTGTGGCTAGTGTTGCTTATATCCCTGTTAAACCTGTTCTATCTAACATTCAGAGATAAGGGGAGATTGACTTGGATAACAACCCTGATACCTACCCCAGGGATTAGTGATGTTACCCCAGAGCCTGATCCTGTCCCAGAGACTAGGGAGGTTACCCCAGAGCCTGATCCTATCCCAGAGACTAGGGATATTACCCCAGAGTTTGACCCTGCTCCACAGCCCACCTCGGAAAGGAACCACCCAGAATGGGTGGGGGTGCTAGCAAAGGAGATACGTGAGATGGGCCAGATGCTGAAGGAGTACCTCTCCCCAGCTGGTGAGAAACCCTCCCCCTGCCTTAAAGAGGGAGACTCTGGTGGTGCAGCAGTGGGACCCACAGATGTTACATCTGTCCAGGTTCCAGCTGAACTGCAAGGGCACTCACAGCCAGCAGCAGTTGCCCCTGTGGAAACTAGGAAGTCTAAGATGAAAACAAGGCACCTAGATAATAAGGGTCAGGAAGGGGGCCCCTCACAACCAGCAGGGGAGCCAGAAGTTGAGATCATCACCGAGTCCCTGTCATACGAGAGTCTCCGTAACCTGCGAAAAGACATTGTACGACGGGGCCGTGAGGCTTTTACAACCTGGTTACTGCGGGTCTGGGACCTTATGGGTACAGGTGTGCAACTGGATGGTACTGAGGCAAGGAATTTGGGAGCCTTGACCCAGGACTCAGGTGTGGACCAGGTATTTGTAAGGGAGACAGGTCTCCTTTCCCTCTGGGAGCGACTTTTAATGAGTGTGAGAGAGAGATTTGTCCACAGGGAAAGAATGCAGGAGTACCACCAGAGAACACGTTGGAATACCCTTGAGGAAGGGATCCAAAAGCTGAGAGAAGTGGCAGTACTGGAGGTGCTCTTTGGGAGGGATGGACAGCATGACAATGACCCTGACAAGGTCAGGTGCACAGGGCAGATGTTGTGGAATCTGGCAAACCTGGGCCCATCTCAATATACCCCCTTTATTGCAATGATTGATGCTGATACCAACCAAGTGACAGTGGGTTCTGTTGCCAACAGGCTCAGGAATTATCAGAGTATGATGGCTGGCCCAGTGCAGGCTCATGTCTCTGCTGTGGCTAAGGACCTCAGAGAGGAGTTTAAGGAGGAGATGAAGGAGATAAGGGAAGAGGTGAGGAAGATCAGTGCAGCACCAGTGAGAGTCATGGACCCCAAAAGTAGAGCCCAACGCCCCCCAGCTAGGGAGAGAGGGTACACCCCACATGCTGACCTGTGGTTTTTTCTACGTGACCACGGGGAAGACATGAGAAGGTGGGATGGGAAACCCACTTCTGTCCTGGCAGCACGGGTGCGCCAAATCAGGGAGGGGAACACCAACAGAGGGAACTCCACTAAAGTGAGGGTAGCCTCAGCCTCCCATGGAGGTGCAGGGTATTACAGAAGGGAGGATGATCTGTCAGATCCCCTTGAAGGAACCTCCAGTATGTATGCCCAGGAGAGAAATAATAACCAGGGCTAGAGGGGCCCTGCCTCTAGCCAGGGAGAGGCACGGGAAAACCGGATCTTTTGGACGGTGTGGATCCGATGGCCTGGCACATCAGAGCCACAGGAACACAGAGCATTGGTTGACACTGGTTCACAATGTACATTAATACCATCAGGACATGTCGGAAAGGAACCTGTTTCAATTGCTGGGGTTACAGGGGGATCTCAGGAATTGACTCTGCTGGAGGCTGAGGTGAGCCTGACTGGGAAAGAGTGGCAGAAACATCCAATTGTGACTGGCCCAGAGGCACCATGTATCCTAGGCATAGACTTCCTCAGGAATGGCTATTACAAAGACCCAAAGGGACTCAGGTGGGCTTTTGGAATAGCTGCTGTGGCAGCAGAGGGCATTAAGCAGTTGAACACCCTGCCTGGGCTATCAGAAAACCCATCTGCAGTGGGACTCCTCAGAGTGAAAGAGCAACAGGTGCCAATTGCTACCTCAACAGTGCACCGCCGGCAGTACCGGACGAATCGAGATGCCGTGATCCCCATCCACAAGATGATCCGTGAGCTGGAGAGCCAAGGGGTGGTCAGCAAAACCCACTCACCCTTCAACAGCCCCATCTGGCCTGTGCGTAAATCGGAAGGAGAATGGAGATTGACAGTGGACTATCGTGCACTGAATGAGGTGACTCCACCGCTGAGCGCTGCCGTGCCGGACATGCTGGAACTGCAGTACGAGCTGGAGTCCAAGGCAGCAAAGTGGTACGCCACCATTGACATCGCCAATGCATTCTTCTCCATTCCTCTGGCAGCAGAGTGCAGGCCTCAGTTCGCTTTCACCTGGAGGGGTGTGCAATACATGTGGAACCGACTGCCCCAGGGGTGGAAACACAGCCCCACCATCTGTCATGGGCTGATCCAGGCTACACTGGAGAAGGGTGGAGCTCCAGAACATCTGCAGTACATTGATGACATCATTGTGTGGGGGGATACGGCAATGGAAGTATTTCAGAAAGGAGAAAAGATCATTGAGATTCTGCTGGGAGCCGGCTTCGCCATTAAAAAGAGCAAAGTCAAAGGGCCTGCCCAAGAGATCCAGTTCCTGGGAGTAAAGTGGCAAGATGGACGGCGCCAGATCCCCAGTGAGGTCATCAATAAGATCACTGCAATGTCTCCACCAACCAGCAAGAAGGAAACACAAGCCTTCCTAGGTGCCATAGGCTTTTGGAGAATGCACATTCCTGAGTACAGCCAGATTGTGAGCCCTCTTTACCTGGTCACCCGCAAGAAGAACGATTTCCACTGGGGCCCTGAGCAGCAGCAAGCCTTTGCCCAGATCAAGCAGGAGATTGCTCATGCAGTAGCCCTTGGCCCAGTCAGGACGGGACCAGATGTGAAGAACGTGCTCTACTCTGCAGCCGGGAACCATGGTCTCTCCTGGAGCCTTTGGCAGAAGGTGCCTGGGGAGACGCGAGGCCGACCACTGGGGTTCTGGAGCTGAAGCTACAGAGGGTCCGAGGCCAACTACACTCCGACGGAGAGGGAGATCTTGGCCGCCTATGAAGGGGTCCAAGCAGCCTCAGAGGTGGTTGGCACAGAAACACAACTCCTCCTGGCACCCCGACTGCCAGTGCTGGGCTGGATGTTTAAAGGAAAGGTTCCCTCAACCCACCATGCCACTGACGCCACATGGAGTAAATGGATTGCCCTCATCACACAACGTGCCCGTATTGGGAACCCGAATCGCCCTGGGATTTTGGAGATAATTACCAACTGGCCGGAAGGGGAAGACTTTGGCCTTGCCGACGAAGAGGAACAGGAACAGGTGACCCGGGCCGAAGAAGCCCCACCATATAACCAACTGCCAGCAGATGAAACATGCTATGCTCTTTTCACTGATGGTTCCTGCCGCATCGTGGGGATGAACCGGAAGTGGAAAGCAGCCGTATGGAGCCCCACACGACAGGTTGCACAAGCTACCGAAGGAGAAGGTGGATCAAGTCAACTTGCTGAACTCAAAGCTGTTCAGCTGGCCCTGGACATTGCTGAAAGAGAGAAGTGGCCAAAACTCTACCTTTACACTGATTCATGGATGGTAGCCAATGCTCTGTGGGGATGGCTGGAAAGGTGGAAAAAGGCTAACTGGCAACGTAGGGGAAAACCAATCTGGGCTGCCAATGAATGGAAAGACATTGCCACCCGGGTAGAGAAGTTGCCTGTGAAAGTCCGTCACGTAGATGCCCATGTCCCCAAGAGTCGGGCTAATGAAGAACACCGACACAATGAGCAAGTAGATCAGGCTGCACAGATAGAGGTGTCGCAGATAGATTTAGACTGGCAGCACAAGGGAGAGTTGTTCCTGGCTCGATGGGCCCATGATGCCTCAGGTCATCAGGGCAGAGATGCCACATATAAGTGGGCACGAGACCGAGGGGTGGATCTAACCATGGACAGTATTTCTCAAGTTATCCATGACTGTGAGACATGCGCTGCCATCAAGCAAGCCAAGCGGGTGAAGCCCCTCTGGTATGGGGGGCGATGGTCCAAATATAAGTATGGAGAGGCCTGGCAGATTGACTACATCACACTGCCTCAAACCCGCCAGGGCAAGCGCTATGTACTGACCATGGTGGAAGCCACCACTGGATGGTTGGAGACCTACCCTGTGCCTCATGCCACTGCTCGGAACACCATCCTGGGCCTGGAAAAACAAGTTCTTTGGAGGCATGGTACCCCTGAGAGAATTGAGTCAGACAATGGGACTCATTTCAAGAACAGCCTTATAAACACCTGGGCTAGAGAACACGGCATTGAGTGGGTGTACCATATCCCCTACCATGCACCAGCTGCAGGGAAAGTTGAACGGTGCAATGGCCTGCTTAAAACCACCTTGAAGGCACTGGGTGGGGGAACTTTCAAGAACTGGGAGATTAATCTACCAAAGGCCACCTGGTTAGTGAACACCCGAGGTTCCACTAACCGAGCAGGCCCTGCCCAATCTGAGCCCTTGGGAATATCGAATGGAGATAAGGTTCCAGTGGTACACATGAGAGGTATGCTAGGAAAAACTGTTTGGGTGAATCCTGCCTCCAGCAAAGACAATCCCATCCATGGAGTTGTATTCGCTCAAGGACCAGGTTGCACCTGGTGGGTGATGCAAAAGAATGGAGAGACCAGATGCATACCCCAAGGAGACCTTGTTTTAGGGTGAAATACCTATAGTACTGTGCCTATGTCTCTAACTGCATGTATGTATATATAATGTAACAGTTTAATTTGATATAGCATATTAGTATGGGAGAAATTCAGGGGTGGATAATGTTGGGGGTTGAATGCTTCGCTTTTCTTTCTGTGGAATTTCTCCCATTGTTATGCTAAGTAATTGTGGCTACACCCTAAAACGACAGATAATGTTCTCTCGTAGGGGGGTGGCTGGAGGGGGAGCGGGGGGGAACCGGAAAAGGAAAGGTGGGATAGGGGGGGTCTGGAGCGGGGGACGCTCTCTCTCGCTTGGCTCCTGGAGTGGGAAGACAACCTGGGCTCTGCTCTGGCATCTTCCCCTGTCATCCCAGCGCTGAGATCCACGCTCCCTGCCTTTGGACATCGCTCCGCTGCTCTCCCAGCTCACCCTACTACCTCCGGACACTCTGCTGAGCACCACGACCGACACCGTGAGGGGGAGTAACTTTCCCCATCCCCTCTCTCCCCTGGGCCGCGGCCGCCATCACCCAGCCCTCTTCAACTGCGCGGGACCTGCCCTGCCCACAGCACCGGTAACAGCACAGGGAGACGGCCTGCGGCCAGAAGGGACTGGAGCGGAGCTAGACTGTTTCTGTTGCCAATTTTTATAGCTGTTGTTGTTTTTTCTGCTTTGTTAAATACCAGTAAAGAACTGTTATTCTCATCCCCATATCTCCTGCCTGAAGGTGTCTGAATTGGACCTAAAATAATTAAAAGGGAAGGGGGTTGCACTCTGCATCGCAGGAAAGGGGCTCCTGCCTTTCCTTAGACCATACCTGTCTCTCAAACCGAGACAGCCACTCAAATTATGGATGGGTTTTCTGTCTTCTGATATGAATTCGTTAGGGATCCCAGGGGCTGGTCCAAGGTGTTGTAGGATTTGTTCTGGTGGCCGTTCATCTTTTTGCCTTTTTTGGGTGCTCCCTCCTGCCACGGCTGCATTAATTGACTACTTTTATCTTATGAAATGATAAAATGTTTGGATTCCCAACTGATTTCTCTGGACTAGCAAAAACACCTCATTGCTTTGGGGAGAGGGATGATCCCCCCCACACACACTTTTTTTTCATGAAATTTGCTCAATATTCTCCGTTTGCTGTTTCCCTTTGCAGCTTAACCAATTTCTGTTGCAGTCAGATATCCTCACTATGGGCTCTGCCTTTAGTTGTGCAAATTCCATCTGTGCAAGCAGGCAGAGCTGGGGGTGAGGGGCAGATGGACTCAGGGAAATTCCTCCCCCAGGCAAGAAGGCCCTGGGGCATTGTCCACACTTTTCCAGAGCAATGTTAATTTGCATTTCTAAAACTCCTCTCCTGGCTGCCTGGAACTAGGATTTTCTTCCAGAGCAGCCTTTAGGTGATTCACACGTCCACCCTCACAACCTGCTTTATTTTTCTTTTTTATTTTTTTAACGATTTTTTATTAACAGTTTATGCGTTAAAGCCTCACCATTAATACTCTTCTAGGTTTGCAAAATGCAACTTAAAGGTGAGCTTCTAAAGATCCATTCCGATATTCTGCCGTCATTAAGAGCCACCACAAATATATAGAAAAATATTCCAATGCCATCAAGTCTTTTCTACCTCTTCTCCTAGGAGTAAAATTGCTTGTCACACCCCTGGCCCAAACCTAACTGACAATCTAAAAGTAGGATTAATGTGAAAAATTTTTCTCATGGTGTAATCTTGTCACTGAAACTGCAGGGACAATAAAAAACTCTCCAACAATATCTTTAGTGTTAGAGAGTTAAGGCATTACTTGATCCTGGTCAGGATGTGCAACAGAAATAATTTCATCCACACATAGCCCGGGTGTGCAGAGAAAATCATTCCATGAGATGTGAATTTTACGGGATTTTTCCTGAAATTTTACAGTCTGAACACAATGAAATCCATTGGTTTAGTGTTTATTGCTTCCAGGTTGTGTAGTTTTTAGTGTTTGGTTTCCGATTGGACCTGGATTTCTCCTCCTGTGATGTTAATGAGGTCTCACTCCTGGATTTCCTTCTCAGTCTTTTCCAGACCAGGTGTCTCCATCTATGCCGGGGCAGTGTCTGGGGTGGGTGTTCCTTGATGTTTGCTGATGTTTCATTGATGTTTTGTTGAATGTTGTTATCTTTGTGGGAATATTTTTGGCTATTCCCAGTCTGTTGAGATGTTAAACTCATCTCTGTTGAGCAGTTCAACATTCCTTAAAAAAAACCTTTTAAAATTTCTTTCCTGAGAGAAAGGCAAACCCAGCCTGACTAGTAAAATGGAATGTAAAAAAAATTTTAGAGTTGGTATACTTTTCAAGAGTGGAATCGCAGGCAGCCCAGTGTGTGAGTGTAATTGAGAGGCAGAGTCCTGGGTGGATGCTGTGAACAGCAAAGTGCCAAGGCAGGCTCTGTGCCAGCCCAGCTTCCTGTGGCAGAGATTTCACCAGAGACAGGATTCTGGCCACAGACTGCTTGAAATATACATCCCTTATCTCCAGCCCGCACTAGGTGGAGAATTCCCAGGGTAAGGAATTGCAAAGATCAATTCCAAGGGAGATAATTGAATATCTGGCCTGGCTCTGGCCAAAGGTTATAATGGCCGGATGCTTGGCCTTCAGCCAAGGGCACACACTGACTCAGAAAACACTTCCTAAATGCAGCAACATGTTGCATATTCATAGACCTTCATGCATTATTCAGAATCATTTCCCTCCAACCTGTAAATCACTGTTTTTGCCTTCCCTGGAGTTTTGGTGCCCCATAATCCAGGAATGTGAAGAATTTCCTGATTCTCTTTTTTACCATTCTCCAAGTTTGTTACATGAACAAAAGATTTTTACATTATACTCCAAGAAAAATATACTTATCACACAACTATTTATAAGTTTTTTTAATTGCAGAACTAAAAGAAACTATATTCATACAGCAATGTTTTCCAGCATATAGCATTCATTTTAATATTTGCAAAAACTCAATAATATAATGTACACTTAGAACACACATAGAAGTCAAATTTCTTTTTCTCAGTATGGAGGAGACATAGCTGCTGGTCCAATCATTTTGTTATTTTTCATTTTCTCAGGTTTTTTCCTTTTCTCCTGTCCATACCACAATATTTAGGATATTTGGGTTTAAAAAGTCATAAAATGTTGTGGCTAGAGCAGAGAATCTTCAATCCAGGTCCTGCAATTTCCTATTAATCCTCAGAATTATTGCACCTGCTTTTTAGTCCTGGATTACTTCTGAGATTCCCTGGTCCCTCTCTTGGCCAATACACCACAAATCCTCAGTCAAAATAAGTCCGAAATATTTAACCCTTTTCTCCACCATTTCCTGTTTTGTTTCAAATACTCAAAAATGCTGTTTAGCCTGAACATTCAGCCATTTCACAGAGGCTTCTTCTGCCACTTCTTGTCCTCCTGATTGCAGCAAGTCATCCACATCCTGCATTAATCCAATTCCTAGGTAAATCCTAGGGATAAATTCTTATGATATTTTCTGCAAGGTTTGCCCCAATAAGGCTGGTGCTTCCCTGCATCCCTGCAGAAGGACCGTCCATGTCTTTTCCATTTTCTTTTCTACCTCTTGTTCCCACTCAAAGGCAAAATCCTGTTTACCATCCTGTGTAAGTGGGCATCCCCAGAAAGCATCTTTGCCATCAAGGACTGAATGGTGGCAGTGTGAGGAGGGCACCTGGTTGAAGATGGTGTAAGGATGTGAGAGCCCCTGGGTGCTGGGGCCCCCTTGAGCCCTGGGGTTCATCCCTCAGGGGCTGTAGAAACTCTGCCATGGCCTTTGCCTTCCCCTTGGCCTTTTCCTCATCCCTTCTTGCATTCCCCTGCTGTGCCTTTGTGACCAAGTGCTCCAGGGGCTTCTTCTGCCCCTCCTGCAGCCCCCTCAGTGCCTGGGGGTGCTCATCCTCTGACAGCTGCTGAGCTTTCTGCTAAATCATTCCTTTCTGCAGTGACCCAAGGAAAATGCTTAAAAGCTAATCTCGATCCTTGCACGTCCAATCCCCATTTCCCAGCTGTTCCTTTGTCCTGCTGCTCCTTGTGCTGTGGCTGCCGTGGCCAGCCCGTATCCCAGAGCCGGTGCCTGTCCTGCCGCAGTGTCCAAACGCGGCCCCCCCGGCGGGCAGGGCCGGCAGCTCCACGGGGCCGGGCAGCGGCCGGGGCGTCCCGCAGCCTCCTGGGGGCCGGGGGCCACTGCCGGGCCTGCAATTGCCGGGGGGTGCTGGGCTCAGGCAGCGCCCGGCGCTGAGCCCCGGCTGCCCCACAGCCCCGTCCCGGCCCCGCAGCTCCCCACAGGCCCCCAACCCGTGCTCCCGGTGCCGCCCCTCTGCGCCCGCTCCTGCCGCTGCCCAGCACAGAGAAACCCCCTGCAATCCTGACCTCCTTGTGTGCCTGTCCCTGGCAACCGGGGATACAAAGGATCTGCATCAGCTGGCAACTCTTGAGGATAAGAGCCCGCTGGAAAACATCCCCATCCTCAGTATTTTTCTCTTTCTCCTCTTTTCCATCATCCTTTTTCTTCCCACATAGATTTTTCATGCTGCTTCTTTCCTGAACCGTATTCCTGCACACTCCCCTTCACCCAATCCCTTCCCAGCACACCAACACCATCCATCCCCTGTTGTCTAAATCCCTTCTGGACTTCCCTGATTGCCCCCGTCAGTGTCCCTGTCCTTGATTACCTCTGGGAGAATGTGCATACTCCCTCAACATGCTCCCAAGGGACCCTTCAGAGATATTTTGAGATCATCATCCCTTTTGCCAGGAGCCCTTCCTGGCTTTCCCTTTCTACCCTGCATGGGTGCCCTTCCATGTTTAGTCCCCGAAGATGCCACTGTAGTCCCTGCTGAGATTTTCAGTGCTCTCTGGCTGCCGACTCTTCCCAGCCCCCCTGATCTGTCACTCGTCTGTCTCCTGGCCCCAGCGCCCCCCTGGATGGGAATTTGGGGAGGTGGGAGGGGGGGAGCGCCAAGGCCGGGCCCCCCCGCGCTGTGGTGGCGGCAGCGGCTGCAGTGGGGAGCGAGTGCGGGCGGGAGCGGCCGAGAGCCCAGCGCTGCCCCAGCCCGAGCTGCCCCAGCTCCATGGCTGCCCCTGCGCTGGGATGCTGTGGGTTTGGGGGGAAGAGGGAGCCGGCAGTGGGTGCTGGGCCTGGGGGCAGCAGGAGGAGGGAGGGACAAGCAGAGTTGAAGAACAAAATGATCAAACGATGCATATCGGAGGAGAAGGTGGGATTGTGCATGAGAAGGAAGAATAGGAGGAAGAGAAATGTGAGGAAAAGCATGGACACGGGAGAAGGAGGAGCCGAAAGGAGAAGCAATAGAAGTTTCCATCCCTCCCTGTACCTACAGCCTTCCCCCCTCAACCCCAGGTGCATTGCCCCTCTCCAAATGCAGCAGGTGACCAAAGATCGGGATCTATGATTTTCTGAAGGGTGAATCTTGGTGTTTGAAAGCTTTATTGGGGTAAAACTTGGTGCTTTATTTTTTTTCAGGGGCTGAAAGTTTGTATTTTGAGGGGGTTTTGTCTGAATCTTGCTTTTTGGGGTGTTTTTGATGTGTATCTTGAGGTTTGGAGGATTTTTGGACTGAATCTTGGTGCTTTAGCGGTTCTTACAGACACAACATGCCCAATGATTTTCTGAGATGAACTTGGGCAAGGGGGAACCGCCAGCTCAAGGCACTACCCTCTTGTTTTTTCCCCAAACCAGGATTTTTCATTCCCTAGGCGTTGGCAGAGCGAAGAGGAGGAAAAGCCGGGGAGATCCCTCACGAGGAGGGGCTGCAAACCGAGCCCAGGGAGCTGCGAGGAGGAAAGACCCTCTCTGGGCCGGGAAGGCGGCCGGAGATCCAGGCAGAGCTCAGAGCTGATGGAGAAGCCTCCTGGAGGGGAGAAGCCCCACAAGTGCTTGGATTGTGGGAAGGGTTTCAGCTACAGGTCCCAGCTGATCCGGCATCAGAGGATCCACACTGGCGAAAAGCCCTGCGAGTGTGGGAAATGTGGGAAAAGCTTCAGGGACAGCAACTACCTGATGCAGCACCAAGTGATTCACACAGAGGAACGGCCCTACACCTGCTTGGAATGTGGGAAGAGCTTTCAGTGGATCTCTGCCCTGAGAAAACACCAGCACATCCACACCGGGGAGAGGCCCTACGAGTGTCCCAAGTGTGGGAAGAGGTTTCAGAGCAGCTCCAATCTCCTTGTACATGAGCGGATTCACACAGAGGAGAGGCCCTTCCGCTGCCCCCACTGCAAGAAGGGCTTCAAGCACAACTCCCATCTCACTGTCCACCGGCGCATCCACACTGGGGAGAGGCCCTACGAGTGTCCTGAGTGTGGGAAGAGCTTCTCCAGGAGCTCTCACTTGACCCGACACCAACGGAGTCACCACTAAGGGAAGCCCTGTGAGTGCCCCGAGTGTGGGAAGAGCTTCGTGCTCTGCTCCAGCTCCATCCCCCATGGGAGGATCGGTGTTGGATGATCCCCAGTGACCCCCGTTGGGCAGAGTCCTGGTGGTCTTTGGTTCTGGTGATCCGTGTTGGGAAGACACCTGGCTAGGGGGGTCTGCATCATCCTGTCTCCCTGTCAGCACCTGGATGAACACAGGGGCAGGAACGTCCATCAGGGCCCAAACTGACATTGGGAATTCTTTGAGGAGAGCAGATTTGTTGACTTTCAACCTCAGAAAATATTCTGTGTTCAATCCTATCTCCTGGTGGTATCCAGGAATATCCAGGAACGGTCTTGGAGATCTTTTCCAACCTCACTGATTCCAGGATTTTCATTTCCTATTGCCCAAGGTTGTCTTCCGCAGCCAAATGGTGATGAACTGAGGCAATGACCAAGATTTTGGAGCCAGTGGGGTGGAAAGTCCTCCAAAAAATGTTTTTCCCTCCCACTCAAGCACATTGGTCCTCAGCTCACACAGACAAGGAAATCCTTTTCTTTTAGCCTCGATTTGCTTTTCATTTCTCTTCATCCTTTTAAAACAAGTAACACAGTTGAAAATAAAGACACTGAACTGAGATATGGGTGTGGATATGGAGGGACAAAGACATGGTGGGGCACAGACATGGAGAGTTGAATCATGGCTTTAAAGAGTTAAGATTTTTGCTAAGGGTAGAAGGAGTTTCCATGGCCAAGATGTAAGTTAGGTAGGTAATTACTTGATGCTTAGGCAAGAGCTAATTGGTATAATTATCTGCTATTATGAACTTATGTATGGAAGAACATAAAATAATAAACCGTTAATCATGAAGCACGAGGCCTTGGATCATGCCAGAGGTTCACTGAGACCTGATGAAGACTCTCCTGACTTCATCCATCGAGACCACTGACCCATTTCGAGAGCACCGACCCAATTCAAGAGAAGAACTGTGCACACGTGCAGGACGAATGGGCTCATTTTAATATGGGGTGGGGATGGGAGGTGCTGGGGTTATGCACATGTATTGTATGTAAGATCTTGGGCAATAAATAGAGGGCAAAGAACCTTGTTCGGGGCGGTCACGCCTTTGGGAGGTGACTCCCGTGCCGGTGAATAAACACACCACTTTGTAACTTTAATTAGTTACAGCGCCTTTGTCCGTGATTATTCCGGTTTTTAAGGATTCAGGGGGACAAACTGCGGTCACGTGGGGACACTGCAGGGACATTGTAGTGACCCAAAACAGGACAGGCGACCTCAGGGTGGCCCCGATGTCCCCAAGGCAAGGACACCAAGGTCCCCAGTGTCCCTCGGGGTGACAGTGCCACTTCCATGTCCCCACCCTGTGCCTGCATCCCCGGCCGCCTCCAGCTTTTGCATCACCTCCTTGTGTCCCTCCACCAATGTCCCCAAGGCCACCACGATGTCCCCGAGGGCCCGGCCAGCTCTGGGGAACCCCTGTCGCCATGTCCCCCACGTGTCACCACCAAGTCCTGGTTAACAGCATTCACCAAGTACCCCAGGTGCCATGTCACCGTGTCCAGCCGCCCCTGGACATTGTGATGACCTTGCTGGTGGCCGCAGTGGCCTCGCCACTGGCCCTGGCCTTCGCCACCCACTGGGCGGTCTTGCAGGCGCTGGGCCATGGCCCGGTGCTCACGGGCGATGGTGGCCAGGTGTCACCGCAATGTCGCTGAGGCCTGCAGGGCCACCTGGCCGGACACAGCCACCGTGCCCAGGGCCAGCAGCAGGTGACTGACCTCGGCCACCCCCAGTGCAGCGTGCACCGAGTCCAGGGACACTGCAGGGACATGGGGACACCGCACAGGTGGCACCGGGGACACGGCAGCAGGGCAACCAGCACAGTGGCACCTGAGCAGTGGCACCAGGGACACCCCAGAGCCACCAGCCCCGTGTCCCCAGGGCTGCCCCAGTGTCACCACCACAGTGTCACCCATTCAATCCCAGCGCCACCAGCCCCGTGTCCTCAACCCAGGGCCATCCCAGTGTCCTCAGCCCTGTCCCAGTGGCACCAGCCCAGTGGCACCAGGGCTACCAAGGTGTCACCAACCCACTGTCCCCAGTTCCATCCCAGTGCCACCAGTTCCATTCCACTGTCGCCAGCCCAGTGTCACCAACCCAGTGCCACCAAGCCACTCCCATCCCAGTGTCCCCAGTCCTGTCTCAGTGTCACCAGCCCAGTGTTCCCAGTTCCTTCCCAGTGGTCCCAGTGCCAGCCCAGTGTCACTGCCCCACTGCCACCATACCAATATCACCATCCCAGTGCTCCCAGTTCCCTCCCAGTGTCTCCAGTCCCATCCCAGTGTCCCCCATCCTGTCCCAGCGTCCCTGTCCCAGTGCTCCTAGTTGTGTCCCAGTGCAACCAGTTCTATCCCAGTGCCACCAGTTGTGTCCCAGTGTCACCATCCCAGTGCTCCCAGTTCAATACCAGTGTCTGTAGTTCCTTCCCAGTGCCACCACCCCATTGTCCCCATACCAATGTTACCATCTTAATGTCACCAAACCAGTTCCCTCCCAGTGCCAGCCCAGTGTCCCCCATCCTGTTCCAGTGTTTTTGTCTCAGTGCTCCCAGTTGTGTCCCAGTGCCACCGCCCCATTGTCACCATACCAGTGTCACCAACTCAGTACCACCAGTTCTGTCTGTCACCACCCAAGTGCCACCAGCCTGGTGTCACTAACCCAGTTCCAGCCCAGTGTCCCTAGTCCTATCCCAGTGCTACCAGTCCTGTCCCAGTACCACATCCCCAGTGTCCCCATACCAATGTCATCACCAGCCCAGTGTCCCCAGTGCCATCCCAGTGTCCCCCATCCTGTCCCAGTGTTCTTGTCCCAGTTCTCCCAATTGTGTCCCCGTGCCAGCCCAGTGCCACCCTGTCATTGACCCATACCAGTGTCACCAGCCCAGTGCCACCAGTCCTGTCTCAGTGCCACTAGTCCAGTGCTCCCAGTGCCAGCTCAGTGTCACCATCCCAGTGTCCCGAGTTCCATCCCAGTGCCACCAGTTCTGTCCCAGTGTCACCAATCCAGTGTCACTGGTCCTGTCCCAGTGCCCCCAGTGCCATCCCGGTGTCACCACCCCAGTGTCACCTGTCCCTTCCTAATGTCCCCATCCCAACGTCCCCTCCCAGTGCTCCCAGTTCCATCCCAGTGTCCCCAGTGCCATCCCAGCATCACCACTGCCACCCATGGCACCACCCCAGTGTCCCCGTTCCCTCTGCCCCTTCGAGCCATTTCGTCCCTGGACCCTTCGAGAAGGAACAAACTCCGCCTTGGATCACCACACGTGGCTCCCGTCCCTCTCTCCACCGTCGGCAGAAGCGGGGCTCGCACAAGAGAGCTGAAATCCCTCTCGTCCCGAGAGCAGGAACGTGCCTGTAACCCCCAGGCCGTCTTTCTAAAGACGCTTCTCTGGAAGGTCTCGGCACCAGCGCTCGCCCCGCGCCCACCAGCTCCTTCCAGCCGGTGCCGCCGTGATAACCGGAGCCCAAAGACCGGGACCTCCGCGAAAGAGTTCCTGGAGAAGCGTCTCCTGCAGCACCAACTGCAGGACACAAGCTGCTTTTCGGGACGGCCAGCTCCCCGAGCACAGCTCTCCGCGTTCTACTGGAAGCCGTCTGAGGGGTGACTGGGACCTTCTGTGGAACATCTCTGGAGACCAATCGCCGGCCCGACGGCCTCCCCAGCAGCTTTTCTGTTGACCCAGTGGGCTTTGCTTAGCCCGAAGAAAAGAGTGAGTTAAGAAATACCGGGGTCTTTTTCCTTTAGTTTTTTCTTTTACTGCTGGGTGGGACATTGGAGTTTTGAGGATGGGCAATTTGATCAGTAGTGCTAAGTTCAGCCGTCCTCAAAAGGACATTTATTACCAAGTTGTGAACACTCTTAAGTTATCAAAAGCGGAACTTAAAGGGTTTTTCTTTGTGTGATAATTGATAAAAGATTCGTGTTAAACACAAAAGCATTGGGGTTTGTATAAACCAGAATACTAAGCTCTGAAGTGAAGCATGGACACTAGATAAAGGAAATTATATTATTAAATAATTCAGTTTAAAATCACATTGTTATGTTATATTATGTTGTATTATGTTACATTATATTATGTTATATTATGTTATGTTTTCCAAATAAGTTGTATCGGCTACCAGCTTGCAAAATCAGACTTCCCCGTAGGCCTTCCTGCCTTTGTCTAATCAATACTGCTTATCACAAGGACCAGACTCCCAGAACTTCTCTGGTGGTTATCTACAAGGACCAGATGGCTATCTGTGACTGATTATCATCCAAAGGCTTTGTGAATCTGTGTAAGGATGTTTATTCAACCACCACTGCTTATGACATCAAAAATCCAAAAATTATTGATTACAACGAGAACCCACAATATAAGAAGAGGCTGCAAACCAAGGTTGGGTGGAGCGTGGAGTGGGCAGTGACCCCTCACGTTCCCCAGCGCGCTGCTTGCTCTTTCTATATCAAATAAAGCAATCTAAATTTTGCTGAATATCGAGACTTTTGTCTCTCATTTATAACAATTTGGTGCCGATACCCGGGACGTCCTTGGAGCCCTGAGAGGCGCTGCGATTTCGGGGAGGCGCCCCACTGCTGTGGCCCCGGTTCGTCAGTGATTCTCGGGACCCATCGACGTCCCGCACCATAGAGACTGAGCAAGGAAAATCTCCCCGGAAGACCGCGGCAAAATCACCTGGAATTCTCGTGCACGAAGAGCCAGACAGGAGCATCGGACTGTGAGTATCTGTCTGGTTTGGTGGGGATGACTGTGTGCTTGCCTGAATGAGACGTGGCCTTTGCTGCGAAGCGAGAGTGGAGTCCTTCTATCCGCGTTTCCAGCATCCCGCGAGGGACCTGGCCGGTGACCGGACGAAGCGAGTGAGCACAAAGGGAGAGACTGCTTTTCTTGTCCTAGCCCAGCTAGAGGCTGGGTCCTTCCCATCCTAGTCCAGGCAAAGGCAGGACCCGCGAAGGTGGTGGGGGGAAGGGGGAGGAAAAGAAAAGCAGATGGCAACACACCAGTCACGGAGGGAGAAGGGAAAAGCTGCTTTTCCCATCCCAGCCCAGGTAGAGGCGGGTTCCAGTCCATCCTGACCCAAGGAGAGACAGGGGTTCAAGCAGAACACATCGGGGAGTACAAACACCTCAAGACAGTCCCTTGAGGTAAAAATGGGACAAAGAGGGAGTAAGATTCTGAGTCCCAGGGACCCACGAAGAGGTTCAAATTCATTTGGTCCACAAGGAGACCGGGAAAATAAAGACAAGACAAGTAGGTTGCCAGAAATACCACCAGGCAGCCCTTTGGGAGTAATATTAAGATGTTGGGACACAGGGGTGGTATACAGAGGAAGAACTAAAGAAATATTGATTCAATATTGCATGGTGGAATGAACCAAAGAAATAATCCATAAAGATAACCTATACTGGCCCATGTTCGGATCATTTGAGGGTTGGATTTGTCAGGCATTAAACACATATGTGGCTTGTAAAAAAAAATTTAACAGAGAGGAATGTGAGTGTGCTGCCCTGTGGGCAAAACAGTCCAAGCCATCCTTGATATATACTTTAAAAGAAAAAGAGGATGAGGATAGAAAAAAGGTTACCTGGGAACCCCTCGATAATCTCCCACCTCCGTATAATACAGAAAATACAGGAGACCCCCCCACGCACCCACTTCTCCTCCTGGTACTCCCATAGCTCTAAGAACTCGCTCCAGTCAAAGGAATACCAGAGAGGAGGGAGATAACGACACAAAGGCTCGCCTTTACCCCCTGAGGGAAGTGCCATTAGCAGGACAACAGGCTGGATTAATTGGATTTGTAAATGTTCCCTTGAACACAGGGGAAGTGAGGAACTTTAAAAAAGAAATGGGAAAACTATTAGAAGATCCTATAGGGGTATCAGAGAGACTAGATCAATTCCTCGGACCAAGTATGTATACTTGGATGAAATTACAATCTATATTAAGTATCCTATTCACCACGGAGGAACGGGAAATGATCAGACAGGCTGGAATGAGGGTATGGGACCGGGAGCATCAGATTGGACCTAGGGGAGACCAGAAATGGCCATTAAATAATCCTAACTGGGATAACCAAAATGATGTCCATCGCCAGAATATGATGGACTTAAGATGGATACTCGTTAAAGGTATCTGAGAATCAGTTCCTAAAGGACAAAATATTAATAAAGCTTTTAGTGAACAACAAAAAAAGGACGAATCCCCGACTGACTGGTTGGAGCGGCTGAGGAAAGATCTCCAAATGTACTCCGGGATAGACCCTGACACACAAGTGGGTCAGGCACTCCTCAAAACCCAATTTGTTGCTCAATCATGGGGGATCATGGGGAGATATTAGAAAGAAATTTTAAAAGTTAGATGATTGGCAAGATCGGGGGTTACAAGAATTGCTAAGAGAAGCAGAAAGCAAAAGCAAAATCTTTATAGCTGCAGTTCGTCAAACACAGAAAGAAACCCAGCAGAAAGGGGGAGGGAAACCACGAAAACCCCCACCGAAACAAGGAAATGAAGCAGGAAATAATTCACCAAGGCGAACCTGCTTTTACTGCAACAAGAAAGTTCATATAAAGAAAAATTGTAAAGAACGGATACAGGATGAAAAAAAAAAAAGTTCCAGGAAGACGAATAGGGGTGTCAGGGGCTGTATGTATTAGGAACCATACCATCCAAAGAGCCCTTGATAAATTTAAAGATTGGTCCCCAGGGAGAGGAGGTGGAATTTTTAGTAGATACAGAAACCGAAAAATCCACAATTAAACACCTACCAAAAGGGTGTAAACCTAGTAGAGAAACGGCACTCGTGGTTGGAGCAAAAGGTGAACCATTTCTGGTCCCTATTATTAAAAATGTGTAAATTGAGACCCGAAACAAAATTGAATTAAAGGATCTGCTGTTACTGCCAGAGGCAGAAAATAGTTTATTGGAGAGGGATTTAACAATAGCATAGTATTTGAAAACTGAAGTATCCCAAGGGCAGCTTAAAATTTTTGCTTTAACTCAAAAGGATGAGGAGCAAATATGTCCTGAGGTGTGGTACACCCCTGGAGAAATAGGGAAGTCAAAAATGAAACCTATCAAAGTGAAAATCACTGATCCCGATTTACCTATCCGAGTTCATCAATATCCAATATCACTGGAAGGGAGACGGGGCCTTAAGCCTCTCATAGAAAACCTTTTGCAACAGGGGGCTTTGGAACCATGTATGTCCCCACATAATACTCCTATTCTGCCTGTCAGAAAGACAGACGGGAATTACAGATTGGTACAGGATTTGAGAGCTATAAATCAGCGAACTGTTACCAAATTTCCTGTAGTAGCAAACCCTTACACTCTCTTAAAAGAGTTGTCCCCTGACTACACTTGGTATAGTGTAATAGATCTAAAAGATGCCTTCTGGGCATGCCCGTTAGAGGAAAGTAGCAGAGATTGCTTTGCCTTTGAATGGGAAGATCCTGATAAGGGCAGGAAACAACAACTGCGTTGGAAAAAAAAGAAAAAAAAAAAAAGGGTGTCCATATTGGGTATTGCCCATTCGCATTATGTGTTCAATGTAGAAAAAAATAAATGTAAGGAAACTCTTAAGGTACTTAATACCCTATCAGCACAAGGAGAAATTAAAATTGATGATCATAACTGGTGGAAGTTATTTGAGAATGGAACGAGATAAAAAAAGCAAGCCAGAGCAGAGGTATTGGCAAAAGAGTGTCAGAAGGGTTGTGTATACCGAGCTGTTACTGCTGTACCTCGTACTGGAATGTTAAAGCTAAAAGCTGGGACAAAATTAAGAAACACTACCAAAAGAGAAAGACAAAGTGGGAGAGCCCAGGACATATTCCCTGCTGCCGAGAAGATCAAACAAACCTCGGCTACTGGCAGCAACCCCGTAGGCCTTGAGGGAGGCAGAGGGATGAAAATGGTCATGGGAGTCATCCTATTGCTAATGATGATAAAAGGAAATAATGCTGATGCTTGTTCCAAGTGTCACCAGACAATTGGGTACGGGGATGCACGGTATCCACCCTTGCCTTCCACACACACATCAATTCGGCCTGCTGTAATAAACACAACTTAGAAACCTGTACTATTATGGGAAGAAGTTACTGGGTAGCCACCAATTTGGGAAAAGGAGGGTGGGCTCCATCAGCATACCAAAGTTGCCCAGTAGGAGAGACACACCTCTGCTTCACAAAAGAAGGTATGTGGGGATATTCAGATCAGGGAGGAGTGCAAGATGACTACAAGGAGGAATTGATAAAAAATACAACTAAAGTGTTCAAAGGAACAAGGACAAACCGTGGGGGACGTTTTAACTTGTATGAGAAAATAAAACAACAACTCAGCGAACGGGACTTACCCACCTTGGGAAAAAATTTATTTGTAGAATTAATGAAAGAAATCACTACTGAACTGAACTTAACTCACTGTTGGATCACTGTAGAGGAATGCAGATGACTGAGCAATGGCCATGGAGGGGGGAGGGAATAGGCCCAGAGCAGTTGTTACAGTGAAATCAAACGGAAATATCGAGGGGAGTCAATAGACCTGAAGGGTGGGTTCTAAGTCATGAGGTAATAGGAGAGGCATGTATAACACATTAGGGAAATAACTTTACCCAATATGTGGAGCACACCCCCTGTAAGACTATCCTGATTACAAATGCAAGCAATCAGTCTTGGTGGCCCAAAGCTCCAGAAGGATATTGGGGAAAGTTAAGTAAAGGTAATTGTATAAAGAACAATTTTACAAGACTATGCTGGTATAATAAAAATAGAGCCAACAGATATGAAGAAGTAAAAAGTGTAAGGACCTATTGGCAACAACCTGAATCAGTTAAACTGAGCCGGAAAGTCCCAGACGGAATATTTTGGATCTGTGGAAAAAAGCTTATAATACCCTACCAAAAAGATGGAGAGGGACATGCACTCTAGGGATTATCCAGCCTGCGTTTTTTACATTTCCAAAGGAAAAGGGTAATAGAGTGTTAGGAGTTCCCTTGTATGAAACTTTGTATCGAAATAAAAGGAGCACAGACATAGGGGGAACACAAATATGGAAGGATGATGAATGGCCCCCAGAACGAATTATTGAATATTATGGACCAGCTACCTGGGCTCAAGATGGGAGCTGGGGCTATCGCACTCCAATTTATATGCTAAATAGAATTATCAGGCTACAAGCCGTGGTAGAAATTACTTCAAACCGGACAGCCCGAGCAATGGAATTGATAGCTAAACAACTTACCCAAACTAGAGCAGCAGTATATCAAAACCGACTGGCTCTAGACTATCTGTTAGCTGAAGAAGGGGGAGTGTGTGGGAAATTTAATAATTCTGAATGCTGCTTAGAAATTGATGATAATGGTGAAGTAATTACTAAAATTGCAGAAGAAATAAAACAAATAGCCCATGTACCTGTACAAACCTGGAACTCTATGCTTCATGATAATTGGTGGAATAACCTGTTGGGGGAAACTTGGTGGAAGAAATTAGGTTTTATGTTAACATGTGCATTATTAGAACTACTGTTCATCCCTTGTCTTGTTCCATGCTTCATTCGACTAATCCAGTCCGTGGTTCAAGGAATGCAAGTTGCTACAATACCAATAGACCCTGAGAAGGCAACAAAATTAATGGCAGTACAAGAGGTACTGACAAAATTTGAAACCAGAACACGAATCAATGGGATCAAAAAAGAGAAGTGGGGAAATTGTGACAATTGATAAAAGATTCGTGTTAATCACAAAAGCATTGGGGTTTGTATAAACCAGAATACTAAGCTCTGAAGTGAAGCATGGACACTAGATAAAGGAAATTATATGATTAAATAATTCTGTTTAAAGTCACCCTGTTATGTTATATTATGTTATATTATCTTACATTATAATATGTTATGTTATGTTTTCCAAATAAGTTGTATCGACTACCAGCTTGCAAAATCGGACTTCCCAAAAAGCCCTTCCTGCCTTTGTCTGATCAATGCTGCCTATCTCAAGGACCAGACTTCCAGAACTTCTCTGGTGCTTTTCTACAAGGACCAGATGGCTATCTGTGACTGATTATCGCCCAAAGGCTTTGTGAATTTGTGTAAAGATGTTTGTTCAACCACCACTGCTCATGACAACAAAAATCCAAAAATTATTGATTTCAACGAAAAACCACAGTATAAGAAAAGGCAGCAAACCAAAGTTCACTGAAACGTGGAGTGGGTGGTGACCCCTCAAGTTCCCCAGCGCACTACTTGCTCTTTCTATATCAAATAAAGCAACCTAAATTTTGCTAAATATCGAGACTTTGGTCTCTCATTTATAACAGTCGTTTCGCACACCATGCAGAGCCAGGGTAGGAGGTGGAGCTGGAAGGAGAGAGGGGCGAGGGAAAGCTGGTTTGAAGGGTCTTCATTTACTTCTCATTATCCTGCTCTGAGTTTTTGGAGTTTCTGCCAGAAATCTCTCCCCTCTCCCACGCATCCCCATGGATTTGGGTAGGTTTTCCCTTTTTGGGGGAAATCAAAGCCATACACTGAGGCTCCTAATTAGGGGGTAGGAGAAGTGGGGTTCCAGGGCTTCCCGCTGAGCCGGAGACATCGAAAACACGGGGCTGGGAAAGGCGTGCCGGGAGCTGCGGAGAACTTTGTTTGTGTTTCCAGGCCAATGGCGGCTCGGGCCCGGGCCCGTTCCAGGGCTGTTCCTCATCTCCGCCTTTGCCCTCCCACAGCCCGGGGGGCCCTGAGAGCGCGGGCCGAGGCTGGGCCGTGTGCAGAGCCCGGCCCTCGCTGCCATTGGCTGATTGTGCCAATGTCACTCCTGGTTCTCGCGCGCTGATTGGGCAGAGCAGCAAAGGCGCCATTGTGGCAGCGTCTGTGCGGGCCCGGCAGCGGCGGCAGCGGCCGGAGCCCGGGGAGGCGGCGGCGGAGCTCGGAGGCGGCCCCAGCGCAGGTGGGAGCCGCGCTCGGTTGTGCGGGGGCTCGGGGCTCGCTGCGGGCCGAGGGGGCGGCAGGGGGCTCTGGCGGGTTGGTTGTGCCGGTGCCGGCCCGTGTTGGCGCTGGGCTGAGGGCGCTGCGGGAGCGGCTGCCCGCGGTCTCCTTCCCGCTGGGGCCTCGGCAGGAGCCGGTGCCGGAGCAGCGCTGGCTCGTCCCGGTTGCTGTGGGTGGCACAGAGGTGTCTGCCCTGTGCCCGGGGCTGTGCGGGAAAATTCCCGTGGCCAGAGGTTTGTGTGCCCGCAGGAGACAGAGGAGTCCTGTAAAAGTCACTTTATTCCTGAACAAAGAGAGAGGCCAAGCGGCATTTGCCATGCGGTCTCTAAAACGCAGCCTCCTTTTTATCCTCATTTTCCCGTCTGCATCTCCCTCTCCCATTCCCCTCTGGCTGACGTTTTTGGAAGGTTCAGACTTCCCGTTTCCCGTTTTCCTATTGGATCTGGATTTCTCCTCCTATGATGTTAATGAGGTCCTACTCCTGGATTTCTTTCTCAGCCTTTTCCAGACCAGGTGTCTCCATCTATGCCGGGGCAGTGTCTGGGGTGGGTGTTCCTTGATGTTTGCTGGTGTTTCCTTGATGTTTTGTTGAATGTTGTTATCTTTGTTGGTATCTTTTGGGCTATTCCCAGTCTGTTGAGATGTTAAACTCTTCTCTGTTGAGTGGTCTAACAGTCCATAAAAATAACTTTTAAAATTTCTTTCCTGAGAGAAAGCAAACCAAGCCTGACTAGTAAAATGGAATGTTAAAAAAAAAAATTTCTTTATACTTGGTGTATTTTGCAACAATGGAATCGCAGGCAGCCCAGTGTGTGAGTGTAATTGAGAGGCAGAGTCCTGGGTGGATGCTGTGAACAGCAAAGTGCCAAGGCAGGCTCTGTGCCAGCCCAGCTTCCTGTGGCAGAGATTTCACAAGAGACAGGATTCTGGCCACAGACTGCTTGAAATATCCATCCCTTATCTCCAGCCCGCACTAGGTGGAGAATTCCCAGGGTAAGGAATTCCACAGATCAATTCCAAGGGAGATAATTGAATATCTGCCCTGGCTCTGGCCAAAGGTTATAATGGCCGGATGCTTGGCCTTCAGCCAAGGGCACACACTGACTCAGAAAACACTTCCTAAATGCAGCAACGTGTTGCATATTCATAGACCTTCATGCATTATTCTGAATCTTTCTCCTCCGACCTGTAAATCATTATTTTTCCTTCCCTGGGGTTTTGGTGTCCCATAATCCAAGAATGTGAAGCGTTTCCTGATTATCTTTTTTACCATTCTCTGAGTTAGTTACATGAAGAAAAGCTTTTTACATCAAAATTTTGTAGTCCAAAAAAATACATTTATCACACAACTATTTCTAAGTTCTGTTAATCGCAGAACTAAAAGAAACTGTGTTCATACAGGAAAGTTTTCCAACATAGAGGACTCATTTTAATATTTTCAAACAGCCAATAATATAATATGTACTTCTAACGCACTTTGGATTCAGATTTCTGAGTATGGAAGAGCCATAGCTGGGGCACCACACATTTTATTATTTTTAATTTTCTCAGGTTTTTTTCCTTTTCTTCTGTCCATACCACAGCCTTGATGTTTTTGGGGTTTAGAAAGTAATAAAACGTTATGGGTAGAACAGAGAATCCTCAATCCAGGTCCTGCAATGTCCTATTAATGCTCAGAGTTCTTACACCTCCTTTTCAGTCCTGGATGACTTCTGAGATTCCCCAGACACTCTTTAGGTCAATACACCACAAACCTTCAGACAAAATATGTCCCAAATATTTAATTATTTTCTCTAGCATTTGCTCTTTTTTTTTTTCAAATATTCAAAGATGCTTTTTAGCCTGAACATTCAGCCATTTCACAGAGGCTTCTTCTACCACTTCTTGTCCTCCTGATTGCAGCAAGTCATCCACATCCTGCATTAACCCAATCCCTGGGGGTGGGGTAAATTCTTGTGATATTTTCTGTAAGGCTTGCCCCAATAAGGCTGGTGCTTCCGTGCATCCCTGCAGAAGGACTGTCCATGTCTTTTCCATTTTTCTTTCTACCTCTTGTTCCCACTAAAAGACAAAATCCAGTTTACCATCCTGTGTGAGTGGGCATCCCCAGAAAGCATCTTTGCCATCAAGGACTGAATGGTGTCAGTGTGAGGAGGGCACCTGGTTGAAGATGGTGTAAGGATGTGAGAGCCCCTGGGTGCTGGGGCCCCCTTGGGCCCTGGGGTTCATCCCTGAGGGGCTGTAGAAACTCTGCCATGGCTTTTGCCTTCCCCTTGGCCTTTTCCTCATCCCTTCTTGCATTCCCCTGCTGTGCCTTTGTGACCAAGTGCTCCAGGGGCTTCTTCTGCCCCTCCTGCAGCCCCCTCAGTGCCTGGGGGTGCTCATCCTCTGACAGCTGCTGAGCTTTCTGCTAAATCATTCCTTTCTGCAGTGACCCAAGGAAAATGCTTAAAAGTTAATCTGGATGCTTGCACGTCCAATGCCCATTTCCCAGCTGTTCCTTTGTGCTGCTGCTCCTTGTGCTGTGGCTGCCGTGGCCAGCCCGTATCCCAGAGCCGGTGCCTGTCCTGCCGCAGTGTCCAAACGCGGCCCCCCCGGCGGGCAGGGCCGGCAGCTCCACGGGGCCGGGCAGCGGCCGGGGCGTCCCACAGCCTCCTGGGGGCCGGGGGCCACTGCCGGGCCTGCAATTGCCGGGGGGTGCTGGGCTCAGGCAGCGCCCGGCGCTGAGCCCCGGCTGCCCCACAGCCCCGGCCCGGCCCCGCAGCTCCCCACAGGCCCCCAGCCCGTGCTCCCGGTGCCGCCCCTCTGCGCCCGCTCCTGCCGCTGCCCAGCACAGAGAAACCCCCTGCAATCCTGACCTCCTTGTGTGCCTGTCCTGGCAACCGGGGATACAAAGGATCTGCAGCAGCTGGCAACTTTTGACGAGAAGAGCCTGCTGAAAAACATCCCCATCCTCAGTATTTTTCTCTTCCTCCTCTTTTCCATCATTCTTTGTCTTCCCACATAGATTCTTTCTGCTGCTTCTTGCCTGAACCATATTCCCTGCACTTCTCATCACACCAACACCATCCATCCCCTGTTGTCTAAATCCCTTCTGGACTTCCCTTATTGCTCCCCTGTGTCTCCCTGTCCTTGATTACCTCTGGGAGAATGGGCAAACTTCCTCAACATGCTCCCAAGGGCCGCTTCAGAGATATTCTGGGATCATCATCTCTTTGGCCAGGAGCCCTTCCTGGCTTTCCCTTTCTACCCTCCATGGGTGCCCTGCCATGTTTAGTCCCCGAAGATCCCACTGTAGTCCCTGCTGAGATTTTCAGTGCTCTCTGGCTGCCGACTCTTCCCAGCCCCCTGATCTGTCACTCGTCTGTCTCCTGGCCCCAGCGCCCCCCGGCAGGGGAATTTGGGGAGGTGGGAGGGGGGGAGCGCCAAGGCCGGGCCCCCCCGCGCTGTGGTGGCGGCAGCGGCTGCAGTGGGGAGCGAGTGCGGGCGGGAGCGGCCGAGAGCCCAGCGCTGCCCCAGCCCGAGCTGCCCCAGCTCCATCGCTGCCCCTGCGCTGGGATGCTGTGGGTTTGGGGGGAAGAGGGAGCCGGCAGTGGGTGCTGGGCCTGGGGGCAGCAGCAGAAGGGAAGGAGAAGCAAGGTTGAAGAACAAAATGGTCAAATAATGCATATGGGAGGAGCAGGTGGGATTGTGCATGAGAAGGAGGAATAGTAGGAGGAAGTGAAATGTGAGGAAAAGCAGGGACACAGGAGAAGGAGGAGCAGAAAAGAGAAGCAACACAAGTTTCCATCCCTCCCTCTATCTACAGCCTCACCCCTGCAGCCCCAAGTTCATTGCCCCCCTCCAAATGCAGCAGGTGACCAGAAAGGGGGATCTGTGATTTTCTGAAGGATGAATCTTGGTGTTTGAAAGCTTTATTGGGGTAAAAGTTGGTGTTTTATTTCTTTTGCGGGTACTGAATCTTTGTATTTCAAGGGGATTTTGGCTGAATCTTGCTTTGTGGGGCGCTTTTGATGTGTATCTTGAGGTTTGGAGGATTTTGGGGCTGAATCTTGGTGTTTCAGAGGTTCTTACAGACACAATATGGCCAATAATTTTCTGGGATGAACTTGGGCAAAGGGGAACCGCCAGCTCAAGGCACTCCCCTCTTGTTTTTTCCCCAAACCAGGATTTTTCATTCCCAAGGCATTGGCAGATGGAGGAGGAGGAAAAGCCCCAGAGATCTCTCACGAGGAGGGGCTGCAAACCCAGTCCAGGGAGCTGCGAGGAGGAAAGACCCTCCCTGAGCCGGGAAGGCGGCCGGAGATCCAGGCAGAGCTCAGAGCTGGTGGAGAAGCCTCCTGGAGGGGAGAAGCCCCACAAGTGCTTGGAATGTGGGAAGGGTTTCAGATGGACCTCCGACATGATCCGGCACCAGGTGATCCACACTGGAGAACGGCCCTATGATTGTGGGAAATGTGGGAAGAGCTTCAGGACTATTTCTCATCTGATGGAGCACCAAGTGATCCACACAGGAGAACGGCCCTACACCTGCTTGGAATGTGGGAAGAGCTTTGGATGGAGCTCTGCCCTGAGAAGGCACCAGCGCATCCACACTGGGGAGAGGCCCTACGAGTGTCCCAAGTGTGGGAAGAGGTTTCACACCAGCTCCGATTGCCTCATCCATGAGCAGATTCACACAGAGGAGAGGCCCTTCCGCTGCCCCGACTGCGGGAAGGGATTCAACTGCAACTCCCATCTCACTGTCCACCGGCGCATCCACACTGGGGAGAGGCCCTACGAGTGTCCTGAGTGTGGGAAGAGCTTCTCACAGAGCTCAACTTTGACCCGACACCAACGGAGGCACCACTAAGGGAATCCCTGTGAGTACCCCAAGAGTGGGAAGATCTTCGTGCTCTGCTCCAGCTCCATCCCCCATGGGAGGATCGGTGTTGGATGATCCCCAGTGACCCCCGTTGGGCAGAGCCCTGGTGATCCGTGGTCCTGGTGATCCCTGTTGGGTGGAAGGAAGGGGTTGGAGAGATTTCTCTCCCTTTTCCTTGTCCCGCTGTGATTTGGTTGGTAATGAATTCCCTCGCTGTGCCCAGGCTGGCTCTGTTGTTCCCGTGCCGGTGCTCGGGGCGGGATCTCTCCTGTTCCTTCTCTCACTCCCGGGCCTCTCCTCAGCCAATCAGAGAATGCGATGAAGAAGATTCAGCCAATGAGAGAGAGCAGCTGTGATGACTCACCGGTTGCCGGGCAGACCCGCAGCACCCAGTGTTCCCCACCTGGACCCCACCCTCCCCCCCCAGTCACGATCCCTCCGCGGGGTCCCCTCAAGTCCTTTCCTAGTACCCCCCACTAAATGAACTGGGTGTAACTGGGAAGCTTTACTGGGAACACTGGGAGCAGCTGGGCTTAGGCAGAGTTCCAGCAGGGCTGGGGGAGACCCACTACCCTCCCAAAATCAGTGTGTGGATGGAGCAGGGGGTCCTGGCCTTCCGTGAGTTCATGGGGAGGGGCTGCGGCCGCTGCCGGCTCAGGAACTCTGTGGGCAGAGAAAAGGGGGTGACACCCGGTTGGAGGTCCCCAGGAGGAGCACACACACTCTGGGGGCGGGGGAATATGAACCCGGGGTCCTCCCCTCAACTTCTTGCACAGGTAGAAGCCGAGCCCCAGCGCCAGGAAGACGAAGCCCAACACGGAGCCACCAATCTCCGTCAGCACATTGCTGTGAGCGGCGTCTGGCGGCATCTCTGGGGGACCACAGGTGTCAGGGCCACCCAAAACCTCTCACGGACATTTCAAGCCTCTCCAAGAATCCTCCCAATCTCCCCCAGCCCACCTAGGGCTCCCTAAAACTTCTAATTCTTCTAATCTCTTCCTGGCTTCCTTGGGACCCACCAAAGCCCCTCCTGTCCCTTTCAAAATGCCATAACTCCCTCCCATTTGCCCCCCACTGCCCCAGGACCCCCACACCATCTCCCAATCCCTTCCCAGCTACAGTAGAACTCACGAAGATCCTCCCAGTCTCTTTGCAGCACAACCAACCTCATTCCAAACCCTGCTTTCCAATCCCTGATCTTTTTCCAGCTCCTCCACGTTCACTCAAAACCTTCCCAGTTATACCCAGCACCCCCAGACTCCCTCCCAGTGCTCTCCAGGACCCCTAGAACCCCATCCCACCCTCCCCAACATCCTTCAAACTCATTCTCAGCCATTCTAGACCGCCGATCCATTCTCCTATTTTAATCCAGGCTATCTCAAACTCCCTCCCAGTTACTCCCAGCACACGCCAATCCCTCTCCCATCTCCCCCAGTGCCTCCCCCACGCCCCTCCCATTGTGAGGTCCGGGCCGTGCTCCAGGCTGATGTGCTCCACCTGGTAGCTGGAGCTGACCCTGTGCCAGGGGGGTTTCCAGCAGCACCAGGAGCTGGTAGAAATCCAGTCCCCATTAGGGACCAGATTGGTGGCCACCACATGCCCCGGAGCTTCTGCTGGCCCTGGAACCATCTCAGCTGGATCTCGGCAAGGCAGAAATCCATCACAGAGCAGAGCAGTCAGCCGGGTCCGGGCTAGGAGCTCGAGGGCCACAGTGAGATGGGCACTGGGGAGCGCTGGGAAAGAGCGGGGACACACTGGGATCAGCTGGGGGGAGACTAGGAGAAATGGAAGAGGGCTGTTGTGGAAGTGAGAGGGACTAGGGATGAAAGTGGAGAAAGTGGGGGAACACTGGGAGAGAGTGGAGTGGATTGGGGAACGGGAGAAAGAGTGGAGGTTTGGGATTGGACTGAAAAGGACTTTGAACAGATTTAGAGGGATTGGGAGTGCACTGGGAGAGAGGGTGGAGGTCTGGGAGTGCACTGCGAATGGAATGGTTGGGGACCGAGAGGAATTGAGAGGGACTCTGGTGAAACTGGGAGGGACTGTGAGGACACTGGGAGGGACTGGGATGGACTGGGAGAGCCACCCGAGTCACTTGGGTTGAGGGGCAGGAGGCCCCGGGGATGGGCACAAGAAGGGCTGACGTGTCTCGGGTGATTCCCAGGGAGGTTTTGAGGGGCTCCAGGGTCATTCCCAGGGCAGGGCCCGAGGGGACACGCTCTGCCCCACGCTCACCTCTGCGCTCCACGAGGAACGGGCTGGACAACTCGTAGTTGTGCCGGCAGTGCCTGTCCACCGCAGCCCGTCTGTACTCCATCCATTGCGGGTCGCTGTTCCAGTGCCTGGCAGCCTTGTCCCCAAAGGAGGTGTCCCCACGTGCAGCCCCACATCGCTGCCCAAGTGCAGGAACTGCTCCCGGTTGGAGATGTTCCTCTCCAGGAACCTCAGCCGGTCGGTGCCGTGAATGAAGTGACACTCGGACTAAACCATCTCCTGGAACAGCGCTGTGTGTGCAGGACACAGGTCCGGGGGTGTCCCCCCAGCAGCCCCCCAGCAGCCCACAGTAGCCAAGAGCTCCGGGTCCCTGCCACACGCCCCATGGCCAGCGCCGGGCAGGGTCTGACACCTCCCCCCTGTTGGAACCCTGGAAACTGAGGGGTTTGGGCTTTCTGTGCTGACAGGCACTGACCCCCAGGAAAACTCTGCTTTTGACCTGAGGCTGTGAAGAAGCTTTCCAGAATTGTGATAGAACTGGGATCACTGGTGTGTAGTTTGAATAGAAGTGTGTAATGTCCCATGGTGGAAAATTTAGAATTTGTGGTTTTAGACTATATTAATACATATAAAACAAGATGGAGGTTTTAGGGTGGAGTTTTCTTTCTTTTTCACCTTCTTCACGGGTCTTGCTGGTACTTTTGTAATTGGATAGAAAATTCCACAGTGCAGGTCACAGGTGATTGGTTGTTGGGTTAAAAGTAAAAAGAATTTAGCTGTGTGTTCTTAAGTGGACAGATTGGCCCTTAAAAGGCCTTGTAGAGAGAGATACGTGTCCATTTTTGACCTGTTAGCTAGAAGTGCTGTAGAACTCACTGTAATATAGATAAGAATAAAATATCTGAGTCCAAACACGAAATTGCGTCTCTCGAGCATTTAATCCTGACTCTAGAAAAACACAAAAGAAGATAAAACGCGATACCCCCCTCCCCAAATTCTCCTGGCGGTGGGCGCTGGGGGCGGGGCGCGGGTGGAGTCCAGGTGAGGAGCTCTGGGCGCTCTGGGACTGCCTGAGGAGTCATCAGCGCCGCGCGCTCTGATTGGCTCAATTATTTTGGTGCCTTCTCTGATTGGCTGAGGAGAGGCCCGGGAGTTGAGAGGAGGACCGGGAGAGATCCTGCCCCAGGCTAGCGGTGGAAGAACATCCAATTAACAAGGCATGCAGATCATTTCCCAGCGGTGCCCACACTCCTGTAGGAACTAAATGCACCGAGGATCTCACGAGGGTCACCAACTCTCTGGCGGCCAAATCCAGCCCTGCGCTCCCTGCGGGTGCGGGCACTCTGGGAAGGGCTCAGCTGCGGGTCAGATGGCCGGAGAGTGGCTTGGTGGTCACCTCGTGTGTGAGGCAGTGATGGGCTGGGGAGATGCGTGCACACTGCACATAATCACTTCCAAGCAAAAATCATTCCAGGAAGGAGTAACAGCTTCTGACAGAGACCAAGTGTTGCCACCAGGTGCTCCTGCCAACAGCCGCCTGCAGAAAGGAGCACACACACCAATGCACGTGGGCTTTGGCTGTCCTCTGGCAGAGAAGTCCCCAGGGGACACAGGTCTCTGTGGCAGGAGCAGGCACCAGCATTGGCAGGCCTTGGGGGCGGCAGGTCTCCTTTGGCAGGGACTCTGCCACACCTGCTGATTTCACTGCTCCCAGGGCTCAGAGCAGCATTCGTGCCCTGGGCCATACGTCCCGTGTCTGTGTCACACTCCTGTGTGTGTGACGGCCACCCAGCACCGGGTCTTGTCCCAGAGAGGCCCTGGCAGCTGCTGTGGAAGGCCCCGATGCCCTTCCTGCTGCAGCTGCTTCGGCAACCGTGGGGGCTCCTTCTGCTGCCCTGAGCAGGCAGAGCAGAGGAGCATCTGCTTGTTGTTTGAGCCATTCCTAAAATTCCTGTTGGGCTGTCCTCGAACCTTGGGGAAACGTCTTCCTTGCAAGCTGGGCACTTTGCGGGGGGGGTGGGGCGGGGGTGTCCCCAGGGCACGTGGAGGTGTGTCCTAGGGCTCTTTGTGACACAGTACACCGTGGTCACCGTGCAATAGGAAAGGGACAGAGCGTACAAGGGTGACCCTTTGTGACACGTCGTGACATAGGTGCTGGCGGTGACACGGTCACACCACAGTGCTCGGTGCACTCGTCGGGACAGGACGGAGAGAGCGGTGCTGTGAGGAGCCCCCACACAGCCAGCTTGTTCCTTACTGACCCGGAGCTTTTCCAAAGCGTTTCCTCTGCAGGTGGCCTCGAGGACAGACTGCAGGACACGGTGTCCTGTAGCCTTCCCAAGGCTTCTCTGTTGCAGCTGCCTACAAAGCACAACTGCAGCACTTGCTCATCTGGAGCTTTTCCAAGACATCTCTCCTGCAAGCAGTCCCAGCTCCATACAGTGACATGGAGCAGACACCACCCAGAGTGCCCAAGCTGGCCTGGGTGAAGGAGGAGGAGGAGGCTGCAGCTCCCTCAGCACAGCAGCCTGAAGAGCTGGAGCAGATCCAGCTGCTGCAGGAGGGTGAGTAGCAGATCTGGGTCACAGGGCTGGTGCCTGCAGCCAGCTTAGCCCCATCCCATCCCATCCCATCCCATCCCATCCCATCCCATCCCATCCCATCCCATCCCATCCCATCCCATCCCATCCAACATGCCCATGGATAGGACAGAAGAGGGGCTGGGGCTGAACCTCCTGGCAGCCACACCCCATCCCTGGAGCATCCCAGGGCTGTCCCTGCCTGGGAATGCAGGGCTGGCCTGTGTTCTCCGGCCTCTCCCACAGCCCCTCAGCCCTGGCTGCGCTCGCTCTTTGCCAGGTGCCGCCATGGACCCGACACAAGAGCAGGACCCTGCCCGTGGCCGCTTCCGCAGAACAGCGCAGGTACTGCAGCCATCCCCACCTGGGCTGGGCCTGCTGTCACTGCTCAGCCCAGCACCGTGCTTGGAGCACTCCATGGATTCTCCCTCTCTTCCTGCCCTTCTCCTGCAGATGATCTATGAATTCATCATGTGCATTTGGCGGGAAGAGACCACCGGTGTGGGCACTGGGCTCTTGGCAAACTTTCCCCTCTTCACTGCTGAGACCGGGGCTGCCATGCTGGATTTGCTTGTGGAGAAGGGTGTCTCCAATCCAAAGCAAGTAAGCAGCCTGTGGCCAGGAATTCTGTGGCGCCTCAAGCCAGCTCTGCTGGGTTCCTTCAGTCTTTGAGGCCCAGACCAATAGGGTGGGAAGGGCAGCATTTCTCAGGGGAAGCTGGGGAACCTGCTGCTCGGGCAGGTGTCCAAGTCTCCCCGGGCCTTCTGCAGGTGCCAGCCATGGTGAGGTACATCCACAAGTGGCTCACGGCCAACGAGTCTGCTGGGCACAGGCTGGACAAGGCCCTTCTGGAGCTGACCAGGGAATACCCCTGCGATGTGCTGATGACTCTCTTGCGCTGGGCCCCATCGGGTGACAGGTACGGCAGCCCCACCTGCCTTGAGGGTTTAGGATTCCCCGGCCCGTTACCCTGTAGAGCCTGTCCCTGGTGACTGCCAGACAGGGGGACAGTTCCAGGAGCCTCTGGCTCCTCCGTTTGCCAGTGCTGCCATGTCAGCCCCTGAGCGTGCTGCCACGCTCCCTCCCTGCCCCTCAAGATGCCTGCACCCCCATGGGCTGGCTGGGTGCTGCCAGCGAGGGCCGGTGGGCAGAGGCAGGGCTGACGGCCAGCGCGGGCCCCTGCAGCAGCCCAGGCCACAGTGCTGTGGCCCAGACCCCCCTGACACAGAGCTCTGACCCCACAGAGCTGCTACGGCCATGTGGGGAGTGATCATGTCCTCCACTGGGACTGCGGAGCCGGCGCTGCAGATACTCCTCAATGTGCTGAACGCCTGGCCAGTGGACAGTGTGTACACCTCCGATGGGGACAGCACAGGAGTCTTTGCCCTGGCTGTGAGTTCCTGCCACTGACCTTGGCTTGCCCCTAGGCCACCTCTCCAGCAGCTAGCTCTCTGTCCTCCCCCCAGCTGCATCTCTCTGCCTCAGGCACTGCGCTGAAACCTGCCTTAGGGGCAAGGTTCAGGGGCACCAGGCTGGGTGACCCCGAGGTGTCTCCCCCGGCCTCTCCCTGGCATGCTCGGGCCCTGCCACACGGATGTCTGGGCACTGAGTGTTGTCTCTGGGTGGTTCATTTTTTGCAGGCAACCGTGACACTGTGGAGGGTCTTCAACCTGACCTGGTGCCCACCTATAGTGTTGGAGTATTTTCCCCGTCTCTTTCTGTGTCTGCTCTTCCAAGTTTACATCAGCGCACTGGATACGCCAGAGGAGGTTGATACCTTCTGGAAGGGGTGCCAGGAGCAACTGGGCCTTGCCACCAACCCCCAAAGGTGCTCCATCCCAGTCCTCCCAGTCTCCCCATCCCTTCCAAGGCAGGAGCCAGGGCTGCCAGCATCACCTGGGCTTTGCTCTGCACACAGGTTTGCGGTGCAGACCCTGAAGGTCCTGCTCTGCCGAGTGCAGTGTGAGCGTGTTGTGGTAGCCATGGAAGGCAAGGCTGGCTGGGACACGCTGCTCTGTACTGACACCCACCACTATGCAGTGGGACTCCTGGCCAGGTGAGACCCCCTTCTCCCTGCTGCCCCCGGCACTTGTGTCCAGGGTGCCCCACACAGTTCCCATGGGCAGGGGTGAGAGGGCTTTGTCACAAAGAGACGGACGAGCAGAGTGGAAAAGGCTGGCACAGGAGGGTGCCTGGGAACAGCCGCCTCCCAAAGCGCCCACGGGGGGCTTGGGAAAAGACCAGAGCTCCGTGGGTCACTCCTGGGAGAGCTTTGCCCTCTCGGCTCAGGGGCAATGATGCCTTTTCCCCCCCACCAGGGAGATGCGCTGTGTCTCCATGATCTGGTGTTGCAGCTTCATCTCCTGCCTCTTGGAGCTCCTCAGCCAAGACATTTCAGACTGGCAGCTGCCTGCCATGGCGTTCCTTGTGGAGGTGAGCCCCATGGGCAGCACAGCTGAGCTGCCTCCCACCTCTCTGCCCTCTCACAGCCGCAGCTGCCTGGGACGGTGCCCGTGCCCTGTGCTGCTGCCTTGGCTCAGCCCTGTGCAGTTCTGAGCTCCTGCCAGCTGGGCACCCCGGTCACTGCTTTGTGCATTTCAGGTCCTGGACCTCCTGGACATCAAAGAATGGGGTGACAGCCTCCTGGAGATCATGGCAAGGCGCCTGCAGAGCACGTCCAGGGAGATGCGTCGCCTGGTGCTCAGAGGCCTCGTGCAGCTCAGCAAGGACCCCTCGATGGTGAGAAGACAGCAGCGGCTGAAGCTGTGCGGGCAGCGTGGGGCTGGGGAAAGCAGCCCCTTGGGCTTGGCTGGGCTTTGGGAGCTGTGGCAGCTGCTCCCAGCTCTCCTGCGTTGCTGTTCAGCTGCCTGAGTGCTTCAGGACAGCCCTTCGGCCCCTGGGCTCCACGGCAGCAGCAGCAGCAGCGTGGGCTTGCCCTGCCTTGTCTCCCGTGCAGAACATTAGAATGTACAGCCTGACAGAAAGCCTTGCGGACCTGTTGTGGGATGCAGATGAAGACATCGTTGAGATGACCGTCGCGGTGCTCAGCTTTCTGCTCTTGCACAGACACCTTGCAATACCCAGCCCCATCGCCCTGCGGCTGGCTGGCGCGCTCTGGCCACTGCTGGACAACGTAAGGCTCTGTGCCCCCAGCCACGGCCACTGGGTGCTGCCCCCAAGTGTGGGGCCCCATGGATTTTTGGGCCTGTGCACAGAGGGGTCTGGAGCAGCTGATGTGGAGGGCTTTTGCTTCCTTTCCAACAGGACAACCGCCATGTGCAGCTGCTCTCCATTCGCCTCTTCCAAGAGGTGATGAGGTTGGTAGCGGCCAAGGGTAAAAGGCCCCTCAAGATGCTTGTGAGCAAGAGCCTGCTGCCACTCTTCTTCAACTGCCACGATGAGAACATGCGTGTGGCAGAGGTGAGGACTCCTGGGCGCTGCTGTCCTCCTGGCAGGGGGCTCAGCTGTCTCCCTGCACCCGGGCACCTCATTGGCTCCAGCCTCCTCCTGGCTTTGGCACAGGGAGGCAGCTCCTGTGCCCTGGGCTGCGGTGCCATCTCTGGGTCTCTGCTGCTCTGCAGGCCTCTTGTGAAACGCTGCTTTCAGCACTAAGCTTCCTGAAGAGGAGAGATCTTGAGCACCTGCTGATGGGGGATCAGATGTGGAGGTTTGGCGAGTGCTTGGTAAGAACGCTGCTCCCTTCCCTGGGCTGCCCACGCGGGCTCTTCTCCAGGCTCCTCTGGCCCCAGGGCCGGAGCTGATGGAGCCCCGAGCTCCATCAAGCCCGCGCCTTGCCAGGCCCTCTGCCCCGCTCAGGGCTGTGCGGGCAGGGCAGGCCGGGGCCAAGGGACAGAGCCCGCGCCAACCCTTCCCTCCGTGCCCTGCCGCTCTCTCCAGCTGGCACAGGACAGGAGCCGAGCGGCCGAGCTGCTGCGCCAGGCGCTGCCGTACCTGCGGAGCCCACAGGAGCCCCTGCGAGAGGCGGCCGTCAGGTTTCTTGGTGAGCCACAAGCCCGGCTCCCTCCCCGCCCCGCCGCAGCTCGGCCCCAGCCCCGCCTGCTGCCCCGGCAGCGCCATCCGGGCCGGGGCTCTGGAGCCCCGCCTGCCCTCGGCGCCGCTGCCGCCCTCTCGCAGCCGTGTCCTTGGGCGTCAGGATGCGGCGAGGGCCGGGCCTGAGCCCTGCAGGGGAAGGCGCTGCTGTGGCCGCAGGGCTGGCAGCGCCGCTGCGGGGCAGCTGTGCGGCTGGGGCCGTGACAGGCTCTGTGTTGGCAGGGATGGCCGGGCGGTTCCTGAGAGAGCAGCAGCGAGAGTTGCAGCTCATGTGCAGGGGTGAGTGAGGCCAGCGGGCTGTCAGCGGGGGCTGGCGCTGGCAGCTGCGTTCCCTGTCCCGGCTGGGAGGGCTCTGCTCCCTGCGCGCACGAGGGGCGGCGTGGGCAGAGCACAGAGACCTTTCAGGGGCCTGCGGGAGGGACATTCGTGGCCAGCGCCTTCCAGCTGATCCTTGCCGTCTCCTGCTTCCTCCAGGCTATGGCAAGGGCAGCCGTGTGGGAGGGATGGGGCAGGAGGGTCTCCCCAGGTCCCTGCAGATGCAGGCTCTGACTGTGGCTCTGTTCCTCTCCCAGCCCTTCAGGACATGACAGATGACACCAGCCCTGCCATCTCATGCCTGGCTCTTCAGACTCTGTACATCACCAGAGCTGTACAGAGCATTCCCTCCTCCCGACTCCAGCAGATGCGAGATGGATTCCGTCGGCTCTGGAAGTCACGGCCTTCCCTGTGTCGCAGGGGCTGGTTGTCCTGTGTGAGCAGTGTGGAGAACTGATCCGGGAGGCTGCGTCTGCTGGGGCCACCTGAGCCTGCAGGGAACACCTCTGCTCTGCAAGCACTTTCTTTCACCCCACCGTAGGATAAGTAAATTGCTGTTGTCATACACAGAGGTCCAGGAGCTTTCTTTTGGTGCCCCGAGTCTTCAGGCCAATGGGGAAGAGGGCAAAAAGGGTGCTTGTGCTCAGTAAGTGGGCCAAGCGTGCGGTGTGGAAAGGAAAGTGGCCAAAAGGCCCTTGGGCTTTGGTGGTTCTGTGGAAGCCTTAAGGCTTCTGACAGAGCGGGCGGGCAGAGGCCGGAGCTGCGGCGGGGATCCCTGAGAGACCGGTCCCTGGAGATGGCCAGCACCCCTCTGCCAGCCTGGAAGCGCCATCTGTGTCCTGCCCGTGTGTTGCTGGCTGGATTGCTGAGGGCTCTGAGGTGCCTCTTGATGCGGCTCCTCTGGAGCTCCTTCAGCAGCCAGGCAGGCCTGGGGGAGGCGTGGAGGGCACGGGACAGTGGGAGGCCATGAAGGGCTGCGGTGCTGCCAAGGCCTGCCCGGAGAAGGCAGTGGGAAGGCGTGAGGGGGATGCGTGTGGCGCTGGGTGGCGGGAGGCTGTGATGGGCCAGGAGGACTTGTGTGGATGGGTTGGTGGGAAGCCCTGAGGAACTGGGTGGCAGAGGCCACAAGCAGCCCCCAGACAGCCACCTTCTTCCTGCCAGCCGGCTGCTCTGGCGCTTTCCCGACGCGTCTCTGGTGCCTGTGGCAGAAGCCCTCGAGGCCTGGCCTCAGCAGGACGGTGGGGACAGCCCCGAGGTGCCCAGGCTGCTTTGGCCAGGGACAGGGAGCGACAAGGACCCCAAGCAGGCCCTGCTGGAGCACGGCCACTGGCTGCTGCAGGCGAGGAGCAGTGGGAAGTGGCAGCGCTGGCGATCAGCCCGGGTCCCCAGAGCTGTCCAGGCCACTGTGCTGTGTGGCCAAGACTCCCCTGACACTGAGCTCGGGACCCACAGAGCTGCTGCCACCATGGCAAGAACGATGTCTCCTGGAGCTGGCCTGTGGAGCTCCTGCTGTCAACGTGGCTCTGGACACCAGAGAAAAATGACCAGAGTGTGCACAGGAACAGCAGCACCCAGAAGGCTTGTACCTCCTCAGGAAGACATGCACACCAGACAGGATGCCAAAAGAGAGAGAGGCTGGAGAACAAAGCCCAGCCCTGCATTCCCAGGCAGGGACTGCCCTGGGATGCTCCAGGGATGGGGTGTGGCTGCCTGGGGGTTCAGCCCCAGCCCCTCTTCTGTCCTATCCATGGGCATGTTGGATGGGATGGGATGGGATGGGATGGGATGGGATGGGATGGGATGGGATGGGATGGGATGGGATGGGATGGGATGGGATGGGATGGGGCTAAGCTGGCTGCAGGCACCAGCCCTGTGGCCCAGATCTGCTACTCACCCTCCTGCAGCAGCTGGATCTGCTCCAGCTCTTCAGGCTGCTGTGCTGAGGGAGCTGCAGCCTCCTCCTCCTCCTTCACCCAGGCCAGCTTGGGCACTCTGGGTGGTGTCTGCTCCATGTCACTGTATGGAGCTGGGACTGCTTGCAGGAGAGATGTCTCGGAAAAGCTCCAGATGAGCAAGTGCTGCAGTTGTGCCTTGTAGGCAACAGAGAAGCCTTGGGAAGGCTACAGGACACCGTGTCCTGCAGTCTGTCCTCGAGGCCACCTGCAGAGGAAACGCTTTGGAAAAGCTCTGGGTCAGTAGGGAACAAGCTGGACTGATGTGGGAGGACCTATGAATTGGGGGGGATGGGTGCAGGGTTCCCAACTTCGGAAGGAAACTGTGAGGTCACTGCTGAACTGGCGGGACATCATGTGTTGGATAACTCCAAATTTTGGTGTTTGTAGTTGAGAGAACCCCACCTTTTGGGGAGCAGACACTCCTGAATTGGGAGACTGTGGGAGATAAGACCGCAATTTTTGGGGATCAATGTGGGGAAGGCAGTGGGGGGAACCCCAATTTTAAGTGAATGACTGTGGGGGAGCCCCCATTTTACCCTGCCCCATACTGGGGCGTCACTCTGGGGTTCTCCCTGACCCCCCCTCTTCCCCAGATGATTTTGGGGGTGCGCCGGGCCGGGGGCTTCACCCGCCGGTTGGGGGTCGAGTGCTCGAGTGCGGACGAGGCGCTGGCGGCTGCTGGGGCTGGGGCTGACATCCTCCTGCTGGACAACCTGAGACCCCAGGTGAGCCCCAAAACCGGAGGGGGGCCAATAGTGGTGGGACCCCAAGTGTGGGCTGGACCCCAAAAATGGGGGGTTAGATTCTAAAAATGGGGATAAACCCAAAAAATGGGACACAGGGGACATCCCGGGGTGAGGCTACACCAGTAAAATGGGAATCTGCTGTAAATGTGGGCCACCCCAAAGATACGAGGGATAATCCCAATTTCGGGGGAGTCAGAGGGTTGGATAATCCCAGTTTGTGAGGTTTTGGGTGAAGGGACCCTTAACTTGGGGAGTTTAGGTGGGGGGGACTGTAATTTGGGGGTCAGGGGTGGGCAAATGCCTGGATTGGAGATGTTGAATAGGAGGCCACAATTTTGGGTGGTTCTGGGTGGGGGGACAGCTATTTGGATTGGACAGCCCAAATTTGGGGTTGTTCTGGAGGTCAGTGGTGGGTGGTGCCCCCAGTTGGGCAGATGTTGGGTGGGAATCTATTTTTATTGAGTTTTTATTGGGTTTAATCAGGATAACCCTTGATTTGGAGGGGTTGGAGGTGGACACCCCAATTTTGGAGCTCAGTGGGTGGAATAATCCCTGAATCGGGGGTTTCTTGTGGGGGAGGTCCCACATTGGGCAGATTTGGGCCAATTTGGGGGGGGATTCTGCACTATGTAGCATCCCTATGTCCGGTGTACCCCCAAATTTTGGGGAGGGGGTGCTCCCTGCTAACAGGGTGTCCCCCCAGGAGCTGCACTCGGCTGCGGCGCAGGTCAAGGCTGCACATCCCGGAGTGACGGTGGAGGCCAGCGGGGGCATCGTTTTGGAGACCCTCCCCCAGTTTTTGGGGCCCCACATCGACGTGGTGTCCATGGGGTGTCTGACCCACAGTGCCCCCGCCCTGGACTTTGCGCTGCGGGTGCTGGAACCCTAAAATCCATCCCCCTGACCCTGAAAACCCAGCCTAGGGCCCCAAAAATCCATCCCAGGACCCTAAAAACCTACTCTGGAACCCCAAAACTCAACCTGAGATGCCCAAATCCATCCTGGGGAGGCTGAAACTCACTGTGAAACTCCAAAATCCACCCTGGGAATCCTCAAACCCCAAAGGCCTTCCACTAAGGGGTCTGTGAAATCTGGCGCTGGGACCCACAAAATCTATCTTGCACCCCAAAATCTACTTTGGAACTGCCTAAATCAACTCTGGGACCCCAAAATTCCACCCTGAGGCCCTCCAGAACCCACCCTGGGACCCCAAATCCCCCCTGAGACCCCACAAAGCCCACCCTGAGGATCCCAAATCTCCATCCTGGGCTACTCCCACTCACCTCCGCCCTCTAAGGTGGACCCAAAATTCCACCCTGAGGTCTCCCCATCCCCCTTTAATCTTTGTACCCCCAAATAAAGCCCTACCTCACCTCCCCCACTTGTCCCCCCAGTTTTTTCAGGGGTCCAAACTCCAGGCGGGGGGAGGGTCCAGACCGAGTTTGAGGATTCCAGACCCCAGTTTGAGAGGCCCAGGTCCCAGGGTAGAGAGCTGAGACCTCAGTGTGAGGATCCCAGATCACGCTGGAGGGCTGCAGATCCCAGTTTGGGGGTACCAGATCCCAGTTTGGGGGTACCAGATCTCAGTTTAAGACTCCCAGACCCAGTTTAAAGAACCCAGATTACAGTTTGAGGGTCCCTGACCCCAGTTTAGGAGTCCAGGACCCAAACCCCAGTTTGGGGGTATCAGATCTCATTGTGAGGGTCCCAGACCCACCAGGAGCACACCTGGCAGCACCATAACACTGGGAATTAGGATCAGAGGAGAAGTCCTGCTGTAAATCACAAAATCAGGGTCTAATTCCTGGCCTAATCCCACCCACCCCATCACACCTGTGTGCCCACCTGCCCACAGGTACCTTTGGGATGTCTTAAAAGAAATTTGAAAAGCAATTATTTAAAACTTTAAAAAACCTAACTTTATTTACAAAACTATAGTTGGTTTTCCAGCCATAATCCTTAGGACAAAGTGATCTCCAGGCTCAAGGACGCCTGTGTGACCCTTCAGACTTAAAGTGCTGCCCCAGTCTGGGGCTGGGGTTGGATCCAGCCACACCCAGAGCCTTCTCTGAGAAGGACCCTGGGAAGTCAAGGAGTCCTTTCTGCACCTTGTGAATCAGCAGGAGGGTGTCCCTGATCAGTCGAGCCTGAATGTCCCACTCTGGGCACAGCAGGCCCCCAGCTCAGCAGTGCCAGCACCACAGAGCTCGCAGGGACTGTCCCGGTGTCCGCTGCTCCTTCGGCTCCTCAGGATCGAGCTGCTCTGAGCTGCCAGACAACGCGTGAGTTCACACCCATCTTTCTGCAAGGCCTGAAGTTCTGTGACCAAAACAGAGCCGAGATGAGTTCCCGTGTTTGTAGAGACCCCCCACTCTCCCAGCCCTCACTCCCCACTCCCCACTGAAATCCAGAGCAGGCAGCTCCTCGCTCTGGTCCTGGGGATGTCACACGATGGTCCCTGGGCACAGAGCTCTGTCAGCCCCTGCTGTTCCCCAGCACGATCCCAAACAACCAGGGACCACCAGCAGCCTGGATGTGGCACTGGGCAGGGGCTGGGGGGACAGGGGCTGCCCAAAGAGGGACCCCGGGCTGGGGCTCATGAACCTGATGGTCCAGTCTTGCACACATTGCTGAGGGTCCCTCAGGCACTGCAGGCTCTGATGAAGGTGCTGCTCAGCCCTGCTGCTGTCCTTTTCCATCTGGAGGGACCATAAAGATGTGGCATTGTCACACATCTTCCAGGTGGCTGGAGCAGCCCCTCCTGGCAGCAGCCCCATTACCAAGAGCCCTCCTCCCTCCCACTGGGTGCAGGAAGGGGAGATGGGACTGGAGGAGAGCCCCTGGGGCTCTGTTCTTGAGCCAGGAACAAGGATGCAGCTCCAGGCTGTGGGGTCTCTTCCCCAGGCCCAGCTGCAGAGCCCACGGCCCAGCACAGTCCCTGGGGCACATCCTCACCAAGCAGTCAGCCATCCTCCAGGTCTGCCCTGTCTTCACCACGTGCTTCAGCTCCTTCCACTTGAGGAGCTCTGCGATAGCAAGGACGGCATTCCTGGAGGCCTGTGGGACAGCAGGAAGTGGGAGATGGCTCCAGGGCCTGGGAAAGTTGACCTGGGGTGACTCTGCCTTTAGGGAGCTGCCAAAACATCCGGGAATGGCCCCCAGGTACAGGGATTGAGGCCCAAATGCCTGCTCTCCAACACCTTTGGGGACACACCTGTCCACACCTCGGTGTCCTGGCCTGGTGCTGAGCCCTGCTGGAGTGGGCAGGGCAGGTGCTGGCAATGCCAACTTGGCTCTGCAGGGACCCTTCCCTGGGCTGTGCTTGGGGAATGCTGCCCAAGGCCTGGAGCCCCAGGGGGGGTCAGCCACCCCTCTCCGTGTCAGTGCTCAGCCTTGGCAGCAGTGCCTGGCCCACCCTGGGGGCCTCGTCATTCATGGGGAGGATGAGCAGGGCCAGGACACTGCACGCAGTTCTTCATCCACTTCTTCCCCTTCCCCAGCCCTGCCCTCAGCAGCCTCTGAAGGAGCGCATGCAGCGCTCCCACACCCAGCTTTCCTCCTGGAAGGAACGAGGAAAGGTGAGCTTCAGGAGCAGCAGCTCCCTGCCCATAGTGATGTGAAAAACGAGGTTCACTTTCCTGGTAAATTTTACAGGGTTTAATTAAAAAAGAAAAAAAAGACAAATAGGAGACTAAGACAGTAAAGCAAAGGGTTAATGTGGCTGGGTGCTGGGTATTCAGCCAAGACCACACACTCAGAAAACACTTCCTTAAATGCATCAATCTGTTGCATATTCATTGACCTTCATTATTCCAAATCATCAACCCCAACTTGTAAATCAACTTTTTTTGTAGCCATCCTGTCCTACTCCCCATCAATAAATTCCTTTCCTGGAGTTCTGGTTATCTTCATCCAGACAGGATAATCTAATGTCTTGGTTTAATTTGAATTTTTGAATTTCCTGGCCAACGCACCAAATAATGTTATAGTTTTGAGTTGCCAATTTAAATATACACATTTTCTGTTGTGAGACAGAACCAGGAGCAAAAGAGCAAGTCAGGCCTAAAACTTAAAAGGGTATAAAAAACTTTATTAACTACACAAAGAAAGAGAAAGAAAAGCAAATTCAGAATAAGGTCTTCAGACCACTCTTTCCTCCTCTTGGGGGTTGAATTGTTCCCTTTTCTCTCTGTGGAATTTTTCCCATTGTTATGCTGAGTACTTGTGGCTACACCTTAGTAGCAATAGTTTTCTCTTGCAGGGGGGTGGGGGGATGGGAGGAGACCGGAAAAGGAAAAGGTGGGAGAGGGGTCTGGGGGGGGACTCTGCTCTCTCACTTCGCCTGTGGAGTGAGAGGAGGATGCCCCGTGCTCGGATCTGGCATCTCCCCTGCCATCCCAACACTGAGATCCACGCTCCCTGCCGTTGGACATCGCTCTGCTGCTCTCCCACCTCACCCTGCTACCTCCGGACACTCTGCTGAGCACCACGACCGACACCGTGAGGGGGGAGTCACTCCCCCATCCCTCTCACCCTGGGCTGCTGCCGCCATCACTCCAGCCCCTCTTCAACTGTGAGGGACCTGCCCTGCCCCCAGCACCGGTAACTGAGCACAGGGAGAGAGGGCTTTGGCCAAAGGGACTGGAACTGAGCTATACTGTTCTGTTCTGTTGTCAGTTTTTATAGCTGTTGTTTCTGCTATTTTGCCTTGTTAGATCTCAGTAAAGAACTGTTATTCCTATCCCCATATCTTCTGCCTGACAGGCTCTGATTTGAAACTAAAATAATTAGAAGGGAGGGGGTTGCACTCTGCATCTCAGGAAAGGGGTTCTTGCCTTTCCTTAGAAAATACCTGTCTTTCAAACCAAGACAAGGTGACACTGGCCTGATGCCAGGCACCCACCAGAACCACTCTGACCCTACCCCTCGAGCTGCAAGGGAAGAGAAAGTTTAACCAGTAGCTCCAGGAGCAGATTAAGACAGGACGAGCAAACACACCAAACAGCAAAACGGATGTCACAGACATAGCCTGGGCTCAGCGAGGGAATTTATTACCAACCAAATCATAGCAATAGAAGGAAAAGAGACAGAAATCTCTCAAACCCCTTCCCCATCACCCAACGGGGATAACCAGGAACACAGATCACCAGGGCTCTGCCCAACGGGGGTCACTGGGGATCATCCAACACCGATCCTCCCATGGGGGATGGAGCTGGAACAGATCACAAAGCTCTTCCCACACTTGGGCACTCACAGGGCTTCCCTCAGTGGTGACTCCGTTGGTGTTTGGTCAAGTGAGAGCTCTGTGAGAAGCTCTTCCCACACTCAGGACACTCGTAGGGCCTCTCCCCAGTGTGGATGCGCCGGTGCCTGATGAGGGTGAAGTTGCGGTTGAATCCCTTCCCGCAGTCGGGGCAGCGGAAGGGCCTCTCCTCTGTGTGAATCCGCTCGTGTAGGAGGAGATTGGAGCTGGTCTGAAACCTCTTCCCACACTTGGGACACTCATAGGGCCTCTCCCCAGTGTGGACGAGCTGGTGTTTTCTAACGTCAGAGCTCCATCCAAAGCTCTTCCCACATTCCAAGCAGGTGTAGGGCCGTTCCCCTGTGTGGATCACCTGGTGACGGATCAGGCTGGAGCTGTAGTTGAAACACTTCCCACATTCCCCACACTCATAGGGCTTCTCCCCAGTGTGGATCCTCTGGTGCCGGGTCAGCTGGGACCTGTAGTTGAAACCCTTCTCACATTCCAAGCACTCGTGGGGCTTCTCCCCTCCAGGAGGCTTCTCCACCAGCTCTGAGCTCTGCCTGGATCTCCGGCCGCCTTCCCAGCTCAGGGAGGGTTTTTCCTCCTCGCAGCTCCCTGGGCTGGGCTTGCAGCCCCTCCTCGTGAGAGATCTCCGGGGCTTTTCTGCCTCCTCCATCCCTGCACACCTGGGGAATGAAAATTTCTGGTTTAGGGGGAAATAACAAGAAGAGAGCTCCATAAACTGGGTGTTCCTCCTTGCCCAAGTTCATCTCTGGAAGTCATTGAGCATCATGTGTCTGTAATAACCTCCCAAACACCAAGATTCCCACCCAAAATCCTCCAAACTTTAACACACGGATCAAAAACACCCCAAATATCAAGATTCAGCCAAAATCCTCTCCAAAATTGTGCTGGTTTGAAAGCAAAATCAGTGAGAGACTCCAAGTCATAAATACAATTTGATAGGAAAAAAGACAAGAGAAAAATAATACATGCAATAGTCCAAAAGAAAACAACTGACAGAATCAGAATACAACCTGACACCCTGCTAGTTTTGATGGTGGTAGCAGTCCTGATGAAGTGGTCTTGATGTAGTAGTGATGCTGTAGAAAGGTCTGGTAGCTCTTGTCCTCTGGAAACCAGTGGGTAAGGGCTGCCTTGGTGTTCCAAATCTCAGATTTTCTCTAGGTAGGAAAGGCTTGGCTCCTCCCCCTGGCTGGAGCATCTCCCAATGGGATGATGGAATTTTATCAGTCATGCAGTGGCACTCAATGGCCCATGAACAGAAGATATCTTCCTGGAGGAAGGATGGGTTGTGGAAAAGATAAAGAACACTGCCCCACCTGGTTTTAACAGATGGCCCATTAGCAGAGGATATCTCCCACAGAGATAAGGATCACTGCTCCACCTGGTTTTATCCACCACTCTTTGTTCTTTTGTTTCTTCCCAGGACCTCCGACTAGTTACTTCATGTTTGCTGCTGATTTCTTCTCCCTTTTGAAGATGAAAATGGTAAAAGTGTCTTTGACCTGCCTTGCTGGATATTGTGAAGAGGAACAGTCATCTACTGCAAGTGGAAGTGTCACGGGTGGAGCAGAGTTCTGTGAGTGCTGTATCAAACCAGACCTCGTCAGAGCTGCCAGAAGAACTGGTCCATGCTGCCCTTCACTGCTCTGCCTGTTCCCCACTGTTTCATGCCAGAGTAATTTAACTGCTGTTAATTGGGTGTGTGTTTCACTCGAGCCAGTCCAGCAGAACCAGCAGAAAGCAGCCCCAGAATGAATGGGGCTCTGCAGAGGAGCCCCAGACTATTCATCAGCCTGCCCGCAGAACTGGCTCCAACTCTGAACCCTTGTGACCACACTCTGAAGAAGACACACTTCTGATATTTCTGAGGCACTTATGACTGAGGCACGTGCTTGTGCAGGGAAGAATCCCAAAGTTCTTTCTTACTTCAGGAAAAACCCTGCAGCAGTGCATACCCAGCATCTGCTATCAGCACATCCTGGCTGCACGTGCAGGAGAAGCAGCAGCAGCATTGTACACGTGGGTTTGTTAAGCTGAACTCCCCTACACTTTGAACAGTGCTCATCACAAACATATTTAATGGCACACCGATGCCATACATTTCTCCTAAAAGCCTCCCTTGTAACTAAACTTTGCTGGAAAGTTAATGCCGAGGATGAACGAGCAACTTCGGTCTCAGTGCGGAGGTGGAGGGGTTCTAAACACTGACTTTCCGAGAGCAGCATCTCTCCTGAAGCGCTCGGGGCCACCCGAGCCGCCGCCGGGAGCGCGGTGCAGAAGCCGGCCCGGACTCAGCCGCAGCGCCGGGCACCGCGCATCGCTGCTCTGCAGGGCGGCCCGCACGTCCTCCAGCAGCTGCCGCAGGCTGCCCTTCTCCTGCTGCAGCTCGGCCATGCGCTCCTCGGCCCGCTCCAGCGCCACCATCTCCTCGCAGCGCTCTCGGGAGCAGGGCCCCGGCGGCCGCCGCTCGGGCTCGGCGGGGGCTGCGCGGGCGGATTTGGCTCTTCTGTGTTCAGTCCTCTCTTCTGGTGGTGCCCTGCTGGGCAGGGTGGAGGAAGAACCCCCGGCCCGTGGCTGGAATTGAGTGCAGCGGGCGCTGGAGAACAGCCATGAAACCAGAAACTCATCACGGCTCCTCTGACTAAACCCTACAGTCCTCACCCAGCCCCCAGCGTGGCCTTGAAAGACTCTTTATTGTAAATAACTCCGACTGCCCCACCTGGAAAAAATCACAAAACCATCTGCTGCCCTCTGGGCAAGGTATTAACTCTTTCAATGCCCAGAATAAAACTTTACAGATACTTTATTCTCGCTCCTAAATAAAAAATAAAATAAATTTTAAAACCCCAAAATAGTAATACACGCAGAAACAATATAAAAACATCGAAATCAAACAAAAAGAAAAGTCAAACACCAAATAAAGAAAGGAGAAAACTCATGAACTAAATTTTCTCTTTTTTAAAATATGGAGAAAAAAACTCTTGTTTCCTCTATACCACATAAAAATATTACGAAGTGAATATGACTGTTCTAACTGTAAATATAAACAAAGGCAGTAATATTAAAGTAAGCACATGTTAAAATTGCTGTAATCTACGTTTAAATAATCAAAATCCCCCTGGTGTTCCACAGAAAAAAAAAAACAGAAAAAAACCTCTGTTCTCAAAAATAAAGTAAGCTTTTGTTTAAACGGTTATAATCCTTAAAGTGTGCCTCATAAGTTAATATAGTCCGTAATAAAAGTTGTGAGAAAAACTTTTAGTCTGAAAAAAGGGTTTTTAGGTAGTGATCAGATTTCCATTATCTTAATCACTGTAACATCCAAACCACAAGAAAACTGTTTGTTGTGAAGAAATCTCCATAGACTGAAAAAAAGTCTCCTCTTTGAAGTAAATTAGTAAAAAACTATTTTAAAGATGGTAAACTGCCTGATTTTTTTCTTTGTTTGCAGTAGTAAAAAAGATTGTGTGGAAGAAATAAAGTTGTCTCAAGTTTTATTCTAAGTTTATATTTCTTCTGGTTTATAGTAATAAAATTTCTCTTTGTACCATTTAAAGTTAAACCTGTTTTTTGTCTACTTCTTAATCCTCTCTCACAAAAAAGTTTCAAATTAATAAACCAAAACCACTACATCAAACCTCAGTGATTCCAGGATTTTAATTTCCTATTGCCCAGGGGTGTCTTCTGCAGCCAAATGGTGATGGACTGGGGCAAAGACCAAGATTTTGGAGACAGTGGGGTGGAAACTCCTCCAAAAATGTTCTTCCCTCCCTCCCAAGCACGTTAATCCTCAGCCCGCAGAGACATGGAAATAATTTTCTTTTGGCCTGGATTTGATTTTCATTTATCTTCGTCCTTTAAAACATCCAACACTGGCTAAAAATAAAGACACTGAACTGAGACATGGGTGGGGACATGGTGGGGACACAGACATGGAGAGTGACATGGGGACACATGGACATGGAGGGGGACGTGGCCATTCGTGGGGACATGGGGGGACACGGGCATGGATGGAGATGTGGGGGACAGTGACAGGGATGGAAACATGGTGGGGACACAGCCATGGGTGAGGACATGGTGGGACATGGCCAGTGACATGTGGGGACACGGCCACGGCCGGTGCCATGGGGGGAACTTGCAGGGGCTGTGGGGGATGCTGGCTTGGAGGGAGTTGAGGGTTCCTGGCAGGGACTTGGGGCTCGCTGAGGCCTTTGGGGACCCCAGGCCGAGCGGCTCCGGCTGCGCTGGGAGACCCTGGCGGAGGTTCTGGGGCAGCTGCTCAAGGACCCCCTGCCCTGGAGCCCCAGCCGGGCATTGGGCTCCTGGAAGGGAATGAACGTCCTTGTCCCCAGCACGACAGATTTCTTATTTCTTGCAGGTGCAAATGGTTCTCTTACCAGAATAGCTTGTTGTGTTAATTGTTTTCAGGCTTAAGATTGTTTTCACATGGGAACAAGCAAGTAACTTAGCTGCACATAGAAGAAGTGACAGGCTAGCTATTAATTTAGCAGAGAGCAAGACCTGATTTTATGAAGCCTTCCTTTTATAATTTGTCTACCTGACTGCAACATCTCACCCTTTTTCATTAATTCAAAAAAGGCTCATATGTTCTGATGATAAAATAGCTCTCTCTTGTGAGGGTGTTATCTCATTAAGGTTATCACTGGTTATCTGTTAGATATGGGATAAGACGCATAAAAGATTACAATCAACAAAACTTAGCAAATTCTATCATGTCATTGACACAGGGTTTCACAGCATGAGAAAACAAAAGAATAATGTCCAATGTCTCCTAGGCAAATGGGAATAAATGACCATTGTTTTAAAGTCCAAATAGTCCATTAGCTGGAAATGTTGATCTTTGACATCACTGAATGTGCTCTTGGATCCTGGAACAGGGAATAACTGAAGAAGGTTAGTAGGAACACTATTCCATGATGATGACACAAGGCTTTTGTTGGCAATTTGCCTGTAAATTTCCAGACACAGCCATGTCTTGGCAGTCCTATTCTGTTTTTGCTCTGGCCACGAAGGCTGCATGGTGATTAGGTTCTTTTTCTTCTCACTGGGCTTAATTTTCTTGGAGGCAATTGATGTTTGGCTGAATGAAGAGGTGACTACTTTGAACTTGATGATAAAAACACATGCATACCTTCTCCTTAAGTTAATGAATTAATTAGACTTTGTCATTGTATATTCAATTCAAGAGCCTTACATTAAAATATTTTAAATTTTTTTGGTAAAAATATTGCAAAAAAATTTTTATAAATACGTAAATATTTAGGAGCTAACTCTCCATTCTTTGTTTTAAAAACAGCATTCATGACTCTTGCCATGAACATGAAGGGAAGTTCAAAACAAAACAATACATGTAGTAAAACCAGAAACTTAGAGTAATTGGGAATAATTCTGATACAGCAATCCAAAACATTTCCGATAAGAGATATAATTAATAACACTTGTGAAATTAGATTATTACCAAACATTAAAACATTGTACCATCATCCCAGTGTCTGCAACAGCTGATAAACCTCAAATCAGTGAAGAATTGGATAAGCCTCTGTTGGGGATTGTTTTTTCCTTTCCTCTCTGCCTGTGGAATTTTTTTCCCATTGACATGCTAAGAAGCACTGATGGTTAGGTCCCAGCACCAGGGAGGGCATCCCTGGTTTTTTGGGAGTTTCTCTCGGAGGGTGGGGGGAGGGAAAGGGGGAACACGGTGAGATTGGAAGCAGGTAAAGGAGGGTGGGGGGCAGTTGCTGGCTCTCGCTCGCTTTTGGCTCTCGGAGCAGAAAGGTCATTGCTACCCCCCCACCATCCCAACGCCGGGAGCTGCCTCTCTGTTTTGGACCCCGCAGCCCTGCTTGGACGCCCTCCTGCTTCAGCTTGCTGTTTTCCCAGCATCCTGCCTCTCCTCCATCCCTTCCCATCTGGACACAGCTGCCATCACCCCCAGCCCCCTGCAGGTGCCGGGATCGTCACATCTGCCCCGTCCACCGGGAATCTGCCAGCGCTCACTGCCAGCGGTGACGGTGACTGCAGCACAGGGGAAAAGTGCCTGAGGCCCAGAAGGACTGGAACTGGGTTCCTGTTCTGCTTCTTGTTAATTCCAGAGTTGTTCTTCTGTTTGCCTTCTTAGATATACCGGTGAAGAACTGTCATTCCTGTCCCCAAAACTTTGCCTGAGAGCCCCTTAATTTCAAAATTGTACTCATTCAGAGGGAGGGATTTGCTTTCTCCATTTCAAGGGAAGGCCCTCTTTTCCCTAGCACACACCTGTCTTTTATTCAAACCAGGGCAGATTTTGGCACCCAACGGTAGAACCTGTGGACATTGAGTGGAAAGGCTGGAAAAGCAATAACAGTTCTTGAGTGACCTGATTTTGTGTTTTAGGTGACACCATGTTATCCAGCTTACCCTGGTTTGGGCTGCACGTGGTCACTGCTACATCTCTGCCATTTGCAGGCCCTTATTTGAACATGGGTCCTATCACTAAGGCTACTGTGACTATTATCCAGTTCATTTTGTGGGTTGATAAGGTGAGGAATTCATGGGTTTTTAACTTCCTCTGGGAGATGGCAACGTGGATTCAGAGCTATTGCACTCTAACTGTGTGGTTTTGGGTTTAATTCAATAATGGTATTTACTGTGAGGAAGTGGCAGAAGGGAAAATTTTCTCCCAACCCTTCATCCAGTCCACCGTTTAGGTCCAGCCCACCAGCTTTCAAAGGCTTCAAAGGGTTCAAATCTTCTTTAAATATTAATGCATTTACAGTGGCTGGTGTTGCTGATATGCCTGTTAAACCTGTTCTATTTAACATTCAGAGATAAGGGGAGATTGATTTGGATAACAACCCTGATACCTACCCCAGGAAATTGGGATGCTGCTGCAGAGACTGACCCTGCCCCACAGCCCACTTCAGAAATGAAACACCCGGATTGGGTGGGTGTTTTAGTGAAGGAGATGTGTGAGATGGGCCAGATGCTGAAGGAGTACCTTTCCCCAGCTGGTGAGAAACCCTCCCCCTGCCTTCAAGAGGGAGAGTCTGATGGTGCAGCAGTGGAACCCAGAGACATTACATCTGTCCAGGTTCCAGCTGAACTGCAAGGGCACTCACAGAGAGCAATAGTCACCCCTGTGGAAACAAAGAAGTCTAAGATGAAAACAAGGTACCTAGATAATAAGGATAAGAAAGGAGGGCCCTCACAACCAGCAGGGGAGCCAGAGGTTGAGATCATCACCACGTCCCTGTCATACAAAAGTCTCCATACTCTGCAAAAAGACATTGAGTGACGAGGCCGTGAGGCTTTTACCACCTGGTTACTGCAGGTGTGAGACCTTATGGGTCCAGGTGTGCAACTGCATGGTACTGAGGCAAGGAATTTGGGACCCTTGACCCAGGACTCAGGTGTGAATCAGGTATTTGTAAGGCAGCCAGGCCTCCTTTCCCTCTGGGAGTGGCTTTTAATGAGTGTGAGAGAGAGGTTTGTCCACAGAGAGAGAATGCAGGAGCACCATCATAGAATGTGCTGGAAGACCCTTGAGGAAGGGATCCAAGAGCTGAGAGAAGTGGCAGTGCTGGAGGTGCTCTTTGGGAGGGATGGACAGCATGACAATGACCCTGACAAGGTCAGGTGCACAGGGCAGATGTTGTGCAATCTGGCAGTCCTGGGGCCATCTCAATACACCACCTTCATTGCAACAATTAATGCTGATAATAACAGAGACAGTGGGTTCTGTTGCTAATAAGCAACAAGCTTAGAAATTTTGAGAGTGTAATCAAGGCCCAATGCAGGCTCATGTCTCTGCTGTAATTGTGAGCCTCCAAGAGGAGATGAGGGAGATGAGGGAGGAGGTGAGGAAGAACAGTTCCCAAGCAACACCAGTGCTGTCATATCACGAGTTCCTGGAACATATTTTCAAGCCTTTACAGCTGTTTCTGTCTTGCATCACAAAATTTGACATGTGTTTTGACCTTTTAAAGGACTTGTTGCATGCATTAACATCCAAGGGGTTGCTTTCATCGTGCCCCATCCATCCCACACGGCAGCTCTTGCCATGGCCTGGAGGAAGCAGGAGACAGCAAGGATCAGCTGGAAGGCGCTGGCCACGAATGTCCCTCCTGCAGGCCCCTGGAAGGTCTCTGTGCTCTGCCCACGCCGCCCCTCGTGCGCGCAGGGAGCAGAGCCCTCCCAGCCGGGACAGGATTCCTAATGGTTGCTGGTGCTTTTTTCTAGGGAGACTTCCTGCCCAATGCAGGCTTCCCCTCAGGATGCCTGATGGTCTCTGGTGGTTTCAGTGGGGACAGCTCCTGCTCAATGCAGGCTTCCCCTTGGGATCCCTCATGGCAGCTGTTGCTGAGGTTGCTGCATGGTTGCAGGCCTGAGCTGTCGCCTGTCCCCAGCCACTGCCCGCTGAGGGCCTGCTCTTCCAGCCTGCTGGGCATGGGGCTGGCTGCTTTGGAGTTGGGCTTTACCTTTTCCTTCTCCATGTGCAACTGTCTGGAGCACAGAGATCCCGGGAGCTGCTTCCTCCTGAGCCAGTGGCACTCCTGGCACTGGGCAGCGCAGGGCCCTGTGCCCCGTATATACCCCTGCAGGGCGGGGCTGTGCCATGTCACCAGGACAACAGAATGGCCAACAGCACCCAGGAACCCGATAGAACGGCCCTGTGTCACAAAGGGCCCAGGCCAGCACCCCTTCAGCAGCCCAAGCCCCTGGAAGTGTCATGGAGCAGGTGCCCAGCAGGTGCTGGCTTTGCAGGCTGGGCTGTGCGGGGCCAGAGGAATTGGCCGGATGGACGCAGGCAGGGAGTTGTGGTCAGCGGCTCCATGGGCGGCTGCAGGCCGGGGATGAGGGGTGTCCCTCAGGGAGGGCTCTGCCTCGGCCCCGGGGGGGCCCAATGCGAGGGCGAGGGGCTGGGGGGGCCATGGGGGCGTTCGATCAATGGGGAGGGCCCGGGGAGTGCTTAGAAGGGGGTGGTGAGTGGGGGGAGGGAGGGGTCCCATGGATTTGGGGGAAGTCTTGATGAGTGTGGGGGGAGTCCCATGGATTTTGGGGTCCTGGTGACGGGGGGGGAGCGGTGAGTGGGGGGGTCCCATGGATGGGGGAGGGGCAGTGAGTGAGGGGGGGTCCTGGCGCCCTGGGGTGGTCCCAAGTATCCGGGGGGGTCCCAGCGCTTTGGGGCGGTCAGTGAACGGGGGGGCAGCGAATAGGGGGAGCCCCGGTAAATTGGGGGGGTCCCTGGTGATAACCGGAGGAGGGGGAAAGGAGCGAGCCCCAAGGGACTCCCCGCAGTGCTGGGGACACCCCGGTGCCCCCCCAGCGCACGGCCCCCCCCCATTCCCGCTCCTGTTCCCGGGAGAAGTCAAAGGGGAGGGGCGGAATCCCCGGGTTGGGCAGGGGGGGCACAAAGGGGGGTCCGGGCCCTGTGCACCGGAGGGTGGTCGGTACACGAGGGGGGGTCCAGTCCCGGTGCCCGAGGGGGCGTCCCGGTGCCCGGTGATTCGTGAGGGGGTGTCCGGTGATTCCTGGGGAGGTCTCCGGTGGTCCTGGTGCATGACGGGGGGGTCCCGGTGACTCATGGAGGGGTCTCCGGTGATCTCGGTGCCCGAGGCTGGCGATGTTTGAGGGGGGGTCCCGGTGGTCCCGGTGCACGATGAGGGGGTGTCACTTCTCGATGAGGGGGGAGTCCCGGTGCACGGTGACGGTGCTGATTGATGGGGGAGGTCCTCTGGTGGTGCCGGTGCCCGGTGATTGATGGAGGGGGTCTCCGGCGATTCCTCGGGAAAGGGGGGGCGGTCCGGAGATGCCGGTGCACGAGGAGGGGAGAGAGGAAACTCGAGGGTCCTGAGGGGGTCCCGGTGCACGAGGACGGTTAAATTCGGGGGTCCTGGTGCTCGGAGGGGGGGTCGGTTCCTGGTGTGTGACACACAGAGAGACCCCGGTGACACTGGGGACCCTGGCACGGGGCTGGTGACACTCAGGGGCTCCGGGTGGCACAGAGACTCTCCCCAAATTCTCTGGCACGAGGTCCTGGTGGCACGAGGGGCTCTCGGTGATACGAGGAGCTGGTGGCACTCCAGGGGCTCCTGGTGGCACAAGGAGCTGGGGGCACTTGAGGGGCTCTTGGTGACACAGGACTCTCAGTGTCACTCGCAGGGCTCTCGGTGATACGAGGAGTCCCCCCGTTCCTCCTGGTGGCACTCGAGGAGCTCTTGGTGACACTCGTGGGGCTCTCAGTGACACGAGGAGCCCCCAGATTCCTCTCAGTGACACAAAGAGCTCCCCAAACTGGTCTGGGTGACACGAGGAGACGGTGGCACGAGTGGAGCCCTATGCACGAGGATCCGTCGCACGAGGACCCCCAAAACTCCTCACGCGGGACCCCCCACTCAGCGCGAGCCCCCCCCCTCCTGCTCCTCACCCCGGGGGTCTCCGGGTGATCCCGCCCCAGGTCCACCCCTTTCCCCCTTTTCCCCCAGGACTGGGAAGGTCGGAGGGACTGAAGGGGGGGTGCAGGTGTGGGGTTTTTTCGGGAGGGTCCCGGCGGCCCCCGGGCGGGGTCAGTGCTCAGCAGCGGGGCCGCGCCGCTCGCACCCGTTGGCCGAGATCGGGGGGGGCGGGGGCAGCTCGGGGACCCCCCTGAGCCCCCAAATCACACCCGGGTCTGCTGCTTTAGTCCTGTGCTACCAGCGCTGATTTTTCTCCTAATTCAGTCTTTTGTTCTATTTTTTTTGCTGAGGTTTAATAAACTTGTAAAATTTTACACAGTGAGCGCCGTTTCTCACACCCTGCACTGACGGGGTAGGAGGTGCAGCTGGAAGGAGAAAGGGGTGGGGGAAAGGAGTTTTTAAGGGTCCTAATTTACTCCTTATTATCCAGCTCTGACTTTTTAGAGTATTCTGCCAGAAATCTGTCCCCTCAGAGAATCTGGGTGAAATTTCCGTTTTTTGGGGGGAAATCAAAGGCATGTACTGATGATCCTAATTAGGGGGTAGGAGAAGTGAAGCTCCAGGGCTTCCCGCTGAGCCGGAGGCAGCGAACACGCAGGGCTGGGAAAGGCGTGCCGGGAGCTGCGGAGAACTTTGTTTGTGTTTCCAGGCCAATGGCGGCTCGGGCCCGGGCCCGGGCCCGTTCCAGGGCTGTTCCTCATCTCCGCCTTTGCCCTCCCACAGCCCGGGGGGCCCTGAGAGCGCGGGCCGAGGCTGGGCCGTGTGCAGAGCCCGGCCCTCGCTGCCATTGGCTGATTGTGCCAATGTCACTCCTGGTTGTCGCGAGCTGATTGGGCAGAGCAGCAAAGGCGCCATTGTGGCAGCGTCTGTGCGGGCCCGGCAGCGGCGGCAGCGGCCGGAGCCCGGGGAGGCGGCGGCGGAGCTCGGAGGCGGCCCCAGCGCAGGTGGGAGCCGCGCTCGGTTGTGCGGGGGCTCGGGGCTCGCTGCGGGCCTCGGGGGCGGCAGGGGGCTCTGGCGGGTTGGTTGTGCCGGTGCCGGCCCGTGTTGGCGCTGGGCTGAGGGCGCTGCGGGAGCGGCTGCCCGCGGTCTCCTTCCCGCTGGGGCCTCGGCAGGAGCCGGTGCCGGAGCAGCGCTGGCTCGTCCCGGTTGCTGTGGGTGGGACAGAGGTGTCTGCCCTGTGCCCGTGGCTGTGCGGGAAACTTCCCGTGGCCAGAGGTTTGTGTGCCCGCAGGAGACAGAGGAGTCCTGTAAAAGTGACTTTATTGATGAACAAAGAGAGAGGCCATGCGGCATTTGCCATGCGGTCTCTGAAACGCAGCCTCCTTTTTATCCTCATTTTCCCGGCTGGGTCTCCCTCTCCCTTTCCCCACTGGCTGAGGTACTTGAAAGGTTCAGACTTCCCGATCCACCTACTGCATGTCCTCGTTAATATGCTCCCCTACTACGGTATTAATCTTAATGCTTTCAATCCCTCCTTTTCTCATTTTCTCAAGAATTGCCTTTACAAACTTTTAATTTCCATTGACTCAATCTCCTTTCCTGCGTCCTCTTTGGCGCAAGGTGTCGTGCATGGTAAAAAGCTGAGAGTTGCTGCAGCACGTCAGAGGAGGAGCAGCATTCGTTTCACCCATGGTCTGCCAGGAAACCACGAAAACGTGTCCCATTCCCATCCTCTCCCTCTTTGCACTGGTACATGAGCTACTTTCTTATTTCCTTTGTTATCTGTTTCACCACTTTTCGGTTATCATCTATTTGCAAACAGCAATTTGAATGATTTAATTTTCCACAAACTCCTCCTTCTTCTGTAAGTAGATAATCTGATCCCATCCCATGGTGAAATGTCTCGTTCCTCATTTCAGCGGCTTGGTCAGCAGGAAGGTCAGGAGCTGGAGCTGTCTGCTTGGTTATTATTTCAGGGATACTTTTTAACCTAATTATGCCACTCAAATTATGGATGGGTTTTCTGTGTCCTGATATGAATTCGTTAGGGATCCCAGGGGCTGGTCCATGGTGTTGTAGCATTTGTTCTGGTGGCCGTTCATCTTTTCCCCTTTTTTGGGTGCTCCCTCCTGCCACGGCTGCATCAATTGACCACTTTTATCTTATGAAATGATAAAATGTTTGGATTCCCAAGTGATTTCTCTGGACTAGCAAAAACACCTCAGTGCTTTGGGGAGAGGGATGATCCCCCCACACACACTTTTTTTTCATGAAATTTGCTCAATATTCTCCGTTTGCTGTTTCCCTTTGCAGCTTAACCAGTTTCTGTTGCAGTCAGATATCCTCACTATGGGCTCTGCCTTTAGTTGTGCAAATTCCATCTGTGCAAGCAGGCAGAGCTGGGGGTGAGGGGCAGATGGACTCAGGGAAATTCCTCCCCCTGGCAAGAAGGCCCTTGGGCATTGTCCACACTTCTCCAGAGCAATGTTAATTTGCATTTCTAAAACTCCTCTCCTGGCTGCCTGGAACTAGGATTTTCTTCCAGAGCAGCCTTTAGGTGATTCACACGTCCACCCTCATAATCTGCTTTATTTTTCTTTTTTTATTTTTTTTAGCCATTTTTTATTAACAGTTTATGCGTTAAAGCCTCACCATTAATACTCTTCTAGGTTTGCAAAATGCAACTTAAAGGTGAGCTTCTAAAGATCCATTGTGAAATTTTGCCATCCTTAAGAGCCACCACAAATATATAGAAAAATATTCCAATGCAATCAAGTCTTTTCTGCCTCTTCTCCTAAGAGTAAAAATTGCTTGTCACACCCCTGGCCCAAACCTAACTGACAATCTAAAAGTAGGATTAATGTGAAAAATTTTTCTCATGGTGTAATCTTGTCACTGAAACTGCAGGGACAATAAAAAACTCTCCAACAATATCTTTAGTGTTAGAGAGTCAAGGCATTACTTGATTCTGGTCAGGATGTGCAACAGAAATAATTTCTTCCACACATAGCCCGGGTGTGCAGAGAAAATCATTCCATGAGGTGTGAATTTTACTAGATTTTTCCTGAAATTTTACAGTCTGAACCCATTGAAATCCATTGGTTTAGTGTTCATTGCTTCAAAGTTGTGTAGTTCTTAGTATTTGGTTTCCTATTGCAAATGGATTTCTCCTCTTCTGATGTTAATTAGATCCACATTCCTGGATTTTCTTCTCAGTCTTTTCCAGACCAGGTGTCTCCATCTATGCCGGGGCAGTGTCTGGGGTGGGTGTTCCTTGATGTTTGCTGATGTTTCCTTGATGTTTTGTTGAATGTCGTTCTCTTTGTGGGAATATTTTGGGCTATTCCCAGATGTTAAACTCATCTCTGTTGAGTGATGCAACATCCCTTAAAAAAAACCTTTTAAAATTTCTTTCCTGAGAGAAAGGCAAACCGAGCCTGACTAGTAAAATGAAAGGTAAAAAAAAATTAAAGTTGGTATACTTTCCAACAATGGAATCCCGGACAGCCCAGTGTGTGAGTGTAATTGAGAGGCAGAGTCCTGGGTGGATGCTGTGAACAGCAAAGTGCCAAGGCAGGCTCTGTGCCAGCCCAGCTTCCTGTGGCAGAGATTTCACAAGAGACAGGATTCTGGCCACAGACTGCTTGAAATATACATCCCTTATCTCCAGCCCGCACTAGGTAGAGAATTCCCAGGGTAAGGAATTGCAAAGATCAATTCCAAGGGAGATAATTGAATATCTGCCCTGGCTCTGGCCAAAGGTTATAATGGCCGGATGCTTGGCCTTCAGCCAAGGGCACACACTGACTCAGAAAACACTTCCTAAATGCAGCAACATGTTGCATATTCATAGACCTTAATGCATTATTCAGAATCACTCTCCTCTGACCTGTAAATCATTTTTTCCTTCCCTGGGGTTTTGGTGTCCTATAATCCAGGAATGTGAAGAATTTCCTGATTATCTTTTTTACCATTCTCCAAGTTTGTTACATGAACAAAAGATTTTTACATTATACTCCAAGAAAAATATATTTATCACACAGCTATTTATAAGTTTTGTTAATTGCAGAACTAAAAGAAACTATATTCATACAGCAATGTTTTCCAGCATATAGCATTCATTTTAATATTTGCAAAAACTCAGTAATATAATGTACACTTATAACACACTTAGAATTCAAATTTCTTTTTCTCAGTGTGGAGGAGACATAGTTGGTGGTCCAATCATTTTGTTATTTTTCATTTTCTCAGGTTTTTTTCCTTTTCTCCTGTCCATACATCCCTTATCTCCACCCTCCACTAGGTGGAGAATTACGAGGGTAAGGAATTCCAAAGATCAATTCCAAGGGATATAATTCAATATCTGCCCTGGGTCTGGCTTTTATTCTTGCCAAAGTCAATGGCAAAAGCCGCTACCATGGCATCTTGGTTTCTATCACCAGCTTCCAAAGGAGTTTCTTTATTTCCCCATTCATTCTTTCTACCTGACCTGAGCTCTGGGGGTTCCAGGGCTTGTGGAGGTCCCATTGTATTCCTAAAGCAGCCATAACCCCCTGAAGGGTCTTTGCTGTAAAATGAGTTCCCCATCTGAGAGTCTGTTGTTTCCACAATCCCTTATCTTGGAGTTATTTGTTTTAGAAATACCTTAATAAGCGATTTGGTTATTGCTGAAGAAGTCAGAACTGCTTTTTTCACTCTGTTAGCTGCCATGCTGTCACCAGCAGATATTTGAGCCTTCCTGCTCAGGGCATTTCAGTGCCAGGCTCTTCCAAGCACACCCAGCTCTGCCGGTTGAGCTGACCATGCAGGGGTAACCTGAGCTTGGTCTAATTCCCTTTCCTTCATCAGAGCGTGTCTTGGAGCTCTTTTCCCTTCTCCTGCCCTTGCAGACCCATCCATAAACACATTTTGTCCCTCAGGCCAGGAAATGTGTCCTAAATCTCTCCCAGCCTGGCTCTGGAGCTCTGTCACTTGAATGCAGTCATGGGTTTGTTCCCAGCCCCCTGTGCAGGCTGTTCAAACAGGAGCCTGGGTTAAACCCTTCCCCTGTCCTCAATTCTAAATCCTCCTGTGCCACTGAACAAGTTTCATTCTGTAATCACCGAGCACTGCTCATCCATGTAGAGGCTCCTTTGGTTATCACAGCTTTGACTTGTTGCCAGACTTGAACAACAGGAGATCTCCTGCCATCAGTTTTTGGGCCTCAGGTCCCATTAAAGCTGTGGCTGCACAATTCTGCAGACAATGAGACCACTCTGGCCACTGGGCTAAACATTTTAGCACAAGAATTCCTTTGGAATGGCCCTGTTTAACATCCACATCCAATTCAAATTTCTTTTCTAATTCTAAAGGAGCCGTGTCTGGGGCACCAATCATTTTGGTTTTATTTCATTTTTTGAAGTTTTGCAATTTCTCATGTCCATACCACAACATTGAGGCTATCTAGGCTTAAAAAGTCAGACAATCTTCAATCCAGGATTGAGGATCCAATTGCAGGTCCTGCAATTATCTATTCAGTCTCAAAATTCTCCCAGCCCCATTTTAGTGCTGGGTAATGTTACTTCTGAGATTCCCTAGTCTTTCTCTGGGTCAATACACCACAAATCTTCAGTCAAAATATTTAACCTTTTTCTCCACCATTTGTGGGTTTTTTTTCAAATATTCAAAGATGCATTTTAGCCTGAACATTCAGCCATTTCACAGAGGCTTCTTCTACCACTTCTTGTCGTCCTGATTGCAGCAAGTCATCCACATCCTGCATTAACCCAATCCCTGGGGATGGGGTAAATTCCTGTGATATTTTCTGCAAGGCTTGCTCCAATAAGGCTGGTGCTTCCGTGCATCCCTGCAGAAGGACCGTCCATGTCTTTCTCATTTTCCCTTCTACATCTTACTCCCACTAAGAGGCAAATTCTAGTTTACCATCCTGTGTGAGTGGGCATCCCCAGAAAGCATCTTTGCCATCAAGGACTGAATGGTGTCAGTGTGAGGAGGGCACCTGGTTGAAGATGGTGTAAGGATGTGAGAGCCCCTGGGTGCTGGGGCCCCCTTGGGCCCTGGGGTTCATCCCTCAGGGGCTGTAGAAACTCTGCCAGGGCCTTTGCCTTCCCCTTGGCCTTTTCCTCCTCCCTTCTTGCATTCCCCTGCTGTGCCTTTGTGACCAAGTGCTCCAGGGGCTTCTTCTGCCCCTCCTGCAGCCCCCTCAGTGCCTGGGGGTGCTCATCCTCTGACAGCTGCTGAGCTTTCTGCTAAATCATTCCTTTCTGCAGTGACCCAAGGAAAATGCTTAAAAGCGAATCTCGATGCTTGCCCGTCCAATGCCCATTTCCCAGCTGTTCCTTTGTCCTGCTGCTCCTTGTGCTGTGGCTGCCGTGGCCAGCCCGTATCCCAGAGCCGGTGCCTGTCCTGCCGCAGTGTCCAAACGCGGCCCCCCCGGCGGGCAGGGCCGGCAGCTCCACGGGGCCGGGCAGCGGCCGGGGCGTCCCGCAGCCTCCTGGGGGCCGGGGGCCACTGCCGGGCCTGCAATTGCCGGGGGGTGCTGGGCTCAGGCAGCGCCCGGCGCTGAGCCCCGGCTGCCCCACAGCCCCGGCCCGGCCCCGCAGCTCCCCACAGGCCCCCAGCCCGTGCTCCCGGTGCCGCCCCTCTGCGCCCGCTCCTGCCGCTGCCCAGCACAGAGAAACCCCCTGCAATCCTGACCTCCTTGTGTGCCTGTCCTGGCAACCGGGGATACAAAGGATCTGCAGCAGCTGGCGACTTCTGAGGATAAGAGCCTGCTGAAAAACATCCCCATCCTCAGTATTTTTCTCTTCCTCCTCTTTTCCATCCTTCATTTTTTTCCCACATAGATTGCTCCTGCTGCATCTTGACTGAACCATATTCCTGCACACTCCCCTTCACCCAATCCCTTCCCAGCACACCAACAGCATCCATCCCCTGTTGTCTAAATCTCTTCTGGACTTCCCTTAATGCCCCTGTGGGTGTCCATGTCCTTGATTACCTCTGGGAGAATGTGCAGACTCCCTCAACATGCTCCCAAGGGACCCTTCAGAGATATTTTGGGATCATCATCCCTTTTGCCAGGAGCCCTTCCTGGCTTTCCCTTCCTATCTTCCATGGGTGCCTGTAGAGAGCCTGGTGCAGGAATGGCTAGAAGAGAGAGGCCATAGTCAGATCAATTTAGTCAGGCTGACAAAGCAGGCCTCAGCCTCAAGGGCATAGCAAGAGGGAAAGCACGTAGACTTGTGAGGCCATAGTCAGATCAATTTAGTCAGGCTGACAAAGCAGGCCTCAGCCTCAAGGGCATAGCAAGAGGGAAAGCACGTAGACTTGTGATAAGATGAACAAAGACAGACTGTAAAAGAAGAACTAGAAGAACTCTGCTAGCCATGAAATTGCAAAAGTGTAGCTATAAACTTAGCCGATCAGCATAGTGACGCATATGGCAAGGCAACCAATGATGAGCTTAGCTTTTGCAATATGCATGAGCTAATTAAGCACTGTATTTAATCGCCACTCTAATTATCAATAAACGAGACTCTGCAGATGACCAAATTGGTGTCCGTGTCTCCCTTCGCCGACAAATGGTGACCCCGACGCCGTCCCTCCGTCGCTGAAAAAGAAAACGGGGGAGAACGCGCCACGGTCGGTGAAGTTGAGTTTGGGGCCTGCTGCAACCGGGTCGGTGTCAAACGACGTAGGAAAGACACCCTCAGGAGCTACAAAGGTGGTCCTGGGCCATACGTGCTGCCGAAGCCGGAGAGTTGCAACGGCGCCGACGGTAAAAAATGGACAGGCAAGCAGCATATGATTTATTTATAGCACACATAGATAAGTTAGGGCTAAAAGAGCTTAATCCCAGGAAGGACATACCGGGGTTGTTAGCCTGGGGTTCTGCTAAAGGCTTATTCACTAACCCTCATAGTGTGCATGAGTTAAATGAGTGGCGTAAGTTAGGGGATGTACTGTGGGAGGCAGTATTAGGAGATGATAAGACAGCAAAAAAGTTAGGAAAAATTTGGCAAGTAGTTCATAATGCGCTCTTAAAGCAACAGGCAGAAAAAAGGGCGGCACAGCAGGCAGTAGAGGCATATAAAAGAAATGCTCAGTATGGTGATAATGAGCCCCTTGCACCAAGCACAAGAAGGGTTGAAATACCTATTCTTAGAGACACGGCAGGAATGGCCGATGGGGCTAGTTGCACTTGGCCCTCTGCACCCCCCTCAGAAGAACTGGGGAATACTGCTGCTAAAGCAGAGGAGGTAATTGCAGAGGGCGAAATATCTCAACCTTGCGGCGTAGAATCCCCTTGTCGGCCTGAATCTAGCACCCCTAAACCTGCCAGTGAGCCAAATCCTGTCCCTAGGGCGGAAAGCGACCTGCGGGGGGAAGTGGCAAGGCAGCGGAGGGAGGCATGGAATATGCTAGCTAGACACGGCCTGGAGACTGGGGATGACGCCGCTGTGAGTGCAGTCAAAGTCTGGACCTTTCCTGTAACATACACACAGGGAGTAAACCAACAAGGACAAGCTGTACAAGTGGGAGAGTATGAACCACTTGATTGGAAGTTGCTAGCACAGTTACGACAGACAGTGAGTCAGTTCGGGTTTCGGAGCGAACCAGCCAAGCAAATGCTAGACTATCTATTTGACACATATTTATTACTGCCAAATGATCTAAAAAGCATAGCAAAATTAATTTTCACACCACATCAGCAGATGCTGTTTAATGCTCACTGGCAAGCTCTTGTTGCCGAGGCAGTTGCAGTACAAAGAGGTCAGGGTGATCCCTTAGCCGGGATCACAGCAGATGAGTTAATGGGAGTGGGCGCATTCCGCAGGTCAGAAACTCAGTTACTCCCAGGGGCTGACAGGGTTAGAGAAGCCATGCGTATCGTAAGAACTGCTATTGATCAGGTGAAAGATAGCTCAGGTATACCCATGTATATGGGAATAAAACAAGGAAGGGAGGAATCCTTTGGGAACTTTATAGATAAGGCTACCGCTGCTATTGATAGGGCAGGAGTTCCAGAGTATATGAGAGGGGCAATGTTAAAGCAATGTGCGTTACAAAATAGCAATGAAGCAACAAAGAGGGTATTGTCAACTCTAGGAGCTAATTGGACAATAGAAGAAGCATTAGAAAGAATGGCACTGCAGCCATCAGGGTCACAGGTTTTCTTAATTAATGCACTAAAAGAAATAGGCTTAGGGCTGCAGAAACAAGCTGAATCCACACAGTCACAGGTACTAGCTGCTCTTGCCCCGCTCCGTGCTTCCACAGCAGCACCGGCCACAGCGAACAACCGCCGACCTCCTTCAACGCGATGCTTTAGATGCGGAGGCGGAGGCCATTTTCGACGAGACTGCCGAGCCTCAGGAGTGTGGTGCCAGAACTGCCAGAACAACACCCACAACACGTCAGCTTGTCGCCGCCAATCGGGAAACTCCAGGCGGAGCGCGTCCGGCAGCCGCGCCCAGACACAAGTAGCCGCCGTAGCATCAGCGCCATCTCCTGTCTGCAACCAGCCACAACAGGGAGCCTGGGACTTGACTTGGCAGCCGCAATAAAAACATCATTATTAACAACACGCCCCGTTAAAGTCCCAACTGGAGTACAAAGCCCGATAACTATTAAAGAACAAGCTTTTGGAGGACTAATAGTGGGACGCTCATCAAGCTCCATTTTAGGACTGTTTGTACTACCAGGTGTCATCGATGCAGACTACACTGGGGAAATACAAATAATAGTCTATACTCCTTTTCCTCCTCTAACAATTGAGGCAAATCAACGTATTGCTCAATTTATTCCACTTCCACAGTTAAGCCGGGGTGTTCAACCACAAACACAAACTCCGCGCAAGGACCAAGGTTTTGGATCCTCTGGTGTTGCTCTGCTCACAATGGATCTTAATACTAGACCTAAAAAGGAGGTGAAATTCACCTATGCAGGACGTACAATAAAAATAATGGGACTTTTAGACACTGGAGCAGATACCAGCATTGTTTCTCCAGAAAAATGGCCCTGTGATTGGCCATCATTACAAACCACGGATACCGTGACGGGCGTCGGAGGGTTCACCCTCGCAAAGAAAACGCCCCCAATAAGAGTTACTATAGATGGGCAGGACTTGGTAACTGTGTTATCAGTAGTTGCATTACCACCCATGGTACACTGCTTAATTGGAAGGGACATTTTAGCTCAACTTGGGGTCGTTCTATCCAACGAGCACCCTTTGGGGTAATTGCCATTGCTTGGACTTTCCCAATCCCAATCACCTGGACTACCAATGAACCGGTAATGGTTAAGCAATGGCCTCTAAAAAGGGAAAGTCTAATACAAGCACATCAACTCGTGAAAGAACAATTTCAACAAGAACATTTAAAACTTTCCACAAGCCCATGGAACACGCCAATTTTTGTAATTAAAAAGAAATCAGGGAAATATCGTCTTTTGCATGATTTAAGAGCAGTAAATGATCAAATGGAAGCAATGGGAGCATTACAACCGGGACTTCCCAATCCAGCCATGCTTCCACAACATTGGCCTCTTTTAATTATTGATTTAAAGGACTGCTTTTTTACTATAGCCTTACACCCTCAGGATACAAAAAGATTTGCATTTACCCTACCGGCAATTAACAGGGGGGAACCTGACAAAAGATATGAATGGACTGTTCTCCCACAAGGTATGAAAAACTCGCCTACTTTGTGCCAATTATATGTTGATGCGGCCTTGCAACCCTTAAGACTAAAATGGCCCGACACAATTATTTACCATTACATGGATGACATCCTGTTTGCCCAAAAAACAGCATTTACAGATGCCCAAATGCAGGAAATTCAAAACACCTTAGCAAAAGCATCTCTCATGATAGCTCCAGAAAAAATACAGCAATCTACACCATGGAAGTACCTAGGATGGACTATTACAAATCAAATCGTACGGCCACAAAAACTTCAAATTACAACAAAAATCAACAATCTCAATGAAGCACAACGCTTACTAGGAGATCTACAGTGGCTCAAACCAATTGTTGGGATACCCAACTCTCTGCTAGAATCCCTCAGGCCACTACTTAAAGGGACTGATCCAACCACACCTGTAACCATGACACCACAACAAAAAGACGCTCTCAATGGCATTATTCGCTGCGTCAATGAAGGATTTGTCTCCCGCCGGGATGTATCACTACCTATAGACCTTACCATTTGGAATACTCCTAATCATCTACTTGGAGCACTTACACAAACACAAAAGAAAACGGGGGAGATACAGGTACTAGAGTGGATAACTCCACCTTTACAAGCAAAAAGGACAATCAGTACAAAAATCGCACAAGTAGCTACCTTGATTCGTAAGGGTCGGATAAGGATTCTGGAAATTACCGGAACAGGTCCGACCGTAATCCACCTACCCATGAAAAAGGAGGACTTAGATTGGTACCTCCTCAACTCTGAGGACTTACAAACGGCTTTGCTGGAAGCTGGAGCAGCAGTCAACACAGGACCGCTGACACCACGTCACCTTCAGTGGTTAGGAAATTGGGACTGGGTATCAAAGCCAACACGATCGGAACAACCGATAGCAGGTGCTATCACAGCATTCACAGATGCCGGAAAGAAATCGAGGAGGGCAGCCATTACCTGGAAAGAAGGCCCTCGATGGAAAAAGCAGATAATAGACGCTGCTCCAGAGGACAGTTTACAAACATTGGAATTGCTTGCTGTTGTGTGGGCACTAAGTGAACTGCAAGGGCCTTTAAATGTGGTCACTGACTCGTTTTATGTTGCAGGAGTAGCACAGAGAATTGAGGACGCCTCTGTGAAAGAGGTGCAAAACAAAAGACTCTATGAACTCTTACTGCAGCTAAAGCGAGCAGTAGGAGCAAGGTTTAAGCCTTATTGTATCATACACATCAGAAGCCACAAGTGGGATGTAGGCTTGGGTGAGGGCAATGCCAGGGCAGATAAATTGGTTATGAATGTAGCAGATGATAGGGGGATTGAGGCAAGAGAGTCACACACACGATTTCACCAGAATGCTAAGGGATTAGTGCGCGAGTTCAAAATAGGCATACAAGAAGCTAAAGCAATAGTGAGAGCTTGTCCCACCTGTAGTCATCACAACAGTGGGGTGGGTCTTGGGTGTGGGGTAAATCCTCGGGGTCTAGAAAGTAATGAAATTTGGCAAATGGACGTTACACACGTAGCAGAATTTGGTAGGCTCAAATACGTACACGTCACAATAGACACCTACAGCAAGTACATTTGGGCTACCGCACAAACAGGAGAGAAGGCAATCCATGTAATAAGGCACCTAACAAGTTGCTTTGCAGTCATGGGAATGCCTAGGGAAATAAAGACCGACAATGGACCAGCCTATGTCGGCAAGAAAGTAAGCCAGTTCATGAGACTCTGGGGAATCAAACACATTACAGGAGTACCACACTCACCCACAGGACAAGCCATAGTAGAAAGAGCTAATGGAACACTCAAACAGTACCTACTTAAGCACAAATCCATAGATGATCCGCAAGAAAGGTTAGCTAAGGTTCTTTATGTTATGAATTTTTTGTGTGTGTTTGGGGAAGAGTCAGAGCCGCCTGCAATTAGGCATAGAGGGAAAAGGGAAGGTAACAAGGCAGAAAGCGAAAAAGCGTGGGTAAAGTATCGGGATCCAAAGACAGGGATATGGAATGGCCCCGTTGAGGTAATATACTGGGGCAGAGGTTATGTTTGTGTTTCTACTCCCACAGGAACAGTTTGGGTCCCTGCTAAATGGGTGAAGCCCATTCTAAATGACCCAGTTCGTGGAAAGATTCCTGAGGGCACGATTAACACCGGTTCAATTAACACCGAACGACCGAGAACGGATTCATCAGAAATTAGCAGTGACCTTACAACCCTATTTACAAGAGCTGGGACAGTATAGCCGCGTAGCCCGCGAAGCACTACAGCAACCGCCATTGGACTGGGCCGACTGGCTGGAGATCCACGCCTACAGGGAAGAACAGCCTCTCAATGAACGTCCATGTTGTGCATGTGGGGGGCTGTGGTGTGAGGCTTGGGTGGCTATAAAGTGTGGGCGCTGTGGGGTCTGCTCGTGGGTAAGGCAACAAGGAGTATATGATTTATGGTGTGCAAAGTGTCAGGGTGAAGACATAAGGCGTTCAGACTGGAGTACAGCCTTAGAGCAAGAAGCAGGAGTACCATATACACAGCTCGAGAGAGTGTATGAAACACCAGAACAGCTTATGTTAGCTTGGGCCCGATGGGCAATTACTAAGTGGCTCTGGAGGCAACGCATTAACGCCAGATCTCGCATTGTTGCTGCCAGGTGTATGCATAAAGTACCACATCTGCCTTTCCCTCAAGTAGGACCAGTTAAGCCAGGTACTGACCCAGAAGAAGTATTAAATCAGTGCATAGAAAAAGTAAAGCAGTGGCACATAGCAGCAGAAAATCCAAAAACTAGAAGGAAGAGACTACGTAAACAACGAAGATGATGCTCATCATATTGCTTACGCTTACTAACTTTGCTTGCACAAATGCTTTTCCAATGGATCACACACCTAGAGAAAATGTATGGGTAACATTTGCTAACATAACAAAGCAAGAATCAATCTGCTTGAGCTTGGGGGGAGCACAAAATCCTTTCAAAACTTGTCTTGTAGGATTGCCAGTTTGGAAACCAAGAGAGTTTACAGGGTATCTTAATAATAGCAACCTACCTATAAAAGGGGATGACGATTTGCTGCAGAGTTGTACTTTCCCTAGTAGTAATCCCTCACAACACGATGGATGCTGGCAATGTGAATTTGTCCTAGCTTTAAGCAAAACCTTAGCCTCCCCTCCAGAAGAGATTGACCTCTTCGGAAGCACTAACGCATCAATGGGAAGAAATGCAGGAGGATGGTTTAGTTTTATGCCCTTAGAAGACAAAAACTTTGCAACCCTTAATTCAGCCCTTAGTAGTCTATCAACAATTCATACTCAAATCTACCCCAAATGTAACGGTAGGTACATCACAAAGGCAAGAGCACTACCCCCAGGAATATTTTTGATTTGTGGGGATCGTGCCTGGAATGGTATTCCAGTGAGGCCACAAGGGGGACCCTGCTATCTAGGGAAACTAGCCATGTTTCACCCCAATGTAACTACTCTCATGCAACTTGCAGGCAATGCCAATCGAACAAAACGCAGTTTACACGATCTTGACTGCACCGGCATAGGGCAACCACACTTTTGGAGTGATTTTAGACAGGTAGCAACTGCTGTACTCCTCCCTCACGCAGCAGCCAGGAAAGCTATGGCCCTAGCCGAACAGTTAGGGTGCTGGGCAAAAGATGAATTTAACACCACCTCTCAGGTGTTAGACATGATGGCCAGAGATGTCTCAAGTGTTAATCATGCAGTACTACAAAACAGAGCAGCCATTGATTTTCTACTTTTAGCGCAGGGACACGGTTGTGAGGAATTTGAGGGAATGTGCTGCATGAATTTGTCTGACCACTCTGAATCCATTCACAAAAAGATACGAGACATACAAAACAGACTGCATGACCTAAAGGAGCAAAATGGTTGGGACATTGATGAATGGCTAAAAAGCCTGGGCCTTGGAGGATGGATTCGGACCATCATTAAGTATGCTATCATAATCCTAGGCGTATTCTTATGCTTAGCTTTGTTGCTTCCTTGCTTGATAACTTGCTTACAAAATTTCATCCAAAAAACTGTTAGCAAAGCTTGGCATACTAATCTTCTCGCTCAAAAAGAAAACGGGGGAAGTGTAGAGAGCCTGGTGCAGGAATGGCTAGAAGAGAGAGGCCATAGTCAGATCAATTTAGTCAGGCTGACAAAGCAGGCCTCAGCCTCAAGGGCATAGCAAGAGGGAAAGCACGTAGACTTGTGAGGCCATAGTCAGATCAATTTAGTCAGGCTGACAAAGCAGGCCTCAGCCTCAAGGGCATAGCAAGAGGGAAAGCACGTAGACTTGTGATAAGATGAACAAAGACAGACTGTAAAAGAAGAACTAGAAGAACTCTGCTAGCCATGAAATTGCAAAAGTGTAGCTATAAACTTAGCCGATCAGCATAGTGACGCATATGGCAAGGCAACCAATGATGAGCTTAGCTTTTGCAATATGCATGAGCTAATTAAGCACTGTATTTAATCGCCACTCTAATTATCAATAAACGAGACTCTGCAGATGACCAAATTGGTGTCCGTGTCTCCCTTCGCCGACAGGTGCCCTGCCATGTTTAGTCCCCGAAGATGCCACTGTAGTCCCTGCTGAGATTTTCAGTGCTCTCTGGCTGCCGACTCTTCCCAGCCCCCCCTGATCTGTCACTCGTCTGTCTCCTGGCCCCAGCGCCCCCCGGCAGGGGAATTTGGGGAGGTGGGAGGGGGGGAGCGCCAAGGCCGGGCCCCCCCGCGCTGTGGTGGCGGCAGCGGCTGCAGTGGGGAGCGAGTGCGGGCGGGAGCGGCCGAGAGCCCAGCGCTGCCCCAGCCCGAGCTGCCCCAGCTCCATCGCTGCCCCTGCGCTGGGATGCTGTGGGTTTGGGGGGAAGAGGGAGCCGGCAGTGGGTGCTGGGCCTGGGGGCAGCAGGAGAAGGGAAGGAGAAGCAGGGTTGAAGAACAAAATGGTCAAAGGATGCACGTGAGAGGAACAGCTGGGATAGTGCATAGGAACGAGGGTTAGTAGGAGCAAGAGGAGTGTGAGCAAGAGTAGAGACATAGGAGGAGGAGGAGGAGCAGAAACGGGAAGGAGCACAAGGTTCCACCCCTCCCTGTATCTGCCGCCTCTCCCCCAGCTCCAGGAGCCTTGCCCTCTCCACATGCAGCAGGCGACCGGGGAGGGGATCCATGATTTTCACAGCGTTGAGTCTTGGTGTTTCTGAGCTTTATTGGGTTAAATATTGGTGCTTTGGTTTCTTTGCGGGGCCTGAATCTTTATATTTTGGAGGGGCTTTTGGCTGAATCTTGATATTTGGGGGTTTTTGATCTGCGTCATGATATTTGGAGGATCTTTGGGCTGAAACTTGGTGCTTGGAGGTTCTTACAGACACAAGATGCCCAATGTCTTCCTGAGTTGCACTTTGGCAAGGAATAACCCCCCATCCCAAAGCTCTCTCTTCTTGTTTTTTCCCAATAACAGGATTTTTCATTCCCCATGTGTGGGCAGATGGAGAAGGAGGAAAAGCCTGGGAGATCCCTCACTAGGAGTGGCTGCAAACCCAGCCCAGGGAGCTGCGAGGAGGAAAGACCCTCCCTGAGCTGGGAAGGCGGCCGGAGATCCAGGCAGAGCTCAGAGCTGGTGGAGAAGCCTCCTGGAGGGGAGAAGACCCACAAATGCTTGGAATGTGGGAAGGGTTTCAGGTGGAGCTCCCAGCTGATCCGGCACCAGAGGATCCACACTGGGGAATGGCCATACGAGTGTGGGGAATGTGGGAAGGGATTCAGAGACAGCTCCAAACTGTTGCAGCACCAGGTGATCCACACAGGGGAACGGCCCTACACCTGCTTGGAATGTGGGAAGAGCTTTGGGTGGATGTCCTACCTGAAGGAACACCGACGCATCCACGCTGGGGAGAGGCCCTACGAGTGTCCTGAGTGTGGGAAGAGGTTTCAGACCAGGTCCAATCTCTTCCGACATGAGCGGATTCACACAGAGGAGAGGCCCTTCCGCTGCCCCGACTGCGGGAAGGGATTCAAACAAAACTCCACCCTCACTGTCCACCGGCGCATCCACACTGGGGAGAGGCCCTACGAGTGTCCTGAGTGTGGGAAGAGCTTCTCAAAGAGCTTTAACTTGACTCAACACCAACGGAGGCTCCACTAAGGGAAGCCCTGTGCATGCCCCAATTTCGGGAAGAGCTTCGTGCTCTGCTCCAGCTCCATCCCCCATGGGAGGATCGGTGTTGGATGATCCCCAATGACGCCCTTTGCACGCCCTTTGGGCATAGCCCTGGTGATCCGTGTTGTGACGGGGGGGGGGGGGGGGCTCTGCACCATCCTGTCTCCCTGTGTGCTCCTGGATGAACGCAGGGGCGGGTACAACCATTGGGATGCAAACCGACATTGAGAATTCCTTGGGGAGAGTGAAATTGTTCACTTTCAACCCCAGAAAATCTTCTGTGTTCAATCCTATCTTCTGGTGGTGCCCTGCTGGGCAGGGTGGAGGAAGAACCCCCGGCCCGTGGCTGGAATTGAGTTCAGCGGGCGCCGGAGAACAGCCATGAAACCAGAAACTCATCACGGCTCCTCTGACTAAACCCTACAGTCCTCACCCAGCCCCCAGCGTGGCCTTGAAAGACTCTTTATTGTAAATAACTCTGACTGCCCCACCTGGGAAAAATCACAAATCCCTCTGCTGCCCTCTGGGCAAGGTATTAACTCTTTGAATGCCCAGAATAAAACTTTACAGATACTTTATTCTCGCTCCTAAATTGAAAAAATCAACAACAACAAAAAAGACAAAACAGTAATACACACAGAAACAATATAAAAACACCAAAATCAAACAAAAAGAAAAGTCAAATCCTAAATAAAGGAGAAAAGTCATGAACGAAAATTTCTCGTTTTTTAAACTATGGACAAAATACTTTTGTTTCCCTATAACACATACAAATATTATGAAGTGAATATGACTGTTTGTTGGAGGTTGGGTGTTCCCCTTTTTCTCTCTGTGGAATTTTCCCCATTGTTATGCTAAGAAGCTGTGGCTCCCCCCTGGCTCAGACGGCTGGTTTTCCCTCGAGGGGAGGGGGAGGGAAGAGGGGGAAACACCGCGATGTGCAGGCAGCAGGTAAAGGAGAGGTTTGGGAGTCGCTCTCTCTCGCTCGTGGAGTCGGAGGAAAGACGCCGGTGCTGCTGCCGCCACCCCCTCGCCATCCCAGCGCCGGGAGCCGCGTTCTCTGCTGTGGGACACCGCACTGCTCCCTTTCCCGCTTTCGGTCTCCCAGCTCCGGACACCCTGCTGGGCACCGTGACCGACACCGTGAGCAGAGAAGTCTCTGCCCATCCCTCTCCCACCCGGGACGAGGCCGCAGCCATTGCCCCGGTCCTCCCGCAGCTGCGGGGGCGGGACCTGCCCACAGCCCCGGTAACTGCAGGGCAAGGAGAGGGTGTCTGCGGCCAAAAAAGGACTAGAACTGAGTTATTGTTCTGTTGGCTGTTAATTTCATAGCTGTTGTTTTTGTTTGTCTTGTTAGATATATTAGTAAAGAACTGCTATTCCTACCCCCCATATCTTTGCCTGAGAGCCCCTTGATTTCAAAATTATAGTCAAGTGAAGGGAGTGGGGGTTTATACTCTCCATTTCAAAGAGAGGCTACTGTCTCTTTTGGCAAATACCTGTCTTCCAAACCAAGACAGATGTGGGCCTGAGGGCATTGAGAGGAGGGTGAAAAAGGAATAACAGCTCTCTTGAGTTACCTAAGTTTTGTGGTAGGTGACACCATGCTGTCCAGCTTACCCTGGTTTGGGCTCCATGTGGTCACTGCTATATCTCTCCCATTTGCAAGCCCTTTTTTGAACATGGGTCTTATCACTGAGGTTATTGTGGCTATTATCCAGTTCATTCTGTGGGTTGATCAGCAGAGAAATTAATGGATTTTTAACTTCCTCTGGAAGACAATCACATGGATTCAGAGCTATTGCACTCTAAGTGTGTAGTTTTGGGGTTTACTTCAATAATGGTACTTACTGTGAAGAAGTGTCAGCAGGGAAAATGTACTCCCAACCCATCACCCACTTTTTAAAGTCCTCTCCACCAGATTTGAAGGAGTTCTGATCCACTCTAAATGCTAATGATATCATACAGTGGTTGGTGTTGCTGATATGCCTGTTCTATTTAGCAGTCAGAGACAGGGGACATTGATTTGGATAACAACCCTGATACCTACCCCAGGAAATTTGGATGCTGCCCCAGAGCCTGACCCTGCCCCACAGCCCACTTCAGAAATGAAACACCCAGAGTGGGTAGGGGAAGGAGATGAGCCAGATGCTGAAGGAGTACCTTTCCCCAGCTGGTGAGAAACCCTCCCTCTGCCTTAAAGAGGGAGAGTCTGATGGTGCAGCAGTGGAACCCACAGACATTACATCTGTCCAGGTTCCAAATGTACCACAAGGGCACTCACAGACAGCAGCAGTCACCCCTGTGGAAACAAAGAAGTCTAAGATGGAAACAAAGCACGTAGTTAATAAGGATAAGAAAGGAGGGCCCACACAACCAGCAGGGGAGCCAGAGGTTGAGATCATCACCAAGTCCCTGTTGTAGAAAAGTCTCCATACTCTGCAAAAAGACATTGAGTGATGAGGCCGTGAGGCTTTTACCACCTGGTTACTGCAGGTGTGAGATCTTATGGGTACAGGTGTGCAACTGCATGGTACTGAGGCAAGGAATTTGAGACTCTTGACCCAGGACTCAGGTGTGGACCAGGTATTTGTAAGGGAGCCAGGCCTCCTTTCCTTCTGGGAGTGGCTTTTAATGAGTGTGAGAGAGAGGTTTGTCCACAGAGAGAGAATGCAGGAGCACCACCATAGAATGTGCTGGAAGACCCTTGAGGAAGGGATCCAAGAGCTGAGAGAAGTGGCAGTGCTGGAGGTGCTCTTTGGGAGGGATGGACAGCATGACAATGACCCTGACAAGGTCAGGTGCACAGGGCAGATGTTGTGGAATCTGACAGAGCTGGGGCCATCTCAATACACCACCTTTATTGCAACAATTAATGCTGATAATAACAGAGACAGTGGGTTCTGTTGCCAACAAGCAACAAGCTTAGAAATTTTGAGAGTATGATCAAGGCCCAATGCAGGCTCATGTCTCTGCTGTAATTGTGAGCCTCCAAGAGGAGATGAGGGAGATGAGGGAGGAGGTGAGGAAGAACAGTTCCCAAGCAACACCAGTGCTGTCGTATCACGAGTTCCTGGAACATATTTTCAAGCCTTTCCAGCTGTTTCTGTCTTGCATCACAAAATTTGGCATGTGTTTTGACCTTTTAAAGGACTTGTTGCATGCATTAACATCCAAGGGGTCGCTTTCATCGTGCCCCATCCATCCCACACGGCAGCTCTTGCCATGGCCTGGAGGAAGCAGGAGACAGCAAGGATCAGCTGGAAGGCGCTGGCCACGAATGTCCCTCCCGCAGGCCCCTGGAAGGTCTCTGTGCTCTGCCCACGCCGCCCCTCGTGCGCGCAGGGAGCAGAGCCCTCCCAGCCGGGACAGGATTCCTAATGGTTGCTGGTGTTTTTTTCTAGGGAGACTTCCTGCTCAATGCAGGCTTCCCCTCAGGATGCCTGATGGTCTCTGGTGGTTTCAGTGGGGACAGCTCCTGCTCAGTGCAGGCTTCCCCTTGGGATCCCTCATGGCAGCTGTTGCTGAGGTTGCTGCATGGTTGCAGGCCTGAGCTGTCGCCTGTCCCCAGCCCCTGCCCGCTGAGGGCCTGCTCTTCCTGCTTGCTGGGCATGGGGCTGGCTGCTTTGGAGTTGGGATTCACCTTTTCCTTCTCCATGTGCAACTGTCTGGAGCACAGAGATCCCAGGAGCTGCTTCCTCCTGAGCCAGTGGCACTCCTGGCCCTGGGCAGCGCAGGGACCTGTGCCCCGTATATACCCCTGCAGGGCGGGGCTGTGCCATGTCACCAAGACAACAGAATGGCCAACAGCACCCAGGAACCCGATAGAACGGCCCTGTGTCACAAAGGGCCCAGCCCAGCAGCCCTTCAGCAGCCCAAGCCCCTGGAAGTGGCATGGAGCAGGTGCCCAGCAGGTGCTGGCTTTGCAGGCTGGGCTGTGCGGGGCCAGAGGAATTGGCCGGATGGACGCAGGCAGGGAGTTGTGGTCAGCGGCTCCATGGGCGGCTGCAGGCCGGGGATGAGGGGTGTCCCTCAGGGAGGGCTCTGCCTCGGCCCCGGGGGGGCCCAATGCGAGGGCGAGGGGCTGGGGGGGCCATGGGGGCGTTCGATCAATGGGGAGGGCCCGGGGAGTGCTGAGAAGGGGGTGGTGAGTGGGGGGGAGGGAGGGGTCCCATGGATTTGGGGGGAGTCTTGATGAGTGTGGGGGGAGTCCCATGGATTTTGGGGTCCTGGTGACGGGGGGGGAGCGGTGAGTGGGGGGGGTCCCATAGATGGGGGAGGGGCAGTGAGTGAGGGGGGGGTCCTGGCGCGCTGGGGGGGTCCCAAGTATCCGGGGGGGTCCCAGCACTTTGGGGCGGTCGGTGAACGGGGGGGCAGTGAATAGGGGGAGCCCCGGTAAATTGGGGGGGGTCCCTGGTGATAACCGGAGGAGGGGGGAAAGGAGCGAGCCCCAAGGGACTCCCCGCGGTGCTGGGGACACCCCGGTGCCCCCCCAGCGCACGGCCCCCCCCCATTCCCGCTCCTGTTCCCGGGGGAAGTCAAAGGGGAGGGGCGGAATCCCCGGGATGGGCAGGGGGGGCACAAAGGGGGGTCCGGGCCCTGTGCACCGGAGGGTGGTCGGTACACGAGGGGGGGGTCCAGTCCCGGTGCCCGAGGGGGCGTCCCGGTGCCCGGTGATTCGTGAGGGGGTGTCCGGTGATTCCTGGAGAGGTCTCCGGTGGTCCTGGTGCATGACGGGGGGGTCCCGGTGACTCATGGAGGGGTCTCCGGTGATCTCGGTGCCCGACGCTGGCGATGTTTGAGGGGGGTCCGGCGGTCCCGGTGCACGATGAGGGGGTGTCACTGCTCGATGGGGGGAGGGGGGAGTCCCGGTGCACGGTGACGGTGCTGATTGATGGGGGAGGTCCTCTGGTGGTCCCGGTGCCCAGTGATTGATGGAGGGGGTCTCCGGCGATTCCTCGGGAAAGGGGGGGCGGTCCGGTGATGCCGGTGCACGAGGAGGGGAGAGAGGAAACTCGAGGGTCCTGAGGGGGTCCCGGTGCACGAGGACGGTTAAATTCGGGGGTCCTGGTGCTCGGAGCGGGGGTCGGTTCCTGGTGTGTGACACAGAGAGAGACCCCGGTGACACTGGGGACCCTGGCACGGGGCTGGTGACACTCAGGGGCTCCGGGTGGCACAGAGACTCTCCCCAAATTCTCTGGCACGAGGTCCTGGTGGCACGAGGGGCTCTCGGTGATACGAGGAGCTGGTGGCACTCCAGGGGCTCCTGGTGGCAGAAGGAGCTGGGGGCACTTGAGGGGCTCTTGGTGACACAGGGCTCTCGGTGTCACTCGCAGGGCTCTCGGTGATACGAGAAGACCCCTCGTTCCTGCTGGTGGCACTCGAGGAGCTCTTGGTGACACTCGCAGGGCTCTCAATGACACGAGGGGCCCCCAAATTCCTCTCAGTGACACGAGTAGCCCCCAAATTCCTCTGGGTGACACAAAGAGCTCCCCAAACTGGTCTGGGTGACACGAGGAGACGGTGGCAGGAGAGGAGCCCTTTGCACGAGGATCCTTCGCACGAGGACCCCCAAAATTCCTCGAGCGAACCCCCTCGAAATCCTCACGCGGGACCCCCCACTCAGCGCGAGCCCAACCCCCCCCCCCCCTGCTCCTCACCCCGGGGGTCTCCGGGTGATCCCGCCCCAGGTCCTCCCCTTTCCCCCTTTTCCCCCAGGACTGCGAAGATCGGAGGGACTGAAGGGGGGGTGCAGGTGCGGGTTTTTTCGGGAGGGTCCCGGCGGCCCCCGGGGCGGGGTCAGTGCTCAGCAGCGGGGCCGCGCCGCTCGCACCCGTTGGCCGAGATCGGGGGGGCGGGGGCCGCTCGGGGACCCTGCTGGGCCCCCAAATCACACCCGGGTCTGCTGCTTTAGTCCTGTGCTACCAGCGCTGATTTTTCTCCTAATTCAGTCTTTTGGTGTATTTTTTTTTTGCTAAGGTTTAATAAACCTTTATAATTTTACAAAGTGAGCGTCGTTTCTCCCACCCTGCACTGACGAGGTAGGAGGTGCAGCTGGAAGGAGGGAGGCGTGTGGAAAGCTGGATTGAAGGGTCTTCATTTACTTCTCATGCTCCGAGTTTTTGGAGTTTTCTGCCAGAAATCTCTCCCCTCTCCCACTCATCCACAGGGCTTTGGAGCAGATTTCCCTTTTTGTGCGGGAAATCAAAGCCATGTACTGATGCTCCTAATTAGGGGGTAGGAGAAATGAGGTTCCAGGGCTTCCCGCTGAGCCGGAGGCAGCGAACACGCAGGGCTGGGAAAGGCGTGCCGGGAGCTGCGGAGAACTTTGTTTGTGTTTCCAGGCCAATGGCGGCTCGGGCTCGGGCCCGGGCCCGTTCCAGGGCTGTTCCTCATCTCCGCCTTTGCCCTCCCACAGCCCGGGGGGCCCTGAGAGCGCGGGCCGAGGCTGGGCCGTGTGCAGAGCCCGGCCCTCGCTGCCATTGGCTGATTGTGCCAATGTCACTCCTGGTTGTCGCGCGCTGATTGGGCAGAGCAGCAAAGGCGCCATTGTGGCAGCGTCTGTGCGGGCCCGGCAGCGGCGGCAGCGGCCGGAGCCCGGGGAGGCGGCGGCGGAGCTCGGAGGCGGCCCCAGCGCAGGTGGGAGCCGCGCTCGGTTGTGCGGGGGCTCGGGGCTCGCTGCGGGCCGAGGGGGCGGCAGGGGGCTCTGGCGGGTTGGTTGTGCCGGTGCCGGCCCGTGTTGGCGCTGGGCTGAGGGCGCTGCGGGAGCGGCTGCCCGCGGTCTCCTTCCCGCTGGGGCCTCGGCAGGAGCCGGTGCCGGAGCAGCGCTGGCTCGTCCCGGTTGCTGTGGGTGGCACAGAGGTGTCTGCCCTGTGCCCGTGGCTGTGCGGGAAAATTCCCGTGGCCAGAGGTTTGTGTGCCCGAAGGAGACAGAGGAGTCCTGTAAAAGTGACTTTATTGATGAACAAAGAGAGACGCCATGCGGCATTTGCCATGCGGTCTCTAAAGCGCCGCCTCCTTTTTATCCTCATTTTCCCGTCTGCATCTCCGTCCCCACTGGCTGAGGTACTTGGAAGGTTCAGACTTCCCGATCCGCCTAGTGCATGTCCTTCTTAATATGCACCCCCACTACGATATTAATCTTACTGCTTTCAATTCCTCCTTTTCCCATTTTCTCAAGAACAGCGCTTACAAACTTTTATTTTCCATTGACTCAATCTCTTTTCCTGCATTATCTTTGGCGCAAGGAGTCGTGCATGGTAAAAACCTGACGGATGCTGCAGCACGTCAGAGGAGGAGCAGCATTCGTTTAAGCCATGGTCTGCCAAGGAACCACGGAAAAGTGTCCCATTCCCATCCTTTCCCTGTTTGGACTGGTACATGAGCTAATTTCTTATTTCCTTTGTTATGTGTTTCACCACTTTTTGGTTATCATCTATTTGCAAACAGCAATTTGAATGATTTAATTTTCCACAAAGTCCGCCTCCTTCTTTTAATAGATAATCTGATCCCATGCCATGGTGAAATGTCTCGTTCCTAATGTCAGTGGATTGGTCGGCAGGAACGTCAGGAGGTGGAGTTGTCTGGTTTGTTTTTATTTCAAGGACAGTTTTTAACCTAATTATGCCACTCAAATTATGGATGGATTCTCTATATCTTGATATGAATTCGTTAGGGTTTCCAAGGGCTACTCCATGGTGTTGTAGGATTTGTTCTGGTGTCTCTTCATCTTTTTCCCTTTTTTGGTTGCTCCCTCCAGCCGGGGAACAATCCATTGACCACTTTTTTCTAATTAAATCATCAAATACTTGGATTCCAAACTGATTTCTCTGGGCAAGCAAACACTGCTCTGATACACCCTTTATAACCTGGACAGTGACAGCACAGGTTGGAGTGAGGAGAGGGATGATTCCCCCCCACTTTTTTTAGTAAAGCTTTCCCAACATTCTCCGTTTGCTGTTTCCCTTTGCAGCTTAACCAATTTCTGTTGCAGTCAGATATCCTCACTATGGGCTCTGCCTTTAGTTGTGCAAATTCCATCTGTGCAAGCAGGCAGAGCTTGGGGTGATGGGCAGAGAGAATCAGCCAAATTCCTCCCCCAGGCATGAAGATCATCCTGGTTCATTGTGCACACATTGCCCTAGCAGTGTTAATTTGCATTTCTAAAGCTCCTGTCCTGGCTATGCCTGGAACCGATGCTTCTGTTACAGAGCAGCCCTTAGGTGATGCACAGGTGCACCCCCACAATCTGCTTTTGTTTTTCTCTTTTTTTTTAACGATTTTGTATTAGCTGTTTATGCCTTAAAGCCTCATCATTAATACTCTTCTAGTTTTTCAAAATGCAACCTAAAGGTGAGCATCGAAAAACCCATTCCGAAATTCTGCCATCATTAAGAGCCGCCCACAGATATGTACAAAATATTCCAATGCAATCAAGTTTTTTCTAGTTCTTCTCCTAGGAGTAAAAATTGATTCTCACACCTCTAGTCCAAACCTAACTGACAATATAAAAGTAGGATTGTTCTGCAGAATTTTTCTCATGGTGTAATCTTGTCACTGAAACTGCAGGAAAACAAAATCTCTCCCAACAATATCTTTAGTGTTAGAGAGTCAAGGCATTACTTGATTGTGGTCAGGGTGAGCAGCAGAAATCATTTCATCCACACATAGCCCGGATGTGCAGAGAAAATCGTTCAGTGAGATGTGAATTTTGTTAGATTTTTCCTAAAATTTTACAGTCTATACCCATAGAAATAAATTGGTTTAATGTTGATTGCTTCCAAATTGTGTAGCTCTTAGTATTTTGTTTCTTAGCAGACACGGATTTCTGCTCTTGTGATGTTAATTAGTTCTCACTCCTGGATTTCCTTCTGTTTTCCAGACCAGGTGTCTCCATCTATGCCGGGGGCAGTGTCTGGGGTGGGTGTTCCTTGATGTTTGCTGATGTTTCCTTGATGTTTTATTGCTGTTTATGTTTGTGGATATCTTTTGGGCTATTCCCAGTCTGTTGAGATGTTAAACTCATCTCTGTTGAGTGGTGCAACATCCCTTAAAAAAACCTTTTAAAATTTCTTTCCTGAGAGAAAGGCAAACCGAGCCTGACTAGTAAAATGAAAGGTAAAAAAAATTAAATTTGGTATACTTTCCAGCAATGGAATCGCAGGCAGCCCAGTGTGTGAGTGTAATTGAGAGGCAGAGTCCTGGGTGGATGCTGTGAACAGCAAAGTGCCAAGGCAGGCTCTGTGCCAGCCCAGCTTCCTGTGGCAGAGATTTCACAAGAGACAGGATTCTGGCCACAGACTGCTTGAAATATACATCCCTTATCTCCAGCCCGCACTAGGTGGAGAATTCCCAGGGTAAGGAATTGCAAAGATCAGTTCCAAGGGAGATAATTGAATATCTGCCCTGGCTCTGGCCAAAGGTTATAATGGCCGGATGCTTGGCCTTCAGCCAAGGGCACACACTGACTCAGAAAACACTTCCTAAATGCAGCAACATGTTGCATATTCATAGACCTTCATGCATTATTCAGAATCAATCCCCTCCAACCTGTAAATCATTATTTTTTCCTTCCCTGGGGTTTTGGTGTTCCATAATCCAGGAATGTGAAGAACTTCCTGATTATCTTTTTTCCCATTCTCTGAGTTAGTTACATGAAGAAAAGCTTTTTGCATCAAAATGTTGTAGTCCAAAAAAATATATTTATCACTATTATTTATAAGTTCTGTAAATAGCAAAGCTAAACTAATCTCTTCATGCAGCAAAGTTTTCCAACATAGACCATTCATTTTAATATTTTCAAAAAGTCAGTAATATAATATGTACTAATAATACACCTAGGATATAAATTTATTTTCTCAGTCGGGAAGAGCCATAGGTGGGGCACTAATCATTTTATTTTTCATTTTCTCAAATTTTCTTCCTTTTCTTCTGTCCATACCACAACATTGAGGCTATTGGGGTTTAGAAAGTGATAAAATGTTATGGGTAGAAGAAAAAATCCTCAATCCGGGTCCTGAAATTTCTTATTAAAGCTCAGAATTCTTGCACTTACTTTTCGGTCCTGGATCACTTCTGAGATTCTCCAGACCCTCTCTAGGTCATTACACTGCAAACCTTCAGTCAAAATATGTCCCAAATATTTAGCATCTCTCCATTTGCTCCTTTTTTTTCAAATACTCAAAGATGCTTTTTAGCCTGAATATTCAGCCATTTCACCAAGACTTCTTCTGCCACTTCTTGTCCTCCTGACTGCAGCAAGTCATCCACATCCTGCATTAACCCAGTCCCTGGGAGTGGGGTAAATTCTTGTGATATTTTCTGCAAGGTTTGCCCCAATAAGGCTGGTACTTCCGTGCATCCCTGCAGAAGGACCGTTCATGTCTTTTCGATTTTCCCTGGAAAAACACAGCCCCTTTGGCCCTGGGGTTCATCCCTCAAGGGCTGTAGAAACTCTGCCATGGCCTTTGCCTTCCCCTTGGCCTTTTCCTCATCCCTTCTTGCATTCCCCTGCTGTATCTTTGTGACCAAGTGCTCCAGGGGCTTCTTCTGCCCCTCCTGCAGCCCCCTCAGTGCCTGCGGGTGCTCATCCTCTGACAGCTGCTGAGCTTTCTGCTAAATCATTCCTTTCTGCAGTGACCCAAGGAAAATGCTAAAAAGCTAATCTGGATGCTTGCACGTCCAATGCCCATTTCCCAGCTGTTCCTTTGTGCTGCTGCTCCTTGTGCTGTGGCTGCCGTGGCCAGCCCGTATCCCAGAGCCGGTGCCTGTCCTGCCGCAGTGTCCAAACGCGGCCCCCCCGGCGGGCAGGGCCGGCAGCTCCACGGGGCCGGGCAGCGGCCGGGGCGTCCCGCAGCCTCCTGGGGGCCGGGGGCCGCTGCCGGGCCTGCAATTGCCGGGGGGTGCTGGGCTCAGGCAGCGCCCGGCGCTGTGTGGAGCAGGCAGAGCAGTGAAGGGCAGCATGGACCAGTTGTTCTGGCAGGTCTGACGAGGTCTGGTTTGATACAGCACTCACAGAATTCTGCTCCACCTGTGACACTTCCACTTGCAGTAGATGACTGTTTCTCTTCACAATATTCAGCAAGGCAGGTCAAAGACACTTTTACCATTTTCATCTGCAAAAGGGAGAGGAAATCAGCAGCAAACATGAAGTAACCAGTCAGATATCCCGGGAAGAAACAAAAGAACAAAGAGTATAGGAAAAAACAGGTAGAGCAGTGATCCTTATCTGTGTGGGAGATATCCTCTGCTAATGGGCCATTGAGTCCCACTGCATGACTGATAAAATTCCATCATCCCATTGGGAGATGCTCCAGCCAGGGGGAGGAGCCAAGCCTTTCCTACCTCGATAAAATCTGAGCTTTGGAACACCAAGGCAGCCCTTACCCACTGGTTTCCAGAGGACAAGAGCTACCAGACCTTTGTACAGCATCACTACTACAACAAGACCACTTCATCTGGACTGCTACCACCACCCTAACTAGCAGGGTGTCAGGTTGTATTCTGATTCTGTCAGTTGTTTTCTTTTGTACTATTGCATGTATTTTATTTCTCCAATCTTTTTTCCTAAAAAATTGTATTTTTGACTTGGAGTCTCTCACTAGTTTTGCTTTCAAAGCAGCACGATTTTGGAGGGGATTTTGGCTGAATCTTGATATTTGAGGAGGTTTTGGTCCGTTTCTTAAAGTCTGGAAGATTTTGGGTGGGAATCTTGGTGTTTGGGAGGTTATTAGAGACACAAGATGCTCAATGACTTCCAGAGATGAACTTGGGCAAGGAGGAACACCCAGTTTATGGAGCTCTCTTCTTGTTATTTCCCCCTAAACCAGGAATTTTCATTCCTCAGCGATGGAGGAGGCAGAAAAGCCCCGGAGATCTCTCACGAGGAGGGGCTGCAAACCCAGCCCAGGGAGCTGCGAGGAGGAAAGACCTTCCCTGAGCCGGGATGGCGGCCGGAGATCCAGGCAGAGCTCAGAGCTGGTGGAGAAGTCTCCTGGAGGGGAGAAGCCCCACAAGTGCTTGGAATGTGGGAAGAATTTCAGGTGGAGCTCTGATCTGATGCGGCACCAGAGGATGCACACTGGGGAGAAGCCCTTCGAGTGTGGGAAATGTGGGAAGGGCTTCACAAGGATCTCTCACCTGATGTGGCACCAGGTGATCCACACTGGGGAAAGGCCCTACACCTGCTTGGAATGTGGGATGAGCTTTGGGTGGAGCTCTGCCCTGAGAAAACACCAGCGCATCCACACCGGGGAGAGGCCCTACGAGTGTCCCAAGTGTGGGAAGAGGTTTCAGAGCAGCTCCAATCTCCTCAAACATGAGCGGATTCACACAGAGGAGAGGCCCTTCCGCTGCCCTGACTGCGGGAAGGGATTCAATCTCAACTCCACCCTCATCAGGCACCGGCGCATCCACACTGGAGAGAGGCCCTACGAGTGTCCTGAGTGTGGGAAGAGCTTCTCACACAGCTCAGCCTTGACCCGACACCAACGGAGGCTCCACTAAGGGAAGCCCTGTGAGTGTCCCGAGTGTGGGAAGAGCTTCGTGCTCTGCTCCAGCTCCATCTCCCATGGGACGATGGGTGTTGGATGATCCCCAGTTGGGCAGAACCCTGGTGATCCGTGGTCCTGGTTATCCCCATTGGGTGGGGGAGGTGTTTGAAGATATTTCTTTCACTTCTCCTTGTGCTGCTGTGATTTGGTTGTAATAAATTCCGTTGCTGTGCCCAGGCTGGGTCTGTTGTTCCCATGCAGGTGCTTGGGGTGGGATCTCTCCCGTTACTTCTCTCAACTACCGGTATCTCCTCAGCCAATTAGAGAAGGCACCAAAATAATTGAGCCAATCAGAGCGCGCGGCGCTGATGATTCCCTCAGGCAGTCCCAGAGCGCCCAGAGCTCCTCACCTGGACTCCACCCGCGCCCCGCCCCCAGCGCCCCCTGCCAGGAGAATTTGGGGAGGGGGGGTGTCAGACCCTGCCCGGCGCTGGCCATGGGGCGTGTGGGGCAGCTGGGGCCCTACTGGTGCCACTGGGAGCCCCCCGGGCTGGGGGCGCAGAGCTCTCGGGTGAGCGGGAGGGCCGGGAAGGTGTCCCAATCGGCGGTTAATCGAGGCGGGAGTCGTGATGATTCGTTTTGATCTCAGAGTTACAAAAGACAACAACAGAAGGACAAATCAGTTTGCTCAAAAAATATTACACTGTATTGAGGGCCAACAACTCAGTTTTGTGATAGAAGGAGAATTAAAGAGAGAGAGACAGAAAGGGGTGAATCATGGTTTTAAAAAGTTAAGATTTTTGCTAAGGGTAAAAGTAGTTTCCATGACCAAGATGTAAGTTAGGTAGGTAAATGCTAAGTTAATAATTACTAGATGCTTAGGCTAGAGCTAATTGGTATAATTATCTGCTATTATGAATTTATGTATAGAAGAACATAAAATAATAAACTGTTAATCACAAAGCACAAGGCCTTGGATTGTTCCAGGGGGTCACAGAGACCTGATGAAGACTCTCCTGACTTCATCCTTTGAGACCACCGACCCAATTCAAGAGAAGAACTGTGCACGCATGAAGGACTAATGAGCTCATTTTAATATGGGATGGGGATGGGAGGTGCTGGGGTTATGCACATGTATTGTATGTAAGATCTTGGGCAATAAATAGAGGGCAAAGAACCTTGTTCGGGGTGGTCACGCCTTTGGGAGGTGACTCCCGTGCCGGTGAATAAACACACCACTTTGTAACTTTAATTAGTTACAGGGTCTCTGTCCGTGATTATTCCGGTTTTTAAGGATTCAGGCCCCGGCTCAGGGGGTATCACAGCCCCCCCGTTCCCCACTGTGGCGCTTTCCCACCCCCCTTTCGGGTGGCTGCAGCCCCCGCTGCTCAGCGCCGCCGGCTCAGGCTCCCGTTCTCCCCGCGGGGCCCGGAGCTCCCCCCCCGCCGTCTGCTGCCCGACTTGGGAGCTGCCTCTGCACTGCAGCCACAGGCGGCTGTGCGCTCATTTCGTCCCAAATCATTTTCCGGTGATGATTATCCACTTCTTCACTGATTTGAGGCTTATCAGCTGTTGCAGACGCTGGGATGATGGTACAATGTTGTAGTGTTTGGTAATCCTGTAATTTCACATGTGTTATTAATTATATCTGTTATCAGAAATGTTTTGTATTGTTGTATCTGAATTATTCCCGATTGCTGTAAGTTTTTGGTTTTACTATATATATTGTTTTGTTTTGATGTTCCCTTCATGTTCATGGCAAGAGTCATGTATGCTGTTTTTAAAACAAAGAAGGGGGAGTTAGCTCCTAAATATTTACATATTTATAAAATTTTTTTTGCAATATTTATACCAAAAAAAGTAAAATATTTTAATGAAAGGCTCTTCAATTGAAGGTACAATGACAAAGTCTAATTAATTCAGTAACCTAAAGAGAAGGTATGCATGTGTTTTTATCATCAAGTTGAAAGTAGTCACCTGTTCATTCAGCCAAACATCAATTGCCTCCAAGAAAATGAAGCCCAGTGAGAAGAAAAAGAACCTAATCACCATGCAGCCTTCGTGGCCAGAACAAAACCAGAAGTAGGAGTGCCAAGACATGGCTGTGTCTGGAAATTTACAGGCAAATTGCCAACAAAAGCCTTGTGTCATCATCATGGTACAGTGTTCCTACTAACCTTCTTCAGTTATTCCCTGTTCCAGGATCCAAGAGCACATTCAGTGATGTCAAAGATCAACATTTCCAGCTAATGGACTATTTGGACTTTAAAACAATGGTCATTTATTCCCATTCGCCTAGGAGACATTGGACATTACTCTTGTTTTCTCATGCTGTGATACCCTGGGTCAATGACATGATAGAATTTGCTAAGTTTTGTTGATTGTAATCGGTCTTTTATGTATCTTATCCCATATCTAACAGATAACCAGTGATAACCTTAATGAGATAACACCCTCACAAGAGAGAGCTATTTTAACATCAGAACATATGAGCCTTCTTTGAATTAATAAAAAAGGGTGAGATGTTGCAGTCAGGTACACAAACTATAAAAGAAAGGCCTCATAAAATCAGGTCTTGCTCTCTGCTAAATTAATAGCTAGCCTGTCACTTCTTCTATGTGCAGCTAAGTTACTTGATTGTTCCCAGGTGAAAAGAATCTTCAGCATGAAAACAATTAACACAACAAGCTATTCTGGTAAGAGAACCATTTGCACCTGCAAGAAATAAGAAATCTGTCCTGCTGGGGACAAGGACGTTCATTCCCTTCCAGGAGCCCAATGCTCGGCTGGGGCTCCAGGGCAGGGGGTCCTTGAGCAGCTGCCCCAGAACCTCCGCCAGGGTCTCCCAGCGCAGCCGGAGCCGCTCGGCCTGGGGTCCCCAAAGGCCTCAGCGAGCCCCAAGTCCCTGCCAGGAACCCTCAACTCCCTCCAAGCCAGCATCCCCCACAGCCCCTGCAAGTTCCCCCCATGGCACCGGCCGTGGCCGTGTCCCCACATGTCACTGGCCATGTCCCACCATGTCCTCACCCATGGCTGTGTCCCCACCATGTTTCCATCCCTGTCACTGTCCCCCACATCTCCATCCATGCCTGTGTCCCCCCATGTCCCCAGGAATGGCCACGTCCCCCTCCATGTCCATGTGTCCCCATGTCACTCTCCATGCCTGTGTCCCACCATGTCATTGTCCCCCCATGTCTCAGTTCAGTGTCTTTATTTTTATCCCAGTGTTGGATGTTTTAAAGGGATGAAGAGAAATGAAAAGCAAATCAAGGCCAAAATAAAAGAATTTCTGTGTCTGTGCGAGCTGAGGATCCACGTGCTTGGGTGGGAGGGAAGAACATTTTTGGAGGAGTTTCCACCCCACTGTCTCCAAAATTTTGGTCTTTGCCCCAGTCCATCACCATTTGGCTGCAGAAGACACCCCTGGGCAATAGGAAATGAAAATCCTGGAATCACTGAGGTTTGATGTAGTGGTTTTGGTTTATTAATTTGAAACTTTTTTGTTGTGAGAGAGGATTAAGAAGGAGACAAAAAACAGGTTTAACTTTAAATGGTAGGAAGAGAAATTTTATTGCTAGAAACTATAAGAAATATAAACTTAGAATAAAACTTGAGACAACTTTTTTTTCTTCCACACACTTTTTTTTACTACTGAAAACATACAAAACCAACTCAGGTATACTTTACCATCTTTAAAACAGTTTTTTTACTGATTTACTTCAAAGAGGAGACTTTTTTTCAGTCTATGGAGATTTCTTCACAACAAACAGTTTTCTTGTGGTTTGGATGTTACAGTGATTAAGAGAATGGAAATCTGATTACTATCTAAAAACCCTTTTTTCAGATTAACAGTTTTTCTCATAACTTTTATTAAGGACTATATTAACTTATTGGCACACTTTAAGGATGATAAGTGTTTAAACAAAAGCTTAGTTTATTTTTGAGAACAGAGGTATTTTCTTTTTTTTCTGTGGAACACCAGGGAGATTTTGATTATTTAAACATAGGAGATTACAGCAATTTTAACGTGAGCTTACTTTAATATTACTGCCTTTGTTTATATTGACAGTTAGAACAGTCATATTCACTTTGTAATATTTTTATGTGTTATAGAGGAAACAAGAGTTTTATTCTCCATATTTTAAAAAAAGATAAATTTTAGTTCACAAGTTTTCTCCTTTCTTTATTTGGTGTTTGACTTTTCTTTTTGTTTGATTTTTATGTTTTTATATTTTTTCTGCGTGTATTACTATTTTGGGTTTTTTAATTTATTTTATTTTTTATTTAGGCACGAGAATAAAGTATCTGTAAAGTTTTATTCTCGGCATTCAAAGAGTTAATACCTTGCCCGGGCAGCAGAGGGTTTTGTGACTTTTTCCAGGTGGGGCAGTCGGAGTTATTTAGGATAAAGAGTCTTTCAAGGCCACGCTGGGGGCTGGGTGAGGACTGTAGGGTTTAGTCAGAGGAGCCGTGATGAGTTTCTGGTTTCATGGCTGTTCTCCGGCGCCCGCTGCACTCAATTCCAGCCACGGGCCGGGGGTTCTTCCTCCACCCTGCCCAGCAGGGCACCACCAGAAGAGAGGATTGAACACAGAAGATTTTCTGGGGTTGAAAGTGAACAAATCCACTCTCCCCAAGGAATTGCCAATGTCGGTTTGCATCCTGATGGACGTTCCTGTCCCTGCATTCATCCAGGTGCACACAGGGAGACAGGAAGATGTGGAGCCCCCCAGCCAGGTGTCTTCCCAACACGGATCACCAGGACCACGGATCACCAGGGCTCTGCCCAACGGGGGTCACTGGGGATCATCCAACACCGATCCTCCCATGGGGGATGGAGCTGGAGCAGAGCACGAAGCTCTTCCCACACTCGGGGCACTCACAGGGCTTCCCTTAGTGGTGCCTACGTTGGTGTTTGGTCAAGTGAGAGCTGTGTGAGAAGCTCTTCCCACACTCAGGACACTCGTAGGGCCTCTCCCCAGTGTGGATGCGCCGGTGGACAGTGAGGGTGCCATTTTGCTTGAATCCCTTCCCGCAGTTGGGGCAGCGGAAGGGCCTCTCCTCTGTGAGAATCCGCTCATGTACAAGGAGATTGGAGCTGCTCTGAAACCTCTTCCCACACTTGGGACACTCGTAGGGCCTCTCCCCAGTGTGGCTGCACTGGTGTTTTTTCAGGTCAGAGCTCCATCCAAAGTTCTTCCCACATTCCAAGCAGGAGTAGGGCCGTTCCCCAGTGTGGACCACCTGGTGCCGGAGCAGGTCAGAGATCTCACTGAAGCCCTTCCCACATTTCCCACAGTCGTAGGGCTTTTCCCCAGTGTGGATCCTCTGGTGTTGGATCAGCTTGGAGCTCCGGCTGAAACCCTTCCCACATTCCCCACACTTGTAGGGCCGTTCCCCAGTGTGGATCCTTTGGTGCCAGATCAGCCTGCACCTGTAGCTGAAACCCTTCCCACATTCCAAGCACTTGTGGGGCTTCTCCCCTCCAGGAGGCTTCTCCACCAGCTCTGAGCTCTGCCTGGATCTCCGGACACCTACCTGGCTCAGGGAGGGTCTTTCCTCCTTGCAGCTCCCTGGGCTGGGTTTGCAGCCCCTCCTCGAGAGGGATCTACGGGGCTCTTCTGCCTCCTCCATCCCCACACAACTGAGGAATGAAAATTCCTGGTTTAGGGGGAAATAACAAGAAGAGAGCTCCATAAACTGGGTGTTCCTCCTTGCCCAAGTTCATCTCTGGAAGTCATTGAGCATCTTGTGTCTCTAATAACCTCCCAAACACCAAGATTCCCACTCAAAACCCTCAAAACATTAAGACACGGATTAAAAACTCCCCAAATATAAATATTCAGCCAAATTCCCCCCCAAAATTATGCTGGGTTGAAAGCAAAACCAGTGAGAGACTCCAAGTCAAAAATACAATTTTTTAGGAAAAAAGATTGGAGAAATAAAATACATGCAATAGTACAAAAGAAAACAACTGACAGAATCAGAATACAACCTGACACCCCGCTAGTTAGGGTGGTGGTAGCAGTCCAGATGAAGTGGTCTTGTTGTAGTAGTGATCCTGTAGAACGGTCTGGTAGCTCTTGTCCTCTGGAAACCAGTGGGTGAGAGCTGCCTTGGTGTTCCAAATCTCAGATTTTATCTAGGTAGGAAAGGCTTGGCTCCTCCCCCTGACTGGAGCATCTCCCAATGGGATGATGGAATTTTATCAGTCATGCAGTGGCACTCAATGGCCCATTAACAGAAGATATCTTCCTGGAGGAAGGATGGGTTGTGGAAAAGATAAAGAACACTGCCCCACCTGGTTTTAACAGATGGCCCATTAGCAGGGGATATCTCCCACACAGATAAGGATCACTGCTCCATCTGTTTTTATCCACCACTCTTTGTTCTTTTGTTTCTTCCCAGGACCTCCGACTAGTTACTTCATGTTTGCTGCTGATTTCTTCTCCCTTTTGAAGATGAAAATGGTAAAAGTGTCTTTGACCTGCCTTGCTGGATATTGTGAAGAGGAACAGTCATCTGCTGCAAGTGGAAGTGTCACAGCTGGAGCAGAGTTCTGTGAGTGCTGTATCAAACCAGACCTCGTCAGAGCTGCCAGAACAACTGGTCCATGCTGCCCTTCACTGCTCTGCCTGTTCCCCACTGTTTCATGCCAGAGTAATTTAACTGCTGTTAATTGGGACTGTGTTTCACTCGAGCCAGTCCAGCAGAACCAGCAGAAAGCAGCCCCAGCATGAATGGGGCTCTGCAGAGGAGCCCCAGACTATTCATCAGCCTGCCCGCAGAACTGGCTCCAGCTCTGAACCCTTGTGACCATACTCTGAAGAAGACACACTTCTGATATTTCTGAGGCACTTATGACTGAGGCACTGCACGTGTTTGTGCAGGGAAGAATCCCAAAGTTCTTTCTTACTTCAGGAAAAACCCTGCAGCAGTGCATACCCAGCATCTGCTATCAGCACATCCTGGCTGCACGTGCAGGACAAGCAGCAGCAGCATTGTACACGTGGGTTTGTTAAGCTGAACTCCCCTACACTTTGAACAGTGCTCATCACAAACATATTTAATGGCACACCGATGCCATACATTTCTCCTAAAAGCCTCCCTTGTAACTAAACTTTGCTAGAAAGTTAATGCCGAGGATGAAGGAGCAACTTCGGTCTCAGTCCGGAGGTGGAGGTGTTCTAAACACTGACTTTCCGAGAGCAGCATCTCTCCTGAAGCGCTCGGGGCCACCCGAGACGCCGCCGGGAGCGCGGTGCAGAAGCCGGCCCGGACTCAGCCGCAGCGCCGGGCACCGCGCATCGCTGCTCTGCAGGGCGGCCCGCACGTCCTCCAGCAGCTGCCGCAGGCTGCCCTTCTCCTGCTGCAGCTCGGCCATGCGCTCCTCGGCCCGCTCCAGCGCCACCATCTCCTCGCAGCGCTCTCGGGAGCAGGGCCCCGGCGGCCGCCGCTCGGGCTCGGCGGGGGCTGCGCGGGCGGATGTGGCTCTCGTTGCGCTCGCCCTCCCGGCCCAGCGGCAGCCGCGGCCCCGCGCGGGTGCTGAAGTGGCCGCAGAGCCGCGCGTGGAGCTGGCGGAAGGTGAGCTCGGCCCAGAGCCCGTCCCACAGCCCCGCGCACTCCTCGGGCTCCGCCGCCTCCTCCGGCCCCAGCGCCCGGCACAGCGTGCGGGACTCCTCGCCGGGGATGCGGCCCGGCCCGGCGCAGTCCCGCTGCTGGAAGATCTCCTGCAGGGACTGCTCCGGGCCGCTGGCCAGCACGACCATCTCGTTCTCCACGCCGCGCTCCAGCCCGTAGCGGTGGGCGAGGGCGCTGAGCAGCCACTGCGTGCGCCGGGCCGGCCGCCCGGAGGGGTCCCAGCCCTCAGGCGGCTCCATCGCGCCCGCCCGGCCCGCGGCGCTGCCCGAGCATCCTGAGCGCCGCCCGCCCGAGCGCTCGGCCCCGGCCCCGGCACGGAGCGCCCGGCTCGCCCCGCACGGAGCCGCGTCCGCCTTTGTCCGGCAGGAGCAGGGACTCGGGCAAAGCGGGCAGGTGCCGCCCTGCTCCCTTTGTCTGCCAAGCCCGAGCCCCAAGTGTGGTTTTATTCCTTAGCTAATTTCTCCCTGCTTTCTCTCTAACACACGCAAGACAATAGCATCGCACAATCCAGTTTTGGCAAGTAAGGCTTGTGAACGAGTGAGTGCTTCCACTAAATTAAAAACCCAATGTGATTAAATGTCGACCTTTTGTTCTCTCAGGCTCCTCACCTCTGTAGATGAGGTGACTTCCCGGTGTTGGTGTGTGGATGTTAAGAGGTCTGTGATAGAGAAGAGTAAGTGTTCAACTCGTTCAAACGAGCTGCCCAAAGCAGTGATTTTGGTCTCTTTTTGGCTAGGTAGTAGGACCGGGGTTGTTGAACGCAGGCAGCAGCACGAGCAGGGCTCCTCCAGCAGCAGGGACATGCCAGGAGCCAGAGGGGACCGTGGCACCAGAGGGGACCGTGGCACCAGCCGTGCCCGAGGTCTGAACAGGCTGCCAAAGTCAGGTGGTGCTGATGTTACCGTATGGACTAGAAATCCTGAATATTAGAATATAAAGTGTATAAACCATAATAGTAGTAGTAATGCTAAGGCTTGAAGACTGCAATTCCCAGAGTAGGCCCTGGGAAACTAACTTAGGAATGTGCTGTGCTGAGAGCATGCAGAACCGTTAGTGATAAGGTTAAAGTATAAACATAAATAAAGTACTGGTGGTGGGCAGTGGCGTAAGAGAGAGATTGAGGGGGAGAACACTATAGCCCTAAGATAAGCAACAATGTAAGATTTATAACGCCAAAATGCTATCTTCAAGGTGAATGTATCTATAGAAGAATGTGTACTTCTGCACATAAACCATTTGTAAAAAGGGTATAAAAAACCCTCTAAAAAGGGAACCAGTGGGATCCTGACTTGGGACGCGAGTCCGCAGGTCCCCGGGCCCTGAATAAAGCACCGCATAAACTGACACTCTGTTAGTTTGTGTTTTACTTGGGGTTTCGGGCAGCAGTTTTGGCGACCGCGGCAGGACTCCGGAGGCGGCAGGGGCGGTTCGCGAGCTGATCTACTCCACGCCGGCACCAGGTGATTTCTGGGGAGACATCAACCCGTGCCCGACCCCGCACCTGACGGACGACTGTGAGGTAAGCCGGCAAGGTGCTTTATTCTTTATTGAAAGGGAAAGCCCGCCGATTAAGACGGGACGGTGATCCCGCACCGGGGGCGAAGGACGTCTTAAAGGTTGTGGAAAAGGAAGCCTAGGCGCTGGTCGTCAGACGCAACAGTGATTGCGCAGATCCAGCACTTGCCACTCGCGGCGACGAGAAAGGCAAGAATTGTGGTAAAGGGTGTGTGAGTGTGGAAATAATAGTAAAGTGTGTGAGTGTGAGTGTTATGATGCCTTTTAAAACCTTAAAAGCTCTGGCTAGTTCGGGGATGGAAATTCCGAATGATTCACCCTTGGGCTGTTGCAACATTGGAAGGTGGGGAATTTTGGTCAAGAACTGAGTAAAAAGAAATTGATTGATTTTTGTAATCATGTGTGGCCCCACTACGAACCTGAGGGTATGCAATGGCCCCGAAATGGTACTCTAAATCCTGATATTATAACTCCTCTTATGCACTTCTTACAAAATAATGAGAAATGGGAAGAAATTCCGTATCTTGATTTGTTTTATTGTTTGAAAAATAAGCGAGAATGGCAGAAGGAGTGTGGCATCATGGTCTTAAAAACAGCAACAGATGGTTGTGCGGGCTGCAAAGGGTGGCAGAAAGGGAAGGAGTATTCTGTTAAGTTGTCAGACCCTGAGGAGGATGTTTCTCTGTTGGTAGCACCTAGTGTCCCTCCCCTGGAGGAGAGTGAACCGAGTGAGTCAGACGAAGAGGTGAATGAGGAAGAAAAGGGGGGGGGATTTAGAGAAAGGAAAAGTCGTTGATAAGCCGCGTACTCCTCTATGTGAAAGGACCCGTAGCGGGCGGGAGAAGAAGGGAAAAAGGGGTGCACAATTGATGGCTCCGTTGCGGGAAGCGGTTGGACCCCACGGGGAACGAGTAATGGTGAAAGTTCCTTTTTCTCCTAATGATTTGTTAATTTGGAAGCAGTCTGCGGGGGCTTATCGGGAGGATCCTGAACGGGCGGCAAGGGTAGTGAAAATGGTGATTAAAACACAGAATCCAGACTGGAATGATTTACAGGTCTTACTGGATACAATAATGGACTCTACTGAGAAGAGATGGTGTTTAAAGCTATGAGGGAAAAGGCACGAGAAATTATTAGGTTGCAAATAGCGGATGGTACATTAAATGATTTGGTGCCGCGGGAGGATCCAGAGTGGAATGTTAATTCAACAGGGGGTTACCATAGACTTAAGGCTTATCAAGAATTGTTGGTAGAAGGAATACGGAGCGGGATACCTAAGACGTTAAACTGGTCCAAGCTGTATTCAGTAAGGCAGGAGAAAAATGAGTCCCCGTCAGCTTTCTTAGAAAGGCTTAAGGAAACTGCTCGAAAATATACCAGTTTAGAAATTGAAGGGGAATCAGGGAAATTGCAGCTAGCTTTAATTTTTATGGGACAATCCCAAGAGGATATTCGGAAAAAGTTGCAGAAATTAGAAGGGGAAGATACACGGAATTTGGATAAACTTTTAGAAGTTGCGTGGAAGGTGTATAATAATAGGGAAAAAGAGACTGCTAAGAAGCAACAAGCTAGTATGTTGGCAGTACTACAGCAGATAACGGGGAATGGTATGTGGGGAGGTGGCCGGGGGCGCGGACGGGGGCGAGGAATGGCTAGGGGAGGAATTTCAATGGGTGGAAGGGGATTCCCAAACCAATTACAAATGGGACAAGGAAAAATGAGACTGGGATTGGATCAGTGTGCCTTGTGCAAGAACAGAGGACACTGGAAAAACGAATGTCCACTTAATCAAGGTATGGGATTCGGGCTGAATAGCGGGGAGGGGTTGATAAATAATTCAAGTGCAGTTCGGGGAGGGCCACAAGGTGACACCCAAGCCTTTATGATGGGAAGCTACCAGAATCAAAGCTGACTAGATCGGGATCTGAAGGTAGTTTTAGAAGTAGACGGGGAACCACTGGAATTTAGAGTAGATACGGGGGCTACATATTCTGCAATTAACACCAAATTAGGACCTCTAAGTGATTCTACCATTCGGGTGGTAGGGGTTACAGGACAGGTGGAAGAAAGGGCATTTTTACGTCCGTTGGATATAAAGTTTGGGGGGAAAGAATTTGATCATCAATTTTTATATATGCCAAATAGCCCAGAATCACTAATGGGGAGGGATTTGTTATCAATGTTAGAGGCAAAAATAATCTTTGAAAAAGGAAGAGTAAAATTAGAAATTCCAGAAGATAATATAGCCAAATTATTTACAGTGAAAGAAGTAAAGGCAACAGAAATCCCCACAGAAATAGAACAGGCTGTGGTACCATGGGTATGGGAAATAGGAATTCCTGGAAAATCAAAAGCAGCACAACCGGTAGTTGTGGAATTGAAGGAAGGAGCACAACCCGTACGGATAAGGCAGTACCCTCTGAAACTGGAGGCTCGGAAAGGAGTAGCACCCTTAATAGATCAGTTTGTTAGTTTAGGGATATTACAGGAATGTGAATCAGAATTCAATACCCCCATATTTCCGGTAAAGAAGTCCAGCGCAGGTGGGAGCCGCGCTCGGTTGTGCGGGGGCTCGGGGCTCGCTGCGGGCCGAGGGGGCGGCAGGGGGCTCTGGCGGGTTGGTTGTGCCGGTGCCGGCCCGTGTTGGCGCTGGGCTGAGGGCGCTGCGGGAGCGGCTGCCCGCGGTCTCCTTCCCGCTGGGGCCTCGGCAGGAGCCGGTGCCGGAGCAGCGCTGCCTCGTCCCGGTTGCTGTGGGTGGCACAGAGGTGTCTGCCCTGTGCCCGGGGCTGTGCGGGAAAATTCCCGTGGCCAGAGGTTTGTGTGCCCGCAGGAGACAGAGGAGTCCTGTAAAAGTGACTTTATTGATGAACAAAGAGAGAGGCCATGCGGCATTTGCCATGCGGTCTCTAAAACGCAGCCTCCTTTTTATCCTCATTTTCCCGTCTGCATCTCCCTCTCCCATTCCCCTCTGGCTGACGTTTTTGGAAGGTTCAGACTTCCCGATCCACCTACTGCATGTCCTCGTTAATATTCAGTCCTACTACGATATTAATCTTACTGCTTTCAATCCCTCCTTTTCTCATTTTCTCAAGAATTGCCTTTACAAACTTTTAACTTCCATTGACTCAATCTCTTTTCCTGCATCCTGTTTGACGCAAGGTGTCGTGCATGGTAAAAAGCTGAGAGTTTCTGCAGCACGTCAGAGGAGGAGCAGCATTCGTTTCACCCATGGTCTGCCAGGAAACCACGAAAACGTGTCCCATTCCCTTCCTTTCCACATTTGACCGGAATATGAGCTACTTTCTCACTTCCTTTGTTATCTGTTTCACCACTTTTCCTTTGTGATCTGTTTGCAAACAGCAGTTTGAGTCATTTAATTTTCCACAAACTTCTCCACTTTCTGTTAATAGATCAACTGATTCCATTCCATCGGGAAACGTTGCATTCCTCATCTGAGTGGATTGGTCAGGAAGAAGGTGAGGAGCTGGAGCTGTCTGGTTGGGTGTTATTTCGAGGATATTGTGTAATCTAATTATGCTATTGAAATGATAAATGACTTCTCTGTCTCCTGATATGAATTCGTTAGGGTTCCCAGGGGCTGGTCCATGGTGTTGTAGGATTGGCTCTGGTGTCTGTTCATCTTTTTTGCGTTTTTGGGTGCTCCCTCCATCCAGGGCTGCATCAATTGACCACTTTTCTCTAATTAAATCACCACATACTTGGATTTCCAACTCATTTCCCTGAACTTGTGGCACCAAAAACACCCCAGTGCCCCAATACACCCTATATAACCTGGACAGTGACAGCACAGGTTGGAGCAGGGAGAGGGATGATTCCTCCCCACTTTTTTTAGTAAAGTTTTCCCAACATTCTCCGTTTGCTGATTCCCTTTGCAGCTTAACCAATTTCTGTTGCAGTCAGATATCCTCACTATGGGCTCTGCCTTTAGTTGTGCAAATTCCATCTGTGCAGGGAGGCAGAGCTTGGGGTGAGGGACAGAGGGAATCCGCCCAATTCCTCCCCCAGGCATGAAGAGTTTGGTAAATTGTCTGCGCTTTGTCTCAGCAGAGTTAATTTGCATTTCTAAAGTTCCTCTCCTGGCTCTGCCTGGAATGAATCTTCTTTTCATCACAGCCCATCAGGTGACTCACATATTCTCTCCTTCCTCTCTCCCCTCCCCCCTCCCGCTGCTTTTCTTTTTTGGTCTCTTTTTAAAACAAGATTCTATTAAATATTACAGGGCTTCTTGTTTTGCCAAATGCAGCCTAAAGGTGAACAGTGAACATTACAAATTCCATACCAAATTGTTGCCATCACTAACAGCCACTCATAAACATACCCAAAAAATCCCAAAAGGAATAAAGATTTTTTCTGCTTATTCCCTGAACACTAAAATGTGGTTCTCACACCCTTGGCCCAATCTTAACTGAAAATATAAAAGTAGGATTATTAAGAAAAAACATTCTAATGGTGTAATCTTGTCACCAAAACTGCGGGAGGACCCAAAACTCTTCAACACCATTTCTACTGTTAGAGAATCAAGGCATTACTTGATTCTGGCCAGGATGTGCAACGGAAATAATTTCAGCCACACATAGCCCGGGTGTGCAGAGGAAATAATTCCAAGAGATGTGAGTTTTACAGGATTTTCCCTTAACTTTTCACAGTCCAAAACCTATAGAAATCCATTGGTTTTATGTTCATTGCTTCCAAGTTGTGTAGTTCTGAGTATTTAATTTCCTATCGGCCCCGGATTTCTTCCCCTCTATATTAATTAGGTCCGCACTCCTGGATTTCCTTCTCAGCCTTTTGCAGACCAGGCATCTCCAACTATGCCAGGGGCAGTGTCTGGGGTGGGTGTTCCTTGATGTTTGCTGATGGGCCTTAATGGTCGTTATCTTTGTGAGTATCTTTTGGGCTATTCCCAGTCTGTTGAGATGTTAAACTCATCTCTGTTGAGTGGAGGAACATTCCTTAGAAATCTCTTTAAAATTCGTTTCCCCAATGCAAAGGCACATGAAGCCTGAGTAGAGAAATAGATTTTTAAAATTACACTCGTTATATTTTCCGACCATGGAATCCCCGGCAGCCCAGTGTGTGAGTGTAACTGAGGGGCAGAGTGGAATTGTGCCGTTGTCTTCCCCAGCAGCTGTGGCAGTGCAGGCACAGAAAGCAGCGAAGCTCCAGCAGTGGCAGCAAGGATTGGCCCCAGTGTGTGGAGATGCCGAAGGAGGGTGCCCAGGCAGAGGATTTCAGCAGAGGATCTGTGGGCAGGCCCAGGGGCTTGGCCCGATGTGGAGCCCTGGCTGCTGCTGCGTTGCCTTCAGTGCAGGGTCAGTGGTGCCCTCCCATGCTGCTCCTGCAGCCGGGAATTCCAAATTCCTTTGGCATGGTCCTATTTAACATCCACATCCCATTCCAATTTCTTTTCTGAGTCTGGTAGAGCCATGGCAGGGGTTCAGTCACTTTGTTTTTTCATTTTCTCAAGTTTTGTACTTTTCCTTATGTCCAGAGCATAATATTAAGGCTCTCCGGGGTTAAAAAGTCATACAATATTGTGGCTGGAACAGAGAATCCTCAATGCAGGTGCTGCAATTGCCTATTAATCCTCAGCGTTGTCCCAGCTCCATTTTAGTGCTGGGTAGTGTTAGTTCTGAGGTTGCCTGGTCCCTCCCTGGGTCAATACACCACAAACCTTCAGTCAAAGTATGTCCCAAATATTTAATCTTTTTCTCCAGCATTTGCAATTTTTTTCAAATAATCAAAGATGCTTTTTAGCCTGAACATTCAGCCAATTCACAGAGGCTTCTTCTACCACTTCTTGTCCTTCTTATTGCAGCAAGTCATCTACATCCTGCATTAACCCAATCCCTGGGGATGGGCTAAATTCTTGTGATATTTTCTGCAAGGCTTGCCCCAATAAGGCTGGTGCTTCCGTGCATCCCTGCAGAAGGACCGTCCATGTCTTTTCCATTTTCCCTTCTACTTCTTGTTCCCACTCAAAGGCAAAATCCAGTTTACCATCCTGTGTGAGTGGGCATCCCCAGAAAGCATCTTTGCCATCAAGGACTGAATGGTGTCAGTGTGAGGAGGGCACCTGGATCAAGATGGTGTAAGGATGTGAGAGCCCCTGGGTGCTGGGGCCCCCTTGGGCCCTGGGGTTCATCCCTCAGGGGCTGTAGAAACTCTGCCATGGCCTTTGCCTTCCCCTTGGCCTTTTCCTCATCCCTTCTTGCATTCCCCTGCTGTGCCTTTGTGACCAAGTGCTCCAGGGGCTTCTTCTGCCCCTCCTGCAGCCCCCTCAGTGCCTGGGGGTGCTCATCCTCTGACAGCTGCTGAGCTCTCTGCTAAATCATTCCTTTCTGCACTGACCCGAACAAAATGCTTAAAAGCTGATCTCGATCCTTGCACGTCCAATCGCCATTTCCCAGCTGTTCCTTCGTGCTGCTCCTTGTGCTGTGGCTGCCGTGGCCAGCCCGTATCCCAGAGCCGGTGCCTGTCCTGCCGCAGTGTCCAAACGCGGCCCCCCCGGCGGGCAGGGCCGGCAGCTCCACGGGGCCGGGCAGCGGCCGGGGCGTCCCGCAGCCTCCTGGGGGCCGGGGGCCACTGCCGGGCCTGCAATTGCCGGGGGGTGCTGGGCTCAGGCAGCGCCCGGCGCTGAGCCCCGGCTGCCCCACAGCCCCGGCCCGGCCCCGCAGCTCCCCACAGGCCCCCAGCCCGTGCTCCCGGTGCCGCCCCTCTGCGCCCGCTCCTGCCGCTGCCCAGCACAGAGAAACCCCCTGCAATCCTGACCTCCTTGTGTGCCTGTCCTGGCAACCGGGGATACAAAGGATCTGCATCAGCTGGCAACTTCTGAGGATAAGAGCCTGCTGGAAAACATCCCCATCCTCAGTATTTTTCTCCTCTGTTCCATTATCCTTTTTCTTCCCACATAGATTCCTCCTTTTGCTTCTTGCCTGAACCATATTCCTTCCTGCACACTCTCCCCTTCACCCAGTCCCTTCCCAGCACACCAACACCATTTATCCCCTGTTGTCTAAATCCCTTATGGACTTCCCTTATTGCCCCTCTGGGTGTCCATGTCCTTGATTACCTCTGGGGAATGTGCAAACTCCCTCCACATGCTCCCAAGGGACCCTTCAGAGATATTTTGGGATCATCATCCCTTTTTCCGGGAACCCTTCCTGGCTTTCCCTTCCTACCTTCCATGGGTGCCCTGCCATGTTTAGTCCCCGAAGATGCCACTGTAGTCCCTGCTGAGATTTTCAGTGCTCTCTGGCTGCCGACTGTTCCCAGCCCCCCTGATCTGTCACTCGTCTGTCTCCTGGCCCCAGCGCCCCCCGGCAGGGGAATTTGGGGAGGTGGGAGGGGGGGAGCGCCAAGGCCGGGCCCCCCCGCGCTGTGGTGGCGGCAGCGGCTGCAGTGGGGAGCGAGTGCGGGCGGGAGCGGCCGAGAGCCCAGCGCTGCCCCAGCCCGAGCTGCCCCAGCTCCATCGCTGCCCCTGCGCTGGGATGCTGTGGGTTTGGGGGGAAGAGGGAGCCGGCAGTGGGTGCTGGGCCTGGGGGCAGCAGGAGAAGGGAAGGAGAAGCAGGGTTGAAGAACCAAATGGTCAAACGATGCCCGAGGGAGGAGAAGGTGGGATTGTGCAGGAGGTCGAAGAAGAATAGGAGGGAGAGGAATGTGAGGAAGAGCAGGTTCACAGGAGGAGAAGGAGAAGTTGAAACGGGAAGTAGCACAAGATTCCAAACCTCCCTGTATCTACAGCGTCCCTCCAGTCACAGGGCATTGCCCCCCACCCCACACACGCATTCAGCAGGTGACTGGAGTGGAGGATCCACGATTTTCAGAGGGGTGAACCTTGGTGTTTCTGAGCTTTTTTAGCCTAAAAGTTGATTCTTTGTTTTTTTTGCTGGGCCTGAATCCTTATATTTTGCAGGGAGTTTTGGCTGAGTCTTGATGTTTGGAGAGTTTTTGATCTTTGTCATGATGTTTGGAGATTTTGTGCTGAATCTTGATGTTTTGGAGGTTCTTACAGACACAAGATGCACAGTGACTTCGTGATTTGCACTTTGGCAAGGAGGAACTCCCAGTCCTAAGAGCTGTCTTCTCTTGTTCTTTCCTCAAACCAGGATTTTTCATTCCCAAGGCATTGGCAGATGGAGGACGAGGAAAAGCCCCGGAGATCCCTCTCGAGGAGGGACTGCAAACCCAGCCCCGGGAGCTGCAAGGAGCAAAGACCCTCCCTGAGCCGGGAAGGCGGCCGGAGATCCAGGCAGAGCTCAGAGCTGGTGGAGAAGCCTCATGGAGTGGAGAAGCCCCACGAGTGCTCGGAATGTGGGAAGGGTTTCAGGTGGAGCTCCCACCTGATCCGGCACCAGAGGATCCACACTGGAGAACGGCCCTATGAGTGTGGGAAATGCAGGAAGAGCTTCAGGACTATTTCTCATCTGATGCAGCACCAGGTGATCCACACAGGAGAACGGCCCTACACCTGCTTGGAATGTGGGAAGAGCTTTGGGTGGATGTCCTACCTGAAGGAACACTGGCGCATCCACGCTGGGGAGAGGCCCTACGAGTGTCCCCAGTGTGGGAAGAGGTTTCAGACCAGCTCCAATCTCCTCCGACATGAGCGGATTCACACAGAGGAGAGGCCCTTCCGCTGCCCCGACTGCGGGAAGGGATTCAAACAAAACTCCACCCTCACTGTCCACCGGCGCATCCACACTGGGGAGAGGCCCTACGAGTGTCCTGAATGTGGGAAGAGCTTCTCACAGAGCTCAACCTTGACCAAACACCAACGGAGGCTCCACTAAGGGAAGCCCTGTGAGTGCCCCGAGTGTGGGAAGAGCTTCGTGCTCTGCTCCAGCTCCATCCCCCATGGGAGGATCGGTGTTGGATGATCCCCAGTGACCCCCGTTGGGCAGAGCCCTGGTGATCCGTGGTCCTGGTGATCCGTGTTGGGAAGACACCTGGCTGGGGGGGCTCTGCATCATCCTGTCTCCCTGTGGGCACCTGGATGAATGCTGGGGCAGGAACGTCCATTGGGACCCAAACTGACATTGGGAACTCCTTAGGGAGAGTGGATTTGTTGACTTTTAACCCCAGAAAATCTTCTGTGTTCAATCCTATCTTCTGGTGGTGCCCTGCTGGGCAGGGTGGAGGAAGAACCCCCAGCCCTTGGCTGGAATTGAGTGCAGTGGGCGCTGGAGAACAGCCATGAAACCAGAAACTCATCACGGCTCCTCTGACTAAACCCTACAGTCCTCACCCAGCCCCCAGCGTGGCCTTGAAAGACTCTTTATCCTAAATAACTCCGACTGCCCCACCTGGGAAAAATCACAAATCCCTCTGCTGCCTGGGCAAGGTATTAACTCTTTCAATGCCCAGAATAAAACTTTAGAGATACTTTATTTTCGCTCCTAAATTGAAAAAAACAACAACAACAACAAAGACAAAATAGTAATACACACAGAAACAATATAAAAACACCAAAATAAAACAAAAAGAAAAGTCAAATCCTAAATAAAGAAAGGAGAAAAGTCATGAACGAAAATTTCTCTTTTTTTAAACTATGGACAAAATACTTTTTTTTCCCTATAACACATACAAATATTATGAAGTGAATATGACTGTTTGTTGGAGGTTGGGTGTTCCCCTTTTTCTCTCTGTGGAATTTTCCCCATTGTTATGCTAAGAAGCTGTGGCTACCCCCTGGCTCAGACGGCTGGTTTTCCCTCGAGGGGAGGGGGAGGGAAGAGGGGGAAACACCGCGATGTGCAGGCAGCAGGTAAAGGAGAGGTTTGGGAGTCGCTCTCTCTCTCTCGCTCGTGGAGTCGGAGGAAAGACGCCGGTGCTGCTGCCGCCACCCCCTCGCCATCCCAGCGCCGGGAGCCGCGTTCTCTGCTGTGGGACACCGCACTGCTCCCTTTCCCGCTTTCGGTCTCCCAGCTCCGGACACCCTGCTGGGCACCGTGAGCGACACCGTGAGCAGAGAAGTCTCTGCCCATCCCTCTCCCACCCGGGACGAGGCCGCAGCCATTGCCCCGGTCCTCCCGCAGCTGCGGGGACGGGACCTGCCCACAGCCCCGGTAACTGCAGGGCAAGGAGAGGGTGTCTGCGGCCAAAAAAGGACTAGAACTGAGTTATTGTTCTGTTGGCTGTTAATTTCATAGCTGTTGTTTTTGTTTGTCTTGTTAGATATATTAGTAAAGAACTGTTATTCCTACCCCCCATATTTTTACCTGAGAGCCCCTTGATTTCAAAATTATAGTCAAGTGAAGGGAGGGGGGGTTTATACTCTCCATTTCAAAGAGAGGCTGCTGTCTCTTTTGGCAAATACCTGTCTTCCAAACCAAGACAGATTTGGGCCTGAGAGCATTGAGAGGAGGGTGAAAAAGGAATAACATTTCTCTTGAGTTACCTAAGTTTTGTGGTAGGTGACACCATGCTGTCCAGCTTACCCTGGTTTGGGCTCCATGTGGTCACTGCTATATCTCTCCCATTTGCAAGCCCTTTTTTGAACATGGGTCTTATCACTGAGGTTCCTGTGGCTATTATCCAGTTCATTCTGTGGGTTGATCAGCAGAGAAATTCATGGATTTTTAACTTTCTCTGGAAGACAGCCACGTGGATTCAGAGCTATTGCACTCTGAGTGTGTAGTTTTGGGGTTTACTTCAATAATGGTACTTACTGTGAATAAGTGTCAGCAGGGAAAATGTACTCCCAACCCATCACCCAGTTTTTTAAGTCCTCTCCACCAGTTTTGAAGGAGTTGAGATCCACTCTAAATGCTAATGATATCATACAGTGGTTGGTGTTGCTGATATGCCTGTTCTATTTAGCAGTCAGAGACAGGGGACATTGATTTGGATAACAACCCTGATACCTACCCCAGGAAATCGAGCTGCTGCCCCAGAGCCTGACCCTGCCCCACAGCCCACTTCAGAAAGGAACCACCCAGAGTGGGTAGGGGAAAGAGATGACCCAGATGCTGAAGGAGTACCTTTCCCCAGCTGGTGAGAAACTCCCCCTGCCTTAAAGAGGGAGAGTCTGATGGTGCAGCAGTGGAACCCACAGACATTACATCTGTCCAGGTTCCAAATGTACCACAAGGGCACTCAGAGACAGCAGCAGTCACCCCTGTGGAAACAAAGAAGTCTAAGATGGAAACAAAGCACGTAGTTAATAAGGATAAGAAAGGAGGGCCCTCACAACCAGCAGGGGAGCCAGAGGTTGAGATCATCACCAAGTCCCTGTCGTAGAAAAGTCTCCATACTCTGCAAAAAGACATTGAGTGATGAGGCCGTGAGGCTTTTACCACCTGGTTACTGCAGGTGTGAGATCTTATGGGTACAGGTGTGCAACTGGATGGTACTGAGGCAAGGAATTTGAGACTCTTGACCCAGGACTCAGGTGTGGACCAGGTATTTGTAAGGGAGCCAGGCCTCCTTTCCTTCTGGGAGTGGCTTTTAATGAGTGTGAGAGAGAGGTTTGTCCACAGAGAGAGAATGCAGGAGCACCACCATAGAATGTGCTGGAAGACCCTTGAGGAAGGGATCCAAGAGCTGAGAGAAGTGGCAGTGCTGGAGGTGCTCTTTGGGAGGGATGGACAGCATGACAATGACCCTGACAAGGTCAGGTGCACAGGGCAGATGTTGTGGAATCTGGCAAACCCGGGGCCATCTCAATACACCACCTTCATTGCAACAATTAATGCTGATAATAACAGAGACAGTGGGTTCTGTTGCCAACAAGCAACAAGCTTAGAAATTTTGAGAGTATAATCAAGGCCCAATGCAGGCTCATGTCTCTGCTGTAATTGTGAGCCTCCAAGAGGAGATGAGGGAGATGAGGGAGGAGGTGAGGAAGAACAGTTCCCAAGCAACACCAGTGCTGTCGTATCACGAGTTCCTGGAACATATTTTCAAGCCCTTCCAGCTGTTTCTGTCTTGCATCACAAAATTTGGCATGTGTTTTGACCTTTTAAAGGACTTGTTGCATGCATTAGCATCCAAGGGGTTGCTTTCATCGTGCCCCATCCATCCCACACGGCAGCTCTTGCCATGGCCTGGAGGAAGCAGGAGACAGCAAGGATCAGCTGGAAGGCGCTGGCCACGAATGTCCCTCCCGCAGGCCCCTGGAAGGTCTCTGTGCTCTGCCCACGCCGCCCCTCGTGCGCGCAGGGAGCAGAGCCCTCCCAGCCGGGGCAGGATTCCTAATGGTTGCTGGTGTTTTTTTCTAGGGAGACTTCCTGCTCAATGCAGGCTTCCCCTCAGGATGCCTGATGGTCTCTGGTGGTTTCAGTGGGGACAGCTCCTGCTCAATGCAGGCTTCCCCTTGGGATCCCTCATGGCAGCTGTTGCTGAGGTTGCTGCATGGTTGCAGGCCTGAGCTGTCGCCTGTCCCCAGCCCCTGCCCGCTGAGGGCCTGCTCTTCCAGCCTGCTGGGCATGGGGCTGGCTGCTTTGGAGTTGGGATTCACCTTTTCCTTCTCCATGTGCAACTGTCTGGAGCACAGAGATCCCGGGAGCTGCTTCCTCCTGAGCCAGTGGCACTCCTGGCCCTGGGCAGCGCAGGGCCCTGTGCCCCGTATATACCCCTGCAGGGTGGGGCTGTGCCATGTCACCAGGACAACAGAATGTCCAACAGCACCCAGGAACCCGATAGAACGGCCCTGTGTCACAAAGGGCCCAGGCCAGCAGCCCTTCAGCAGCCCAAGCCCCTGGAAGTGGCATGGAGCAGGTGCCCAGCAGGTGCTGGCTTTGCAGGCTGGGCTGTGTGGGGCCAGAGGAATTGGCCGGATGGACGCAGGCAGGGAGTTGTGGTCAGCGGCTCCATGGGCGGCTGCAGGCCGGGGATGAGGGGTGTCCCTCAGGGAGGGCTCTGCCTCGGCCCCGGGGGGGCCCAATGCGAGGGCGAGGGGCTGGGGGGGCCATGGGGGCGTTCGATCAATGGGGAGGGCCCGGGGAGTGCTGAGAAGGGGGTGGTGAGTGGGTGGGAGGGAGGGGACCCATGGATTTGGGGGGAGTCTTGATGAGTGTGGGGGGAGTCCCATGGATTTTGGGGTCCTGGTGACGGGGGGGGAGCGGTGAGTGGGGGAGGTCCCATAGATGGGGGAGGGGCAGTGAGTGGGGGGGATCCTGGCGCGCTGGGGGGGTCCCAAGTATCCGGGGGGTCCCAGCACTTTGGGGCGGTCGGTGAACGGGGGGGCAGTGAATAGGGGGAGCCCCGGTAAATTGGGGGGGTCCCTGGTGATAACCGGAGGAGGGGGGAAAGGAGCGAGCCCCAAGGGACTCCCCGCGGTGCTGGGGACACCCCGGTGCCCCCCCAGCGCACGGCCCCCCCCATTCCCGCTCCTGTTCCCGGGGGAAGTCAAAGGGGAGGGGCGGAATCCCCGGGATGGGCAGGGGGGGCACAAAGGAGGGTCCGGGCCCTGTGCACCGGAGGGTGGTCGGTACACGAGGGGGGGGTCCAGTCCCGGTGCCCGAGGGGGCGTCCCGGTGCCCGGTGATTCGTGAGGGGGTGTCCGGTGATTCCTGGGGAGGTCTCCGGTGGTCCTGGTGCATGACGGGGGGGTCCCGGTGACTCATGGAGGGGTCTCCGGTGATCTCGGTGCCCGAGGCTGGCGATGTTTGAGGGGGGGTCCGGCGGTCCCGGTGCACGATGAGGGGGTGTCACTGCTCGATGGGGGGAGGGGGGAGTCCCGGTGCCCGGTGACGGTGTTGATTGATGGGGGAGGTCCTCTGGTGGTCCCGGTGCCCGGTGATTGATGGAGGGGGTCTCCGGCGATTCCTCGGGAAAGGGGGGGCGGTCCGGTGATGCCGGTGCACGAGGAGGGGAGAGAGGAAACTCGAGGGTCCTGAGGGGGTCCCGGTGCACGAGGACGGTTAAATTCGGGGGTCCTGGTGCTCGGAGGGGGGGTCGGTTCCTGGTGTGTGACACAGAGAGAGACTCCGGTGACACTGGGGACCCTGGCACGGGGCTGGTGACACTCAGGGGCTCCGGGTGGCACAGAGACTCTCCCCAAATTCTCTGGCACGAGGTCCTGGTGGCACGAGGGGCTCTCGGTGATACGAGGAGCTGGTGGCACTCCAGGGGCTCCTGGTGGCAGAAGGAGCTGGGGGCACTTGAGGGGCTCTTGGTGACACAGGGCTCTCAGTGTCACTCGCAGGGCTCTCGGTGATACGAGAAGACCCCTCGTTCCTGCTGGTGGCACTCGAGGAGCTCTTGGTGACACTCGCAGGGCTCTCAATGACACGAGGGGCCCCCAAATTCCTCTCAGTGACACGAGTAGCCCCCAAATTCCTCTGGGTGACACAAAGAGCTCCCCAAACTGGTCTGGGTGACACGAGGAGACGGTGGCAGGAGAGGAGCCCTTTGCACGAGGATCCTTCGCACGAGGACCCCCAAAATTCCTCGAGCGAACCCCCTCGAAATCCTCACGCGGGACCCCCCACTCAGCGCGAGCCCAACCCCCCCCCCCCCCCTCCTGCTCCTCACCCCGGGGGTCTCCGGGTGATCCCGCCCCAGGTCCTCCCCTTTCCCCCTTTTCCCCCAGGACTGGGAAGATCGGAGGGACTGAAGGGGGGGTGCAGGTGCGGGTTTTTTCGGGAGGGTCCCGGCGGCCCCCGGGGCGGGGTCAGTGCTCAGCAGCGGGGCCGCGCCGCTCGCACCCGTTGGCCGAGATCGGGGGGGCGGGGGCGGCTCGGGGACCCTGCTGGGCCCCCAAATCACACCCGGGTCTGCTGCTTTAGTCCTGTGCTACCAGCGCTGATTTTTCTCCTAATTCAGTCTTTTGGTGTATTTTTTTTTGCTAAGGTTTAATAAACCTTTATAATTTTACAAAGTGAGCGTCGTTTCTCCCACCCTGCACTGCCGAGGTAGGAGGTGCAGCTGGAAGGAGGGAGGCGTGTGGAAAGCTGGATTGAAGGGTCTTCATTTACTTCTCATGCTCCGAGTTTTTGGAGTTTTCTGCCAGAAATCTCTCCCCTCTCCCACTCATCCACAGGGCTTTGGAGCAGATTTCCCTTTTTGTGCGGGAAATCAAAGCCATGTACTGATGCTCCTAATTAGGGGGTAGGAGAAATGAGGTTCCAGGGCTTCCCGCTGAGCCGGAGCCAGCGAACACGCAGGGCTGGGAAAGGCGTGCCGGGAGCTGCGGAGAACTTTGTTTGTATTTTCAGGCCAATGGCGGCTCGGGCCCGGGCCCGTTCCAGGGCTGATCCTCATCTCCGCCTTTGCCCTCCCACAGCCCGGGGGGCCCTGAGAGCGCGGGCCGAGGCTGGGCCGTGTGCAGAGCCCGGCCCTCGCTGCCATTGGCTGATTGTGCCAATGTCACTCCTGGTTGTCGCGCGCTGATTGGGCAGAGCAGCAAAGGCGCCATTGTGGCAGCGTCTGTGCGGGCCCGGCAGCGGCGGCAGCGGCCGGAGCCCGGGGAGGCGGCGGCGGAGCTCGGAGGCGGCCCCAGCGCAGGTGGGAGCCGCGCTCGGTTGTGCGGGGGCTCGGGGCTCGCTGCGGGCCGAGGGGGCGGCAGGGGGCTCTGGCGGGTTGGTTGTGCCGGTGCCGGCCCGTGTTGGCGCTGGGCTGAGGGCGCTGCGGGAGCGGCTGCCCGCGGTCTCCTTCCCGCTGGGGCCTCGGCAGGAGCCGGTGCCGGAGCAGCGCTGGCTCGTCCCGGTTGCTGTGGGTGGCACAGAGGTGTCTGCCCTGTGCCCGGGGCTGTGCGGGAAAATTCCCGTGGCCAGAGGTTTGTGTGCCCGAAGGAGACAGAGGAGTCCTGTAAAAGTGACTTTATTGATGAACAAAGAGAGAGGCCATGCGGCATTTGCCATGCGGTCTCTAAAGCTCCGCCTCCTTTTTATCCTCATTTTCCCGTCTGCATCTCCGTCCCCACTGGCTGAGGTACTTGGAAGGTTCAGACTTCCCGATCCGCCTAGTGCATGTCCTTCTTAATATGCACCCCCACTACGATATTAATCTTACTGCTTTCAATTCCTCCTTTTCCCATTTTCTCAAGAACAGCGCTTACAAACTTTTATTTTCCATTGACTCAATCTCTTTTCCTGCATTATCTTTGGCGCAAGGAGTCGTGCATGGTAAAAACCTGACGGATGCTGCAGCACGTCAGAGGAGGAGCAGCATTCGTTTAAGCCATGGTCTGCCAAGGAACCACGGAAAAGTGTCCCATTCCCATCCTTTCCCTGTTTGGACTGGTACATGAGCTAATTTCTTATTTCCTTTGTTATGTGTTTCACCACTTTTTGGTTATCATCTATTTGCAAACAGCAATTTGAATGATTTAATTTTCCACAAACTCTGCCTCCTTCTTTTAATAGATAATCTGATCCCATGCCATGGTGAAATATCTTGTTCCTAATGTCAGTGGATTGGTCGGCAGGAACGTCAGGAGGTGGAGTTGTCTGGTTTGTTTTTATTTCAAGGACAGTTTTTAACCTAATTATGCGACTCAAATTATGGATGGATTCTCTATATCTTGATATGAATTCGTTAGGGTTTCCAAGGGCTACTCCATGGTGTTGTAGGATTTGTTCTGGTGTCTCTTCATCTTTTTCCCTTTTTTGGTTGCTCCCTCCAGCCGGGGAACAATCCATTGACCACTTTTTTCTAATTAAATCATCAAATACTTGGATTCCAAACTGATTTCTCTGGGCAAGCAAACACTGCTCTGATACACCCTTTATAACCTGGACAGTGACAGCACAGGTTGGAGTGAGGAGAGGGATGATTCCCCCCCACTTTTTTTAGTAAAGCTTTCCCAACATTCTCCGTTTGCTGTTTCCCTTTGCAGCTTAACCAATTTCTGTTGCAGTCAGATATCCTCACTATGGGCTCTGCCTTTAGTTGTGCAAATTCCATCTGTGCAAGCAGGCAGAGCTTGGGGTGATGGGCAGAGAGAATCAGCCAAATTCCTCCCCCAGGCATGAAGATCATCCTGGTTCATTGTGCACACATTGCCCTAGCAGTGTTAATTTGCATTTCTAAAGCTCCTGTCCTGGCTATGCCTGGAACCGATGCTTCTGTTACAGAGCAGCCCTTAGGTGATGCACAGGTGCACCCCCACAATCTGCTTTTGTTTTTCTCTTTTTTTTTAACGATTTTGTATTAGCTGTTTATGCCTTAAAGCCTCATCATTAATACTCTTCTAGTTTTTCAAAATGCAACCTAAAGGTGAGCATCGAAAAACCCATTCCGAAATTCTGCCATCATTAAGAGCCGCCCACAGATATGTACAAAATATTCCAATGCAATCAAGTTTTTTCTAGTTCTTCTCCTAGGAGTAAAAATTGATTCTCACACCTCTAGTCCAAACCTAACTGACAATATAAAAGTAGGATTGTTCTGCAGAATTTTTCTCATGGTGTAATCTTGTCACTGAAACTGCAGGAAAACAAAATCTCTCCCAACAATATCTTTAGTGTTAGAGAGTCAAGGCATTACTTGATTGTGGTCAGGGTGAGCAGCAGAAATCATTTCATCCACACATAGCCCGGATGTGCAGAGAAAATCGTTCAGTGAGATGTGAATTTTGTTAGATTTTTCCTAAAATTTTACAGTCTATACCCATAGAAATAAATTGGTTTAATGTTGATTGCTTCCAAATTGTGTAGCTCTTAGTATTTTGTTTCTTAGCAGACACGGATTTCTGCTCTTGTGATGTTAATTAGTTCTCACTCCTGGATTTCCTTCTGTTTTCCAGACCAGGTGTCTCCATCTATGCCGGGGGCAGTGTCTGGGGTGGGTGTTCCTTGATGTTTGCTGATGTTTCCTTGATGTTTTATTGCTGTTTATGTTTGTGGATATCTTTTGGGCTATTCCCAGTCTGTTGAGATGTTAAACTCATCTCTGTTGAGTGGTGCAACATCCCTTAAAAAAACCTTTTAAAATTTCTTTCCTGAGAGAAAGGCAAACCGAGCCTGACTAGTAAAATGAAATGTAAAAAAAATTAAATTTGGTATACTTTCCAGCAATGGAATCGCAGGCAGCCCAGTGTGTGAGTGTAATTGAGAGGCAGAGTCCTGGGTGGATGCTGTGAACAGCAAAGTGCCAAGGCAGGCTCTGTGCCAGCCCAGCTTCCTGTGGCAGAGATTTCACAAGAGACAGGATTCTGGCCACAGACTGCTTGAAATATACATCCCTTATCTCCAGCCCGCACTAGGTGGAGAATTCCCAGGGTAAGGAATTGCAAAGATCAATTCCAAGGGAGAGAATTGAATATCTGCCCTGGCTCTGGCCAAAGGTTATAATGGCCGGATGCTTGGCCTTCAGCCAAGGGCACACACTGACTCAGAAAACAATTCCTAAATGCAGCAACATGTTGCATATTCATAGACCTTCATGCATTATTCTGAATCATTCCCCTCCAACCTGTAAATCATTATTTTTTCCTTCCCTGGGGTTTTGGTGTTCCATAATCCAGGAATGTGAAGAACTTCCTGATTATCTTTTTTCCCATTCTCTGAGTTAGTTACATGAAGAAAAGCTTTTTGCATCAAAATGTTGTAGTCCAAAAAAATATATTTATCACTATTATTTATAAGTTCTGTAAATAGCAAATCTAAACTAAACTCTTCATGCAGCAAAGTTTTTCAACATAGACCATTCATTTTAATATTTTCAAAAAGTCAGTAATATGTACTAATAATACACCTAGGATATAAATTTATTTTCTCAGTCGGGAAGAGCCATAGGTGGGGCACTAATCATTTTATTTTTCATTTTCTCAAATTTTCTTCCTTTTCTTCTGTCCATACCACAACATTGAGGCTATTGGGGTTTAGAAAGTGATAAAATGTTATGGGTAGAAGAAAAAATCCTCAATCCAGGTCCTGAAATTTCTTATTAAAGCTCAGAATTCTTGCACTTACTTTTCAGTCCTGGATCACTTCTGAGATTCTCCAGACCCTCTCTAGGTCATTACACTGCAAACCTTCAGTCAAAATATGTCCCAAATATTTAGCATCTCTCCATTTGCTCCTTTTTTTTCAAATACTCAAAGATGCTTTTTAGCCTGAATATTCAGCCATTTCACCAAGACTTCTTCTGCCACTTCTTGTCCTCCTGATTGCAGCAAGTCATCCACATCCTGCATTAACCCAGTCCCCGGGAGTGGGGTAAATTCTTGTGATATTTTCTGCAAGGTTTGCCCCAATAAGGCTGGTGCTTCCGTGCATCCCTGCAGAAGGACCGTTCATGTCTTTTCGATTTTCCCTGGAAAAACACAGCCCCTTTGGCCCTGGGGTTCATCCCTCAAGGGCTGTAGAAACTCTGCCATGGCCTTTGCCTTCCCCTTGGCCTTTTCCTCATCCCTTCTTGCATTCCCCTGCTGTGTCTTTGTGACCAACTGCTCCAGGGGCTTCTTCTGCCCCTCCTGCAGCCCCCTCAGTGCCTGGGGATGCTCATCCTCTGACAGCTGCTGAGCTTTCTGCTAAATCATTCCTTTCTGCAGTGACCCAAGGAAAATGCTTAAAAGCTAATCTGGATGTTTGCACGTCCAATGCCCATTTCCCAGCTGTTCCTTTGTCCTGCTGCTCCTTGTGCTGTGGCTGCCGTGGCCAGCCCGTATCCCAGAGCCGGTGCCTGTCCTGCCGCAGTGTCCAAACGCGGCCCCCCCGGCGGGCAGGGCCGGCAGCTCCACGGGGCCGGGCAGCGGCCGGGGCGTCCCGCAGCCTCCTGGGGGCCGGGGGCCACTGCCGGGCCTGCAATTGCCAGGGGGTGCTGGGCTCAGGCAGCGCCCAGCGCTGTGTGGAGCAGCCAGAGCAGTGAAGGGCAGCATGGACCAGTTGTTCTGGCAGGTCTGACGAGGTCTGGTTTGATACAGCACTCACAGAACTCTGCTCCACCTGTGACACTTCCACTTGCAGTAGATGACTGTTCCTCTTCACAATATCCAGCAAGGCAGGTCAAAGACACTTTTACCATTTTCATCTGCAAAAGGGAGAGGAAATCAGCAGCAAACATGAAGTAACCAGTCAGATATCCCGGGAAGAAACAAAAGAACAAAGAGTATAGGAAAAAACAGGTAGAGCAGTGATCCTTATCTGTGTGGGAGATATCCTCTGCTAATGGGCCATTGAGTGCCACTGCATGACTGATAAAATTCCATCATCCCATTGGGAGATGCTCCAGCCAGGGGGAGGAGCCAAGCCTTTCCTACCTAGATAAAATCTGAGATTTGGAACACCAAGGCAGCCCTTACCCACTGGTTTCCAGAGGACAAGAGCTACCAGACCTTTCTACAGCATCACTACTACAACAAGACCACTTCATCTGGACTGCTACCACCACCCTAACTAGCGGGGTGTCAGGTTGTATTCTGATTCTGTCAGTTGTTTTCTTTTGTACTATTGCATGTATTTTATTTCTCCAATCTTTTTTCCTAAAAAATTGTATTTTTGACTTGGAGTCTCTCACTAGTTTTGCTTTCAAAGCAGCACGATTTTGGAGGGGATTTTGGCTGAATCTTGATATTTGAGGAGGTTTTGGTCCGTGTCTTAAAGTCTGGAAGATTTTGGGTGGGAATCTTGGTGTTTGGGAGGTTATTACAGACACAAGATGCTCAATGACTTCCAGAGATGAACTTGGGCAAGGAGGAACACCCAGTTTATGGAGCTCTCTTCTTGTTATTTCCCCCTAAACCAAGAATTTTCATTCCTCAGCGATGGAGGAGGCAGAAAAGCCCCGGAGATCTCTCACGAGGAGGGGCTGCAAACCCAGCCCAGGGAGCTGCGAGGAGGAAAGACCCTCCCTGAGCCGGGATGGCGGCCGGAGATCCAGGCAGAGCTCAGAGCTGGTGGAGAAACCTCCTGGAGGGGAGAAGCCCCACAAGTGCTTGGAATGTGGGAAGAATTTCAGGTGGAGCTCTGATCTGATGCGGCACCAGAGGATGCACACTGGGGAGAAGCCCTTTGAGTGTGGGAAATGTGGGAAGGGCTTCACAAGGATCTCTCACCTGATGTGGCACCAGGTGATCCACACTGGGGAAAGGCCCTACACCTGCTTGGAATGTGGGATGAGCTTTGGGTGGAGCTCTGCCCTGAGAAAACACCAGCGCATCCACACCGGGGAGAGGCCCTACGAGTGTCCCAAGTGTGGGAAGAGGTTTCACAGCAGCTCCAATTGCCTCATCCATGAGCGGATTCACACAGAGGAGAGGCCCTTCCGCTGCCCCGACTGCGGGAAGGGATTCAATCTCAACTCCACCCTCATCAGGCACCGGCGCATCCACACTGGAGAGAGGCCCTACGAGTGTCCTGAGTGTGGGAAGAGCTTCTCACACAGCTCAGCCTTGACCCGACACCAACGGAGGCTCCACTAAGGGAAGCCCTGTGAGTGTCCCGAGCGTGGGAAGAGCTTCGTGCTCTGCTCCAGCTCCATCTCCCATGGGACGATGGGTGTTGGATGATCCCCAGTTGGGCAGAACCCTGGTGATCCGTGGTCCTGGTTATCCCCATTGGGTGGGGGAGGTGTTTGAAGATATTTCTTTCACTTCTCCTTGTGCTGCTGTGATTTGGTTGTAATAAATTCCGTTGCTGTGCCCAGGCTGGGTCTGTTGTTCCCATGCAGGTGCTTGGGGTGGGATCTCTCCCGTTACTTCTCTCAACTACCGGTATCTCCTCAGCCAATTAGAGAAGGCACCAAAATAATTGAGCCAATCAGAGCGCGCGGCGCTGATGATTCCCTCAGGCAGTCCCAGAGCGCCCAGAGCTCCTCACCTGGACTCCACCCGCGCCCCGCCCCCAGCGCCCCCCGCCAGGAGAATTTGGGGAGGGGGGGTGTCAGACCCTGGCCATGGGGCGCGTGGGGCAGCTGGGGCCCTACTGGTGCCACTGGGAGCCCCCCGGCCTGGGGGCGCGGAGCTCTCGGGTGAGCGGGAGGGCCGGGAAGGTGTCCCAATCGGCGGTTAATCGAGGCGGGAGTCGTGATGATTCGTTTTGATCTCAGAGTTACAAAAGACAACAACAGAAGGACAAATCAGTTTGCTCAAAAAATATTACACTGTATTGAGGGCCAACAACTCAGTTTTGTGATAGAAGGAGAATTAAAGAGAGAGAGACAGAAAGGGGTGAATCATGGTTTTAAAAAGTTAAGATTTTTGCTAAGGGTAAAAGTAGTTTCCATGACCAAGATGTAAGTTAGGTAGGTAAATGCTAAGTTAATAATTACTAGATGCTTAGGCTAGAGCTAATTGGTATAATTATCTGCTATTATGAACTTAGGTATAGAAGAACATAAAATAATAAACTGTTAATCACAAAGCACAAGGCCTTGGATTGTTCCAGGGGGTCACAGAGACCTGATGAAGACTCTCCTGACTTCATCCTTTGAGACCACCGACCCAATTCAAGAGAAGAACTGTGCACGCATGAAGGACTAATGAGCTCATTTTAATATGGGATGGGGATGGGAGGTGCTGGGGTTATGCACATGTATTGTATGTAAGATCTTGGGCAATAAATAGAGGGCAAAGAACCTTGTTCGGGGTGGTCACGCCTTTGGGAGGTGACTCCCGTGCCGGTGAATAAACACACCACTTTGTAACTTTAATTAGTTACAGGGTCTCTGTCCGTGATTATTCCGGTTTTTAAGGATTCAGGCCCCGGCTCAGGGGGTATCACAGCCCCCCCGTTCCCCGCTGTGGCGCTTTCCCACCCCCCTTTCGGGTGGCTGCAGCCCCCGCTGCTCAGCGCCGCCGGCTCAGGCTCCCGTTCTCCCCGCGGGGCCCGGAGCTCTCCCCCCGCCGTCTGCTGCCCGACTTGGGAGCTGCCTCTGCACTGCAGCCACAGGTGGCTGTGCGCTCATTTCGTCCCAAATCATTTTCCGGTGATGATTATCCACTTCTTCACTGATTTGAGGCTTATCAGCTGTTGCAGACGCTGGGATGATGGTACAATGTTGTAGTGTTTGGTAATCCTGTAATTTCACATGTGTTATTAATTATATCTGTTATCAGAAATGTTTTGTATTGTTGTATCTGAATTATTCCCGATTGCTGTAAGTTTTTGGTTTTACTATATATATTGTTTTGTTTTGATGTTCCCTTCATGTTCATGGCAAGAGTCATGCATGCTGTTTTTAAAACAAAGAAGGGGGAGTTAGCTCCTAAATATTTACATATTTATAAAATTTTTTTTGCAATATTTACACCAAAAAAAGTAAAATATTTTAATGAAAGGCTCTTCAATTGAAGGTACAATGACAAAGTCTAATTAATTCAGTAACCTAAAGAGAAGGTATGCATGTGTTTTTATCATCAAGTTGAAAGTAGTCACCTGTTCATTCAGCCAAACATCAGTTGCCGCCAAGAAAATGAAGCCCAGTGAGAAGAAAAAGAACCTAATCACCATGCAGCCTTCGTGGCCAGAACAAAACCAGAAGTAGGAGTGCCAAGACATGGCTGTGTCTGGAAATTTCCAGGCAAATTGCCAACAAAAGCCTTGTGTCATCATCATGGTACAGTGTTCCTACTAACCTTCTTCAGTTATTCCCTGTTCCAGGATCCAAGAGCACATTCAGTGATGTCAAAGATCAACATTTCCAGCTAATGGACTATTTGGACTTTAAAACAATGGTCATTTATTCCCATTCGCCTAGGAGACATTGGACATTACTCTTGTTTTCTCATGCTGTGATACCCTGGGTCAATGACATGATAGAATTTGCTAAGTTTTGTTGATTGTAATCGGTCTTTTATGTATCTTATCCCATATCTAACAGATAACCAGTGATAACCTTAATGAGATAACACCCTCACAAGAGAGAGCTATTTTAACATCAGAACATATGAGCCTTCTTTGAATTAATAAAAAAGGGTGAGATGTTGCAGTCAGGTACACAAACTATAAAAGAAAGGCCTCATAAAATCAGGTCTTGCTCTCTGCTAAATTAATAGCTAGCCTGTCATTTCTTCTATGTGCAGCTAAGTTACTTGATTGTTCCCAGGTGAAAAGAATCTTCAGCATGGCAACAATTAACACAACAAGCTATTCTGGTAAGAGAACCATTTGCACCTGCAAGAAATAAGAAATCTGTCGTGCTGGGGACAAGGACGTTCATTCCCTTCCAGGAGCCCAATGCCCGGCTGGGGCTCCAGGGCAGGGGGTCCTTGAGCAGCTGCCCCAGAACCTCCGCCAGGGTCTCCCAGCGCAGCCGGAGCCGCTCGGCCTGGGGTCCCCAAAGGCCTCAGCGAGCCCCAAGTCCCTGCCAGGAACCCTCAACTCCCTCCAAGCCAGCATCCCCCACAGCCCCTGCAAGTTCCCCCCATGGCACCGGCCGTGGCCGTGTCCCCACATGTCACTGGCCATGTCCCACCATGTCCTCACCCATGGCTGTGTCCCCACCATGTTTCCATCCCTGTCACTGTCCCCCACATCTCCATCCATGCCCGTGTCCCGCCATGTCCCCACGAATGGCCACGTCCCCCTCCATGTCCATGTGTCCCCATGTCACTCTCCATGTCTGTGTCCCCACCCTGTCAATGTCCCCCCATGTCCCCACCCATGTCTCAGTTCAGTGTCTTTATTTTTACCCCGTGTTGGATGTTTTAAAGGGATGAAGAGAAATGAAAAGCAAATCAAGGCCAAAATAAAAGAATTTCTGTGTCTGTGCCAGCTGAGGATCCACGTGCTTGGGAGGGAGGGAGGGAAGAACATTTTTGGAGGAGTTTCCACCCCACTGTCTCCAAAATCTTGGTCTTTGCCCCAGTCCATCACCATTTGGCTGCAGAAGACACCCTAGAGTAATAGGAAATCAAAATCCTGGAATCACTGAGGTTAAATGTAGTAGTTTTGGTTTATTAATTTGAAATTTTTTGTTGTGAGAGAGGATTAAGAAGTAGACAAAAAACAGCTTTTACTTTAAATGGTATAAAGAGAAATTTTATTACTAGAAACCATATGAAAAAAACCCTTAGAAGAAAACTTTAGTCTACTGCTTTTTCTTCCATACATTTTTTTTAATACTAAAAACGTACAAAAACAACTCAGTCTACCATCTCTAAAATAGTTTTTTACTCATTTACTTGAAAGAGGAGACTTTTTTTCAGTCTATGGAGATTCCTCCACAAGAAAACGGATTCTTTTTGTTTTGATGTTACAGTGATTAGCTTCCCAGGAGAATGGAAATCTGATTACTATCTAAAAATCCTTTATACAGACTAACAGTTTTTCTCATAACTTTTCTTGAGGACTATATTAACTTCTGATGCACAGTTTAAGGATTATAACAGTTGAAAAAAAACTTACTTTATTTTTTAAAATAGAGTTTTTTCCTTTTTCTTTTTTTGGGGGGGAGAGCAGGGGTTTTCTATTACTAAAACCTAGGAGATTACTGCAATTTTTACATTTGTTTACTTTAATATTAATGCTTTTCTTTATATGTACAGTTAGAACAGTCATATTCACTTCAAAATACTTTTACATGTTTTAGAGGAAACAAGGGTTTTTTCTCCATAGTTTAAAAAGAGAGAAATGTTAGTTCATGACTTTTCTCCTTTCTTTATTTTGAATTTAACGTTTCTTTTTGTTTGATTTCAGTGTTTTTGTATTGTTTCTGTGTGTATCACTATTAGGGTGGGGTTTTTTTGTTTGTTTCATTGGGTTTTTTGTTTGTTTGTTTTCTTTTGATTTGTTGGGTTTATTTTTGTTTGTTTTTTGGGTTTTTCTGTTTGTTTCGGTTTTGTGTTTTTGGGTTTTTTTCGATCATCCAACACCGATCCTCCCATGGGGGATGGAGCTGGAGCAGAGCACGAAGCTCTTCCCACACTCGGGGCACTCACAGAGCTTCTCTTAGTGGCGCCTCCGTTGGTGTCAGGTCAAGTGAGAGCTCTGTGAGAAGCTCTTCCCACACTCAGGACACTCGTAGGGCCTCTCCCCAGTGTGGATGTGCCGGTGCCTGATGAGGGTGGAGTTGAGATTGAATCCCTTCCCGCAGTCGGGGCAGCGGAAGGGCCTCTCCTCTGTGTGAATCCGCTCATGTCTGAGGACATGGGAGCTGGTCTGAAACCTCTTCCCACACTTGGGACACTCGTAGGGCCTCTCCCCGGTATGGATGTGCTGGTGGCTTCTCAGGGCAGAGATCCACCCAAAGCTCTTCCCACATTCCAAGCAGGTGTAGGGCCGTTCCCCTGTGTGGATCACCTGGTGCTTCATCAGAGTTGAAATAGTCCTGAAGCTCTTCCTGCATTTCCCACACTCATAGGGCTTCTCCCCAGTGTGGATCATCTGGTGCTGGATCAGCCTGCACCTGTAGCTGAAACCCTTCCCACATTCCAAGCACTTGTGGGGCTTCTCCCCTCCAGGAGGCTTCTCCACCAGCTCTGAGCTCTGCCTGGATCTCCGGCCGCCTTCCCGGCTCAGGGAGGGTCTTTCCTCCTCGCAGCTCCCTGGGCTGGGTTTGCAGCCCCTCTTCCTGTGGGATCCCTGGGACTTTTCCTCCTCCTCCATCCACCCACGCCTTGGGAATGACAAATCCTGGTTTGGAGGAAAACACAAGAGAGCACCTTGGGCTTTCAAAGTGCAACACAGGAAGACATTGGGCATCTTGTGTCTATAAGAACCTCCAAAACACAACGATTCAGCACAAAAATTATCCAAACATCAAGACACAGATAAAAAACTCCCCAGAAAGTAAGTTTCAGGCAAAATTCCTTCCAAAATATAAGGATTGAGCCCCTGCAAAAAATCAAAGCACCAACATTTAGGCCAATAAAGCTCACAAACACCAAGATTCAGTCATGTGAAAATCATGGATGGTCCTCCTCTGTGACCTGCTGCATGTTGGGGGAGGAACGCTGCTGGGGTTGGGGCAGAGGCTGCAGATACAGGGACGAGTGGAACATTGTGCTGCTTCCCATTTCTGTTCCTCCTCTGGTGTCCCTACACTTCCTCACACTCCTCTTCCTCCCATTATTCCTCTTTCTCCTGCACAATCCCACCTGCTCCTCCCACGTGCAGCATTTGACCATTTTGTTCAACCCTGCTTCTCCTTCGCTTCTCCTGCTGCCCCCAGGCCCAGCACCCACTGCCGGCTCCCTCTTCCCCCCAAACCCACAGCATCCCAGCGCAGGGGCAGCGATGGAGCTGGGGCAGCTCGGGCTGGGGCAGCGCTGGGCTCTCGGCCGCTCCCGCCCGCACTCGCTCCCCACTGCAGCCGCTGCCGCCACCACAGCGCGGGGGGGCCCGGCCTTGGCGCTCCCCCCCTCCCACCTCCCCAAATTCCCCTGCCGGGGGGCGCTGGGGCCAGGAGACAGACGAGTGACAGATCAGGGGGTCTGGGAAGAGTCAGCAGCCAGAGAGCACTGAAAATCTCAGCAGGGACTACAGTGGGATCTTCGGGGACTAAACATGGCAGGGCACCCGTGAATGGTAGAAAGGGAAAGCCAGGAAGGGCTCCTGGCCAAAGGGATGATGATCCCAAAATATCTCTGAAGGGTCCCTTGGGAGCATGTTGAGGGAGTTTGCACATTCTCCCAGAGGTAATCACGGACATGGACACCCAGGGGGGCAATAAGGGAAGTCGAGAAGGGATTTAGACAACAGGGGATGGATGCTGTTGGTGTGCTGGGAAGGGATTGGGTGAAGAGAAGTGTGCAGGAATATGGTTCAGGCAAGATGCAGCAGGAGCACTCTATCTGGGAAAAAAAAAATGAAGGACGGTAAAGAGGAGGAAGAGAAAAATTCTGAGGACGGGGATGTTTTTCAGCACACACATCCTCAAGAGTTGCCAGCTGCTGCAGATCCTTTGTATCCCCGGTTGCCAGGACAGGCACACAAGGAGGTCAGGATTGCAGGGGGTTTCTCTGTGCTGGGCAGCGGCAGGAGCGGGCGCAGAGGGGCGGCACCGGGAGCACGGGCTGGGGGCCTGTGAGGAGCTGCGGGGCCGGGCCGGGGCTGTGGGGCAGCCGGGGCTCAGCGCCGGGCGCTGCCTGAGCCCAGCACCCCCCGGCAATTGCAGGCCCGGCAGTGGCCCCCGGCCCCCAGGAGGCTGCGGGACGCCCCGGCCGCTGCCCGGCCCCGTGGAGCTGCCGGCCCTGCCCGCCGGGGGGGCCGCGTTTGGACACTGCGGCAGGACAGGCACCGGCTCTGGGATACGGGCTGGCCACGGCAGCCACAGCACAAGGAGCAGCAGCACAAAGGAACAGCTGGGAAATGGGCATTGGACGTGCAAGCATCCAGATTAGCTTTTTAGCATTTTCCTTGGGTCAGTGCAGAAAGGAATGATTTAGCAGAAAGCTCAGCAGCTGTCAGAGGATGAGCACCCCCAGGCACTGAGGGGGCTGCAGGAGGGGCAGAAGAAGCCCCTGGAGCACTTGGTCACAAAGGCACAGCAGGGGAATGCAAGAAGGGAGGAGGAAAAGGCCAAGGGGAAGGCAAAGGCCATGGCAGAGTTTCTACAGCCCCTGAGGGATGAACCCCAGGGCCCAAGGGGGCCCCAGCACCCAGGGGACGGGGTCGGCCACAAGGTCCTGGCAGAGGCATTGCCCTCCTCGGCAGGGGAGAGCCAACCCAAACAGTCCCTGGGAAGGAATCAGGGTTCCATGTGCAGGGCAGAAGGACACTGGAAGCAGATACAGGAGCACCCTCAGGAGGAGCAAGTCCAGCCCTTGATGGACATACATTGTCAGGGGTGTCACAGCTCCCATTACACCAGGGACACAGAGCACTGGGGCCCTTGAGAACATTCAGGGTGGATCTGGATCGAGAGGAGGCCTTTCCTGATGGACACAGAGACCTCTCCATCCACTCCCAATCTTAGATTTAAGGCGACAAATCGCCAAAAATTATTCAGGGGAGAAAGGGGAAAGGTGAGCTGGTGTGTTTTATTCAACCGCTGTTAGCAGCTGTGGGGGATGGGTTTGTAATTTAGGAATTTTTATTTCCTCCTAATTGTGATTGTAATTTACTGGGAAGGGATTGATGGCTAAATTGGGAATGCAAATTGATATTGGAAAAGGTGATACAGAGTCAAGTTCTGTTGTGCCTTTGTGTCAAATGTCTGGCAAGGCCTATGCTGAAGTGAAATCAGAAGTGTGGGCAGCTCCAGGAAAATAGGGAAATTAGATATGGAGCCTCTCCAAAGCTCTTTGAAGTAACCAGGACAAGTGGAGTCTGAAAGCAATACCCTATTCCAAGGGAGGGAAGGAAGGGCTTACAGCCTCTTATTGAGTCCCTGCTAAAGGCAGGGCTTTTGGAGCCAGGGATTTATTCCTAAGACATTCCTATCTTGCCAGTCAAGAAACTTGAGGGATGGACACCAGGAGGAAAGCAGAATTTTCAAGTGTTAAAAAGTAGATTAACTGAGCCTCCTGCCCTGGCCCTACCACAAAGGGAAAAAGAATTTGAATTGTATGAGAATGCTAAACAGGGCCATGCCAAAGGAATTCTCATGCTAAAATGTTTAACCCAGTGGCCAGAGTGGCCTCATTGTCTGCAGAATTGTGCAGCCACAGCTTTAATGGGACCTGAGGCCCAAAAAGTGCTGGAAGGAGGATCTCCTGTTGGTCAAGTCTTGCATCAAATTAAAGTTTTGATAACCAAAAGAGTGCCTGCACTGCCACAGCTGCTGGGGAAGACAATGGCAGAATTCCACTCTGCCTCTCAGTTACACTCACACACTGGCCTGCCCGGGATTCCACTGTTGGAAAATATACCTTGTTTAAATTTTTAAAAGTTATTTCTCAACTCAGGCTTGTTTTGCCTTTGCACTGGGGAAAGAAATTTTAAAGAACTTTTTAAGGGGTGTTACACCAGTCAATAGGGATGAGTTTAACATGTCAACAGACTGGGAAGAGCCCAAAAGATACCCACAAAGAGAATGCCCATCAACAAAACCTCAACGAAACATCAGCAAATATCAAAGAACACCCACCCCAGACACTGCCCCCGGCATAGAGCATAGATGGAGACTCCTGGTCTGGAAAAGGCTGAGAAGGAAATCCAAGAGTTCGGACCTAATTAACATCACAAGAGGAGAAATCCGGGTCTGCTAAGAAACAAAATACTAAGAACCAGACAACTTTGATGTAATGAGGAATAGACGAGTGGATTTCTATGGGTTCCGGCTGTAAAAACTTTATGAAAATCTAGTAAAACTCACGTGTCATGGAATGATTTTCTTGGCACATCCGGGCTATGTGTGGATGAAATGATTTCTGTTGCACACCCCGACCAGAATCAAGTAAAACCTTGACTCTCTAACACTAAAGATATTATTGGAGAGTTTTGTTTTTCCTGCAGTTTAACTGACAAGATTACTCCATTAGAAAAACATTTCATAATAATCCTACATTTATATTATCAGTTAGGATTGGGCCAGGGTTGTGACAGATTTTACTCCCAGGAAAAGCAGAAAAAACTTGATTGCATTGGAATATTTTTGTACATATTTACAGGAGGCTCTTAATGATGGCAGAATGTCAGAATGGATTTTTGGATGCGAATCTTTAGGTTGCATCTGGCAAAACTAGAAGAGTATTAATGGTGAGACTTTAATGCATAACCAGTTAATACAAAATCGTTTAGAAAAAAAGCAAAGCAAAACAAAACAAAACAAGCAGGTTGTGGGGGTGCACATGTGAATCAGCAAACGGCAGCTCTGGAAGAGAAGAATCGGTTCCTGGCAGCCGTGAGGGGGAGCTTTAGAAATGCAAATTACCTGAGGCAAAGTGTGGACAATGCCCCAGGATCTTCTTGCCTGGGGGAGGAATTCGGCTGATTCCCTCTGCCCCTCACCCCAAGCTCTGCCTGCTTGCACAGATGGAATTTGCACAACTAAAGGCAGAGCCCATAGTGAGGATATCCGACTGCAACAGAAATTGGTTAAGCTGCAAAGGGAAACAGCAAACGATGAATGTTGGGAAAACGTCATGAAAAAAAAAGTGTGTGGGGGAAATCATCCCTCTCCCCAGAGCACTGAGGTGTTTTTGCTAGTCCAGAGAAATCACTTGGGAATCCAAACATTTGATGATTTAATTAGAGAAAAGTGGTCAATTGATGCAGCCCTGGATGGAAGGAGCACCCAAAAATGGGAAGAAGATGAACAGACACCAGAACAAATGCTACAACACCATGGACCAGCCCCTGGGATCCCTAACGGATTTATATCAGGACACAGAAAATCCATCCGTAATTTGAGGGGCATAATTAGGTTAAAAAGTGTCCTTGAAATAATAACCAACCACACAGCTCCAGCTCCTGACCTTCTTCCCGATCAATCCACTCAGATGAGGAATGCAACGTTTCCCCATGGGATGGGATCAGGTTATCTATTCACAGAAGGAGAAGGAGTTTGTGGAAAATTACATGACTCAAACTGCTGTTGGCAAATGGATGATAACCGAAAAGTGGTGAAACAGATAACAAAGGAAATAAGAAAATATCTCGTATTCCGGAGAAAGGATGGGAATGGGACACGTTTTCGTGGTTCCCTGGAAGACCATGGCTTAAACGAATGCTGCTCCTCCTCTGACGTGCTACAGCAACTCTCAGCTTTTTACCATGCAAGACACCTTGGGCCAAAGAGGATGCGGGAAAAGACATTGAGTCAATGGAAATTAAAAGTTTGTAAAGACAATTTTTAAGAAAACGAGAAAAGGAGGGATTGAAAGCAGTAAGATTAATATCGTAGTAGGAGTGCATATTAAAGGGGACATGCCGCAGGTGGATCGGGAAGTCTGAACCTTCCAAGTTCCTCAGCGAGAGGGGAATAGGAGAGGGAGATGCAGACGAGAAAATGAGGATAAAAAGGAGGCGGCGCTTTATAAAGACCGCATGGCAAATGCCGCATGGCCTCTCTCTTTGTTCATCAATAAAGTCACTTTTACAGGACTCCTCTGTCTCCTGCCGGCACACAAACCTCTGGCCACGGGAATTTTCCCGCACAGCCCCGGGCACAGGGCAGACACCTCTGTGCCACCCACAGCAACCGGGACGAGCCAGCGCTGCTCCGGCACCGGCTCCTGCCGAGGCCCCAGCGGGAAGGAGACCGCGGGCAGCCGCTCCCGCAGCGCCCTCAGCCCAGCGCCAACACGGGCCGGCACCGGCACAACCAACCCGCCAGAGCCCCCTGCCGCCCCCTCGGCCCGCAGCGAGCCCCGAGCCCCCGCACAACCGAGCGCGGCTCCCACCTGCGCTGGGGCCGCCTCCGAGCTCCGCCGCCGCCTCCCCGGGCTCCGGCCGCTGCCGCCGCTGCCGGGCCCGCACAGACGCTGCCACAATGGCGCCTTTGCTGCTCTGCCCAATCAGCGCGCGACAACCAGGAGTGACATTGCCACAATCAGCCAATGGCAGCGAGGGCCGGGCTCTGCACACGGCCCAGCCTCGGCCCGCGCTCTCAGGGCCCCCCGGGCTGTGGGAGGGCAAAGGCGGAGATGAGGAACAGCCCTGGAACGGGCCCGGGCCCGAGCCGCCATTGGCCTGGAAACACAAACAAAGTTCTCCGCAGCTCCCGGCACGCCTTTCCCAGCCCTGCGTGTTCGCTGCCTCCGGCTCAGCGGGAAGCCCTGGAGCTTCGCTGCCGCTCCCCCTATTTAGGAGCGTCTGTGCTTGGCTTTAATTTCCCCCAAAAAGGGAAAACTGCCCCAAACCCCTGTGGATGAGTGGGAGAGGGGAGAGATTTCTGGCAGAAAACTCCAAAAACTCAGAGCAGGATAATGAGAAGTAAATGAAGACCCTTCAAACCAGCTTTCCACTCGCCCCCCTCCTTCCAGCTGCACCTCCTACCTCGGCAGTGCAGGGTGTGAGAAACGACGCTCACTTTGTAAATTTATAAAGGTTTATTAAACCTTAGCAAAAAAAAATACACCAAAAGACTGAATTAGGAGAAAAATCAGCGCTGGGAGCACAGGACTAAAGCAGCAGACCCGGGTGTGATTTGGGGGCCCAGCGGGGTCCCCGGGCCACCCACGCCCCCCCCCCCCCCGATCTCGGCCAACGGGTGCGAGCGGCGCGGCCCCGCTGCTGAGCACTGACCCCGCCCCGGGGGCCGCCGGGACCCCCCCGAAAAAACCCCACACCTGCACCCCCCCTTCAGTCCCTCCAACCTTCCCAGTCCTGGGGGAAAAGGGGGAAAGGGGAGGACCTGGGGCGGGATCACCCGGAGACCCCCGGGGTGAGGAGCAGGAGGGGGGGCGGGGGGTTGGGCTCGCGCTGAGTGGGGGGTCCCGCGTGAGGATTTCGGGGGGTTCGCTCGAGGAATTTTGGGGATCCTCGTGCGACGGATCCTCGTGCAAAGGGCTCCTCTCCTGCCACCGTCTCCTGGTGTCACCCAGACCAGTTTGGGGAGCTCTTTGTGTCACCCAGAGGAATTTTGGGGCTCCTCGTGTCACTGAGAGCCCCGCGAGTGTCACCAAAAGCTCCTCGATTGCCACCAGGAGGAACGGGGGGATTCCTTGTGTCACCGAGAGCCCTGCGAGTGACACCGAGAGCCCTGTGTCACCAAGAGCCCCTCAAGTGCCCCCAGCTCCTTATGCCACCAGGAGCCCCTGGAGTGCCACCAGCTCCTCGTATCACCGAGAGCCCCTCGTGCCACCAGGACCTCGTGGCAGAGAATTTGGGGAGAGTCTCTGTGCCACCCGGAGCCCCTGAGTGTCACCAGCCCCGTGCCAGGGTCCCCAGTGTCACCGGGGTCTCTCTCTGTGTCACACACCAGGAACCGACCCCCCCCCTCCGAGCACCAGGACCCCCGAATTTAACCGTCCTCGTGCACCGGGACCCCCTCAGGACCCTCGAGTTTCCTCTCTCCCCTCCTCGTGCACCGGCATCACCGGACCGCCCCCCCTTTCCCGAGGAATCGCCGGAGACCCCCTCCATCAATCACCGGGCACCAGGACCACCAGAGGACCTCCCCCATCAATCAGCACCGTCACCGTGCACCGGGACTCCCCCCACCCATCGAGCAGTGACACCCCCTCATCGTGCACCGGGACCGCCGGACACCCCCCCAAACATCGCCAGCCTCGGGCACCGAGATCACCGGAGACCCCTCCATGAGTCACCGGGACCCCCCCGTCATGCACCAGGACCACCGGAGACCTCCCCAGGAATCACCGGACACCCCCTCACGAATCACCGGGCACCGGGACGCCCCCTCGGGCACCGGGACTGGACCCCCCCCTCGTGTACCGACCACCCTCCGGTGCACAGGGCCCGGACCCCCCTTTGTGCCCCCCCTGCCCATCCCGGGGATTCCGCCCCTCCCCTTTGACTTCCCCCGGGAACAGGAGCGGGAATGGGGGGGGGGGGGCGTGCGCTGGGGGGGGCACCGGGGTGTCCCCAGCAGCGGGGGGCGTCCCTTGGGGCTCGCTCCTTTCCCCCCACTTCCTGCTCCGGTTATCACCAGGGACCCCCCCAATTTACCGGGGCTCCCCCTATTCACTGCCCCCCCGTTCACCGACCGCCCCAAAGCGCTGGGACCCCCCCGGATACTTGGGACCACCCCAGGGCGCCAGGACCCCCCCTCACTCACCGCCCCTCCCCCATCCATGGGACCCCCCCCACTCACCGCTCTCCCCCCGTCACCAGGACCCCAAAATCCATGGGACTCCCCCCACACTCATCAAGACTCCCCCCAAATCCATGGGACCCCTCCGTCCCCCCCACTCACCACCCCCTTCTCAGCACTCCCCGGGCCCTCCCCATTGATCGAACGCCCCCATGGCCCCCCCAGCCCCTCGCCCTCGCATTGGGCCCCCCCGGGGCCGAGGCAGAGCCCTCCCTGAGGGACACCCCTCATCCCCGGCCTGCAGCCGCCCATGGAGCCGCTGACCACAACTCCCTGCCTGCGTCCATCCGGCCAATTCCTCTGGCCCCGCACAGCCCAGCCTGCAAAGCCAGCACCTGCTGGGCACCTGCTCCATGACACTTCCAGGGGCTTGGGCTGCTGAAGGGCTGCTGGGCTGGGCCCTTTGTGACACAGGGCCGTTCTATCGGGTTCCTGGGTGCTGTTGGCCATTCTGTTGTCCTGGTGACATGGCACAGCCCCGCCCTGCAGGGGTATATACGGGGCACAGGGCCCTGCGCTGCCCAGTGCCAGGAGTGCCACTGGCTCAGGAGGAAGCAGCTCCTGGGATCTCTGTGCTCCAGACGACGTTACACATGGAGGAGGAAAAGGTGAACCCTGTTATAAATGAGAGACAAAAGTCTCGATATTCAGCAAAATTTAGATTGCTTTATTTGATATAGAAAGAGCAAGCAGCGCGCTGGGGAACGTGAGGGGTCACCGCCCACTCCACGCTCCACCCGACCTTGGTTTGCAGCCTCTTCTTATACTGTGGTTTCTCGTTGTACACAAATTCACAAAAAGGGTGATAATCAGTCACAGATAGCCATCCGGTCCTTCTAGATAAGCACCAGAGAAGTTCTGGGAGTCCGGTTTTTGGGATAGGCAGTATTGATTAGACAAAGGCAGGAAGGGCTTTTTGGGAAGTCCGATTTTGCAAGCTGATAGCCGATACAACTTATTTGAAAAACATAACATGACATATTGTGATGTAAGATAATACAACGTAATATAACAACAAGATGATTTTAAACAGAATTATTTTATCATATAATTTCCTTTATCTAGTGTCCATGCTTCATTTCAGAGCTTAGTATTCTGGTTTATACAAACCCCAATGCTTTTGTGATTAACACGAATCTTTTATCAATTGTCACAATTTCCCCACTTCTCTTTTTTTATCCCATTGATTCGCGTTCTGGTTTCAAATTTTGTCAGTACCTCTTGTACTAGATTTAATTCATGTACTGCCATTAATTTTGTTGCCTTCTCAGGGTCTCTTGGTATTGTAGCAACTTGCATTCCTTGAATCACCGACTGGATTAGTTGAATGAAGCATGGAACAAGACAAGGGATGAACAGTACTCCTAATAATGCACATGTTAATATAAACCTTAATTTTTTCCACCAAGCTCCCCCCAACAGGTTATTTCACCAATTATTATTAAGCATAGAGTTCCAGGTTTGTACAGGTACATGGGCTATTCGTTTTATTTTTTTCTGTAATTTTAGTAATTGCTTCACCATTATCATCAATTTCTAATCAGCATTCAGAATTATTAAACTTCCCACACTCCCCCCCTCGATATTTCTGTTTCATTCCACTGTAACAACTGTTTTGGCCTTAATCCTTCCCCCCCTCCATGGCCATTGTTCAGTCATCTGCATTCCTCTACAGATCCAACAGTGAGTTAAGTTCAGTAGTAATTTCTTTCATTAATTCTACAAATAAATTTTTTCCCAAGGTGGGTAAGTCCCGTTCGCTGAGTTTTTGTTTTATTCTCTCATAGAAGTTAAAACTTCCCCCATGGTTTGTCCTTTTTCCCTTGAACATTTTAGTTATTTTTTTTTTTAATCAATTCCTCCTTGTAGTGATCTTGCACTCCTCCCTGATTTGAATATCCCCACATACCTTCTTTTGTGAAGCAGAGCTGTGTCTCTCCTACTGGGCAACTTTGGTATGCCGATGGAGCCCACCCTCCTTTTCCCAAATTGGTGGCCACTTCTTTCCATAATAGTGCATAATGTGTTTATTACAGCAGGCCGAATTGATGTGTGTGTGGAAGGCAAGGGTGGATACCGTGCATCCCCGTACCCAATTGTCTGGTGACACTTGGAACAAGCATCAGCATTATTTCCTTTTATCATCATTAGCAATAGGATGACTCCCATGACCATTTTCATCCCTCTGCCTCCCTCAAGGCCTACGGGGTTGCTGCCAGTAGCCGAGGTTTGTTTCATCTTCTCGGCAGCAGGGAATATGTCCTGGGCTCTCCCACTTTGCTTTCTCTTTTGGTAGTGTTTCTTAATTTTGTCCCAGCTTTTAGCTTTAACATTCCAGTACAAGGTACAGCAGTGACAGCTCGGTATACACAACCCTTCTGACACTCTTTTGCCAATACCTCTGCTCTGGCTTTCTTTTTTCCTCTTGTTCCATTCTCAAATAACTCCCACCAGTTATGATCATCAATTTCGATTTCTCCACGTGCTGATAGGGTATTTAGCACCTTAACAGTTTTCTTCTGTTCCTTTCTTCTACATATGACACATAATGTGAATGGGAGATATCCACCATAGGGATGAGACCACCACAGCTCAGTACAATATGGACACCTCTTTTTGATGAACAGGTTACAATCACACCTGGCTTCAGGACAGGTGACTTTCAGTCCTGACTGGGAGACCTTCGAGACAAATTGATCCGGTGCCGACATCGAGAGCTCTGAATTCGCCCTTTGAGGTCTCCAGGCTCAGATGTCACTGCCCAACCTGCAGACTCTACTCACATGTGTCCATCCCTTTCCAGCTGTCCTCACAGCTGTTTCAGTCGTTAACAGAACTAAATACGGTCCTTCCCATTTTGGATCTAGATTTTCTTCTTTCCATACTTTAATTAACACATGTTGTCCTGGCTTAATTTTATGTATGGCAAATCCTAGAGCGACAGTTTGAGCTAAAATCCCCTTCTCTCTTAATTCTTCCAAGCTTTTGCTGATTGTTGTTATGTAATTCTGAAGAGAAGGGTCCTGAACTAAGGTCGGATCAAGGTGTACTCCTTTAGGGTCAGGCATACCATACAGCATTTCATATGGTGAAATCCCTGTTTTTGAATTTGGCATTGTTCCTATATTAGACAGGGCTAGTGGGAGGCACTTTGTCCATGGCATTTTAGTCTCAATCATTAATTTTGACAGCTGTTGTTTTAATGTTTGATTCATCCTTTCAACCCTGCCAGAACTCTGAGGGTGCCAAGGTGTGTGATACTCCCAGCTGATGCCCAGTGCCGGGGTCAGTGACTGCAGCACCTTTGATGTAAAGTGCGTCCCCTGCTCTGAGTCTATTGCTCGAACCAGGCCATACCTTGGGATTATGTGTTCCAACAATATTTTGGCTACCACTTGTGATGTGGCTCTAGCTGCAGGGTATGCCTCTACCCAGTGGATTAATTGGTCTACTATTACTAGTAAATATTTCCACCTTCCTATTTTTGGGAATTCTGTAAAATCTATTTCTGTTCTTTCAAGGGGTCTGTAAGCAGATTTCTGTCCTCCTGACGGACCTTGTCACATACCTTTTTTATTACTTTTCTGACAAGTCAAACAACTCTGGCTGCTCTGCTTTGCAATATCAAAAATGTTAATGCATCCAAAAGATTTTAAAAATGTGTCTGCTAGCACCATGGCTCCCCAATGAATTCGTTGATGTAATTGCTCAATAATTTGACTGGCCTGGGTTTTGAGTAAAATTTCCCTGCCATTTGGTAAAACCTATTAATTCTCATGCTGTTCTGCCCTTAATTTCTTTATTGTTTGTTTTTCCTGAGGACTAATGTCTTCACAATCACATTCTAAATTTTCTCCTGGTTCCCAGTACAGGAATTGAGGAGTTGTTGTTTTTAGCTCCAAATCTGGGGAAGTGATTAGAATAGCTTCATATTTTAATATTCGGGCATCAGTTAACCATTTCTCAGCTTTTTGATTCAGAATTCCCCTTACGTTATGAGGAGTGTGGACCACTAGGGCAGCCCCAAAGGTAATTTTTCGGGCTTCTTCAATTAAAAGTGCTGTGGCCACTGGGGCCTGGAGGCATGTGGGCCAACCCCGACTGACAGGGTCGAGCAGTTTAGAATAAAATCCCACTGGCTTTCGACTGCCTGCCCATTCCTGGGTGAGTACCCCATATGCTGTTTGATCAGAGGTGTTTACAAATAACTGAAATGGTCTCTCCAAGTCTGGGAGACTGAGTACAGGGGCTTGAATTAAAGCATGTTTGACCTTTTCAAAACTTTTATCATCCTCTTCTGTCCATTTTAGGCGATTAGTGGTAAGTTTTTCATATAGAAATTTTACTTTCTCACTAAATCCCTTTATCCATTGGCGACAATATCCCAGCAATCCCAAAATTTTCCTCACTTCTTTTTTAGTTTTTGGAGGTCCCAGACTTAATATTCCAGAGATTCTATTAGGATCCAATTTCTTTTTCCCTTTACTTAGCCAATGTCCCAAATATTTTACTTCTGGTTCTGTGAACTGTAATTTGGCTTTGGATACCTTCAATCCCTATTGTCCCAAAAAGTTTAAAAGTTTTATAGTCCCATTTCTAGTAGATTTCTCGTCTTTTCCTGCTATTAATAGATCATCTACATATTGTAACAATATTGTAAGGTCTGGTGACTCAAAAGATTGCATTAATTCTTTTAGGGCTTGTCCAAAGAGATTGGGAGATTCTGTAAAGCCCTGAGGCAATACTGTCCAACGCAGTTGTTGTTTCCTGCCCTTATCAGGATATTCCCATTCAAAGGCAAAGCAATCTCTGCTACTTTCCTCTAATGGGCATGCCCAGAAGGCATCTTTTAGATCTATTACACTATACCAAGTGTAGTCAGGGGACAAATCCTTTAAGAGAGTGTAAGGGTTTGCTACTACAGGAAATTTGGTAACAGTTCGCTGATTTATAGCTCTCAAATCCTGTACCAATCTGTAATTCCCGTCTGTCTTTCTGACAGGCAGAATAGGAGTATTATGTGGGGACATACATGGTTCCAAAGCCCCTTGTTGCAAAACGTTTTCTATGAGAGGCTTAAGGCCCCGTCTCCCTTCCAGTGATATTGGATATTGACAAACTCGGATTGGCAAATCGGGATCAGTGATTTTCACTTTGATAGGTTTCATTTTTAACTTCCCTATTTCCCCAGGGGTGTACCACACCTCAGGACATATTTGCTCCTCATCCTTTTGGGTTAAAGCAAAAATTTTAAGCTGCCCTTGGGATACTTCAATTTTCAAATCCTATGCTATTATTAAATCCCTCCCCAATAAATTATTTTCTGCCTCTGGCTGTAACAGCAGATCTTTTAATTCAATTTTGTTCTGGGTCTCAATTTGCACATTTTTAATAATAGGGACCCGAAATGGTTCATCTTTTGCTCCAACCACTCTCTACTAGGTTTACAGCCTTTTGGTAGGTGTTTAATTGTGGATTTTTCGGTTTCTGTATCTACTAAAATTCCACCTCCTCTCCCTGGGGACCGATCCTTAATTTTATCAAGGGCTCTTTAGATGGTATGGTCCCTAATACATACAGCCCCTGACACCCCTATTCATCTTCCTGGAACTTTTTTTTTTCATCCTGTATCTGTTCCTTACAATTTTTCCTTATTTGACCTTTCTTGTTACAGTAAAAGCAGGTTCGCCTTGGTGAATTATTTCCTGCTTCATTTCCTTGTTTTGGTGGGGGTTTCCGTGGTTTCCCTCCCCCTTTCTGCTGGGTTTCTTTCTGTGTTTCACCAACTGCAGCTATAAAGATTTTAGCTTTTGCTTTTTGCTTCTCTTAGCAATTCTTGTAACCCCCGATCTTGCCAATTGTCTAACTTTTCTAATTTCTTTCTAATATCTCCCCATGATCGAGCAACAAATTGGGTTTTGAGGAGTGCCTGACCCACTTGTGTGTCAGGGTCTATCCCGGAGTACATTTGGAGATCTTTCCTCAGCCGCTCCAACCACTCAGTTGGGGATTCGTCCTTTTTTTTTTGTTTTTGTTCACTAAAGGCTTTATTAATATTTTGTCCTTTAGGAACTGATTCTCGGACACCTTTAACGAGTATCCATCTTAAGTCCATCATATTCTGGCGATGGACATCATTTTGATTATCCCAGTTAGGATTATTTAATGGCCATTTCTGGTCTCCCCTAGGTCCAATCTGATGCTCCCGGTCCCATACCCTCATTCCAGCCTGTCTGATCATTTCCCGTTCCTCCGTGGTGAATAGGATACTTAATATAGATTGTAATTCCATCCAAGTATACATACTTGGTCCGAGGAATTGATCTAGTCTCTCTGATACCCCTATAGGATCTTCTAATAGTTTTCCCATTTCTTTTTTAAAGTTTCTCACTTCCCCTGTGTTCAAGGGAACATTTACAAATCCAATTAATCCAGCCTGTTGTCCTGCTAATGGCACTTCCCTCAGGGGGTAAAGGCGAGCCTTTGTGTCGTTATCTCCCTCCTCTCTGGTGATACCATCTCTCCTGGTATTCCTTTGACTGGAGCGAGTTCTTAGAGCTATGGGAGTACCAGGAGGAGAAGTGGGTGCGTGGGGGGGGTCTCCTGTATTTTCTGTATTATACGGAGGTGGGAGATTATCGAGGGGTTCCCAGGTAACCTTTTTTTTTATCCTCATCCTCTTTTTCTTATCAAGTATATATCAAGGATGGCTTGGACTGTTTTGCCCACAGGGCAGCATAATCACATTCCTCTCTGTTAAATGTTTCTTTACAAGCCACATATGTGTTTAATGCCCGACAAATCCAACCCTCAAATGATCCGAACATGGGCCAGTATAGGATATCTTTATGGATTATTTCTTTGGTCCATTCCACCATGCAATATTGAATCAATTTTTCTTTACTTTTTCCTCTGTATACCGCCCCTGTGTCCCAACATCTTAATATTACTCCCAAAGGGCTGCCTGGTGGTATTTCTGGCAACCTACTTGTCTTGTCTTTATTTTCCCGGTCTCCTTGTGGACCAAATGAACTTGAACCTCTTCGTGGGTCCTTGGGACTCAGAATCTTACTCCCTCTTTGTCCCATTTTTACCTCAAGGGACTGTCTTGAGGTGTTTGTGCTCCCCGATGTGTTCCGCCCAAACCCCTGCCTCTCCTTGGGTCAGGATGGACTGGAACCCGCCTCTACCTAGGCTGGGATGGGAAAAGCAGCTTTTCCCTTCTCCCTCCGTGACTGGTGGGTTGCCATCTGCTTTTCTTTTCCTCCCCCTTCCCCCTCTCCCCGGGTCCCGCCTCTTCCAGGACTAGGATGGGAAGGACCCAGCCTCTACCTGGGCTAGGACAAGAAAAGCAGTCTCTCCCTTTGTGCTCACTCGCTTCGTCCGGTCACCGGCCAGGTCCCTCGCGGGATGCTGGAAACGCGGATAGAAGGACTCCACTCTCGCTTCGCAGCAAAGGCCACGTCTCATTCAGGCAAGTACACAGTCATCCCCACCAAACCACACAGATACTCACAGTCCGATGCTCCTGTCTGGCTCTTCGTGCACGAGAATTCCAGGTGATTTTGCCGCGGTCTTCCGGGGAGATTTTCCTTGCTCAGTCTCTATGGTGCGGGACGTCGATGGGTCCCGAGAATCACTGACGAACCGGGGCCACAGCAGTGGGGCGCCTCCCCGAAATCGCAGTGCCTCTCAGGGCTCCAAGGACGTCCCGGGTTTCGGCACCAAATTGTTATAAATGAGAGACAAAAGTCTCGATATTCAGCAAAATTTAGATTGCTTTATTTCATATAGAAAGAGCAAGCAGCGCGCTGGGGAACGTGAGGGGTCACCGCCCACTCCACGCTCCACCCAACCTTGGTTTGCAGCCTCTTCTTATACTGTGGGTTCTCGTTGTAATCAATAAATTTTGGTTTTTTGTTGTTATAAGCAGTGGTGGTTGAATAAACATCCTTACACAAATTCACAAAGCCTCTGGGTAATAATCAGTCACAGATAGCCATCTGGTCCTTGTAGATATCCACCAGAGAAGTTCTGGAAGTCTGGTCCTTGAGATCAGCAGTATTGATTAGACAAAGGCAGGAAGGGCTATTGGGAAGGCTGACTTTGCAAGCTGGTAGCCGATACAACTTATTTGGAAAACATAACATAATGTAACATACTACAACATAATATACCATAACAAGGTGATTTTAAACAGAATGATTTAATCATATAATTTCCTTTATCTAGTGTCCATGCTTCGCTTCAGAGCTTAGTATTCTGGTTTATAGAAACCCCAATGCTTTTGTGATTAACACAAATCTTTTATCAATTATCATACTGAGAACCCCAAAACTTCCCCTGGACCCTCACCTGGGAAACCCCAAATCCTTGGAAATTCTCACATGGGAAACCCCAAATCCTTGGGAATGCTCACCTGGGATCCCCCCCAAAAATCTCATTTGGGTACCTGGGAACTCCAAAACCCCCTTGAGCCTCATCTGGGAAACCCCAAATCCTTGAGAATTCTCACTTGGAACCACCCACACCCCACCCAAACCCTCCCCAGAACTCCCCAACTCCTCCCCCACCCCCTAACCCCCATTTCCTGTCCCCAGCTGTCCCCCCTGCCCTCCCCCCCGAGCTGGGCCAGGCGGATACCATGTGGCGCCGAGCCCTGGTGGCCCTGGTGGCCCTGGTGGCCCTGGCCAAGGCCTTGAGGACACCGAGCACCGTCCCCGCGGCACTGGCTGAAGGCAAGGTCACGCTGTATCAGGCCCAAGTGGCCCTGGAAGAGCTAAAGGACTCCAGAAAGGCCGAGGTGGCCCCGGCAGTGGCCCGGGGGACCCTGGGGGACGAGGACGAGCAGGAGCTGCGGCACCAAGGGGTCCTGGCTGAGGCAGCAGTGATGATGATGTTGGAGCAGGAGGAGGAAGGGGCACAGCAGTGCCAGAGCTGGCTATGGGCTGGGCACAGGCTGGCCGTGGGGCTGATGGTGCTGTGCGCTGCTGTGTGTGAGTAAAAACCAGTATGGACCAGTATAAACCGGTATAGACCAGTATAAACCAGTATGGACCAGTATAGACTAGTTTGGGTGAACTGGGCTCTGGGCCAGGCACAGCCTGGCCATAGGGCTGATGATACTGTGTGTCAGTAAAAACCAGTATAAACCAGTACAGACCAGTAAAATCCCATATAGACCACTATAAACCAGTATGGACCAGTATAAACCAGTATAGAGCAGTACAGACCAGTACAGACCAGTTTGGGTGAGCTGAGCTCCAGGCTGGGCATGGGCTGGCCATGGGGCTGATGGTGCTGTGTGTGAGTAAAACCCTGTATAAACCAGTATAGAGCAGTATAAACCAGTACAGAGCAGTAGGGACCAGTATAGAGCAGTATGGACTAGTTTAGAGCAGTATGGGCCAGTACAGACCTGTACAGACCAGTTTGGACCAGTAGAGACCTTCCCCTGTCCCAGGATGGGGACACTGGGCTGGCACTGGGAGCACTGGGAGGGAACTGGTTTGGTGACATTGAGATAGTGACATTGTTTTGGGGACAATGAGTTGGTGACACTGGGATGGGACTGGGATGGAACTGGTGGCACTGTGACACAACTGGGTGCACTGGGACAGGGACACTGGGACAGGATGGGGGATACTGGGATGGGACAGGGACACAGGAATGGAACTGGGAGCACTGGGCTGGTGACACTGGGACAGGACTGAGGACACTGAGACTGAACTGGGGACACGGGGGTGGTGCCATGGGTGGCACTGGTGACGCTGAGATGGCACTGGGGACGCTGGGATGGAACTGGGAACACTGGGAGGGGACATTGGGATGGGGACATTAGGAAGGGACTGGTGACACTGGGGTGGTGACACTGGGATGGAACTGGGGACACTGGGATGGTGACACTGAGCTGGCACTGGGAACACTGGGCTAGTGGCACTGGGCCGATGACACTGGTATGGGTCAATGACGGGGTGGCACTGGGCTGGCACGGAGACACAACTGGGAGAACTGGGACAAGAACACTGGGACAGGATGGGGGACACTGGGCTGGCACTGGGGACACTGGGCTGGTGATGACATTGGTATGGGGACACTGGGGATGTGGTACTGGGACAGGACTGGTGGCACTGGGATAGGACTGGGGACACTGGGCTGTAACTGCGTTAGTGACACCAGGCTGGTGGCACTTGGGTGGTGACAGAACTGGTGGCACTGGCTTGGTGACACTGGTATGGTGACAATGGGGCGGTGACACTGGAACAAAACTGGTAGCACTGAGACAAGAACACTGGGACAGGATGGGGGACACTGGGCTGGCACTGGGAGCACTGGGAAGGAACTGGATTGGTGACATTGGGCTGGTGGCACTGGGCTGACACGGGGGACATTGAGATGGTGACATTGGTATGGGGACAATGGGGTGGTGACACTGGGACACAACTGGTGGCACTGGGACACAACTAGGAGCACTGGGACAGGGACACTGGGACAGGATGGGGGACATTAGGATGGGACTGGAGACACTGGGAGGGAACTGGGAGCACTGGGATGGTGAAATTGGTATGGTGGCAATGGGGCAGTGACACTGGGCTGGCACTGGGAGCACTGGGAAGGAACTGGGAGCACTGAGCTGGTGACACTGGGACAGGACTGGGGACACTGGGATGGGAGTGGCTTGGTGGCACTGGGTTGGTGACATCTGGGTAGCCCTGGTGCCACTGGGCTGGTGCCACAGGGACAGGTCTGAGGACACTGGGATGACACTGGCTTGGTCACACTGGGCTGGTGGCACTGGGACTGAACAGGTGACACTGGGATGGTGACACTGGGGCAGCCCTGGGGACACTGGGCTGGTGGCTCTGAGGTGTCCCCAGTGCCACTGCTCAGGTGCCACTGTGCTGGTTGCCCTGCTGCCGTGTCCCCGGTGCCACCTGTGCGGTGTCCCCATGCCCCCGCAGTGTCCCTGGACTCGGCGCACGCTGCTCTGGGGGTGGCCGAGGACAGTCACCTGCTGCTGGCCCTGGGCACGGTGGCCATGTCCTGCCAGGTGGCCCTTGGCGACATCGTGGTGACACCTGGCCACCACCACCTGTGAGCACCGGGCCATGGCCCAGCACCTGCGCGACCGCGCCCAGCGGGTGGCGATGGCCAGGGCCAGCACTGAGGCCACCGCGGCCACCAGCAAGAAGACCAAAATGTCCAGGGGCGGCTGGACACGGTGACATGGCACCTGGGGACCTTGGTGAATGCTGTTAACCGGGACTTGGTGGTGACACGTGGGGGACACGGCGACAGGGGTTCCCCAGAACTGGCCGGGCCCTTGGGGACATCGTGGTGGCCTTGGGGACAATGCTGGAGGGACACAAGGAGGTGATGCGAAAGCTGGAGGCGGCCCGGGATGCAGGGACAGGGTGGGGACATGGAAGTGACACTGTCACCCCGAGGGACACTGGGGACCTTGGTGTCCTTGCCTTGGGGACATCAGGGCCACCCTGAGGTCGCCTGTCCTGTTTTAGGTCACTACAATGTCCCTGCAGTGTCCCCACGGGACTGCAGTTTGTCCCCCTGAATCGTTAAAAACCGGAATAATCACGGACAAAGGCGCTGTAACTAATTAAAGTTACAAAGTGGTGTGTTTATTCACCGGCACGGGAGTCACCTCCCAAAGGCGTTACCGCCCCGAACAAGGTTCTTTGCTCTCTATTTATTGCCCAAGATCTTACATACAATACATGTGCATAACCCCAGCACCTCCCATCCCCACCCCATATTAAAATGAGCCCATTCGTCCTTCACGTGTGCGCAGTTCTTCTCTTGAATTGGGTAGGTGGTCTCGAAATGGGTCAGTGGTCTTGATGGATGAAGTCAGGAGAGTCTTCATCAGGTCTCTGTGACCTCCTGGAACAATCCAAGGCCTTGTCCTTTGTGACTAATGGTTTATTATTTTACCTTTTTCAATACATAAATTCATAATAGCAGATAATTATACCAATTAGCTCTAGCCTAAGCATCTAGTAATTATCAACTTAGCATTTACCTACCTAACTTACATCTTGGTCATGGAAACCACTTTTAGCCTTAGCAAAAATCTTAACTTTTTAAAACCATGATTCACCCCTTTCTGTCTCTCTCTCTTTAACTCTCATTCTATCACAAAACTGAGTAGTTCACCCTCAATAAAGTGCAATTTTTTTAGAGCAACCTGATTTGTCCTTCTGTTCTTGTCTTTTGTACCTCTGAGATCAAAATGAAGCATCATGACTCCCCCCTCTACTAACAGTGGATCGGGACACCTTCCCGCCCCTCCCGCTCACCCGAGAGCTCCGTGCCCCCAGCCCGGGGGGCTCCCAGTGGCACCAGTAGGGCCCCAGCTGCCCCACACACCCCATGGCCAGCGCCGGGCAGGCTCTGACACCTCCCCTTCCCCAAATTCTCCTGGCGGGGGGCGCTGGGGGCGGGGCGCGGGTGGAGTCCAGGTGAGGAGCTCTAGGCGCTCTGGGACTGCCTGAGGAGTCACCAGCGCCACGCGCTCTGATTGGCTCAATTATTTTGGTGCCTTCTCTGATTGGCTGATGAGAAGCCTGGGAGTTGAGAGAAGCAATGGGAGAGATCCCACCCCGAGCACCTGCATGGGAACAACAGACCCAGCCTGGGCACAGCAACGGAATTTATTACAATCAAATCACAGCAGCACAAGGAGAAGGGAAAGGAATATCTCCAACCTCTTCCCCCACCCAATGGGGATCACCAGGACCACGGATCACCAGGGTTCTGCCCAATGGGGGTCACTGGGGATCATCCAACACCGATCCTCCCATGGGGGATGGAGCTGGAGCAGAGCACGAAGCTCTTCCCACACTCGGGGCACTCACAGGGCTTCCATTAGTGGTGACTCCGTTGGTGTCGGGTCAAGTTAGAGCTCTGTGAGAAGCTCTTCCCACACTCAGGACACTCGTAGGGCCTCTCCCCAGTGTGGATGCGCCGGTGCTTGATGAGGGTGGAGTTGAGATTGAATCCCTTCCCGCAGTCGGGGCAGCGGAAGGGCCTCTCCTCTGTGTGAATCCACTCGTGTAGGAGGAGATTGGAGCTGGTCTGAAACCTCTTCCCACATTTGGGACACTCGTAGGGCCTCTCCCCGGTGTGGATGCGCTGGTGTTTTCTCAGGGCAGAGCTCCAGCCAAAGCTCATCCCACATTCCAAGCAGGTGTAGGGCCGTTCCCCTGTGTGGATCACCTGGTGCCACATCAGGTGAGAGATCCTTGTGAAGCCCTTCCCACATTTCCCACACTCGTAGGGCTTTTCCCCAGTTTGGATCCTCTGGTGCCGGATAAGACGGGACCTGTCTCTGAAGCTCTTCCCACATTCCCCACACTCGTAGGGCTTCTCCACAGTGTGCATCCTCTGGTGCTGGATCAGATCAGAGCTCCACCTGAAACTCTTCTCACATTGCAAGCACTTGTGGGGCTTCTCCCCTCCAGAAGGCTTCTCCACCAGCTCTGAGCTCTGCCTGGATCTCCGGCCGCCTTCCTGTCTCAGGGAGGGTCTTTACTCCTCGCAGCTCCCTGGGCTGGGTTTGCAGCCCCTCCTCCTGAGAGATCTCCAGGGCTTTTCTGCCTCCTCCATCCCCGCACACCTGGGGAATGAAAATTCCTGGTTTAGAGGGAAATAACAAGAAGAGAGCTCCATAAACTGGGTGTTCCTCCTTGCCCAAGTTCATCTCTGGAAGTCATTGAGCATCTTGTGTCCCTAATAACCTCCCAAACACCAAGACTCCCACCCAAAATCCTCCAAACTTTAACACACGGATCAAAAACTCCCCAAATATCAAGCTTCAGCCAAAATCCCCTCCAAAACTGTTCTGGTTTGAAAGCAAAACCAGTGAGAGACTCCAAATCTGAAATACAATTTTAGAGGGAAAAAGAGAAGAGAAATAAAATACATGCAATAGTACAAAAGAAAACAACTGACAGAATCAGAATACAACCTGACTCCCCACTAGTTAGGGTGGTGGTAGCAGTCCCGATGAAGTGGTCTTGTTGTAGTAGTGATGCTGTAGAAAGTTCTGGTAGCTCTTGTCCTCTGGAAACCAGTGGGTAAGGGCTGCCTTGGTGCTCCAAATCTCAGATTTTATCTAGGTAGGAAAGGCTTGGCTCCTCCCCCTGGCTGGAGCATCTCCCAATGGGATGATGGAATTTTATCAGTCATGCAGTGGCACTCAATGGCCCATTAACAGAAGATATCTTCCTGGAGGAAGGATGGGTTGTGGAAAAGATAAGGAACACTGCCCCACCTGGTTTTAACAGATGGCCCATTAGCAGAGGATCTCTCCCACAGAGATAAGGATCACTGTTCCACCTGTTTTTTTCCACTACTCTTTGTTCTTTTGTTTATTCCCTGGACCTCTGACCGGTTACTTCATGTTTGCTGCTGATTTCTTCTCCCTTTTGAAGATGAAAATGGTAAAAGTGTCTTTGACCTGCCTTGCTGGATATTGTGAAGAGGAAGAGTCATCTACTGCAAGTGGAAGTGTCACGGGTGGAGCAGAGTTCTGTGAGTGCTGTATCAAACCAGACCTCGTCAGACCTGCCAGAACAACTGGTCCATGCTGCCCTTCACTGCTCTGCCTGTTCCCCACTGTTTCATGCCACAGTAATTTAACTGCTGTTAATTGGGTGTGTGTTTCACTTGAGCCAGTCCAGCAGAACCAGCAGAAAGCAGCCCCAGAATGAATGGGGCTCTGCAGAGGAGCCCCAGACTATTCATCAGCCTGCCCGCAGAACTGGCTCCAACTCTGAACCCTTGTGACCACACTCTGAAGAAGACACACTTCTGATATTTCTGAGGCACTTATGACTGAGGCACTGCACGTGCTTGTGCAGGGAAGAATCCCAAAGTTCTTTCTTACTTCAGGAAAAACCCTGCAGCAGTGCATACCCAGCATCTGCTATCAGCACATCCTGGCTGCACGTGCAGGAGAAGCAGCAGCAGCATTGTACACGTGGGTTTGTTAAGCTGAACTCCCCTACACTTTGAACAGTGCTCATCACAAACATATTTAATGGCACACCGATGCCATACATTTCTCCTAAAAGCCTCCCTTGTAACTAAACTTTGCTGGAAAGTTAACGCCGAGGATGAACGAGCAACTTCGGTCTCAGTCCGGAGGTGGAGGGGTTCTAAACACTGACTTTCCGAGAGCAGCATCTCTCCTGAAGCGCTCGGGGCCACCCGAGGCGCCGCCGGGAGCGCGGTGCAGAAGCCGGCCCGGACTCAGCCGCAGCGCCGGGCACCGCGCATCGCTGCTCTGCAGGGCGGCCCGCACGTCCTCCAGCAGCTGCCGCAGGCTGCCCTTCTCCTGCTGCAGCTCGGCCATGCGCTCCTCGGCCCGCTCCAGCGCCACCATCTCCTCGCAGCGCTCTCGGGAGCAGGGCCCCGGCGGCCGCCGCTCGGGCTCGGCGGGGGCTGCGCGGGCGGATTTGGCTCTCGATGTGCTCGCCCTCCCGGCCCAGCGGCAGCCGCGGCCCCGCGCGGGTGCTGAAGTGGCCGCAGAGCCGCGCGTGGAGCTGGCGGAAGGTGAGCTCGGCCCAGAGCCCGTCCCACAGCCCCGCGCACTCCTCGGGCTCCGCCGCCTCCTCCGGCGCCAGCGCCCGGCACAGCGTGCGGGACTCCTCGCCGGGGATGCGGCCCGGCCCGGCGCAGTCCCGCTGCTGGAAGATCTCGTGCAGGGACTGCTCCGGGCCGCTGGCCAGCACGACCATCTCGTTCTCCACGCCGCGCTCCAGCCCGTAGCGGTGGGCGAGGGCGCTGAGCAGCCACTGCGTGCGCCGGGCCGGCCGCCCGGAGGGGTCCCAGCCCTCAGGCGGCTCCATCGCGCCCGCCCGGCCCGCGGCGCTGCCCGAGCATCCTGAGCGCCGCCCGCCCGAGCGCTCGGCCCCGGCCCCGGCACGGAGCGCCCGGCTCGCCCCGCACGGAGCCGCGTCCGCCTTTGTCCGGCAGGAGCAGGGACTCGGGCAAAGCGGGCAGGTGCCGCCCTGCTCCCTTTGTCTGCCAAGCCCGAGCCCCAAGTGTGGTTCTTATTTCTTAGCTAATTTCTCCCTGCTTTCTCTCTGACACAAGCAAGACAATAGCATCGCACAATCCAGTTTGACAAGTAAGGCTTGTGAACGAGTGAGCGCTTCCACTAAATTAAAAACCCAATGTGTGTAGCCGTGGAATCGGGTTTTAACCCTTTAAGTGCGGCGGAAATAAGATGCACAGCTACATGGTCATCTTTCATGACAGGAAGAAAGAGACAAGTTTATTCAGAAATACACTCGGTTTATAGCATGACTCGTAATTCCCAGAGTAGAGAAAAGGTGATTGGTTCAGAGAGAAGACACCCCATTCCCAGGGCCTGGTCACACATCACAACAGCTGTTCTATCTTTGTTACTAATTCCTTTTTATTTTGCCCAAATTATCAGCCTGGGAGAAATTCTCCCTAGCCTTGAGCTGGACCAGCTTATCGGCTGGGAACAGAGCTGAAAAGCTCCAGCCTGGAATATTATTCAGGCTGTAATTTTCTTACTTTCTCAATATGTGTCCCACAAATGTGCTTGAACGTCGACCTTCTGTTCGCTCAGGCTTCCTCACCTCTGTAGATGAGGTGACTTCCAGGTGTTGGTGTGTGGGTGTTAAGAGGTCTGTGTTAGAGATGAGTAAGTGTTCAACTCGTTCAAACGAGCTGCCCAAAGCAGTGATTTTGGTCTCTCTTTGCCTGGGGAGCAGGACCGGGGTTGTTGAACGCAGGCAGCAGCACGAGCAGGGCTCCTCCAGCAGCAGGGACACGCCAGGAGCCAGAGGGGACCGTGGCACCAGAGGGGACCGTGGCACCAGCCGTGCCCGAGGCCTGAACAGGCTGCCAAAGTCTGGTGGTGCTGACAGGCTGCGTTAACAGCCCAGGTAAGGCGTGGTGAGGAGCCAGGGCTGGGGGCCACCCAAGGAGTCCTGTCAAGAGCAAATCATTCTAATATTCTCTCTAGGACAAAAAAGGAACAAACCAGTCCAGTTGATATGTGAGGAAAAAGAATTCAAGTTCGTTTAAAACGCTGCTTAATACAGGGTTGGGTTTCTTTTGAGTGAACTGGTGTTAATAAATATTCGGTCCCATATGATGGGGTTTCTCTGCAAATAGGCCTTGATGGGAAATTACTGAATACCTTTTGTTTTGCTCTTTCTTAAGTTGAGCACCTGAGTAGCTTTGTTGAGGAATGGAGAACTATTTGTAGGTCAGTATTTTCTCAGGAGGAGCCTTAAATTTTATCACAGGAGGAAGGAAAGGCAAAGGTTTGAAAGCCTTCCCCTGCTGAAGTGACACACTTTGAGAGGAGTCTGTGAGGAGAAGTCCCCTCAGGCACTGCCAGGGCTGTTTGCCTCCTCTGCAGGTTCAGTATTCTGGGAGTTCCACAAGCCTCAGATGCCACTGTATTTTCCCCTGAATATTTTTGTCGTGCAGTACACAGGGAGAATATTTTGTGCTAGATTCTCCTCTGGGCTGAGAGGAATGTTGAATTTGTCTTTACAAATGAGCTCTGGATCTGCCTGTAGATAAGGCTAGCACTGAGAGATAAAAGAAACAATGGGATGGATTCCACTGATTGATGAATGGAAAAAGATATTTGCCTTTACAAACAAACTGTAGGGCTGCTGATAAATCAAATTGGATATCAAAAGATGAAAGAAGCAAGGGGGGAGGGGAAACTATGAATTATATAAAAAATAAAAAGGAAAAGGGAGGGTTATACATTAGAGGGGAATTTCAGGTATCAGGCGTTCCGGGAAGTCTGTGCCTCTCAAATACCTCAGCCAAAGGGGAAAGAGAGAGGGAAATGCGGCCGGGAAAATAGGATAAAAAGGAGGCTGCGTCCTCCGAAAATTTGAGAGATCCCAGGGGAATGTCCCATGGCCTCTCCCTTTATTCGAATAAAGCAAAAAGGACTCCTCTGTCTCCTTTTTGGACATAAACCTCTGGTGTTTGTGGATTAATTTTCCTGACACCCCCACGGCCCATGGTAAAAAGATGAGAGTTGCTGTAGCTCATAAAAGGACAAACAACATTTGTTTAACCCGTGGTCTGCCAGGGAACCACGGAAACGTGTCCCATTCCCATCCTTTGCACATTTGGACCGGAATATGAGCTACTTTCTCACTTTCTTTGTTTTGTGTTTCACCACTTTTCCTTTGTGTTCTGTTTGGGAACAGCAGTTTGAGTAATTTGATTTTCCACAAATTCCTCCTCTTTCTGTTAGTGGATAATCTGATTCCATCCCATGGGGAAACGTTGCATTCCTCATCTGAATAGATTGGTCTGTAAGAAGATCAGGAGCTGGAGCTGTCTGGTTGGGTGTTATTTTGAGGACATTGTGTAATCTAATTATGCCATTGAAATGATAAATGACTTCTCTGTCTCCTGATATGAATTCGTTAGGGCTCCCAGGGGCTGGTCCATGCTGGTGTAGGATTTGTTCTGGTGCCTGTTCATCTTTTCTCCATTTTTGGTGTGCTCCCTTCAGCCAGGGCTGCACCAATTGAGCACATTAATTAAATCACCGCATACCTGGATTTCCAACTCATTTGCTTGAACTTGTGGCACCAAAAACACCCCAGTGCCCCAATACACCCTAAATAACCTGGACAGTGACAGCACAGGTTGGAGTGAGGAGAGGGATGATTCCCCCCCGCTGTTTTTCATGATGTTTTCCCAACATTCTCCGTTTGTTGTTTCCCTTTGCAGCTTAACCAATTTCTGTTACAGTCAGATATCCTCACTATGGGCTCTGCCTTTAGCTGTGCAAATTCCATCTGTGCGAGCAGGCAGAGCTTGGGGTGAGGGGCAGAGGGAATCAGCCCAATTCCTCCCCCAGGCATGAAGAGTTTGGTAAATTGTCTGCGCTTTGTCTCAGCAGAGTTAATTTGCATTTCTAAAGTTCCTCTCCTGGCTCTGCCTGGAATGAATCTTCTTTTCATCACAGCCCATCAGGTGACTCACATATTCTCTCCTTCCTCTCTCCCCTCCCCCCTCCCGCTGCTTTTCTTTTTTATTCTCTTTTTAAAACAATATTCTATTAAATATTACAGGGCTTCTGGTTATGCCAAATGCAGCCTAAAGGAGAACAGTGAACATTACAAATTCCATACCAAATTGTTGCCATCACTAACAGCCACTCATAAACATACACAAAAAATCCCAAAAGGAATAAAGATTTTTTCTGCTTATTCCCTGAACACTAAAATGTGGTTCTCACACCCTTGGCCCAATCTTAACTGAAAATATAAAAGTAGGATTATTAAGAAAAAACATTCTAATGGTGTAATCTTGTCACCAAAACTGCAGGAGGACCCAAAACTCTTCAACACCATTTCTACTGTTAGAGAATCAAGGCATTACTTGATTCTGGCCAGGATGTGCAACAGAAATAATTTCAGCCATACATAGCCCGGGTGTGCAGAGGAAATCATTCCAAGAGATGTGAGTTTTACAGGATTTTCCCTTAACTTTTCACAGACCAAAACCTATAGAAATCCATTGGTTTTATGTTCATTGCTTCCAAGTTGTGTAGTTCTGAGTATTAATTTCCTATCGGCCCTGGATTTCTTCCCCTCTATATTAATTAAGTCCGCACTCCTGGATTTCCTTATCATCCTTTTGCAGACCAGGCATCTCCAACTATGCCAGGGGCAGTGTCTGGGGTGGGTGTTCCTTGATGTTTGCTGATGGGCCTTAATGGTCGTTATCTTTGTGAGTATCTTTTGGGCTATTCCCAGTCTGTTGAGATGTTAAACTCATCTCTGTTTAGTAGTGGAAAATTCCTTAGAAATCTCTTTAAAATTCGTTTCCCCAATGCAAAGGCACATGAAGCCTGAGTAGAGAAATAGATTTTTAAAATTACACTCGGTATATTTTCTGACCATGGAATCCCCGTCAGCCCAGTGTGTGAGTGTAACTGAGGGGCAGAGTGGAATTGTGCCGTTGTCTTCCCCAGCAGCTGTGGCAGTGCAGGCACAGAAAGCAGCGAAGCTCCAGCAGTGGCAGCAAGGATTGGCCCCAGTGTGTGGAGATGCCAAAGGAGGGTGCCCAGGCAGAGGATTTCAGCAGAGGATCTGTGGGCAGGCCCAGGGGCTTGGCCCGATGTGGAGCCCTGGCTGCTGCTGCGTTGCCTTCAGTGCAGGGTCAGTGGTGCCCTCCCATGCTGCTCCTGCAGCCGGGAATTCCAAATTCCTTTGGCATGGCCCTGTTTAACATCCACATCCCATTCCAATTTCTTTTCTGACTCTGGTAGAGCCATGGCTGTGGCGTCCATCCCTTTCTTTTTTAATTTTCTCAAGTTTTGTTCTTTTTCTTATGTCCATACCATAATACTAGGGCTGTCTGGGGTTAAAAAGTCGTACAATGTTCTGGATGGAACAGAGAATCCTCAATGCAGGTTCTGCAAATCCCTGTTAATCCTCAGAATGTTCCCAGCTGCTTTTTAGTGCTGGGTAATATTGCTTCTGAGATTCCCTGGTCCCTCCCTGGGTTAATACACCACAAACCTTGAGTCAAAATATGTCTGAAATATTTTACTTTTTTCTCCACCATTTGCGCTGTTTTTTCAAATAATAAAAAATATTTTTTAGCCTGAACATTCAGCCATTTCACAGAGGCTTCTTCTGCCACTTCTTGTCCTCCTGATTGGGGAAAGTCATCCACATCCTGCATTAACCCAATCCCTGGGGTGGGGTAAATTCCTGTGATATTTTCTGCAAGATTTGCCCCAATAAGGCTGGTGCTTCCGTGCATCCCTGCAGAAGGACCGTCCATGTCTTTTCCATTTTCCCTTCTACCTCTTGTTCCCACTCAAAGGCAAAATCCAGTTTACCATCCTGTGTGAGTGGGCATCCCCAGAAAGCATCTTTGCCATCAAGGACTGAATGGTGTCAGTGTGAGGAGGGCACCTGGTTGAAGATGGTGTAAGGATGTGAGAGCCCCTGGGAGCTGGGGCCCCCTTGGGCCCTGGGGTTCATCCCTCAGGGGCTGTAGAAACTCTGCCATGGCCTTTGCCTTCCCCTTGGCCTTTTCCTCATCCCTTCTTGCATTCCCCTGCTGTGCCTTTGTGACCAAGTGCTCCAGGGGCTTCTTCTGCCCCTCCTGCAGCCCCCTCAGTGCCTGGGGGTGCTCATCCTCTGACAGCTGCTGAGCTTTCTGCTAAATCATTCCTTTCTGCACTGACCCAAGGAAAATGCTAAAAAGCTAATCTGGATGCTTGCACGTCCAATGCCCATTTCCCAGCTGTTCCTTTGTGCTGCTGCTCCTTGTGCTGTGGCTGCCGTGGCCAGCCCGTATCCCAGAGCCGGTGCCTGTCCTGCCGCAGTGTCCAAACGCGGCCCCCCCGGCGGGCAGGGCCGGCAGCTCCACGGGGCCGGGCAGCGGCCGGGGCGTCCCGCAGCCTCCTGGGGGCCGGGGGCCACTGCCGGGCCTGCAATTGCCGGGGGGTGCTGGGCTCAGGCAGCGCCCGGCGCTGAGCCCCGGCTGCCCCACAGCCCCGGCCCGGCCCCGCAGCTCCTCACAGGCCCCCAGCCCGTGCTCCCGGTGCCGCCCCTCTGCGCCCGCTCCTGCCGCTGCCCAGCACAGAGAAACCCCCTGCAATCCTGACCTCCTTGTGTGCCTGTCCTGGCAACCGGGGATACAAAGGATCTGCAGCAGCTGGCAACTTTTGAGGATCAAATCCTGCTGAAAAACATCCCCATCCTCAGTATTTTTCTCTTCCTCCTCTTTACCGTCCTTCATTTTTTTTTTCCCAGATAGAGTGCTCCTGCTTCATCTTGACTGAACCATATTCCTGCACACTCCCCTTCACCCAATCCCTTCCCAGCACACCAACAGCATCCATCCCCTGTTGTCTAAATCCCTTCTGGACTTCCCTTATTGCCCCCCTGGGTGTCCATGTCCGTGATTACCTCTGGAAGAATGTGCAAACTCCCTCCACATGCTGCCAAGGGACCCTTCAGAGATATTTTGGGATCATCATCACTTTGGCCAGGAGCCCTTCCTGGCTTTTCCTTTCTACCCTCCACGGGTGCCCTGCCATGTTTAGTCCCCGAAGATCCCACTGTAGTCACTGCTGAGATTTTCAGTGCTCTCTGGCTGCCGACTCTTCCCAGCCCCCCTGATCTGTCACTCGTCTGTCTCCTGGCCCCAGCGCCCCCCGGCAGGGGAATTTGGGGAGGTGGGAGGGGGGGAGCGCCAAGGCCGGGCCCCCCCGCGCTGTGGTGGCGGCAGCGGCTGCAGTGGGGAGCGAGTGCGGGCGGGAGCGGCCGAGAGCCCAGCGCTGCCCCAGCCCGAGCTGCCCCAGCTCCATCGCTGCCCCTGCGCTGGGATGCTGTGGGTTTGGGGGGAAGAGGGAGCCGGCAGTGGGTGCTGGGCCTGGGGGCAGCAGGAGAAGGGAAGGAGAAGCAGGCTTGAAGAACCAAATGGTCAAAAGATATACGTGGGAGGAGAAGGTGGGATTCTGCGGGAGGAAGAGGAATAGTAGGAGGAACAGGGATGTGAGAAAGAGTAGGGACACAGGAGGAGGAGGAGCAGAATCAGTAAACACCACAAGGTTCCAGCCCTTCCTTTATCTGCAGCCTCCCCCAGCCCCCGGCGCGTTGTCTCCCCACATGCAGCCGGTGACTGGGGAGGGCATCCACGATTTTCACAGGGGTGAATCTTGGTGTTGCTGATCTGTATTTGGCTAAAAATTACTGTTTTGGTTTTTTACAGGGACTGAATCTTTATCTTTGGAGGGGATGTTTGCAGAACCTTGATGTTTGGGGGATTATTTAACTGGGTTTTGGTGTTTAAAGGAGTTTTGGGTTGAAGCTGGATGTTCTGGAGGTTCTTACACATACAAGATGCCCAATACCTTTCAGAGATGAACTTGGGTAAGGAGGAACCCCCAACCTAAAGCACTCTCCTCTTTTTTTTCCTCTCAAACCACGATTTTTCATTCCAAAGGCGTGGGCGCATGGAGAAGGAGAACAAGTCCCAGAGATCCCTCATGAGGAGGGGCTGCAAACCCAGCCCAGGGAGCCGCGAGGAAGAAAGACCCTCCCTGAGCCGGGAAGGCGGCCGGAGATCCAGGCAGAGCTCAGAGCTGGTGGAGAAGCCTCATGGAGCGGAGAAGCCCCACAAGTGCTTGGAATGTGGGAAGGGTTTCAGCTACAGCTCCAAACTGATCCGGCACCAGGTGATCCACACTGGGGAAAAGCCCTACGAGTGTGGGGAGTGCGGGAAGGGATTCAGAGATAGCTCCAAACTGATCCAACACCAGAGAATCCACACTGGGGAAAAGCCCTATGAGTGTGGGATATGTGGGAAGAGTTTCAGCGACAGCTCTGGCCTGATCCGGCATCGGGTGATCCACACTGGGGAACGGCCCTATGAGTGTGGGGAATGTGGGAAGAGCTTTCGGTGGAGCTCCTCCCTGAAGGACCACCAGCGCATCCACACTGGGGAGAGGCCGTATGAGTGTCCTGAGTGTGGGAAGAGGTTTCAGACCAGATCCAGTCTCCTCCTGCATGAGAAGATACACGCAGAAGAAAGGCCATTCCGCTGCCCCGACTGCGGGAAGGGCTTCAAGCAGAATGGCAACCTCACAGTCCACCAGCGCATCCACACTGGGGAGAGGCCCTACGAGTGTACTGAGTGTGGGAAGAGCTTCTCACAGAGCTGTACCTTGACCCGACACCAACGGAGTCACCACTAAGGGAAGCCCTTTGAGTGTCCCGAGTGTGGGAAGAGCTTCGTGCTCTGCTCCAGCTCCATCCCCCATGGGAGGATCAGTGTTGGATGATCCCCAGTGACCCCCGTTGGGCAGAGCCCTGGTGATCCGTGGTCCTGGTGATCTCCGTGGGGTGGGGGGAAGGCGTTGAAGAAATTTCTCTCCTTTCTCCTTGTGCTGCTGTGATTTGGTTGGTAATAAATTCCCTCGCTGTGCCCAGGCTGCCTCTGTTGTTCCCGTGCCGGTGCTCGGGGCGGGATCTCTCCTGTTCCTTCTCTCAACTCCCGGGCCTCTCCTCAGCCAATCAGAGAATGCGATGAAGAAGATTCAGCCAATCAGAGAGAGCATCTGTGATGACTCACCGGTTGCCGGGCAGACCCGCAGCACCCAGTGTTCCCCACCTGGACCCCACCCTCGCCCCCAGTCACGATCCCCCCCCGGGGTCCCCCCAGGTCCCTCCCCAGTCCCGCCCCACAATAAACGAAACTGGGTCTAACTGGGAAGCTTTATTGGGGAGGGGGGATATGCACCCCGGGACCCCCCCCCCCCCCCACCTTCTTGCACAGGTAGAAGCCGAGCCCCAACGCCAGGAAGATGAAACCCAACACGGAGCCCCCGATCCCCATCAGCACCTTGCTGCGGGCGGTGTCTGGCGGCATCTCTGGGCGTCCACAGGAGTCAAGACCTCCCAAAATCTCTCACAGACACCCCAAGCTACTCCAATCACTCTCCCAGTCACCTCTAGCCCACCCAGGACTCCTTGAATCCTCCTCCCAATCTCTTCCCGGCCTCCCCAGGACCCACCAACGCTCCTCCTGTCCCTCTCAGGATCCCATAACCCCCTCTCAGTTGCCCCCCACCAGCCCAGGACCCCCAAACCTTCTCCCAGTCCCTACCCAGTCTCACCAGGACTCACCAGGACTCCTCCCAGTCTCTTCCCATCACAGCCAACCTTATTCCAACCCTTGCTTTCCAGATCCAGATCTTTCTCTATCCCCTCCAGGTTCACTCAAACCCCACCCTGTTCCCCCCAGCTGATCCCAGTGTGTCCCTACTCTGTCCCAGTGCCCCCCAGTGTGTCCATCTCACTGTGGCCCTCGAGCTCCCAGCCCGGCCCCAGCTGCCTTCTCTGCTCCATGGATTTCTACCCTGCTGAGATCCAGGTGAGGTGGTTCTAGGGCCAGCAGGAGCTCTCAGGGCATGTGGTGGCCACCAGGACCAGGTCCCCAACACAAGAGGGCTGGTGTGGAGAGGGACTGGGAATGAAATTGGAGAGAGTGGGGGAACACTGGGAGAGAGTGGATTGGATTGGGGCAATGGGAGAGAGAGTGGAGGTTTGGGATTGGAATGAAAAGGACTTGGAAAGGACTGGGAGGAACTGGGGGGTCATTGGAGGAGAAGGGAGAGATTTCGAAGGGCACTGGGAGGGCACTGGGAGAGAGGATGGAGGTTTGGGAGTGGAGTTAGAAGGACTGGGAGTGGACTGGGAATGGAATGGCTGTGGACTGAGAGGAATTGGGAGAGCCACTGGAGTCACTTGGGATGAGGGGGCAGGAAGCCCCGGGGATGGGCACAAGAAGGGCTGACGTGTCTCGGGTGATTCCCAGGCAGGTTCTGAGGGGCTCCAGGGTCATTCCCAGGGCAGGGCCCGAGGGGACACGCTCTGCCCCACGCTCACCTCTGCGCTCCACGAGGAACGGGCTGGACAACTCGTAGTTGTGCCGGCAGTGCCTGTCCACCGCAGCCCGTCTGTACTCCATCCATTGCGGGTCGCTGTTCCAGTGCCTGGCAGCCTTGTCCCCAAAGGAGGTGTCCCCACGTGCAGCCCCACATCGCTGCCCAAGTGCAGGAACTGCTCCCGGTTGGAGATGTTCCTCTTCATGAACCTCAGCCGCTCGGTGCCGTGAATGAAGTGACACTCGGACTAAACCATCTCCTGGAACAGCGCTGTGTGTGCAGGACACAGGTCTGGGGTAGCCCCCCAGCAGCACCATAGAAGCCCACAGTAGCCAAGAGCTCCGGGCCCCCGCCACACGCCCCATGGCCAGCACTGGGCAGGGTCTGACACCTCCCCCCTGCTGGAACCCTGGAAACTGAGGGGTTTGGGCTTTCTCTGCTGACAGGCATTGACCTCCAGGAAAACACTGCTTTTGACCTGAGGCTGTGAAGAAGCTTTCCAGAATTGTGTGATAGAACTGGGATCACTGGTGTGTAGTTTGAATAGAAGTGTGTAATGTCCCATGGTGGAAAATTTAGAATTTGTGGTTTTAGACTATATTAATACATATAAAACAAGATGGAGGTTTTAGGGTGGAGTTTTCTTTCTTTTTCACCTTCTTCACGGGTCTTGGTGGTGCTTTTGTAATTGGATAGAATATTCCACATTGCAGGTCAGAGGTGATTGGTTGTTGGGTTAAAAGTAAAAAGAATTTAGGTGTCTGTTCTTAATTGGACAGATTGGCCCTTAAAAGGCCTTGTAGAGAGAGATACGTGTCCATTTTTAGCCTGTTAGCTAGAAGTGCTGTAGAACTCACTGTAATATAGATAAGAATTAATAAATATCTGAGTCCAAACACGAAATTCCGTCTCTCGAGCATTTAATCCTGACTCTGGAAGAATAAAAGATAAAACGCGATAGCCCCCTCCCCAAATTCTCCTGGCGGGGGGCGCTGGGGGCGGGGCGCGGGTGGAGTCCAGGTGAGGAGCTCTGGGCGCTCTGGGACTGCCTGAGGAGTCATCAGCGCCGCGCGCTCTGATTGGCTCAATTATTTTGGTGCCTTCTCTGATTGGCTGAGGAGAGGCCCGGGAGTTGAGAGGAGGACCGGGAGAGATCCTGCCCCAGGCTAGCGGTGGAAGAACATCCAATTAACAAGGCATGCAGATCATTTCCCAGCGGTGCCCACACTCCTGTAGGAACTAAATGCACCGAGGATCTCACGAGGGTCACCAACTCTCTGGCGGCCAAATCCAGCCCTGCGCTCCCTGCGGGTGCGGGCACTCTGGGAAGGGCTCAGCTGCGGGTCAGATGGCCGGAGAGTGGCTTGGTGGTCACCTCGTGTGTGAGGCAGTGATGGGCTGGGGAGATGCGTGGACACTGCACATAATCACTTCCAAGCAAAAATCATTCCAGGAAGGAGTAACAGCTTCTGACAGAGACCAAGTGTTGCCACCAGGTGCTCCTGCCAACAGCCGCCTGCAGAAAGGAGCACACACACCAATGCACGGGGGCTTTGGCTGTCCTCTGGCAGAGAAGTCCCCAGGGGACACAGGTCTCTGTGGCAGGAGCAGGCACCAGCATTGGCAGGCCTTGGGGGCGGCAGGTCTCCTTTGGCAGGGACTCTGCCACACCTGCTGATTTCACTGCTCCCAGGGCTCAGAGCAGCATTCGTGCCCTGGGCCATACGTCCCGTGTCCGTGTCACACTCCTGTGTGTGTGACGGCCACCCAGCACCGGGTCTTGTCCCAGAGAGGCCCCGGCAGCTGCTGTGGAAGACCCCGATGCCCTTCCTGCTGCAGCTGCATCGGCAACCGTGGGGGCTCCTTCTGCTGCCCTGAGCAGGCAGAGCAGAGGAGCACCTGCTTGTTGTTTGAGCCATTCCTAAAATTCCTGTTGGGCTGCCCTCGAACCTTGGGGGAACGTCTTCCTTGCAAGCTGGGCCACTTTGGGGGGTGGGAGTGTCCCCAGGGCACGTGGAGGTGTGTCCTAGGGCTCTTTGTGACACAGTGCACCGTGGTCACCGTGCAATAGGAAAGGGACAGAACGTACAAGGGTGACCCTTTGTGACACGTCGTGACATAGGTGCTGGCGGTGACACGGCCACACCACAGTGCTCGGTGCACTCGTCGGGACAGGACGGAGAGAGCGGTGCTGTGAGGAGCCCCCACACAGCCAGCTTGTTCCTTACTGACCCGGAGCTTTTCCAAAGCGTTTCCTCTGCAGGTGGCCTCGAGGACAGACTGCAGGACACGGTGTCCTGTAGCCTTCCCAAGGCTTCTCTGTTGCAGCTGCCTACAAGGCACAACTGCAGCACTTGCCCATCTGGAGCTTTTCCGAGACATCTCTCCTGCAAGCAGTCCCAACTCCAAACAGTGACATGGAGCAGACACCACCCAGAGTGCCCAAGCTGGCCTGGGTGAAGGAGGAGGAGGAGGCTGCAGCTCCCACAGCACAGCAGCCTGAAGAGCTGGAGAAGATCCAGCTGCTGCAGGAGGGTGAGTAGCAGAGCTGGGCCACAGGGCTGGTGCCTGCAGCCAGCTTAGCCCCATCCCATCCCATCCCATCCCATCCCATCCCATCCCATCCCATCCCATCCCATCCCATCCCATCCCATCAACATGCCCATGGATAGGACAGAAGAGGGGCTGGGGCTGAACCCCCTGGCAGCCACCCCCCATCCCTGGAGCATCCCAGGGCTGTCCCTGCCTGGGAATGCAGGGCTGGCCTGTGTTCTCCGGCCTCTCCCACAGCCCCTCAGCCCTGGCTGCGCTCGCTCTTTGCCAGGTGCCGCCATGGACCCGACACAAGAGCAGGACCCTGCCCGTGGCCGCTTCCACAGAACAGCGCAGGTACTGCAGCCATCCCCACCTGGGCTGGGCCTGCTGTCACTGCTCAGCCCAGCACCGTGCTTGGAGCACTCCATGGATTCTCCCTCTCTTCCTGCCCTTCTCCTGCAGATGATCTATGAATTCATCATGTGCATTTGGCGGGAAGAGACCACCGGTGTGGGCACTGGGCTCTTGGCAAACTTTCCCCTCTTCACTGCTGAGACCGGGGCTGCCATGCTGGATTTGCTTGTGGAGAAGGGTGTCTCCAATCCAAAGCAAGTAAGCAGCCTGTGGCCAGGAATTGTGTGGCGCCTCAAGCCAGCTCTGCTGGGTTCCTTCAGTCTTTGAGGCCCAGACCAATAGGGTGGGAAGGGCAGCACTTCTCAGGGGAAGCTGGGGAACCTGCTGCTCAGGCAGGTGTCCAAGTCACCCCGGGCCTTCTGCAGGTGCCAGCCATGGTGAGGTACATCCACAAGTGGCTCACGGCCAATGAGTCTGCTGGGCACAGGCTGGACAAGGCCCTTCTGGAGCTGACCAGGGAATACCCCTGCGATGTGCTGATGACTCTCTTGCGCTGGGCCCCATCGGGTGACAGGTACGGCAGCCCCACCTGCCTTGAGGGTTTAGGGTTCCCCGGCCCGTTACCCTGTAGAGCCTGTCCCTGGTGACTGCCAGACAGGGGGACAGTCCCAGGAGCCTCTGGCTCCTCCGTTTGCCAGTGCTGCCATGTCAGCCCCTGAGCGTGCTGCCACGCTCCCTCCCTGCCCCTCAAGATGCCTGCACCCCCGTGGGCTGGCTGGGTGCTGCCAGCGAGGGCCGGTGGGCAGAGGCAGGGCTGACGGCCAGCGCGGGCCCCTGCAGCAGCCCAGGCCACAGTGCTGTGGCCCAGACCCCCCTGACACAGAGCTCTGACCCCACAGAGCTGCTACGGCCATGTGGGGAGTGATCATGTCCTCCACTGGGACTGCGGAGCCGGCGCTGCAGATACTCCTCAATGTGCTGAACGCCTGGCCAGTGGACAGTGTGTACACCTCCGATGGGGACAGCACAGGAGTCTTTGCCCTGGCTGTGAGTTCCTGCAACTGACCTTGGCTTGCCCCTAGGCCACCTCTCCAGCAGCTAGCTCTCTGTCCTCCCCCCAGCTGCATCTCTCTGCCTCAGGCACTGCGCTGAAACCTGCCTTAGGGGCAAGGTTCAGGGGCACCAGGCTGGGTGACCCCGAGGTGTCTCCCCCGGCCTCTCCCTGGCATGCTCGGGCCCTGCCACACGGATGTCTTGGCACTGAGTGTTGTCTCTGGGTGGTTCATTTTTTGCAGGCAACCGTGACACTGTGGAGGGTCTTCAACCTGACCTGGTGCCCACCTATAGTGTTGGAGTATTTTCCCCGTCTCTTTCTGTGTCTGCTCTTCCAAGTTTACATCAGCGCACTGGATACGCCAGAGGAGGTTGATACCTTCTGGAAGGGGTGCCAGGAGCAACTGGGCCTTGCCACCAACCCCCAAAGGTGCTCCATCCCAGTCCTCCCAGTCTCCCCATCCCTTCCAAGGCAGGAGCCAGGGCTGCCAGCATGACCTGGGCTTTGCTCTGCACACAGGTTTGCAGTGCAGACCCTGAAGGTCCTGCTCTGCCGAGTGCACTGTGAGCGTGTTGTGGTAGCCATGGAAGGCAAGGCTGGCTGGGACACGCTGCTCTGTACTGACACCCACCACTATGCAGTGGGACTCCTGGCCAGGTGAGACCCCCTTCTCCCTGCTGCCCCCGGCACTTGTGCCCAGGGTGCCCCACACAGTTCCCATGGGCATGGGTGAGAGGGCTTTGTCACAAAGAGACGGACGAGCAGACTGGAAAAGGCTGGCAGAGGAAGGGGCCCGGGAACAGCCGCCTCCCAAAGCACCCACGGGGTGCTTGGGAAAAGACCAGAGCTCCGTGGGTCACTCCTGGGAGAGCTTTGCCCTCCCGGCTCAGGGGCAATGATGCCTTTTCCCCCCCACCAGGGAGATGCGCTGTGTCTCCATGATCTGGTGTTGCAGCTTCATCTCCTGCCTCTTGGAGCTCCTCAGCCAAGACATTTCAGACTGGCAGCTGCCCGCCATGGCGTTCCTTGTGGAGGTGAGCCCCATGGGCAGCACAGCTGAGCTGCCTCCCACCTCTCTGCCCTCTCACAGCCGCAGCTGCCTGGGACGGTGCCCGTGCCCTGTGCTGCTGCCTTGGCTCAGCCCTGTGCAGTTCTGAGCTCCTGCCAGCTGGGCACCCCGGTCACTGCTTTGTGCCTTTCAGGTCCTGGACTTCCTGGACATCAATGAATGGGATGACAGCCTCCTGGAGATCATGGCAAGGCGCCTGCAGAGCACGTCCTGGGAGATGCGTCGCCTGGTGCTCAGAGGCCTCGTGCAGCTCAGCAAGGACCCCTCGATGGTGAGAAGACAGCAGTGGCTGAAGCTGTGCTGGCAGCGTGGGGCTGGGGAAAGCAGCCCCTTGGGCTTGGCTGGGCTTTGGGAGCTGTGGCAGCTGCTCCCAGCTCTCCTGCGTTGCTGTTCAGCTGCCCGAGTGCTTCAGGACAGGCCTTCGGCCCCTGGGCTCCACGGCAGCAGCAGCGTGGGCTTGCCCTGCCTTGTCTTCCGTGCAGAGCATTAGAATGTACAGCCTGACAGAAAGCCTTGCGGACCTGTTGCGGGATGCAGATGAAGACATCGTTGAGATGACCGTCGCGGTGCTCAGCTTTCTGCTCTCGCACAGACACCTCGCAATACCCAGCCCCATCGCCCTGCGGCTGGCTGGCGCGCTCTGGCCACTGCTGGACAACGTAAGGCTCTGTGCCCCCAGCCACGGCCACTGGGTGCTGCCCCCAAGTGTGGGGCCCCATGGATTTTTGGGGCTGTGCACAGAGGGGCCTGGAGCAGCTGATGAGGAGGGCTTTTGCTTCCTTTCCAACAGGACAACCGCCATGTGCAGCTGCTCTCCATTCGCCTCTTCCAAGAGGTGATGAGGTTGGTAGCGGCCAAGGGTAAAAAGCCCCTCAAGATGCTTGTGAGCAAGAGCCTGCTGCCACTCTTCTTCAACTGCCACGATGAGAACATGCGTGTGGCAGAGGTGAGGACTCCTGGGCGCTGCTGTCCTCCTGGCAGGGGGCTCAGCTGTCTCCCTGCACCCTCCTGCACCACCTCATGGGCTCCAGCCTCCTCCTGGCCTTGGCACAGGGAGGCAGCTCCTGTGCCCTGGGCTGCGGTGCCATCTCTGGGTCTCTGCTGCTCTGCAGGCCTCTTGTGAAACGCTGCTTTCAGCACTAAGCTTCCTGAAGAGGAGAGATCTTGAGCACCTGCTGATGGCGGATCAGATGTGGAGGTTTGGCGAGTGCTTGGTAAGAACGCTGCTCCCTTCCCTGGGCTGCCCACGCGGGCTCTTCTCCAGGCTCCTCTGGCCCCAGGCCAGGAGCTGATGGAGCCCCGAGCTCCATCAAGCCCGCGCCTTGCCGGGCCCTCTGCCCCGCTCAGGGCTGTGCGGGCAGGGCAGGCCGGGGCCAAGGGACAGAGCCCGCGCCAACCCTTCCCTCCGTGCCCTGCCGCTCTCTCCAGCTGGCACAGGACAGGAGCCGAGCGGCCGAGCTGCTGCGCCAGGCGCTGCCGTACCTGCGGAGCCCACAGGAGCCCCTGCGAGAGGCGGCCCTCAGGTTTCTTGGTGAGCCACAAGCCCGGCTCCCTCCCCGCCCCGCCGCAGCTCGGCCCCAGCCCCGCCTGCTGCCCCGGCAGCGCCATCCGGGCCGGGGCTCTGGAGCCCCGCCTGCCCTCGGCGCCGCTGCCGCCCTCTCGCAGCCGTGTCCTTGGGCGTCAGGATGCGGCGAGGGCCGGGCCTGAGCCCTGCAGGGGAAGGCGCTGCTGTGGCCGCAGGGCTGGCAGCGCCGCTGCGGGGCAGCTGTGCGGCTGGGGCCGTGACAGGCTCTGTGTTGGCAGGGATGGCCGGGCGGTTCCTGAGAGAGCAGCAGCGAGAGTTGCAGCTCATGTGCAGGGGTGAGTGAGGCCAGCGGGCTGTCAGCGGGGGCTGGCGCTGGCAGCTGCGTTCCCTGCCCCGGCTGGGAGGGCTCTGCTCCCTGCGCGCACGAGGGGCGGCGTGGGCAGAGCACAGAGACCTTCCAGGGGCCTGCGGGAGGGACATTCGTGGCCAGCGCCTTCCAGCTGATCCTTGCTGTCTCCTGCTTCCTCCAGGCCATGGCAAGAGCTGCCGTGTGGGAGGGATGGGGCAGGAGGGTCTCCCCAGGTCCCTGCAGATGCAGGCTCTGACTGTGGCTCTGTTCCTCTCTCTTCCAGCCCTTCAGGACATGACAGATGACACCAGCCCTGCCATCTCATGCCTGGCTCTTCAGACTCTGTACATCAACAGAGTTGTACAGAGCCTTCCCTCCTCCCGACTCCAGCAGATGCGAGATGGATTCCGCCGCCTCTGGAAGTCACGGCCTTCCCTGTGTCTCAGGGGCTGGTTGTCCTGCATGAGCACCATGGAGAACTGATCCGGGAGGCTGCGTCTGCTGGGGCCACCTGAGCCTGCAGGGAACACCTCTGCTCTGCAAGCACTTTCTTTCACTCCACTGTAGGATTAGTAAATTGCTGTTGTCATACACAGAGGTCCAGGAGCTTTCTTTTGGTGCCCAGAGTCTTCAGGCCCATGGGGAAGAGGGCAAAAAGGGTGCTTGTGCTCGCCAAGTTGGCCAAGCGTGCGGTGTGGAAGGGAAAGTGGCCAAAAGGCCCTTGGCCTTTGGTGGTTCTGTGGAAGCCTTAAGGCTTCTGACAGAGCGGGCGGGGATCCCTGAGAGACCGGTCCCTGGAGATGGCCAGCACCCCTCTGCCAGCCTGGAAGCGCCATCTGTGTCCTGCCCGTGTGTTGCTGGCTGGATTGCTGAGGGCTCTGAGGTGCCTCTTGATGCGGCTCCTCTGGAGCTCCTTCAGCAGCCAGGCAGGCCTGGGGGAGGCGTGGAGGGCACGGGACAGTGGGAGGCCATGAAGGGCTGCGGTGCTGCCAAGGCCTGCCCAGAGAAGGCAGACCCCACTAAAAATTCTGTCCCATCTTTTTTACAAGCCCCCTTAAAGTACTGAAAGGCAGCAATCAGGTCTCCCTGGAGCCTTCTCTCTTCCAGGATGAACACCCCCAGCTTCCCAGCCTGTTTCCAAAGCAGAGAGGCTCCAGCCCTCAGATCATTTTGTGCCTCCTCTGGACTAGCTCCAACAGGACCATGTCCTTCCTGTGTTGGGACCCAGAGCTGGATGCAGTACTCCAGGTGGGGTCTCATCAGACCAGAGGGGTGGAATCACCTCCTTCAACATTCACTCCTTTGGATGTGTCATTGCTGGCTCATGTCCAGCCTCTCATCTAGCAGCACCCACAAGCCCTTCTCGGCAGAGCTGCTCTCCATCCCTTCATCCCCCAGGCTGTGAGATCAGCTGGGCTGGGACTGTGTCACAGCCCTTGGACAGAGCTGCTGGGCAGGATGAGCTCCCTCCCAAAGAACATAGATCCCACTCCCCACAAAATTCCACCCTGGCCATGAGGTCACAGCAGGCTCTGAGGTCCCAGAGGTGCCAGAGCCCCGTGGTTGCACAGCACCACAGGCACCGAGCAGTCAGGCCTTGAGCACAACTGCTGCGGCAGCAGCGGCGGCGGCGGCAGTGGTGCTGACATTGGGACAGCGGTGTCAGGACAGCGGGGGCAGCAAGAGCTGCGGGACTGGCACAGGGCAAGGCACCATGGCCCTTGCTCTGCGCCTCTTCCTCCTGCTCCTCCTGGCACTGGCCCTGCCTGCCAGGGCTGCCCAGGCAGCTCCGTGGAGAGCACAGGGAGCAGGTGAGCTGGGGGCCTGGCTCCCCTTTCCTGGGACAGCGCTCCCTTCTCCCCAGGGAGCGTTGGGGATGGTTTTCCATAGGGCTTTAGGGAGGTTTTCTTCTGTGGGAGGGAGAGAGCCTGCAGAGGCCCTGGGCTGTTCCGGTTTCCCCTCCAGGGATGTTGAACAGGGCATGGAAAGAGTGTGCAGAGTGACCAGAGCCAGCCCAGAGCTCCCCAGGCCCCTCTGCAGCTTTGGCCATGTCCATTCACATCTGGCTCCCACAGCCTTAACCGACCGCCTTGCAGTGCCCAGTTCCCTAAGGCAGAAGGGGATTCCAGAACACCATGGAAATGGTTCTCATCTGTGCTTCCTTCTAGGCTGGGATCCTGAGATGGATTATTTTGAAAAACTGGTGAATGACAGGATGAAGATTCTAGAGCATGGTGGAGGCAAGTTCTCAGTGTGCCTTTCCTGACAAAATAATCTCTGTCACTGTGGCAAGAGCTCATTCTTGTCATGTTTCCCTTTCCATAATCTCAGGGTGGAGGCATTCTGGAAACCTTGCCCTGCTCCCTTCTGGAGCCCTGACTGATCCCACAGGATCGCTGTCAGTGGGAGGAAGCAGCATTTAGCTGTCAATCCTCTTCCCGTGTGCAATGCCAGTGTCTCCTTCCATGTGCTCTGTGCAGCCACGGAGAAGAGCAGAGAGGGAAGGGAAGGGCCCAGGGCTGTGCCCCGGGGCTGTGCCTTGTGTGGCTCCTTTGCCGGCCCCAGGCAGTCTGAGCTGCTCCCGCTGCCACTGCCAAGCCCTGGCCCTGGCCGGGGCTGGGTTCAGAGCTGCTGGCAGCTCCAGGGAGTCCTTTCTCCCCTGACTGCCCCACAAGGGGCTCCTTCCATCCCAGTGTGGGGCCACTGCAGGCATGTGCTCCCTCTGCCCCTGCTCCTGAGTGGAAGGCAGAGCTGGGGAAGTGCCTTGGAGCACTCTCTGCACTCACTGCCACTGCAGCCTGAAGAGAAATGGAACTACTTTCCATTCAGGTCCTCCTAGATGGAAGAACCAAGGTGTAGGAGACAAGAAATCCGTGGAAGCATCCAAACTTCTGGACCAGATGCTGAGTGATCTGCAGAGACGCCGTGGTGGGTGCATTTCCCTCAGCCTTCTCCTGACACTCAGCAGCCGGGGGCTTTCTCTGCACATCTGGACACGCCGAGCCCGGCACAGCAGGAAGGGATCCATGGCAGCCTCGCTGTCCCACTGCTGCTGTCACAGCCTGCAGGGCTGTTTCCCAGCCTGGCCTGGCTCCAGCTTCTCCCCAGCCTCTGCAGGAAGGCCTTTGGCATCATCTGACAGGGAGCCCAAAGTGTCCCACAGGCCATGCACACCCTGAGATCCCTGAAATTTCCTGGTCTCAGGCTAGATCAGGAGGGGTGGCTGTTCGGAGGAGGGAGGGCCCCGTGGCAACCCCAAGAGCCTGGGCCTTTTCCTGATCCTTACCCATGTCTTGGACAAATATTACTTACTGGAGATGCCCCCTCCCCAATGGGGAATGGTTCCATCTGATCCAGCTGTGCCTCTTCCTTTCTCCAGAGGTGGACCAAAAGGCCTTGGTGAAGGCAGCGCTTCCTGGAGGAAGCAATGGCTCCGTGCCACCCCCTGGTACACAAAGGGAGGAGATGCCAGGCAGAGCCACAGAAGGTGATTGCTGTGCCAGGCTCAGCCAGGCTGAGCAATCCTGCTGGGATCCCTCCGTGGGAGACACCGCCCGAAACCTGGGAGGGGCTGCAAGGGGTGACCATGGTGGGGAAAGGGCAGAGGGGGAGAGCAGGGCTCCAGTGTGTCCTGACAGGGCCTGGCTCTGTCCCCTTGGGCTGGGGGAGCTGTCACGGGGCAGGGAGGGTCGGGGCTGGCAGTGGCTGCTCAGGGATGGGTTGGGCGCGGCTCCCTGGAAGCAGCGACTGCCCAAGCAGCTGCGCTGGCCCCGGGCTCTCCTCCCGGCCTCCTGGGCTTTGTTGGGTGGCACAGCCTGTGCCAAGGGGTGCCAAGGTGCCTGCAGGCCCCAGCTCTGGGGCAAACAGAGAACGTCCTGGCCGTATGCAGCGAGCTGCCAGCTCAGCAGTGGAGCCCAGCACGGGCTCACACTCCCCATTGCTCCCACAGATGTTATCCCTGAAACAGGAATAGATGCTCAGGATCCAGAGCGCCTTCCAAGAATTGTCTGCCCCCAGGATGTGCGCTGGTCCTGCATGATCGGCACAGTAGTGACAATGTTCACTGTGCCACTTGTCCTGCTCTGCTGCTATTTTGGCATTCGGAAGTTCTATCAGATAGGACGGTAAGTTGCTGATTTTTCTCTGCAGTTTTATTAAAACTCTGCTCATTGCATTGGTAGCCTGGCTCATGGTCATGCTGCTGTGGAGCTGTGGCAAGTCCCTGTTGTCCAAATAACTCTGATAAGGGTTCTGCTGCTGCCCAGTGCTTTAATTGGCCTCTTAATTGCTGGGCCTTGTCCTGGGGAGCCCGCTGGGGCTGCAGCCAGTGCTGGCTCCCACTGAGGCTGCGTGGCCAAGAGCAGCCCCAGGAGCAGCGGCAGAGGCAGAGCAAGTTCACAACAATATTTGGGAATGCATTTCAGGATGGGAATGTGGTTATTTAGCAGCTCATGTAAAGTTTCATGGTAATAATGATGTTACAGGATGAGCAAATTTTCTACAATTCAGTGTTTAAACAAATCCAACCCGATGGAGGTTTGGCCTTGGCCTTGAGACTTTGCTCTGTGTGTGAGCCCTGTTCTCGACTGATTTTGGATTCACTTTTGGGTGAAGGCTCATCCCAGCCCTGATCCTTGGCAGCTCTGGGTTCAAAGGGACAGCTGAGGCTGCACTGCACATGACTGGGGTGCAGGGCTCCATTATCAAAGGGCTTTGAGAAGTTTAAATTACTGTATTTTTACTACATGGTTTTGTTTATGAAATTAATCCACTTTTTTTAAACCTAGCTTTAAAAAAATTTCTTTTCTATTGCTTTTCCCAGTTATTTGATCTAGTGAATTATGGCATAATTATCCCATGGCTGAATTAGAAGACTGTAAGTACTAGAAAATGAACTAATTTTTACACTCTTCTGTCTTTCACAGACTTATGCTGGTTTGATGTGACCAACAGAAGAGGTTTTTGCTTGCTTTGAATTCAAACAAGGAGCAAAGCTGGAACCTGTTGAAATGAGTCTCTTGACTTCACAGCTAAAGCAAACTGCCAGGGTTCTTTTTTTTCAGCTTTGGGAGGGGATCTAAAAATATACCAGCAGCATATACTATAAATAAATATATACTAAATACATAGCAACAAATAGTCCAGTAAAGGAACTGATCTAAATGAGGGGTTTGGTGTGTTTGCTCACCAAGCCCTGAGTTCCTCAGAGCTGCAGCTCCCTGCTCTCTGTGCAGACAGAGGCTGGCTATGGGTGACAGTGCTGTGTCTGGCCTGGTGCACACCAGCTCCACACAGGAGCTAAGGGATTATCCTTGCACACTCCATCCTGGAAGAACCGAGTTCATTGATGAATCTGACACAATTTATGGCATGGCAGGAAAAAAAAAAAAGGTTAGAATTGATTCCATTCCAAACACTTTACATTTTGCTGTGTGTAATGCAGATAGGAACTACAAGTTTCCTATTCATGCACAATTTGTTAGAGCTTACAGTCCTCAAACTCACAGGGGCTTGCAGAGCTGTGTGTGAGATGACTTTAAAAACAAAAACAACCTTTATGTGCAACACCTGTCTTCAAAACTTGACAATCCAAATCACAAGCTGATTCCTACTGTTAACTGGAAAAAAACCCCAACCAAATAACAAAACCAAAACTGTGACCCAACAAAACAGGCAAACAAAACAACCAGCAAGAAAAAATCAAAACCCATACAAAATCGCCCACAAATCCAGAAAAATATAAAAATCAAGTGAAGGAGGCAGCGATCAAAGAGCAACAAATGGGCAGAGGAACTACAGAAAGGACAGAAAATTAGAAAGGACAGGTAATCAGTGGCTATGGCACCAAACTAGCCAAGGGATCTGAGATACAGTTCCCACCCTTCTGAAAACAAAATAAACAGAAAATAAATGATGATGATTGTGAAATGGGACTCTGCATGTTTAGCTTTAATATATCCATTGTGTGTAAGTTCTGTTTGCCTTGTTAAGTCACATCCTCTGGCAAAGGTGTTTTTCTGTTCAAAGAAAAACACTGCAGTGGAAGAGGAGGCCAGCTTGGAAAATATTAAAAGCAAGAGCTAAAAATAAAGTACTTGTTTTTAATATGTTGTTTGGTTGGTTTCTGTTTGATCATGGTTTTTGTCTGTCTTTGAAAGCAACTCCTTGGATGTTAATGCACGTAACAAGTCCTTTTTAAAGGGCTGTCTTTGCAAAACATCTGCCAATTTTGTGATGCAAGACAGAAACAGCTTCCCTTGGGCTACAGCTGGAAGGGCTTGAAAATGTGTTCCAGGAACTCGTGATATGACAGAGTCTGATTAACACAATTTACTGTCATGAAGTGCAAGATGTAAGTTATCAATGAAATACTCAGAGTGTACCCACTGTCTCTGTTATTATCAGCATTAATTGTTGCAATAAAGGTGGTGTATTGAGATGGCCCCAGGTTTGCCAGATTCCACAACATCTGCCCTGTGCACCTGACCTTGTCAGGGTCATTGTCATGCTGTCCATCCCTCCCAAAGAGCACCTCCAGCACTGCCACTTCTCTCAGCTCTTGGATCCCTTCCTCAAGGGTATTCCAAGGCATTCTATGATGGTGCTCCTGCATTCTCTCTCTGTGGACAAACCTCTCTCTCACACTCATTAAAAGCCACTCCCAGAGGGAAAGGGGCCCTGGCTCCCTTACAAATACCTGGTCCACACCTGAGTCCTGGGTCAAGGGTCCCAAATTCCTTGCCTCAGGACCATCCAGTTGCACACCTGTACCCATAAGGTCCCAGACCTGCAGTAACCAGGTGGTAAAAGCCTCACGGCCTCGTCACTCAATGTCTTTTTGCAGAGTATGGAGACTTTTGTATGACAGGGACTTGGTGATGATCTCAACCTCTGGCTCCCCTGCTGGTTGTGCGGGCCCTCCTTTCTTATCCTTATTAACTAGGTGCCTTGTTTTCATCTTAGATTTTCTAGTTTCTACAGGGGTGACTATTGCTGGCTGTGAGTGCCCTTGCAGTTCACTTGGAACCTGGACAGATGTAATGTCTGTGGGTTCCACTGCTGCACCATCAGACTCTCCCTCTTGAAGGCAGGGGGAGTTTCTCACCAGCTGGGGAAAGGTACTCCTTCAGCATCTGGCTCATCTCCTTCCCCTACCCACTCTGGGTGGTTTCATTTCTGAAGTGGGCTGTGGGGCAGGGTCAGGCTCTGGGGCAGCAGCTCGATTTCCTGGGGTAGGTATCAGGGTTGTTATCCAAATCAATGTCCCCTGTCTCTGACTGCTAAATAGAACAGGCATATCAGCAACACCAACCACTGTATGATATCATTAGCATTTAGAGTGGATCTCAACTCCTTCAAAACTGGTGGAGAGGACTTAAAAAACTGGGTGATGGGTTGGGAGTACATTTTCCCTGCTGAGACTTATTCACAGTAAGTACCATTATTGAAGTAAACCCCAAAACTACACACTCAGAGTGCAATAGCTCTGAATCCACGTGGCTGTCTTCCAGAGAAAGTTAAAAATCCATGAATTTCTCTGCTGATCAACCCACAGAATGAACTGGATAATAGCCACAGGAACCTCAGTGATAAGACCCATGTTCAAAAAAGGGCTTGCAAATGGGAGAGATATAGCAGTGACCACATGGAGCCCAAACCAGGGTAAGCTGGACAGCATGGTGTCACCTACCACAAAACTTAGGTAACTCAAGAGAACTGTTATTCCTTTTTCACCCTCCTCTCAATGCTCTCAGGCCCAAATCTGTCTTGGTTTGGAAGACAGGTATTTGCCAAAAGAGACAGCAGCCTCTCTTTGAAATGGAGAGTATAAACCCCCCTCCCTTCACTTGACTATAATTTTGAAATCAAGGGGCTCTCAGGTAAAAATATGGGGGGTAGGAATAACAGTTCTTTACTAATATATCTAACAAGACAAACAAAAACAACAGCTATGAAATTAACAGCCAAGAGAACAATAACTCAGTTCTAGCCCTTTTTTGGCCGCAGACACCCTCTCCTTGCCCTGCAGTTACCGGGGCTGTGGGCAGGTCCCGTCCCCGCAGCTGCGGGAGGACCGGGGCAATGGCTGCGGCCTCGTCCCGGGTGGGAGAGGGATGGGCAGAGACTTCTCTGCTCACGGTGTCGGTCACGGTGCCCAGCAGGGTGTCCGGAGCTGGGAGACCGAAAGCGGGAAAGGGAGCAGTGCGGTGTCCCACAGCAGAGAACGCGGCTCCCGGCGCTGGGATGGCGAGGGGGTGGCGGCAGCAGCACCGGCGTCTTTCCTCCGACTCCACGAGCGAGAGAGAGAGAGCGACTCCCAAACCTCTCCTTTACCTGCTGCCTGCACATCGCGGTGTTTCCCCCTCTTCCCTCCCCCTCCCCTCGAGGGAAAACCAGCCGTCTGAGCCAGGGGGTAGCCACAGCTTCTTAGCATAACAATGGGGAAAATTCCACAGAGAGAAAAAGGGGAACACCCAACCTCCAACAAACAGTCATATTCACTTCATAATATTTGTATGTGTTATATAGAAACAAAAGTATTTTGTCCATAGTTTAAAAAAAGAGAAATTTTAGTTCATGAGTTTTCTCCTTTCTTTATTTAGGATTTGACTTTTCTTTTTGTTTTATTTTGGTGTTTTTATATTGTTTCTGTGTGTATTACTATTTTGTCTTTGTTGTTGTTGTTGTTTTTTTCAATTTAGGAGCGAAAATAAAGTATCTCTAAAGTTTTATTCTGGGCATTGAAAGAGTTAATACCTTGCCCAGGCAGCAGAGGGATTTGTGATTTTTCCCAGGTGGGGCAGTCGGAGTTATTTAGGATAAAGAGTCTTTCAAGGCCACGCTGGGGGCTGGGTGAGGACTGTAGGGTTTAGTCAGAGGAGCCATGATGAGTTTCTGGTTTCATGGCTGTTCTCCAGCGCCCACTGCACTCAATTCCAGCCAAGGGCTGGGGTTCTTCCTCCACCCTGCCCAGCAGGGCACCACCAGAAGATAGGATTGAACACAGAAGATTTTCTGGGGTTAAAAGTCAACAAATCCACTCTCCCTAAGGAGTTTGTCAGTTTGGGTCCCAATGGACGTTCCTGCCCCAGCATTCATCCAGGTGCCCACAGGGAGACAGGATGATGCAGAGCCCCCCCAGCCACGTGTCTTCCCAACACGGATCACCAGGACCACGGATCACCAGGGCTCTGCCCAACGGGGGTCACTGGGGATCATCCAACACCGATCCTCCCATGGGGGATGGAGCTGGAGCAGAGCACGAAGCTCTTCCCACACTCGGGGCACTCACAGGGCTTCCCTTAGTGGAGACTCCGTTGGTGTTTGGTCAAGGTTGAGCTCTGTGAGAAGCTCTTCCCACATTCAGGACACTCGTAGGGCCTCTCCCCAGTGTGGATGCGCCGGTGGACAGTGAGGGTGGAGTTTTGTTTGAATCCCTTCCCGCAGTCGGGGCAGCGGAAGGGCCTCTCCTCTGTGTGAATCCGCTCATGTCGGAGGAGATTGGAGCTGGTCTGAAACCTCTTCCCACACTGGGGACACTCGTAGGGCCTCTCCCCAGCGTGGATGCGCCGGTGTTCCTTCAGGTAGGACATCCACCCAAAGCTCTTCCCACATTCCAAGCAGGTGTAGGGCCGTTCTCCTGTGTGGATCACCTGGTGCTGCATCAGATGAGAAATAGTCCTGAAGCTCTTCCTGCATTTCCCACACTCATAGGGCCGTTCTCCAGTGTGGATCCTCTGGTGCCGGATCAGGTGGGAGCTCCACCTGAATCCCTTCCCACATTCCGAGCACTCGTGGGGCTTCTCCACTCCATGAGGCTTCTCCACCAGCTCTGAGCTCTGCCTGGATCTCCAGCCGCCTTCCCGGCTCAGGGAGGGTCTTTGCTCCTTGCAGCTCCCGGGGCTGGGTTTGCAGTCCCTCCTCGAGAGGGATCTCCGGGGCTTTTCCTCGTCCTCCATCTGCCAATGCCTTGGGAATGAAAAATCCTGGTTTGAGGAAAGAACAAGAGAAGACAGCTCTTAGGACTGGGAGTTCCTCCTTGCCAAAGTGCAAATCACGAAGTCACTGTGCATCTTGTGTCTGTAAGAACCTCCAAAACATCAAGATTCAGCACAAAATCTCCAAACATCATGACAAAGATCAAAAACTCTCCAAACATCAAGACTCAGCCAAAACTCCCTGCAAAATATAAGGATTCAGGCCCAGCAAAAAAAACAAAGAATCAACTTTTAGGCTAAAAAAGCTCAGAAACACCAAGGTTCACCCCTCTGAAAATCGTGGATCCTCCACTCCAGTCACCTGCTGAATGCGTGTGTGGGGTGGGGGGCAATGCCCTGTGACTGGAGGGACGCTGTAGATACAGGGAGGTTTGGAATCTTGTGCTACTTCCCGTTTCAACTTCTCCTTCTCCTCCTGTAAACCTGCTCTTCCTCACATTCCTCTCCCTCCTATTCTTCTTCGACCTCCTGCACAATGCCACCTTCTCCTCCCTCGGGCATCGTTTGACCATTTGGTTCTTCAACCCTGCTTCTCCTTCCCTTCTCCTGCTGCCCCCAGGCCCAGCACCCACTGCCGGCTCCCTCTTCCCCCCAAACCCACAGCATCCCAGCGCAGGGGCAGCGATGGAGCTGGGGCAGCTCGGGCTGGGGCAGCGCTGGGCTCTCGGCCGCTCCCGCCCGCACTCGCTCCCCACTGCAGCCGCTGCCGCCACCACAGCGCGGGGGGGCCCGGCCTTGGCGCTCCCCCCCTCCCACCTCCCCAAATTCCCCTGCCGGGGGGCGCTGGGGCCAGGAGACAGACGAGTGACAGATCAGGGGGGCTGGGAAGAGTCGGCAGCCAGAGAGCACTGAAAATCTCAGCAGGGACTACAGTGGGATCTTCGGGGACTAAACATGGCAGAGCACCCATGGAAGGTAGGAAGGGAAAGCCAGGAAGGGATCCCGGAAAAAGGGATGATGATCCCAAAATATCTCTGAAGGGTCCCTTGGGAGCATGTGGAGGGAGTTTGCACATTCCCCAGAGGTAATCAAGGACATGGACACCCAGAGGGGCAATAAGGGAAGTCCATAAGGGATTTAGACAACAGGGGATAAATGGTGTTGGTGTGCTGGGAAGGGACTGGGTGAAGGGGAGAGTGTGCAGGAAGGAGTATGGTTCAGGCAAGAAGCAAAAGGAGGAATCTATGTGGAGGAGAAAAAGGATAATGGAACAGAGGAGAAAAATACTGAGGATGGGGATGTTTTCCAGCAGGCTCTTATCCTCACAAGTTGCCAGCTGATGCAGATCCTTTGTATCCCCGGTTGCCAGGACAGGCACACAAGGAGGTCAGGATTGCAGGGGGTTTCTCTGTGCTGGGCAGCGGCAGGAGCGGGCGCAGAGGGGCGGCACCGGGAGCACGGGCTGGGGGCCTGTGGGGAGCTGCGGGGCCGGGCCGGGGCTGTGGGGCAGCCGGGGCTCAGCGCCGGGCGCTGCCTGAGCCCAGCACCCCCCGGCAATTGCAGGCCCGGCAGTGGCCCCCGGCCCCCAGGAGGCTGCGGGACGCCCCGGCCGCTGCCCGGCCCCGTGGAGCTGCCGGCCCTGCCCGCCGGGGGGGCCGCGTTTGGACACTGCGGCAGGACAGGCACCGGCTCTGGGATACGGGCTGGCCACGGCAGCCACAGCACAAGGAGCAGCACGAAGGAACAGCTGGGAAATGGGGATTGGACGTGCAAGGATCGAGATGAGCTTTTAAGCGTTTTCCTTGGGTCAGTGCAGAAAGGAATGATTTAGCAGAAAGCTCAGCAGCTGTCAGAGGATGAGCACCCCCAGGCACTGAGGGGGCTGCAGGAGGGGCAGAAGAAGCCCCTGGAGCACTTGGTCACAAAGGCACAGCAGGGGAATGCAAGAAGGGATGAGGAAAAGGCCAAGGGAAAGGCAAAGGCCATGGCAGAGTTTCTACAGCCCCTGAGGGATGAACCCCAGGGCCCAAGGGGGCCCCAGCACCCAGGGGCTCTCACATCCTTACACCATCTTGAACCAGGTGCCCTCCTCACACTGCCACCATTCAGTCCTTGATGGCAAAGATGCTTTCTGGGGATGCCCACTTACACAGGATGGTAAACTGGATTTTGCCTTGGAGTGGGAGCAAGAGGTAGAAGGGAAAATGGAAAAGACATGGACGGTCCTTCTGCAGGGATGCAGGGAAGGAACAGCCTTATTGGGGCAAGCCTTGCAGAAAATATCACAAGAATTTACCCCACCCCAGGGATTGGGTTAATGCAGGATGTGGATGACTTGCTGCAATCAGGAGGACAAGAAGTCGTAGAAGAAGCCTCTGTGAAATGGCTGAATGTTCAGGCTAAAAAGCATCTTGGAGTATTTGAAATAAAAGAGGAAATGGTGGAGAAAAGTGTTAAATATTCGGGATGTATTTTGAATGAAGGTTTGTGGTGTATCGACCCAGAGAGGATCTGGGGAATCTCAGAAGTAATCCACGACTGAAAAGGAGGTGCAAGAATCCTGAGCATTAATAGGAAACTGCAGGACCTGGATTGAAGATTCCCTGTTCTAGCCAGAATATTGTATGACTTTTTAAATCCCAATAGCTTCAATGTTGTGGTATGGACAAGAGAAAAGAAACAAAAGCCGAGAAAATGAAAAATAACAAAACAACTGGTGACCTAGCTATGGCTCTTCAAGCCTCAGAAAAGAAATCTGAATTTTATTGTGTTTTAAGTACGTATTATATTATGTTATTGGCTTTTTGTAAATATTAAAATGAATGTTCTATGTTGGAAAACTTTGCTGTATGAATATAGTTTTAGTTCTGCGATTCACAGAACTTATAAGTAGTAGTAATAAATATATTTTTTTGGACTATAACATTTTGATGTAAAAAGCTTTTGTTCATGTAACTAACTCAGAGAATGGTAAAAAAGATAATCAGGAAATTCTTCACATTCTTGGATTATGGGACACCAGAAGCCCAGGGAAGGAAAAAGAATGATGTACAGGTCAGAGGAGAGTGATTCTGACTAATGCATGAAGGTCTATGAATATGCAACATGTTGCTGCATTTAGGAAGTGTTTTCTGAGTCAGTGTGTGCCCTTGGCTGAAGGCCAAGCATCCGGCCATTATAACCTTTGGCCAGAGCCAGGGCAGATATTCAATTATCTCCCTTGGAATTGATCTTTGCAATTCCTTTCCCTGGGAATTCTCCACCTAGTGCGGGCTGGAGATAAGGGATGTATATTTCAAGCAGTCTGTGGCCAGAATCCTGTCTCTTGTGAAATCTCTGCCACAGGAAGCTGGGCTGGCACAGAGCCTGCCTTGGCACTTTGCTGTTCACAGCATCCACCCAGGACTCTGCCTCTCAATTACACTCACACACTGGGCTGCCTGCGATTCCATTGTTGAAAAGTATACCAAATTTAAATTTTTTTTACATTCCATTTTACTAGTGAGGCTTTCTCTCAGGAAAGAAATTTTAAAAGGTTTTTTCTAAGGAATGTTAGACCACTCAAGAGAGATGAGTTTAACATCTCAACAGACTGGGAATAGCCCAAAAAATTCCCACAAAGATAACAACATTCAACAAAACATCAATGAAACATCAGCAAACATCAAGGAACACCCACCCCAGACACTGCCCCTGGCCCAGATGGAGACACCTGGTCTGGAAAAGACTGAGAAGGAAATCCAGGAGTGGGACCTCATTAACATCACAGGAGGAGAAATCCAGGTCCAATAGGAAACCAAAAACTAAGAACTACACAACCTGGAAGCAATAAACACTAAAACAATGGATTTCCATGTGTTCAGACTGTAAAATTTCAGGAAAAATCTAGTAAAATTCACATCTCATGGAATGATTTTCTCCGCACACTCGGGCTATGTGTGGATGAAATGATTTCTGTTGCACATCCTGACCAGAATCAAGTAATGCCTTAACTCTCTTTAAAACTAAAGATATTGTTGGAGAGATTTTTATTGTCCCTGCAGTTTCAGTGACAAGATTACACCATGAGAAAAATTTTTCATAATAATCCTACTTTAATATTGTCAGTTAGGTTTGGGCCAGGGGTGTGACAAACAATTTTTACTCTTAGGAGAAGAAGCTGAAAAAGCTTCATTTCACTGGAATATTTTTGTACATATTTGTGAGTGGCTATTAATGATGGCAGAATTTCAGAATGGGTTTTTCTATGCTCAAGTTTCGGATGCATTTTGCAAAACTAGAACAGTAGTAATGGTGAGGGCTTAAACACATAAACAGTTAATACAAAATTGTTAACAGAAACAAGAAAAGAAAAAAAAGCAGACTATAGGGGTGCACGTGTGAATCACCTAAGGGCTGCTCTGGAAAAGAAGCATTGGATCCAGGCAGCCAGGAGAGGAGCTTTAGAAATGCAAATTAACAATGATAGGGCAATGTGTGCACAATGAACCAGGATGATCTTCTTGCCTGGGGAAGGAATTGGGCTGATTGTCTCTGCCCCTCACCCCCAGCTCTGCCTGCTTGCACAGATGGAATTTGCACAACTAAAGGCAGAGCCCATAGTGAGGATATCTGACTGCAACAGAAATTGGTTAAGCTGCAAAGGGAAACAGCAAACGGAGAATGTTGGGAAAACTTTACTAAACTTTTCCAACACGTGCTGTCACTGTCTAGGTTATATAGGGTGTATTAGTGCACTGGGGTGTTTTTGCTAGTCCAGAGAAATCAGTTGGGAATCCAAACATTTGATGATTTAATAAGATAAAAACGGTCAATTGATGCACCCCTGGATGGAGGGAGCACCCAAAAAAGATGAATGGCCACCAGAGCCAATCCTACAACACCATGGACCAACCCCTGGGATCCCTAAAGAATTCATATCAGGACACAGAAAATCCATCCATAATTTGATTGGCAGAATTAGAATAAAAAGCTTCCTCTAAATAATAACCAACCACACAGCTCCAGCTCCTGACCTTCCTGCCAAACAATCCACTCAGATGAGGAAAGAGACATTTCACCATGGGATGGGATCAGATTGTCTATTAACAGAAAGAGGCGGAGTTTGTGGAAAATTAAATCATTCAAATTGCTGTTTGCAAATAGATAATAACCGAAAAGTGGTAAAACAGATAACAAAGGAAATAAGAAAGTAGCTCATGTACCAGTGCAAAGAGGGAAAGGATGGGAATGGGACACGTTTTCGTGGTTCCCTGGCAGACCATGGCTTAAACGAATGCTGCTCCTCCTCTGACGTGCTGCAGCAACTCTCAGCTTTTTACCATGCACGACACCTTGCGCCAAAGAGGATGCAGGAAAAGAGACTGAGTCACTGGAAATTAAAAGTTTGTAAAGGCAATTCTTGAGAAAATGAGAAAAGGAGGGATTGAAAGCAGTAAGATTAATATCGTAGTAGGGGTGCATATTAACGAGGACATGCAGTAGGTGGATTGGGAAGTCTGAACCTTCCAAGTACCTCAGCCAGTGGGGACGGAGATGGGGGCGGGAAAATGAGGATAAAAGGAGGCGGCGTTTTAGAGACCGCATGGCAAATGCCGCATGGCCTCTGTCTTTGTTCATCAATAAAGTCACTTTTACAGGACTCCTCTGTCTCCTTTGGGCACACAAACCTCTGGCCACGGGAATTTTCCCGCACAGCCCCGGGCACAGGGCAGACACCTCTGTGCCACCCACAGCAACCGGGACGAGCCAGCGCTGCTCCGGCACCGGCTCCTGCCGAGGCCCCAGCGGGAAGGAGACCGCGGGCAGCCGCTCCCGCAGCGCCCTCAGCCCAGCGCCAACACGGGCCGGCACCGGCACAACCAACCCGCCAGAGCCCCCTGCCGCCCCCTCGGCCCGCAGCGAGCCCCGAGCCCCCGCACAACCGAGCGCGGCTCCCACCTGCGCTGGGGCCGCCTCCGAGCTCCGCCGCCGCCTCCCCGGGCTCCGGCCGCTGCCGCCGCTGCCGGGCCCGCACAGACGCTGCCACAATGGCGCCTTTGCTGCTCTGCCCAATCAGCGCGCGACAACCAGGAGTGACATTGCCACAATCAGCCAATGGCAGCGAGGGCCGGGCTCTGCACACGGCCCAGCCTCGGCCCGCGCTCTCAGGGCCCCCCGGGCTGTGGGAGGGCAAAGGCGGAGATGAGGAACAGCCCTGGAACGGGCCCGGGCCCGAGCCGCCATTGGCCTGGAAACACAAACAAAGTTCTCCGCAGCTCCCGGCACGCCTTTCCCAGCCCTGCGTGTTCACTGGCTCCGCCTCAGCGGGAAGCCCTGGAACCTCATTTCTCCTTACCCCTAATTAGGAGCGTCGGTGCATGGCTTTGCTTTCCCCCACAAAAATAGAAAAGTGCCCCAAACCCCTATGGAGGAGTGGGAGAGGGGAGAGATTTCTGGCAGAAAACTCGATAAACTCAGAGCAGTATAATAAGAATAAATGAAGACCCTTTAAACCAGCTTTCCGCCACCCCTCCCTCCTTCCAGCTGCACCTCCTACCCCGGCAGTGCAGAAACGACTCTCACTTTTTAAAATGTTAGTGGTTTCTGAAACCTTAACAAGATATAATAAAGGTTTTATGACAAACGACGCTTTTGTTTTTGGGGTTTTTTAAGGTCTCATAGGTTATTAAACTTTAGTATAAAAATACACCAAAAGACTGAATAAGGAGAAAAATCAGCACTGGGAGCACAGGACTAAAGCAGCAGACCGGGTGTGATTTGGGGGTTCAGGGGGGTCCCCGGGCCGCCCCCGCCCCCCCCGATCTCGGCCAACGGGTGCGAGCGGCGCGGCCCCGCTGCTGAGCACTGATCCCGCCCCGGGGGCCGCCGGGAGCCCCCCGAAAAAACCCGCACCTGAACCCCCCCTTCAGTCCCTCCGACCTTCCCAGTCCTGGGGCAAAAGGGGGAAAGGGGAGGACCTGGGGCGGGATCACCCGGAGACCCCCGGGGTGAGGAGCAGGAGGGGGGGGGGGGTGGTTGGGCTCGCGCTGAGTGGGGGGTCCCGCGCGAGGATTTCGGGGAGATTCGCTCGAGGAATTTTGGGGGTCCTCGTGCGACGGATCCTCGTGCATAGGGCTCCTCTCGTGCCACCGTCTCCTCCTGTCACCCAGACCAGTTTGGGGAGCTCTTTGTGTCACCCAGAGGAATCTGGGGGATCTTCGTATCACCGAGAGCCCTGCGAGTGACACCGAGAGCCCTGTGTCACCAAGAGCTCCTCAAGTGCCCTCAGCTCTTTGTGCCACCAGGAGCCCCTGGAGTGCCACCAGCTCCTCGTATCACCGAGAGCCCCTCGTGCCACCAGGACCTCGTGCCAGAGAATTTGGGCAGAGTCTCTGTGCCACCCGGAGCCCCTGAGTGTCACCAGCCCCGTGCCAGGGTCCCCAGTGTCACCGGGGTCTTTCTCTGTGTCACACACCAGACCCCCCCTCCGAGCACCAGGACCCCCGAATTTAACCGTCCTCGTGCACCGGGACCCCCTCAGGACCCTCGAGTTTCCTCTCTCCCCTCCTCGTGCACCGGCATCACCGGACCGCCCCCCCTTTCCCGAGGAATCGCCGGAGACCCCCTCCATCAATCACCGGGCACCGGGACCACCAGAGGACCTCCCCCATCAATCAGCACCGTCACCGTGCACCGGGACTCCCCCCCACCATCGAGCAGTGACACCCCCTCATCGTGCACCGGGACCGCCGGACCCCCCCTCAAACATCGCCAGCCTCGGGCACCGAGATCACCGGAGACCCCTCCATGAGTCACCGGGACCCCCCCGTCATGCACCAGGACCACCGGAGACCTCCCCAGGAATCACCGGACACCCCCTCACGAATCACCGGGCACCGGGACGCCCCCTCGGGCACCGGGACTGGAACCCCCCTCGTGTACTGACCACCCTCCGGTGCACAGGGCCCGGACCCCCCTTTGTGCCCCCCCTGCCCATCCCGGGGATTCCGCCCCTCCCCTTTGACTTCCCCCGGGAACAGGAGCGGGAATGGGGGGGCCGTGCGCTGGGGGGGCACTGGGGTGTCCCCAGCATCGGGGGGCGTCCCTTGGGGCTCGCTCCTTTCCCCCCTCTCCTCCTCTGGTTATCATCAGGGACCCCCCCAATTTACCGGGGCTCCCCCTATTCACTGCCCCCCCGTTCACCGACCGCCCCAAAGCGCTGGGACCCCCCCGAATACTTGGGACCACCCCAGGGCGCCAGGACCCCCCCCTCACTCACCGCCCCTCCCCCATCCATGGGACCCCCCCCACTCACCGCTCCCTCCCCGTCACCAGGACCCCAAAATCCATGGGACTCCCCCCACACTCATCAAGACTCCCCCCAAATCCATGGGACCCCTCCCTCCCTCCCACTCACCACCCCCTTCTCAGCACTCCCCGGGCCCTCCCCATTGATCGAACGCCCCCATGCCCCCCCAGCCCCTCGCCCTCGCATTGGGCCCCCCCGGGGCCGAGGCAGAGCCCTCCCTGAGGGACACCCCTCATCCCCGGCCTGCAGCCGCCCATGGAGCCGCTGACCACAACTCCCTGCCTGCGTCCATCCGGCCAATTCCTCTGGCCCCGCACAGCCCAGCCTGCAAAGCCAGGCCTGGCACTGTGGGGCTCGGGGGGGTCTCTCCTGGGCCACTGGGCCTCACAGGGCTCTGGGCACAGCAGCGCTGTCACACACTGAAATGTTATGGGGAATGGCTTAAACGCTGCCAGGAAGGAGATTTGCACATTATGGCTAAACTGAATAAAGAGGCTGAGACCACCCCAGCCCAGCCCTCCTTCACCTGACTGCAGCTTTGGCCTGGGACTTGAGCGGCCTAACAGCACCTGAGGTACCATCAAGGTGACACCATTGATCAATTGCCTCTGGTCTAGGGACAAGGACACGAGACTGAGGCAGGAGAATGTATCCAAAGCAAGGCAAAGCCAGCAGCTGTCCTGAAAATCAGCTTGGGCCAGGCTGGGGCTGGGGGAGGCCGTAGCCCACAGGCTCATCTGCTGAGGCCACGTTTGCACACACTGCCCACAGCCAGCCAGGGAGGAGGAGAGTTCTGGGGCTGTGGGGGAACCTCTGCCCACAGGCACTGAACACCCATCCTCCCTCACACAAACTGGCTCCGCTGGAAAATCCCCACCCCGGGAAGGCCACATCCACGGCACATTGCCGTGAGGGGCAGCTGAGGAGGTGCCAGAATCCATCCAAGAGCCCCAAAGCGCTGCCCAGACTCACTGCTGAGGCCTTGCAGCAGAGCACTGCTCCTGATGCAAAGGGATGCAGCAGAGCCAGAGGCTGCTGCCAGAGCCTGTGTCAGACTTGTCCCTGCCAGGGGAGGAACCTGGGCCTTCCCACCTGCCCCAAGTGTGTATGGACCCCCTGAACTCCGTGTTTGTGGGGGACCCTGAGCACCAAGAAGACAGAGATATAGAGCATCCACAGGACGCCATTGGGATCCACAGAGTGGTGAGGTTTTCTACTTAATCTGTCTCTGTCACTCTCTTTCTCATCCCCCACCTCTATTCCATTTCTATTTTTCTCTCTTTGTCATTCTCTCTGCCTCTCATTTACTCTTCTTTAAACCCAGACTATTGACTTTGGCACATGCTCTCATTTGTGATAGAAACAGATTCTGCCCCCACTTGCCTTGATGGAATCAATGTGCACTGTGAGCCAGGGTTGACCAAGGCCTCATATTTTCGTGGTTCTGATGTGCCAGGCCAACGAATCCACACAGTCCAAAAAACCTGGATTTCCCCAGCCTCTACCTGGCTAGAGGCAGGGCCCCTCTAAGCCTGGTTATTCTTCTTTCCTGAGCTATGTCTTGGAAGTTCCTTCAAGGGGATTGGACGTGTCGTCATCATCATCATCATACCTGGCAGTTTGACTACCGGCAACTGGAGCTGCTTCCTTTTTGGTGAAGTTTGGTGAAGTTCCACCTTTTTTTGTGGAAATCCCTCTCTGCATCTCACTGTCCTGCAATTCAAGAACCAGTTTTACCAGAGCAACAGTAGATTTTCCATCCCTCTTCTTCATGTTTTCTCCAGAATCCAGCTCAGCTCGTGAGAAGGGTCTTCTCTCCCCATCTGGGGAACGTTTACGTTTGGGGCCAGAACTTTTGATCTGTACAGCCAAGATTTGGAGAAATCCCTCTTTCATCTCCTCCCTGAGTTTCCTGTGGTTCTCCTCTATCTTATCTTCTCATTTCTGTAGAAGTGTTTCCACAGCTGAGATTCTGGCATGTGTTGGGCCATGCACGGCATCTGCATATGCTCGGAGCTTCTTCTCCATATCGAGCACGGTCTCCTCCCTTTCCTCCAGCTTCATTATTGCTAAAGCAGAAGCGTATTCTTGTGGCCCAAGTCGTACAAGTTTTCGCCACATCACAGATGTACATGGTACCAAGTCCGGATTCCTAGTTGTTAGGTCATCTGAAAAAACAATCTCTGCCACTGCCATTTCTCTCAAGCGTTGAACCCCTTGTTCTATGGTCTCCCACTGGGTTTGCTGCATACAGAGATCATCTGCACACAGATATCTTTATGCCACACTTCCCAGGACCCGTGCCCAGAGACTCTGAGGATTAGCCCCCCTCACCATTCCTTGGTCAATAACGGGATCATGTGACAGGGACCCCAAATTCCTGGCTTCAGTGCCATCCAGAATTGTGGCCTCGCCTGCAGCATCCCAAAGACAGACCAGCCAGCTAATTATAGATTCATCAGGTCATCAGGTGTGATCCTTTCTCAGGCCACGAAGGTCTTTCAGGGATAAGGACTCAATATTGGCTTCTGATCCTGTCTCAGTTGCTCTGACTTCTGATTTTGTACCAGGAGCTCACTTTGAGGATCCTTCCCCTGGATCATCATCACCCACTGGCCGATCAGTTTTGCTGCTGTGCTTCCTCCCCACAGCAACTGCCAGTGGCTTAGGCTCACTGTCTGGTTTAGCTACAGCCTGAGTGACTGGGGTATTGGCTGATTTATCTCCCTGCCCCCCTGCCTCTCTCTGCTGCCCTACAGTATCTAGCAGTGTGCAATAAGCATATGCTAGGGCCCAGCTTACTGCAATGATCTTTTTCTCGTTAGAATCATCATGGACCTTCTATTCCAGATATTTCCCCACTTCATCTGGGTTCTGAATTTGTTCACGTGAAAATTCCCAGGCTGGGGGATCAGAAAATTTCTTCAGGGTTCTGCCCATTCTCTCCCATTCCCCATCCCACTCAGAATTTTCCATGCCCGGGCCTACTCCTGGGTCAGGGGTCCCATCAGCTCCTCTGGACACCTCAGCCCTCATTCTAGAGAGGCTGCAGACTGTGCAGAGGAAGCTTACCAGATGAAATACCAGGACAGTGGTATCCTTGACATTCAGGGGAAAGTGAACATCCTCAAAAAATGACTTAACAGATTCAAAGGAGAAGAAGGAAAGGCCAAAAAGCCTCATCCCCTGCTCCTCCTCTAACAAACTAGATGCAATTACTAATGAACTCCCAAAACAGGCTATTGGAAATGGGATGCAGGGTTGGATGAAGAAACCATGAACCATAAATATCTGGAACAAACTTCAGTAGCTTTATAAACTTTCTATAAATCATTATCACTGAGCCCAGCACAACAGCTATTCTAATTTGTGCTCCTCTACTGAAAAAACTGCATATGAGGGACACTACTGGAGACATCTCCAGATAAGAAAATAAGCCTAGGGACCAAAAAGGTATTAAAACCTCAAAAAAGTCTAGGGACCCGAGACACATAAAGGCCTTCACCCTGACAGACATTATGAATTCAAAAAACATGGTTACTGACTGCTTTACCCCAATACAGAGTAAGTACAACCAAAATGCAATCAGATCAGGTTTTCTTTTCCACTTTCTTGCAACGCGTTGGGCGCCAAAGAAGTATTTGTCCTGGTTTAGGGCAAACTTGGGAGGAAACCTCTAAATGGAGTCCCTCTGGGAAAGAGATTCAAGCCGTCCCTCCCCCAATTGTCTCGGGAATAAATACTCCCTCGGAGAGAAGTAGAAAAGGAAAAAACTGTTTATTCAACAGGCAATACACCTCCCAGCACAAAAATGAACAAAACCAAACAGCAAAACCCCTCGCTGTTCCCAAGAGATGACAGATTTAGAAGAGTTCTTTCCCTGGGCTGCCCGGCTCACTCAGTCTGTTCTCAGTCCCTCCTGTGCTGGGAAATGCCACGGCCCAGGCCAGGCCTGGTGGGCCACAGGTGTGAGCTCCCGGTGCCCTTCTGGGTTTTCAGTCCAGAGCAGGTTCAAACAGTTCCAGGAAAAAGGAAAAAAACCCAAAACACACAGTCCAGGGAGATTCTCTGCCTCAGCTAGCCAGAAAAATTAACCAAAAGCAAAAAAAGAGAGCTCTCTCTGGCTGTCCACTGCAGACAACACAGTCTGTGAGCAGGAATGTGGGGGAGCCTGTGCAGTCTCTGATAACAAACTCTGCACTTCTTCTTTCCCACCCTAAACTCCTGGAACCAGTCTTAAAACTGAATTCAATATCCAACACCAAAAGAACAGACGATTTGTGGGTACAGGCATCATACAGTCACCCCAAGACAGGGGTCCCCACTATGAGGTTCTGGGGGTCCCCCTTGTCCTGAATGCCGTGGATCCTGCATATATTTGGAGTTCCCCCCTCTGCAGGGTGTCCACCTGCTCCAGGCTTCCCGGGAATCCCAGGGATCCCCCCTCTTTGATCTCCCCACTTTGGGATTCTGGGGTTCCCTCTTCTCTGGGCTGCTGAGGGTCCCATGGGTGCCCCTCTCTGGGTGGCACTAAGGGATGCCGAGCGTTCTGGGCTCCCAGGGGCGCCTCCTCCCCTGACTCCCTGCTCCGGCCTGCCAGGGCTCACAGGGGTCCCCCCTCTCTGGGGTCCCCACTTTGGTGTCCTAGGGGCTCCCCGTCTCCAGGCTCATCCCTTCTCCGGGCTGCCCCTTCTCCAGACTCCCCTCACTCCCGGCTCTCGGGGTCCCCCCTCTCCAGGCCCCCATTTCAGGCTCCGGCACTCCCGGGGCTCTCCCCTTTTCGCTTTCCCCCCCTCAAGGCTGCTCCCCTCGCCCTGCCAGTCCCGGGACATCGCCACGGGGCTCCGGGGACCTCCATCCCCCACCCACCGCCGGGGCTCTGTCTGCAGCCACCACCCAGACATCCCCAAAAAAACCACCCGGGGACCCCACAGGATCCCCCAAAAGGGGATTTCGGGACAGCTTTGGAGCCCTGCAAGATACAAACATCGCTCCGCCCGCCGCCTCCCGAAAAAAAGAAACAGGGAGACCCAAAGATACTTCGGGTGAGCTCCAAATATCCCTCCCCCTCTCAAAAAACCCCTGCCAGGACCGCCCAAGATATTCGGGGCGAGGTCCCCCTCCCCGGTCACCTACACAATACGGGGGGGCCGATACTGCGGGCGCGAAGGGGCTGCACATCCAGAGAGCGATGGACGCACGGGCTGCCGCCTCTCGCTGCTCCTCCTCCTCTTCTTGCTCCTCCTCTACCCCTCCTCTTCCTCCTGCTCCTCCTCCTCCTTCTCCTGCTCCTTCTCCTCCATCTCTCGGCTGCCGGCGAGGAGCTCTCTCGGGTGAGCGGGGCGGGAAAGGGACTGGTGGGAAAGGGGTGGGAGAGGGGGTATAAAGGGAGATGGGACAGGGGGAAGAGGGTTCCCAGGGAGGGTGTCCACGTTAAGCCCAGGGCCCCCAATCCCCTCCGTGTCCTGCCAGCCCCTCCCGGCGCTGTGGGGTCCGGGCCGTGCCCCAGTGCCGGCTCAGGGGGTGCTCCAGGCTGACGTGCTCCACCTGGAGCTGGAGCTGACCCCGTGCCGGGGGGTTTCCAGCAGCACCAGGAGCTGGTAGAAATCCAGTCCCCAATGGAGACCAGGTCGGTGGCCACCACGTGTCCCGAGAGCTCCTGCTGGCCCTGGAACCAGCTCAGCTGGATGTCGGCAGGGTAGAAATCCATCAGGGAGCAGAGCAGGCAGCCGGGGCCGGGCTGGGAGCTCGAGGGAAGCAGCGAGATGGACACACTGGGATGGGCAGGGGGCCCCTCCAGTGCGGATCTGCCCCCCCATCCAATCCGCAGATAATCGCTCCAGGGATCGAGTGCTGAGGGACAGGGAACCACCTTTCTTCCATCCCAACTCCACCTTTCCCTCCCCTCTCCCCCTCTTTCTCATCATTCCCCAAATCTACTGACCCCTCACGACTCAATGTGGGTTTCCCAGCCCCCTCCCCCAATCTTTGGGCGTCCCAGCTCCCTCTTTTCCCCCATTCTTTGGCCCATTCCCAATCATCACTCCAACATCAAACTCCCTGCCCCGTGCTTGCTTTTGGGGGTTCCAGGCCTCTCCTGCTCAATCTCGGGTTCCCAACCCCCGCTTTCACTCCTTTTGGACAGCTCCTGGCAGCTTTTTCCTGGGAGGAATCCCTGATTTTCAGTATTTTTGGGGTGTAGTTTCAAAGAGGACAGCTCCAGGTCCCTCCTGCTACCTCTGGGGATCCAACCCCCTTTTCCCCAATTCAAGCACCTCTTGAAAGCCCATCAGGTGACTCACATATTCTCTCCCTCCTCTCTCTCCTCCCCCCTCCCGCTGCTTTTCTTTTTTATTCTCTTTTTAAAACAATATTCTATTAAATTATACAGGGCTTTTGGTTTTGCCAAATGCAGCCTAAAGGTGAACAGTGAACATTACAAATTCCATACCAAAATTTTGCCATCACTAACAGCCACTCATAAACATAACCAAAAAATCCCCAAAGGAATAAAGATTTTTTCTGCTTATTCCCCTAACACTGAAATGAGGTTCTCACACCCTTGGCCCAATCTTAATGGAAAATATAAAAGTAGGATTATTAAGAAAAAACATTCTAATGATGTAATCTTGTCACCAAAACTGCGGGAGGACCCAAAACTCTTCAACACCATTTCTACTGTTAGAGAATCAAGGCATTACTTGATTCTGGCCAGGATGTGTAGCAGAAATCATTTCATCCACAAATAGCCCGGGTGTGCAGAGAAAATCATTCCATGACACGTGAGTTTTACTAGATTTTCCCTTAACTTTTTACAGTTTGAACCCATAGAAATCCATTGGTTTAATGTTCATTGCTTCCAAGTTGTGTAGTTGTTACTATTTAATTTCCTATCGGACCCGAATTTCTTCCCCTCTATATTAATTAGGTCCGCACTCCTGGATTTCCTTCTCAGCCTTTTGCAGACCAGGCATCTCCAACTATGCCAGGGGCAGTGTCTGGGGTGGGTGTTCCTTGATGTTTGCTGATGGCCTTAATGGTCGTTATCTTTGTGAGTATCTTTTGGGCTATTCCCAGTCTATTGAGATGTTAAACTCATCTCTGTTGAGTGGAGGAACATTCCTTAGAAATCTCTTTAAAATTAGTTTCCCCAATGCAAAGCACATGAAGCCTGAGTATAGAAATAGATTTTTAATAATTTTAGCTTGCTATATTTTCTGACCATGGAATGCCCGGCAGCCCAGTGTGTGAGTGTAACTGAGGGGCAGAGTGGAATTGTGCCGTTGTCTTCCCCAGCAGCTGTGGCAGTGCAGGCACAGAAAGCAGCGAAGCTCCAGCAGTGGCAGCAAGGATTGGCCCCAGTGTGTGGAGATGCCAAAGGAGGGTGCCCAGGCAGAGGATTTCAGCAGAGGATCTGTGGGCAGGCCCAGGGGCTTGGCCCGATGTGGAGCCCTGGCTGCTGCTGCGTTGCCTTCAGTGCAGGGTCAGTGGTGCCCTCCCATGCTGCTCCTGCAGCCGGGAATTCCAAATTCCTTTGGCATGGCCCTATGTAACATCCACATCCCATTCCAATTTCTTTTCTGACTCGGGTAGAGCCATGGCTGTGGCGTCAATCACTTTGTTTTTTCATTTTCTCAAGTTTTGTTCTTTTTCTTATGTCCATACCATAATACTAGGGCTGTCTGGGGTTAAAAAGTCGTACAATATTCTTGCTGGAACAGAGAATCCTCAGTGCAGGTTCTGCAAATCCCTGTTAATCCTCAGAATTGTCCCAGTTCCATTTTAGTGCTGGGTAATATTGCTTCTGAGATTCCCTGGTCCCTCCCTGGGTTAATACACCACAAACCTTGAGTCAAAATATGTCTGAAATCTTTTACTTTTTTCTCCACCATTTGCGCTGTTTTTTCAAATAATCAAAGATGGTTTTTAGCCTGAACATTCAGCCATTTCACAGAGGCTTCTTCTACCACTTCTTGTCCTCCTGATTGCAGCAAGTCATCCACATCCTGCATTAACCCAGTCCCTGGGGGTGGGGTAAATTCTTGTGATATTTTCTGCAAGATTTGTCCCAATAAGGCTGGTGCTTCCGTGCATCCCTGCAGAAGGACGGTCCATGTCTTTTCCATTTTCCCTTCTACCTCTTGTTCCCACTCAAAGGCAAAATCCAGTTTACCATCCTGTGTAAGTGGGCATCCCCAGAAAGCATCTTTGCCATCAAGGACTGAATGGTGTCAGTGTGAGGAGGGCACCTGGTTGAAGATGGTGTAAGGATGTGAGAGCCCCTGGGTGCTGGGGCCCCCTTGGGCCCTGGGGTTCATCCCTCAGGGGCTGTAGAAACTCTGCCATGGCCTTTGCCTTCCCCTTGGCCTTTTCCTCATCCCTTCTTGCATTCCCCTGCTGTGCCTTTGTGACCAAGTGCTCCAGGGGCTTCTTCTGCCCCTCCTGCAGCCCCCTCAGTGCCTGGGGGTGCTCATCCTCTGACAGCTGCTGAGCTTTCTGCTAAATCCTTCGTTTCTCCAGTGACCCAAACAGAATGCTTAAAAGCTAATCTGGATGCTTGCACGTCCAATCGCCATTTCCCAGCTGTTCCTTTGTCCTGCTGCTCCTTGTGCTGTGGCTGCCGTGGCCAGCCCGTATCCCAGAGCCGGTGCCTGTCCTGCCGCAGTGTCCAAACGCGGCCCCCCCGGCGGGCAGGGCCGGCAGCTCCACGGGGCCGGGCAGCGGCCGGGGCGTCCCGCAGCCTCCTGGGGGCCGGGGGCCACTGCCGGGCCTGCAATTGCCGGGGGGTGCTGGGCTCAGGCAGCGCCCGGCGCTGAGCCCCGGCTGCCCCACAGCCCCGGCCCGGCCCCGCAGCTCCCCACAGGCCCCCAGCCCGTGCTCCCGGTGCCGCCCCTCTGCGCCCGCTCCTGCCGCTGCCCAGCACAGAGAAACCCCCTGCAATCCTGACCTCCTTGTGTGCCTGTCCTGGCAACCGGGGATACAAAGGATCTGCATCAGCTGGCAACTCTTAAGGCTAAGAGCCTGCTGGAAAACATCCCCATCCTTAGTATTTTTTTCTTCCTCCTCTTTCCCTTCATTCTTTTTCTCCTCCACATAGATTCCTCCTGCTGCTTCTTGCCTGAACCATATTCCCGCACACTCCCCTTCACCCAATCCCTTCCTAGCACACCGACACCTTCCATCCCCTATTGCCTATATCCCTTCTCGACTTTCTTTAATGCCTCCCTGTGTGTCCATGTCCTTGTTTACCTCTGGGAGAATGGGCAAATTCCCTCAACATGTTCCCAAGGGACGCTTCAGAGATATTTTGGAATCATCAGCCCTTTTCCCGGGATCCCTTCCTGGCTTTCCCTTTCTACCCTCCATGGGTGCCCTGCCATGTTTAGTCCCCGAAGATGCCACTGTAGTCACTGCTGAGATTTTCAGTGCTCTCTGGCTGCCGACTCTTCCCAGCCCCCCTGATCTGTCACTCGTCTGTCTCCTGGCCCCAGCGCCCCCCGGCAGGGGAATTTTGGGAGGTGGGAGGGGGGGAGCGCCAAGGCCGGGCCCCCCCGCGCTGTGGTGGCGGCAGCGGCTGCAGTGGGGAGCGAGTGCGGGCGGGAGCGGCCGAGAGCCCAGCGCTGCCCCAGCCCGAGCTGCCCCAGCTCCATCGCTGCCCCTGCGCTGGGATGCTGTGGGTTTGGGGGGAAGAGGGAGCCGGCAGTGGGTGCTGGGCCTGGGGGCAGCAGGAGAAGGGAAGGAGAAGCAGGGTTGAACAACAAAATGGTCAAATACTGCACGTGGGAGAAGAAGGTGGGATTGTTCAGGAGGAGGAATAGTAGGAGGAAGAGGATTGTGAGGAAATTTGGTCAAAACAGAGGAGGAGGATGAGAAGAAACGGGAAGCAGCACAAGGTTCCACCATTCCCTGTATGTGCAGCCTCCCCTCCAGCCCCAGGAGAGTTGTTCCCCCCACATGCAGCAGGTGACAGGGGAGAGGGTTCCACGATTTTCACAGGGATGAATCTTGGTGTTTTGGAGGTTCTTACACACAGACACAAGATGCTCAGTGACTTCCTGAGATGATCTTGGGAAAGGAGAAGCCCCCAGCCCAAGTACCTCTTATCTTGTTCTTTTCCTTAAACCAGGAACTGTCATTCCGAAGGTGTGGGCTAATGGAGGAGGAGGAAAAGCCTGGGAGATCCCTCACTAGGAGTGGCTGCAAACCCAGCCCAGGGAGCTGCGAGGAGGAAAGACCCTCCCTGAGCCGGGAAGGCGGCCGGAGATCCAGGCAGAGCTCAGAGCTGGTGGAGAAGCCTCCTGGAGGGGAGAAGCCCCACAAGTGCTTGGAATGTGGGAAGGGTTTCAGGTGGAGCTGCAAGCTGATCTGGCACCAGAGGACCCACACTGGGGAGAAGCCCTACGAGTGTGGGGAATGTGGGAAGAGATTCAGCGACAGCTCCACACTGATCCGACACCAGGTGGTTCACACAGGGGAACGGCCCTACAGCTGCTTGGAATGTGGGAAGAGCTTTGGCTTGAGTTCTCACCTGAGAAGCCACCAGCGCATCCACACTGGAGAGAGGCCCTACGAGTGTCCCAAGTGTGGGAAGAGGTTTCAGAGAAGCTCCACTCTCCTCCAACATGAGCGGATTCACACAGAGGAGAGGCCCTTCCGCTGCCCCGACTGCGGGAAGGGATTCAAGCACAACTCCACCCTCATCAGGCACCGTCTCATCCACACTGGGGAGAGGCCCTACGAGTGTCCTGAGTGTGGGAAGAGCTTCTCACAGAGCTCTAACTTGACCCGACACCAACGGAGTCACCACTGAGGGAAGCCCTGTGAGTGCCCCGAGTGTGGGAAGAGCTTCGTGCTCTGCTCCAGCTCCATCCCCCATGGGAGGATCGGTGTTGGATGATCCCCAGTGACCCCCGTTGGGCAGAGCCCTGGTGATCTGTGTTCCTGGTGACCCCACTGGGTGGGGGAAGTGCTTGGAGAGATTTCTCTCTCTTTTCCTTCTGTTGCTATGATTTGATTGGGAATAAATTTCCTCGCTGTGCCCAGGCTGGGTCTGTGACACCCGTTTTGCTGTTTGTTGTGTTTGCTCGTCCCATCTTAATCTGATCCTGGAGTTCCTGGTTAAACTTTCTCTTCCCTTGCAGCTGGAGGAGCAGGATCAGAGTGGCTTTGGTGGGTGCCTGGCATCGGGCCAGCGTCACCCAGGCCATGGGCACCCCTGAGATCCCAGTGTGGTGATGCATTCCCCCACTCCTAGAGAAAGTGCTGACCCAAACTGAGGCCAGGATGAAACATGGTTATGACTGGAGCCCACTCTCTTGTGACCCTGCCAGCAGAAATCCAAAAGGAGACCTTTGAGCTCTCCTGGGCCACCGTGTGCTGTGAGCAGCAGTCTCCCTCTGAGGGGCCTCTCAGAGCCAGCAAACCCTCGGCTTTGCTGTGCCTGGAGGATCGCTGAAACACGACGTGTCCTGGGCCCATACCCTCACTGCTCAAGGCCCCATCCTTTGGTCAGTGGGAGATGCAAAAACATCTGAAGGGAGGATTTCACTGAGCTCTGAGGGGAATTTTTCACAGGTACCTTGTTTCCACTGACTGTTCTGTCTGTGTGTGTGCCCCTGCACATATACTATAGCAAATCTGGGAGAAATACAGCTTTCCTAGATGTGGAAATACCTTGGATATCTAAGTTAGGCCTCTTAGCAAGGTTCAGTTATAGTTATGAACTTACTTAAATGCTGTAAGTGTTAAATGTTTTGATAAGTTTTAAAATGTAAGTCATAAGCTAATTGTTGTTTTTCCATTAAATTACTAAGTACAACATGGAAGTTATAACTATAAGTTAGGTTAAATGCTGTTAAGTGTTACTGCTCTGTTGAATTGTTAACGTTAAGTTATAAGTTAAGTTAGGTATTATTTCGTTGTTGTACCTCTGTTGAATTGCTGGGGCTAAGGTATAAGTTAAGGGAGAAGTTAAAGTATTGCTTAGCATTGATTAGTTATTAGGCCGTGTTCGTTTTAATCCTTGCCTGCACTCTCTTTTGTCCCATGCACCTAAACACAGCACACACCCACCCACACTCCCCTAGAGAGTTCTCAGTTCATTTCTGTTTTGGTTGCCTGGAATTTTTTGGTTTTGTTGTTGCTTGTTTTCCCTTGTTGTGCCTCAGCTGTCCTGTAGGCAGTAGAGTGAATCTTGCCAACAAACATGTGCTTTGTCATTTAATATTAAATCTGACTTTTGTTCATGCCCTTGTCACCAATTTTTAAGCGATCTTAAATACTCTCATTAATGATGAATGGATAAATGGATTTCAATGGATTTCAATCTCATTCATGACAGCACCACAATGTCCCGCATCACCGAGGGCCCTGACACACGCCCGTGTCACAAAGGGCCACCCCCGGCACCCAAGAGCAGAGGGACAGCCTGGAAGCGGCCCGGAGCAGCCCCGGCCTCGTGGCCTTGTAGCCCCTGGCGTGGCCAGAGCCCTGGGAGGCTTTGGCCACGGTGGGAGCCGGCAGCCCCAGCCCCGGCCTGCAGAGCCCTGGGGCTGCAGCCCGGGCTGGCCGGGGCAGGAGGAATTGGCCGGGCCGGACGTGCCAGGGCCTTGTGGGCAGTGGCTCCGTGTCCCGCGGGAGGCCGGGGACGAGGGGTGTCCCTCAGGGCTGTGCCCGGGCACCGGGGCTCGTCAGTGCCTCGCTCAGTGACACCCAGGGGCACCGAGCGCAGCCTCGGCGCCTTTGCAGGGCACGGGGAGCTGAGCGGGGCAGGGGCACCACGGAAACACCGAGTGCCTGCCCGGGGCAGAGCCGGGGCAAAGCCGGGCTGGAGAGCCGGGAGAGGCTGCTCAGAGCTGGCCCGGGCACTTGGGCACCTGGGAGACAGAGCCCGGCTCTGGGCTGACACTGAGCCCAATACCTGAGAAATTACAGCCGGCTTTTCTAGACACCCTTCATTATTTTGTATTTTCTCAATTTGACTTTTTATCCGGGAACATTTTCAATGTTCATTTTACCTTTTTTTTTTACTCTTTAGAAAGAATTCTATTGTATTTCATTATGTGTGAGGATGGATGGTCTGGGAAAGGTTGCAGGTAATGGCGTTTTTTATTCAATATATTTTCAAATCTGAGATGTGACAAGTCCAGACTTTGACTCCAGCAGCAGTGTCTGGTTCCAGACTGCTCTGCTTTTCACAGTGACATCTCAGTTCATTCAATTCCAGCAGTCAAAGCCCTTGAAACACGGAAAAGCTGGGAATGAGGTTGAAGCCCTTGGAGGGTTTGCTGTGTCCGTACATTCCCCATCTCCCCTGGTGTCCGTTCAGCCTCTCCACTCCTGTCCTAGAGCACATTGCTGTATCCAGAGTTCAGTACGTGCTTTTACAGATAGATATTTACATGTGATTATTTTATACACGATTCTCTTGCAGTGAGTTACTGTGATGGTAATTCCATGATCCTCTGCTTTGTGCCCAAAGAATGGTTATTGTATCTAAACCCCGGCAGCCCGGGGGGGGGATGTGTGCGGGGCCGGGGCGGGGAGAGGCTCCTTGTTCATTCCGCGGGCGTTTTGAAGCCTCGCTGCTCGGGTTTTCCGCGGCTCTCTCTGTGCACCGTGGGTTTCTGTTTGCCTGAGAAGCGGTTTTGCCCCAAGCAAACAAAGGATTTTTCCCCTTTTCTTGGCTGGGAGAGGATGCAGGGGAAGCCTTGCCGTGCCTGGAGGCGAACTGAGCAGCTGCTGTGTCGCAGCCCGGGGGCTCCGCGCCGGCAGGAGCGGAGCGGCGCCGCTGCAGCCCAAAGCCGCTGCGAGCCGGGCCGAGCCGGGAGAGAAAACAGCCCGAGGCTTCAGCCCCGCTGCTTCGCCTGCCGGGACCGTGCCCGCGGAGCCCGGCTGGGGAGGAGTTCAAGGGCAGGCGAGCCCCGGGATTTCCTCTCCTTCGGGACAGCCCCTGGTTGGTTTTTCCCCTGCGGGAGAAGCGGCGCCACCTGTACAATGTGTTGTGAGCAGGGATTTCTCTGGCATTTTGGGTCATTTTCCCTGGTGAGTGTGGGGAAAGGTCTGATAATTTAATATCCAGAAGTCTGGGAGGTTTTTTTGCTTTGTAGGCTTATTGTTTGTTAATAAACTGTTGGAGTTTTTTCCACTTTCATCTATTAATATTTATTTCCCATTGGTGGAAAGGGACTATTGGAACCCTGCAGAGAAGACAGCACTCACTCCAGTGTGCTTTTTAAAATCGTCTCTCAAACTAAGATACCCAGCCCTGTGGCCTCCTGTCCACTCACCCCAAGGGACTCCAGTGGCTCTCCCAGTCCATCCCAGTCTCTCCCAGTGTCCTCACAGTCCCTCCCAGTGTCACCAGAGTCCTTCCCAATTCCTTTTAGTCCACAGACATTCCATTCCCAGTCCACTCCCAGACCTCCAGCCTCTCTCCCACTGCCATCCCAGTGCCTCCCCAAATCTCTCCCCTCTATCCAAGTGCCCTCTCAAATCCTTTTCAGTCAAATCCCAAACCTCCAGTCTTTCTCCCATTGCCCCAATCCACTCCACTCTCTCCCAGTGTTCCCCTACTCTCTCCAATTTCATTCCCAGTCACTCTCAGTGCCACACCAGCCCTCTCCTATATCTCCCAGTCCCCCCCAGCTGATCCCAGTGTGTCCCCACTCCCTCCCAGTGTGTCCATCTCGCTGGTTCCCTCGAGCTCCCAGCCCCGGCTGCCTGCTCTGCTCCCTGATGGATTTCTACCCTGCCGACATCCAGCTGAGCTGGTTCCAGGGCCAGCAGGAGCTCTCGGGACACGTGGTGGCCACCGACCTAGTCCCCAATGGGGACTGGATTTCTACCAGCTCCTGGTGCTGCTGGAAATTCCCACCGGCACGGGGTCAGCTCCAGCTCCAGGTGGAGCACGTCAGCCTGGAGCACCCCCTGAGCCGGCACTGGGGCACGGCCCGGACCCCACAGTGTGGGGGGAGTTGGGGAGGCGCTGGGGGAGCTGGGAGAGGGATTGGGCTGTGCTGGGGTAACTGGGAGAGAGTTTGAGATAGCCTAGTTTAAACTGGGATAATGGATTGGGGGTCTAGAATGGCTGAGGAGTTTGAAGGATGTTAGGAGGGTGGGATGGGGTTCCGGGGATCCTGGAGGGCACTGGAAGGGAGTCTGGGGGTGCTGGGTGTAACTGGGAGGGATTTGAGTGAACCTGGAGGAGCTGGAAAAAGATCAGGAATTGGAAAGCAGGGGATGGAATGAGGTTGGTTGTGCTGGGAAGAGACTGGGAGGGGTCTTGGTGAATCCTGGTGGGGCTGTGAAGGGACTGGTAGAAGGTTTGGGGGTCCTGGGGCAGAGGGGAGCAAATGGGAGGGAGTTATGCCATTTTGAGAGGGACAGGAAGGGCTTTGGTGGATCCCAAGGAAGCTGGGAAGACATTAGGAGAATGTTTTAAGGAGCTCTAGGTGGGCTGGGGGAGACTGGGAGGATTCTTCGAGTGGCTTGGAATGTCCATGAGAGGTTTTGGTTGGTCCTGACCCCTGTGGTCCCCTAGAGATGTCGCCGGACGCTGCCCACAGTAAAGTGCTGATGGGGATGGGGGCTCTGTGTTGGGCTTCGTCTTCGTGGCACTGGGGCTCAGCTACTAACTGTGCAAGGAGAGGGGGGGTCCCGGGGGTCGTGTTCCCCCTCCCCCAGTGTGTGTGCTCCTCCTAGGGACCGCCAGCCGGGGGTCACCACCTTTTCTCTGCCCACAGAGCTCCTGAGCCAGCAGTGTCTACAGCCCCTCCCCGTGGCCTCGGACCCAGCCAGGATACCACGCTCTGTCCCCTCGCTGATTTTGGGAGGGGAGTGTGTCCCCTCCAACCCTGTGTTACTCTGTCCAAGCCAAGCTGCTCCCAGCGCTCCCAATAAAGCTTCCCAGTTATACCCAGTTCCATTGACTTGGGGGCGGGACCTGGGGGGACCCCGCGGGGGGATCGTGACTGGGGGGGAGGGTGGGGTCCAGGTGGGGAACACTGGGTGCTGCGGGTCTGCCCGGCAACCGGTGAGTCATCACAGCTGCTCTCTCTGATTGGCTGAATCTTCTTCATCGCATTCTCTGATTGGCTGAGGAGAGGCCCGGGAGTGAGAGAAGGAACAGGAGAGATCCCGCCCCGAGCACCGGCACGGGAACAACAGAGCCAGCCTGGGCACAGCGAGGGAATTTATTATCAACCAAATCACAGCGGGACAGGGAGAGGGCAAAGAAATCTCTCCAGCCCCTTCCCCCCACCGAACAGGGATCACCAGGGCTCTGCCCAACGGGGGTCACTGGGGATCATCCAACACCGATCCTCCCATGGGGATGGAGCTGGAGCAGAGCACGAAGCTCTTCCCACACTCGGGACACTCACAGGGCTTCCCTTAGTTGTCTCTATGCTGGTGTTGGGTCAAGGCTGATCTCGGTGAGAAGCTCTTCCCACACTCCCCACACACGTAGGGCCTCTCCCCAGTGTGGATCCTGTGGTCCTTGATGCTGTGGGGGGTCTTGCTGAAGCTCTTCCCTCCTTCCAAGCACCAGCAGGGATATTTCCTAGTTTGGATCTCCTGGTGCCACATCAACTGGGAGCTCTGGGTGGAGCTCATTTCATGTTCTAAGCTCTTGTAGGGTGTCTCAGTTTGAGAGATGGTTTTTAAGAGGACACCCTGGACTGAGTGTCATCTCCTCTACAGGGTTCCAATAATCCCTTTCCGCCAACACGAAATTAATATTAATACATGAAAGTGGAAAAAACTCCAACAGTTTATTAACAACCAGAAAGCCCACAGGCCAAGGGGGAAAAAAGTAAATAACTGCTAGATATTAAATTGTCAAATCTTATCCCACACAGACACCTGGGACAAAAGACCCAATATTCCAGAGAAATCCCCGCTCACAACACACGGTACAGCCGCCGACTTCTTCCCCAGGGGAAAAACCAACCCAGACTTCCCGGAACGCCTGATACCTGAAATTCCTCTCTAATGTATAACCTTCCCTTTTCATTTTTAATTCTTACAGAATTCATAGTTTTCCCCCCCGTTGCTTCTTTCATCTTTCGATATCCAATTTCATTTATCAGCAGCCCTACAGTTTGTTTGTAAAGGCAAATATCTCTTTCCATTCATCAATCAGTGGAATCCATCCCATTGTTTCTTTTATCTCTCAGTGCTAGCCTTATCTACAGGCTGATCCACAGCTCATTTGTAAAGACAAATTCAACATTCCTCTCAATCCCTCCTCTTTTATTTTTTAGTAATTGTCTTTACAAACTTTAGCTCTCATTGACTTAATTTTTTGTTCCTGAGTCCTTTTTGGTTTTGTAATTATTTGGAGTGACATCAATTTCTGTCCTTTTGTAACCATCTCTGGATCAGTAGGCGTGGCTATTACCTGCATCCCTTTGATCACATGTTGAATAAGTTGTACTAAGCAAGGGATCATGCTTGCCAAAAAAGATTAGAGTTGCTACAGCACATAAGAGGGAAAAAGCAATTGTTTAACTTATAGTCCACCAGGTAGCCAAGAAAACATGTCCCATTCCCATAAAGGTTTTTGCTACTTTTTCTCCTAAGGTAAAAACAATTATTTTCCCATTTTTGGCTCCAACCTAACTGATAATATAAAGGTAACATTATTAAGAGAAACATTCTGATTGTGTAATCTAATTTCCTAACTTAATTTTTACTTTCACGTTGTCTTTCACACCACTTGTGGCGAGTGAAGGCACAGAAAGAGCTCAACATAAAGAAAACAATGACAGCAAGGGTTGGCCCCCAGTGCCTGGAGATCTGAGAGGAGGGATGCCCACACAGACTATTTCAGCAGGCACTCTGTGGGTGGGCACACGAGGCTTCCCCCGATGTCGACGCCCTGGCTGCTGCTCCAGTCCCCTCCTGCCGAGTGTCAGTCGCGGCTTCCCGTCCTTCTCCTCCAGCTGAGATGTCCAAATCTCTGGGGCTGCAGAGACCTTGGCCCGAGTGTGATGGGTCCAGCCGTGTTCAGCTGTCTTGACGGCTGTGTCTGTGCTCAGCAACACCTGGAAAGGTCCACGCCACTTGGCCACCAGTGGTGCTTCTTCCCACTCCTTAACCAGGACCCAGTGTCCCGGTTGGATGTTGTGAACAGCAAAGTCCAAAGGCAGGGTCTGTGCCAGCTGAGCTTCCTGTCGAAGAGATTTCACCAGAGACAGTATCCAGCCACATATTGTTTCAAATACACATCACTTATCTCTATCCCCGCACTCGGCTGAGAATTACAAGGGTAAGGAATTCCAAACATCAATTCAAAGGGAGATAATTGAATATCTCCCCTGGGTCTGGCTCTTATTCTTGTTAAAGCCAGGGGCAGGAGCCGTACCCACGGCATTTTAGTTTCTATCACCAGCTTCAGGAGATGTTTCTTTATTTCTCCATTTATCCTCTCAACCTGACCCGAACTCTGTGGGTGCCAGGGGGTATGGAGGTTCCACTGTATCCCTAAAGCAGTCATAACTCCTTGAAGAATTTTTCCTGTAAAATGAGTTCCCCTATCTGAATCTATTGCTTCCACCATCCCATATCTTGGAATTATTTGTTCCAAAAATATTTTAACAACTGATCCTGTAGTTGCTGACACAGTTGGAAATGCTTCTGGCTACCCCGTTAATTGACATACTATTACCAGAAGATATTTAAATCTTGCCACTCGAGGCATTTCAGTAAAATCTACCTGGCATCTCTGGAAGGGACGTACTGCCCAACGCCTCCCTCCCCTGGCCAGTTTCTTTGTAACTTTGTTGTTGGTTTTAGCACAAGTCAAACAGCCTTCAGTGGCTCGCTTTGCCAGGCTAAAGAGACCAACAGCAGCGTTCATTTTGAGGAAGGCTTCTGCCAGTCCTCGGGAGCCCCAATGACTCCCTTCATGAAGTTGTTTTAACAATTGTAAGGCTAGAGCTTTTGGTATCCACTGCTTACCATCCTTTGTAAACCAATTATTTTCTCTTTCCTCTGCTCCACTCTTTTTAACTATTTCAATTTCTTCTGGTGGAAAAGAGAGTTTCTCTGGCAGCAGTGCAGTTACTGGGAGCAAAGGCAGGATCTTAGAGACTTCTGGCAACAATGCAGCTTTGCGAGCTTCTTCATCAGCCAGTCGGTTTCCTATTGCCTCTTCCGACCATCCTGCCTGATGCCCCTTAGTATGGAATATTGCCACCTTTTTTAGTAAATTCACTGCCTCCAATAGGCGAGAGATTATGTTCTCGTGAGCTAATGTCTTTCCTCTGCAGCTTAATAAACCTCTTTCTTCCCATCGTTTTCCAAATGCATGTATCACCCCATATGCATATTTAGAATAAGCAAATATATTTACTGTCTTGTCCTGGTATAATTCACAGGCTCTCACAAGCCCGTACAGCTCTGCTGTCTGAGCTGACCAGGTGTGTGGTAACCTCCCCCCTTCCTTTAATTGCTTCCCATTCACGATAGAGTATCCTGTAAATCGTTTCCCTCCTACCACCTTGGAGGACCCATCAATGAACACATTCTCTCCCTCAGGCCAGGGAATATCCCGTAAATCTTCCCTAGCCTGTGTCTGGAGGTCTATAACCTGGATACAATCATGGATTTCTTCCTGGCCCCCCTTTTCTCCAGGGCCATTTAAATAAGAGGCTGGATTAAAAATTTCCCCACCTTTAAATTCTAAATCCTCCTGTTCCATTAAACAAGATTCATACTGTAATAATCGAGCACTCGTCATCCACTTAGAGGCTCTCTCAGTTAACAAAGCTTTAATCTGATGTGGGACTTTAACAATGAGATGCCCTCCCCTTGTCAGCTTTCGGGCCTCAGCCACCATCAGAGCTGTGGCTGCACAGTTCTGCAGACAATGGGGCCGCCTCTGGCACCGGGTCTAACAACTTAGAAAAACAGGCAACAGGCCTCCGTGTTCCCCCATGCTCTTGTACCAAAATTCCTTTAGCATGACCCTGTTTGACATCCACATATAGCTGAAATTCTTTTTCTGCATCTGGAAGAGCTAAGACTGGGGCATTAACCAATTTGCCCCTGGGGCTGCCCATACTTCCTGATTTATTTCAGCATAAGCCTTCTCAGACATTTTACACAAAGATATCACAGTTTCGGACTCCGTGTCACTTTTTTACAATGCTAATTTGCATTCCCATTCTAGCCATCAAATCTCTTCCCAGTAAATTACAATCACAATTAGGAACAAACAAGAATTAATGCAGTTCAAATCTGTCCCCCACATCTATTAACAGTGGTTGAATAAAATGCACTCGCTCATCCTTCCCGCTTACTCCTTGAATAACCAAGGATCTTTTTGGCAATTTCCCCCCCTTTAGGTATAAAATTTAAGGTGGTTGGAGAGGCCCCCGTGTCTACCAGAAAACACAACTCCTCTCGATCCGGACCCACCTTAAAAGTTATCAAGGGCTCCTGAGTGGTGGGTCCTTGGTATAATAGGAGCCCCTGACACCCCTAACAATCCATTTCCATTATCCTCTGGACTTCCTCCTCCTCAGGGTCCAGTTGTTTCTGCGGACACTCGTTTTTCCAATGCCCTTCTGCCCTGCAGACAGCACACTGGCTCTTCCCCAGCCGCTGTTTGGGTCGGCTGTCCCCTGCCGAGGAGGGAATCCCTCTGCCACTTCCTTGTGGCCGACCCCGTCCCCTCTGTCGCTGGGGACACCTTGGACCCTGCAGTTTATTCCTCCGGGGCTACAAAAACTATGCCATCATCCTTGCTTTAGCTTCTGCCTTTTCCTCATCCCTTCTTATATATATCTGCTGTGTTTTTCTAAGCAATTCCTCTAGAGGCTTATTCTGCCACTTTTCATCTTTCTGTACCCCTTTCCTTATATCAGGCCAGGCCTTAGTAACAAATTGTACCTTAAGCAATGTGTTGAAGGCTGGCCCTTCAGGATCCATCCCCCCGTGCTTCCTCAAGGCATCCCTAATCCTCTCCAACCAATGAGGGCTTTCCTGTTTCTCCTGTTCTAACGACAGAGCCTTAGCTATGTTGTTCGTTCTGGGAGCCACTGACTTGATTGCCCTGATCAAATAAGCACGGCAATCACGGTGAGCCAGACTGGCCTGGTTATTTGGGTCCCACTGGGGGTCTGCCTGGGGGATGGCATCACCCACCGTAGCTGCATTGGGTCCAGCCCCCCCTGCTGCTTGTGGGTGTTCATCCTCCCACAGCTGCCGAGCTTTCTGCAAAATCATTCATTTCTCTGATGACCCAAACAAAATTCCCAAAAGAAAATCCCAATCCTTCCATGTATAATCCGCATTTCCCAAATATTCCTCTATCTTTTCCCCCACCCCTATGGGATCATCCAAAAATGGGGGCAATTCTTTTTACAACCCTCTTATATCCTGGGTAGTGAGTGGTACAATTACAAACCCAAATCCTCCCCCTTGACCCCCCAAAGGAACTTGACAGAGTGGCATCTGGTGCACCCCTGTCTCTTGGGGGGCTTCTGATGCCCTAAACTGAGTTCCTCTTCTAGTTCTGGGGGGTGATACAACATGCTGCTCCCCTCCCCCTACACCATTATCCTTCTCAGGTGGGGCTGTGGGAACAACATTTCCCTGATCCCCTTGCTCTGAAAGTTGAGGATACAGACGACCTGCAACTGGCCCTGGGTCAGCTAGCAACACTGGAGGACAAGACGGGGGAAGGAGCTGAAAAACATCCCAATCCTCACCACTTTCCTCTTCCTCCTCTTTTTTCTTAACATATACATTTCTCTTGTTTCTTGTCTGACCCATATTAATCCACATTCCCTTTCAATCCATCCTTTCCAATTCTCCTCTATGTACCTTCACAAAATTCAACACAAATGAATTTTATCTGTTCCATGAGGTGGCCATATAAGTCCCCTTGCCAACTTATACTCTGGCCACACAAAATAACAATATTTTACCATTATTTCCATAGTTACTTCTGGGTGAATATACAATCTCTCCCAAGACCTCAGTATTCACCCCAAGGGACTCTCCGGGGGTATTATGGGATCATCATCCCTTTTTCCGGGGCTCCTTCCCGGCTTCACCTTTCCAACCCTCTCTGGGTGCCCCGTTTTACCTGTGCTACCCTCCATGGATGCCCTCTCAGGTGTACCTGTGCTACCCTCCATGGGTGCCCTCCCAGGTTTGCTCCCCGAAGATCCCATTTTACTCACCGGTGAGATTTTCAGTGGTCCTTCCCTGTGGACTCTTCACGGACCCCCCTGGTCCGCCACTCGTCTGTCTCCTGGACAGTCTCGGGAACCCAATGGATCGCCCGGTACCGGCCGGCACCAAGGGGAGCTGATCACCCAAACTGGGTGAGGCGCCTTCAGCTCCACTCGCTGCCCCGGACGGTGGAAAGATCCCGGACGAGCCCCCAAAATTGTCAGGAAAATTAATCCACAAACACCAGAGGTTTATGTCCAAAAAGGAGACAGAGGAGTCCTTTTTGCTTTATTCGAATAAAGGGAGAGGCCATGGGACATTCCCCTGGGATCTCTCAAATTTTTGGAGGACGCAGCCTCCTTTTTATCCTATTTTCCCGGCCGCATTTCCCTCTCTCTTTCCCCATTGGCTGAGGTACTTGAGAGGCACAGACTTCCCGGAACGCCTGATACCTGAAATTCCCCTCTAATGTATAACCCTCCCCTTTCCTTTTTATTTTTTATATAATTCATAGTTTCCCCTCCCCCCTTGCTTCTTTCATCTTTTGATATCCAATTTGATTTATCAGCAGCCCTACAGTTTATTTGTAAAGGCAAACATCTTTTTCCATTCATCAATCAGTGGAATCCATCCCATTGTTTCTTTTATCTCTCAGTGCTAGCCTTATCTACAGGCAGATCCAGAGCTCATTTTTAAAGACAAATTCAACATTCCTCTCAGCCCAGAGGAGAATCTAGCACAAAATATTCTCCCTGTGTACTGCACGACAAAAAATATTCAGGGGAAAATACAGTGGCAGCTGAGGCTTGTGGAACTCCCAGAATACTGAGCCTGCAGAGGAGGCAAACAGCCCTGGCAGTGCCTGAGGGGACTTCTCCTCACAGACTCCTCTCAAAGTGTGTCACTTCAGCAGGGGAAGGCTTTCAAACCTTTGCCTTTCCTTCCTCCTGTGATAAAATTTAAGGCTCCTCCTGAGAAAATACTGACCTACAAATAGTTCTCCATTCCTCAACAAAGCTACTCAGGTGCTCAACTTAAGAAAGAGCAAAACAAAAGGTATTCAGAAATTTCCCATCAAGGCCTATTTGCAGAGAAACCCCATCATATGGGACCGAATATTTATTGACACCAGTTCACTCAAAAGAAACCCAACCCTGTATTAAGCAGCGTTTGAAACGAACTTGAATTCTTTTTCCTCACATATCAACTGGACTGGTTTGTTCCTTTTTTGTCCTAGAGAGAATATTAGAATGATTTGCTCTTGACAGGACTCCTTGGGTGGTCCCCAGCCCTGGCTCCTCACCACGCCTTACCTGGGCTGTTAACGCAGCCTGTCAGCACCACCTGACTTTGGCAGCCTGTTCAGGCCTCGGGCACGGCTGGTGCCACGGTCCCCTCTGGTGCCACGGTCCCCTCTGGCTCCTGGCGTGTCCCTGCTGCTGGAGGAGCCCTGCTCGTGCTGCTGCCTGCGTTCAACAACCCCGGTCCTGCTCCCCAGGCAAAGAGAGACCAAAATCACTGCTTTGGGCAGCTCGTTTGAACGAGTTGAACACTTACTCATCTCTAACACAGACCTCTTAACACTCACACACCAACACCTGGAAGTCACCTCATCTACAGAGGTGAGGAAGCCTGAGAGAACAGAAGGTCGACGTTCAAGCACATTTGTGGGACACATATTGAGAAAGTAAGAAAATTACAGCCTGAAAAATATTCCAGGCTGGAGCTTTTCAGCTCTGTTCCCAGCTGATAAGCTGGTCCAGCTCAAGGCTAGGGAGAATTTCTCCCAGGCTGATAATTTGGTCAAAATAAAAAGGAATTAGTAACAAAGATAGAACAGCTGTTGTGATGTGTGACCAGGCCCTGGGAATGGGGTGTCTTCTCTCTGAACCAATCACCTTTTCTCTACTCTGGGAATTACGAGTCATGCTATAAATCGAGTGTATTTCTGAATAAACTTGTCTCTTTCTTCCTGTCATGAAAGATGACCATGTAGCTGTGCATCTTATTTCCGCCGCACTTAAAGGGTTAAAACCCCATTCCACGGCTACACACATTGGGTTTTTAATTTAGTGGAAGCGCTCACTCGTTCACAAGCCTTACTTGTCAAACTGGATTGTGCGATGCTATTGTCTTGCTTGTGTCAGAGAGAAACCAGGGAGAAATCAGCTAAGAAATGAGAACCACACTTGGGGCTCGGGCTTGGCAGACAAAGGGAGCAGGGCGGCACCTGCCCGCTTTGCCCGAGTCCCTGCTCCTGCCGGACAAAGGCGGACGCGGCTCCGTGCGGGGCGAGCCGGGCGCTCCGTGCCGGGGCCGGGGCCGAGCGCTCGGGCGGGCGGCGCTCAGGATGCTCGGGCAGCGCCGCGGGCCGGGCGGGCGCGATGGAGCCGCCTGAGGGCTGGGACCCCTCCGGGCGTCCGGCCCGGCGCACGCAGTGGCTGCTCAGCGCCCTCGCCCACCGCTACGGGCTGGAGCGCGGCGTGGAGAACGAGATGGTCGTGCTGGCCAGCGGCCCGGAGCAGTCCCTGCAGGAGATCTTCCAGCAGCGGGACTGCGCCGGGCCGGGCCGCATCCCCGGCGAGGAGTCCCGCACGCTGTGCCGGGCGCTGGCGCCGGAGGAGGCGGCGGAGCCCGAGGAGTGCGCGGGGCTGTGGGACGGGCTCTGGGCCGAGCTCACCTTCCGCCAGCTCCACGCGCGGCTCCGCGGCCACTTCAGCACCCGCGCGGGGCCGCGGCTGCCGCTGGGCCGGGAGGGCGAGCACATCGAGAGCCACATCCGCCCGCGCAGCCCCCGCCGAGCCCGAGCGGCGGCCGCCGGGGCCCTGCTCCCGAGAGCGCTGCGAGGAGATGGTGGCGCTGGAGCGGGCCGAGGAGCGCATGGCCGAGCTGCAGCAGGATAAGGGCAGCCTGCGGCAGCTGCTGGAGGACGTGCGGGCCGCCCTGCAGAGCAGCGATGCGCGGTGCCCGGCGCTGCGGCTGAGTCCGGGCCGGCTTCTGCACCGCGCTCCCGGCGGCGGCTCGGGTGGCCCCGAGCGCTTCAGGAGAGATGCTGCTCTCGGAAAGTCAGTGTTTAGAACCCCTCCACCTCCGCACTGAGACCGAAGTTGCTCCTTCATCCTCGGCATTAACTTTCCAGTAAAGTTTAGTTACAAGGGAGGCTTTTAGGAGAAATGTATGGCACCGGTGTGCCATTAAATATATTTGTGATGAGCACTGTTCAAAGTGTAGGGGAGTTCAGCTTAACAAACCCACGTGCACAATGCTGCTGCTGCTTCTCCTGCACAGCCAGGATGTGCTGATAGCAGATGCTGGGTATGCACTGCTGCAGGGTTTTTCCTGAAGTATGAAAGAGCTTTGGGATCCTTCCCTGCACAAGCACGTGCAGTGCCTCAGTCATAAGTGCCTCAGAAATATCAGAAGTGTGTCTTCTTCAGAGTGTGGTCACAAGGGTTCAGAGTTGGAGCCAGTTCTGCGGGCAGGCTGATGAATAGTCTGGGGCTCCTCTGCAGAGCCCCATTCATTCTGGGGCTGCTTTCTGCTGGTTCTGCTGGACTGGCTCAAGTGAAACACACACCCAATTAACAGCAGTTAAATTACTCTGGCATGAAACAGTGGGGAACAGGCAGAGCAGTGAAGGGCAGAATGACCAGTTGTTCTGGCAGGTCTGACGAGGTCTGGTTTGATACAGCACTCACAGAACTCTGCTCCACCTGTGACACTTCCACTTGCAGTAGATGACTCTTCCTCTTCACAATATCCAGCAAGGCAGGTCAAAGACACTTTTACCATTTTCATCTTCAAAAGGGAGAAGAAATCAGCAGCAAACATGAAGTAACCGGTCAGAGGTCCAGGGAATAAACAAAAGAACAAAGAGTAGTGGAAAAAAACAGGTGGAACAGTGATCCTTATCTCTGTGGGAGAGATCCTCTGCTAATGGGCCATCTGTTAAAACCAGGTAGGGCAGTGTTCTTTATCTTTTCCACAACCCATCCTTCCTCCAGGAAGATATCTTCTGTTAATGGGCCATTGAGTGCCACTGCATGACTGATAAAATTCCATCATCCCATTGGGAGATGCTCCAGCCAGGGGGAGGAGCCAAGCCTTTCCTACCTAGATAAAATCTGAGATTTGGAGCACCAAGGCAGCCCTTACCCACTGGTTTCCAGAGGACAAGAGCTACCAGACCTTTCTACAGCATCACTACTACAACAAGACCACTTCATCTGGACTGCTACCACCACCCTAACTAGCGGGGTGTCAGGTTGTATTCTGATTCTGTCAGTTGTTTTCTTTTGTACTATTGCATGAATTTATCTCTTTTCCTATAAAATTGTATTTCTGACTTGGAGACTTTCACTGGTTTTGCTTTCGAATCAGCACAATTTTGGGGGGGATTTTGGCTGAAGCTTGTTATTTGGGGAGGTTTTGATCTGTGTGTTAAAGTCTGGAGGATTTGGGGCAGGAATCTTGGTGTTTGGGAGGTTATTACAGACACAAGATGCTCAATGACTTCCAGAGATGAACTTGGGCAAGGAGAAACACCCTGTTTATGGAGCTCTCTTCTTGTTATTTCCCCCTAAACCAGGATTTGTCATTCCTCAGGTGTGCGGGGATGGAGGAGGCAGAAAAGCCGCGGAGATCCCTCAGGAGGAGGGGCTGCAAACCCAGCCCAGGGAGCTGCGAGGAGGAAAGACCCTCCCTGAGCCGGGGAGGCGGCCGGAGATCCAGGCAGAGCTCAGAGCTGGTGGAGAAGCCTCCTGGAGGGGAGAAGCCCCACAAGTGCTTGGAATGTGGGAAGGGTTTCAGCTGGAGCTCCAACCTGATCCGGCACCAGATGATCCACACTGGGGAAAAGCCCTATGAGTGTGGGAAATGTGGGAAGAGCTTCAGAGACAGCTCCAGCCTGCTCTGGCACCAGATGATCCACACAGGGGAACGGCCCTACACCTGCTTGGAATGTGGAAAGAGCTTTGGCAACAGCTCCAACCTGAGACAACACCAGCGCATCCACACCGGGGAGAGGCCCTACGAGTGTCCCAAGTGTGGGAAGAGGTTTCAGACCAGTTCCAATCTCCTCCTACATGAGCGGATTCACACAGAGGAGAGGCCCTTCCGCTGCCCCGACTGCGGGAAGGGCTTCAAGCAAAATGGCAACCTCACTGTCCACCGGCGCATCCACACTGGGGAGAGGCCCTACGAGTGTCCTGAGTGTGGGAAGAGCTTCTCACAGAGGTGTAACTTGACCCAACACCAACGGAGTCTCCACTAAGGGAAGCCCTGTGAGTGTCTCGAGTGTGGGAAGAGCTTCGTGCTCTGCTCCAGCTCCATCCCCCATGGGAGGATCAGTGTTGGATGATCCCCAGTGACCCCCGTTGGGCAGAGCCCTGGTGATCCGTGTTTCTGGTTATCCCCGTTGGATAAGGGGAAGGGGTTGGAGAGATTTTTTTTCCTTGTGCCGCTGTGATTTGGTTGGTAATATATTCCCTCGCTGTGCCCAGGCTGGCTCTGTTGTTCCCGTGCCGGTGCTCGGGGCGGGATCTCTCCTGTTCCTTCTCTCAACTCCCTGGCCTGTTCTCAGCCAATCAGAGAATGCAATGGAGAAGATTCAGCCAATCAGAGATAGCAGCTCTGATGACTCACCGGTTGCCGGGCAGACCCGCAGCACCCAGTGTTCCCCACCTGGACCCCACCCTCCCCCCCAGTCACGATCCCCCCGCGGGGTCCCCCAAGTCCTCTCCCAGTCCCGCCCCACAATAAACGGGACGGGGCGAACTGGGAAACTTTACTGGGAACACTGGGAGCAGCCAGGCTGGGACAGAGTGACAGCAGGGCGGGGGGAACACACGATCCCCCCTAAATCAGCGTGGGGACCGAGCGGGGGGTCCCTGCCTCACCCGAGGCCATGGGCAGGGTCTGCCCATGCTGGGTCAGGAGTTCTGTGGGCAGAGAAAAGGGGGTAGCACCTGACTGGGGGCCCCATGGGGAGCGCACACGCTCCGGGGTCGGAACGCGACCCCGGGACCCTCCCCCCACCCTTCTTGCACAGGTAGAAGCCGAGCCCCAGCTCCAGGAAGACGAAACCCAACACGGAGCCCCCGATCCCCATCAGCACCTTGCTGCTGGCGGTGTCCGGCGGCATCTCTGGGGGTCCACAGGCGTCAAGACCTCCCAAAATCTCTCACAGACACCCCAAGCTACTCCAATCACCCTCCCAGTCACCTCTAACCCACCCAGGACTCCTTAAATCCTCCTCCCAATATCTTCCCAGCCTCTCCAGGACCCACCAACGCTCCTGCTTTCCATCTCAGCATCCCATAACCCCCTCTCAGTTGCCCCCCACCACCTCAGGACCCCCAAACCCTCTCCCAGTCCCTACCCGGTCTCACCAGGACTCACCAGAACTCCTCCCAGTCTCTTCCCATCACAGCCAACCTAATTCCAACCCTTGATTTCCAGCTCCAGATCTTTCTCCATCCCCTCCAGGCTCACTCAAATCCCTCCCTGTTCCCCCCAGCTGATCCTAGTGTGTCCCCACTCTCTCCCAGTGTCCCCCAGTGTGTCCGTCTCACGGTGGCCCTCGAGCTCCCAGCCCGGCCCCAGCTGCCTGCTCTGCTCCATGGATTTCTACACTGCTGAGATCCAGGTGAGGTGGTTCCAGGGCCAGCAGGAGCTCTCAGGGCATGTGGTGGCCACCAGGACCAGGTCCCCAACAGGAGATGGCTGGTGTGGCACTGAGAGGGACTGGGAATGAAACTGGAGAGAGTGGAGGAACACTGGGAGAGAGTGGATTGGATTGGGGCAATGGGAGAGAGGGTGGAGGTCTGGGAGTGGACTGGGAATGGAATGGCTGGGGACTGAGAGGAATTGGGAGGGACTCTGGTGACACTGGGAGGGACCGTGAGGACACTGGAAGAGACTGGGATGGAGTGGGAGAGCCACTGGAGTCACTTGGGGTGAGGGGGCAGGAGGCCCCGGGGATGGGCACAAGAAGGGCTGACGTGTCTCGGGTGATTCCCAGGGAGGTTTTGAGGGGCTCCAGGGTCATTCCCAGGGCAGGGTCCGAGGGGACACGCTCTGCCCCACGCTCACCTCTGCACTCCACGAGGAACGGGCTGGACAACTCGTAGTTGTGCCGGCAGTGCCTGTCCACCGCAGCCCGTCTGTACTCCATCCATTGCGGGTCGCTGTTCCAGTGCCTGGCAGCCTTGTCCCCAAAGGAGGTGTCCCCACGTGCAGCCCCACATCGCTGCCCAAGTGCAGGAACTGCTCCCGGTTGGAGATGTTCCTCTCCACGAACCTCAGCCGGTCGGTGCCGTGAATGAAGTGACACTGGGACTAAACCATCTCCTGGAACAGCGCTGTGTGTGCAGGACACAGGTCCGGGGGTGTCCCCCCAGCAGCCCCCCAGCAGCCCACAGTAGCCAAGAGCTCCGGGGCAACCCGGACTCCGCACCCCCAGTGCCCCACGGCTGCCATGGGACCCTTCATCCTGCAGTCCCACCCTTCTCTGTATTTTCCTCCCCCTTTCCCAACATTCCCCAGTCACCAGCCCCCCCCAACATCTGTTTGGGGATCCCACCTCCCCATTTCTTTTTCTCTCCCCACTGTTCCCACCATCCCACCACTTCCTGCCCCTCCCACTCACCCGAGAGCTCCGTGCCCCCAGCCCGGGGGGCTCCCAGTGGCACCAGTAGGGCCCCAGCTGCCCCACACGCCCCATGGCCAGCGCCGGGCAGGGTCTGACACCTCCCCCCTGTTGGATCCCTGGAAACTGAGAGGTTTGGGCTTTCTGTGCTGACAGGCACTGACCCCCAGGAAAATGCTGCTTTTGACCTGAGGCTGTGAAGAAGGTTTCCTGAACTGAGTGATAGAACTGGGATCACTGGTGTGTTGTTGGAATAGAAATGTGCAGTGTCACATAGTGGAAAATTAAAATTTGTGATTTTAGAATGTAGTAATATATATTAAACAAGATGGAGATTTTAGGGTGGAGGTTTCTTTCTTCTTCACTTTCTTCACGGGTATAGGTGGTACTTTTGTAATTAGATAGAAAATTCCACATTGCAGGTCATGGGTGATTGGTTCTTGGGCTATTATGGTGTCTTTTTTTAATTGGTCTCATTGGCCCTTAAAAGGCCTTGTAGAGAGAGATACGTCGCCATTTTTAGCCTGTTGGCTAGAAGTGCTATTGAACTCACTGTAATATAGATAAGAATTAATAAACATCTGAGTCCGAACACGAAATACCGTCTCTCGAGCATTTAATCTCGACTCTAGAAAAACAAAAAAGAAGATTAAACGTGATAGCCCCCACCTCAAATTCTCCTGGCGGGGGGCGCTGGGGGCGGGGCGCGGGTGGAGTCCAGGTGAGGAGCTCTGGGCGCTCTGGGACTGCCTGAGGAGTCATCAGCGCCGCGCGCTCTGATTGGCTCAATTATTTTGGTGCCTTCTCTGATTGGCTGAGGAGAGGCCCGGGAGTTGAGAGGAGGGCCGGGAGAGATCCTGCCCCAGGCTAGCGGTGGAAGAACATCCAATTAACAAGGCATGCAGATCATTTCCCAGCGGTGCCCACACTCCTGTAGGAACTAAATGCACCGAGGATCTCACGAGGGTCACCAACTCTCTGGCGGCCAAATCCAGCCCTGCGCTCCCTGCGGGTGCGGGCACTCTGGGAAGGGCTCAGCTGCGGGTCAGATGGCCGGAGAGTGGCTTGGTGGTCACCTCGTGTGTGAGGCAGTGATGGGCTGGGGAGATGTGTGGACACCACATGATCAGAGAGCTGACTGGGTAAAGGGACACATCAACAGCGACACCGCAGTGACAGGCAGCCAATGCGGGCTTGTTTCACTAAAGTTTGGGTTAAGTTTCTCTTGGGGGTTGTTTTTATTTTTTTTTTTTCCCCCGCCTAGTTCTCTGGAATTTTTTCCCATTGACATGCTAAGATGGCTAGTGATAGGGGGAGACTCCCTGACCCTTTTTGGAGTTTCTCTCGTAGGGCAGGGGGGATGGGGAGGGAAGAGGGAGAACACTGCAAAATCAGGGGCAGGTAAAGGAGAGGTGTGTGCAGCTGCTCGCTCTCTCGCTCGTTTGGCTCGGAGAAGGACGGCCACTGGAAAACCTCGCCCTGCCATCCCAACGCCGGGAGCTTGGCTGTGGGACCTCGCACTCTCCTGGTCGGACACTCTCCCACTTCAGCCTGCCACCTCCACACAACCTATTGGAGCACTGGGACTGACACTGCCTCCAAGGATCCATGAGCAGAGTCTTTCCTCCACCCTTCCCACCCAGGACACAGCCGCCATCACCCCCAGCACTCCTGCAGCCACACGGGATCACCGCATCTGCCCCTGCCCACCGGGAGCTGGCTGGCACTGACTGCCAACTTGGACAGAAACTGCAGCAGAGGGGAAAGGTGTCCACAACCAGAAAAACTGTTACTGGGTTCCCGTCTTCTATTTGTTGTTAATTACTTAGCTGTTGTTGTTTTGTTTGCCTTGTTATATATATGTATATATACTAGTAAAGAACTCTTATTCCTATTCCCATATGTTTGCCTGAAAGCCCCATAATTCCAAAAGTATACTAATTCAGAGGGAGGGATTTATTAGCTCAATTTCGAGGGAAGGCCCTGCTTTTCTCCAGCACACACCTGCCCTTTTTCAAACCAGGACAGATTTTTGGCACCCAACATGGCCCCTTTCCCTATGGGAGTGGCTTTTAATGAGTGTGAGAGAGAGGTTTGTCCACAGAGAGAGAATGCAGGAGCACCATCATAGAATGTGCTGGAAGACCCTTGAGGAAGGGATCCAAGAGCTGAGAGAAGTGGCAGTGCTGGAGGTGCTCTTTGGGAGGGATGGACAGCATGACAATGACCCTGACAAGGTCAGGTGCACAGGGCAGATGTTGTGGAACCTGGCAGACCTGGGGCCATCTCAATACACCACCTTTATTGCAATGGTTAATGCTGAAAGCAGCCGAGAAACAGTGGGTTCTGTCACCAACAAACTTAGAAATTAGGAGAATATGATCAATGGCCGATGCAGGCTCGTGTCTCTGCTGTGATTAAGGAACACAAAGAGAAGTTTAAAGAGGAGATGAGGGAAGAGATGAGGAAGATCAGTGCAGCACCAGTGCGAGTCACAGGCCCCAAAGTCAGAGCCCAATGTCCCCCAGCTAGGGAGAGGGTACACCCCACGAGCTGACCTGTGTTTCTTTCTGCGTGGCCATGGGGAAGACATGAGAAGGTGGGATGGGAAACCCACTTCTGTCCTGGCAGCACGGGTGCATCAGCTCAGGGGGGGAAACACAAACTGAGGGAGCTCTGATAAAGTGAAGGTAGCCTCAGCCTCCCATGACCGAGGTGCAGGGTATTACAGAAGGGAGGATGATGTGTCAGATCCCCTTGATGGAACCTCCAGCATGTATCCCCAGGAAAGAAAAAATAACCAGGGCTAGAGGGGCCCTGCCTCTAGCCAGAGAGAGGGACGGGAAAACCGGGTCTTTTGGATGGTGTGGATCCAATGTCCTGGCACGTCAGAGCCACAGAAATACAGAGTGTTAGTTGATCCTGATGCACAGAGTACCCTAATGCCATTGGGACATGTGGGGACAGATCCTGAGTCCATTGCTGCGGTGATTGCAGGAATTGACTCTGCTGGAGGCTGAGGTGAGCCTGACTGGGAAGGAGTGGCAGAAACATCCAAATTTGACCAGCCACTTCCCTGGTGGACGTTGCCCATGGTGTCTCTGCTGCAGCTCTTGCTGCTTTGTCCAGTCCATGGCTCTGGGCCCCTTCTCTTTCTTCTCTGGAAAATCACATTCCTGTATCTCCATCTGCTTCGTCTTTTTGTAAGAATCTTCTATTTACAAGGGTCCCCAGCAGGTTCTTCTATTTACAAGGTCTGGACCTCCACAGCTCTCGACTGCTGGCAGCTCTTCCCAGTCACCTTCCCCCACTGGGGTTCCAACTCCACCACTATCCCCACAGCCGGGCTATTGCCTATCACATCGGGGTCACCACTCATTGCAGTTGAGACAGAGCAAAGACAAAAAACTCCATGTTTGTGCAACAAAAACCAACTTTTATTGAGGGCTGTTCTCCCTATATAGCCTTTGAAGTCTGCACGGTTAGCTCAGCTTGGCTAAATTAGTTGTCACCTTGCTAAGTGGCCAGTGGCTGCCCATGTCCCAAATGGCCTAGACCTGCTCCCCAACAGCTCAGACTGCTCAAGTTATATCATTACAGTAGTTATATTATTATTTACATTATAAAATTACAATCGGGATTAGTTATAACTGGAAGGCCTCCAGGCCAGCTGTTAGCTACTACAGGTTTAGTGCTGGCCAAATCTTCCACTAGAATTATTTACTCATTTCCTGATGTGAGATAGGATTAGGAGGAAGGCAAAGCCGGCTCAAGCTTTAAAGGGTATAAAGAAAGAACTTTATTAACAGAACTAAAAGAATTACAAGAATCAGAATAAAACCTTCAGAACACTTCTCTGTAAGGCTTTTTCTCGGCCCAAAACAGGGTCTTTCACCCTTCCTCCGGTCTAGCTCAGGTGTTAGGGTGAAATTCCCCTGGGCCCTAGCCACAGAGACATAGATAAGATATCAAAAGAGGCTCTTTCCCCTAATAAAGTTATAGGTTTATTTCTCGTGGGTAGTGAGTGAAAAGGGAAGGGAAAAGAGTGAGGGAAGAGAGAGAAAAGAGGGGGAAGGACAGGGTAAAAGCGTGGGGGGGGGGAAAAGAGAACAGGGGAAGAGAAAAAGCACGGGGGAAGAGAGTGGGGGGAAAAAGAGAAAGAGCACGGGGGAAGAGAGAGATGCGGGATAAGAGAGCAAGGTCAGTGGGTCCTGACCTTTTCTAGGGTCTGGAAAGGGGGGGCGGGGAGAAATTGGATCCCAGCCAGCTCTGTGTGGCCAGGAGGGGAGAGGGACCAAGATACAGGGCACAGCAGGGGTCATGGAATGTACCATTTACAATGTATCTAGGAAACGCAACATCTCCCCGTTTTTTGTTTAACAAAGTTGAAAGAAGGATATTGGTATCATTCAAATTACGATTTTGCCCACCACTTGTAGCTGGCGGGAGGGTTAGATTGTTTCAAGTCCTTCATTTCTATGTGATTGACTACTGAGGTAGAGGGAATGAGACTATGAATAGCCTTGAAAACCAAGTGACGTAGGATCCCGAATGCCATTATTACAAGGAAAAGAATAACAAAAATTAACATAATTGTTTTGACTATAGATGTCCACCACCCTCTGAGTCCCCAGCCTTTGAACAGTCCATTGAACCAATCTTCAGATTCTTGCTTCACTTGTCCGATCAAGTTGTTCATGTTTCGGAGGGCAGCATGGATGTTAGGAGCTTTCGAGGTCAGGTCCATACAGTAAAGTCCTTCAAATTCCTGGCACTCATGTCCGTGTAGTAGCAAGAGAAAATCTATTTTCTTGTTGGAGCGTCTGTGCCAGGGTCACCCAGGTGTTCTGACGTGGCTGAGGGACGATCCATGCAGCTGCTAGACTGTTCAGTGTTAGCAGGAAGACAGCTTGGATGGGGTTCATCACGGGACTGAGAGAAGAGAAGGTTTTCTCTAGAAGGAAAAACAAACATTATAAAACCTATTAAAAGTCTCTATCTGCCGGAATGCCACCTTCTATGAGGATTTCTTTTCCTTTTTTCCGGCGGCGTCTTCTTTTTGAAGCCACTGCTACCTGCTCCTCGTTCTCCTCAGTCGGAGCAGGATGTCAGGGCCTGAGGGAGTGGATACACATGCATAGCCACGCCCCCAGGTAACAAGCTCATAGGGACCTTTGATTTCCCAGGTTTCTGGGTCCCTAATCAAAACTGGAGGATGCTGGGATAACTTGAATTGTTTACTACTGTTAAAGTGACGTACCACAGGTGGACTCATGTTTTCAAATGAACAATTTAGGAAATTGATAGTAAACATGGCTTTGCAGAGCTTCTGCTGTGGAGACATCCACACAGTTGAACTGCTCTGTTTAGCCAAAACCTGTTTGAGTGTCTGATTGGCTCGCTCCACTATACCTTGGCCTGTGGGGGAGTGGGAGGTGCCAGTTTTATGTTCCACTCCCCACTGCTGGACGAATTCCAGGAACTCCTTGGACTTATACGCTGCGCCCTGATCAGTTTTGATTTCCTTAGGGATCCCCAATACTGAAAAGGCTTGCACTAGGTGTTGTTTAGCATGCATAGCCCTTTCTCCTGCATGGGCAGAGGCATAGACTGCGCCTGAATATGTGTCAATGCTTACATGCACATATTTGAGGCGACCAAAACTAGGAATGTGTGTGATGTCTGTTTGCCATACCTCACAACTGCCAAGACCTCGGGGGTTTACCCCCATGCCTATTGAGGGCATGGTGTGCAGCTGACAGTTGGGACAGGTGGCCACAATGGCTCGAGCCTGACTCCGTGTTAGCTGGAACTGACGCATTAGACCTGGTGTATTCTGGTGATACTGCTAGTGGCTCAGCTTTGCCTGTTGGAAGATGTCAGGAAGGTGTGCTGGTTCTGCTGGGGTTGCTTGTTCTGCTGGGGTTGCAAGGGAGTCTGCCTGACGGTTCCCTTCTGCAATTTCGCCTGGCAAATCTGTGTGTGATCTCACATGCACAACATAGAACGGGTGTTTTCTATGAGAAATCAAATAAATTAGTTTGGAAAGCAACCTGAAAAGCTGCTCATTTTCGATGTCTCTGAGCACTGCCTGCTCTGCCCTGGACACTATCTCCGCTACGTAGGCTGAGTCTGTCACCAAGTTTATTGGCTCTGAGAACTTTTCAAAGGCTCTCACGACTGCTGCCAGTTCAGCTACCTGGGGTGACCCTTCCACAAACTCAACATCAGCTTCCCAATGCTGAGTCTGAGGATCTCTCCAAGTCATCACCGACTTGTGGGATGCCCCAGATGCATCCGTGAACACTGTGAGAGCTTTGAGTGGTCTCCGACTCCTCTTCTCACGAGGAATGAGGTGGAATTCCTCATTAAACAGCTTGTGAGATGGGGCATGGACTGATATTTGTCCTCTGTAGCTGTCCAGGGCTAATTGGAGACTGGCATTGCTCTGGAGCAAATGCTCAAACATCTCTTTAGTCAATTTGTCAGGAGAGTTCTTTCCCTCCTCAGACAGTTTAACAGGGAGGTGAATACATGTGAAGTCACAACCAGCTAGTTCATACAGTCTGATCCTTGCTTTCCGAATCAGTTGTGCTATTAACTCTTGTGGCTTAGTGATAGTTTTGGATCTCTGGTGGGAGAGGAAGACCCACTCTATGATTAAGAGTGACTCTCTCTGCTCCTTGATCCATTGGAATATTAACCCGTGTAAGTGTGGCAGTTTTCCTAGGACAATGAATTTGAAGGGCAGCTCGGGCTGGTAACGGTGAGCTTGCCTCTCTCCTAAGGTCTTTTGTACCTTTTCGATTGCAGTCTTTGCCTCTGGGGTCAGTTCCCTGGGAGAAAGCAGCTCTCTCTCCCCTTTCAATAAATTGAAGAGAGGTTCTAGGTCCTCATTAGTGAGGCCTAGCCAAGGCCTAACTCAATTCAATGACCCACAGGGAATGGAGATCTGCTAAGGTTTTTGGATTACAATTAATTTCCAATTTCTGCGGAACAATGGTCCATGCAGTGATTTCCAGGCCCAGGTACTTCCAAGGTGGCATCCTTTGGACTTTGTCCTCCTGCAATTAAAATCCAGCAGAGGTTAAAACTTTAACCACTAGGTCAAGTGTGTCCTGGAGTAGAGAGTTATCGGGTGCACACACTAGCACATCATCCATGTAATGAAGGATGATGGCCTCCCCTCTCTGGGCACGCACCTGGGACAGCAATGAGGCCACATACCACTGGCAGATGGAGGGACTACATTTTAATCCCTGGGGCAAAACTCTCCAGTGGTAGTGCTTCATTGGGGCCTCTCGATTGATGGTAGGAACCGAGAAGGCAAACCGTGGGGCATCCTCTGGGTGTAGGGGAATATGGAAGAAGCAATCCTTGATGTCTAGAACAGCCAATTGCCAATCTCTGGGAAGCATTGTTGGAGAAGGCATTCCAGGTTGGAGAGACCCCATGTCTTCAATTACTTTGTTTATTTCCCGGAGGTCGTGGAGCAGCCTCCACTTGTCTTTCCCTGGTTTCTTTACCACAAAAATCGGGAAATTCCACGCACTTGTGGTCTCTTCTATGTGGCCTTTAGCCAATTGTTCCTCCACAAGCTCCTCAAGCGCCCTGAGCTTCTCCTTACTCATCGGCCACTGTGCTACCCACTTTGGGGTATCATCTAGCCATTTCAACTTTTGGGTAGGGTGCCTCACAGTGGCCGCTTCTAAAAATCCTGAGGAGTTTTAGGAATAATCAATTTCACCCCCCACTGGGACATGGTGTCTCTCCCCCATAGAGGGCATTTATAATCTGTAACAAATGGACGGATGCTAGCCAATTTTCCATCCGGCCCCTCAATTTGTACGATGCTTTTTGATATTTTTGCCAATTTGATTCCTCCTACACCCTGGATTCTGCCTGCCACAGGCTGAAGTTCCCAATGTGACGGCCACATCCTTTCGGGTATGATAGTCACATCAGCACCCGTGTCCAGTACCCCCTCCACATGGAGGTGATCTGATCCACAGGTTAGGTTGCACGCCAGAGAGGGCTTGTCCTCACCCACCACTTCTGCCCAGTAGACTTCAGGTGATTTTCCATCTACTGGGACCTCCTGTGGAACAGGAATGGCCTGGGCAAGGATTTGTCCCTCAGCCAGGTAATATGGTGGTAGAGGACATCGTGCCAAGAGAATGAGGCCAGTTATGCTTCCCTTGATGGTCATGGGAACCACCTCAATCTCTAGGGGTGTGTGTGCTGTGTCACCGACAACAAAGTACTCACTGTTCAGTTTCATGTGGTTTAACATCACGTCCTGTGTACTGTTAGGTAAGTCCACTGTTATGACTGTCCAATCAGGTGACCTGAAATGAAAACCTCTGGTAGTCACAAGCCTAAAACGGCCTAGTGGCTTCCAAACCTTGTTAACTGAACCTTTGATATTTTCATTGACATACATCCCCACACCCTCTATCCCATCCTCCCCCTTTTTGTTTATTAAGAGAGAGTCTTTTGCGAGTGTGGAGCCCGCAGTATTTATAGCCGAGCGCGCTATGGTGTTAATGGCGGGTACGCGCTGTAAAGTTAGTTTTTTTGTTTGTTGGTTTTCTTCTGTTTCTGGTTGTGTGGACAGTCCCTGGCGAAGTGTCCTGGCTGCTTGCACTGGAAGCAGATGATGTGCTGCAGTTGCTCTGGTGTCATTGGTTGCTTCTTGGCTTCTGGTGTTACAGCTGCCATGGTCCTTGGGTGTGCCAGTCCTGGATTTCTTTTGTGTCCACTGAACAGTTCTGCTTTTCTGGCGCAGGCTTCAATCATCTGTGCTAAGCTAGGTGCTGGCTCCAGGGGAAGGCCAAGGATAACCCTACGGCAGGTTTCATTAGCATTCCTCTGAGCCATTTCTTTAATTAATTCAGCTTGTAATACTGGATCAGACACTTGTCTTTCTACTTGCATACGAAGGCGGTCCACAAACTGTAAGAAACTCTCAGAAGTAAACTGTTTAATGTTAATATAACTGCCTTTAGTATCTACTCTTGGTAATTGATTAAAGGCTTTTTCTGCAGCATTGCATATTTTATCTAGGACAGACTTAGATAGTACTCTGGTTTGATTTTCAGGGCAATGCCAATCTTTCTCCCCACATAGGTGTTCATATGTCATATCATTATTATCAGCATCCTTTGCATTATCTGAGCTTTTTAAAAGCTCTTGTAAAAGCACTTTTAAAGATCTTTTCCACAGGCTTTCCCATAGATCATATTCGGAAGGAGTTAACAGACACCGGAAAAGCTCTTTGATATCATATGGAACCAGTTCGTTTGAATTAAAAGTGGCTCTCATCATGCCTTTAAAGATTTCACTATTCCTACCAAATTCTCTTTGTACTTTACAAATTTCTTTTTTATCTTGGTAGGACAAAGGTTGATAACTTCTTTTTCCGTTTCTCTTACCAAGATAAACTACAGGAGCAACTGATGGTACATACTCTTTCTCCTGGTGCTGACTTTCAGGTTTAGGCACCCCCCCCCCACCCGGCCCCGGAGGCCGCCCACCCCCCCCACCACGGGAGCACCATCCATCCCCCAGGGGCTGTGAGCTGATCCCTCCCCACCCCCACCGCCACCGGCACTGAAGCCAGCAGGGGCTACATTGCCCTCCCCCACCCCGCAGCAGCTTGGAGGGAAGGAATGTGAAACCGGAGAGGGGGAGGGGTGGTGGAATCCAGGGTTGCAACACCTGTGGGCGGGGTCGCCAGGTACCAGGCAGGACAGGGTCTTGGAGGGGGGAGGGGGCGGTGGAGCCGAGGGCAGGGATGAGTTATGGGAGGGGACAGGCTTAGGGGCTGGGACCAGAGGGTAAAGGGGGTTGCGGGATGAAGGAGGAGACACGTGGCTGACACCATATCGCCCCCCCCCCCACTCCCTGGACCGCATGTCCAATGCTATCTGGGACCCCGATCCTGACCTGTCCAGATACGGCCACGTGTTCGTGGCCTGGAGGGGAAGGGGACAAGGAAGGAGAGCTGATAATTTTAGAAAAATCGTCAGAACCGGGATACTGGGGAGGATTTGGGGTTTCAGCACAGTTACAGCCGTGCTGAGCATGCTGCATTCCCAAGGGAGACCCTGGGGTGCTTTCCAGGTTATGGTTATAGGGATTTTTGGAAAGGGAAGGTGAGTTTGAATCATTTTGCTGCTGCTGTCTGTTGTTTTCTGTCTGAATTAAAACTTTCCGAATTTGTAAGAATATCAGAAGGAATACAGAGGCAGTTTTATCTCCATTTTCTACTTTTAAAGTTAATAAATCCCCTATTTCATCCCAAAATGAAATCGAATTTATATTTTGCAATTCAAGGTCCGATATTTCAACAGACAGCCAGCTGGCAAAACGGGCTAGTTTTTTATTAGATATTAAAACATTTCCTGAACTTAGTATTTCTTTGAGTTGTTTTGTTATACTCTTTTGTAAGGCAGATTGCTGTATCCCCATAGTGTTAGCAATTTGCACTATATCTACCCCACTACAGTTAAAACACAGGAAAGGAGTTAGTTGTTAAGACATGCTAGGTACACTACGGTTTTCAGACTTTACTAGATGCGGAACCGATGTTAATTTCGCCGTTTTTTGTCAGCAAAACCTATGTGTGGCGCCCGCGCCGCTGTAGGGACCGCCCCCGCGCCGCAAACACCCGTAAAAACCGTAAAAACGCAAAAAAACCTCCCTGTGCCGCACCTTTGAAACCGATCAAAGCTGCCTGCCTGCTGCGCCTGGGGTGGCCGCGTCCAGCCCCCCCCCATCCCCCGCGCCGCACCACGTGGCCGAGGGCTTCCAAGCTGCGCGCACGCTGCAAACATGCCCACACCGCCTGTCCTCCGGAGAACGGCTCCGGGCCAGCAAAATGCCACCGGTGAGACCCCCCGCGGAGCTCCGGGAACTACCCGCCGGAAAGGGACGCTTAACTCACCTTTTCTCTTGCAGGCAGAGACGTCTGTGTACACGGTAGTGGATCCACGTCCTGAACCGACCTGTCTGGGACCGACAGGCTGCCGGTTCGTGCTGAAAAGTCTTCGAACTGCACAAAATGCAGCTTAAAGAAATTTTAGCTAGTTGATCAGCTCCTATGCTGGTCGAATCCCGAAATTAGGGATCACAGCGAAACGTGGGTGCTTTAAAGAAACCACGCACGTGGAGCGCCAACTGTAACGGCTTTTTCCTCGGCCTAATACAGAGTCTTTCACCCTCCTCCGGTCTAGCTCAGGTGTTAGGGTGATATTCCTCTGGGCCTTAGCCACAGAGACATAGATAAGATATTAAAAGAGGCTCTTTCCCCTGATAAAGTTATAGGTTTATTTCTCGTGGGTTGTGGGTGAAAAGGGAAGGGAAAAGAGCAGGGGAAGAGAGAGAAAAGAGGGGGAAGGACAGGGTAAAAGCGTGGGGGGGGGGAAAGAGAACAGGGGAAGAGAAAAAGCACGGGGGAAGAGAGTGGGGGGAAAAAGAGAAAGAGCACGGGGGAAGAGAGAGATGCGGGATAAGAGAGCAAGGTCAGTGGGTCCTGACCTTTTCTAGGGTCTGGAAAGGGGGGGCGGGGAGAAATTGGATCCCAGCCAGCTCTGTGTGGCCGGGAGGGGAGAGGGACCAAGATACAGGGCACAGCAGGGGTCACGGAATGTACCATTTACAATGTATCTAGGGAACGCAACAGGAACTGGGGGGAAGTTTGGTCTCCCCCAATCTTTACTAGGACTGGGGACACCCCAGTGACATCTCATGTTCTCTCCACAGTGAGGTGGTGCCATTGCTGTTGGCGATGTGAGTATCCTGAATTCTTCTGCTGAACCAGAGCCTCCCCTCTCATGGCCATGACCCTCCAGGCCATCCCAGTGCACCCCAGTGCGTGCCTGTACACCCCAGAGCTTCCCAAGGCTGCCCCTTCCCCTGGGTCCCCATTGTATTCCCACCCATCTCAGTGCACCCCAGGCACTCCAAAGATCCCCATGCCCAGTCCACTTCCTCTCCTCTTTCCCTCCACTCCCTTCCCTTTCTCATTCTCCATGACAGTATCCCCAAATCCCCCTCCTGGACTCCCAAAGCCCCTCCCAAACCCAACAATTTTGGTCCTCTGCCCCTGCTTTCCCCTGTCCCACCCACCTCCCACTTCAGCCCCCATGTCCCCCCACTGGAATTCCTGCCTCCCCACCTGCATTCCCCCATTCCCATCCCTTCCACTCCCCCAGCCCCATCCCCTGGGTCCCCAAAGTTCCCCCAGTTCAGTGTCTTTGGGGCCCTCACATCCCACTCCATCCCCTCCTCCTTGGAAGCCCCAAGTTCCCCTCGCTCTCCTCGTCTCCATCCCCACCGTGGTCCCTGCAGGAACAGGGATCGGGTGAAACTGCCTGGAGTGGGACTGGGGGGAGCAGAAGGGATTTTCCCCCTCAGACTGGGGACAGCCACAGGGCGTGGGGACACCTGTGACTCTTGAATTCCCACAAGGACCATTCCAGACTAAACCTTTGCTCTCCATCTGCAGGTAGTCATAGGAGGAGCTGCAGGTGGATGCATTGCGGTAAGTCCTGGAATTGGGGCACCAGTGTGGGAACTGGGGGCCAGTTGGGTCCCCCCGTGCCTTGCTGGGACTGGGGACACCCCGGTGACCAGTGACATCTCCCCATCTCTCTGCAGAAGAAGAACGGCGTCCAACGAGTGAAGAGGTCTGAGGTGGGTACCCGCAGTTCTGCTGGGCCCAGAGCTTCCCCTGTCCTGGTCATCACCCCCAGTGCACCCCAGCACACCCCACTGTGCCCCAGTACACCCCAGCCTGCCCCAGTATCTCCCAACCAGCCCCAGTATCCCCCAGTGTGGCTCTAACCCCCCCTTTCTCCCCAGCCCCTCGTGGCTGAGCAGGTGGAGCTTCTGCGGGAGGGATGCCCGGCTGCCCCTCTGGATGCCCTGGTGAGAAATCTTGGGGGATTCCAGCCCCACAAAAGATCCTCGGGGACCAGGGCAGATTCTTGAGCCCTGTGGGGTGGGCAGAGCTTGGGAAAGTCAGAGGGACATGGAGGGGGCTGTCCCTGATCCATGTGCTGGGGTTCGGTGGACAGAGCTGTCCCCAAGGCTTCCCTTGCACTGGGGGGCTCTAGGGACACCCAGTGTCCCTGTGGAGCAGCAAGGGCTCTGGGAGGTTTTGGGATATTCCAGGGTGAGGGGCTCTGGGAGCCCCATGGATGTCAGGAGCCAAGTCCAGTCCCAGGTGTATTCGGGGCTCCAAATCCCTTCTCCTGCTGCAGGTCCCTGCAAAGAGAGGGGTGGGAACAAGGTCCCTCTCGTGTCCCAGTGGACACAGGTGTCAGAAAGGGGTTCTTGCCTTTCCTTAGAAAATACCTGTCTTTCAAACCAAGACAAGGTGACACTGGCCCGATGCCAGGCACCTACCAGAGCCACTCTGACCCTACCCCTCGAGCTGCAAGGGAAGAGAAAGTTTAACCAGTAGCTCCAGGAGCAGATTAAGACAGGACGAGCAAACACAGCAAACAGCAAAACGGATGTCACAGACATAGCCTGGGCTCAGCAAGGGAATTTATTACCAACCAAATCATAGCAATAGAAGGAAAAGAGACAGAAATCTCTCAAGCCCCTTCCCCCTCACCCAACGGGGATAACCAGGAACACAGATCACCAGGGCTCTGCCCAACGGGGGTCACTGGGGATCATCCAACACCGATCCTCCCATGGGGGATGGAGCTGGAACAGATCACAAAGCTCTTCCCACACTCGGGCACTCACAGGGCTTCCCTCAGTGGTGACTCCGTTGGTGTTGGGTCAAGTTGCACCTCTGTGAGAAGCTCTTCCCACACTCAGGACACTCGTAGGGCCTCTCCCCAGTGTGGATGCGCCGGTGCCTGATGAGGGTGAAGTTGCGGTTGAATCCCTTCCCGCAGTCGGGGCAGCGGAAGGGCCTCTCCTCTGTGTGAATCCGCTCATGTAGGAGGAGATTGGAGCTGGTCTGAAACCTCTTCCCACACTTGGGACACTCATAGGGCCTCTCCCCGGTGTGGATGCGCTGGTGTTTTCTCAGGTCAGAGCTCCATCCAAAGCTCTTCCCACATTCCGAGCAGCTGTAGGGCCGTTCCCCAGTGTGGATCACCTGGTGCTGGATCAGGTTGGAGCTGTTGCTGAAGCCCTTCCCACATTCCCCACACTGGTAGGGCTTCTCCCCAGTGTGGATCCTCTGGTGTAGGATCAGCTGGGACCTGTAGCTGAAACTCTTCCCACATTCCAAGCACTTGTGGGGCTTCTCCCCTCCAGGAGGCTTCTCCACCAGCTCTGAGCTCTGCCTGGATCTCCGGCCGCCTCCCCGGCTCAGGGAGGGTCTTTCCTCCTCGCAGCTCCCTGGGCTGGGTTTGCAGCCCCTCCTCGTGAGAGATCTCCGGGGCTTTTCTGCCTCCTCCATCCCTGCACACCTGAGGAATGAAAATTCCTGGTTTAGGGGGAAATAACAAGAAGAGAGCTCCATAAACTGGGTGTTCCTCCTTGCCCAAGTTCATCTCTGGAAGTCATTGAGCATCTTGTGTCTGTAATAACCTCCCAAACACCAAGATTCCCACCCAAAATCCTCCAAACTTTAAGACACGGATCAAAAACACCCCAAATATATAGATTCAGCCAAAATCCCCTCCAAAATTGTGCTGGTTTGAAAGCAAAACCAGTGAAAGTCTCCAAGTCAGAAATACAATTTTATAGGAAAAAAGATAAGAGAAAAATAATACATGAAATAGTAGAAAAGAAAACAACTGACAGAATCAGAATACAACCTGACACCCCGCTAGTTAGGGTGGTGGTAGCAGTCCAGATGAAGTGGTCTTGTTGTAGTAGTGATGCTGTAGAAAGGTCTGGTAGCTCTTGTCCTCTGGAAACCAGTGGGTAAGGGCTGCCTTGGTGTTCCAAATCTCAGATTTTCTCTAGGTAGGAAAGGCTTGGCTCCTCCCCCTGGCTGGAGCATCTCCCAATGGGATGATGGAATTTTATCAGTCATGCAGTGGCACTCAATGGCCCATTAACAGAAGATATCTTCCTGGAGGAAGGATGGGTTGTGGAAAAGATAAAGAACATTGCCCTACCTGGTTTTACCAGATGGCCCATTAGCAGAGGATATCTCCCACAGAGATAAGGATCATTGCTCCACCTGTTTTTTTCCACCACTCTTTGTTCTTTTGTTTCTTCCTGGGACCTCTGACTTGTTACTTCATGTTTGCTGCTGATTTCTTCTTCCTTTTGAAGATGAAAATGGTAAAAGTGTCTTTGACCTGCCTTGCTGGATATTGTGAAGAGGAACAGTCATCTACTGCAAGTGGAAGTGTCACAGGTGGAGCAGAGTTCTGTGAGTGCTGTATCAAACCAGACCTCGTCAGACCTGCCAGAACAACTGGTCCATGCTGCCCTTCACTGCTCTGCCTGTTCCCCACTGTTTCATGCCACAGTAATTTAACTGCTGTTAATTGGGTGTGTGTTTCACTCGAGCCAGTCCAGCAGAACCAGCAGAAAGCAGCCCCAGAATGAATGGGGCTCTGCAGAGGAGCCCCAGACTATTCATCAGCCTGCCCGCAGAACTGGCTCCAACTCTGAACCCTTGTGACCACACTCTGAAGAAGACACACTTCTGATATTTCTGAGGCACTTATGACTGAGGCACTGCACGTGCTTGTGCAGGTAAGAATCCCAAAGTTCTTTCTGTCAGGAAAATTAATCCACAAACACCAGAGGTTTATGTCCAAAAAGGAGACAGAGGAGTCCTTTTTGATTTATTCAAATAAAGGGAGAGGCCATGGGACTCCCTTGGGATCTCTCAAATTTTTGGAGGACGCAGCCTCCTTTTTATCCTATTTTCCCGGCCGCATTTCCCTCTCTCTTTCCCCTTTGGCTGAGGTACTTGAGAGGCACAGACTTCCCAGAACGCCTGATACCTGAAGTTCCCCTCTAATGTATAACCCTTCCTTTTAATTTTTAATTCTTATAGAATTCATAGTTTCCCCCCGTTGCTTCTTTCATCTTTCAATATCCAATTTGATTTATCAGCAGCCCTACAGTTTGTTTGTAAAGGCAAATATCTCTTTCCATTCATCAATCAGTGGAATCCATCCCATTGTTTCTTTTATCTCTCAGTGCTAGCCTTATCTACAGGCAGATCCACAGCTCATTTGTAAAGGACAAATTCAACATTCCTCTCAACCCCTCCTCTTTTATTTTTTAATAATTGTCTTTACACACTTTAGCTCTCATTGACTTAATTTCTTGTTCCTGAGTCTTTTTTGGTTTTGTAATTATTTGGAGTGACATCAATTTCTGTCCTTTTGTAACCATCTCTGGATCAGTAGGCGTGGCTATTACCTGCATCCCTTTGATCACATGTTGAATAAGTTGTACTAAGCAAGGGATCATGCATGGTAGAAAGATTAGAGTTGCTACAGCACATAACAGGAAAAAAAGCAGTTGTTTAACTTATAGTCCACCAGGTAGCCAAGAAAACATGTCCCATTCCCATCCTTTTCATCTTTGGACTGGCACATGAGCTAATTTTTTTAATTCATTTTGCAATTTGTTTCACCACTTTTCCATTGTCATCTATTTGCCTTATTTTAGGCAATAAGTGTCTTTTTCAGAAGAATGAAGCAGCCATGGACTTCCTTCCTCATCCCAAAATCCTGTTCCATTACGGACCTCACTCAGGGTGCTAATCTACTATTTAGGTTTTACTGGGCTGGCCACCCATGGCCCGTTTTCAGATTCTCCTGGACCTGCACAGACCCAACAATTGCTAAGGTTAAAGGTTTTTGCTACTTCTTCTCCTAAGGTCAAAAAATTATTTTCCCATTCTTGGCCCTAACCTAACTGATAATATAAAGGGAACATTATTAAGAGAAACATTCTGATTGTGTAATCTAATTTCCTAACTTAATTTTTACTTTCACGTTGTCTTTCACACCACTTGTGGCGAGTGAAGGCACAGAAACGGCTTAACATAAAGAAAACAATGACAGCAAGGGTTGGCCCCCAGTGCCTGGAGATCTGAGAGGAGGGATGCCCACACAGACTATTTCAGCAGGCACTCTGTGGGTGGGCACACGAGGCTTCCCCCGATGTCGACGCCCTGGCTGCTGCTCCAGTCCCCTCCTGCCGAGTGTCAGTCGCGGCTTCCCGTCCTTCTCCTCCAGCTGAGATGTCCAAATCTCTGGGGCTGCAGAGACCTTGGCCCGAGTGTGATGGGCCCAGCCGTGTTCAGCTGTTTTGACGGCTATTCCTGTGCTCAGCAACACCTGGAAAGGTCCACGCCACTTCGCCACCAGTGGTGCTTCTTCCCACTCCTTAACCAGGACCCAGTCTCCCGGTTGGATGTTGTGAACAGCAAAAGTCCAAAGGCAGGGTCTGTGCCAGCTGAGCTTCCTGTCGAAGAGATTTCACAAGAGACACTATCCGAGCCACATATTGTTTTAAATACACATCACTTATCTCTATCCCCCCACTCGGCTGAGAATTACAAGGGTAAGGAATTCCAAAGATCAATTCAAAGGGAGATAATTGAATATCTTCCTTGGGTCTGGCTCTTATCCTTGCTAAAGCCAGGGGCAGGAGCCGTACCTACGGCATCTTAGTTTCTATTACCAGCTTCAGGAGATGTTTCTTTATTTCTCCATTCATCCTCTCAACCTGACCCGAACTCTGTGGGTGCCAGGGGGTATGGAGGTTCCACCGTATTCCTAAAGCAGTCATAACTTCTTGAAGAATTTTTCCTGTAAAATGAGTTTCCTTATCTGAATCTATCGCTTCCACCATCCCTTATCTTGGAATTTTTTTTGTTCCAAAAATATTTTAACAACTGATCCTGTAGTTGCTGACACAGTTGGAAATGCTTCTGGCCACCCGGTTAATTGACATACTATTACCAGAAGATATTTAAATCTTGCCACTCGAGGCATTTCAGTAAAATCCACCCGGCATCTCTGGAAGGGACGTACTGCCCAACGCCTCCCTCCCCTGGCCAGTTTCTTTGTAACTTTGTTGTTGGTTTTAGCACAAGTCAAACAGCCTTCAGTGGCTCGCTTTGCCAGGCTAAAGAGACCAACAGCAGCGTTCATTTTGAGGAAGGCTTCTGCCAGTCCTCGGGAGCCCCAATGACTCCCTTCATGAAGCTGTTTTAACAATTGTAAGGCTAGAGCTTTTGGTATCCACTGCTTACCATCCTTTGTAAACCAATTATTTTCTCTTTTCTCTGCCCCACTCTTTTTAATTATTTCAAGTTCCTCTGGTGGAAAAGAGAGTTTCTCTGGCAGCGGTGCAGTTACTGGGAGCATAGGCAGGATCTTAGAGACTTCTGGCAACAATGCAGCTTTGCGAGCTTCTTCATCAGCCAGTCGGTTTCCTATTGCCTCCTCTGACCATCCTGCCTGATGCCCCTTAATGTGGATTATCGCCACCTTTTTTGGTAAATTCACTGCCTCCAATAGGCGAGAGATTAAGTTCTCGTGAGCTAATGTCTTTCCTCTGCAGCTTAATAAACCTCTTTCTTCCCATAGTTTTCTAAATGCATGTATTACCCCATATGCATATTTAGAATCAGTAAATATGTTTACTGTCTTGTCCTGGTATAATTCACAGGCTCTCACAAGCCCGTACAGCTCTGCTGTCTGAGCTGATCAGGTGTGTGGTAACCTCCCCCCTTCCTTTAATTGCTTCCCATTCACGATAGAGTATCCTGTAAATCGTTTCCCTTCTACCACCTTGGAGGACCCATCAATGAACACATTCTTTCCCTCAGGCCAGGGAATATCCCGTAGATCTTCCCTAGCCCGTGTCTGGAGGTCTATAACCTGGATACAATCATGGATTTCTTTCTGGCCCCCCTTTTCTCCAGGGCCATTTAAATAAGAGGCTGGATTAAAAATTTCCTGCCTTTAAATTCTAAATCCTCCTGTTCCATTAAACAAGATTCATACTGTAATAATCGAGCACTCGTCATCCACTTAGAGGCTCTCTCAGTTAACAAAGCTTTAATCTGATGTGGGACTTTAACAATGAGATCCCCTCCCCTTGTCAGCTTTCGGGCCTCAGCCACCATCAGAGCTGTGGCTGCACAGTTCTGCAGACAATGGAGCCAGCCTCTGGCCACCGGGTCTAACAACTTAGAAAAACAGGCAACAGGCCTCCGTGTTCCCCCATGCTCTTGCACCAAAATTCCTTTAGCATGACCCTGTTTGACATCCACATATAGTTGAATTTTTTTTTTTTCTGCATCTGGAAGAGCTAAGACTGGGGCATTAACCAATTTGTCCCTGGGGCTGCCCATACTTCCTGATTTATTTCAGCATAAGCCTTCTCAGACATTTTACACAAAGATATCACAGTTTCGGACTCCGTGTCACTTTTTTACAATGCTAATTTGCATTCCCATTCTAGCCATCAAATCTCTTCCCAGTAAATTACAATCACAATTAGGAACAAACAAGAATTCATGCAGTTCAAATCTGTCCCCCACATTCATTAACAGTGGTTGAATAAAATGCACTCGCTCATCCTTCCCACTTACTCCTTGAATAACCAAGGATCTTTTTGACAGTTTTCCCCCTTTAGGTATAAAATTGAAGGTGGACGGAGAAGCCCCTGTGTCTACCAGAAAACACACCTCCTCTCGATCCGGACCCACCTTAAAAGTTATCAAGGGCTCCTGAGTGGTGGGTCTTTGGTATAATAGGAGCCCCTGACACCCCTAACAATCCATTTCCATTATCCTCTGGACTTCCTCCTCCTGAGGGTCCAGTTGTTTCTGCGGACACTCGTTTTTCCAATGCCCTTCTGCCCTGCAGACAGCACACTGGTTCTTCCCCAGCCGCTGTTTGGGTCGGCTGTCCCCTGCCGAGGAGGGAATCCCTCTGCCCCTTCCTTGTGGCTGACCCCGTCCCCTCTGTCCCTGGGGACCCCTTGGACCCTGTGGTTTATTCCTCCGGGGCTGCAAAAACTCTGCCATCATCTTTGCTTTAGCCTCTGCCTTTTCCTCATCCCTTCTTACATATATCTGCTGTGTTTTTCTAACCAATTCCTCTAGAGACTTATTTTGTCACTCTTCATCTTTTTGTACTCCTTTCCTTATATCAGGCCAGGCTTTAGTAACAAATTGTACCTTAAGCAATGTGTTGAAGGCTGGCCCTTCAGGATCCATCCCCCTGTGCTTCCTCAAGGCATCCCTAATCCTCTCCAACCAATGAGAGGGGCTTTCCTGTTTCTCCTGTTCTAACGACAGAGCCTTAGCTATGTTGTTAGTTCTGGGAGCCGCAGACTTGATTGCCCTGATCAAATAAGCACGGCAATCACGGTGAGCCAGACTGGCCTGGTTATTTGGGTCCCACTGGGGGTCTGCCTGGGGGATGGCATCACCCACCGTAGGTGCATTGGGTCCAGCCCCCCCTGCTGCTTGTGGGTGTTCATCCTCCCACAGCTGCCGAGCTTTCTGCAAAATCATTCGTTTCTCTGATGACCCAAACAAAATTCCCAAAGGAAAATCCCAATCCTTTCACGTATAATCCGCATTTCCCAAATATTTCTCTATCTTTTCCCCCACCCCTATGGCAACATATAAATATATTTTTTTTTAACCCTCTTATATCCTGGGTAGTGAGTGGTACAATTACAAACCCAAATCCTCCCCCTTGACCCCCCAAAGGAACTTGACAGAGTGGCATCTGGTGTACCCCTGTCTCTTGGGGGGCTTCTGATGCCCTAAACTGAGTTCAAATTCTAGTTCTGGGGGGTGATACAACATGCTGCTCCCCTCCCCCTACACCATCACCCTTCTCAGGTGGGGCTGTAGGAATAACATTTCCCTGATCCCCTTGCTCTGAAAGTTGAGGATACAGACGACCTGCAGCTGACCCTGGGTCAGCTAGCAACACTGGAGGACAAGACGGGAGAAGGAGCTGAAAAACATCCCAATCCTCACCACTTTCCTCTTCCTCCTCTTTTTTCTTAACACATATATTTCTCTTGTTTCTTGTCTGACCCATATTAATCCACATTCCCTTTCAATCCATCCTTTCCAATTCTCCTCTAAGTACCTTCACAAAATTCAACACAAATGAATTTTCTCTGTTCCATAAGGTGGCCATATAAGTCCCCTTGCCAACTTATACTCTGGCCACACAAAATAACAATATTTTACCATCATTTCCATAGTTATGTCTGGGTGAATATACAATCTCTCCCAAGACCTCAGCATTCTCCCCAAGGGACTCTCCGGGGGTATTATGGGATCGTCATCCCTTTTGCCGGGGCCCCTTCGCGGCTTCACCTTTCCAACCCTCTCTGGGTGCCCCGTTTTACCTGTGCTACCCTCCATGGGTGCCCTCCCAGGTTTGCTCCTTTGTTTTCAGTGGTCCTTCCCTGCGGACTCTTCACGGACCCCCCTGGTCCGCCACTCGTCTGTCTCCTGGACAGTCTCGGGAACCCAATGGATCACCCGGTACCGGCCGGCACCAAGGGGAGCTGATCACCCAAACTGGGTGAGGCGCCTTCAGCTCCACTCGCCGCCCCGGACGGTGGAAAGATCCCGGACGAGCCCCCAAAATTGTCAGGAAAATTAATCCACAAACACCACAGGTTTATGTCCAAAAAGGAGACAGAGGAGTCCTTTTTGCTTTATTCGAATAAAGGGAGAGGCCATGGGACATTCCCCTGGGATCTCTCAAATTTTTGGAGGACGCAGCCTCCTTTTTATCCTATTTTCCCGGCCGCATTTCCCTCTCTCTTTCCCCATTGGCTGAAGTACTTGAGAGGCACAGACTTCCCGTAAAGCTCAATACCTGAAATTCCCCTCTAATGTATAACCTTCCCTTTTCATTTTTAATTTTTATAGAATTCATAGTTTTCCCCCCGTTGCTTCTTTCATCTTTTGATATCCAATTTCATTTATCAGGAGCCTTACAGTTTGTTTGGAAAGGCAAATATCTCTTTCCATTCATCAATCAGTCGAATCCATCCCATTGTTTCTTTTATCTCTCAGTGCTAGCCTTATCTACAGGCAGATCCAGAGCTCATTTGTAAAGACAAATTCAACATTCCTCTCAGCCCAGAGGAGAATCTAGCACAAAATATTCTCCCTGTGTACTGCACGACAAAAAATATTCAGGGGAAAATACAGTGGCAGCTGAGACTTGTAGAACTCCCAGAATACTGAGCTGCAGAGGAGGCAAACAGCCCTGGCAGTGCCTGAGGGGACTTCTCGTCACAGACTCCTCTCAAAGTGTGTCACTTCAGCAGGGGAAGGCTTTCAAACCTTTGCCTTTCCTTCCTCCTGTGCTGAAATTTAAGGCTCCTCCTGAGAAAATACTGAGCTACAAACAATTCTCCATTCCTCAACAAAGCTACTCAGGTGCTCAACTTAAAAAAGAGCAAAACTAAAGGTGGTCAGAAATTTCTTATCAAGGCCTATTTGCAGAGAAACCCCACCATATGGGAGCAAATATTTATTAGCATCAGTTCACCCAAAAGAAACCCAACCCTATATTAAGCAGTGTTTTAAACAACTTGAATTCGTTTTCCTCACATGTCAGCTGGACTGGTTTGCTCCTTTTTTATCCTAGAGAGAATATTAGAACGATTTGCTCTTGACAGGACTCCTTGGGTGGTCCCCAGCCCTGGCTCCTCACCACGCCTTGCCTGGGCTGTTAACGCAGCCTGTCAGCACCACCTGACTTTGGCAGCCTGTTCAGGCCTCGGGCACGGCTGGTTCCACGGTCCCCTCTGGTGCCACGGTCCCCTCTGGCTCCTGGCGTGTCCCTGCTGCTGGAGGAGCCCTGGTCGTGCTGCTGCCTGCGTTCAACAACGCCGGTCCTACTGCCCAGCCAAAGAGACACCAAAATCACTGCTTTGGGCACCTCGTTTCAACAAGTTTAACGCATACTCATCTCTAACACAGACCTCTTAACATCCACACACCATCACCAGGAAGTCACCGCATTTACAGAGGTCAGGAGCCTGAGCGAACAGAAGGTCGACATTCAAGCACATCGAGTTTTTTAATTAGTGGAAGCACTCACACGTTCACCAGCCTTACTTGTCAAACTGGATTGTGCGATGCTATTGTCTTGCTTGTGTTAGAGAGAAACCAGGGAGAAATCAGCTAAGAAATAAGAACCACACTTGGGGCTCAGGCTTGGCAGACAAAGGGAGCAGGGCGGCACCTGCCCGCTTTGCCCGAGTCCCTGCTCCTGCTGGACAAAGGCGGACGCGGCTCCGTGCGGGGCGAGCCGGGCGCTCCGTGCCGGGGCCGGGGCCGAGCGCTCGGGCGGGCGGCGCTCAGGATGCTCGGGCAGCGCCGCGGGCCGGGCGGGCGCGATGGAGCCGCCTGAGGGCTGGGACCCCTCCGGGCGGCCGGCCCGGCGCACGCAGTGGCTGCTCAGCGCCCTCGCCCACCGCTACGGGCTGGAGCGCGGCGTGGAGAACGAGATGGTCGTGCTGGCCAGCGGCCCGGAGCAGTCCCTGCAGGAGATCTTCCAGCAGCGGGACTGCGCCGGGCCGGGCCGCATCCCCGGCGAGGAGTCCCGCACGCTGTGCCGGGCGCTGGGGCCGGAGGAGGCGGCGGAGCCCGAGGAGTGCGCGGGGCTGTGGGACGGGCTCTGGGCCGAGCTCACCTTCCGCCAGCTCCACGCGCGGCTCTGCGGCCGCTTCAGCACCCGCGCGGGGCCGCGGCTGCCGCTGGGCCGGGAGGGCGAGCACATCGAGAGCCACATCCGCCCGCGCAGCCCCCGCCGAGCCCGAGCGGCGGCCGCCGGGGCCCTGCTCCCGAGAGCGCTGCGAGGAGATGGTGGCGCTGGAGCGGGCCGAGGAGCGCATGGCCGAGCTGCAGCAGGAGAAGGGCAGCCTGCGGCAGCTGCTGGAGGACGTGCGGGCCGCCCTGCAGAGCAGCGATGCGCGGTGCCCGGCGCTGCGGCTGAGTCCGGGCCGGCTTCTGCACCGCGCTCCCGGCGGCGGCTCGGGTGGCCCCGAGCGCTTCAGGAGAGATGCTGCTCTCGGAAAGTCAGTGTTTAGAACACCTCCACCTCCGGACTGAGACCGAAGTTGCTCGTTCATTCTCGGCGTTAACTTTCTAGCAAAGTTTAGTTATAAGGGAGGCTTTTAGGAGAAATGTATGGCATCGGTGTGCCATTAAATATGTTTGTGATGAGCACTGTTCAAAGTGTAGGGGAGTTCAGCTTAACAAACCCACGTGTACAATGCTGCTGCTGCTTCTCCTGCACGTGCAGCCAGGATGTGCTGATAGCAGATGCTGGGTATGCACTGCTGCAGGGTTTTTCCTGAAGTAAGAAAGAACTTTGGGATTTTTACCTGCACAAGCACGTGCAGTGACTCAGTCATAAGTGCCTCAGAAATATCAGAAGTGTGTCTTCTTCAGAGTGTGGTCACAAGGGTTCAGAGTTGGAGCCAGTTCTGCGGGCAGGCTGATGAATAGTCTGGGGCTCCTCTGCAGAGCCCCATTCATTCTGGGGCTGCTTTCTGCTGGTTCTGCTGGACTGGCTCGAGTGAAACACACACCCAATTAACAGCAGTTAAATTACTCTGGCATGAAACAGTGGGGAACAGGCAGAGCAGTGAAGGGCAGCATGGACCAGTTGTTCTGGCAGGTCTGACGAGGTCTGGTTTGATGCAGCACTCACAGAACTCTGCTCCACCCGTGACACTTCCACTTGCAGTAGATGACTGTTCCTCTTCACAATATCCAGCAAGGCAGGTCAAAGACACTTTTACCATTTTCATCTTCAAAAGGGAGAGGAAATCAGCAGCAAACATGAAGTAACCGGTCAGAGGTCCAGGGAATAAACAAAAGAACAAAGAGTAGTGGAAAAAAACAGGTGGAACAGTGATCCTTATCTCTGTGGGAGATATCCTCTGCTAATGGGCCATCTGTTAAAACCAGGTGGGGCAGTGTTCTTTATCTTTTCCACAACCCATCCTTCCTCCAGGAAGATATCTTTTGTTAATGGGCCATTGAGTGCCACTGCATGACTGATAAAATTCCATCATCCCATTGGGAGATGCTCCAGCCAGGGGGAGGAGCCAAGCCTTTCCTACCTAGATAAAATCTGAGATTTGGAGCACCAAGGCAGCCCTTACCCACTGGTTTCCAGAGGACAAGAGCTACCAGACCTTTCTACAGCATCACTACTACAACAAGACCACTTCATCTGGACTGCTACCACCACCCTAACTAGTGGGGAGTCAGGTTGTATTCTGATTCTGTCAGTTGTTTTCTTTTGTACTATTGCATGTATTTTATTTCTCTTCTCTTTTTCCCTCTAAAATTGTATTTCAGATTTGGAGTCTCTCACTGGTTTTGCTTTCAAACCAGAACAGTTTTGGAGGGGATTTTGGCTGAAGCTTGATATTTGGGGAGTTTTTGATCCGTGTGTTAAAGTTTGGAGGATTTTGGGTGGGAGTCTTGGTGTTTGGGAGGTTATTACAGACATAAGATCCTCAATGACTTCCAGAGATGAACTTGGGCAAGGAGGAACACCCAGTTTATGGAGCTCTCTTCTTGTTATTTCCCTCTAAACCAGGAATTTTCATTCCTCAGGTGTGCGGGGATGGAGGCAGAAAAGCCCTGGAGATCTCTCAGGAGGAGGGGCTTCAAACCCAGCCCAGGGAGCTGCGAGGAGGAAAGACCCTCCCTGAGCTGGGAAGGCGGCCGGAGATCCAGGCAGAGCTCAGAGCTGGTGGAGAAGCCTCCTGGAGGGGAGAAGCCCCACAAGTGCTTGCAATGTGAGAAGAGTTTCAGGTGGAGCTCTGATCTGATCCAGCACCAGAGGATGCACACTGGGGAGAAGCCGTACGAGTGTGGGGAATGTGGGAAGAGCTTCAGAGACAGGTCCCGTCTTATCCGGCACCAGAGGATCCACACTGGGGAAAAGCCCTACGAGTGTGGGAAATGTGGGAAGGGCTTCACAAGGATCTCTCACCTGATGTGGCACCAGGTGATCCACACAGGGGAACGGCCCTACACCTGCTTGGAATGTGGGATGAGCTTTGGCTGGAGCTCTGCCCTGAGAAAACACCAGCGCATCCACACTGGGGAGAGGCCCTACGAGTGTCCCAAATGTGGGAAGAGGTTTCAGACCAGCTCCAATCTCCTCCTACATGAGCGGATTCACACAGAGGAGAGGCCCTTCCGCTGCCCCGACTGCGGGAAGGGATTCAATCTCAACTCCACCCTCATCAAGCACCGGCGCATCCACACTGGGGAGAGGCCCTACGAGTGTCCTGAGTGTGGGAAGAGCTTCTCACAGAGCTCTAACTTGACCCGACACCAACGGAGTCACCACTAATGGAAGCCCTGTGAGTGCCCCGAGTGTGGGAAGAGCTTCGTGCTCTGCTCCAGCTCCATCCCCCATGGGAGGATCGGTGTTGGATGATCCCCAGTGACCCCCGTTGGGCAGAACCCTGGTGATCCGTGGTCCTGGTGATCCCCATTGGGTGGGGGAAGAGGTTGGAGATATTCCTTTCCCTTCTCCTTGTGCTGCTGTGATTTGATTGTAATAAATTCCGTTGCTGTGCCCAGGCTGGGTCTGTTGTTCCCATGCAGGTGCTCGGGGTGGGATCTCTCCCATTGCTTCTCTCAACTCCCAGGCTTCTCATCAGCCAATCAGAGAAAGCGCCAAAATAATTGAGCCAATCAGAGCGCGCGGCGCTGATGACTCCTCAGGCAGTCCCAGAGCGCCCAGAGCTCCTCACCTGGACTCCACCCGCGCCCCGCCCCCAGCGCCCCCCGCCAGGAGAATTTGGGGAGGGGGAGGTGTCAGACCCTGCCCGGCGCTGGCCATGGGGCGTGTGGGGCAGCTGGGGCCCTACTGGTGCCACTGGGAGCCCCCCGGGCTGGGGGCACGGAGCTCTCGGGTGAGCGGGAGGGGCGGGAAGGTGTCCCGATCCACTGTTAGTAGAGGGGGGAGTCGTGATGCTTCATTTTGATCTCAGAGGTACAAAAGACAAGAACAGAAGGACAAATCAGGTTGCTCTAAAAAAATTGCACTTTATTGAGGGCGAACTACTCAGTTTTGTGATAGAATGAGAGTTAAAGAGAGAGAGACAGAAAGGGGTGAATCATGGTTTTAAAAAGTTAAGATTTTTGCTAAGGGTAAAAGTGGTTTCCATGACCAAGATGTAAGTTAGGTAGGTAAATGCTAAGTTAATAATTACTAGATGCTTAGGCTAGAGCTAATTGGTATAATTATCTGCTATTATGAATTTATGTATTGAAAAAGGTAAAATAATAAACCGTTAGTCACAAAGGACAAGGCCTTGGATTGTTCCAGGAGGTCACGGAGACCTGATGAAGACTTTCCTGAGTTCATCCATCAAGACCACTGACCCATTTCGAGAGCACCGACCCAATTCAAGAGAAGAACTGCGCACGCCTGAAGGACGAATGGGCTCATTTTAATATGGGGTGGGGATGGGAGGTGCTGGGGTTATGCACATGTATTGTATGTAAGATCTTGGGCAATAAATAGAGGGCAAAGAACCTTGTTCGGGGCGGTCACGCCTTTGGGAGGTGACTCCCGTGCCAGTGAATAAACACACCACTTTGTAACTTTAATTAGTTACAGCGCCTTTGTCCGTGATTATCCTGGTTTTTAACGATTCAGGGGGACAAACTGTGGTCACGTGGGGACACTGCAGGGACATTGTAGTGACCCAAAACAGGACAGGCGACCTCAGGGTGGCCCCGATGTCTCCAAGGCAAGGACACCAAGGTCCCCAGTGTCCCTCGGGGTGACAGTGCCACTTCCATGTCCCCACCCTGTGCCTGCATCCCCGGCCGCCTCCAGCTTTTGCATCACCTCCTTGTGTCCCTCCACCAATGTCCCCAAGGCCACCACGATGTCCCCGAGGGCCCGGCCAGCTCTGGGGAACCCCTGTCGCCGTGTCCCCTACGTGTCACCACCAAGTTCCGGTTAACAGCATTCACCAAGTACCCCAGGTGCCATGTCACCGTGTCCAGCCGCCCCTGGACATTGTGATGACCTTGCTGGTGGCCGCAGTGGCCTCGCCACTGGCCCTGGCCTTCGCCACCCACTGGGCATGGTCACGCAGGTGCTGGGCCATGGCCCGGTGTTCATGGGCACTGCTGGCCAGGTGTCACCACGATGTTGCTGAGGCCTGCAGGGTCACCTGGCAGGACACAGACACCGTGCCCAGGGCCAGCAGCAGGTGACTGTCCTCGGCCACCCCCAGGGCAGAGCGCACCGAGTCCAGAGACACTGCAGGGACATGGGGACACCGCACAGGTGGCACCAGGGACACGGCAGCAGGGCAACCAGCACAGTGGCACCTGAGCAGTGGCACCAGGGACACCCCTGAGCCACCAGCCACGTGTCCCCAGGGCTGCCCCAGTGTCACCACCCCAGTGTCACCCATTCAATCCCAGCGCCACCAGCCCCATGTCCTCAACCCAGGGCCATCCCAGTGTCCTCAGCCCTGTCCCAGTGGCACCAGCCCAGTGGCACCAGGGCTACCAAGGTGTCACCAACCCACTGTCCCCAGTTCCATCCCAGTGCCACCAGTTCTATTCCACTGTCACCAGCCCAGTGTCACCAACCCAGTGCCACCAAGCCACTCCCATCCCAGTGTCCCCAGTCCTGTCTCAGTGTCACCAGCCCAGTGTTCCCAGTTCCTTCCCAGTGGTCCCAGTGCCAGCCCAGTGTCACTGCCCCACTGCCACCATACCAATATCACCATCCCAGTGCTCCCAGTTCCCTCCCAGTGTCTCCAGTCCCATCCCAGTGTCCCCCATCCTGTCCCAGCGTCCCTGTCCCAGTGCTCCTAGTTGTGTCCCAGTGCAACCAGTTCCATCCCAGTGCCACCAGTTGTGTCCCAGTGTCACCATCCCAGTGCTCCCAGTTCAATACCAGTGTCTGTAGTTCCTTCCCAGTGCCACCACCCCATTGTCCCCATACCAATGTCACCATCTTAATGTCACCAAACCAGTTCCCTCCCAATGCCAGCCCAGTGTCCCCCATCCTGTTCCAGTGTTTTTGTCTCAGTGCTCCCAGTTGTGTCCCAGTGCCACCGCCCCATTGTCACCATACCAGTGTCACCAACCCAGTGCCACCAGTTCTGTCTGTCACCACCCAAGTGCCACCAGCCTGGTGTCACTAACCCAGTTCCAGCCCAGTGTCCCTAGTCCTATCCCAGTGCTACCAGTCCTGTCCCAGTACCACATCCCCAGTGTCCCCATACCAATGTCATCACCAGCCCAGTGTCCCCAGTGCCATCCCAGTGTCCCCCATCCTGTCCCAGTGTTCTTGTCCCAGTTCTCCCAGTTGTGTCCCCGTGCCAGCCCAGTGCCACCCCGTCATTGACCCATACCAGTGTCACCAGCCCAGTGCCACCAGTCCTGTCTCAGTGCCACTAGTCCAGTGCTCCCAGTGCCAGCTCAGTGTCACCATCCCAGTGTCCCGAGTTCCATCCCAGTGCCACCAGTTCTGTCCCAGTGTCACCAATCCAGTGTCACTGGTCCTGTCCCAGTGCCCCCAGTGCCATCCCGGTGTCACCACCCCAGTGTCACCAGTCCCTTCCTAATGTCCCCATCCCAACGTCCCCTCCCAGCGTCCCCAGTGCCATCCCAGCATCACCCATGGCACCACCCCAGTGTCCCCGTTCCCTCTGCCCCTTCGAGCCATTTCGTCCCTGGACCCTTCGAGAAGGAATAAACTCCACCTTGGATCACCACACGTGGCTCCCGTCCCTCTCTCCACCGTCGGCAGAAGCGGGGCTCACACAAGAGAGCTGAAATCCCTCTCGTCCCGAGAGCGGGAACGTGCCTGTAACCCCCAGGCCGTCTTTCTAAAGACCCTTCTCTGGAAGGTCTCGGCACCAGCGCTTGCCCCTCGCCCACCGGCTCCTTCCCGCCGGTGCCGCCGCGATAACCGGAGCCCAAAGACCGGGACCTCCGCGAAAGAGTTCCTGGAGAAGCGTCTCCTGCAGCACCAACTGCAGGACACAAGCTGCTTTTCGGGACGGCCAGCTCCCCGAGCACAGCTCTCCGCGTTCTACTGGAAGCCGTCTGAGGGGTGACTGGGACCTTCTGTGGAACATCTCTGGAGACCAATCGCCGGCCCGACGGCCTCCCCAGCAGCTTTTCTGTTGACCCAGTGGGCTTTGGTTAGCCCGAAGAAAAGAGTGAGTTAAGAAATACCGGGGTCTTCTTCCTTTAGTTTTTTCTTTTACTGCTGGGTGGGAGATTGGAGTTTTGAGGATGGGCAATTTGATCAGTAGTGCTAAGTTCAGCCCTCCTCAAAAGGACATTTATTACCAAGTTGTGAACACTCTTAAGTTATCAAAAGCGGAACTTAAAAGGTTTTTCTTTGTGTGATAATTGATAAAGGATTCGTGTTAAACACAAAAGCATTGGGGTTTGTATAAACCAGTATACTAAGCTCTGAAGTGAAGCATGGACACTAGATAAAGGAAATTATATGATAAAATCATTCTGTTAAAAATCACCTTGTTATGTTATATTATGTTGTATTATGTTACATTATAATATGTTATGTTATATTTCCAAATAAGTTGTATCAGCTACCAGCTTGCAAAATCAGACTTCCCAAAAAGCCCTTCTGGCCTTCTTCTAATGAATACTGCCTATCTCAAGGACCAGACTCCCAGAACTTCTCTGGTGCTTATCTACCAGGACCAGATGGCTATCTGTGACTGATTATCACCCAAAGGCTTTGTTTAAAGATGTTTATTCAAGCACCAGTGCTTATGACAACAAAAACCCAAAATTATTGGTTACAAAGAAGAACTACAGTATAAGAAGAGGCTCCAAACCAAGGTTGGGTGGAGCGTGGAGTGGGCGGTGACCCTTCACGTTCCCCAGCGCGCTGCTTGCTCTTTCTATATCAAATAAAGCAATCTAAATTTTGCTGAATATCGAGACTTTTGTCTCTCATTTATAACAATTTGGTGCCGAAACCCGGGACGTCCTTGGAGCCCTGAGAGGCGCTGCGATTTCGGGGAGGCGCCCCACTGCTGTGGCCCCGGTTCGTCAGTGATTCTCGGGACCCATCGACGTCCCGCACCATAGAGACTGAGCAAGGAAAATCTCCCCGGAAGACCGCGGCAAAATCACCTGGAATTCTCGTGCACGAAGAGCCAGACAGGAGCATCGGACTGTGAGTATCTGTGTGGTTTGGTGGGGATGACTGTGTGCTTTCCTGAATGAGACGTGGCCTTTGCTGCGAAGCGAGAGTGGAGTCCTTCTATCCGCGTTTCCAGCATCCCGCGAGGGACCTGGCCGGTGACCGGACGAAGCGAGTGAGCACAAAGGGAGAGACTGCTTTTCTTGTCCTAGCCCAGGTAGAGGCTGGGTCCTTCCCATCCTAGTCCAGGCAGAGGCGGGACCCGGGGAGGGGGAGGAAAAGAAAAGCAGATGGCAACACACCAGTCACGGAGGGAGAAGGGAAAAGCTGCTTTTCCCATCCCAGCCCAGGTAGAGGCGGGTTCCAGTCCATCCTGACCCAAGGAGAGGCAGGGGTTCGGGCAGAACACATCGGGGAGCACAAACACCTCAAGACAGTCCCTTGAGGTAAAAACAGGACAAAGAGAGAGTAAGATTCTGAGTCCCAGGGACCCACGAAGAGGTTCAAGTTCATTTGGTCCACAAAGAGACCGGGAAAATAAATACAAGACAAGTAGGTTGCCAGAAATAGCACCAGACAGCCCTTTGGGAGTAATATTAAAATGTTGGGACACACAGACGATATACAGAGGAAAAAGTAAAGAAAAATTGATTCAATATTGCATGGTGGAATGGACCAAAGAAATTATCCGTAAAGATAACCTATACTGGCCCATGCTCGGATCATTTGAGGGTTGGATTTGTCGGGCATTAAACACATATGTGGCTCATAAAGAACCATTTAACAGAGAGGAATGTGAGTATGCTGCCCTGTGGGCAAAACAGTCCAAGCCATCCTTGATATATACCCTAAAAGAAAAAGAGGATGAAAATAAAAAGAAGGTTACCTGGGAACCCCTGGATAATCTCCCACTTCCGTATAATACAGAAAATACAGGAGACCCCCCCACGCACCCACTTCTCCTCCTGGTACTCCCATAGCTCTAAGAACTCGCTCCAGTCAAAGGAATACCAGCAGAGATGGTATCACCAGAGAGGAGGGAGATAACGACACAAAGGCTCGCCTTTACCCCCTGAGGGAAGTGCCATTAGCAGGACAACAGGCTGGATTAATTAGATTTGTAAATGTTCCCTTGAACACAGGGGAAGTGAGGATCTTTAAAAAAGAAATGGGAAAACTATTAGAAGATCCTATAGGGGTGTCAGAGAGACTAGATCAATTCCTCGGACCAAGTATGTATACTTGGATGGAATTACAATCTATATTAAGTATCCTATTCACCACGGAAGAACGGGAAATGATCAGACAGGCTGGAATGAGGGTATGGGACCGGGAGCATCAGATTGGACCTAGGGGAGACCAGAAATGGCCATTAAATAATCCTAACTGGGATAATCAAAATGATGTCCATCACCAGAATATGGTGGACTCAAGATGGACACTCGTTAAAGGTATCCGAGAATCAGTTCCTAAAGGACAACATATTAATAAAGCCTTTAGTGAATAACAAAAAAAGGACGAATCCCCGACTGACTGGTTGGAGCGGCTGAGGAAAGATCTCCAAATGTACTCCGGGATAGACCCTGACACACAAGTGGGCCAGGCACTCCTCAAAACCCAATTTATTGCTCGAATATGGGGAGATATTAGAAAGAAATTAGAAAAGTTAGACGATTGGCAAGATCGGGGGTTACAAGAATTGCTAAGAGAAGCAGAAAGCAAAAGCTAAAATCTTTATAGCTGCAGTTCGTGAAACACAGAAAGAAACCCAGCAAAAAGGGGGAGGGAAACCACGAAAACCCCCACCGAAACAAGGAAATGAAGCAGGAAATAATTCACCAAGGCGAACCTGCTTTTACTGTAACAAGAAAGGTCATATAAAGAAAAATTGTAAAGAACGGATACAGGATGAAAAAAAAAAAAGTTCCAGGAAGACAAATAGGGATGTCAGAGGCTGTATGTACTGGGGACCATACCATCCAAAGAGCCCTTGATAAAATTAAGGATCGGTCCCCAGGGAGAGGAGGTGGAATTTCAGTAGATACAGAAACCAAAAAATCCACAATTAAACACCTACCAAAAGGCTGTAAACCTAGTAGAGAAACAGCACTCGTGGTTGGAGCAAAAGGTGAACCATTTCAGGTCCCTATTATTAAAAATGTGCAAATTGAGACCCGGAACAAAATTGAATTAAAAGATCTGCTGTTACTGCCAGAGGCAGAAAATAATTTATTGGGGAGGGATTTAATAACAGCATTGGATTTGAAAACTGAAGTATCCCAAGAGCAGTTTAAAATTTTTGCTTTAACCCAAAAGGACGACGAGCAAATATGTCCTGAGGTGTGGTACACCCCTGGAGAAATAGGGAAGTTAAAAATGAAACCTATCAAAGTGAAAATCACTGATCCCGATTTGCCTATCCGAGTTCATCAATATCCAATATCACTGGAAGGGAGACGGGGCCTTAAGCCTCTCATAGAAAACCTTTTGCAACAGGGGGCTTTGGAACCATGTATGTCCCCACATAATACTCCTATTCTGCCTGTCAGAAAGACAGACGGGAATTACAGATTGGTACAGGATTTGAGGGCTATAAATCAGCGAACTGTTACCAAATTTCCTGTAGTAGCAAACCCTTACACTCTCTTAAACCAGTTGTCCCCTGACTACACTTGGTATAGTGTAATAGATCTAAAAGATGCCTTCAGGGCATGCCCGTTAGAGGAAAGTAGCAGAGATTGCTTTGCCTTTGAATGGGAAGATCCTGATACAGGCAGGAAACAACAACTGCGTTGGACAGTATTGCCTCAGGGCTTTACAGAATCCCCCAATCTCTTTGGACAAGCCCTAGAAGATTTAATGCAATCTTTTGAGCTACCAGAAGGGATGAAATGGTTACAATATGTAGATGATCTATTAATAGCAGAAAAAGACCATAAATCTACTAGAAATGGGACTATATGGCTTTTAAACTTTTTAGGACAGCAGGGTTTGAATGTATGCAAAGCTAAATTGCAATTCACAGAACAAGAAGTAGAATATTTAGGACGGCTCCTGCCCCTGGCTTTAAAAAGAATAAGAGCCAGACCCAGGGGAGATATTCAATTATCTCCCTTTGAATTGATGTTTGGAATTCCTTACCCTTGTAATTCTCAGCCTAGTGGGGGGATAGAGATAAGTGATGTGAATTTGAAACAATATGTGGCTGGATACTGTCTCTTGTGAAATCTCTTCGACAGGAAGCTCAGCTGGCACAGACCCTGCCTTTGGACTTTGCTGTTCACAACATCCAACCGGGACACTGGGTCCTGGTTAAGGAGTGGGAAGAAGCACCACTGGTGGCCAAGTGGCGTGGACCTTTCCAGGTGTTGCTGAGCACAGACACAGCCGTCAAGACAGCTGAACACGGCTGGACCCATCACACTCGGGCCAAGGTCTCTGCAGCCCCAGAGGTTTGGACATCTCAGCTGGAGGAGAAGGACGGGAAGCCGCGACTGACACTCGGCAGGAGGGGACTGGAGCAGCAGCCAGGGCGTCGACATCGGGGGAAGCCTCGTGTGCCCACCCACAGAGTGCCTGCTGAAATAGTCTGTGTGGGCATCCCTCCTCTCAGATCTCCAGGCACTGGGGGCCAACCCTTGCTGTCATTGTTTTCTTTATGTTAAGCTGTTTCTGTGCCTTCACTCGCCACAGGTGGTGTGGAAGACAACGTGAAAGTAAAAATTAAGTTAGGAAATTAGATTACACAATCAGAATGTTTCTCTTAATAATGTTCCCTTTATATTATCAGTTAGGTTGGAGCCAAGAATGGGAAAATGATTTTTTGACCTTAGGAGAAGAAGTAGCAAAAACCTTTAACCTTAGCAATTGTTGGGTCTGTGGAGGTCCAGGAGAATCTGAAAACGGGCCATGGGTGGCCAGCCCAGTAAAACCTAAATAGTAGATTAACACCCTGAGTAAAGTCTGTAATGGAACAGGATTTTGGGATGAAGAAGGAAGTCCATGGCGGCTTCATTCTTCTGAAAAAGACACTTATTACCTAAATAGACAAGTAGATGACAATGGAAAAGTGGTGAAACAAATTGCAAAATGAATTTAAAAAATTAGCTCATGTACCTGTCCAAAGATGAAAAAGATGGGAATAGGACATGTTTTCTTGGCTACCTGGTGGACTATAAGTTAAACAACTGCTTTTTTTCCTCTTACGTGCTGTAGCAACTCTAATCTTTTTGCTAGGCATGATCCCTTGCTTAGTACAACTTATTCAACATGTGATCAAAGGCATGCAGGTAATAGCCACGCCCACTGATCCAGAGATGGTTACAAAAGGACAGAAATTGATGTCACTCGAAATAATTACAAAACCAAAAACAACTCAGGAACAAGAAATTAAGTCAATGAGAGCTAAAGTTTGTAAAGACAATTATTAAACAATAAAAGAGGAGGGATTGAGAGGAATGTTGAATTTGTCTTTACAAATGAGCTGTGGATCAGCCTGTAGATAAGGCTAGCACTGAGAGATAAAAGAAACAATGGGATGGATTCCACTGATTGATGAATGGAAAGAGATATTTGCCTTTACAAACAAACTGTAGGGCTGCTGATAAATGAAATTGGATATCGAAAGATGAAAGAAGCAACGGGGGGGGAAACTATGAATTCTATAAGAATTAAAAATTAAAAGGGAAGTTTATACATTAGAGGGGAATTTCAGGTATCAGGCGTTCCGGGAAGTCTGTGCCTCTCAAGTACCTCAGCCAATGGGGAAAGAGAGAGGGAAATGCGGCCGGGAAAATAGGATAAAAAGGAGGCTGCGTCCTCCAAAAATTTGAGAGATCCCAGGCGAATGTCCCATGGCCTCTCTCTTTATTCGAATAAAGCAAAAAGGACTCCTCTGTCTCCTTTTTGGACATAAACCTCGGGTGTTTGTGGATTAATTTTCCTGACATAGGTGACCCGGGAGGGGGACCTCGCCCCCAATATCTTGGGCGGTCCTGGCAGGGTTTTTTTGAAAGGGGGAGGGATATTTGGAGCTCACCCGAAGTATCTTTAGTTCTCCCTGTTTCTTCTTTTCGGGACGCGGCGGGCAGAGCGGTGTTTGCATCTTGCAGGGCTCCAAAGCTGTCCCGAAATCCCCTTTGGGGGGATCCTGCGGGGTCCCCGGGTGTTTTTTTGGGGATGTCTGGGTGGCGGCTGCAGACAGAGCCCCGGCGGTGGGTGGGGGATGGAGGTCCCCGGAGCCCCGTGGCGATCGCCCGGGACTGGCAGGGCGAGGGGAGCAGCCTTGAGGGGGGAAAGCGAAAAGGGGAGAGCCCCGGGAGTGCCGGAGCCTGGAATGGGGGCCTGGAGAGGGGGGACCCCGAGAGCCGGGAGTGAGGGGAGCCTGGAGAAGGGATGAGCCTGGAGACGGGGAACCCCTGGGACACCAAAGTCGGGACCCCAAAGCCTCCCAGGGCTCTGGCCACGCCAGGGGCTACAAGGCCACGAGGCCGGGGCTGCTCCGGGCCGCTTCCAGGCTGTCCCTCTGCTCTTGGGTGCCGGGGGTGGCCCTTTGTGACACGGGCGTGTGTCAGGGCCCTCGGTGATGCGGGACATTGTGGTGCTGTCATGAATGAGAGCGTTTGAGATCGCTTAAAAATCGGTGACAAGGGCATGAACAGAAGTCAGATTTAATATTAAGCAACAAATTACAATAAGTTTGTTGGCAAGATTCACTCCACTGCCTACAGGACAGGTGAGGCACAACAAGGCAAGAACAACACCAAATAAAATCCATGCAATCAGAACAGAAATTAACTGGGAACTCTCTAGGGGAGTGTGGGTGGGTGTGTGCTGTGTTTAGGTGAATGCAGGGATTAAAAGGAACACGGCCTAAAAACATTTGAACTTCTACCTTAATTTGTAACTTAACTTATACCTTAGGCCTAGCAAATCAACAGACGAAGAACACCAAACTTATACCTAACTTAACTTAGAACTTAACATTAACAATTCCACAGAGCAATAACACTTAACAGCATTTAACCTAACTTACAGCTGTAACTTCCAAGTTGTACTTAGCAACTTAATACAATAACAACACTTATGACTTACATTTAAGAACTTAGCAAAACACTTAGCATTTAACAGCATTTAAGTATGTTCATAACTATAACTGAACCTTGCTTACAGGCCTAACTTAGATATCCAAGGTACTTCCACATCTAGGAAAGCTGTATTTCTCCCAGATTTGCTATAGCATATGTGCAGGGGCACACACACAGACAGGAACAGTCAGTGCAGGCAATTCCCCCCAGAGCTCAGTGAAATCCTCCTTTCAGATGTTTTTGCATCTCCCACTGGCCGAAGGATGGGCCTTGAGCAGTGAGGGTATGGGCCCAGGACACGTCGTGTTTCAGCGATCCTCCAGGCACAGCAAAGCCGAGGATTTGCTGGCTCTGAGAGGCCCCTCAGAGGGAGACTGCTGGTCACAGCACACGGTGGCCCAGGAGAGCTCAAAGGTCTCCTTTTGGATTTCTGCTGACAGGGTCACAAGAGAGTGGGCTCCAGTCATAACCATGTTTCATCCTGGCCTCAGTTTGGGTCAGCACTTTCTCTAGGAGTGGGGGAATGCATCACCACACTGGGATCTCAGGGGTGCCCATGGCCTGAGTGATGCTGGCCCGATGCCAGGCACCCACCAAAGCCACTCTGATCCTGCCTCTCCAGCTGCAACAGTGGGGAGAAAGTTTAACCCAGAGTTCCTGGGATGGTGTAAAAAGGGGAAGCATCCCATACCAAACAGCAAAATGTGCATCACAGACCCTGCCTGGGCACAGAGAGGAAATTTATTACCAACCAAATCACGGCAGGACAAGAAGAAGGGAAAGAAATCTCTCAAACCCCTTCACCCTCACCAAATGGGGGTCACTGGGAATCATCCAACACAAATCCTCCCATGGAGAATGGAGCTGGAGCAGAGCATGAAGCTCTTCCCACACTCAGAGCACTCACAGGGATTCCCTTAGTGGTGACTCCGTTGGTGTCGGGTCAAGTGAGAGCTCTGTGAGAAGCTCTTCCCACACTCAGGACACTCGTAGGGCCTCTCCCCAGTGTGGATGCGCCGGTCCCTGATGAGGGTGGAGTTGTGCTTGAATCCCTTCCCGCAGTCGTGGCAGCGGAAGGGCCTCTCATCTGTGTGAATCCGCTCATGTAGGAGGAGATTGGAGCTGGTGTGAAACCTCTTCCCACACTTGGGACACTCGTAGGGCCTCTCCCCGGTGTGGATGCGCTGGTGTTGTCTCAGGGCAGAGCTCCACCCAAAGCTCTTCCCACATTCCGAGCAGGTGTAGGGCCGTTCCCCTGTGTGGATCACCTGGTGCTTCATCAGATCAGAAATAGTGCTGAAATTTTTCCTGCATTTTCCACACTCATAGGGCTTCTCCCCAGTATGGACCCTCTGGTGTAGGATCAGCTGGGAGCTGTAGCTGAAACCCTTCCCACATTCCAAGCACTGGTTGGGCTTCTCCCCTCCAGGAGGCTTCTCCACCAGCTCTGAGCTCTGCCTGGATCTCCGGCCGCCTTCCCGGCTCAGGGAGGGTCTTTCCTCCTCGCAGCTCCCTGGGCTGGGTTTGCAGCCCCTCCTCGTGAGAGATCTCCGGGGCTTTTCTGCCTCCTCCATCCCCGCACACCTGAGGAATGAAAATTCCTGGTTTAGGGGGAAATAACAAGAAGAGAGCTCCATAAACTGGGTGTTCCTCCTTGCCCAAGTTCATCTCTGGAAGTCATTGAGGATCTTATGTCTGTAATAACCTCCCAAACACCAAGATTCCCACTCAAAATCCTCCCGACTTTAAGACACAGATCAAAACCACCCCAAATATATAGATTCAGCAAAAATCCCCCCCAAAATTGTGCTGGGTTGAAAGCAAAACCAGTGAGAGACTCCAAGTCAGAAATAAAATTTGATAGGAAAAAAGAGAAGAGAAATAAAATACATGCAATAGTCGAAAAGAAAACAACTGACAGAATCAGAATACAACCTGACTCCCCGCTAGTTAGGGTGGTGGTAGCAGTCCCGATGAAGTGGTCTTGTTGTAGTAGTGATGCTGTAGAAAGGTCTGATAGCTCTTGTCCTCTGGAAACCAGTGGGTAAGGGCTGCCTTGGTGTTCCCAATGTCAGATTTTATCTAGGTAGGAAAGGCTTGGCTCCTCCCCCTGGCTGGAGCATCTCCCAATGGGATGATGGAATTTTATCAGTCATGCAGTGGCACTCAATGGCCCATTAACAGAAGATATCTTCCTGGAGGAAGGATGGGTTGTGGAAAAGATAAAGAACACTGCCCCACCTGGTTTTAACAGATGGCCCATTAGCAGAGGATATCTCCCACAGAGATAAGGATCCCTGCTCCACCTGTTTTTTTCCACCACTCTTTATTCTTTTGTTTCTTCCCTGGACCTCTGACTGGTGAATTCATGTTTGCTACTGATTTCATCTCCCTTTTGAAGATGAAAATGGTAAAAGTGTCTTTGACCTGCCTTGCTGAATATTGTGAAGAGGAACAGTCATCTACTGCAAGTGGAAGTGTCACAGGTGGAGCAGAGTTCTGTGAGTGCTGTATCAAACCAGACCTCGTCAGACCTGCCAGAACAACTGGTCCATGCTGCCCTTCACTGCTCTGCCTGTTCCCCACTGTTTCATGCCAGAGTAATTTAACTGCTGTTAATTGGGTGTGTGTTTCACTCGAGCCAGTCCAGCAGAACCAGCAGAAAGCAGCCCCAGAATGAATGGGGCTCTGCAGAGGAGCCCCAGACTATTCATCAGCCTGCCCGCAGAACTGGCTCCAACTCTGAACCCTTGTGACCACACTCTGAAGAAGACACACTTCTGCTATTTCTGAGGCACTTATGACTGAGACACTGCACGTGCTTGTGCAGGTAAGAATCCCCAAGTTCTTTCTGTCAGGAAAATTAATCCACAAACACCAGAGGTTTATGTCCAAAAAGGAGACAGAGGAGTCCTTTTTGCTTTATTCGAATAAAGGGAGAGGCCATGGGACATTCCCCTGGGATCTCTCAACTTTTTGGAGGACGCAGCCTCCTTTTTATCCTGTTTTCCCGGCCGCATTTCCCTCTCTCTTTCCCCATTGGCTGAGGTACTTGAGAGGCACAGACTTCCCGGAACGCCTGATACCTGAAATTCCCCTCTAATGTATAACCCTCCCGTTCAATTTTTAATTCTTATAGATTTCATAGTTTTCCCCCCGTTGCTTCTTTCATCTTTCGATATCCAATTTCATTTATCAGCAGCCTCACAGTTTGTTTGTAAAGGCAAATATCTCTTTCCATTCATCAATCAGTGGAATCCATCCCATTGTTTCTTTTATCTCTCAGTGCTAGCCTTATCTACAGGCTGATCCACAACTCATTTGTAAAGACAAATTCAACATTCCTCTCAGCTTTGATTTCCCCCAAAATGGGAAAACTGCCCCAAACCCCAGGGGATGACTGGAGGGAGAGATTTCTGTCAGAAAACTCCAAAAACTCAGAGCAAGATAATGAGAAGTAAATGGAGACCCTTCAAACCAGCTTTCCACACGCCCCTCTCCTTCCAGCTGCACCTTCTACCTCGGCAGTGCAGGGTGGGAGAAACATCGCTTGCTCTTTTAAAACTTTCAGCAATTTCTTAAACCTTAGAAAAATACAGCAAAAGAGTGAATTAGGAGAAAAATCAGCACTGGGAGCACAGGACTAAACCCCCTCGTGCTCACCTACAGAATGGATGTTCTGCCTTTTATGCCCCTGGGCCCTCCCAAAGTCTTGTCGCCGAACTCCTTCCCTGCCGTCCATTGCTGGAGACTCCTTTCTTACATCTGCACTGGAGGTCAGGTGTAGGAACAAGCCGGCCCTCCCCAAATGCCCCGACTGCCTGAGCCATGTCGTGACAACAATGCAAGGGGGAGGGGAAAGAGGACTATGGGAGGATATATTACAATAACATCATTATACATCCACAAAACTTATCTTAACATACACACACTGTTCATCCTTTAATTGTGAGAGCCAACCACCACATTGCTCATCTGTAACAACAGCGACTGCACTGGCCCCCCTAGATCAGAGGGGGATGGAGCCAGTGCCAGTCCCCCCGAATTGGTGAGGACAGAGACTACCCCCTGCCCACCTGGGTATTGCATCAGCCTAATACATATTTACAAAAGGCTATACATATTCAAACACTTAAACAGAGTTTGTCCCCTGTCCTACCTTTTTCAAGCATTTGCAGTTTTCCCAGTCCTCATCATTTGTTACTTTTCAATACATTCAACAGGTGTGAATTCCTTCACTGGTTAAATCTTAACATTACAACAACTCTTCACCAACATTCACAACACAACATTCGCATTAAAAGATCTCTAAACTTTAGGAAAACTTCTTTTACAAAAGTCAACCCTAGAAAACACATAGTATTCACACTAACAATTGCTAAAGCCGACAGTGTAATATATTTATCACAGTGGTCTTGAGATTAGAGCCGGGCTTGGGCTAGGGAGTGTGACTGGGGCTGCCATTGGACTTAGGACTATGAATGGTGTTGGCCTTAGGGCAGGAACTGGGGCTGAGGTTGGGAATTCAAGATGAAGCTGGCATTGGAGTGTGGGCTGGCACTCAAAGCTGCACTTAGGGCTTGAGACTGCCATTGGAGTTGGGCTTAGAGTTGCTATTGGGGCTGGCTTTCGGCTTAGGGCTAAACGTGGCATTTGGTTTAGGGCTGAGCATTTGGTAGGGGCTGGAATTGGGGCTGGGCTTTGCGGTTAGGGCTTGGGTTTATATTAGAGCTGGAATTGGGGTTAAGGCTAAATGTGCCATTTGCCTTAGGCCTGGCCTTGAGATTGGCTCTGGGGCTGCACGAGTCTGGCACTGGGATGAGATTAAATCCAGGAGAGTGAGTGTGTCTCAACATGGAGTGAGATTGAGATCAGGATCAGGGTGAGCTTTGGGACCGAGCGCACGCCCAGACGGACAGGGGAGATGTCACTGCAGGATGTCCCTGGCATCGTCACAGCCCTGCTCAGGCACCACCAAAAGGCAGCAGGAGCTGGCTGGTCCAACATCCAGGTGCTCCCAGCACCGAGAATATCCCTCTGTCCAGTCCCTTCGGCTGTCCTGGACAGGCTCCCTCCGGGCTCTTTGTCACCTCCTCGATGGCAGAGCATGGGATATTGAGTGGCTTCTAGGACCCTGCAGAGTCCTTGAGGAGGGCAAGCCTTGCTTAGCCACAACCAAATTCTCTCCCTGTCATACACAGCATTCCCATCCTGCATCCAATCCCATCCCTGTGCCACTTTCTGGGAAGAAAGGAAGCCCAGTCAAATCCAGAACAGTGGGAACATTCAGACAGTTCTTGAGAAAATCCTCATTTATTTAACACTAATGCTCCTAAGAAATCAGATCTTGATCTGTAAAAACATTCCTGGTAGTCCAGCTTTGCTTTCAAGGACCTGTAATTGTCTGTCGGGAAGGCGGCTTTTGTTGTGAGAACCGGTGATTGGTGGGAAGAATGGGACTAAGAGCAAGGCACAAATTCAACAGGGGAAAAAGAAATGGAAATATGTCAACAGATATACCCTTAAATAGCCCCCTGGGAAGAAAACTAGCCCGGTGGAAATATGACTCCATCACCAAAGAACTTAAGATGATACAGAGTTGTGTAACAGAATAGACTAAGAGAGTAATTAACTCCAGCTATGTTTACTGGTCGTGGGATGAGTCACATGAGGAATGGATATGTCAGGTTTTAAACATCCATGTAAAAGCTAAAGAACAGCTCTTGTACAGATCAGGGAGAGGGGATTTCTCACTGAACAACCTTTCCATCTCTGGCCTCTCAGTCCTCAATCTCAAGGGAAAGATACTCTGCACCCCATTCCCTACAAACAGAAAACCCTGGATTTGGGAAAAACACTGGCTTGGGGTGTGCTTTCTTTTCCTCCTCTCTTTTGCTACGTCCTGACTTTTCTCTCTCTCTGTGAACACTAATTTTGCTGTACACTTTCCCTCTGATAATTGAACGGCTTACCATATCAAATGTAACAGTTGTTCTTCACCCAAATTAGACACAAGAAGGTGCTACTTCCCTTTCAGGTTAAGATCAGAGCCTGAATGCAGTGATTTCAAAGTGAATAAATTACCTTTCCCTCTTTCAGTCTGAAATGAGCTACTGCCACCTGCACTTGCCCTTCCCTTCCTCTCCTAAACCACCGAACAGCCCCACTGGGATGGCAGGAGCTGGGCCTGGGAACTGCTGCCTTTGGAGTTGCATCTCCTCCTCCCGTGGCCGCTGCTCAGAGCCCAGAAGTGCTCTGAGAACTGGAAGTTCTGGCAGCTGGGTTAGAGCCTACATGGGAGGAGGAGAAGGTTCACCAGAGCCCTTCTCCTGCCGTGCCAGCTCCAGGGCAAGGAGTGCAATGGAAGCCAGCCAATGTCCAAAGCCCATCTGCTCTGCCAGTTCCTGTGGGAATGAGCTGCTGCAGAGGGGAAGATTTGGGTGGGAATGTGGTTCTCTAAGAAGGCCATAACTAAATGCTTGCATGGGGGTTTTGGCTTCTGGAGCAGTGGGGTAGGGCTGTTGTTGGTTCCTACCCCTTCATCCCATGATGATGTAAGGGGTGAGGGATGCCATGTGTGCTGTGCACTGGCAGTGATCCTCAAGAAATCCTTCGAATCCTCTCCTTCGAGCTCGTCAAGCTCCTGGAAATGACAGGACAGAAAAAAAAATAAAAAGGTGCTCAGTTTTGTGCCCTTCTTCCCCTGTGTGGTGAGGGGCAGGAGGCAGAGGTCCAGCTTGGTCTCTCTTTGACCTTTCCTTTGAGACAACACTGTCTGCTCCCACCACAAAGGCACAGAGGGTGCTCTTTGCCCCCACCAGTGGGAAGTGGCTCTGCTGACCCCACTAAGAGTGCTGGAAGATGAGTCTGTGAACTAAACAGTTGAATATTGCCTAGAGGGGGGTAGCAGGCAGTAGATGTGCCACCATTCTCTTTCCAGGACTCCACTGGGAGTACTTGAACTATCGACGATGAGAGAGAGACGGGAACACTGAATGGTGATCAAAATCCAGTTTTTACTGAGCACTACATGTGCTTATATTCCATTTACAGGAAGGCTGGTAATATTTTACTGCAATCACATAGACAAACCTTACATAGACAAACTCTCACATAGACAAACTTTACATTTGGACTTAGTAAAATCTTATTTCCCATAACCCAGACTTGATCCAGTCCTCTTGCAGTCAGGTCTCTGTTTGCTCTTGCCAGGCATCCTCGTTGTCAGGCTGCATTTGCTGATTCAATCTGCAGTACTATCAGTCTCATTTGCATTACCCATATCCACACCTCCCCCGTTTCTTTTAACTAAAAATACACTCTTAAGCGATTTGTCAATTAAATTCTTAACACACTGTAAAATACAAGGAATAACTACTACAATGCATAATATGATGCCTAATACATACAAACCTATTTTAACTAAATTCCTAACCCAGCCAGTGAGTCCCCAGTGCCCTAAGAGCCAGTTCAGCCAGTCGTACCCATGATCTACCAGAAGTTTATTCACACCTTCTTTCAGGGCTTGAATGCTGGCATAGATGGGCTGGGAGTGGTCAGAAAGGTTAAGGCAACACATCCCATCGAATTCCTCAGCCACAGGCGGCGGCGGAGCTCGGAGGCGGCCCCAGCGCAGGTGGGAGCCGCGCTCGGTTGTGCGGGGGCTCGGGGCTCGCTGCGGGCCGAGGGGGCGGCAGGGGGCTCTGGCGGGTTGGTTGTGCCGGTGCCGGCCCGTGTTGGCGCTGGGCTGAGGGCGCTGCGGGAGCGGCTGCCCGCGGTCTCCTTCCCGCTGGGGCCTCGGCAGGAGCCGGTGCCGGAGCAGCGCTGGCTCGTCCCGGTTGCTGTGGGTGGCACAGAGGTGTCTGCCCTGTGCCCGGGGCTGTGCGGGAAAATTCCCGTGGCCAGAGGTTTGTGTGCCCGCAGGAGACAGAGGAGTCCTGTAAAAGTGACTTTATTGATGAACAAAGAGAGAGGTCATGCGGCATTTGCCATGCGGTCTCTAAAACGCAGCCTCCTTTTTATCCTCATTTTCCCGTCTGCATCTCCCTGTCCCTTTCCCCTCTGGCTGAGGTACTTGGAAGGTTCAGACTTCCCGATCCGCCTACTGCATGTCCTCGTTAATATGCACCCCTACTACGATATTAATCTTACTGCTTTCAATCCTTCCTTCTCTCATATTCTCAAGAATTGCCTTTACGAACTTTTAATTTCCATTGACTCAATTTATTTTCCTGCGCCCTCTTTGGAGCAAGGTGTCGTGCATGGTAAAAAGCTGAGAGTTACTGCAGCACCTCAGAGGAGGAGCAGCATTCGTTTAAGCCGTGGTCTGCCAGGGAACCACGAAAACGTGTCCCATTCCCATCCTTTCTCCAGAATACGAGCTATTTTCTTATTTCCTTTGCTATCTGTTTCACCACTTTTTGGTTATCATCTGTTTGCAAACAGCCGTTTGCGTCATTTAATTTTCCACAAACTCCTCCTTCTTCTGTAAGTAGATAATCTGATCCCATCCCATGGTGAAATGTCTCGTTCCTCATTTCAGCGGCTTGGTCAGTAGGAAGGTCAGGAGCTGGAGCTGTCTCCTTGGTTATTATTTCAAGGATACTTTTAAACCTAATTATGCCACTCAAATTATGGATGGATTTTCTGTGTCCTGATATGAATTCGTTCGGGATCCCAGGGGCTGGTCCATGGTGTTGTAGCATTTGTTCTGGTGGCCGTTCATCTTTTTCCCTCTTTTGGGTGCTCCCTCCTGCCACGGCTGCATCAATTGACCACTTTTATCTTATGAAATGATAAAATGTTTGGATTCCCAACTCATTTCTCTGGACTAGCAAAAACACCTCATTGCTTTGGGGAGAGGGATGATCCCCCCACACTTTTTTTCATGAAATTTGCTCAATATTCTCCGTTTGCTGTTTCCCTTTGCAGCTTAACCAGTTTCTGTTGCAGTCAGATATCCTCACTCTGGGCTCTGCCTTTAGTTGTGCAAATTCCATCTGTGCAAGCAGGCAGAGCTGGGGGTGAGGGGCAGATGGACTCAGGGAAATTCCTCCCCCTGGCAAGAAGGCCCTGGGGCATTGTCCACACTTTTCCAGAGCAATGTTCATTTCCATTTCTAAAACTCCTCTCCTGGCTGCCAGGAACTAGGATTTTCTTCCAGAGCAGCCTTTAGGTGATTCACACGTCCACCCTCACAATCTGCTTTATTTTTCTTTTTTATTTTTTTAACGATTTTTTATTAACAGTTTATGCGTTAAAGCCTCACCATTAATACTTTTCTAGGTTTGCAAAATCCGACTTAAAGGTGAGCTTCTAAAGATCCATTCCGAAATTCTCCCGTCATTAAGAGACACCACAAATATATAGAAAAATATTCCAATGCAATCAAGTCTTTTCTGCCTCTTCTCCTAGGAGTAAAAATTGCTTGTCACACCCCTGGCCCAAACCTAACTGACAATCTAAAAGTAGGATTATTATGAAAAATTTTTCTCATGGTGTAATCTTGTCACTGAAACTGCAGGGACAATAAAAAACTCTCCAGCAATATCTTTAGTGTTAGAGAGTTAAGGCATTACTTGATTCTGGTCAGGGTGTGCAACAGAAATAATTTCTTGCACACATAGCCCGGGTGTGCAGAGAAAATCATTCCATGAGATGTGAATTTTACGGGATTTTTCCTAAACTTTTTACTGTCCGAACCCATTGAAATCCATTGGTTTAGTGTTTATTGCTTCCAGATTGTGTAGTTGTTAGTGTTTGGTTTCCTATTGCACACGGATTTCTCCTCTTCTGATGTTAATGAGGTCCCACTCCTGGATTTCCTTCTCAGTCTTTTCCAGACCAGGTGTCTCCATCTATGCCGGGGCAGTGTCTGGGGTGGGTGTTCCTTGATGTTTGCTGATGTTTCCTTGATGTTTTGTTGAATGTTGTTATCTTTGTGGGAATCTTTTGGGCTATTCCCAGTCTGTTGAGATGTTAAACTCATCTCTGTTGAGTGGTGCAACATCCCTTAAAAAAAACCTTTTAAAATTTCTTTCCTGAGAGAAAGGCAAACCGAGCCTGACTAGTAAAATGGAATATTAAATTAATTTAAATTTGGTAGACTTTCCAACAGTGGAATCGCAGGCAGCCCAGTGTGTGAGTGTAATTGAGAGGCAGAGTCCTGGGTGGATGCTGTGAACAGCAAAGTGCCAAGGCAGGCTCTGTGCCAGCCCAGCTTCCTGTGGCAGAGATTTCACAAGAGACAGGATTCTGGCCACAGACTGCTTGAAATACACATCCCTTATCTCCAGCCCGCACTGGGTGGAGAATTCCCAGGGTAAGGAATTGCAAAGATCGATTCCAAGGGAGATAATTGAATATCTGCCCTGGCTCTGGCCAAAGGTTATAATGGCCGGATGCTTGGCCTTCAGCCAAGGGCACACACTGACTCAGAAAACACTTCCTAAATGCAGCAACATGTTGCATATTCATAGACCTTCATGCATTATTCAGAATTATACTCGTCTGACCTGTAAATCATTCTTTTTCCTTCCCTGGGGTTTTGGTGTCCCATAATCCAAGAATGTGAAAAATTTCCTGATTACCTTTTTTAGGATTCTCTGAGTTATTTACATGAACAAAAGCTTTTTACATCAAAATGGTATAGTCCAAAAAATTATATTTATCACTACTGCATATAAGTTCTGTTAATCGCAGAACTAAAACTATATTCATGCAGCAAAGTTTTTCAACATAGAACATTCATTTTAATATTTACAAAAAGCCAGTGATGTAATATAATACGTACTTAAAACACACATACAATTCAAATTCCTTTTCTGAGCCTTGAAGAGCCATAGCTAGGTTTTGTTATTTTTCATTTTCTCAGCTTTTCTTTCTTTTGTCTTGTCCATACCACAACATTGAAGCTATTGGGGTTTAAAAAGTCATATAATATTCTGGCTAGAACAGGGAATCCTCAATCCAGGTCCTGCAATTCCCTATTAATCCTCAAAATTCTTGCACCTCCTTTTCAGTCCTGGATTACTTCTGAGATTCCCCAGATCCTATCTAGGTCAATACACCACAAACCTTCAGTCAAAATACCTCCCGAATATTTAACATTTTTCTCCACCATTTCCTCTTATATTTCAAATACTGAAAGATTATTTTTAACCTGAACATTTACCAATTCACAGAGGCTTCTTCTACCGCTTCTTGTCCTCCTGATTGCAGCAAGTCATCCACATCCTGCATTAACCCAATCCCTGGGGATGGGGTAAATTCTTGTATTTTCTGCAAGGCTTGCCCCAATAAGGCTGGTGCTTCCGTGCATCCCTGCAGAAGGACCGTCCATGTCTTTTCCCATTTTCCCTTCTACCTCTTGTTCCCACTCAAAGGCAAAATCCAGTTTACCATCCTGTGTCAGTGGGCATCCCCAGAAAGCATCTTTGCCATCAAGGACTGAATGGTGTCAGTGTGAGGAGGGCACCTGGATCAAGATGGTGTAAGGATGTGAGAGCCCCTGGGTGCTGGGGCCCCATTGGGCCCTGGGGTTCATCCCTCAGGGGCTGTAGAAACTCTGCCATGGCCTTTGCCTTCCCCTTGGCCTTTTCCTCATCCCTTCTTGCATTCCCCTGCTGTGCCTTTGTGACCAAGTGCTCCAGGGGCTTCTTCTGCCCCTCCTGCAGCCCCCTCAGTGCCTGGGGGTGCTCATCCTCTGACAGCTGCTGAGCTTTCTGCTAAATCATTCCTTTCTGCAGTGACCCAAGGAAAATGCTTAAAAGCTAATCTGGATCCTTGCATGTCCGATCCCCATTTCCCAGCTGTTCCTTTGTGCTGCTGCTCCTTGTGCTGTGGCTGCCGTGGCCAGCCCGTATCCCAGAGCCGGTGCCTGTCCTGCCGCAGTGTCCAAACGCGGCCCCCCCGGCGGGCAGGGCCGGCAGCTCCACGGGGCCGGGCAGCGGCCGGGGCGTCCCGCAGCCTCCTGGGGGCCGGGGGCCACTGCCGGGCCTGCAATTGCCGGGGGGTGCTGGGCTCAGGCAGCGCCCGGCGCTGAGCCCCGGCTGCCCCACAGCCCCGGCCCGGCCCCGCAGCTCCCCACAGGCCCCCAGCCCGTGCTCCCGGTGCCGCCCCTCTGCGCCCGCTCCTGCCGCTGCCCAGCACAGAGAAACCCCCTGCAATCCTGACCTCCTTGTGTGCCTGTCCTGGCAACCGGGGATACAAAGGATCTGCAGCAGCTGGCAACTTCTGAGGATAAGAGCCTGCTGGAAAACATCCCCATCCTCAGTATTTTTCTCTTTCTCCTCTTTTCCATCATTCTTTGTCTTCCCACATAGATTCTTTCTGCTGCTTCTTGCCTGAACCATATTCCCTGCACTTCTCATCACACCAACAGCATCCATCCCCTGTTGTCTAAATCCCTTCTGGACTTCCCTTATTGGCCCCCTGGGTGTCCATGTCCTTGATTACCTCTGGGAGAATGTGCAAACTCCCTCAACATGCTCCCAAGGGACCCTTCAGAGATATTTTGGAATCATCATCCCTTTGGCCCGGAGCCCTTCCTGGCTTTCCCTTTCTACCCTGCATGGGTGCCCTGCCATGTTTAGTCCCCGAAGATCCCACTGTAGTCACTGCTGAGATTTTCAGTGCTCTCTGGCTGCCGACTCTTCCCAGCCCCCCTGATCTGTCACTCGTCTGTCTCCTGGCCCCAGCGCCCCCCGGCAGGGGAATTTGGGGAGGTGGGAGGGGGGGAGCGCCAAGGCCGGGCCCCCCCGCGCTGTGGTGGCGGCAGCGGCTGCAGTGGGGAGCGAGTGCGGGCGGGAGCGGCCGAGAGCCCAGCGCTGCCCCAGCCCGAGCTGCCCCAGCTCCATCGCTGCCCCTGCGCTGGGATGCTGTGGGTTTGGGGGGAAGAGGGAGCCGGCAGTGGGTGCTGGGCCTGGGGGCAGCAGGAGAAGGGAAGGAGAAGCAGGGTTGAAGAACAAAATGGTCAAATAATGCATATGGGAGGAGAAGGTGGGATTGTGCAGGAAGTAGAGGAATAATAGAAGGAAAAGGAATGTGAGGGAGAGCAGGAACACAGGAGGAGGAGGAGGAGTAGAAACGGGAAGTAGCACAAGATTCCAAACCTCCCTATATCTACAGAGTCCCTCCAGTCCCAGGGTGTTGGTCCCCCCCTCCCAACATTCAGCAGGTGACTGGAGAGGAGGATCCACGATTTTCAGAGGGGTGAATCTTGGTGTTTCTGAGCTTTTTTGGGCTAAAAGTTGGTTCTTTTTTTTTTTTGCTGGGCCTGAATCCTTACATTTTTCAGGGGGTTTTGGCTGAATCTTGATGTTTGGAGGATTTTGTGCTGAATCTTGATGTTTTGGAGGTTCTTACAGACACAAGATGCACAGTGACTTTGTGAGTTGCACTTGGGCAAGGAGGAACTCCCAGTCCAAGGTGCTATCTTGTCTTGTTCTTTCCCCAAACTAGGATTTTTCATTCCCATTGCGTGGGTAGATGGAGGAGGAAAAGCCCCGGAGATCCCTCACAAGGAGGGGCTGCAAACCCAGCCCAGGGAGCTGCGAGGAGGAAAGACCCTCCCTGAGCCAGGAAGGCGGCTGGAGATCCAGGTAGAGCTCAGAGCTGGTGGAGAAGCCTCCTGGAGGGGAGAAGCCCCACAAGTGCTTGGAATGTGGGAAGGGTTTCAGGCGGAGCTCCAACCTGATCCAGCACCAGAGGACCCATACTGGGGAGAAGCCCTACGAGTGTGGGGAATGTGGGAAGAGCTTCAGCATGATCTCTGGTCTGATGCAGCACCAAGTGATCCACACAGGGGAATGGCCCTACACCTGCTTGGAATGTGGGAAGAGCTTTCAGTGGAGCACCAACCTGAGAAGCCACCAGCGCATCCACACTGGAGAGAGGCCCTATGAGTGTCCCAAGTGTGGGAAGAGGTTTCAGAGCAGCTCCAATCTCCTCCTACATGAGCGGATTCACACAGAGGAGAGGCCCTTCCGCTGCCCCGACTGCGGGAAGGGATTCAAACAAAACTCCAATCTCATCAGGCACCGGCGCATCCACACTGGGGAGAGGCCCTACGAGTGTCCTGAGTGTGGGAAGAGCTTCTCCAGGAGCTCTCACTTGACCAAACACCAACGGAGTCACCACTAAGGGAAGCCCTGTGAGTGCCCCGAGTGTGGGAAGAGCTTCGTGTTCTGCTCCAGCTCCATCTCCCATGGGAGCATCGGTGTTGGATGATCCCCAGTGACCCCCGTTGGGCAGAGCCCTGGTGATCCGTGGTCCTGGTGATCTCCGTGGGGTGGGGGAAAGGTGTTGGAGAGATTTCTCTCCCTTTTCCTTGTCCCGCTGTGATGTGGTTGGTAATAAATTCCCTCGCTGTGCCCAGGCTGGCTCTGTTGTTCCCGTGCCGGTGCTCGGGGCGGGATCTCTCCTGTTCCTTCTCTCAACTCCCGGGCCTCTCCTCAGCCAATCAGAGAATGCGATGAAGAAGATTCAGCCAATGAGAGAGAGCAGCTGTGATGACTCACCGGTTGCCGGGCAGACCCGCAGCACCCAGTGTTCCCCACCTGGACCCCACCCTCCCCGCCCAGTCACGATCCCCCCGCGGGGTCCCCCCAAGTCCCTCCCCAGTCCCGCTCCCAAGTAAATGGAACTGGGTAAAACTTGGAAGCTTTATTGGGAGCGCTGGGAGCAGCTTGGCTTGGACAGAGTAACACAGGGTTGGAGGGGACGCACTGCACTCCCAAAATCAGCGTGGGGACGGAGCGTGGGATCCTGGCTGGGTCCGAGGCCACGGGGAGGGGCTGTAGACACTGCTGGCTCAGGAGTTCTGTGGGCAGAGAAAAGGTGGTGACCCCCGGCTGGCGGTCCCTAGGAGGAGCACACACACTGGGGGAGGGGGAACACGACCCCCGGGACCCCCCCTCTCCTTCTTGCACAGTTAGTAGCTGAGCCCCAGTGCCACGAAGACGAAGCCCAACACAGAGCCCCCCATCCCCATCAGCACTTTACTGTGGGCAGCGTCGGGCGACATCTCTAGGGGACCACAGGGGTCAGGACCAACCAAAACCTCTCATGGACATTCCAAGCCACTCGAAGAATCCTCCCAATCTCCCCCAGCCCACCTAGAGCTCCCTAAAACATTCTCCTAATGTCTTCCCAGCTTCCTTGGGATGCACCAAAGCCCTTCCTGTCCTTCTCAAAATGCCATAACTCCCTCCCATTTGCTCCCCGCTGCCCCAGGACCCCCAAACCTTCTACCAGTCCCTTCACAACCCCACCAGGACTCACCAAGACCCCTCCAGGTCTATTCCCAGCACAACCAACCTAATTCCAACCCCTGCTTTCCAATTCCTGATCTTTTTCCAGCTCCTCCAGGTTCACTCAAATCCCTCCCAGTTACACCCAGCACCCCCAGACTCCCTCCCAGTGCCCTCCAGGATCCCCGGAACCCCATCCCACCCTCCTAACATCCTTCAAACTCCTCAGCCACTCTAGACACCCAATCCATTCTCCCAGTTTAAACCAGGCTATCTCAAACTCTCTCCCAGTTACCCCAGCACAGCCCAATCCCTCTTCCAGCTCCCCCAGCGCCTCCCCAACTCCCCCCACACTGTGGGGTCCGGGCCGTGCCCCAGTGCCGGCTCAGGGGGTGCTCCAGGCTGACGTGCTCCACCTGGAGCTGGAGCTGACCCCGTGCCGGGCAGGGTTTCCAGCAGCACCAGGAGCTGGTAGAAATCCAGTCCCCATTGGGGACCAGGTCAGTGGCCACCACGTGTCCCGAGAGCTCCTGCTGGCCCTGGAACCAGCTCAGCTGGATGTCGGCAGGGTAGAAATCCATCAGGGAGCAGAGCAGGCAGCCGGAGCTGGGAGCTCGAGGGAAGCAGCGAGATGGACACACTGGGAGAGAGTGGGGACACACTGGGATAAGCTGGGGGGGACTGGGAGAGATGGGAGAGGGCTGGTGTGGCACTGAGAGTGACTGGGAATGAAATTGGAGAGAGTAGGGAAACACTGGGAGAGAGTGGAGTGGATTGGGGCAATGGGAGAAAGACTGGAGGTTTGGGATTTGACTGAAAAGGATTTGAGAGGGCACTTGGATAGAGGGGAGAGATTTGGGGAGGCACTGGGATGGCAGTGGGAGAGAGGCTGGAGGTCTGGGAGTGGACTGGGAAAGGAATGTCTGTGGACTAAAAGGAATTGGGAAGGACTCTGGTGACACTGGGAGGGACTGTGAGGACACTGGGAGAGACTGGGATAGACTGGGAGAGCCACCGGAGTCCCTTGGGGTGAGTGGACAGGAGGCCACAGGGATGGGTATCTTAGTTTGAGAGACGATTTTAAAAAGCACACTGGAGTGAGTGCTCTCTTCTCTGCAGGGTTCCAATAATCCCTTTCCACCAATGGGAAATAAATATTAATAGATGAAAGAGGAAAAAACTCCAACAGTTTATTAACAAACAATAAGCCTACAAAGCAAAAAAACCTCCCAGACTCTGGATATTAAATTATCAGACCTTTCCCCACACTCACCAGGGAAAATGACCCAAAATGCCAGAGAAATCCCTGCTCACAACACATTGTACAGGTGGCGCCGCTTCTCCCCCAGGGGAAAAACCAACCAGGGGCTGTCCCGAAGGAGAGGAAAGCCCGGGGCTCGCCTGCCCTTGAACTCCTCCCCAGCCGGGCTCCGCGGGCACGGTCCCGGCAGGCGAAGCAGCGGGGCTGAAGCCTCGGGCTGCCCCTGCAGCCTCTCCGAGCCGAGAAAAACCAAAAATTCCATTGTTTGTCTGTGCCAAAAACGCTTTTCAGCCAAACAGAAACCCACGGTGCACAGAGAGAGCCGCGGAAAACCCGAGCAGCGAGGCTTCAAAACGCCCGCGGAATGAACAAGGAGCCTCTCCCCGCCCCGGCCCCGCACACATCCCCTCCCGGGCTGCCGGGGTTTAGATACAATAACCATTCTTTGGGCACAAAGCAGAGGATGATGGAATTACCATCACAGTAACTCACTGCAAGAGAATCGTGTACACAATAATCACATGTATCTATCTGTAAAAGCACGTACTGAACTCTGGGTACAGCAATGTGCTCTAGGACAGGAGTGGAGCGGCTGAACGGACACCAGGGGAGATGGGGAATGTACGGACACAGCAAAGCCTCCAAGGGCTTCAACCTCATTCCCAGCTTTTCCGTGCTTCCAGGGCTTTGACTGCTGGATTTGAATGAACTGAGATGTCACTGTGAAAAGCAGAGCAGTCTGGAACCAGAACTGGAGTTTGGAACTGCTGCTGGAGTTAAAGTCTGGACTTGTCACATCTCAGATTTGAAAATACATTGAATAAAAAACTCCAGTACCCACAACCTTTCCCAGCACATACCTCTTCGCACATTACAAAATACAACGGAATTATTTCTATAGGCTAAAAAATAAAGTAAAATGAACATTGAAAATGTTCCCTGATAAAAAGTCACGTTGAGAAAATACAAAATAATGAAGTGTGTCTAGAAAAGCCGGCTGTGATTTCTCAGGTGTTGGACTCAGTGTCAGCTCCGAGCCGGGCTCTGTCTCCCAGGTGCCCAAGTGCCCGGGCCAGCTCTGAGCAGCCTCTCCCGGCTCTCCAGCCCGGCTTTGCCCCGGCTCTGCCCCGGGCAGGCACTCGGTGTTTCCGTGGTGCCCCTGCCCCGCTCAGCTCCCCGTGCCCTGCAAAGGCGCCGAGGCTGCGCTCGGTGCCCCTGGGTGTCACTGAGCGAGGCACTGACGAGCCCCGGTGCCCGGGCACAGCCCTGAGGGACACCCCTCGTCCCCGGCCTCCCGCGGGACACGGAGCCACTGCCCACAAGGCCCTGGCACGTCCGGCCCGGCCAATTCCTCCTGCCCCGGCCAGCCCGGGCTGCAGCCCCAGGGCTCTGCAGGCCGGGGCTGGGGCTGCCGGCTCCCACCGTGGCCAAAGCCTCCCAGGGCTCTGGCCACGCCAGGGGCTACAAGGCCACGAGGCCGGGGCTGCTCCGGGCCGCTTCCAGGCTGTCCCTCTGCTCTTGGGTGCCGGGGGTGGCCCTTTGTGACACGGGCGTGTGTCAGGGCCCTCGGTGATGCGGGACATTGTGGTGCTGTCATGAATGAGAGCGTTTGAGATCGCTTAAAAATCGGTGACAAGGGCATGAACAAAAGTCAGATTTAATATTGAGCGACAAAATACAACAAGTTCGTTGGCAAGATTCACTCTACTGCCTACAGAACAGCTAAGGCACAACAAGGGAAAACAAGCAACAAGAAAACCAAACAAAATCCAGGCAACCAAAACAGAAATGAAGTGTGAACTCCCTAGGGGAGTGTGAGTGGGTGTGTGCTGTGTTCAGGTGCATGGGACAAAAGAGAGTGCAGGCAAGGATTAAAAGGAACATGGCCTAAAAACTAATCAATGCTAAGCAGTACTTTAACTGCTTCCTTAATTTGTCACTTAACTTATAGCTTAGCCCCAGCAATCCAACAGAGGTACAACAATGAACTAGTACCTGACTTAGCTTATAACTTAACGTTAACAATTCAACAGAGCACTAACACTTAACAGCATTTAACCTAACTTATAGCTATAACTTCCATGTTGTACTTAGTAATTTAAGGGAAAAACAACACTTAGCTTATGACTTACATTTAAAAACTTAGCAAAACATTTAACAATTACAGCATTTAAGTAAGTTCATAACTATAACTAAACCTTGCTTACAGGCCTAACTTAGATATCCACACTACTTCCTCATCTAGGAAAGCTGTATTTCTCCCAGATTTGCTATAGCAAATGTGCAGGGGCACACACACAGACAGGAAGAGTCAGTGCAAACAAGGTACCTGTGAAAAATTCCCCCCAGAGCTCAGTGAAATCCTCACTTCAGATGTTTTTGCCTCTCCCACTGGCCGAAGGATGGGGCCTTGAGCAGTGAGGGTATGGGCCCAGGACACGTCGTGTTTCAGCGATCCTCCAGGCACAGCAAAGCCGAGGGTTTGCTGGCTCTGAGAGGCCCCTCAGAGGGAGACTGCTGGTCACAGCCCACGGTGGCCCAGGAGAGCTCAAAGGTCTCCTTTTGGATTTCTGTTGAGAGGGTCACAAGAGAGTGGGCTCCAGTCATAACCATGTTTCATCCTGGCCTCAGTTTGGGTTGGCACTTTCTCTAGGAGTGGGGGAATGCATCCCCACACTGGGATCTCAGGGGTGCCCATGGCCTGGGTGACACTGGCCCTATGCCAGGCACCCACCAAACCCACTGACCCTGCCTCTCCAGCTGCAAGGGAAGAGAAAGTTTAACCAGGAGCTCCAGGATCAGATTAAGATACGACGAGCAAACACAACAAACAGCAAAACGGGCGTCACAGACACAGCCTGGGCACAGCGAGGGAATTTATTAACAATCAAATCATAACAAAAGAAGGAAAAGAGAGAGAAATCTCTCCAACAACTTCCCCCCACCCAACGTGGATCACTGGGGACCATGGATCACCAGGGCTGTGCCCAACGGGGGTCACTGAGGATCATCCAACACCGATCCTCCCATGGGGGATGGAGCTGGAGCAGAGCACGAAGCTCTTCCCACACCTGGGCACTCACAGGGCTTCCCTTATTGGTGACTCCGTTGGTGTTGGGTCAAGGCTGAGCTGTGTGAGAAGCTCTTCCCACACTCAGGACACTCGTAGGGCCTCTCCCCAGTGTGGATGCGCCGGTGGGCAGTGAGGGTGGAGTTGTGCTTGAATCCCTTCCCGCAGTCGGGGCAGCGGAAGGGCCTCTCCTCTGTGTGAATCCGCTCATGGACGAGGAGATTGGAGCTGGTCTGAAACCTCTTCCCACACTGGGGACACTCGTAGGGCCTCTCCCCGGTGTGGATGCGCTGGTGTTGTCTCAGGTTGGAGCTCCACCCAAAGCTCTTCCCACATTCCAAGCAGGTGTAGGGCCATTCCCTTGTGTGGATCACCTGGTGCTCCATCAGGTGAGAAATCGTTGTGAAGCTCTTCCCACATTTCCACACTCGTAGGGCTTTTCCCCAGTGTGGATCCTTTGGTGCCGGATCAGATGGGACCTGTCTCTGAAGCTCTTCCCACATTGTCCACACTCATAGGGCTTCTCCCCAGTGTGGACCACCTGGTGTCGGATCAGATGGGAGCTCCACCTGAAACCCTTCCCACATTCCAAGCACTTGTGGGACTTCTCCCCTCCAGGAGACTTCTCCACCAGCTCTGAGCTCTGCCTGGATCTCCGGCCGCCTTCCCGGCTCAGGGAGGGTCTTTCCTCCTCGCAGCTCCCTGGGCTGGGTTTGCAGCCCCTCCTCCTGAGAGATCTCTGGGGCTTTTCTGCCTCCTCCATCTGCGCACACCTGGGGAATGAAAATTCCTGGTTTAGGGGGAAATAACAAGAAGACAGCTCCACAAACTGTGTGCTCCTCCTTGACCAAGTTCATCACTGGAAGTCATTCAGCATCTTGTGTCTGTAATAACCTCCCAAACACCAAGATTCCTATCCAAAATCCTCCAAACTTTAACACACAGATTAAAAACCCCCCAAATATCAAGATTCAGCCAAAATACCCTGCAAAATTGTGCTGGTTTGAAAGCAAAACCAGTGAGAGACTCCAAGTCAGAAATACAATTTTATAGGAAAAAAGAGAAGAGAATTAAAATACATGCAACAGTAGAAAAGAAAACAACTGACAGAATCAGAATACAACCTGACTCCCCACTACTTAGGGTGGTGGTAGCAGTCCCGATGAAGTGGTCTTCTTGAAGCAGTGATGCTGTAGAAAGGTCTGGTAGCTCTTGTCCTCTGGAAACCAGTGGGGAAGGGCTGCCTTGGTGTTCCAAATCTCAGATTTTATCCAGGTAGGAAAGGCTTGGCTCCTCCCCCTGGCTGGAGCATCTCCCAATGGGATGATGGAATTTTATCAGTCATGCAGTGGCACTCAATGGCCCATTAACAGAAGATATCTTCCTGGAGGAAGGATGGGTTGTGGAAAAGATAAAGAACACTGCCCCACCTGGTTTTGCCAGATGGCCCATTAGCAGAGGATATCTCCCACACAGATAAGGATCACTGCTCCACCTGTTTTTTCCACCACTCTTTGTTCTTTTGTTTCTTCCCAGGACCTCCGCCTAGTTACTTAATGTTTGCTGCTGATTTCTTCCTTTTGAAGATGAAAATGGTAAAAGTGTCTTTGACCTGCCTTGCTGGATATTGTGAAGAGGAACAGTCATCTACTGCAAGTGGAAGTGTCACAGGTGGAGCAGAGTTCTGTGAGTGCTGTATCAAACCAGACCTCGTCAGACCTGCCAGAACAACTGGTCCATGCTGCCCTTCACTGCTCTGCCTGTTCCCCACTGTTTCATGCCAGAGTAATTTAACTGCTGTTAATTGGGTGTGTGTTTCACTCGAGCCAGTCCAGCAGAACCAGCAGAAAGCAGCCCCAGAATGAATGGGGCTCTGCAGAGGAGCCCCAGACTATTCATCAGCCTGCCCGCAGAACTGGCTCCAACTCTGAACCCTTGTGACCACACTCTGAAGAAGACACACTTCTGATATTTCTGAGGCACTTATGACTGAGGCACTGCACGTGCTTGTGCAGGTAAGAATCCCAAAGTGCTTTCTGTCAGGAAAATTAATCCACAAACACCAGAGGTTTATGTCCAAAAAGGAGACTTTATTGGAATAAAGGGAGAGGCCATGGGACATTCCCCTGGGATCTCTCAAATTTTTGGAGGACGCAGCCTCCTTTTTATCCTATTTTCCCGGCCGCATTTCCCTCTCTCTTTCCCCATTGGCTGAGGTACTTGAGAGGCACAGACTTCCCGGAACGCCTGATACCTGAAATTCCCCTCTAATGTATAACCCTCCCTTTTAATTTTTAATTCTTACAGAATTCATAGTTTTCTCCCCCGTTGCTTCTTTCATCTTTCAATATCCAATTTCATTTATCAGCAGCCCTACAGTTTGTTTGTAAAGGCAAATATCTTTTTCCATTCATCAATCAGTGGAATCCATCCCATTGTTTCTTTTATCTCTCAGTGCTAGCCTTATCTACAAGCAGATCCACAGCTCATTTGTAAAGAAAAAATTCAACATTCCTCTCAATGTGGTTCTCTAAGAAGGCCATAACTAAATGCTTGCATGGGGATTTTGGCTTCTGGAGCAGTGGGGTAGGGCTGTTGTTGGTTCCTACCCCTCCATCCCATGATGATGTAATGGGTGAGGGATGCCATGTGTGCTGTGCACTGGCAGTGATCCTCATGAAATCCTTCGAATCCTCTCCTTCGACCTAGTCAAGCTCCTGGAAATGACAGGACAGAAAAAAAATTTTAAAAGTGCTCAGTTTTGTGCCCTCCTGCCCTTGTGGGGTGAGGGACAGGAGGCAGAGGTCCAGCTTGGTCTCTCTCTGACCTTTCCTTTGAGACAACACTGTCTGCTCCCACCACAAAGGCACAGAGGGTGCTCTTTGCCCCCACCAGTGGGAAGTGGCTCTGCTGAGCCCACTAAGAGTGCTGGAAGATGAGTCTGTGAACGAAACAGTTGAATATTGCCTAGAGGGGGGTAGCAGGCAGTAGATGTGCCACCATTCTCTTTCCAGGAGCCCACTGGGAGTACTTGAACTATCGACGATGAGAGAGAGACGGGGACACTGAATGGTGATCAAAATCCAATTTTTACTGAGCACTACATGTGCTTATATACCATTTACAGGAAGGCTGGTAATATTTTACTGCAATCACATAGACAAACCTTACATAGACAAACTCTCACATAGACAAACTTTACATTTGGACTTAGTAAAATCTTATTTCCCATAACCCAGACTTGATCCAGTCCTCTTGCAGTCAGATCTCTGTTTGCTCTTGCCAGGCATCCTCGTTGTCAGGCTGCATTTGCTGATTAAATCTGCAGTACTCTCAGTCTCATTTGCATTACCCATATCCACACCTCCCCCGTTTCTTTTAACTAAAAATACACTCTTAAGCGATTTGTCTATTAAATTCTTAACACACTGTAAAATACAAGGAATAACTACTACAAGGCATAATATGATGCCTAATACATACAAACCTATTTGAACTAAATTCCTGACCCAGCCAGTGAGTCCCCAGTGCCCTAAGAGCCAGTTCAGCCAGTCGTACCCATGATCTACCCGAAGTTTATTCACACCTTCTTTGAGGGCTTGAATGCTGGCATAGATGGGCTGGGAGTGGTCAGAAAGGTTAAGGCAACACATCCCATCGAATTCCTCAGCCACAGGCGGCGGCGGAGCTCGGAGGCGGCCCCAGCGCAGGTGGGAGCCGCGCTCGGTTGTGCGGGGGCTCGGGGCTCGCTGCGGGCCGAGGGGGCGGCAGGGGGCTCTGGCGGGTTGGTTGTGCCGGTGCCGGCCCGTGTTGGCGCTGGGCTGAGGGCGCTGCGGGAGCGGCTGCCCGCGGTTTCCTTCCCGCTGGGGCCTCGGCAGCAGCCGGTGCCGGAGCAGCGCTGGCTCGTCCCGGTTGCTGTGGGTGGCACAGAGGTGTCTGCCCTGTGCCCGGGGCTGTGCGGGAAAATTCCCGTGGCCAGAGGTTTGTGTGCCCAAAGGAGACAGAGGAGTCCTGTAAAAGTGACTTTATTGATGAACAAAGAGAGAGGCCATGCGGCATTTGCCATGCGGTCTCTAAAACGCAGCCTCCTTTTTATCCTCATTTTCCCGTCTGCGTCTCCCTGTCCCTTTCCCCTCTGGCTGAGATACTTGGAAGGTCCAGACTTCCCGATCCGCCTACTGCATGTCCTCGTTAATATGCACTCCTACTACGATATTAATCTTACTGCTTTCAATCCCTCCTTTTCTCATTTTCTCAAGAATTGCCTTTTCAAACTTTTAATTTCCATTGACTCAATCTCTTTTCCTGCATCCTCTTTGGCGCAAGGTGTCGTGCATGGTAAAAAGATGAGAGTTGCTGCAGCACGTCAGAGGAGGAGCAGCATTCGTTTAAGCCACGATCTGCCAGGGAACCACGGAAACGTGTCCCATTCCCATCCTTTCTCCAGAATACGAGATATTTTCTTATTTCCTTTGCTATCTGTTTCACCACTTTTCGGTTATCATCTATTTGCAAACAGCAGTTTGAGTCATTTAATTTTCCACAAACTCCTCCTTCTTCTGTAAGTAGATAATCTGATTCCATCCCATGGTGAAATGTCTCGTTCCTCATTTCAGCGGCTTGGTCAGCAGGAAGGTCAGGAGCTGGAGCTGTCTGCTTGGTTATTATTTCAAGGATACTTTTTAACCTAATTATGCCACTCAAATTATGGATGGATTTTCTGTGTCCTGGTATGAATTCGTTAGGGATCCCAGGGGCTGGTCCATGGTGTTGTAGCATTTGTTCTGGTGGCCGTTCATCTTTTTCCCTTTTTTGGGTGCTCCCTCCTGCCACGGCTGCATCAATTGACCACTTTTAGCTTATGAAATGATAAAATGTTTGGATTCCCAACTGATTTCTCTGGACTAGCAAAAACACCTCATTGCTTTGGGGAGAGGGATGATCCCCCCACACACACTTTTTTTCATGAAATTTGCTCAATATTCTCCGTTTGCTGTTTCCCTTTGCAGCTTAACCAATTTCTGTTGCAGTCAGATATCCTCACTATGGGCTCTGCCTTTAGTTGTGCAAATTCCATCTGTGCAAGCAGGCAGAGCTGGGGGTGAGGGGCAGATGGACTCAGGGAAATTCCTCCCCCTGGCAAGAAGGCCCTTGGGCATTGTCCACACTTCTCCAGAGCAATGTTAATTTGCATTTCTAAAACTCCTCTCCTGGCTGCCTGGAACTAGGATTTTCTTCCAGAGCAGCCTTTAGGTGATTCACACGTCCACCCTCACAATCTGATTTATTTTTCTTTTTATTTTTTTTTAACGATTTTTATTAACAGTTTATGCGTTAAAGCCTCAGCATTAATACTCTTCTAGGTTTGCAAAATGCAACTTAAAAGTGAGCTTCTAAAGATCCATTCTGATATTCTGCCGTCATTAAGAGCCTCCACAAATATATAGAAAAATATTCCAATGCAATCAAGTCTTTTCTGCCTCTTCTCCTAGGAGTAAAAATTGCTTGTCACACTCCTGGCCCAAACCTAACTAACAATATAAAAGTAGGATTATTATGAAAAATTTTTCTCATGGTGTAATCTTGTCACTGAAACTGCAGGGACAATAAAAATCTCTCCAACAATATCTTTAGTGTTAGAGAGTTAAGGCAGTAGTTAATTCTGGTCAGGATGTGCAACAGAAGTAATTTCATCCACACATAGCCCGGGTGTGCAGAGAAAATCATTCCATGAGATGTGAATTTTACTAGATTTTCCCTTAACTTTTTACTGTCCGAACCCATTGAAATCCATTGGTTTAGTGTTCATTGCTTGCAGGTTGTGTAGTTCTTAGTGTTTGGTTTCCTATTGCACACGGATTTCTCCTCTTCTGATGTTAATTAGATCCGCATTCCTGGATTTCCTTCTCAGTCTTTTCCAGACCAGGTGTCTCCATCTGGGCCTGGGGCAGTGTCTGGGGTGGGTGTTCCTTGATGTTTGCTGATGTTTCGTTGATGTTTTGTTGAATGTTGTTATCTTTGTGGGAATCTTTTGGGCTATTCCCAGTCTGTTGAGATGTTAAACTCATCTCTCTTGAGTGGTGCCACATCCCTTAAAAAAACCTTTTAAAATTTCTTTCCTGAGAGAAAGGCAAACCGAGCCTGACTAGTAAAATGGAATGTAAAAAATTTTAAATTTGGTATACTTTCCAACAATGGAATCGCAGGCAGCCCAGTGTGTGAGTGTAATTGAGAGGCAGAGTCCTGGGTGGATGCTGTGAACAGCAAAGTGCCAAGGCAGGCTCTGTGCCAGCCCAGCTTCCTGTGGCAGAGATTTCACAAGAGACAGGATTCTGGCCACAGACTGCTTGAAATATACATCCCTTATCTCCAGCCCGCACTAGGTGGAGAATTCCCAGGGTAAGGAATTGCAAAGATCCATTCCAAGGGAGATAATTGAATATCTGCCCTGGCTCTGGCCAAAGGTTATAATGGCCGGATGCTTGGCCTTCAACCAAGGGCACACACTGACTCAGAAAACACTTCCTAAATGCAGCAACATGTTGCATATTCCTAGACCTTCATGCATTATTCAGAATCATTCCCCTCCAACCTGTAAATCATTATTTTTTCCTTCCTGGGATTCTGGTGTCCCATAATCCAGGAATGTAAAGAACTTCCTGATTATCTTTTTTACCATTCTCTGAGTTAGTTACATGAACAAAAGCTTTTTACATCAAAATGTTGTAATTACAAAAAATATATTTACCACAACTATTTCTAAGTTCTGTTAATCGCAGAGCTAAAATAAACTATGTTCATACAGCAAAGTTTTCCAAGAGATAGCATTCATTTTAATATTTGCAAAAAGACAATAATATAATATGTACTTATAACACACGTAGAATCCCAATTTCTTTCCTGAGTCTGGAATAGTCATAGCTGTGGCACCAATCATTTTGTTAGTTTTCATTTTCTCAGCTTTTGTTCCATTTCTTCTGTCCATACCCCAACCTTGAGGCTATTGGGGTTTAGAAAGTGATACAATGTTATGGGTAGAACAGAGAACTCTCAATTCAGGTCCTGCAGTTTCCTATTAATGCTCAGTATTCTTGCACGTCCTTTACAGTCCTGGATTACTTCTGAGACTCCCCTGACCCCCTCTAGTTCAAGATACCACAAACCTTCAGACAAAATATCTCACAAATATTTAACTCTTTTCTCTAGCATTTGCTCTTTTTTTTTTTCAAATACTGAAAGATTATTTTTAGGCTGAACATTCAGCCATTTCACAGAGGCTTCTTCTACAACTTCTTGTCCTCCTGATTGCAGCAAGTCATCCACATCCTGCATTAACCCAATCCCTGGGGGTGGGTGGGGTAAATTCTTGTGATATTTTCTGCAAGGCTTGCCCCAATAAGGCTGGTGCTTCCCTGCATCCCTGCAGAAGGACCGTCCATGTCTTTTCCATTTTCCCTTCTACCTCTTGTTCCCACTCAAAGGCAAAATACAGTTTACTATCTTCAGTGAGTGGGCTTCCCTGGAAAGCATCTTTGCCATCAATTCCTGAATGGTGTCAGTGTGAGGAGGGCACCTGGTTGAAGATGGTGTAAGGATGTGAAAGCCCCTGGGTGCTGGGGCCCCCCTGGGCCCTGGGGTTCATCCCTCAGGGGCTGTAGAAACTCTGCCATGGCCTTTGCCTTCCCCTTGGCCTTTTCCTCATCAGTTCTTGCATTCCCCTGCTGTGCCTTTGTGACCAAGTGCTCCAGGGGCTTCTTCTGCCCCTCCTGCAGCCCCCTCAGTGCCTGGGGGTGCTCATCCTCTGACAGCTGCTGAGCTTTCTGCTAAATCATTCCTTTCTGCAGTGACCCAAGGAAAATGCTTAAAAGCTAATCTGGATGCTTGCCCGTCCAATGCCCATTTCCCAGCTGTTCCTTTGTCCTGCTGCTCCTTGTGCTGTGGCTGCCGTGGCCAGCCCGTATCCCAGAGCCGGTGCCTGTCCTGCCGCAGTGTCCAAACGCGGCCCCCCCGGCGGGCAGGGCCGGCAGCTCCACGGGGCCGGGCAGCGGCCGGGGCGTCCCGCAGCCTCCTGGGGGCCGGGGGCCACTGCCGGGCCTGCAATTGCCGGGGGGTGCTGGGCTCAGGCAGCGCCCGGCGCTCAGCCCCGGCTGCCCCACAGCCCCGGCCCGGCCCCGCAGCTCCCCACAGGCCCCCAGCCCGTGCTCCCGGTGCCGCCCCTCTGCGCCCGCTCCTGCCGCTGCCCAGCACAGAGAAACCCCCTGCAATCCTGACCTCCTTGTGTGCCTGTCCTGGCAACCGGGGATACAAAGGATCTGCATCAGCTGGCAACTTTGGAGGAAAAGAGCCTGCTGGAAAACATCCCCATCCTCACTATATTTCTCTTCCTCCTCTTTTCCATCATTCTTTTTCTTCCCACATAGATTCCTCCTGTTTCTTCTTTCCTGAACCATATTCCTCCCCTTCACCCAATCCCTTCCCAGCACACCAACACAATCCATCCCCTGTTGTCTAAATCCCTTCTAGACTTCCCTTATTGCCCCCCGTGGGTGTCCATGTCCTTGATTACCTCTGGGAGAATGTGCAAACTTCCTCAACATGCTCCCAAGGGAGCCTTCAGAGATATTTTGGGATCATCAGCCCTTTGGCCAGGAGCCCTTCCTGGCTTTCCCTTTCTACCCTCCACGGGTGCCCTGCCATGTTTAGTCCCCGAAGATGCCACTGTAGTCACTGCTGAGATTTTCAGTGCTCTCTGGCTGCCGACTCTTCCCAGCCCCCCTGATCTGTCACTCGTCTGTCTCCTGGCCCCAGCGCCCCCCGGCAGGGGAATTTGGGGAGGGGGGAGGGGGGAGGGGGGGAGCGCCAAGGCCGGGCCCCCCCCGCGCTGTGGTGGCGGCAGCGGCTGCAGTGGGGAGCGAGTGCGGGCGGGAGCGGCCGAGAGCCCAGCGCTGCCCCAGCCCGAGCTGCCCCAGCTCCATCGCTGCCCCTGCGCTGGGATGCTGTGGGTTTGGGGGGAAGAGGGAGCCGGCAGTGGGTGCTGGGCCTGGGGGCAGCAGGAGAAGGGAAGGAGAAGCAGAGTTGAAGAACCAAGTGGTCAAATACTGCACATGGGAGGAGAAGGTGGCATTGTGCGGGAGGAGGACGAATAGTAGGACGAACAGGAGCGTGAGAAGGAGTAGGGACACAGGAGGAGGAGAAGCAGAATCAGTAAACACCACAAGATTCCACCTCTTCCTTTATCTGCAGCCTCTGCCCCAGCCCCAGGAGCGTTGTCTCCCCACATGCAGCAGGTGACTGAAGAGGACCATGCATGATTTTCACAGGGGTGAATCTTGGTGTTTGTGAGCTTTATTGGATTAAATGTTGGTGCTTTGATTTTCTGCAGGGGCTGAATCTTTATATTTTGCAGGGGATTTGGGCTGAAACTTGCTTTTTGGGGAGTTTTTGATCTGTGTCTTGATGTTTCAATAATTTTTGTGCTGAATCATTGTGTTTTGGGGGTTCTTATAGACACAATATGCCCAATGACTTCCTGAGTTGCACTTTGGAAGGAGGAACCCTCAACCCAACGTGCTCTCTTGTGTTTCCCTCCAAACCAGGATTTGTCATTCCCAAGGTGTGGATGGATGGAGGAGGAGGAAAAGTCCCAGGGATCCCACAGGAAGCTGGGTGGCAAATCCAGCCCAGGGAGCTGCGAGGGAAAAAGACCCTCCCTGAGACGGGAAGGCTGCTGGAGATCCAGATGGAGCTCAGAGCTGGTGGAGAAGCCTCCTGGAGAGGAGAAGCCCCACAAATGCTTACAATGTGGGAAGAGTTTCAGCTACAGGTCCCAGCTGATCCTACACCAGAGGATCCACACTAGGGAAAAGCCCTATGAGTGTGGGGAATGCAGGAAGAGCTTCAGCACTTTTTCTTATCTGATGCAGCACCAGGTTATCCACACAGGGGAACGGCCCTACACCTGCTTGGAATGTCGGGAGAGCTTTGGATGGAGCTCTGACCTGAGAAGACACCAGCGCATCCACACTGGGGAGAGGCCCTACGAGTGTCCAAAGTGTGGGAAGAGGTTTCAGACCAGCTCCCATCTCCTCAGACATAAGCGGATTCACACAGAGGAGAGGCCCTTCTGCTGCCCCGACTGCGGGAAGGGATTCAAGCAAATCTCCCATCTCACTGCCCACCGGCGCATCCACACTGGGGAGAGGCCCTACGAGTGTCCTGAGTGTGGGAAGAGCTTCTCCAGGAGTTCAGCCTTGACCCAACACCAACGGAGTCACCACTAAGGGAAGCCCTGTGAGTGCCCCGAGTGTGGGTCTGGGCTCTGCTCCAGCTCCATCCCCCATGGGAGGATCGGTGTTGGATGATCCCCAGTGACTCCCACTGGGCAGAGCCCTGGTGATCCTTGGTCCCGGTGATCCCTGTTGGGTGGGGGGAAGGAGTTGAAGAGATTTCTCTCTCTTTTCCTTGTCCCGCTGTGATTTGGTTGGTAATAAATTCCCTCGCTGTGCCCAGGCTGGCTCTGTTGTTCCCGTGCCGGTGCTCGGGGCGGGATCTCTCCTGTTCCTTCTCTCAACTCCCGGGCCTGTCCTCAACCAATCAGAGAATGCGATGAAGACGATTCAGCCAATCAGAGGGAGCAGCTGTGATGACTCACCGGTTGCCGGGCAGACCCGCAGCACCCAGTGTTCCCCACCTGGGCAGGGTCTGCAGCGGCTGCTGGGACAGGAGCTTTGTGGGCAGAGAAAAGGGGGTAACACTGAGCCAGGGTTCCCCAGGGGGAGCACACAGGCTCTGGAGGAGGGGGCACACGACTCGTTAGGACCCCCTCTCACCTTCTTGCACAGGTAGAAGCCGAACTCCAGTGCCAGGAAGATGAAGCCCAGCACGGAGCCCCCAATTCCCATCAGCACCTTGGTGTCAATGGTGTCTGGCAACATCTCTGGGGGTTCACAAGTGTCAGAACCCCCCCAGACCTGTCACAGATACCCGAAACCCCTCTAAGCACCCTCCCAATTGCCTCCAGCCCACGCAGGATCCCTTAAAATCTCCTCCCAGTCTCTTTCCAGCTCGACCAACCTCATTCCAACCCCTGCTTTTCCATCCCTGATCCTCCATCCCCTCCAGACAAACTCAAATCCCTCCCAGTTACACCCAGCATCCCCAGACTCCCTCCCAGTGCCCACCAGGATCCCCGGAACCCCATCCCACCCTCCTCAACATCCTTCAGACTCCTCGGCCATTCTAGAACCCCCAGCCTTACTCCCAGTTTAAACCAGGCTATCTCAAACTCTCTCCCTGTTACTCCCAGCACACCTCAATCCCCTCCCAGACCCCCCAATGCCTCCCCACTCCCCCCACACTGTGGAGTCCGGGCCGTGCCCCAGTGCCGGCTCAGGGGGTGCTCCAGGCTGACGTGCTCCACCTGGAGCTGGAGCTGACCCCGTGCCGGGGGGGGTTTCCAGCAGCACCAGGAGCTGGTAGAAATCCAGTCCCCATTGGGGACCAGGTCGGTGGCCACCACGTGTCCCGAGAGCTCCTGCGGGCCCTGGAACCAGCTCAGCTGGATGTGGGCAGGGTAGAAATCCATCAGGGAGCAGAGCAGGCAGCCGGGGCCGGGCTGGGAGCTCGAGCGCCGCAGTGAGATGGACACACTGGGTGGCGCTGGGAGAGAGTGGGAACACTGGGATAAGCTGGTGGGAACTGGGAGAGGTGAAGGAGGGCTGGTGTGGCACTTTGAAGGACTGGGAATGAAATTGGAGAGAGTGGGGGAACACTGGGAGAGAGTGGAGTGGATTGGGATAATGGGAGAGAGGGTAGCGGTCTGGAATTGGACTGAAAAGGTCTTGGAACAGACTGGAAGGGACTGGGAAGGCACTGGGAGAGAGGGTGGAGGTCCCGGATTGGAATTAGAAATACTGGGAGTGGACAGGGAATGGAATGGCTGTGGACTGAGAGGAATTGGGAGGGACTCTGGTGACACTGGGAGGGACTGTGAGGACACTGGGAGAGACTGGGATGGACTGGAAGAGCCACTGGAGTCACTTGGGCTGAGGGGGCAGGAGGCCCCGGGGATGGGCACAAGAAGGGCTGACGTGTCTCGGGTGATTCCCAGGGAGGTTTTGAGGGGCTCCAAGGTCATTCCCAGGGCAGGGCCCGAGGGGACACGCTCTGCCCCACGCTCACCTCTGCGCTCCACGAGGAACGGGCTGGACAACTCGTAGTTGTGCCGGCAGTGCCTGTCCACCGCAGCCCGTCTGTACTCCATCCATTGCGGGTCGCTGTTCCAGTGCCTGGCAGCCTTGTCCCCAAAGGTGTCCCCACGTGCAGCCCCACATCGCTGCCCAAGTGCAGGAACTGCTCCCGCTTGGAGATGTTCCTCTCCACGAACCTCAGCCGGTCGGTGCCGTGAATGAAGTGACACTCGGACTGAACCATCTCCTGGAACAGCGCTGTGTGTGCAGGACACAGGTCCGGGGGTGTCCCCCCAGCAGTCCCCCAGCAGCCCACAGTCGTCAAGAGCTCCGGGGCAACCCCGACCTTGCACCCCCAGTGCCCCACAGCCGTCATGGGACCCTTCTTCCCGCAGTTCCAGTTCCTCTTTTCCAGGCTTCTCTGTATTTTCCTCCCCATTTCCCAACATTCCCCAATCACCAGCCCTCCCCAACATCTGTTTGGGGGTCCCATCTCCCCATTTCCCTTTCTCTCCCCACTGTTCCCACCACTTCCCTTCCCGCCCCTCCCGCTCACCCGAGAGCTCTGCGCCCCCAGCCCGGGGGGCTCCCAGTGGCACCAGTAGGGCCCCAGCTGCCCCACACGCCCCATGGCCAGCGCCGGGCAGGGTCTGACACCTCCCCCCTGTTGAAACCCTGGATGGAAACTGAGGGGTTTGGGCTTTCTGTGCTGACAGGCACTGACTTCCAGGAAAACACTGCTTTTTACTAGAGGCCATGAAGAAGCTTTCCAGAACTGTGTGATAGAACTGAAATCACTGGTGTGTAGTTTGAATAGAAGTGTGTAATGTCCCATGGTGGAAAATTTAATATTTGTGGTTTTAGAATATATCAATACTTATAAAACAAGATGGATGATTTAGGGTGGAGTTTTCTTTCTTTTTCACCTTCTTCACGGGTCTAGGTGATAATTGTAATTGGATAAAAAATTCCACATTGCAGATCACAGGTGATTGGTTGTTGGGTTAAGAGTAAAAAGAATTTAGCTGTCTGTTCTTAATTGGACAGATTGGCCCTTAAAAGGCCTTGTAGAGAGAGATACGTGTCCATTTTTAGCCTGTTAGCTAGAAGTGCTGTAGAACTCACTGTAATATTGATAAGAATTAATAAATATCTGAGTCGGAACATGAAATTCCGTCTCTCCAGCATTTAATCCTGATTCTGGAAGAATAAAAAATAAGATTAAACGCGATACCACCCTCCCCAAATTCTCCTGTCGGGGGGCGCTGGGGGCGGGGCGCGGGTGGAGTCCAGGTGAGGAGCTCTGGGCGCTCTGGGACTGCCTGAGGAGTCATCAGCGCCGCGCGCTCTGATTGGCTCAATTATTTTGGTGCCTTCTCTGATTGGCTGAGGAGAGGCCCGGGAGTTGAGAGGAGGACCGGGAGAGATCCTGCCCCAGGCTAGCGGTGGAAGAACATCCAATTAACAAGGCATGCAGATCATTTCCCAGCGGTCCCCACACTCCTGTAGGAACTAAATGCACCGAGCATCTCACGAGGGTCACCAACTCTCTGGCGGCCAAATCCAGCCCTGCGCTCCCTGCGGGTGCGGGCACTCTGGGAAGGGCTCAGCTGCGGGTCAGATGGCCGGAGAGTGGCTTGGTGGTCACCTCGTGTGTGAGGCAGTGATGGGCTGGGGAGATGCGTGGACACTGCACATAATCACTTCCAAGCAAAAATCATTCCAGGAAGGAGTAACAGCTTCTGACAGAGACCAAGTGTTGCCACCAGGTGCTCCTGCCAACAGCCGCCTGCAGGAAGGAGCACACACACCAATGCACGTGGGCTTTGGCTGTCCTCTGGCAGAGAAGTCCCCAGGGGACACAGGTCTCTGTGGCAGGAGCAGGCACCAGCATTGGCAGGCCTTGGGGGCGGCAGGTCTCCTTTGGCAGGGACTCTGCCACACCTGCTGATTTCACTGCTCCCAGGACTCAGAGCAGCATTCGTGCCCTGGGCCTTACGTCCCGTGTCTGTGTCCGTGTCACACTCCTGTGTGTGTGACGGCCACCCAGCACCGGGTCTTGTCCCAGAGAGGCCCCGGCAGCTGCTGTGGAAGGCCCCGATGCCCTTCCTGCTGCAGCTGCGTTGGCAACCGTGGGGGCTCCTTCTGCTGCCCTGAGCAGGCAGAGCAGAGGAGCATCTGCTTGTTGTTTGAGCCATTCCTAAAATTCCTGTTGGGCTGTCCTCGAACCTTGGGGGAACGTCTTCCTTGCAAGCTGGGCCACTTTGGGGGGAGGGTGGGGGTGTCCCCAGGGCACGTGGAGGTGTGTCCTAGGGCTCTTTGTGACACAGTGCACCGTGGTCACCGTGCAATAGGAAAGGGACAGAGCGTACAAGGGTGACCCTTTGTGACACATCGTGACATAAGTGCTGGCGGTGACACGGCCACACCACAGTGCTCGGTGCACTCGTCGGGACAGGACGGAGAGAGCGGTGCTGTGAGGAGCCCCCACACAGCCAGCTTGTTCCCTACTGACCCGGAGCTTTTCCAAAGCGTTTCCTCTGCAGGTGGCCTCGAGGACAGACTGCAGGACACGGTGTCCTGTAGCCTTCCCAAGGCTTCTCTGTTGCAGCTGCCTACAAGGCACAACTGCAGCACTTGCTCATCTGGAGTTTTTCTGAGACATCTCTCCTGCAAGCAGTCCTAACTCCAAACAGTGACATGGAGCAGACACCACCCAGAGTGCCCAAGCTGGCCTGGGTGAAGGAGGAGGAGGAGGCTGCAGCTCCCTCAGCACAGCAGCCTGAAGAGCTGGAGCAGATCCAGCTGCTGCAGGAGGGTGAGTAGCAGAGCTGGGCCACAGGGCTGGTGCCTGCAGCCAGCTTGGCCCCATCCCATCCCATCCCATCCCATCCCATCCCATCCCATCCCATCCCATCCCATCCCATCCCATCCCATCCCATCCCATCCAACATGCCCATGGATAGGACAGAAGAGGGGCTGGGGCTGAACCCCCTGGCAGCCACACCCCATCCCTGGAGCATCCCAGGGCTGTCCCTGCCTGGGAATGCAGGGCTGGCCTGTGTTCTCCGGCCTCTCCCACAGCCCCTCAGCCCTGGCTGCGCTCGCTTTTTGCCAGGTGCCGCCATGGACCCGACACAAGAGCAGGACCCTGCCCGTGGCCGCTTCCGCAGAACAGCGCAGGTACTGCAGCCATCCCCACCTGGGCTGGGCCTGCTGTCACTGCTCAGCCCAGCACCGTGCTTGGAGCACTCCATGGATTCTCCCTCTCTTCCTGCCCTTCTCCTGCAGATGATCTATGAATTCATCATGTGCATTTGGTGGGAAGAGACCACCGGTGTGGGCACTGGGCTCTTGGCAAACTTTCCCCTCTTCACTGCTGAGACCGGGGCTGCCATGCTGGATTTGCTTGTGGAGAAGGGTGTCTCCAATCCAAAGCAAGTAAGCAGCCTGTGGCCAGGGCTTGATCACCCCAGGAATTGTGTGGTGCCTCAAGCCAGCTCTGCTGGGTTCCTTCAGTCTTTGAGGCCCAGCCCAATAGGGTGGGAAGGGCAGCACTTCTCAAGGGAAGCTGGGGAACCTGCTGCTCGGGCAGTGTCCAAGTCTCCCCGGGCCTTCTGCAGGTGCCAGCCATGGTGAGGTACATCCACAAGTGGCTCACGGCCAATGAGTCTGCTGGGCACAGGCTGGACAAGGCCCTTCTGGAGCTGACCAGGGAATACCCCTGCGATGTGCTGATGACTCTCTTGCGCTGGGCCCCATCGGGTGACAGGTACGGCAGCCCCACCTGCCTTGAGGGTTTAGGGTTCCCCGGCCCGTTACCCTGTAGAGCCTGTCCCTGGTGACTGCCAGACAGGGGGACAGTTCCAGGAGCCTCTGGCTCCTCCGTTTGCCAGTGCTGCCATGTCAGCCCCTGAGCGTGCTGCCACGCTCCCTCCCTGCCCCTCAAGATGCCTGCACCCCCGTGGGCTGGCTGGGTGCTGCCAGCGAGGGCCGGTGGGCAGAGGCAGGGCTGACGGCCAGCGCGGGCCCCTGCAGCAGCCCAGGCCACAGTGCTGTGGCCCAGACCCCCCTGACACAGAGCTCTGACCCCACAGAGCTGCTACGGCCATGTGGGGAGTGATCATGTCCTCCACTGGGACTGCGGAGCCGGCGCTGCAGATACTCCTCAATGTGCTGAACGCCTGGCCAGTGGACAGTGTGTACACCTCCGATGGGGACAGCACAGGAGTCTTTGCCCTGGCTGTGAGTTCCTGCAACTGACCTTGGCTTGCCCCTAGGCCACCTCTCCAGCAGCTAGCTCTCTGTCCTCCCCCCAGCTGCACCTCTCTGCCTCAGGCACTGCGCTGAAACCTGCCTTAGAGGCAAGGTTCAGGGGCACCAGGCTGGGTGACCCTGCGGTGTCTCCCCCAGCCTCTCCCTGGCATGCTCGGGCCCTGCCACACGGATGCCTTGGCACTGAGTGTTGTCTCTGGGTGGTTCATTTTTTGCAGGCAACCGTGACACTGTGGAGGGTCTTCAACCTGACCTGGTGCCCACCTATAGTGTTGGAGTATTTTCCCCGTCTCTTTCTGTGTCTGCTCTTCCAAGTTTACATCAGCGCACTGGATACACCAGAGGAGGTTGATACCTTCTGGAAGGGGTGCCAGGAGCAACTGGGCCTTGCCACCAACCCCCAAAGGTGCTCCATCCCAGTCCTCCCAGTCTCCCCATCCCTTCCAAGGCAGGAGCCAGGGCTGCCAGCATCACCTGGGCTTTGCTCTGCACACAGGTTTGCAGTGCAGACCCTGAAGGTCCTGCTCTGCCGAGTGCAGTGTGAGTGTGTTGTGGTAGCCATGGAAGGCAAGGCTGGCTGGGACACGCTGCTCTGTACTGACACCCACCACTATGCAGTGGGACTCCTGGCCAGGTGAGACCCCCTTCTCCCTGCTGCCCCAGGCACTTGTGCCCAGGGTGCCCCACACAGTTCCCATGGGCAGGGGTGAGAGGGTTTTGTCACAAAGAGACGGACGAGCAGACTGGAAAAGGCTGGCACAGGAGGGTGCCCGGGAACAGCCGCCTCCCAAAGCTCCCACGGGGTGCTTGGGAAAAGACCAGAGCTCCGTGGGTCACTCCTGGGAGAGCTTTGCCCTCCCGGCTCAGGGGCAATGATGCCTTTTCCCCCCCACCAGGGAGATGCGCTGTGTCTCCATGATCTGGTGTTGCAGCTTCATCTCCTGCCTCTTGGAGCTCCTCAGCCAAGACATTTCAGACTGGCAGCTGCCCGCCATGGCATTCCTTGTGGAGGTGAGCCCCATGGGCAGCACAGCTGAGCTGCCTCCCACCTCTCTGCCCTCTCACAGCCGCAGCTGCCTGGGACGGTGCCCGTGCCCTGTGCTGCTGCCTTGGCTCAGGCCTGTGCAGTTCTGAGCTCCTGCCAGCTGGGCACCCCGGTCACTGCTTTGTGCCTTTCAGGTCCTGGACCTCCTGGACATCAGGGAATGGGGTGACAGCCTCCTGGAGATCATGGCAAGGCGCCTGCAGAGCACGTCCAGGGAGATGCGTCGCCTGGTGCTCAGAGGCCTCGTGCAGCTCAGCAAGGACCCCTCGATGGTGAGAAGACAGCAGCGGCTGAAGCTGTGCTGGCAGCGTGGGGCTGGGGAAAGCAGCCCCTTGGGCTTGGCTGGGCTTTGGGAGCTGTGGCAGCTGCTCCCAGCTCTCCTGCGTTGCTGTTCAGCTGCCCGAGTGCTTCAGGACAGCCCTTCGGCCTCTGGGCTCCACAGCAGCAGCAGCAGCAGCGTGGGCTTGCCCTGCCTTGTCTTCCATGCAGAGCATTAGAATGTACAGCCTGACAGAAAGCCTTGCGGACCTGTTGCGGGATGCAGATGAAGACATCGTTGAGATGACCGTCGCGGTGCTCAGCTTTCTGCTCTCGCACAGACACCTTGCAATACCCAGCCCCATCGCCCTGCGGCTGGCTGGCGCGCTCTGGCCACTGCTGGACAACGTAAGGCTCTGTGCCCCCAGCCACGGCCACTGGGTGCTGTCCCCAAGTGTGGGGCCCCATGGATTTTTGGGCCTGTGCACAGAGGGGTCTGGAGCAGCTGATGTGGAGGGCTTTTGCTTCCTTTCCAACAGGACAACCGCCATGTGCAGCTGCTCTCCATTCGCCTCTTCCAAGAGGTGATGAGGTTGGTAGCGGCCAAGGGTAAAAAGCCCCTCAAGATGCTTGTGAGCAAGAGCCTGCTGCCACTCTTCTTCAACTGCCACGATGAGAACATGCGTGTGGCAGAGGTGAGGACTCCTGGGCGCTGCTGTCCTCCTGGCAGGGGGCTCAGCTGTCTCCCTGCACCCGGGCACCTCATGGGCTCCAGCCTCCTCCTGGCCTTGGCACAGGGAGGCAGCTCCTGTGCCCTGGGCTGCGGTGCCATCTCTGGGTCTCTGCTGCTCTGCAGGCCTCTTGTGAAACGCTGCTTTCTGCACTAAGCTTCCTGAAGAGGAGCGATCTTGAGCACCTGCTGATGGCGGATCAGATGTGGAGGTTTGGCGAGTGCTTGGTAAGAACGCTGCTCCCTTCCCTGGGCTGCCCACGCGGGCTCTTCTCCAGGCTCCTCTGGCCCCAGGGCCGGAGCTGATGGAGCCCCGAGCTCCATCAAGCCCGCGCCTTGCCGGGCCCTCTGCCCCGCTCAGGGCTGTGCGGGCAGGCCAGGCCGGGGCCAAGGGACAGAGCCCGCGCCAACCCTTCCCTCCGTGCCCTGCCGCTCTCTCCAGCTGGCACAGGACAGGAGCCGAGCGGCCGAGCTGCTGCGCCAGGCGCTGCCGTACCTGCGGAGCCCACAGGAGCCCCTGCGAGAGGCGGCCCTCAGGTTTCTTGGTGAGCCACAAGCCCGGCTCCCTCCCCGCCCCGCCGCAGCTCGGCCCCAGCCCCGCCTGCTGCCCCGGCAGCGCCATCCGGGCCGGGGCTCTGGAGCCCCGCCTGCCCTCGGCGCCGCTGCCGCCCTCTCGCAGCCGTGTCCTTGGGCGTCAGGATGCGGCGAGGGCCGGGCCTGAGCCCTGCAGGGGAAGGCGCTGCTGTGGCCGCAGGGCTGGCAGCGCCGCTGCGGGGCAGCTGTGCGGCTGGGGCCGTGACAGGCTCTGTGTTGGCAGGGATGGCCGGGCGGTTCCTGAGAGAGCAGCTGCGAGAGTTGCAGCTCATGTGCAGGGGTGAGTGAGGCCAGCGGGCTGTCAGCGGGGGCTGGCGCTGGCAGCTGCGTTCCCTGCCCCGGCTGGGAGGGCTCTGCTCCCTGCGCGCACGAGGGGCGGCGTGGGCAGAGCACAGAGACCTTCCAGGGGCCTGCGGGAGGGACATTCGTGGCCAGCGCCTTCCAGCTGATCCTTGCTGTCTCCTGCTTCCTTCTGGCTATTGCAAGAGCTGCCGTGTGGGAGGGATGGGGCAGGAGGGTCTCCCCAGGTCCCTGCAGATGCAGGCTCTGACTGTGGCTCTGTTCCTCTCTCTTCCAGCTCTTCAGGACATGACAGATGACACCAGCCCTGCCATCTCATGCCTGGCTCTTCAGACTCTGTACATCAACAGAGCTGTACAGAGCATTCCCTCCTCCCGACTCCAGCAGATGCGAGATGGATTCCGCCGGCTCTGGAAGTCACGGCCTTCCCTGTGTCGCAGGGGCTGGTTGTCCTGTGTGAGCACCATGGAGAACTGATCCGGGAGGCTGCGTCTGCTGGGGCCACCTGAGCCTGCAGGGAACACCTCTGCACTTCAAGGACGTTCTTTCACCCCATTGTAGGATTAGTAAATTGCTGTTTTCATACACAGAGGTCCAGGAGCTTTCTTTTGGTGCCCCGAGTCTTCAGGCCAATGGGGAAGAGGGCAAAAAGGGTGCTTGTGCTCGCCAAGTTGGCCAAGTGTGCGGAGTGGAAGGGAAAGTGGCCAAAAGGCCCTTGGCCTTTGGTGGTTCTGTGGAAGCCTTAAGGCTTCTGACAGAGCGGGCGGGCAGAGGCTGGAGCTGCGGCGGGGATCCCTGAGAGACCGGTCCCTGGAGATGGCCAGCACCCCTCTCCCAGCCTGGAAGCACCATCTGTGTCCTGCCCGTGTGTTGCTGGCTGGATTGCTGAGGCCTCTTGATGCAGCTCCTCTGGAGCTCCTTCAGCAGCCAGGCAGGCCTGGGGGAGGCGTGGAGGGCACGGGACAGTGGGAGGCCATGAAGGGCTGCGGTGCTGCCAAGGCCTGCCCGGAGAAGGCAGTGGGAAGGCGTGAGGGGGATGTGTGTGGCGCTGGGTGGCGGGAGGCTGTGATGGGCCAGGAGGACTTGTGTGGATGGGTTGGTGGGAAGCCCTGAGGAACTGGGTGGCAGAGGCCATAAGCAGCCCCCAGACAGCCACCTTCTTCCTGCCAGCCGGCTGCTCTGGCGCTTTCCCGACGCGTCTCTGGTGCCCGTGGCAGAAGCCCTCGAGGCCTGGCCTCAGCAGGACGGTGGGGACAGCCCCGAGGTGCCCAGTCTGCTTTTGCCAGGGAGAAGGAGGGACAAGGAGGGACAAGGAGGCTCTGCTGGAGCACGGCCACTGGCTGCTGCAGGCGAGGAGCAGTGGGAAGTGGCAGCGCTGGCGATCAGCCCGGGTCAACGTGGTTCTGGACACCAGAGAAAAATGACCAGAGTGTGCACAGGAACAGCAGCATCCAGAAGGCTTGTACCTCCTCAGGAAGACATCCACACCAGACAAGATGCCAAAAGAGGGGATGCTATGTGCACAATTTTTCGTGGCTTGGCAAAGGGTGTAAGGCAAAGTGGTCACCATGGTTTTCTCTTGACTTGCCAGAATCACAGCAACGCTTGGCAGCTTCAGCTGCAGCCTGTCCCCCTGACTGACCTCAGCGGCTCTGCTCGAGGGCACACTCGCCTTCCAGAGTCGGCTGTCCCAAGGCAGCAGCGTTGGTGCCATCGTTAGAGACTCTGATAGGACACGAGCCCTTAGCTGCAGCTGCTGACACTCTCCTCCATTGTTATAGTTTTGACTTGCCAATTTAAATATACTCATTTTTCGGTTGTGAGACACAACCAGGAGCAAAAGAGCAAGGCAGGACTGAAACTTAAAAAGGGTATAAAAACCTTTATTAACTACACAAAGAAAGAGAATGAAAAGCAAATTCATAATAAGATCTCTAGAGCACTCCTTCCTTCCCTCTCCCAACCTTCATAACAACAAAACAAACATACAAAAAACTACTTCAGTCAGTTCCCAGCTTAAATAGTCCTTTTCAGTTCACTTTGGAGAGAGAAGTTTCCTCTTGTCAGGCCATAGGGACTTCACCAAAAGAAGGGAAAAAAAAGTCCTCTCGTGGCTTCACTTTCATGATTTGCATCTGCCCTGGAAAAAACTTGCAAAGTCGTTTCCCAAAGCTGTGCTTATGGGCCATTAAACTCATGGGGTATTTAGTTTTAAGAATTAACTGTTCCAAACCAAACATTTTCTTTATCTCTCTTTCTCTCTGTTCATGCTCTATCTCCAGAAAAAGAGATCCCCTTTTCTCCTCGGGGTGAAGGATTCTCAACACAGATGCATTTTGATTAACAATCGATCAAATGGAACATCTCCAACCTCCCCATGTCTTTCTCCATGGTTTATAGGAATATTCAGTACATCAGTTCATTCCTACAATCTTACAAAAGGATTTTTCAGCCATCTTCACAGCATCTCCTCATTCTCCTTCCATCTAAAGAAACTTAGCTCTTGCTTCACTGACTTTGGAGCATCTCCTTTTTCCCCTCTCATATTCAAAGGAAAGCCGGAGGTCTGCAAAATCTTACCTGAGCACTAAAGAGTTAAAGTTTCACACAGAAGTCACGGCGCTGGGTGTGGGGGGCGGCTGAGATGTTAATCAGCTTTTCTGGAGCTTGCTGCAGCCCCGCACTGCCCATGGCCACCCCTGCTTCCAGACAGGGCCCGGCTGCCTCCCCCAGGCCGTGCGGGGGCTGGGCGGGCTCGGCCCCTCCAAAGCTGCTCCGAGCCAGCAGCAGGAGCCGGGCCCCCCCAGAGCCGCGGGCTCGTAGGGGAGGAAGCCGGGCTAAGGTCTCATCAATGAGCCTTTCCTCCCCCGGCCATCGGGTTCCCTGGTTTGCAAACGGGGCCCAGCGGCCTCCCGAGCTCCCCCCACATGGGAGGGAGCCCGGGCTGGGCCGTTGTTACCTGCTCAGCCACCGGAAATAAATGAGAGTTTTTTCCCGGGTTACCGCCTTCAAAATGTGTGCTCACCGAGCGAACTAACTTTCTCCAATTGGTTGTTCAGGCTGTCAATAACCAAACCAGCCTCCAATTGGTCCCATCAACTCCCAGAGGGAGTTCTCACAGAGAGAATTTCTCTCGAGTTTCTTCTCCCCAGGTGTAACGAGCACAGAAGTTGATATTAGGGAAGATCCTGCTGCTTTCCACCAGTTTTAGAGGGTTATGAACAGCTTTGGGGGATTTCCCGGTTAGTTTATGGGCAGATGTGACCTCCTTTTTGGGAGAATCCTGATGATTTCGACCAATTTCGGGGGTTCTAAACGCCTTGTGGTGGACTCACTTCCGTGGGTTCTGGTGCCGCCCGCCCACGCTTCCAACTGGTCCGGACTGGTGCTCCCAGTGCCGCGTGGGGCGGGGCCGCGGGGACCCCCCAGGGCACAGCGCGGCTGCTTTGGGGCTGGCGGCACCGCCCGGCGCTGGGCATGGGGCGTGTCGGGGGAGCTGGGGCCCTACTGGTGCTACTGGTGCTGCTGGGAGCTCACCTGTCTGGGGCCAGCGGGACTCGGGTGAACGTGTGTGCTCCCCCCGGGGACCCCCAGCCCGGTGTCACTCTACCCCCGAACAGCTGCTCCCAGTATTCCCAATAAAGCTTCCCAGTTTGCCTGGTCCTGTTTATTGGGGAAGGACTTGGAGGGACCTCACAGGGGGAGTCATGGTTGGGGAGGGGGCAGAACAGGCCCTGGCATGGATTGGGAATGGGGACTTCCAGGAATGGTCGTGTCCCCCCCTTGTCACCCCGCTCTGGGGGACCTTGGGAGGACCCTGAAACACAACACGGCACCACCCCAACCCCAAAGGTGCCAGGACCCCAATAAACAAACAGGGGAATTTGGGGAGGGGGCACATGGGGGGCGCCCAGGCTGAGCCAAGAGCCCAGCGCTGCCCCAGCCCGACCTGCCCTGGCTCCATCCCAGCTCCTACCATGGGATAGGATGATGTTGGGAAAACGGGGGGGCAAGGATGAGCACTAGGCCCCGGGCGAGCATGAAACAGATGGAGGCGGAGGAGGAGGGTTCAGGAAGGACTGGGAGAAGGGATGGAGAGGAAGCAGGACTAGAAAGGACAAGGACTGGGACCCCTCCCAATGCAATTTGTGGGTCCCATCCCCCTGCCCAACTATACAAAGGTTCCCCTTCTTTTCCCCTGCTCACCCACCCCTTCCCCACTGCCCCCCAGTCAAACACTCCCATCCTCCATGCTTGTTTTTAATGCCTTCAGGCCCCTCCTGCTACATTTGGGGTCCCATTCCCCTTTCCCTCAATTCAGGCACCTCTTGAAAGCTTCTTTCTGGAAGGAATCCCTGAATTTTGGGATTTTTGGGGTGTAGTTTTGGAGAACAGCTCTGTCTGGCTTTCCTCTCCCTGTTGTGGCCTCTCAGCTGCCCCTGACACCCTGGGGGTGCTGGGATTTCCCTGCTGGGGACAAGGACGTTCATTCCCTTCCAGGAGCCCAATGCCCGGCTGGGGCTCCAGGGCAGGGGGTCCTTGAGCAGCTGCCCCAGAACCTCCGCCAGGGTCTCCCAGCGCAGCCGGAGCCGCTCGGCCTGGGGTCCCCAAAGGCCTCAGCGAGCCCCAAGTCCCTGCCAGGAACCCTCAACTCCCTCCAAGCCAGCATCCCCCACAGCCCCTGCAAGTTCCCCCCATGGCACCGGCCGTGGCCGTGTCCCCACATGTCACTGGCCATGTCCCACCATGTCCTCACCCATGGCTGTGTCCCCACCATGTTTCCATCCCTGTCACTGTCCCCCACATCTCCATCCATGCCTGTGTCCCCCCATGTCCCCAGGAATGGCCACATCACCGTCCATGTCCATGTGTCCCCATGTCACTCTCCATGTCTGTGTACTACCGTGTCTTTCTCCCTACCCAAGTCTCAGTTCTGTGTCTTTATTTTTATCCCAAGATTGGATGTTTTAAAGAGATGAAGAGAAATGAAAAGCAAATCCAGCCCAAAATAAAAGGATTTCTGTGTCCATGCTGGCTGAGAATCCAACAGGGAAGGAGTGAGGGAAGAATGCTTTTGGAGGTGTTTCCACCCCACTGTCTCCAAAATCTTGGTCTTTGCCCCAGTTCATCACCATTTTTCTGTGGAAAACACCCTTGGACAATCAAAAAATCAAAAATCAAAATCAAAATCCTGGAATCTCTGGGGATGGAAAAGACCACCAAGACAGGACTGAAAACAGAAGATTTTCTCGGGTTGAACATCAACAAATTCACTCTCCCCAAGGAATTCCCAATGTTGGTTTCCATCCCGATGGACGTTCCTGTCCCTGCATTCATCCAGGTGCCCACAGGGAGACAGGATGATGCACAGCCCCCCCAGCCAGGTGTCTTCCCAACACGGATCACCAGGACCATGGATCACCAGGGCTCTGCCCAACGGGGGTCACTGGGGATCATCCAACACCGATCCTCCCATGGGGGATGGAGCTGGAGCAGAGCACGAAGCTCTTCCCACACTCAGGGCACTCACAGGGCTTCCCTTAGTGGTGACTCCGTTGGTGTTTGGTCAAGTGAGAGCTCCTGGAGAAGCTCTTCCCACACTCAGGACACTCGTAGGGCCTCTCCCCAGTGTGGATGCGCCGGTGCCTCATGAGATGGGAGTTGTGCCTGAATCCCTTCCCGCAGTCGGGGCAGCGGAAGGGCCTCTCCTCTGTGTGAATCCGCTCATGTACGAGGAGATTGGAGCTTCTCTGAAACCTCTTCCCACACTTGGGACACTTGTAGAGCCTCTCCCCAGTGTGGATGCGCTGGTGGTATCTCAGGTTGGAGATGTGTCCAAAGCTCTTCCCACATTCCAAGCAGGTGTAGGGCCGTTCTCCTGTGTGGATCACCTGGTGCTGCATTAGACCAGAGATGTCTCTGAAGCTCTTCCCACATTTCCCACACTCGTAGGGCTTTTCCCCAGTGTGGATCATCTGGTGCCGGATCAGATGGAAGCTGTCTCTGAATCCCTTCCCACATTCCTCACACTCATAGGGCTTTTCCCCAGTGTGGATCATCTGGTGCTGGATCAGATGGGAGCTGTAGCTGAAACCCTTCCCACATTCCAAGCACTTGTGGGGCTTCTCCCCTCCAGGAGGCTTCTCCACCAGCTCTGAGCTCTGCCTGGATCTCCGGCCGCCTTCCCGGCTCAGGGAGGGTCTTTCCTCCTCACAGCTCACTAGGCTGGGTTTGCAGCCCCTCCTCCTGAGGGATCCCAGGAAATTTTCCTCCTCCGCCATCTGCCCACCCCATGGGAATGAAGAATCCTGGTTTGGGGAAAAAACAAGAGGGGACTGCCTTGAGCTAGCGGTTCTTCCAACCGATGTGCAGCTGAGGAAGACACTGGGCATCCTGTGTTTGTAAGGACTTCCCAAACACCCAGACTGATCACAAAAATCCTCCAAATATCAAGACATAGATCAAAAACTCCCAAAAAAGCAAGACTCAGCCAAACCCCCTGCAAAATACAAAGATTCAGGCCCAGCAAAAAAACAAAGCACGACGTCTTAGCCCAATAAAGCTCAGAAACAACAAGGTTCACCCCTCTGAAAATGGTGGATCCCCCTCTCCAGTCACCTGCTGAATGTGGAGGGGGGGGCCAACACGCTGGGACTGGAGGGACGCTGTAGGTTTGGAATCTTGTGCTGCTTCCCATTTCTGCTCTTCCTGTGTCTCTGCTTTTCCTCACATTCCTCTTCCTCCTACTATTCCTCCTTCTCCTGCACAATCCCACCTTCTCCTCCTATATGCATCGTTTGATCATTTTGTTCTTCAACTCTGCTTGTCCCTCCCTCCTCCTGCTGCCCCCAGGCCCAGCACCCACTGCCGGCTCCCTCTTCCCCCCAAACCCACAGCATCCCAGCGCAGGGGCAGCGATGGAGCTGGGGCAGCTCGGCCTGGGGCAGCGCTGGGCTCTCGGCCGCTCCCGCCCGCACTCGCTCCCCACTGCAGCCGCTGCCGCCACCACAGCGCGGGGGGGCCCGGCCTTGGCGCTCCCCCCCTCCCACCTCCCCAAATTCCCCTCTAGGGGGGCGCTGGGGCCAGGAGACAGACGAGTGACAGATCAGGGGGGCTGGGAAGAGTCGGCAGCCAGAGAGCACTGAAAATCTCAGCAGTGACTACAGTGGCAGCTTGGGGGACTAAACATGGCAGGGCACCCATGGAGGGAAGAAAGGGAAGGCCAGGAAGGGATCCCGGCAAAAGGGATGATGATCCCAAAATATCTCTGAAGGGTCCCTGGGGAGCATTTTGAGGGAGTTTGCACATTCTCCCAGAGGTAATCAAGGACATGGACACACAGAGGGGCAATAAGGGAAGTCCAGAAGGGATTTAGACAACAGGGGATGGATGGTGTTGGTGTGCTGGGAAGGGACTGGGTGAAGGGGAGTGTACAGGAATATGGTTCAGGCAAGAAGCAGCAGGAGAAATATATGTGGGAAGAAAAAGGGTGATGGAAAAGAGGAGGAAGAGAAAAATACTGAGGATGGGGATGTTTTTCAGCAGGCTCTTATCCTCAGAAGTTGCCAGCTGATGCAGATCCTTTGTATCCCCGGTTGCCAGGACAGGCACACAAGGAGGTCAGGATTGCAGGGGGTTTCTCTGTGCTGGGCAGCGGCAGGAGCGGGCGCAGAGGGGCGGCACCGGGAGCACGGGCTGGGGGCCTGTGGGGAGCTGCGGGGCCGGGCCGGGGCTGTGGGGCAGCCGGGGCTCAGCGCCGGGCGCTGCCTGAGCCCAGCACCCCCCGGCAATTGCAGGCCCGGCAGTGGCCCCCGGCCCCCAGGAGGCTGCGGGACGCCCCGGCCGCTGCCCGGCCCCGTGGAGCTGCCGGCCCTGCCCGCCGGGGGGGCCGCGTTTGGACACTGCGGCAGGACAGGCACCGGCTCTGGGATACGGGCTGGCCACGGCAGCCACAGCACAAGGAGCAGCAGCACAAAGGAACAGCTGGGAAATGGCGATTGGACGTGCAAGGATCCAGATTAGCTTTTAAGCATTCTGTTTGGGTCACTGGAGAAACGAAGGATTTAGCAGAAAGCTCAGCAGCTGTCAGAGGATGAGCACCCCCAGGCACTGAGGGGGCTGCAGGAGGGGCAGAAGAAGCCCCTGGAGCACTTGGTCACAAAGACACAGCAGGGGAATGCAAGAAGGGATGAGGAAAAGGCCAAGGGGAAGGCAAAGGCCATGGCAGAGTTTCTACAGCCCCTGAGGGATGAACCCCAGGGCCCAAGGGGGCCCCAGCACCCAGGGGCTCTCACATCCTTACACCATCTTCAACCAGGTGCCCTCCTCACACTGACACCATTCAGGACTTGATGGCAAAGATGCTTTCTGGGGATGCCCACTCACACAGGATGGTAAACTGGATTTTGCCTTTGAGTGGGAACAAGAGGTAGAAGGGAAAATGGAAAAGACATGGACGGTCCTTCTGCAGGGATGCACGGAAGCACCAGCCTTTTTGGGGCAAGCCTTGCAGAAAATATCACAAGAATTTACCCCATCCCCAGGGATTGGGTTAATGCAGGATGGGGATGACTTGCTGCAATCAGGAGGACAAGAAGTGGTAGAAGAAGCCTCTGTGAAATGGCTGAATGTTCAGGCTAAAAAGCATTTTTGTCTATTTGAAATAAAAGAGGAAATGCTGGAGAAAAGGGTTAAATATTTGGGACATATTTTGACTGAGGGTTTGTGGTGTATTGGCCAAGAGAGGGACCAGGGAATCTCGGAAGTAATCCAGGACTAAAAAGCAGGTGCAAGAATTCTGAGGATTAATAGGAAATTGGAGAACCTCGATTGAAGATTCTCTGCTCTAGCCACAACATTGTATGAATTTTAAACTCAAATATCCTCAGTATTGTGGTATGGACAGGAGAAAAGGAAAAAAACCTGAGAAAATGAAAAATAACAAAATGATTGGACCACCAGCTATGTCTCCTCTAGACTGAGAAAAAGAAATTTGAATTCTATGTGTGTTATAAGTGTACATTATATTATTGAGTTTTTGCAAATATTAAAATGAATGCCATATGCTGGAAAATACTGTTGTATGAACATAGTTTCTCTTAGTTCTGCAATTAACAAAACTTATAAATACAAATAAATATACATAAATAAACAAAAGTTATATTTAGTTGTGTGATAAATATATTTTTGTTCCAGTATAATGTCATAATCTTATGTTCATGTAACAAACTTGGAGAATGGCAATAAAGATAATCAGGAAATTCTTCACATTCTTGGAATTATGGGACACCAAAACCCCAGGAAAGGAAAAAATAATGATTTACAGGTCAGAGGAGAATGATTCTGAATAATGCATGAAGGTCTAGGAATATGCAACATGTTGCTGCATTTAGGAAGTGTTTTCTGAGTCGGTGTGTGCCCTTGGCTGAAGGCCAAGCATCCGGCCATTATAACCTTTGGCCAGAGCCAGGGCAGATATTCAATTATCTCCCTTGGAATTGATCTTTGCAATTCCTTACCCTGGGAATTCTCCACCTAGTGCGGGCTGGAGATAAGGGATGTATATTTCAAGCAGTCTGTGGCCAGAATCCTGTCTCTTGTGAAATCTCTGCCACAGGAAGCTGGGCTGGCACAGAGCCTGCCTTGGCACTTTGCTGTTCACAGCATCCACCCAGGACTCTGCCTCTCAATTACACTCACACACTGGGCTGTCCGGATTCCATTGTTGGAAAGTATACCAAATTTAAATTTATTTAATATGCCATTTTAATAGTCAGGCTCGGTTTGCCTTTCTCTCAGGAAAGAAATTTTAAAAGTTTTTTTTTTAAGGGATGTTGCACCACTCAACAGAGATGAGTTTAACATCTCAACAGACTGGGAATAGCCCAAAAGATTCCCACAAAGATAACAACATTCAACAAAACATCAACGAAACATCAGCAAACATCAAGGAACACCCACCCCAGACACTGCCCCTGGCGTAGATGGAGACACCTGGTCTGGAAAAGAGAAGGAAATCCAGGAATGTGGATCTAATTAACATCAGAAGAGGAGAAATCCATTTGCAATAGAAACCAAATACTAAGAACTACACAACTTAGAAGCAATGAACACTAAACCAATGGATTTCAATGGGTTCAGACTGTAAAAAGTTTAGGAAAAATCCCGTAAAATGCACGTCTCATGGAATTATTTTCTCTGCATACCCGGGCTATATGTGGATGAAATTTTTTCTGTTGCACATCCTGACCAGGATCAAGTAATGCCTTGACTCTCTAACATTAAAGGTATTGTTGGAGATTTTTTGTTTTTCTGCAGTTTCAGTGACAAGATTACACCATTAGAAAAATTTTTCATAGTAATCCTACTTTTATATTCTGAGTTGGGTTTGGACCAGTCGTGTGAGAATCAATTTTTACTCCTAGGAGAAGAAGTAGAAAAATCTAGATTGCATTGGAATTTCTTTGTGTATATTTGTGGGTGGCTCTTAATGAGGGCAAAAATTCAGAATGGGTTTTTCGATGCTCACCTTTATGTTGCATTTTGCAAAACTAGAAGAGTATTAATGGTGAGGCTTCAACACATAAACAGTTAGTACAAAATTGTTAAAAAAAAAAGAGAAAAGAAAAAAAAACCAGATTGTGGGGGTGCACTTGTGGATAACCTAATGGCTGCTCTGGAATAAAAGCATTGGATCCAGGCAGAGCCAGGAGAGGATCTTTAGAAATGCAAATTAACACTGCTAGGGCAATGTGTGCACAATGAACCAGGATGATCTTCATGCCTGGGGGAGGAATTTCGGTGATTGTCTCTGTCTCTCACCCCAAGCTCTGCCTGCTTGCACAGATGGAATTTGCACAACTAAAGGCAGAGCCCACAGTGAGGATATCTGACTGCAACAGAAATTGGTTAAGCTGCAAAGGGAAACAGTAAACGGAGAATGTTGGGAAAGCTTTACTAAAAACAGTGGGGGGGAATCATCCCTCTCCCTGCTCCAACCTGTGCTGTCACTGTCCAGGTTATATAGGGTGTATTGGGGCACTGGGGTGTTTTTGGTGCCACAAGTTCAGGGAAATGAGTCGGAAATCCAAGTATGTGGTGATTTAATTAGAGAAAAGTGGTCAATTGATGCAGCCCTGCATGGAGGGAGCACCCAAAAACGCAAAAAAGATGAACAGACACCAGAGCCAATCCTACAACACCATGGACCAGCCCCTGGGAACCCTAACGAATTCATATCAGGACACGGAAAATCCATCCATAATTTGAGTGTCATAATTAGGATAAAAAGAATCCTGGAAATAATAACCAACCACACAGCTCCAGCTCCTGACCTTCCTGACGACCAATCCACTGAAATAAGGAAGGAGACATTTCACCATGGGATAGGATCAGATTATCTATTAACAGAAGGAGGAGGAGTTTACACAAAATTACATGACTCAAACTGCTGTTCGAAAATAGATGAGAACTGAAAAGTGGTGAAACAGATAACGAAGGAAATAAGAAAATAGCTCGTATTCCGGAGAAAGGATGGGAATGGGACACGTTTCCGTGGTTCCCTGGCAGACCACGGCTTAAACGAATGCTGCTCATCCAAAGAGGACGCAGGAAAAGAAATTGAGTCAATGGAAATTAAAAGTTTGTAAAGGCAATTCTTGAGAAAACAAGAAAATGAGGGATTGCAAGCAGTAAGATTAATATCGTAGTAGGAGTGCATATTAAGAGGGACATGCAGTAGGTGGATCGGGAAGTCTGAACCTTCCAAGTAACTCAGCCAGTGGGGAAGGGGAGAGGGAGATGCAGAAGGGAAAATGAGGTTAAAAAGGAGGCGGCGTTTTAGAGACCGCATGGCAAATGCCGCATGGCCTCTCTCTTTATTCAGGAATAAAGTCACTTTTACAGGACTCCTCTGTCTCCTTTGGGCACACAAACCTCTGGCCACGGGAATTTTCCCGCACAGCCCCGGGCACAGGGCAGACACCTCTGTGCCACCCACAGCAACCGGGACGAGCCAGCGCTGCTCCGGCACCGGCTCCTGCCGAGGCCCCAGCGGGAAGGAGACCGCGGGCAGCCGCTCCCGCAGCGCCCTCAGCCCAGCGCCAACACGGGCCGGCACCGGCACAACCAACCCGCCAGAGCCCCCTGCCGCCCCCGAGGCCCGCAGCGAGCCCCGAGCCCCCGCACAACCGAGCGCGGCTCCCACCTGCGCTGGGGCCGCCTCCGAGCTTCGCCGCCGCCTCCCCGGGCTCCGGCCGCTGCCACAATGGCGCCTTTGCTGCTCTGCCCAATCAGCGCGCGACAACCAGGAGTGACATTGGCACAATCAGCCAATGGCAGCGAGGGCCGGGCTCTGCACACGGCCCAGCCTCGGCCCGCGCTCTCAGGGCCCCCCGGGCTGTGGGAGGGCAAAGGCGGAGATGAGGAACAGCCCTGGAACGGGCCCGGGCCCGAGCCGCCATTGGCCTGGAAACACAAACAAAGTTCTCCGCAGCTCTCGGCACGCCTTTCCCAGCCCTGCGTGTTCGCTGGCTCCGGCTCAGCGGGAAGCCGTGGAGCTTCACTTCTCCTACCCCCTAATTAGGAGGGTCAGTGCATGGCTTTGATTTCCTCCAAAATGGGAAAACTGCCCCAAACCCCAGGGGATGAGTGGGGGAGGGGAGAGATGTCTGGCAGAAACCTCCAAAAACTCAGAGCAGGATAATGAGAATAAATGAAGACCCTTCAAACCAGCTTTCCCTCACCCCTCCCTCCTACCCCAGCAGTGCAGGGTGTGAGAAACAATGCCCACTTTTTTAAAAATTTCAGAGATTTATTAAAGCTGTTACAAATGACAGACAAACGTCTCGATATTCAGCAAAATTTAGATTGCTTTATTTGATATAGAAAGAGCGAGCATCGCGCTGGGGAACGTGAGGGATCACCGCCCACTCCACGCTCCACCCAACCTTAGTTTGCAGCCTCTTCTTATACTGTGGGTTCTCGTTGTAATCAATAATTTTTGGTTTTTTTGTTGTCATAAGCAGTGGTGGTCGAATAAACATCCTTACACAAATTCACAAAGCCTTTGGGTGATAATCAGTCACAGATAGCCATCTGGTCCTTGTAGATAACCACCAGAGAAGTTCTGGGTGTCTGGTCCTTGAGATAAGCAGCATTGATTAGACAAAGGCAGGAAGGGCTTTTTGGGAAGTCTGATTTTGCAAGGTGGTAGCTGATACAAGTTATTTGGAAAACATAACATAACATATTATATACTGTAACATAATACAACATAATATAACATAACAAGGTGATTTTAAACAGAATTATTTTATCATATAATTTCCATTATCTAGTGTCCATGCTTCACTTCAGAGCTTGGTATTCTGGTTTATACAAACCCCAATGCTTTTGTGATTAACACGAATCTTTTGTCAATTATCACACCAGTCAAATCCAAAACAGTGGGAACATTCTGACAAGTCTCCTCCGAGAAAATCCTAATATATTTAACACTAATGCTCTGAAGAAGATCAGATCTTAATCTGTAAACACATTCCTGGTAGTCAGAGGCCATCTCACTAGTAGAGGGGAGAAGCTTCCTGCAGATGCAAGAGCCTCCTTGGTTTCATGTGAATCTTTCCCACTGCAAAGCGTGGGGGGTTCCCCACTGGAACAGGGACAGCGTTCTGGGAACTGACTGTAGGCTGAACACAAGTGGCTCCAGGACACTTCCTGCTGGGACACTTGCCTCTGGGAACAGCTTCTTGGAGAAGTCTGGGCCCCCCTTTTTACTTCCAGGCATTTCCTGCCCATCTGCATGGTCAGGGATGAGGCTGTTTGTCTCATAGCCGTGGCTCTGAGGAAGCAGGGACGCCTGTCCAAAGGGCTGCCTCCCTCTGCACTCTGGCTGCTCTCACCCAGGCTCTGGCAGGGGTGAAGGCTCTTGCAGAAATATCCCAAGGCTGGAGATCTTCCTCACCCTGCTCCTCCACTGCTGATACCACAGAGTTCCCTGCACATAGGAACATCACCTTTTCTTCTGCAGGAACCTGTTCCAGCACAACACCAAGGGTCTTCTCCTGTAGCACCACCACAGCATCCTTAAAGCCGTGGACTAGCAAGTGACAGCTCCTGGAAATTGCTGCTGTGTGTCTGGCTGCAGGAAACCCCTTCTAGAATGCCCTTGGTCTCCATTTTTTGCTTTCTGGATTTTCCTGGCCAATATGCATTGATTGCCAGAGAAAATCGCGAGGGTGCGGCGTGAGCAGCGGCCGAAAGCGCTGAGCGGGGCCATCAAACCCAGCCCAGCAACTCCCGGCGTTCGCCAGCCCAGAGGTGGCGCGGACAGCGCGGCCGAGGGTGGAGAACCAGCCCGGCTGTGCGGGAGGGCTCTTACGTGGGAATGTGGTTCTCTAAGAAGGCCATAACTAAATGCTTGCATGGGGGTTTTGGCTTCTGGAGCAGTGGGGTAGGGCTGTTGTTGGTTCCTACCCCTCCATCCCATGATGATGTAAGGGGTGAGGGATGCCATGTGTGCTGTGCACTGGCAGTGATCCTCAAGAAATCTTATGAATCCTCTCTTTCAAACTAGTCAAGCTTCTGGAAAAGATGGGTCCAAAAAAAAAGTGTTCAGTTTTGTGTCCTCCTGCCCTTGTGGGGTGAGGGGCAGGAGGCAGAGGTCCAGCTTGGTCTCTCTTTGACCTTTTCTTTGAGGCAACACTGTCTGCTCCCACCACAAAGGCACAGAGGGTGCTCTTTGCCCCCACCAGTGGGAAGTGGCTCTGCTGACCCCACTAAGAGTGCTAGAAGATGAGTCTGTGAACTAAACAGTTGAATATTGCCTAGAGGGGCGTAGCAGGCAGTAGATGTGCCACCATTCTCTTTCCAGGACCCCACTGGGAGTACTAGAACAGAGGTCTGTGAGGCTGAGAGGTTGAATATTGCATGGGAGGGTGGCAAGCACTGGATGTGACTCGACTCATGTGGGCACTGGCCTGGCCTTTCCTGTTTGTGCAGAACAAGCTCACTGTTCACCACGGGTGTTCTCTTTCCAGCACACATTCTCTGCGTGTTGTTTGCACTGGGAGGGAGATTTCTAGGTTGTCTTTTGTTTCTTCATTAAAGGCGAATGATGGTGGGCAGAGCTCTGCAGAGAGTGAGATGAAGAAAGGAACAGGGCTGGTTGCCCCTAAGGCCATCAGAGGAGAGGAACCATCCCATTGTCCCGACCCGGAGCCTCGCCAGAGGGAAATAACCAAGAAATTGTTCCCAAAGACAGGGTTCTGTGTCGCCTTGTGCTGTCTGCAGGAATGCAGGTCCTATATTCGAGTGTGGGGGAGGGTTGGGGAAGTAAGAGGAACTTCTAGGGACATATTTTAACTAATTGTAGGCATGAACTCTGCCACAATGTCCCACCCATACTCCCCTCTCCTGTCCCCATCCCCACCGTGTTATGATCCCACAGAGAGACCCACAGGGGGGTCGGGGCCAGGAGGGCTCTAGAAAAGTTCAGTGCACACGTGTGCCAGTGTGCAGAGCTCTGTGTGCACACACAGACACCGAAGTGCGCACGTGTGTCAGTGTGCACAGCTGCACACACGGATATTTTCTAGCGTGTCCAGATGTAAGAGTGCCCGTCCTGCTTTGCACAGTGTCCATGTGTGCGGGTGTGCACAGCACTGTTCACATCTGTGCACTGCTGTGTACACGTGTGTGGAGTCTGTGCACAGCTCTGTGCTTGTAGGTGTGCACAGCTCCGCAAGGGTGAGCACGGCTCTGTGTGGGACATCCGTGTGTCAATGACACTGCACGTATTCGTGTGCACGAGCTCTCTAAGGACAACAGGTCTTGTGCCTGTGGGCAGGTGAGCATTAGTGGAGACTGTGCCTAGGTGGGTGTGTGTGTAGCACGGATGTGCTGGGGTGGGGGTGTGTGTGTGTGTGTCTGTGTGTCTGTGTGTCTGTGTGTCTGTGTGTGCCCGTCTGTAAGAGCCAAAACGAGCTATGTGGGGCTCCAGACGGCTCTTTAAAATGCTGTTTTTTGTATCCAGATGATACCGCAATTCACAGGTCGTGGAGCCTTTTCAGCCACAGCTGTAGGTTCGTCTGAAGCTTCTCTAGTTCTGGTTACAGTGCATTCTATACTTTCCATTACAGAGCATCCTTTACTGTTACCTATAGCCTATCCTTACTACTAACATTACCATATTCATGTTACTATTGTCCAATCACCAAAGGTTAGTATGACACACTTTAAGCTCGAAGTACTTTTTCAGTTTTCTTGCATTGGAAAATTCTGAGATCTTTTCTCTACTTGCCACACCAGCTTTCTTGTTTGTCTGTGAAAATCTTTTTGCTTGTTAAGAACATCTTTTGTTTGAGATGGATTTATCCTTTGCTCTAAGTCACACAAGCCCCGTCCCCCTCGCTCGCTCTTTGTCTCCTGGTGGCGGCGGCCCCGGGGCCGGGCTCTCCCCGGCTCTGCCCAATCAGCGCGCGAATTCGAGGAGTGACAGCGGAATCAGCCAATCGCCGCGAGGGGCGGGCTCTGCACGCGGCACGGACTCTGCTCCCTTTGCCCGAGCTCCGCCATTTCTCGGAAACCTCGCCTGAGGAGCGGGCAGGAGGCCAAGGAACCGCTGCTGCCCTGAACCGCCGGGAGCTCGGGGTGAGCGGGAGCTGAGGGCGCTGGGAGCTGGGGGTGAGTCCGGGATGGAGCCCAGACCCACCTGCAGCCTCGGCAGGAGCCGATGCCGGAGCAGCGCTGGCTCGTCCCGGTTGCTGTGGGTAGCACAGAGGTAGCTGCCCTTGTCTCTGGGGCTCTACGGGATAATTCACGTGGCGAGAGGTTTGTGTGCACAAAAGAGACAGAGGAGTCCTGTAAAAGTCACTTTATTCATGAACAAGGGGAGAGGCCATGCGGCATTTGCCATGCGGTCTCTAAAACGCAGCCGCCTTTTTATCCTCATTTTCCCGGCCGGATCTCCCTCTCCCTTTCCCCACTGCCTGAGGTACTTGGAAGGTTCAGACTTCGCGATCCGCCTACTTCATGCCCTCGTTAATATGCACCCCTCCTTTTGTATAACATCCGATATTCCCGGCTCTGTTAAGTGTTTCTCCTTCTCGAAGTTCAGGAATTGAGAAGGATCTTGGCTGAGCAGTTGTCCGTACCAATTAATTTTCTGAAAATGATGGTTTGTCTTGTTACTTCCTTTTGTACAAATTCCTGGCCCTGTCTCCAGGCACATTCATCTTACTCTGTTCAAACCCTCTTCTCATTTTCTCAGTAATTATCTTTACTAACTTTATTACCATTGACTTAGTCTCTTTTCCTGGATCCTCTTTGATTTTGGGATTATTCTCAGTGACCTCATTCCCTGTCCTTTTGTAGCCGTTTCTGGATCAGGAGGCCTGGCTGCCACCTGCGTCCCCTTGCTCACCTGCTGAATGAGCTGCACTCAGTGCATGGTAAAAAGCTGAGAGTTGCTGCAGCACATCAGAGGAGGAACAGCATTCGTTTAACCCATGGTCTGCCAGGGAACCACAGAAACGTGTCCCATTCTTAGCCTTTCTACATTTGGATTGGAATATGAGCTGTTTTCTTCTTTCCTTTGTTATCTGTTTCACCACTTTTTGGTTATCATCTGTTTGCAAATAGCAGTTTCAATCATTTAATTTTCCACAAACTCCTCTCCTTCTTTTAATAGATAATCTGATTCTATCCCATGGTGACATGTCTCATTCTTCATTTCCTTGGATTGGTGGGCAGTAAAGTCAGGAGCTAGAGCTGTCTGTTTAGTTATTATTTCGAGGACAGTTTTTAACCTAATTATGCCACTCAAATTATGGATGGATTTTTTTTGTCTCCTGGTACGAAATCATTAGGGCTTCCAGGGGCTGGTCCGTGGTGTTGTAGGATTTGTTCTGGTGGCCGTTCATCTTTTTCCCATTTTTGGGTGCTCCCTCCAGCCAGGGCTGCATCAATTGACCACTTTTCTCTAAATAATCATCAAATACTTGGATTCCCAACTGATTTCTCTGAACAGTGACAGCACATGTTGGACTGGGGAGAGGGATTATTCCCCCGTCCCACATTTTTCATGAAGTTTTCACAACGTTTTCCTTTGCTGTTTCTCTTTGCGGCTTAACCAATTTCTGTTGCAGTCAGATATCCTCACTATGGGCTATGCCTTTAGTTGTGCAAATTCCATCTGTGCAAGCAGGCAGAGCTTGGGGTGAGGGGCAGAGGAAATCAGCGAAATTCCTCTCCCAGGCAACAAGACCCTGGTACATGGTGCACAATTTGCCCTAGCTGTGTTAATTTGCATTTCTAAAGCTCCTCTCCTGGCTGTGCCTGGATCCAATGCTTCTATTCCAGAGCAGTCATTGGGTGATCCACAAGTGCACCCCCCACAATCTGCATTATTTTTTGCCATTTTTTTTTCCTTTTTAACAATATTTCTTAAATGTTTATGCATTGAAGCATCACCTTTAAAGCTTTTCTGGTATTGCAAAATCCACCCTAAACGTGAACATGGAAAAACCCATATGGAAATGTTGCCATCATTAAGAGCCATTCAAAAATATACACAAAAATTTCCAATGCAATCAAGATTTTCCTACTTCTTCTCCAAGGAGTAAAAATTGCTTGTCACATCCTTGGCCCAAACCTAACTGACAACACAAAAGTAGGATTATTCTCCACTAGATGGAGAATTACCAGGGTAAAAAATTTCACACACCAATTCCAAGGGAGATAATGGAATATCTGCCCTGGATCTGGCACTTTTTCTGGCCAAAGCCAATGGCAAAAGCCGTAGCCATGGCATCTTGGCTTCTATCACCAGCTTCCAAAGGTGTTTCTTTATTTCCTGTTTGTTCTTTCAACCTGACCTGAGCTCTGGGGGTGCAAGGGCTTGTGAAGGTCCCATTGTATTCCTAAAGCAGCCATGGATGCACGTGGGAGGAGCAGGTGGGATTGTGCAGGAGAAAGAGGAATAATAGGAGGAAGAGTAGGGACACAGGAGTAGGAAGAGAAGAAACAGGAAGGAGCACAAGGTTCCCCCCTCCCTGTATCTGCAGCCTCTCCCCAGGCCTCAGGAGCATTGTCCCCATCGCATGCAGCAGGTGACCGGAGAGGGGGATCCATGATTTTCACATGGGTTAATCTTGGTATTTCTGAGCTTTATTTGGCTAAATGTTGGTGCTTTGGTTTTTTGCAGCAGTTGAATCTTTCTATTTTGGAGAGGGTTTTGGCTAAATCTTGGTGTTTGTGGGGGTTTTGATCTGCGTCATGATGTTTGGAGGATTTTTGGTTTGAATCTTGGTGTTTTGGAGGTTCTTACAGACACAAGATGCCCAATGAGTTCCTGAGTTGCACTTGGACAAGGAGGAACACCCAGCCCAACACACTCTTCTCTTGTTTTTTCCCCAAACCAGGATTTGTCATTCCCAAGGCATTGGCAGATGGAGGAGGAAAAGCCCCGGAGATCCCTCTTGAGGAGGGGCTGCAAACCCAGCCCAGGGAGCTGTGAGGAGGAAAGACCCTCCCTGAGCCGGGAAGGCGGCCGGAGATCCAGGCAGAGCTCAGAGCTGGTGGAGAAGCCTCCTGGAGGGGAGAAGCCCCACGAGTGCTCGGAATGTGGGAAGGGTTTCAGGTACAGCTCCCAGCTGATCCAGCACCAGAGGATCCACACTGGCGAAAAGCCCTATGAGTGTGGGAAATGTGGGAAGGGATTCATCAACAGCTCCAGCCTGATCCGGCACCAGAGAGTCCACACTGGGGAAAAGCCCTATGAGTGTGGGGATTGTGGGAAGAGCTTCAGGAACAGCTCCAACCTGCGCCAGCACCAGATGATCCACACTGGGGAAAAGCCTTACGAGTGTGGGGAATGTGGGAAGGGATTCAGAGACAGCTTCTGCCTGATCCGGCACCAGATGATCCACACAGAGGAAGGGCCCTACGAGTGTGGGGAATGTGGGAAGAGCTTCACCGACAGCTCCAGCCTGATCCGGCACCAGGTGATCCACACTGGGGAAAAGCCCTACCAGTGTGGGCAATGTGGGAAGAGTTTCAACTACAGCTCCAGCCTGATCCGGCACCAGGTGATCCACACAGGGGAAGGGCCCTACAGCTGCTTGGAATGTGGGAAGAGCTTTGGGTGGAGCTCCAGCCTGATAAACCACCGGCGCACCCACACTGGGGAGAGGCCCTACGAGTGTCTCAAGTGTGGGAAGAGGTTTCAGAGAAGCTCCACTCTCGTCAGACATGAGCGGATTCACACAGATGAGAGGCCCTTCCGCTGCCCCGACTGCGGAAAGAGATTCAACCGCAACTCCACCCTCACTCTCCACCGGCGCATCCACACTGGGGAGAGGCCCTACAAGTGTCCCAAGTGTGGGAAGAGGTTTCAGACCACCTTTAATCTCCTCGTACATGAGCGGATTCACACAGAGGAGAGGCCATTCTCCTGCCCTGACTGCGGGAAGGGATTCAAGCAGAACTCCACCCTCACTGTCCACCGGCGCATCCACACTGGGGAGAGGCCCTAGGAGTGTCCTGAGTGTGGGAAGAGCTTCTCCAGGAGCTCAACCTTGACCCAACACCAACGGAGTCACCACTAAGGGAAGCCCTGTGAGTGACCCGAGTGTGGGAAGAGCTTCGTGCTCTGCTCCAGGTCCATCCCCCATGGGAGGATCGGTGTTGGATGATCCCCAGTGACCCCCGTTGGGCAGAGCTCTGGTGATCCCTGTTGGATAGGGGAAAGGGGTTGGAGAGATTTCTTTCCCTTCTCCTTGTGCTGCTGTGATTTGGTTATAATAAATTCCCTCGCTGTGCCCAGGCTGGCTCTGTTGTTCCCGTGCCGGTGCTCGGGGCGGGATCTCTCCTGTTCCTTCTCTCAACTCCCGGGGCTGTCCTCAGCCAATCAGAGAATGCGATGAAGAAGATTCAGCCAATGAGAGAGAGCAGCTGTGATGACTCACCGGTTGCCGGGCAGACTCACAGCACCCAGTGTTCCCCACCTGGGCAGGTGTAAGGGTCGGTCCGAAATTCCCCTCGATTTTGCCTCCCGACCGTCGCAAGGAGACCTCGAGGACCCCACCCAGGCTGACTCTGGACAATGGTTTACTGGCCGGGCCAAGGTGGATGCTCATGACTGTGTGCTGGTGTATTGTGTTCACTGGACACTGGTGCTGTCGTGGCACCAACCAGAGACTGTGTTGTACCAACTGAGGACTGCTTGTCCGTACTTGTCTCCTGCAGCACCACACAATGGTCCATAAAACTTCCCACCTCTTGGCCAGAGGCCACTCGCTTTGGAGAAGGGCTATAAAAGAGCGACCCTCTGGGAAAGACCCTTTGAGATCTCTCCACTGATGAAGACCCCCTGGAGAAGACCCCTGAGATCTCCCCACGGACGAAGACTCGTCTATCGGATGACCCACGAGGACGCCCGTCTCATCTGTTGGTAGCTATTCTCCCATCCCTTCCTTTCCTTCCCCTTTCCCTATACTTTGTTTCCTATACCTCTCCCCTTTACCGTAACTCAATTGTTGGCATTTGATGAAATGCATTGCTGTTGTTGAATAAACTGATTTTCTGCTGTTGAATAAACTGATTTTGTCCCCTGCATTTTGCCTGTTTGCACCTTTGAGATCAAAAGAACCATCACGACCCCCACTCCGCATTAATAGCGGATGGTGACAGCAGGGTCTGCAGCGGCTGCTGGGACAGGAGCTTTGTGGGCAGAGAAAAGGGGGTAACACTGAGCCAGGGTTCCCCAGGGGGAGCACACAGGCTCTGGAGGAGGGGGCCCACGACTCGTTAGGACCCCCTCTCACCTTCTGGCACAGGTAGAAGCCGAACTCCAGTGCCAGGAAGATGAAGCCCAGCACGGAGTCCCCAATCCCAATCAGCACCTTGGTGTCGACGGTGTCTGGCAACATCTCTTTGGGTTCACAAGGGTCAGAACCCCCCCAGACCTGTCACAGATACCCGAAACCCCTCTAAGCACCCTCCCAATTGCCTCCAGCCCACGTAGGACCCCTTAAAATCTCCTCCCAGTCTCTTTCCAGCACGACCAACCTCATTCCAACCCCTGCTTTTCCATTCCTGATCTTCCATCCCCTCCAGGCTCACTCAAATCCCTCCCAGTTACACCCAGCATCCCCAGACTCCCTCCCAGTGCCCACCAGGACCCCCGGAACCCCATCCCACCCTCCCCAACATCCTTCAGACTCCTCAGCCATTCTAGAACCCCCAGCCTTACTCCCAGTTTAAACCAGGCTATCTTAAACTCTCTCCCAGTTACTCCCAGCACACCTCAATTCCCCTACCAGTCCCCCCAATACCTCCCTCACTCCCCCCCGCTGTGGGGTCCGGGCCGTGCCCCAGTGCCGGCTCAGGGGGTGCTCCAGGCTGACGTGCTCCACCTGGAGCTGGAGCTGACCCCGTGCCGGGGGGGTTTTCCAGCAGCACCAGGAGCTGGTAGAAATCCAGTCTCTGTTGGGGACCAGGTCGGTGGCCACCACGTGTCCCGAGAGCTCCTGCTGGCCCTGGAACCAGCTCAGCTGGATGTCGGCAGGGTAGAAACCCATCAGGGAGCAGAGCAGGCAGCCGGGGCCAGCGACCCCATCCCCAACAAAGCTCCCACTCCAGCTCTGTCCCTGCCTGGGACTTGCCCACAGCTCCCCAAGGCCCTTGTCCCCATACAGGTTCTCTGCAATGCCCTGGCCTTGTGCCCAGGCCAGCACTGGCCCTGAGCAGGATGTGCCCATCCCAAGGAATATGGGGAAGTTGGCACTTCTCCTAGAGCAGCCATTGGGATCTAATTGGACAAACAGAGGTGCCCAGTCAGGGGAGGGATGTTGGTCCTGTCAGAATCTCTGATAAGCCCTGTTTACCCAGGGCCTGAAGCACCAGGAAGACATTCAGACATCTTGGGCATCCAAGAAGTGAAAATCCCCTGAGAAGTGGTTCCTGAGAGCTGTCCATGGCTGTGATTCCCCCGCTGCCTGTTTTCTCCCAGAGCTTTCCCCGTGGGACAGCCCAGAGCTGTGGAAATAATGGGTGGTGTGGATGTGGGAAGTGCCACACCTGAGCAATTCCTCAAGCTTCAGCCTTGTCTTGAGGTGATCATTTCCCAGTTCTCTCCAGTGTCTCCAGTGCCTGGAGATTCAAATCACCTGGCTATTTCCCAGGTTCATGACACCTCTGTCCTATCATATCCCAATTTTCCAATATTCCGGAGTCTCGTTGTCCCAAGAAGAGGGGGTCAGTCCATCTCCTGTTTCTCCGTGGGGCAGGAGGATGAACAGTGGCAATTCTGCTCAGACCCACTGGGTGAGTGGCTGGGGTCAGCTCTGGGGTGTCTGGAAGGAAAAACCCTTGGAGAGGAGGGGTCCCGGGAGATGGGGGGTGTGGGGCTGGGGGCTGTTGGAGGATGGATTGTGTTGCAGTGGGGGTGTCCCCACAGGGTCCCCAGCTGCCTTTGGATCCCTGCCTGCCCCCCTCGGCCCCCCGGGTGCCCGGTCCCCTCCAGGGGCAGCTGCCCCGTGCAGGAAGCTGCAGGGATGCGGGGAGTGGAGCTGGATCCGTGCCCCAGCCGGGATGGACTCTGTGCCAGGGCTGGGGGCTGTGCCAAGCCGGGCTTTGGCCTGGGGGCTGTCAGGGAGGGCGCAGGGAGGAGTCCCGGCAGGGATAAAGGTGCTCCTGCCCTGCTGCAGCCTCAGCCAGCACTGCCCAGTGCGAGAGGAAGATGAAGGTGGCTGTGCTCAGCGTGGCCCTGCTCTTCTCCATCCTGCTGTGCCCCCCGGCACAGGCCAAGGTGAGGCACCAGACAAACGCTGTCCCCACACCCTGCCCTTTGTCCCCTCCCATCCCACCCTTTCGGTTTCTTCAGGAATTCCGTCCCTGCTTCCTCCTCTGTGTCCTCTCCAGGGTCCCCAAACGCCTCCCACTGACCATTCCCGAGGCCTTTCCTTCCATGTCTCCTCCCGTGAATCCTTTGCCTTTCTTCCTGGTCACTGCAGCGGGTTCCCCTTCAACAGTTCCCCGAGTCACCCCCCACCCTTCCCAAATCCTCACTCGGTCCTGTCGCTTTTGTCCCCACCCATCCTCGTTCTTCTGTCCCCACCCAGCCCCTCCCTTGCATTCCCATGTCCCTACCCTGCAATTCCTTTCTCCTCCCCTGTACCTCACACCGAGCCCCTTCCCCAGACCCAGCCCAGTCCCTTGATCCCTCCATTGACCCCAGTTCAGTGTCTTTGGGTCTCCCCCCACCTCAAACAGATCTCCTTGGAGGCCCTGAATTCCCACCCCATCACCTCCACCCTGCTCCCTGTCCCCCCACAGCCCCACTGGATCTAATCCAGGCCAAACTTTTGTTCTTGATTCCCAGGCGCTCCTGGAAGGAACCCAAGATGATCTGCGGGAGGTGAGTGGGGTGCTGGGATTGGAGGGCATTCCCTCTGGGAATTTGGGGGCAGTTGTGTCCTCCCATCCTTTGCTGGCACCGGGTCCATCCCAGTTCCCAGCGAGGTCTCCTGGTCTCTCTGCAGATTGATGTAGACGATGTCGTGATCCTGGAGACGCCTCTGGTGGGTACCACGAGTTCTGGCAGTGTCAGACCCTCCCCTTGCATGGCCACCACACCCCAGACCATCTCAGTTTGTCCCAGCACAGCCCAGTGAACCCCTACTGACACCCCAGACAACTCCCCTGCCCCACAGATCCTCCCCAGAGCGCCCCTTTCCCAGGCCCCCATTGCATTCCCATCCCTGTTCCCCCAGCACCCCCCTGGGTGACCCAGGATGCAGCCCCTGCCCCAGCTGTGCCTCTTGGCAGGACCCCAGGGCTTCTGGCCAGGAGCACAGCAGCTCCTGCCCCCCATTTCCCCGCACAGGCCCCTTCCCCAATGACCCCTGTTCTTTCCCCACCTCCCAGTGCAGCCCAGTGCCCCCAGTGTGTCTCTAATGCTGTGTTTGTCCCCAGCCCCCTCTTGTTGAGAAGCTGGAGGCTGTTCTGCGGCAGAAGCGCCTGGCTGCCTCTCTGGGTGTCTAGGTGAGCCGTGCCTGCAGGGAGAGGGGTGGGGACAGGGCCCCTCTCATTTCCCAGTGGGCACCAGAGGTCACCTTCTGGGTTTTGATTTTTAGGATTGCAAGCTGTGGGGACACCGGTGTCCTGATCCCCTCTGGTGGCATGAGGAGATGATCATCCCTGGAGGAACCCGCTGAACCCTTTGAGCCCTGGGCCATTCCCCCTGAATAATCAATAAACACTTTGAGCAAAGCTTTGCTCTGTGTCCGTGTGTATTTTACAAACAAAAACCGCCCAAATCTCCAAGAGGTTTCCCCCAGAGGTGTTGTCTTGTCCATGTGTCCATCTGCACATCCTGTCACTCTGTCACTGTCACCTCCCCACATCTCTGACCCTGCTGGCACCTCCCAGATTGGCACTGAACTCCTCCCTCCCACTCCCCACCATCAGGAATGACCATGGGAGGGAGCTCAGACCAGGAGCACCCAGGCCAGGCATGGATAAGGAGCACCTGGCAGAGGCAGGGAGAATCCCCCATTCCAGGGGGTTGTGGAGTGCAAGGGGGGCACCTGTGTCCCCTCCCAGCCCCAGGGCTACAAACCAGGGAGGAGATGCCTCTGCTGCCTCAGCTCAATCACTTCCCTCTGGCCAAGTCTCCAGCTGCAGCACAACCTCTAGAGGAGACTTTCCACAAGGAAGACGGAAGGAATTGTTTTTTCCCTCTCCCTCATCCCTCCCCCTCGTGCTGATTTTCTTGTCATCTCTTATCAAAACCAACAGAAAAGCGTCTGCAATGAGGTGTTTCTGAGGGTGAGTTCCTAAACAAGGCCAAAGGAAGGATTTCAGCCAGGGCAAAAGTGAGAAAAGTGGGATTTGGTCAGGTAGTTTAAAACATGACAATTTCTAAACACTGGAAATCCAGAGGCTACTAAAGCAGAGTTTGCAGTTGGAATGGTCCATTATCCATTATCCTCCCTCTTCCCACTGCTCATTTGTCACATCCCAACTCCCGAGGAGCAGATTACGGAAAGCAGACCTGCAGGGAGTGGAGGAGGCTTAAACCCAGAGAGAGGAAGAAAGGGTGAAACCAGGAGAGAAAATAATTCCAGTTGTTTCCTTGATCATAACTGTTGGAATCCTGGACACCGAGAGTTTTAGACTTTCTTTGCTGACAGATACTGACCCACAAGAAAATACAGGTTTTGATCTGAGGCTTTGGAGAAGGCTTCCGAAATTGAATGATAGAACTGGCATCACTGGTATGAAGTTTAAATAAAAGTGTCTAATATCACATGGTGGAAATTTTTGAATTTTGGGTTTTAGAATATAGTAATATGTAGAAGGCAAGATGGAGATTTTAGGGAGGAGGTTTCTTTCTTCTTCACCTTCTTCTCATGGGTCTAGGTGGGATCTTGTTTAATTGGATTGGAAATTCCGCATTGCAGGTCACAGGTGATTGGTTATTGGGTTAAAAGTAAAAATAATTTAGATGTGTGTTCTAACTGGACAGTTAGGCATTAAAAGGCCTTATAAAGATAGAGATACATCACCATTTTTAGCTTGTTAGCTAGGAGTGCTGTAGAACTCACTGTAATATAGATAAGAACAAACATCGGAGTCAAAACACGAAATACTGTCTCTCAAGCTTTTAATCCTGACTCTGGCAGAGGAGAAAAAAGAAGAGAAAACACGATAATAACAACCACAAATAGCTCTGCACTCTGTGTGCAATATTCAGATGATGAGGCACGTTGTTAATTTTTAATGCCAAATGTCAGTACTTAGGAATTTTTTCCTGGATTAGAACAAACCACAGGCCAATAGCTAACCCAGTTTGGCTCCTGTATCAGAAATCATTAAACCAAGATGTGTTTCCCTGCAGTAGAGAAGGCCGTTTGATTCCTTTTGTTCTGCTTTTGTCCTGATTTCATGACTTCAGATGAACTGGAAGGGTCCTGGCACCACAGAATGTGGCTGCAGTGACAAGACTCAAACCCCCAAGTCACCATTAAATGCACTCGATCCACAGCTCCCATGGCCCAGCAGCAATTCCTGCCTCTGCCCCCTGCTCTGGGTCAGCCTGACGGGCTCGGCTCTGGTGTGCAGGGCTGGCTCCTGCAGGACACAGCGCTCGGAGCCGCTCTGTGTCCCGCAGCTTCGGCATCTCCGGCGCCGCTCCATTCCCGCTCCGCCGCCGTTCCCTTCGGCATCTCCAGCACTGCTCCCAGAACAGCTGCCAGGCCTGTTCCACTCTTTATCCACCCATTTTCCATTGATGCTCCATTGAATCACGGAATCACAGAATTGAGGTTGGAAAAGACCTTTGAGATCATCCAGTCCAACCAATGACCCAACACCACCTTGTCACCAGCCCATGGCACTGAGTGCCACATCCAGTCTTTCCTTAAACACTTCCAGGGATGGTGACTGTTGGATCCCAGAAACCTGGGACTTTTGAACTTTTTGTACTTTCTGATACTGACCCTCAGGAAAACACTGCTTTTGACTTGAGGCCTTGGAGAAGGCTTCCAAATTTGAATGATAGAGTTGGAGTCATGGGTTTGCTATTGGAATGAAAGTGTGTGATTTCACATGGTGAAGGGTTTGGAATTTGGGGTTTTTAGAATATAGTAAGGAGTATGGAACAAAGATGGAAGGTTTTAAGTGTTGTCTCTTTCTGTCTTCTTCTTCCTTCTTCTTCATGGTTTCAGGTTGTACTTTCTGTTTGGACAGTTAATGCTGCACAGTGGGTCACAGGAGTTTGGTTATTGAGTGAAAAGTATAAATAACATAGGTGTTAGTTCTTTATTGAACTTTTTAAATTTGAAAAACCTTGTAACTAGCTTGATACGCCTCCATTTTGCTGGCTTTTAGCTGGTGGCTAGACATGTTGCAGAACTCTCTGTACTTTAAATAAATTTATTAAACAACCAAGCCCAAACTCGAGAAAATTCACCTCCTTCGTGTTTTTAATCCTGACTCTGAGTAAAAACAAAAGAAAATGAAGACAAGGCACTAATTAGGTGGTGCAGTTACCCCATTTACAAGTGACTCCATCACTTCCCTGGGCAGCCCATTCCAATGCCCATCATCTTTTCTGTGAATAAATTCTTTCTAATGTTCAGGATAAACCTTCCTTTGGTGCAGTTAAGGCTGTGTCCTCTTGTCCTGTCCCTGTTCCCTACGAGAAGACCCCGACCCCCACCAGGCTGCACCCTCCTGTCAGGGAGTTGTAGAGAGTGATGAGGTCTCCCCTGAGCCTCCTCTTCCCCAGGATAAACATTCCCAGCTCCCTCAGCTGCTCCTCACAGGACTTGTGTTCCACAGCTTCTCCCCTGTTGTTCCACAGCCACTGCTCCTGTTCCAGTGCAGCTGCAACCCCTCCAGTGGTGCTGCTCCCACTCCAGTGCTGCTTGTCTGTGACAATGAGGGGACAGGTGGAACTGTGGGACCATTGTGTCACTGATGAGACAAACGGAATCCTGGGGCCATTGTGACATTGAGGACACACATGACACTTTGGGGCCATTGTGACATTGAGGGGACATATGGAACCCTGATGCCATTGTGACATGAGGGGACATGGAACTCTGGGGCCACTGTGCCACGGCAGAGCCTCCTGGAAGAGTGGGGCCATTGCAACACTGAGGGGACACGTGGTACTGTGTGGATATTGTGTCACTGTGAGGACACATGAAAGCCTGGGGCCGTTGTGTCACTGAGGGGAAACATGGAACCATGATGCCATTGTGACACATGAAAACCTGAGGCCATTGTGACATGAGGGGAAACATGGAACTGTTGGGCCATTGTGACATGGCAGGGTCTCTTGGAGCATGGGACCATGGTGACACTGAGAGGACACATGGAACTGTGGGGACACTGTAATTCTGAGGGGATTCATGGAACCCTTGAGCCATTGTGACATTGAGGAGATACATGGAACTGTGGGGACATTGTGACATTAGGGGGACACCGGGAACTCTGGGGCCATTGTGACACAGAGGGGACATATGGAACCGTGGGGTCACTGCGACACCTCAGGGCCTCCTGGAACCGTGGGGCCATTGTGACACTGCAGGGACTCTTGGAACTGTGGGGCCATTGGGACACTCAGGAGACACATGGAACCGTGGGGCTATTGTGACATTGAGGGCACACATGGAACCCTGGGGCAAATTTGACACTCAGGGACACATGAAACCGTGCGGATATTGTGACACTGAGGGGACACATGAAAGCCTGGGGCCATTGTGTCACTGAGGGGAAACATGGAACCCTGAGGCCATTGTGACATGAGGGGACACATACAACCATTTGACCATTGTGATACAGGAGGGGCTCTTGGAACTGTTGGACCATGATGACACTGAGGGGACACATGGAACCGTGGGGCCATTGTGAAACTGCAGGACCTCCCAGATCCGTGGGGCCATTGTGACACTGGTGGACACATGAAAGCCTGGGACCATTGTGTCACTGAGGGGGAACATGGAATCCTGAGGCCAGTGTCATACTGAGAAAACAAATGGAACCCTGAGGCCATTGTGACAGGAAGGGACACATGGAACCATTGGGCCATTGTGACATGGCAGGGTCTCTTTGAACCGTGGGACCATGGTGATACTGAGCGGATACATGGAACCCTGGGCCATTGTGACACTAATGGGACACGTGGAACTGTGGGGCCCTTGTGACGCTGAGGGGAGACATGGAACCATGGGGCCATTATGATATACAGGGTACACATGGAACTGTGAGATATTGTGATACCTCAGGGCCTTTTGGAAGTGTGGGACCATTGTGCCACTGAGGAGACACATGGGACAATGAGGCAATTGTGACATTGAGGGGACTTATGGATCCCTGAGGCCACTGTGACACTTAAGGGACACATGGAACCGTGTGGACTTTGTGACATTGAGGGGACACATGGAACCCTGGAGCCATTATGACATTGAGGGGACACATGGAACCCTGGGGCCATTGTGACACTCAGGAGACATATGGAACTGTGTGGACACTGTGACACTCCAGTGTCTTGTGGAATCCAGAGGCCCCTGTGATTCTGCGGGTCCTCATGGAACCAAGGATCCATTGTGATCCCACAAGGCCTTGTCATTCTCTGTGACTTCATGGAACTGAGGGGACGCTGTGACACTGTGGAGTCTCTTGAATCCAAGAATCCACTGTGACACTTTCAGGATTTGGGGAAATAAAGTGATTCTGACACTTTGGAGTCTTTTGGAATCCAGAGGCCCTTCTAATTCTGCGGGGCCTCATGGGACCAAGAATCCTTTGTGATATTTTGTGGCTTCAGGGAAAGAAAGGGATCCTGTGACATTGTGGGGTCTCATGGAATCCAGAGGCCCCTGTGGTTCTGCGGGGATTTTTGGAACCAAGGGGCCATTGTGATGCCTCAGGGCCTTATGGCGTCCAGAGATTATCATGACATTTTGGGGTCTCCTGGAATGAAGGATCCATTTTGACTTTACAGGGCCTCATGGAGCCAAGGGTGACAACACGAGACCTCACAACAGAAAGGGGGTCCCTCTGTGCTGGTTTTGCACATTTGACATTTTGTGAGGAGGGAAGAAGTCACCGCAGAAATGATTTTTTTTGACAGAAGCTGCTAAGAGCTTCCTCCATGTCTGACAAAATCTAATCAGTGATTAGTTTTGAGAACTGACAACCTGTTAAACCACTGAAAAAGCTGTGCTGCCAGAGCAGCCACACTGTCCTGGCTGGGCCCCTTAAAAATCCTGGCACAGCCCCTCAGAATTCTCCACTGTAAACAGCTCTGGCCACCACCTAGCAGGGATCATATGATTATCTGCAGGCCTTGGAACAAGATATTATCTCTTTCACTGTACAGGTGAGTCTTGCAGACCTTCAATTCTCTCTCGAGTGAGACAACAGGCCAGAGTGAAGACACGTAGAGGAACAACATGTGGACCCCAAGGTTAGAGAAGTAGAATTCAGGTCCCAGATGGGAGGGATTGAGGAGATGCCTCACTCTTGGGCTGAAATCCTCTTGTAAGTCTATGGGGAAGATACATCAGACTCTATTTCCCTGTAACTTTTTGAAAAGCACGTGGAGGATGAAGTGTTCAAATTGTAGGCATGAGCAAAAGCATCCATGCTGAACAAGCAGATATTGAAGTAGCTCGAACAGAGAGAGATGAGAGTGATGAAGACCCTTTACCCCAGGGAAGAAGAAGAGAACCTCTGTTCCCAGAGATGAAGATGATCTCAGAGACAGATGAAGAGAACCTTTGCTTCTGAACAGCTCATCCTTAAAAGTGTGCCCCATTAGCCAAAGATTGAGCCCTCAAAAACAATTGTGGGGAAAGCTGTAGGTCGAGGGGAGGGACTCTTACACAGGGATGAGATTTCCATTCTCCTGGGCAGCTGATGCACTGTGACTTTGAAGCCACGAGAGAATTGTCTCTTGTGGAGAAGTCTCCATAGCATGACAAAAGAGAGACTCCTCTCCCTAAGTGAACTGGAAAAAGAGTATTTTAGAGATGGTAAACTGGCTGAATTGTTCCTGCAGGTTGTCAGTGTAAAGAAAAGAGGGTGTGGAGGGAGGAGTGTTCTGAAGGTTTTATTCTGATTCTTATAATTCTTTTAGTTCTGTTAATAAAGTTCTTTCTTTTATACCCTTTAAAGTTTGAGCCTGCTTTGCCTTCCTCCTAATCTTATCTCACAGCAGGAAATGAGTAAATAATTCTAGTGGAAGATTTGGCCAGCACTAAACCTGTAGTAGCTAACAGCTGGCCTGGAGGCCTTCCAGTTATAACTAATCCGAATTATAATTTTATAATGTAAATAATTCTATAACTACTGTAATGATATAACTTGAGCAGTCTGGGCTGTTGGGGAGCAGGTCTAGGCCATCTGGGACACGGGCAGCCATTGGCCATTTAGCCAGGTGGCAACTAATTTAGCCAAGCAGAGCTAACCATGCAGACTTCAAAGGCTATATAGGGAGAACAGCCCTCAATAAAAGTTGGTTTTTGTTGCACAAGCACAGAGGTTTTTGTCATTGCTTCTGTCTCAACTGCAATGAGTGGTGACCCCGATGGGATAGGCAATAGCCTGGCTGTGGGGATAGTGGTGGAGTTGGAACCCCAGTGGGGGAAGGTGACTGGGAAGAGCTGCCAGCAGTCGAGAGCTGTGGAGGTCCAGACCTTGTAAATAGAAGAACGTGCTGGGGACCCTTGTAAATAGAAGATTCTTACAAAAAGAAGAAGCAGATGGAGATACAGGAATGTGATTTTCCAGAGAAGAAATAGAAGGGGATCAGAGCCATGGACTGGACACAGCTGCAAGAGCCGCAGCAGAGACACCTTGGGCAACGTCCACCGGTGAAGTGGCCAGTCAAAATTGGATGTTTCTGCCACTCCTTCCCAGTCAGCCTCATCTCAGCCTCCAGCAGAGTCAATTCCTGCAATCCTCCCATCACCCTGGCAATGGACTCAGCATCTGTCCCCACATGTCCCAATGGCATTAGGGTACACTGTGCACCAGGATCAACTAACACTCTATATTTCTGTGGCTCTGATGTGCCAGGACATCAGATCCACACCACTCAAAAGACCCAGTTTTCCTGTGCCTCTCCCTGGCTAGAGGCAAGGCCCCTCTAGCCCTGGTTATTATTTCCTTCCTGGGCATACATACCAGAGGTTCCATCAAGCGGATCCGACAGATCATCCTCCCTTCTGTATTACCCAACACCTCGGTCACGGGAGGTTGAGACTACCTTCACTTTAGTGGAGCTCCCTCAGTTAGTGTTTTCCTCCTTGAGTTGACACACCTGTGCTGCCAGGACAGAAGTGGGTTTCCCATCCCACCTTCTCATGTCTTCCCCATGGCCACGCAGAAAGAACCACAGGCAGCTTGTGGGGTGTATACTCTCTCTAGCTGGGGGATGTTGGGTTCTGACTTTGGGGCCTGTGACTTGCACAAGTGCCATATGGGAAACTGTTCCTCCTCACCTCCTCCCTCATCTCCTCTTGGAGGCTCTTAATCACAGCACAGACATGAGCCTGCATCAGGCCATTGATCATACTCTTGTAGCTCCTAATCTTGTTGGTGACAGAATCCACTGTTTCTCGGCTGTTACCGGCATTAATTGTTGCAATGAAGGTGCTATAGTGAAATGGCTCTAGGTTTGCCAGATCCCACAGCATCTGCCCTGTGCACCTGGCCTTGTCAGGGTCATTGTCATGCTGTCCATCCCTTCCAAAGAGCACCTCCAGCACTGCCACTTCTCTCAGCTGTTGGATCCCTTCCTCAAGGGTGCTCCAGTGCATTCTCTCTCTGTGGACAAACATCTCTCTTACACTCATTAAAAGTCGCTCCCAGAGGGAAAGGGATCTGAGTCCTGGGTCAAAGGTCCCAAATTCCTTGCCTCAGTACCATCCAGTTCCACACCTGCACCCATAGGGCCTCAGACCCAAAGTAACCAGGTTGTATAAGCCTCCCAACCTTCCCCTGTTCAGTTGTGTAGACTGTTACTAGAAAGTTCTCAGATCTCGTTGTTCCTATTGCTTACTTTTCGCTGCAGGAATTATAGTATTGTTAACTGCTCTTTCCCATTGGATCGCTCCCTCAGACCCTGCCTTTATCCCTCCCTGCACCAAAGTGTATAAATATCCGACCCTACCCTGGACCCTGCTTTTTTCGAGTTCATTCCCAGTACAGTGCACGCCTTCCTGTTTGTTGTATTCACCTCATTAAAGTTCTTTTTCCAAACAATCGGATCAAAGCTGTCTCTCTCCATAAAAGTCGTTAGATCCGTTTCCCAGGGAAACCACTGGTCAGACTATCCAGGCTTGGACCGGGGGGTTTCGAGCCGAGCAAAAACCCACGGTGCACAGAGAGAGCCGCGGAAAACCCGAGCAGCGAGGCTTCAAAACGCCCGCGGAATGAACAAGGAGCCTCTCCCCGCCCCGGCCCCGCACACATCCCCTCCCGGGCTGCCGGGGTTTAGATACAATAACCATTCTTTGGGCACAAAGCAGAGGATCATGGAATTACCATCACAATAACTCACACCAAGAGAATCGTGTACACAATAATCACATGTATCTATCTATCTATAAAAGCACGTACTGAACTCTGGATCCAGCAATGCGCTCTAGGACAGGAGTGGAGAGGCTGAACGGACACCAGGGGAGATGGGGAATGTACGGACACAGCAAACCCTCCAAGGTCTTTAACCTGATTCCCAGCTTTTTCATGTTTCAAGGGCTTTGACTGCTGGATTTGAATGAACTGAAATGTCACTGTGAAAAGCAGAGCAGTCTGGAACCAGGCACTGCTGCTGGAGTCAAAGTCTGGACTTGTCACATCTCAGATGTGAAAATATATTGAATAAGAAACGCCATTACCTGCAACCTTTCCCAGCACATCCCTCCTCACACATAACAAAAAACAATGGAATTCTTTCTAAAGAGTAAAAAGTAAAGTAAAATGAATATTGGAAATGTTCCTGATAAAAAGTCATGTTGAGAAAACAGAAAATAACGAATTGTGTTTAAAAAAGCCGGCTGTGATTTCTCAGATATTGGACTCAGTGTCAGCCCAGAGCCGGGCTCTGTCTCCCAGGTGCCCAAGTGCCCGGGCCAGCTCTGAGCAGCCTCTCCCGGCTCTCCAGCCCGGCTTTGCCCCGGCTCTGCCCCGGGCAGGCACTCGGTGTTTCCGTGGTGCCCCTGCCCCGCTCAGCTCCCCGTGCCCTGCAAAGGCGCCGAGGCTGCGCTCGGTGCCCCTGGGTGTCACTGAGCGAGGCACTGACGAGCCCCGGTGCCCGGGCACAGCCCTGAGGGACACCCCTCGTCCCCGGCCTCCCGCGGGACACGGAGCCACTGCCCACAAGGCCCTGGCACGTCCGGCCCGGCCAATTCCTCCTGCCCCGGCCAGCCCGGGCTGCAGCCCCAGGGCTCTGCAGGCCGGGGCTGGGGCTGCCGGCTCCCACCGTGGCCAAAGCCTCCCAGGGCTCTGGCCACGCCAGGGGCTACAAGGCCACGAGGCCGGGGCTGCTCCGGGCCGCTTCCAGGCTGTCCCTCTGCTCTTGGGTGCCGGGGGTGGCCCTTTGTGACACGGGCGTGTGTCAGGGCCCTCGATGATGCGGGACATTGTGGTGCTGTCATGAATGAGATTGAAATCCATTGAAATCCATTTATCCACTCATCATCAATGAGAGTATTTAAGATCGCTTAAAAATTGGTGACAAGGGCATGAACAAAAGTCAGATTTAATATTGAGCGACAAAATACAACAAGTTTGATGGCAAGATTCACTGTACTGCCTACAGAACAGCTGAGGCACAACAAGGTAAAACAAGCAACAACAAAACCAAACAAAAACCAGGCAACCAAAACAGAAATGAACTGAGAACTCTCTAGGGGAGTGTGGGTGGGTGTGTGCTGTACTTAGGTGCATGGAACAAAAGAGAGTGCAGGCAAGGATTAAAAGGAACAGCCTAAAAACTAATCTACACTAAGCAGCACTTTAACTTCTCTCTTAATTTGTCACTTAACTTATACCTTAGCCCCAGCAATCCAACAGAGGTACAACAATGAACTAATACCTGACTTAGCTTATAACTTAACATTAACAATTCAACAGAGCAGTAACACTTAACAGCATTTAACCTAACTTATAGCTATAACTTCCATGTTGTACTTCGTAATTTAATGGAAAAACAACACTTAGCTTAGGACTTACATTTAAAAACTTAGCAAAACATTTAACACTTACAGCATTTAAGTTCATAACTATAACTAAACCTTGCTTAGAGGCCTAACTTAGATATCCACAGTACTTCCACATCTAGGAAAGCTGTATTTCTCCCAGATTTGCTATAGCATATGTGCAGGGGCACACACACAGACAGAACAGTCAGTGCAAACAAGGTACCTGTGAAAAATTCTCCTCGGAGCTCAGTGAAATCCTCCTTTCAGATGTTTTTGCATCTCCCACTGGCCAAAGGATGGGGCCTTGAGCAGTGAGGGTATGGGCCCAGGACACGTCGTGTTTCAGCGATCCTCCAGGCACAGCAAAGCCGAGGGTTTGCTGGCTCTGAGGCCACTCAGAGGGAGACTGCTGGTCACAGCCCACGGTGGCCCAGGAGAGATCAAAGGTCTCCTTTTGGATTTCTGTTGAGACGGTCGCAAGAGAGTGGGCTCCAGTCATAACCATGTTTCATCCCAGCCACAGATTGGGTTGGCACTTTCTCTAGGAGTGGGGGAATGCATCCCCACACTGGGATCCCAGGGGTGCCCATGGCCTGGGTGATGCTGGCCCGATGCCAGGCACACACCAAAGCCACTCTGACCCTTCCCCTCCAGCTGCAAGGGAAGAGAAAGTTGAACCAGGAGCACCAGGATCAGATTAAGACAGGGAGAGCAAACACACAAAACAGCAAAACGGGTGTAACAGACCCAGCCTGGGCACAGCGAGGGAATTTATTCCCAATCAAATCATAGTAAGAGAAGGAAAAAAAAGAGAAATCTCTCCAAACACTTGCCCCCACCCAGTGGGATCACCAGGAACACAGATCACCAGGGCTCTGCCCAACGGGGGTCACTGGGGATCATCCAACACCGATCCTCCCATGGGGGATGGAGCTGGAGCAGAGCACGAAGCTCTTCCCACACTCGGGACACTCACAGGGCTTCCCTTAGTGGAGCCTCCGTTGGTGTTGGGTCAAGTCGGAGCTCCTGGAGAAGCTCTTCCCACACTCAGGACACTCGTAGGGCCTCTCCCCAGTGTGGATGCGCCGGTGCCTCATGAGATGGGAGTTGTGCCTGAAGCCCTTCCTGCAGTCGGGGCAGCGGAAGGGCCTCTCCTCTGTGTGAATCCGCTCATGTAGGAGGAGATTGGAGCTTCTCTGAAACCTCTTCCCACACTTGGGACACTCATAGGGCCTCTCTCCAGTGTGGATGCGCTGGTGGTATCTCAGGTTGGAGATGTGTCCAAAGCTCTTCCTACATTCCAAGCAGGTGTAGGGCCGTTCTCCTGTGTGGATCACCTGGTGCTGCATTAGACCAGAGATGTCTCTGAAGCTCTTCCCACATTCCCCACACTCGTAGGGCTTTTCCCCAGTGTGGATCATCTGGTGCCGGATCAGATGAGAGCTGTAGCTGAAACCCTTCCCACATTCCAAGCACTTGTGGGGCTTCTGCCTTCCAGGAGACTTCTCCACCAGCTCTGAGCTCTGCCTGGATCTCCGGCCGCCTTCCTGGCTCAGGGAGGGTCTTTCCTCCTCACAGCTCACTGGGCTGGGTTTGCAGCCCCTCCTCCAGAGGGATCGCCGGGAATTTTCCTCCTCCACCATCTGCCCACCCCATGGGAATGAAGAATCCTGGTTTGGGGAAAAAACAAGAGGGGACTGCCTTGAGCTAGAGGTTCTTCCAACCGATGTGCAGCTGAGGAAGACACTGGGCATCCTGTGTTTGTAAGGACCTCCCAAACACCCAGACTGATCACAAAAATCCTCCAAATATCAAGACACAGATCAAAAACTCCCCAAAAAGCAAGATTCAGCCAAAACCCCCTGCAAAATATAAAGATTCAGCAAAAAAACAAACACCACGTCTTAGCCCAATAAAGCTCAGAAACAACAAGGTTCACCCCTCTGAAAATGGTGGATCCCCCTCTCCAGTCACCTGCTGAATGTGGAGGGGGGGGGCAACGCGCTGGGACTGGAGGGACGCTGTAGGTTTGGAATCTTGTGCTGCTTCCCATTTCTGCTCCTCCTGTGTCTCTGCTTTTCCTCCCATTCCTCTTCCGCTTACTTTTCTACCTTCTCCCGCACAATACCAACTTATCCTCCCATGTGGACTATTTGACCATTTTGTTCTTCAACTCTGCTTGTCCCTCCCTCCTCCTGCTGCCCCCAGGCCCAGCACCCACTGCCGGCTCCCTCTTCCCCCCAAACCCACAGCATCCCAGCGCAGGGGCAGCGATGGAGCTGGGGCAGCTCGGGCTGGGGCAGCGCTGGGCTCTCGGCCGCTCCCGCCCGCACTCGCTCCCCACTGCAGCCGCTGCCGCCACCACAGCGCGGGGGGGCCCGGCCTTGGCGCTCCCCCCCTCCCACCTCCCCAAATTCCCATCCAGGGGGGCGCTGGGGCCAGGAGACAGACGAGTGACAGATCAGGGGGGCTGGGAAGAGTCGGCAGCCAGAGAGCACTGAAAATCTCAGCAGTGACTACAGTGGCATCTTCGGGGACTAAACATGGCAGGGCACCCATGCAGGGTAGAAAGGGAAAGCCACGAAGGGATCCCGGAAAAAGTGATGATGATCCCAAAATATCTCTGAAGGGTCCCTCGGGAACATGTTGATGGAGTTTGCCCGTTCTCCCAGAGGTAATCAAGGACATGGACACTCAGGGAGGCATTAAGAGAAGTCCAGAAGAGATTTAGACAACAGGGGGATGGATGGTGTTGGTGTGCTGGGAAGGGACTGGGTGAAGGGGAGTGTGCAGGAATATGGTTCAGGCAAGAAGCAGCAGGAGGAATCGGTGGGGGAAGACAAGAAAATGGATGATGACAAAGACGAGGAAGAGAAAAATTCTGAGGATGGGGATGTTTTTCAGCAGGCTCTTATCCTCAGAAGTTGCCAGCTGATGCAGATCCTTTGTATCCCCGGTTGCCAGGACAGGCACACACGGAGGTCAGGATTGCAGGGGGTTTCTCTGTGCTGGGCAGCGGCAGGAGCGGGCGCAGAGGGGCGGCACCGGGAGCACGGGCTGGGGGCCTGTGGGGAGCTGCGGGGCCGGGCCGGGGCTGTGGGGCAGCCGGGGCTCAGCGCCGGGCGCTGCCTGAGCCCAGCACCCCCCGGCAATTGCAGGCCCGGCAGTGGCCCCCGGCCCCCAGGAGGCTGCGGGACGCCCCGGCCGCTGCCCGGCCCCGTGGAGCTGCCGGCCCTGCCCGCCGGGGGGGCCGCGTTTGGACACTGCGGCAGGACAGGCACCGGCTCTGGGATACGGGCTGGCCACGGCAGCCACAGCACAAGGAGCAGCAGGACAAAGGAACAGCTGGGAAATGGGCATTGGACGTGCAAGCATCCAGATCAGCTTTTAAGCATTTTCCTTGGGTCACTGCAGAAAGGAATGATTTAGCAGAAAGCTCAGCAGCTGTCAGAGGATGAGCACCCCCAGGCACTGAGGGGGCTGCAGGAGGGGCAGAAGAAGCCCCTGGAGCACTTGGTCACAAAGGCACAGCAGGGGAATGCAAGAAGGGAGGAGGAAAAGGCCAAGGCGAAGGCAAAGGCCATGCCAGAGTTTCTACAGCCCCTGAGGGATGAACCCCAGGGCCCAAGGGGGCCCCAGCACCCAGGGGCTCTCACATCCTTACACCATCTTCAACCAGGTGCCCTTCTCACACTGACACCACTCAGTCCTTGATGGCAAAGATGCTTTCTGGGGATGCCCACTCACACAGGATGGTAAACTGGATTTTGCCCTTGAGTGGGAACAAGAGGTAGAAGGGAAAATGGAAAAGACATGGACGGTCCTTCTGCAGGGATGCACGGAAGCACCAGCCTTATTGGGGCAAGCCTTGCAGAAAATATCACAAGAATTTACCCCACCCCCAGGGACTGGGTTAATGCAGGATGTGGATGACTTGCTGCAATCAGGAGGACAAGAAGTGGTAGAAGAAGCCTCTGTGAAATGGCTGAATGTTCAGGCTAAAAAGCATCTTTGAGTATTTGAAAAACAAAAAGAGGAAATGGTGGAGAAAAGAGTTAAATATTCGGGACATACTTTGAATGAAGGTTTGTGGTGTATTGACCCAGAGAGTATCTGGGGAATCTCAGAAGTAATCCAGGATTGAAAAGGACGTGCTAGAATTCTGAGGATTAATAGGATATTGCAGGATCTGGATTGGGGATTCCCTGTTCTAGCCAGAATATTGTATGACTTTTTAAAGCCCAATAGCTTCAATGTTTTGCTATGGACAAGAGAAAAGAAACAAAAGCTGAGAAAATGAAAAATAAAAAAACCACGGGTGGCCTAACTATGGCTCTTGAAGTCTCAGAAAAGAAATTTGAATTGTATGTGTGTTTCAAGTACGTATTATATTACATTATTGGCTTTTTCAAATAATTAAATGAATGCTGTATGTTGGAAAACTTTGCTGTATGAATATAGTTTTAGTTCTGCGATTAACAGAACTTATAAGCAGTAGTGATAAATATATGTTTTGGACTATAATATTTTGATGTAAAAAGCTTTTGTTCATGTAATTAACTCAGAGAATCGTAAAAAAGATAATCAGAAAATTATTCAGATTCTTGGATTATGGGACACCAGAACTCCAGGGAAGGAAAAATAATGATTTACAGGTTGGGGGAGAATGATTCTGAATAATGCATGAAGGTCTATGAATATGCAACATGTTGCTGCATTTAGGAAGTGTTTTCTGAGTCAGTGTGTGCCCTTGGCTGAAGGCCAAGCATCCGGCCATTATAACCTTTGGCCAGAGCCAGGGCAGATATTCAATTCTCTCCCTTGGAATTGATCTTTGCAATTCCTTACCCTGGGAATTCTCCACCTAGTGCGGGCTGGAGATAAGGGATGTATATTTCAAGCAGTCTGTGGCCAGAATCCTGTCTCTTGTGAAATCTCTGCCACAGGAAGCTGGGCTGGCACAGAGCCTGCCTTGGCACTTTGCTGTTCACAGCATCCACCCAGGACTCTGCCTCTCAATTACACTCACACACTGGGCTGCCTGCGATTCCATTGTTGCAAAATACACCAACTCTAAATTTATTTAATATTCCATTTTACTAGTCAGGTTCGGTTTGCCTTTGTCTTAGGAAAGAAATTTTAAAAGGTATTTTTTATGGACTGTCAGACCACTCAACAGAGATGAGTTTAACATCTCAACAGACTGGGAATAGCCCAAAAGACATCCACAAAGATAATAAACATCAAGGAACATCAATGAAACATCAGCAACCATCAAGGAACACCCAGACACTGCCCCTGGCCGAGATGGAGACACCTGGTCTGGAAAAGACTGAGAAGGAAATCCAGGAATGCGGATCTAATTAACATCAGAAGAGGAGAAATCCGTGTGCAATAGGAAACCAAACACTAAGAACTACACAACTTTGAAGCAATGAACACTAAACCAATGGATTTCTCCGGGTTCGGACAGTAAAAAGGTTAGGAAAAATCCCGTAAAATTTACATCTCATGGAATGATTTTCTCTGCACACCCGGGCTATGTGTGGATGAAATTATTTCTGTTGCACATCCTGACCAGGATCAAGTAATGGCTTGACTCTCTAACATTAAGATATTGTTGGAGAGTTTTTGTTTTTCCTGCAGTTTCAGTGACAAGATTACACCATTAGAAAAATTTGTCATAGTAATCCTACTTTTATTTTATCAGTTAGGTTTGGACCAGGGGTGTGACAAGCAATTTTTACTCCTAGGAGAAGATGTAGAAAAGACTTGCTTGCACTGGAATATTTTTCTCTATATTTGTGGCTGACTCTTAATGATGGCAGAATTTCGGAATGGGTTTTTCAATGCTCACCTTTAAGTTGCATTTTGCAAACTTAGAAGAGTATTAATCGTAAGGCTTTAACACATAAATAGTTAATAAAAAATAGTTTAAAAAAAAAAAGAAAAATAAAGCAGATTGTGAGGGTGGACGTGTGAATCACCTAAGGGCTGCTCTGGAAGAAAATCTTAGTTCCAGGCAGCCAGGAGAGGAGTTTTAGAAATGAAAATTAACATTGCTCTGGAAAAGTGTGGACAATGCCCAAGGGCCTTCTTGCCAGGGGGAGGAATTTCCCTGAGTCCATCTGCCCCTCACCCCCAGCTCTGCCTGCTTGCACAGATGGAATTTGCACAACTAAAGGCAGAGCCCAGAGTGAGGATATCTGACTGCAACAGAAATTGGTGAAGCTGCAAAGGGAAACAGCAAACGGAGAATATTGAGCAAATTTCATGAAAAAAGTGTGTGGGGGGGGATCATCCCTCTCCCCAAAGCAATGAGGTGTTTTTGCTAGTCCAGAGAAATGAGTTGGGAATCCAAACATTTTGTAATTTCATAAGATAATAGTGGTCAATTGATGCAGCCGTGGCAGGAGGGAGCACCCCAAAAAGGGAAAAAGATGAACGGCCACCAGAACAAATCCTACAACACCATGGACCAACCCCTGGGATCCCTAACGAATTCATATCAGGACACAGAAAACCCATCCATAATTTGAGTGGCATAATTAGGTTAAAAAGTATCCTTGAAATAATAACCAAGCAGACAGCTCCAGCTCCTGACCTTCCTGCTGACCAAGCCGCTGAAATGAGGAACGAGACATTTCACCATGGGATGGAATCAGATTATCTACTTACAGAAGAAGGAGGAGTTTGTGGAAAATTAAATGACGCAAACGGCTGTTTGCAAACAGATGATAACCGAAAAGTGGTGAAACAGATAGCAAAGGAAATATGAAAATATCTCGTATTCCGGAGAAAGGATGGGAATGGGACACGTTTTCGTGGTTCCCTGGCAGACCATGGCTTAAACGAATGCTGCTCCTCCTCTGACGTGCTGCAGCAACTCTCAGCTTTTTACCATGCACGACACCTTGCGCCAAAGAGGATGCGGGAAAAGAAATTGAGTCAATGGAAATTAAAAGTTTGTAAAGGCAATTCTTGAGAAAATGAGAAAAGGAGGGATTGAAAGCAGTAAGATTAATATCGTAGTAGGAGTGAATATTAAGAGGGACATGCAGTAGGTGGATCGGGAAGTCTGAACCTTCCAAGTACCTCAGCCAGTGGGGAAAGGGACAGGGAGATGCAGACGGGAAAATGAGGATAAAAACGAGGCTGCGCTTTAGAGACCGCATGGCAAATGCCGCATGGCCTCTCTCTTTGTTCATCAATAAAGTCACTCTTACAGGACTCCTCTGTCTCCTGCGGGCACACAAACCTCCGGCCACCGGAATTTTCCCGCACAGCCCCGGGCACAGGGCAGACACCTCTGTGCCACCCACAGCAACCGGGACGAGCCAGCGCTGCTCCGGCACCGGCTCCTGCCGAGGCCCCAGCGGGAAGGAGACCGCGGGCAGCCGCTCCCGCAGCGCCCTCAGCCCAGCGCCAACACGGGCCGGCACCGGCACAACCAACCCGCCAGAGCCCCCTGCCGCCCCCTCGGCCCGCAGCGAGCCCCGAGCCCCCGCACAACCGAGCGCGGCTCCCACCTGCGCTGGGGCCGCCTCCGAGCTCCGCCGCCGCCTGTGGCTGAGGAATTCGATGGGATGTGTTGCCTTAACCTTTCTGACCACTCCCAGCCCATCTATGCCAGCATTCAAGCCCTGAAAGAAGGTGGGAATAAACTTCGGGTAGATCATGGGTACGACTGGCTGAACTGGCTCTTAGGGCACTGCGGACTCACTGGATGGGTCAGGAATTTAGTTAAAATAGGTTTGTATGTATTAGGCATCATATTATGCATTGTAGTAGTTATTCCTTGTATTTTACAGTGTGTTAAGAATTTAATTGACAAATCGGTGAAGAGTGTATTTTTAGTTAAAAGAAACGGGGGAGGTGTGGATATGGGTAATGCAAATGAGACTGATAGTACTGCAGATTGAATCAGCAAATGCAGCCTGACAACGAGGATGCCTGGCAAGAGCAAACAGAGATCTGACTGCAAGAGGACTGGATCAAGTCTGGGTTATGGGAAATAAGATTTTACTGAGTCCAAATGTAAAGTTTGTCTATGTAAGGTTTGTCTATGTGATTGCAGGAAAATATTACCAGCCTTCCTTTAAATGGTATATAAGCACATGTAGTGCTCAGTAAAAACTGGATTTTGATCACCATTCAGTGTCCCCATCTCTCTCTCATCGTCGATAGTTCAAGTACTCCCAGTGGGGTCCTGGAAAGAGAATGGTGGCACATCTACTGCCTGCTACCCCCTCTAGGCAATATTCAACTATTTCGTTCACAGACTCATCTTCCAGCACTCTCAGTGGGCTCAGCAGAGCCACTTCCCACTGGTGGGGGCAAAGAGCACCCTCTGTGCCTTTGTGGTGGGAGCAGACAGTGTTGTCTCAAAGGAAAGGTCAGAGAGAGACCAAGCTGGACCTCTGCCTCCTGCCCCTCACCCTACAGGGGAAGAAGGGCACAAAACTGAGAACCTTTTTTATCTGTCTTGTCATTTCCAGGAGCTTGACTAGCTCGAAGGAGAGAATTAGAAGGATTTCTTGAGGATCACTGCCAGGGCACAGCACACATGGCATCCCTCACCCCTTACATCATCATGGGATGGAGGGGTAGGAACCAACAACAGCCCTACCCCACTGCTCCAGAAGCCAAAACCCCCATGCAATCATTTATTTATGGCCTTCTTAGAGAACCACATTCCCACCCAAATCTTCCCCTCTGCAGCAGCTCATTCCCACAGGAACTGGCAGAGCAGATGGGCTTTGGACATTGGCTGGCTTCCATTGCACTCCTTGCCCTGGAGCTGGCACGGCAGGAGAAGGGCTCTGGTGAACCTTCTCCTCCTCCCATGTAGGCTCTAACCCAGCTGCCACAACTTCAAGTTCTCAGAGCACTTCTGGGCTCTGAGCAGCGGCCACGGGAGGAGGAGATGCAACTCCAAAGGCAGCAGTTCCCAGGCCCAGCTCCTGCCATCCCAGTGGGGCTGTTCAGAGGTTCAGGAGAGGAAGGGAAGGGCAAGTGCAGGTGGCAGTAGCTCATTTCCGACTGAAAGAGAGAAAGGTAATTTATTCACTTTGAAATCACTGCATTCAAGCTCTGATCCTAAACTGAAAGAGAAGTAGCGCCTGCTCGTGTTAAATTTGGGTGAAGAACAACTGTTACACTTGATATGGTAAGCAGTTCAATTATCTGAGGGAAAATGTACAGCAAAAATTAGCATTCACAGAGAGACAGAAAACAGCAGGAGTTGGCAAAAGGGAGGAGGACAAGAAAGCACACCCCAAGACAGTGTTTCACCCAAATCCAGGATTTTCTGTTTGTAAGGAGTGGGGTCCCCCCAGGTCCCCCCCCCGTCCCGCCCCCCAATAAACGGGACTGGGGTGAACTGGGAAGTTTTACTGGGAACACTGGAGCAGCTGTGCTTGGCCTGAATGACAGCGGGGCTGGGTGTGGGACACACGACTCCTCTAAAATCAATGTGGGGATGTGTTAGAGTCATTAAGTCAAGAGTTTCTCTGAATCCTTCAGAGAGAAATCAGAGTGCAGGGATTGAATTGAAGTCTTGAGATGGATTGAAATGTGTTAAGCCTCTCACACATAAAGCAGAGGTGAAGGTTTAGGTTGTAGCACGAGGGAGCAATAAGTAAGTAAATGGAATAAGTTTTAAGTGCTTTTAGTGAGTAAAAGGTCTTAGACGCCAGAGAAGTAGTACATGTTCTAGTGAAGGTTGAAAGACATGCTAGTGTTTCCTTCGAGGCTCCAAGAACCTCGCTTCAGACATAATAGAGTTAGAGTTAAGAATATTGCTTACATTTTTCAGTTAGAACAAGACAGGCCATGTACATAGTTTATATGTAGCACCGCACCACTCTGTGGATCCCAATGGAATTCTGCTCTCTGATGGAGAGCATCTACAGACCCCTTGGAGATGGATCCCAGTAGCGTCCTGTGGATGCTCTACATCTCTGTCTTCTTGGTGCTCAGGGTCCCCCACAAACACGGAGTTCAGGGGGTCCATACACACTGGGGGCAGGTGGGAAGGCCCAGGTTCCTCCCCTGGCAGGGACAAGTCTGACACAGGCTCTGGCAGCAGCCTCTGGCTCTGCTGCATCCCTTTGCATCAGGAGCAGTGCTCTGCTGCAAGGCCTCAGCAGTGAGTCTGGGCAGCGCTTTGGGGCTCTTGGATGGATTCTGGCCCCTCCTCAGCTGCCCCTCACGGCAATGTGCCGTGGATGTGGCCTTCCCGGGCTGGGGATTTTCCAGCAGAGCCAGTTTGTGTGAGGGAGGATGGGTGTTCAGTGCCTGTGGGCAGAGGTTCCCCCACAGCCCCAGAACTCTCCTCCTCCCTGGCTGGCTGTGGGCAGTGTGTGCAAACGTGGCCTCAGCAGATGAGCCTGTGGGCTACGGCCTCCCCCAGCCCCAGCCTGGCCCAAGCTGATTTTCAGGACAGCTGCTGGCTTTGCCTTGCTTTGGATACATTCTCCTGCCTCAGTCTCGTGTCCTTGTCCCTAGACCAGAGGTAATTGACCAATGGTGTCACCTTGATGGTACCTCAGGTGCTGTTAGGCCGCTCAAGTCCCAGGCCAAAGCTGCAGTCAGGTGAAGGAGGGCTGGGCTGGGGTGGTCTCAGCCTCTTTATTCAGTAGAGGATTTTTGAGGTCCTTCCCAACACAAACTATGCTTTGACTCTAGAAGATGTGTAGATGTGTATTTTAACTTGATAACATTAATACAAATCATTATTATCATCATAACTTTATTTTTATTATAACTATTTACTACAACTTCTATTATTTAATACTACATCTATTACTTCTTCTTCCTCCTCCTCCTCCTCCTCTCTTTCTTCTTCTTCCCATTCCTCCTCTTTTTCTTCTTTTTCTTCTGTCTATACTTATAATGATTATTACATTTACTGCTACCACTATTTCTTCTTCAACTTAGGATTTTTATTATTCTTCTTCCTATTATAATTTTTACTATAACTATTTCTTCTTATGGGCTTCTTCTACTTGTTCTCCTATTTCTACATCTATTTCTTATTCTTATATTCTTATAGTCTTGTTCTTACTTTTATAGTCTTATTTTTATTACTTTTGGGTTTTTCTCCTTATTCTTAATTCCTATTATTTTTCCTATTCTTATTCTAATTCTTCTTATTATTATTTTTCTTTCATTTTATTTTTTTCTTGTTGTCACTCCTTTTCCAGCCCTCCTGCTGGGGCAGTGGAGCCAGGCAGGGGCAGCGGCAGAGGCGGCGCAGCGCCCGCAGTGCCCGCCGCAGCCGGGATCGATGGTTATTGATGGCTGCAGGCGCTTCCACACGGGCAGGGCAGGCACAGCACGGGCCTGGGGAGCTCGGCTCAGCTGGTCCCGGCTCAACCCAGGCCTGGCGAGGGGCAGCCCAGGGGAACCCGCCTGCTGACAGACCTGCCCATCTGCGCTCTCTCTCTTCTTAGTCCTCACAGAACTCGAGGACTGTGAGGTTTTGAACCTCCAGGTGCTCTCAGGCACCCAACTGTCGGGTTATTTTCTTTCATGTGCCAAGCAGCTAATCGTTACTATAAAGCTGTTTATTGCAGAAGCACATCAGTCTCAAAGGCAAAAACAAAGCAAAGCAATGGCAAAAAGCAGATGGCATTAAATGCAATGGCAAAAGCAATGGCATAAAGCAAGTGGCAATGGCAAAATGCAAGTGGCAAAATGCAATGGCATAAAGCCATGGCATAGAGCACCAGCTCTCCCTAAAGCATGTTCTTTTATAGAGACTTTCCAGCTAGCTAAGACACAAACTCAGACCACTGCTTCTTAACCTATTAGAATTCTAGTTTCTTTGCACGCCAGGCTACATATAAACTATGTACATGGCCTATCTTGTTCTAACTGAAAAATGCAAGCAATATTCTTAACTCTAACTCTATTATGTCTGAAGCCAGGTTCTTGGAGCCTCGGAGGAAACACTAGCATGTCTTTCAACCTTCATTAGAACATGTACTACTTCTCTGGCATCTAAGACCTTTTACTCACTAAAAGCACTTAAAACTTTTTCCATTTACTTACTTATTGCTCCCTCGTGCTACAACCTAAACCTTCACCTCTGCTTTATGTGTGAGAGTCTTAACATATTTCAATCCATCTCAAGACTTTAATTCAATCCCTGCACTCTGATCTCTCTCTGAAGGATTCAGAGAAACTCTTGACTTAGTGACTCCAACACATCCCCACACTGATTTTAGAGGAGTCGTGTGTCCCACACCCAGCCCCGCTGTCATTCTGCCCAAGCACAGCTGCTCCAGTGTTCCCAATAAAGCTTCCCAGTTCACACCACTCCCGTTTATTGGGGGGCGGGATTGGGGAGGGACCTGGGGGGACCCCACTCCTTACAAACAGAAAATCCTGGATTTGGGTGAAACACTGGCTTGGGGTGTGCTTTCTTTTCCTCTTCCTTTTTGCCAACTCCTGCTGTTTTCTGTCTCACTGTGAATGCTAATTTTTGCTGTACACTTTCCCCCAGATAATTTAATTGCTTACCATATCAAGTGTAACAGTTGTTCTTCACCTAAATTTAACACGAGCAGACGCTACTTCTCTTTCAGGTAAAGATCAGAGCTTGAATGCAGAGATTTCCAAGTGAATAAATTACCTTTCTCTCTTTCAGTCGGAAATGAGCTACTGCCACCTGCACTTGCCCTTCCCTTCCTCTCCTGAACCACCGAACAGCCCCACTGGGATGGCAGGAGCTGGGCCTGGGAACTGCTGCCTTTGGAGTTGCATCTCCTCCTCCCGTGGCCGCTGCTCAGAGCCCAGAAGTGCTCTGAGAACTTGAAGTTGTGGCAGCTGGGTTAGAGCCTACATGGGAGGAGGAGAAGGTTCACCAGAGCCCTTCTCCTGCCGTGCCAGCTCCAGGGCAAGGAGTGCAATGGAAGCCAGCCAATGTCCAAAGCCCATCTGCTCTGCCAGTTCCTGTGGGAATGAGCTGCTGCAGAGGGGAAGATTTGGGTGGGAATGTGGTTCTCTAAGAAGGCCATAACTAAATGCTTGCATGGGGATTTTGGCTTCTGGAGCAGTGGGGTAGGGCTGTTGTTGGTTCCTACCCCTCCATCCCATGATGATGTAAGGGGTGAGGGATGCCATGTGTGCTGTGCCCTGGCAGTGATCCTCAAGAAATCCTTCTAATCCTCTCCTTCGAGCTAGTCAAGCTCCTGGAAATGACAGGACAGAAAAAAAAATAAAAAGTTGCTCAGTTTTGTGCCCTTCTTCCCCTGTAGGGTGAGGGGCAGGAGGCAGAGGTCCAGCTTGGTCTCTCTCTGACCTTTCCTTTGAGACAACACTGTCTGCTCCCACCACAAAGGCACAGAGGGTGCTCTTTGCCCCCACCAGTGGGAAGTGGCTCTGCTGACCCCACTAAGAGTGCTGGAAGATGAGTCTGTGAACTAAACAGTTGAATATTGCCTAGAGGGGGGTAGCAGGCAGTAGATGTGTCACCATTCTCTTTCCAGGATCCCACTGGGAGTACTTGAACTATCGACGATGAGAGAGAGACGGGGACACTGAATGGTGATCAAAATCCAATTTTTACTGAGCACTACATGTGCTTATATACCATTTACAGGAAGGCTGGTAATATTTTACTGCAATCACATAGAGAAACCTTACATAGAGAAACTCTCACATAGACAAACTTTACATTTGGACTTAGTAAAATCTTATTTCCCATAACCCAGACTTGATCCAGTCCTCTTGCAGTCAGATCTCTGTTTGCTCTTGCCAGGCATCCTCGTTGTCAGGCTGCATTTGCTGATTAAATCTGCAGTATTATCAGTCTCATTTGCATTACCCATATCCACATCTCCCCCGTTTCTTTTAACTAAAAATACACTCTTCACCGATTTGTCAATTAAATTCTTAACACACTGTAAAATACAAGGAATAACTACTACAATGCATAATATGATGCCTAATACATACAAACCTATTTTAACTAAATTCCTAACCCAGCCAGTGAGTCCCCAGTGCCCTAAGAGCCAGTTCAGCCAGTCGTACCCATGATCTACCCGAAGTTTATTCACACCTTCTTTGAGGGCTTGAATGCTGGCATAGATGGGCTGGGAGTGGTCAGAAAGGTTAAGGCAACACATCCCATCGAATTCCTCAGCCACAGGCGGCGGCGGAGCTCGGAGGCAGCCCCAGCGCAGGTGGGAGCCGCGCTCGGTTGTGCGGGGGCTCGGGGCTCGCTGCGGGCCGAGGGGGCGGCAGGGGGCTCTGGCGGGTTGGTTGTGCCGGTGCCGGCCCGTGTTGGCGCTGGGCTGAGGGCGCTGCGGGAGCGGCTGCCCGCGGTCTCCTTCCCGCTGGGGCCTCGGCAGGAGCCGGTGCCGGAGCAGCGCTGGCTCGTCCCGGTTGCTGTGGGTGGGACAGAGGTGTCTGCCCTGTGCCCGGGGCTGTGCGGGAAAATTCCCGTGGCCAGAGGTTTGTGTGCCCAAAGGAGACAGAGGAGTCCTGTAAAAGTGAATTTATTGATGAACAAAGAGAGAGGCCATGCGACATTTGCCATGCGGTCTCTAAAACGCCGCCTCCTTTTTATCCTCGTTTTCCCGTCTGCGTCTCCCTCTCCCATTCCCCTCTTGCTGAGGTACTTGAAAGGTTCAGACTTCCCGATCCACCTACTGCATGTCCCTCTTAATATGCACTCCTACCACGGTATTAATCTTACTGCTTTCAATTCCTCATTTTCTTATTTTCTCAAGAATTCCCTTTTCAAACTTTTAATTTCCATTGATTCAATCTCTTTTCCTGCATCCTGTTTGGCGCAAGGTGTCTTGCATGGTAAAAAGCTGAGAGTTGCTGCAGCACGTCAGAGGAGCAGCAGCATTCGTTTAAGCCATGGTCTGCCAGGGAACCACGAAAAGGTGTCCCATTCCCATCCTTTCCCTGTTTGCACTGGTACATGAGCTACTTTCCTATTTCCTTTGTTATCTGTTTCACCACTTTTCGGTTATCATCTGTTTGCAAACAGCCGTTTGCATCATTTAATTTTCCACAAACTCCTCCTTCTTCTCTAAGTAGATAATCTGATTCCATCCCATGGTGAAATGTCTCGTTCCTCATTTCAGCGGCTTGGTCAGCAGGAAGGTCAGGAGCTGGAGCTGTCTGCTTGGTTATTATTTCAAGGATACTTTTTAACCTAATTATGCCACTCAAATTATGGATGGGTTTTCTGTGTCCTGATATGAACTCGTTAGGGCTCCCAGGGGCTGGTCCATGGTGTTGTAGGATTTGTTCTGGTGGCCGTTCATCTTTTTCCCTTTTTTGGGTGCTCCCTCCTCCCACGGCTGCATCAATTGACCACTTTTATCTTATGAAATGATAAAATGTTTGGATTCCCAACTCATTTCTCTGCAAAAACACCTCATTGCTTTGGGGAGAGGCATGATCCCCCCCCCAATTTTTTTCATGAAATTTGCTCAATATTCTCCGTTTGCTGTTTCCCTTTGCAGCTTAACCAGTTTCTGTTGCAGTCCGATATCCTCACTATGGGCTCTGCCTTTAGTTGTGCAAATTCCATCTGTGCAAGCAGGCAGAGCTGGGGGTGAGGGGCAGATGGACTCAGGGAAATTCCTCCCCCTGGCAAGAAGGCCCTTGGGCATTGTCCACACTTCTCCAGAGCAATGTTAATTTGCATTTCTAAAACTCCTCTCCTGGCTGCCTGGAACTAGGATTTTCTTCCAGAGCAGCCTTTAGGTGATTCTCACGTCCACCCTCACAACCTGCTTTATTTTTCTTTTTTTATTTTTTTTAACGATTTTTTATTAACAGTTTATGCGTTAAAGCCTCACCATTTGTGCTCTTCTAGGTTTGCAAAATGCAACTTAAAGGTGAGCTTCTAAAGATCCATTCTGAAATTCTGCTGTCATTAAGAGCCACCACAAATATATAGAAAAATATTCCAATGCAATCAAGTCTTTTCTACCTCTTCTCCTAGGAGTAAAAATTGCTTGTCACACGCCTGGCCCAAACCTAACTGACAATCTAAAAGTAGGATTAATGTGAAAATTTTTTCTCATGGTGTAATCTTGTCACTGAAACTGCAGGGACAATAAAAAACTCTCCAACAATATCTTTAGTGTTGGAGAGTTAAGGCATTACTTGATCCTGGTCAGGATGTGCAACAGAAAAAATTTCATCCACACATAGCCCGGGTGTGCAGAGAAATTCATTCCATGAGATGTGAATTTTACTAGATTTTTCCTGAAATTTTACAGTCTGAACCCATTGAAATCCATTGGTTTAATGTTCATTGCTTCTAAGTTGTGTAGTTCTTAGTGTTTGGTTTCCTATTGGACCTGGATTTCTCCTCCTGTGATGTTAATGAGGTCCCAATCCTGGATTTCCTTCTCAGTCTTTTCCAGACCAGGTATCTCCATCTATGCCAGGGGCAGTGTCAGGGGTGGGTGTTCCTTGATGTTTGCTGGTGTTTCATTGATGTTTTGTTGAATGTTGTTATCTTTGTGGGAATCTTTTGGGCTATTCCCAGTCTGTTGAGATGTTAAACTCATCTCTTTTAAGTGGTGCAACATCCCTTAAAAAAACCTTTTAAAATTTCTTTCCTGAGAGAAAGGCAAACCGAGCCTGACTAGTAAAATGGAATATTAAATAAATTTAAATTTGGTACATTTTCCAGCAATGGAATCGCAGGCAGCCCAGTGTGTGAGTGTAATTGAGAGGCAGAGTCCTGGGTGGATGCTGTGAACAGCAAAGTGCCAAGGCAGGCTCTGTGCCAGCCCAGCTTCCTGTGGCAGAGATTTCACAAGAGACAGGATTCTGGCCACAGACTGCTTGAAATATACATCCCTTATCTCCAGCCCGCCCTAGGTGGAGAATTCCCAGGGTAAGGAATTGCAAAGATCAATTCCAAGGGAGATAATTGAATATCTGCCCTGGCTGTGGCCAAAGGTTATAATGGCCGGATGCTTGGCCTTCAGCCAAGGGCACACACTGACTCAGAAAACACTTCCTAAATGCAGCAACATGTTGCATATTCATAGACCTTCATGCATTATTCAGAATCATTCCCCTCCAACCTGTAAATCATTATTTTTGCCTTCCCTGGGGTTTTAGTGTCCCATAATCCATGAATGTGAAGAATTTCCTGATTATCATTTTTACCATTCTCTGAGTTAGTTACATGAAAAAAAGCTTTTTACATCAAAATGTTGTAGTCCAAAAAAATATATTTATCACTACTATTTCTAAGTTCTTTTAATCGCAGTACTAAAAGAAACTATGTTCATGCAGCAATGTTTTCCAACATATAACACTCATTTTAATACTTGCTAAACGCCAATAATATAATATGTACTTATAACACACGTAGGATTCAGATTTCTTTCCTGAGTCTTGAAGAGCCATAGGTGGGGCACCAATCATTTTGTTATTTTTCATTTTCTCAGATTTTATTCCTTTTCTTATGTCCATACCACAACATTGAGGTGATTGGGGTTTAAAAAGTGATACAATGTTATGGGTAGAACAGACAATCCTCAATCCAGGTCCTGCAATTTCCTCTTAATGCTCAGAATTCTTGTACCTCCTTTTCAGTCCTGGATTACTTCTGGCATTCCCCAGACCCTCTCTAGGTCAAGACACCAGCAAACTTCAGTCAAAATATGTCCCAAATTTTCTCTGGCATTTGCTCTTTTTTTTTCAAATACTCAAATATTATTTCTAGAGGCTTCTTTTCTTCCTGATTGGAGCAAGTAATCCACATTCTGCATTAACCCAATCCCTGGGGGTGGGGTAAATTCTTGTGATATTTTCTGCAAGGCTTGCCCCAATAAGGCTGGTGCTTCCGTGCATCCCTGCAGAAGGACCGTCCATGTCTTTTCCATTTTCCCTGGAAAAACACAGCCCCTTTGGCCCTGGGGTTCATCCCTCAGGGGCTGTAGAAACTCTGGCATGGCCTTTGCCTTCGCCTTGGCCTTTTCCTCCTCCCTTCTTGCATTCCCCTGCTGTGCCTTTGTGACCAAGTGCTCCAGGGGCTTCTTCTGCCCCTCCTGCAGCCCCCTCAGTGCCTGGGGGTGCTCATCCTCTGACAGCTGCTGAGCTTTCTGCTAAATCATTCCTTTCTGCAGTGACCCAAGGAAAATGCTTAAAAGCTCCTCTCGGTGCTTGCACGTCCAATGCCCATTTCCCAGCTGTTCCTTTGTCCTGCTGCTCCTTGTGCTGTGGCTGCCGTGGCCAGCCCGTATCCCAGAGCCGGTGCCTGTCCTGCCGCAGTGTCCAAACGCGGCCCCCCCGGCGGGCAGGGCCGGCAGCTCCACGGGGCCGGGCAGCGGCCGGGGCGTCCCGCAGCCTCCTGGGGGCCGGGGGCCACTGCCGGGCCTGCAATTGCCGGGGGGTGCTGGGCTCAGGCAGCGCCCGGCGCTGAGCCCCGGCTGCCCCACAGCCCCGGCCCGGCCCCGCAGCTCCCCACAGGCCCCCAGCCCGTGCTCCCGGTGCCGCCCCTCTGCGCCCGCTCCTGCCGCTGCCCAGCACAGAGAAACCCCCTGCAATCCTGACCTCCTTGTGTGCCTGTCCTGGCAACCGGGGATACAAAGGATCTGCAGCAGCTGGCAACTTTGGAGGATGAGAGCCTGTTGAAAAACATCCCCATCCTCAGTATTCTTCTCTTCTTCGTCTTTGTCATCATCCTTTTTCTTCCCACATAGATTGCTCCTGCTTCTTCTTGCCTGAACCATATTCCTGCACACTCCCCTTCACCCAATCCCTTCCTAGCACACCAACACCATCCATCCCCTGTTGTCTAAATCCCTTCTGGACTTCCCTTATTGACTCCCTAGGTGTCCATGTCCTTGATTACCTCTGGGAGAATGTGCAAACTCCCTCCACATGCTCCCAAGGAGCCCTTCAGAGATATTTTGACATCATCATCCCTTGTTCCGGGATTCCTTCGTGGCTTTCCCTTTCTACCCTCCATGGGTGCCCTGCCATGTTTAGTCCCCGAAGATCCCACTGTAGTCCCCGCTGAGATTTTCAGTGCTCTCTGGCTGCCGACTCTTCCCAGCCCCCCTGATCTGTCACTCGTCTGTCTCCTGGTCACTCTCGGGTACCCAATCCATGCCCGGTGCCACTGCCACTCAAGGGAGCCGATCACCCAAACTGGGTGAGGCACCTTCAGCTCCACTCACTGCTCCCGCCCCGGACGGGGGAAGGAATTCGTGCCGAGCCCCAAGGTGTGTGGAAAAATTCACATCACCAGAGGTTTCTGTCTGCTAGGAAGACAGAGGAGTCTTGTAAAAGTAATTTAATTCATAAAAAATGGAAGAGAGCACTGGCCATTTCCCATGGGGCTTCTGAAATTGTTGGAGGACACAGCCTCCTTTTCATCCTAATTTTACCAGCCTCATCTCCCTCTCCCTTTCCATATTGGCTGAAGTACTTAAGGGGTAGAGACTTCCCAAGGCACTCACTGCATCCACCTCTTTATATGCACCACACATATCTAACGATGGCCAGGACTCTATTAAGTGTTTGTTCTTCCTCTGGGAGTTCATGAATTGAGCAGGACCTTGGCTGAGCAGCAGTCTGTGTGGTCAATTAATAACATTTTCTGACCCTGGTGGCTTCTGCTGTCACTTCCTTATGTCCACGTCTCTGGCCCTGTGTCCAAGCGGAATCGCAGCATGTGTTTGTAGAGGCCCTTTGCTGTTGTTCCTTGCATGGGGGTCCCCCGTTTTGGGGCCATCCCCCCTGGAGCAGGGTGTCCCGGCTTGGTGCAGCCCCGCCCCTCGGGCAGCGCTGAGCCAATGAGAGCGCGCGGCGGTGATGACGCAGCAGTGTCCAGGCAGAGCCGCAGCTCCCAGCGTTGCCCACCTGGAGCCACCTGCGCCCGGCCCGGGCCCCAGCGCCCCCCGGCAGGGGAATTTGGGGAGGTGGGAGGGGGGGAGCGCCAAGGCCGGGCCCCCCCGCGCTGTGGTGGCGGCAGCGGCTGCAGTGGGGAGCGAGTGCGGGCGGGAGCGGCCGAGAGCCCAGCGCTGCCCCAGGCCGAGCTGCCCCAGCTCCATGGCTGCCCCTGCGCTGGGATGCTGTGGGTTTGGGGGGAAGAGGGAGCCGGCAGTGGGTGCTGGGCCTGGGGGCAGCAGGAGAATGGAAGGAGAAGCAGGGTTGAAGAAGAAAAGGATCAAACGATGTATGTGGGAGGAGCAGGTGGGATTGTGCAGGAGAAAGAGGAATAATGGGAGGAAGAGGAGTGTGAGGAAGAGCAGGGACACCAGAGGAGGATTCGTAGGAACAGTAAACACCACAAGGTTCCACCCCTCCCTGTATCTGCAGCCTCTCCCCCAGTCCCATGAGCGTTGCCCCCCCCCATGCAGCATTGGGGTTCCACACTTTTTAGAGGGGTGAATATTGGTGTTTCTGAGCTTTAGCTGGGTAAATTTTGGTGCTTTAGTTTTTTTCAGGGGCTGAACCTTAGTATTTTGGACAGAGTTTTGTCTGCATCTTGCTATTTGGGGGGTTTTTGATCTGTGTCATGATGTTTGTAACATTTTTAGGCTGTATCTTGGTATTTTGGAGATTCTTACAGACACAAGATGCCCAATGTCTTCCTGAGTTGCACTTGGGGATGGAGGAGCGCCCAGCCCAAGACTCTATCCTCTTGTTTTTTCCGCAAACCAGGATTTTTCATTCCTAAGGCGTCAGTAGATGGAGGCAGAAAAACCCCAGAGATCTCTCTCAAGGAGGGGCTGCAAACCCAGCCCAGGGAGCTGCGAGGAGGAAAGACCCTCCCTGAGCCGGGAAGGCGGCCGGAGATCCAAGCGGAGCTCAGAGCTGGTGGAGAAGCCTCCTGGAGGGGAGAAGCCCCACAAGTGCTTGGAATGTGGGAAGGGTTTCAGCTGCAGCTCCCACCTGATCCGGCACCAGATGATCCACACTGGGGAAAAGCCCTACGAGTGTGGGAAATGTGGGAAGGGCTTCAGGACGATTTTTGATCTGATGCGGCACCAGGTGGTCCACACAGGGGAACGGCCCTACACATGCTTGGAATGTGGCATGAGCTTTGGGTGGATGTCCTACCTGAAGAAACACCGACGCATCCACACAGGGGAGAGGCCCTACGAGTGTCCCAAGTGTGGGAAGAGGTTTCACACCAGCTCCGATTGCCTCATCCATGAGCGGATTCACACAGAGGAGAGGCCCTTCCGCTGCCCCGACTGCGGGAAGGGATTCAACCGCAACGACAACCTCGCTGTCCACCGGCGCATCCACACTGGGGAGAGGCCCTACGAGTGTCCCAAGTGTGGGAAGAGCTTCTCACAGAGCTTTCACTTGACCCAACACCAACGGAGGCACCACTAAGGGAAGCCCTGTGAGTGCCCCGAGTGTGGGAAGAGCTTCGTGCTCTGCTCCAGCTCCATCCCCCATGGGAGGATCGGTGTTGGCTGATCCCCAGTGACCCCCGTTGGGCAGAGCCCTGGTGATCCGTGTTGGGTGGGGGGAAGGGGTTGGAGAGATTTTTCTGCTCTGGGAGTGGACAGGGAATGGAATGGCTGGGGACTGAGGGGAAATGGGAGATACTCTGGTGACACGGGGAGGAACTGTGAGGACAGCAGGAGAGACTGGGATGGACTGGGAGAGCCACCGGAGTCGCTTGGGGTGAGGGGCAGGAGGCCCCGGGGATGGGCACAAGAAGGGCTGACGTGTCTCGGGTGATTCCCAGGGAGGTTTTGAAGGGCTCCAGGGTCATTCCCAGGGCAGGGCCCGAGGGGACACGCTCTGCCCCACGCTCACCTCTGCGCTCCACGAGGAACGGGCTGGACAACTCGTAGTTGTGCCGGCAGTGCCTGTCCACCGCAGCCCGTCTGGACTCCATCCATTGCGGGTCGCTGTTCCAGTGCCTGGCAGCCTTGTCCCCAAAGGAAGTGTCCCCACGTGCAGCCCCACATCGCTGCCCAAGTGCAGGAACTGCTCCCGGTTGGAGATGTTCCTCTCCACGAACCTCAGCCGGTCGGTGCCGTGAATGAAGTGACACTCGGACTGAACCATCTCCTGGAACAGCGCTGTGTGTGCAGGACACAGGTCCGGGGGTGTCCCCCCATCAGCCCCCCAGCAGCCCACAGTAGCCAAGAGCTCCGGGGCAACCCCGACTCCGCACCCCCAGTGCCCCACGGCCGCCATGGGACCCTTCTTCCTGCTGTCCCAGTTCCTCTTTTCTGCTCTTCTCTGTATTTTCCTCCCCCTTTCCCAACATTCCCCAGTCACCAGCCCTCCCCAACATCTGTTTGGGGGTCCCATCTCCCCATTTCCCTTTCTCTCCCCACCGTTCCCACCACTTCCCTTCCCGCCCCTCTCGCTCACCCGAGAGCTCCGCGCCCCCAGCCCGGGGGGCTCCCAGTGGCACCAGTAGGGCCCCAGCTGCCCCACACGCCCCATGGCCAGCGCCGGGCAGGGTCTGACACCTCCCCCTGTTGGAACCCTGGAAACTGAGGGGTTTGGGCTTTCTCTGCTGACAGGCATTGAACCCCAGGAAAACACTGCTTTTGACCTGAGGCCGTGAAAAAGGATTCCAAAATTGAGTGATAGAACTGGGATCACTGGTGTGTAGTTTGAATAGAAGTGTGTAATGGCCCATGGTGGCAAATTTAGGGCTTGGGGTTTTAGAATATATTAATATATATGTATATAAAGCAAGATAGAGATTTCAGGGTGGCGGATTCTTTCTTCTTCACCTTCTTCACGGGTCTAGGTGGTACTTTTGTAATTGGATAGATAATTCCCCATTTCAGGTCACAGCTGATTGGTTGTTGGGTTAAGAGTAAAAAGAATTTAGCTGTCTGTTCTTAATTGGACAGATTGGCCCTTAAAAGGCCTTGTAGAGAGAGATACGTGTCCATTTTTAGCCTGTTAGCTAGAAGTGCTGTAGAACTCACTGTAATATTGATAAGAATTAATAAATATCTGAGTCCGAACACGAAATTCCGTCTCTCGAGCATTTAATCCTGACTCTGGAAGAATAAAAAAGAAGATAATACACGATACTCCCCCTCCCCAAATTCTCCTAGCAAGAGGCACTGGGGGCGGGGCGCGGGTGGAGTCCAGGTGAGGAGCTCTGGGCGCTCTGGGACTGCCTGAGGAGTCATCAGCGCCGCGCGCTCTGATTGGCTCAATTATTTTGGTGCCTTCTCTGATTGGCTGAGGAGAGGCCCGGGAGTTGAGAGGAGGACCGGGAGAGATCCTGCCCCAGGCTAGCGGTGGAAGAACATCCAATTAACAAGGCATGCAGATCATTTCCCAGCGGTGCCCACACTCCTGTAGGAACTAAATGCACCGAGGATCTCACGAGGGTCACCAACTCTGTGGCGGCCAAATCCAGCCCTGCGCTCCCTGCGGGTGCGGGCACTCTGGGAAGGGCTCAGCTGCGGGTCAGATGGCCGGAGAGTGGCTTGGTGGTCACCTCGTGTGTGAGGCACTGATGGGCTGGGGAGATGCGTGGACACCACATGATCAGAGAGCTGACTGGGTAAAGGGACACGGGAACAGTGAAACCGCAGTGACAGGCAGCCAATGCGGGCTTGTTTCAGTAAAGTTTGGTTTAAGTTTCTCTTGGGGGTTGTTTTTATTTACTTTTTTTTCCCTCGCCTCGCTGTCTGGAATTTTTTCCCATTGACATGCTAAGATGGCTAGTGATAGGGGAGACTCCCTGACCCTTTTTGGAGTTTCTCTCGTAGGGCAGGGGGGATGGGGAGGGAAGAGGGAGAACACTGCGAGATCAGGGGCAGGTAAAGGAGAGGTGTGTGCAGCTGCTCGCTCTCTCGCTCGTTTGGCTCGGAGATGGATGGCCACTGGAAAACCTCGCCCTGCCATCCCAACGCCGGGAGCTGCCTTTCCTCGGCTGTGGGACCCTGCACCCTCCTGCTTGGACGCTCTGCCACCTCCACACAACCTATTGGAGCACTGGGACTGACACTGCCTCCAAGGATCCATGAGCAGAGTCTCTCCTCCGCCCTTCCCACCCAGGTCACATCCGCCATCACCCCCAGCACTCCTGCAGCCACACGGGATCACCGCATCTGCCCCTGCCCACCGGGAGCCGGCTGGCACTGACTGCCAAACTGGGACAGAAACTGCAGCAGAGGGGAAAGGTGTCCACAACCAGAAAAACTATTACTGGGTTCCCGTCTTCTATTTGTTGTTAATTACTTAGTTGTTGTTGTTTTGTTTACCTTTTAAATATATATATATATACATACTAATAAAGAACTGTTATTCCTATCCCCGTATTTTTGCCTGAAATCTCCATAATTCCAAAATTATACTAATTCAGAGGGAGGGATTTATTAGCTCCATTTCGAAGGAAGGCCCTGCTCTTCTCCAGCACACACCTGTCCTTTTTCAAACCAGGACAGATTTTTGGTGCCCAAAATGGCCCCTTTCCCTCTGGGAGTGGCTTTTAATGAGTGTAAGAGAGGTTTGTCAAGAGACAGAATGCAGGAGCACCATCATAGAATGCGTTGGAAGACCCTTGAGGAAGGGATCCAACAGCTGAGAGAAGTGACAGTGCTGGAGGTGCTCTTTGGGAGGGATGGACAGCATGACAATGACCCTGACAAGGTCAGGTGCACAGGGCAGATGTTGTGGAATCTGGCAAACCTGGGGCCATCTCAATACACCACCTTTATTGCAATGGTTAGTGCTGACAGCAGCCGAGAAACAGTGGGTGCTGTCACCAACAAACTTAGAAATTAGGAGAATATGATCAATGGCCGATGCAGGCTCGTGTCTCTGCTGTGATTAAGGAACACAAAGAAGAGTTTAAAGAGGAGATGAGGAAGATCAGTGCAGCACCAGTGCGAGTCATAGGCCTCAAAGTCAGAGCCCAATGTCCCCCAGCTAGAGAGAGGGTACACCTCATGAGCTGCCTGTGGTTCTTTCTGCGTGACCATGGGGAAGACATGAGCAGGTGGGATGGGAAACTCACTTCTGTCCTGGCAGCACGGGTGCATCAGCTCAGTAAGGGAAACACAAACTGAAGGAGCTCTGATAAAGTGAAGGTAGCCTCAGCCTCCCATGACTGAGGTGCAGGGTATTACAGAAGGGAGGATGATCTGTCAGATCCCCTTGAAGGAATCTCCAGCATGTATCCTCAGGAAAGAAATAATAACCAGGGCTATAGGGGCCCTGCCTCTAGCCAGGGAGAGGCACAGGAAAACCGGGTCTTTTGGATGGTGTGGATCTGATGGCCTGGCACATCAGAGCCACAGAAATATAGAGTGTTAGTTGATCCTGGTGCACAGTGTACCCTAATGCCATTGGGACATGTGGGGACAGATCCTGTGTCAATTCCTGGGGTGACGGGAGGATTGCAGGAATTGACTCTGCTGGAGGCTGAGGTGAGCCTGACTGGGAAGGAGTGGCAGAAACATCCAATTTTGACCGGCCACTTCCCTGGTGGGCGTTGCCCATGGTGTCTCTGCTGCAGCTCTTGCAGCTGTGTCCTGTCCATGGCTCTGAGCCCCTTCTCTTTCTTCTCTGGAAAATCACATTCCTGTATCTCCGTCTGCTTCTTCTTTTTTAAAGAATCTTCTATTTACAAGGGTCCCCAGCAGGTTCTTCTATTAACAAGGTCTGGACCTCCACAGCTCTCGACTGCTGGCAGCTCTTCCCAGTCACCTTCCCCCACTGGGGTTCCAACTCCACCACCATCCCCACACCTGGGCTATTGCCTATCACATCGGGGTCACCACTCATTGCAGTTGAGACAGAAGCGATGACAAAAAACTCCGTGTTCATGCAACAAAAAACAACTTTTATTGAGGGCTGTTCTCCCTATATGGCCTTTGAAGTCTGCATGGTTAGCTCTGCTTGGCTAAATTAGTTGTCACCTGGCTAACTGGCCAATGGCTGCCCATGTCCCAGATGGCCTAGACCTGCTCCCCAACAGCCCAGACTGCTCAAGTTATATCCTTATGGTAGTTATAGAATTATTTACATTATAAAATTACAATTGGGATTAGTTATAACTGGAAGGCCTCCAGGCCAGCTGTTAGCTACTACAGGTTTAGTGCTGGCCAAATCTTCCACTAGAATTATTTACTCATTTCCTGCTGTGAGATAGGATTAGGAGGAAGGCAAAGCCGGCTCAAACCTTAAAGGGTATAAAGAAAGGACTGTACTAACAGAACTAAAAGAATTATAAGAATCAGAATAAAACCTTCAGAACACTTCTCCCTCCACACCCTCTTTTCTTTACACTGACAACATGCAGGAACAATTCAGCCAGTTTACCATCTCTAAAATGGTCTTTTTCCAGTTCACTTAGGGAGAGGAGTCTCTCTTGTCATGTTATGGAGACTTCTCCACAAGAGACAATTCTCTCGTGGCTTCAAAGTCACAGTGCATCAGCTGCCCAGGAGAATGGAAATCTCATCACTGTGTAAAAGTCCCTCCCCTCGACCTACAGCTTTCCCCACAATTGTTTTTGAGGGCTCAATCTTTGGCTAGTGGGGTACACTTTTAAGGTTGAGCTGCTCAGAAGCAAAGGTTCTCTTCATCTGTCTCTGAGATCATCTTCATCCCTGGGAACAGAGGTTCTCTTCTTCTTCCCTGGGGTAAAGGGTCTTCATCACTCTCATCTCTCTCTGTTCAAGCTACTTCAATATCTGCTGGTTCAGCATGGATGCTTTTGCTCATGTCTATAATTTGAACACTTCATCCTCCTTGTGTTTTTCAAAAAGTTACAGGGAAATAGAGTCTGACATATCAACTTTATCTTTCCCATAGACTTACAAGAGGATTTCAGCCCAAGAGTCAGGCATCTCCTCAATCCCTCCCATCTGGGACCTAAATTCTACTTCTCTAATCTTGGGGTCCACATGTTGTTCCTCTACGTGTCTTCACTCTGTCCTGTTCTCTCACTCGAGAGAGAATTGAAGGTCTGCAAGTCTCATCTGTACAGTGAAAGAGATAATATCTTGTTCCAAGGCCTGCAGATAATCATATGATCCCTGCTGGTGGTGGCCAGAGCTGTTTACAGTGGAGAATTCTGGGGGGCTGTGCCAGGATTTTTAAGGGGCCCAGCCAGGACAGTGTGTCTGCTCTGGCTGCACAGCTTTTTCAGTGGTTTAACAGGTTGTCAGTTCTCAAAACTAATCACTGATTAGATTTTGTCAGACATGGAGGAAGCTCTTAGCATCTCCTGTAAAAAAAAATCATTTCCGGGGGTGACTTCTTCCCTTCTCACAAAATGTCAAATGTGCAAAACCAGCACAGAGGGTCCCCCCTTTCTGTTGTGAGGTCTCATGTTGTCACTCTTGGCTCCATGGGACCCTGAAAAGTTAAAAATGGATCCTTCATTCCAGGAGACCCCACAATGTCACAATGATCTCTGGACACCATAAGGCCCTGAGGCATCACAATGGCCCCTTGGTTCCAAAAATCCCCACAGAACCATAGGGGCCTCTGGATTCCACAAGACGCCCAAGTGTCACAGAGTCACTTTCTTTCCCCAAATCCCGAAAGTGTCACAATGGATTCTTGGATTCACGAGACTCCACAGTGTCACAGTGTCCCCTCAGTTCCATGAAGTCGTGGAGAACGACAAGGCCTTGTGGGATCACAATGGATCCTTGGTTCCATGAGGCCCCACAGAATCACAGGGGCCTCTGGATTCCACAAGACACTGGAGTGTCACCGTGGCCCCACGGTTCCATGGGACCCCTGAGTGTCACAATGGCCCCATGGTTCCATGCATCCCTTAAGTGTCACAGTGGCCCCAGGGATCCATGAGTCCCCTCAATGTCACAATTGTCTCATTGTTCCATATGTCCCCTCTGTGTCACAATGGCCCCAGAGTTCCCTGCGTCCCCCCAATGTCACAATGTCCCTACAGTTCCATGTGTCTCCTCAATGTCACAGTGGCCCCAGGGTTCCATGAATCCCCTCAGAATCACAGTGTCCCCACGGTTCCATGTGACCCCTCAGTGTCACAATGGCCCCAGGCTTTCATGTGTCCCCACAGTGACACAATATCCGCACAGTTCCACGTGTCCCCTCAGTGTTGCAATGGCCCCACGCTTCCAGGAGGCTCTGCAGTGGCACAGTGCCCGCAGTGTTCCATGTGTCCCCTCAGTGAGACAATGGCCTCAGGGTTCCATATGTCCCCTCAATGTCACAATGGCCCCAAAGTGTCATGTGTGCCCTCAGTGACACAATGGCCCCACAGTCCCACCTGTCCCCTCATTGTCACAGACGAGCAGCACTGCAGTGGGAGCAGCACCACTGGAGGGGTTGCAGCTGCACTGGAACAGGAGCAGTGGCTGTGGAACAACAGGGGAGAAGCTGTGGAACACAAGTCCTGTGAGGAGCAGCTGAGGGAGCTGGGAATGTTTATCCTGGGGAAGAGGAGGCTCAGGGGAGACCTCATCACTCTCTACAACTCCCTGACAGGAGGGTGCAGCCTGGTGGGGGTCGAGCTCTTCTCTTAGGGAACAGGGACAGGACAAGAGGACACAGCCTTAACTGCACCAAAGGAAGGTTTATCCTGAACATTAGAAAAAATGTATTCACAGAAAAGGTGATTGGGCATTGGAATGGGCTGCCCAGGGAAGTGATGGAGTCACTTGTAAATGGGGTAACTGCACCACCTAATTAGTACCATGTCTTCATTTTCTTTTGTTTTTACTCAGAGTCGGGATTAATAATACGAAGGAGGTGAATTTTCTCAAGTTTGGGCTTGGTTGTTTAATAAATCTTATTTAAAGTACAGAGAATTCTGCAACAAGACTAGCCACCAGCTAAAAGCCAGCAAAATGGAGGCGTACATAGCTAGTTACAAGGTTTTTTAAAGTTAAAAAGTTCAATAAAGAACTAACACCTATATTATTTATACTTTTCACTAAATAACCAAACTCCTGTGACCCACTGTGCAGCATTAACTGTCCAACCAGAAACTACTACCTGAAACCATGAAGGAGGAAGAAGAAGACAGAAAGAGACAACGCTTAAAACTTTCCATCTTGTTCCATACTTCTTACTATATTCTAAAAACCCAAAATTCCAAACCTCCCCCATGTGAAATCACACATTTTAATTCCAATAGCAAACCCATGACTGCAACTCTATTATTCAAATTTGGAAGCCTTTTCCAAGGCCTCAAGTCAAAAGCAGTGTTTTCCTGAGGGTCAGTGTCAGAAAGTACCATAACTTCAAAACTTCCAGGTCTCTGGGATCCAACAGTCACCATCCCTGGAAGTGTTTAAGGAAAGACTGGATGTGGCACTCAGTGCCATGGGCTGATGACAAGGTGGTGTTGGGTCATTGGTTGGACTGGATGATCTCAAAGGTCTTTTCCAACCTCAGTTCTGTGATTCCGTGATTCAATGGAGCATCAATGGCAAATGGGTGGATAAAGAGTGGAACAGGCCTGGCAGCTGTTCTGGGAGCAGTGCTGGAGATGCCGAAGGGAACGGCGGCGGAGCGGGAATGGAGCGGCGCCGGAGATGCCGAAGCTGCGGGACACAGAGCGGCTCCGAGCGCTGTGTCCTGCAGGAGCCAGCCCTGCACACCAGAGCCGAGCCCGTCAGGCTGACCCAGAGCAGGGGGCAGGGGCAGGAATTGCTGCTGGGCCATGGGAGGTGCGGATCGAGTGCATTTAATGGTGACTTGGGGCTTTGATTCTTGTCACTGCAGCCACATTTTGTGGTGCCAGGACCCTTCCAGTTCATCTGAAGTCACGAACTCAGGACAAAAGCAGAACAAAAGGAATCAAACGACCTTCTCAGCTGCAGGGAAACACATCTTGGTTTAATGATTTCTGATATAGGAGCCAAACTGGGTCAGCTATTGGTCTGTGGTTTGTTGTAATCCAGGAACAATTTCCAAAGTAATGGCATTTGGCGTTAAAAACGAGAAACATGCCTCATCATCTGGATAATGCACACAGAGTAGAGAGTTATTTCTGGTTGTTTATATTGCATTTTATCTTCTTTTTTCTCTTCTGCCAGAGTTAGAATTAAAAGCTCAAGAGACGGTATGTTGTGTTCGGACTCAGATGTTTATTCATTTTTATCTAAATTACAGTGAATTCTACAGCACGTCTAGCTAACAAGCTAAAAATGGTGATGTATCTCTGTCTTTACAAGGCCTTTTAAGGCCTAACTGTCCAATTAAGAATGAACACCTATATTATTTTTACGTTTAACCCATTAACCAATCACCCGTGACCTGCAATGTGGAATTTCCTATCCAAATAAACAAGACCCTACCTAGACCCATGAAGAAGAAGGTGAAGAAGAAAGAAACCTCCAATTTGCCTTCTACATATGACTATATTCTAAAACCCTAAATTCCAAAATTTCCACCATGTGATATTACACACTTTTATTTAAACTTCACACCAGTGATCCCAGTTCTGTCATTCAATTTTGGAAGCCTTCGCCACAGTCTCAGGTCAAAAACTGTATTTTCTTGTGGGTCAGTATCTGTCAGCACAGAAAGTCTAAAACTCTCATTGTCCAGGGTTCCAACAGTTATGATCAAGAAAACAACTGGAATTATTTTCTCTCCTGGTTTCACACTTTCTTCCTCTCTCTGGGTTTAAGCCTCCACCACTCCCTGCAGGTCTGCTTTCCATAATCTGCTCCTCTGGAGTTGGGATGTGACAAATGAGCAGTGGAAAGAGGGAGGATAATGGATAATGGACCATTCCAACTGCAAAATCTGCATTAGCAGCCTCTGGATTTCCAGTGTTTAGAAATTCTCATGTTTTAAACTACCTGACCAAATCCCATGTTTCTCTCTTTTGCCCTGGCTGAAATCCTTCCTTTGGCCTTGTTTATGAACCAACCTTCAGAAACACCTCATTGCAGACGCTTTTCTGTTGGGTTTGATAAGAGATGACAAGAAAATCAGCACGAGGGGGAGGGATGAGGGAGAGGGAAGAAACAATTCCTTCCTTGTGTCTTCCTTGTGGAAAGTCTCCTCTAGAGGTTGTGCTGCAGCTGGAGACTTGGCCAGAGGGAAGTGATTGAGCTGAGGCAGCAGAGGCATCTCCTCCCTGGTTTGTAGCCCTGGGGCTGGGAGGGGACACAGGTGCCCCCCTTGCACCCCACAACCCCCTGGAATGGGGGATTCTCCCTGCCTCTGCCAGGTGCTCCTTATCCATGCCTGGCCTGGGTGCTCCTGGACTGAGCTCCCTCCCATGGTCATTCCTGATGGTGGGGAGTGGGAGGGAGGAGTTCAGTGCCAATCTGGGAGGTGCCAGCAGGGTCAGAGATGTGGGGAGGTGACAGTGACAGAGTGACAGGATGTGCAGATGGACACAGGGACAAGACAACACCTCTGGGGGAAACCTCTTGGAGATTTGGGCGGTTTTTGTTTGTAAAATACACACGGACACAGAGCAAAGCTTTGCTCAAAGGGTTTATTGATTATTCAGGGGAAATGGCCCTGGGCTCAAAGGGTTCAGGAGGTTCCTCCAGGGATGATCATCTCCTCATGCCACCAGAGGGGATCAGGACACCGGTGTCCCCACAGCTTGCAATCCTAAAAATCAAAACCCAGAAGGTGACCTCTGGTGCCCACTGGGAAATGAGAGGGGCCCTGTCCCCACCCCTCTCCCTGCAGGCACGGCTCACCTAGACACCCAGAGAGGCAGCCAGGCGCTTCAGCCTCAGAACAGCCTCCAGCTTCTCAACAAGAGGGGGCTGGGGACAAACACAGCATTAGAGACACACTGGGGGCACTGGGCTGCACTGGGAGGTGGGGAAAAGAACAGGGGTCATTGGGGAAGGGGCCTGTGGGGGGAAATGGGGGGTAGGAGCTGCTGTGCTCCTGGCCAGAAGCCCTGGGGTCCTGCCAAGAGGCACAGCTGGGGCAGGGGCTGCGTCCTGGGTCACCCAGGGGGGTGCTGGGGGAACAGGGATGGGAATGCAATGGGGGCCTGGGAAAGGGGCGCTCTGGGGGGGATCTGTGGAGCAGGGGAGTTGTCTGGGATGTCAGTAGGGGTGCACTGGGCTGTGCTGGGACAAACTGGGATGGTCTGGGGTGTGGTGGCCATGCAAGGGGAGGGTCTGACACTGCCAGAACTCGTGGTACCCACCAGGGGCGTCTCCAGGATCGCGACATCGTCTACATCAATCTGCAGAGAGACCAGGAGACCTCGCTGGGAACTGGGATGGCCCCGGTGCCAGCAAAGGATGGGGGGACACAACTGTCCCCAAATTCCCAGAGGGAATGCCCTCCAATCCCAGCACCCCACTCACCTCCCGCAGATCATCTTGGGTTCCTTCCAGGAGCGCCTGGGAAACAAGAACAAAAGTTTAACCTGGATTAGATCCAGTGGGGCTGTGGGGGGACAGGGAGCAGGGTGGAGGTGATGGGGTGGGAATTCAGGGCCTCCAAGGAGATCTGTTTGAGGTGGGGGGAGAGCCAAAGACACTGAACTGGGGTCAATGGAGGGATCAAGGGACTGGGCTGGGTCTGGGGAAGGGGCTCGGTGTGAGGTACAGGGGAGGAGAAAGGAATTGCAGGGTAGGGACATGGGAATGCAAGGGAGGGGCTGGGTGGGGACAGAAGAACGAGGATGGGTGGGGACAAAAGCGACAGGACCGAGTGAGGATTTGGGAAGGGGGCATGAGTCAGGGCATTGTTGAAGGGGACCCTGCTGCAGTAGCCAGGGAGAAAAGGAAATTATTGCGGGGGGGGGGACATGGAAGAAAAGGCTTCGGGAATGGTCAATGGGAGGCGTTTGAGGACCCTGGAGAAGACACAGAGGAGGGAGCAGGGACGGAATTCCTCAAGGAATCCAAAGGGTGGGACGGGAGGGGACAAAGGGCAGGGTGTGGGGACAGCGTTTGTCTGGTGCCTCACCTTGGCCTGTGCCGGGGGGCACAGCAGGATGGAGAAGAGCAGGGCCACGCTGAGCACAGCCACCTTCATCTTCCTCTCGCACTGGGCAGCGCTGGCTGAGGCTGCAGCAGGGCACGAGCACCTTTATCTCTGCCGGGACTCCTCCCTGCGCCCTCCCTGACAGCCCCCAGGCCAAAGCCCGGCTTGGCACAGCCCCCAGCCCTGGCCACAAGCCCAGCCCTGGCACAGAGTCCATCCCGGCTGTGGCACGGATCCAGCCCCGCTCCCCGCATCCCTGCAGCTTCCTGCACGGGGCAGCTGCCCCTGGAGGGGACCGGGCACCCGGGGGGCCGAGGGGGGCAGGCAGGGATCCAAAGGCAGCTGGGGACCCTGTGGGGACACCCCCACTCCAACACAATCCATCCTCCAACAGCCCCCAGCCCCACACCCCCCATCTCCCGGGACCCCTCCTCTCCAAGGGTTTTTCCTTCCAGACACCCCAGAGCTGACCCCAGCCACTCACCCTGTGGGTCTGAGCAGAATCGTCACTGTTCCCCCTCCTGCCCCACGGGGAAACAGGAGATGGACTGACCCCCTCTTCTTGGGACAACGAGACACCAGAACCTCAGAAAATTGGGATATGATAGGACAGAGGTCTCATGTACCTGGGAAATAGCCAGGTGATTTGGATCTCCAGGCACTGGAGACACTGGAGAGAACTGGGAAATGATGATCACCTCAAGACAAGGCTGAAGCTTGAGGAATTGCTCAGGTGTGGCACTTCCCATATCCACACCACCCATTATTTCCCATTCCCTGCATGACCCAAACTGGTCCCATCTTCAGCCCCAGGGTGGAGTCCAGGTGGGAATATCCCCTGCCCTGGGTCTGATCCTCATCCTGTCACACCTGCAGCCAATAAACCCTCCCAGAGCTCCTTGGTCCTGCTCTGCACAGCTGCCACTCATGGGGGGTGCCAGCGACCCCATCCCCAACAAAGCTCCCACTCCAGCTCTGTCCCTGCCTGGGACTTGCCCACAGCTCCCCAAGGCCCTTGTCCCCACACAGGGTCTCTGCAATGCCCTGGCCTTGTGCCCAGGCCAGCACTGGCCCTGAGCAGGATGTGCCCATCCCAAGGAATATGGGGAAGTTGGCACTTCTCCTAGAGCAGCCATTGGGAGCTAATTGGACAAACAGAGGTGCCCAGTCAGGGGAGGGATGTTGGTCCTGTCAGAATCTCTGATAAGCCCTGTTTACCCAGGGCCTGAAGCACCAGGAAGACATTCAGACATCTTGGGCATCCAAGAAGTGAAAATCCCCTGAGAAGTGGTTCCTGAGCCTGTCCATGGCTGTGATTCCCCCGCTGCCTGTTTTCTCTCTGAGCTTTCCCTTTGGGACAGCCCAGAGCTGACCCCATCCCAAAACCTCTTGGATCCGAGCAGAATTGCCCCTATTCCTGCTGTGGCACTTTGAAGAAACAGCAGTGGGCACTGACTCCTCTTCCTGGGACATCAGGAATTGGGGAAAACAGGAATGTGGGAAAACTTGAAGCCAAGGGTTGGCGGGTGATTGGGATCTGCAGTCACTGGAGACCCTGGGAACACTGGGCAATGCTGATCACCTGAAGACAAGGCTGAGGCTTGGGCAATGCCTCAGGTGTCCTTGTTCCCACAGCCAGACCACTCCATTTCCCTTTTCCTGCATGCCCCAAACCAGTCCCATTTCCAGCCCCAGAGCAGAGTCCAGACAGGAATGTCCCCTGCCCTGGGGCTGAGCCTGTCCCACCCAGAGCACCTGGGTCCTGCTCTGCACAGCTGCCACACACGGGGAGTGCCAGGGACCCCATCCCAACCAGGCTCCCATTTCAGCTCTGTCCCTCACTGGGACTTGGCTGCAGCTCCCCAAGGCCCTTGTCCCCACACAGGGTCTCTGCAATGCCCTGATCCAAGGCCAGCAGTGGCCCAGAGCAGGATGTGCCCATCCCCAGGGATATGGGGAGTGGGTGTTTGTCCCCAGGCACCACTGGGATCTAATTGGGCAAACAGAGGAGCCCAGTCAGGGGAGGGATCTTGGTCCCCAGCCAGCATCTCTGATAAGCCCTGTTTACCCAGGGCCTGAGGCACCAGGAAGACATTGAGACATCTTGGACATCCAAGAAATGAAAAATCCCCTGAGAAGTGTTTCTTGAGGGCTATCCATGGATATGAGTCCAGTTTGACATTCCAGGGCATTAGTGAAGGCTTCTGCTTTCTCTGTCCTGTGGCTCCATCAGAGATGTGTTGTGGGCCAGCTGGGAAAACATTTCAGGCCACTGCCTTGACTGTTTGACCTGGAACTTGCCCAAGGAGCCACAATGCCCATGGGGGAAGATTTTCCTCTGGAGTTTTGTTGCTTTATGCCCCATGGATGAGGGAGCAGTGTGTCCCTGTGGGGGATTCTTGACCAGATGGACAAGTGCTGTGACATCATTGGTGTGCTGACCACTATTCCTAATCACCAAAGTTACTAATCACCTTGGAGAGGAATTCAGGAAGTGTCTGCAGGGTCCTAATTTGGGAACTTTGGCAAGGAGAGTTCCATGCTGCATTGGAGATCAGTGCCAGTCAGAGGGATGGCATTGGACGGCCACTGACCATGTGCCAACAGCCTGGGGACAATGAGCTGGACACACACGGAGGTTCCCAGTGCGGGTGGAGTGATCCCCCATTTCCAGGGAACCCCGTGGGAATGTCCCTTCCTCTCTGGGGGCTGTGTCTCAGCCCTCCAGAAACTGTCCCTACAGTTTGTCCCTACACTTGTGGCAGCCTTTCAGGACAAATGAGTTTCCCCTCTCCTATCAATGGTGTCTTCTGTATAAACAATTTGCAAGAGGATTCTCAGCACAGGAAAGACTCAGAACTCATGGAGCTGTTCCAGAGGAGGACACCAAGACACTCTGAGGGCTGGAGCACCTCTGTGACAGAGAGAGGCAGAGAGAGCTGGGGCTGTTCAGCCTGGAGAAGAAAAGGCTGTGGGGAGACCCCATTGTGACCTTTCAGGACTCCAAGGCACCTCCTAGGAACCAACAAACCTTCACTAATGTCCTGGAATGTCAAACAGGAATCACAGCCAGGGACAGCTCTCAGGAATCACTTCTCAGCGGATTTTTCACTTCTTGGATGTCCAAGATGTCTGAATGGCTTCCTGGTGCCTCAGGCCCTGGGTAAACAGGGCTTATCAGAGATTCTGACAGGACCAACATCCCTCCCCTGACTGGGCCCCTCTGTTTGCCCAATTAGATCCCAGTGGTGCCTGGGGACAAACACCCACTCCCCATATCCCTGGGGATGGGCACATCCTGCTCTGGGCCACTGCTGGCCTTGGATCAGGGCATTGCAGAGACCCTGTGTGGGGACAAGGGCCTTGGGGAGCTGCAGCCAAGTCCCAGTGAGGGACAGAGCTGGAATGGGAGCCTGGTTGGGATGGGGTCCCTGGCACTCCCCGTGTGTGGCAGCTGTGCAGAGCAGGACCCAGGTGCTCTGGGTGGGACAGGCTCAGCCCCAGGGCAGGGGACATTCCTGTCTGGACTCTGCTCTGGGGCTGGAAATGGGACTGGTTTGGGGCATGCAGGAAAAGGGAAATGGAGTGGTCTGGCTGTGGGAACAAGCACACCTGAGGCATTGCCCAAGCCTCAGCCTTGTCTTCAGGTGATCAGCATTGCCCAGTGTTCCCAGGGTCTCCAGTGACTGCAGATCCCAATCACCCGCCAACCCTTGGCTTCAAGTTTTCCCACATTCCTGTTTTCCCCAATTCCTGATGTCCCAGGAAGAGGACTCAGTGCCCAGTGCTGTTTCCTCAAAGTGCCACAGCAGGAATAGGGGCAATTCTGCTCGGATCCAGCAGGTTTTGGGATGGGGTCAGCTCTGGGCTGTCCCACGGGGAAAGCTCTGGGATAAAACAGGCAGCGGGGGAATCACAGCCATGGACAGGCTCAGGAACCACTTCTCAGGGGATTTTCACTTCTTGGATGCCCAAGATGTCTGAATGTCTTCCTGGTGCTTCAGGCCCTGGGTAAACAGGGCTTATCAGAGATTCTGACAGGACCAAGATCCCTCCCCTGACTGGGCACCTCTGTTTGTCCAATTAGCTCCCAATGGCTGCTCTAGGAGAAGTGCCAACTTCCCCATGTTCCTTGGGATGGGCACATCCTGCTCAGGGCCAGTGCTGGTCTGGGCACAAGGCCAGGGCATTGCAGAGACCCTGTGTGGGGACAAGGGCCTTGGGGAGCTGTGGGCAAGTCCCAGGCAGGGACAGAGCTGGAGTGGGAGCCTTGTTGGGGATGGGGTCGCTGGCACCCCCCATGAGTGGCAGCTGTGCAGAGCAGGACCAAGGAGCTCTGGGAGGGTTTATTGGCTGCAGGTGTGACAGGATGAGGATCAGCCCCAGGGCAGGGGATATTCCCACCTGGACTCCACCCTGGGGCTGAAGATGGGACCAGTTTGGGTCATGCAGGGAAAGGGAAATAATGGGGTGGTGTGGATGTGGGAAGTGCCACACCTGAGCAATTCCTCAAGCTTCAGCCTTGTCTTGAGGTGATCATCATTTCCCAGTTCTCTCCAGTGTCTCCAGTGCCTGGAGATCCAAATCACCTGGCTATTTCCCAGGTTCATGGCACCTCTGTCCTATCATATCCCAATTTTCTGAGGTTCTGGAGTCTCATTGTCCCAAGAAGAGGGGTCAGTCCATCTCCTGTTTCCCCGTGGGGCAGGAGGATGAACAGTGGCAATTCTGCTCAGACCCACAGGGTGAGTGGCTGGGGTCAGCTCTGGGGTGTCTGGAAGGAAAAACCCTTGGAGAGGAGGGGTACCAGGAGATGGGGGGTGTGGGGCTGGGGGCTGTTGGAGGATGGATTGTGTTGGAGTGGGGGTGTCCCCACAGGGTCCCCAGCTGCCTTTGGATCCCTGCCTGCCCCCCTCGGCCCCCCGGGTGCCCGGTCCCCTCCAGGGGCAGCTGCCCCGTGCAGGAAGCTGCAGGGATGCGGGGAGCGGGGCTGGATCCGTGCCACAGGCGGGATGGACTCTGTGCCAGGGCTGGGCTTGTGGCCAGGGCTGGGGGCTGTGCCAAGCCGGGCTTTGGCCTGGGGGCTGTCAGGGAGGGCGCAGGGAGGAGTCCCGGCAGGGATAAAGGTGCTCCTGTCCTGCTGCAGCCTCAGCCAGCGCTGCCCAGTGCGAGAGGAAGATGAAGGTGGCTGTGCTCAGCGTGGCCCTGCTCTTCTCCATCCTGCTGTGCCCCCCGGCACAGGCCAAGGTGAGGCACCAGCCAAACGCTCTCCCCACACCCTGCCCTTTGTCCCCTCCCGTCCCACCCTTTGGGTTCCTTGAGGAATTCCAGTCCCTGCTCCCTCCTCTGTGTCTTCTCCTGGGTCCTCAAACGCCTCCCACTGACCATTCCCGAAGCCTTTTATTCCATGTCCCCCCCCCCGCAATAATTTCCTTTTCTCCCTGGCTACTGCAGCAGGGTCCCCTTCAACAATGCCCTGACTCATGCCCCCTTCCCAAATCCTCTCTCGGTCCTGTCGCTTTTGTCCCCACCCATCCTCGTTCTTCTGTCCCCACCCAGCCCCTCCCTTGCATTCCCGTGTCCCTACCCTGCAATTCCTTTCTCCTCCCCTGTACCTCACACCGAGCCCCTTCCCCAGACCCAGCCCAGTCCCTTGGGCCCTCCATTGACCCCAGTTCAGTGTCTTTGGCTCTCCCTCCACCTCAAACAGATCTCCTTGGAGGCCCTGAATTCCCACCCCATCACCTCCACCCTGCTCCCTGTCCCCCCACAGCCCCACTGGATCTAATCCAGGTTAAAGTTTTGTTCTTGTTTCCCAGGCGCTCCTGGAAGGAACCCAAGATGATCTGCGGGAGGTGAGTGGGGTGCTGGGATTGGAGGGCATTCCCTCTGGGAATTTGGGGACAGTTGTGTCCCCCCATCCTTTGCTGGCACCGGGGCCATCCCAGTGCCCAGCGAGGTCTCCTGGTCTCTCTGCAGATTGATGTAGACGATGTCGTGATCCTGGAGACGCCTCTGGTGGGTACCACGAGTTCTGGCAGTGTCAGACCCTCCCCTTGCATGGCCACCACACCCCAGACCATCTCAGTTTGTCCCAGCACAGCCCAGTGAACCCCAACTGACACCCCAGACAACTCCCCTGCCCCACAGATCCTCCCCAGAGCGCCCCTTTCCCAGGCCCCCATTGCATTCCCATCCCTGTTCCCCCAGCACCCCCCTGGGTGACCCAGGACGCAGCCCCTGCCCCAGCTGTGCCTCTTGGCAGGACCCCAGGGCTTCTGGGCAGGAGCACAGCAACTCCTGCCCCCCATTTCGCCCCACAGGCCCCTTCCCCAATGACCCCTGTGCTTTTCCCCACCTCCCAGTGCAGCCCAGTGCCCCCAGTGTGTCTCTAATGCTGTGTTTGTCCCCAGCCCCCTCTTGTTGAGAAGCTGGAGGCTGTTCTGCGGCAGAAGCGCCTGGCTGCCTCTCTGGGTGTCTAGGTGAGCCGTGCCTGCAGGGAGAGGGGTGGGGACAGGGCCCCTCTCATTTCCCAGTGGGCACCAGAGGTCACCTTCTGGGTTTTGATTTTTAGGATTGCAAGCTGTGGGGACACCGGTGTCCTGATCCCCTCTGGTGGCATGAGGAGATGATCATCCCTGGAGGAACCCCCTGAACCCTTTGAGCCCAGGGCCATTTCCCCTGAATAATCAATAAACCCTTTGAGCAAAGCTTTGCTCTGTGTCCGTGTGTATTTTACAAACAAAAACCACCCAAATCTCCAAGAGTTTTCCCCCAGAGGTGTTGTCTTGTCCCTGTGTCCATCTGCACATCCTGTCACTCTGTCACTGTCACCTCCCCACATCTCTGACCCTGCTGGCACCTCCCAGATTGGCACTGAACTCCTCCCTCCCACTCCCCACCATCAGGAATGACCATGGGAGGGAGCTCAGACCAGGAGCACCCAGGCCAGGCATGGATAAGGAGCACCTGGCAGAGGCAGGGAGAATCCCCCATTCCAGGGGGTTGTGGGGTGCAAGGGGGGCACCTGTGTCCCCTCCCAGCCCCAGGGCTACAAACCAGGGAGGAGATGCCTCTGCTGCCTCAGCTCAATCACTTCCCTCTGGCCAAGTCTCCAGCTGCAGCACAACCTCTAGAGGAGACTTTCCACAAGGAAGACAGAAGGAAGGAATTGTTTCTTCCCTCTCCCTCATCCCTCCCCCTCCTGCTGATTTTCTTGTCATCTCTTATCAAACCCAACAGAAAAGCGTCTGCAATGAGGTGTTTCTGAGGGTGAGTTCCTAAATCAGGCCAAAGGAAGGATTTCAGCCAGGGCAAAAGTGAGAAACGTGGGATTTGGTCAGGTAGTTTAGAACATGAGAATTTCTAAACACTGGAAATCCAGTGGCTACTAAAGCAGAGTTTGCAGTAGGAATGGTCCATTATCCATTATCCTCCCTCTTCCCACTGCTCATTTGTCACATCCCAACTCCCGAGGAGCAGATTATGGAAAGCAGACCTGCAGGGAGTGGTGGAGGCTTAAACCCAGAGAGAGGAAGAAAAAGTGAAAGCAGGAAAGAAAATAATTCCAGTTGTTTTCTTGATCATAACTGTTGGAACCCTGGACACTGAGAGTTTTAGACTTTCTGTGCTGACAGACACTGACCCACAAGAAAATACAGTTTTTGACCTGAGGCTGTGGAGAAGGCTTCCAAAATTGAATGATAAAACTGGGATCACTGGTGTGAAGTTTAAATAAAAGTGTGTAATATCACATGGTGGAAATTTTGGAATTTAGGGTTTTAGAATATAGTAATATGTAGAAGGCAAGAGGGAGGTTTCTTTCTTTTTCACCTTCTTCTTTATGGGTCGAGGTGGGATCTTGTTTAATTGGATAGGCAATTCCTCGTTGCAGGTCACAGGTGATTGGTTATTGGTTTAAAAGTAAAAATAATTTTGGTGTTCATTCTTAATTGGACAGTTAGGCCTTAAAAGGCCTTGTAAAGACAGAGATACATCACCATTTTTAGCCTGTTAGCTAGAAGTACTGTAGAACTCACTGTAATATAGATAAGAATTAATAAACATCTGAGTCCGAACGCAACATACCGTCTCTTGAGCTTTTAATTCTAACTCTGGCAGAGGAAGAAAAAGAAGACAAAATGCAATATTAACAACCAGAAATAGCTCTGTACTCCATATGCAATATTCAGATGATGAGGCATATTGCTCGTTTTTAATGCCAAATGTCAGTACTTTGCAAATTGTTCCTGGATTAAAAAAAACCACAGGCCAATAACTGACCCAGTTTGGCTCCTGTATCAGAAATCATTAAACCAAGATGTGTTCCCCTGCAGCTGAGAAGGCCGTTGGATTCCTTTTGTTCTGCTTTTGTCCTGATTTCATGACTTCAGATGAACTGGAAGGGTCCTGGCACCACAGAATGTGGCTGCAGTGACAAGAATCAAAGCCCCAAGTCACCATTAAATGCACTCGATCCACAGCTCCCATGGCCCAGCAGCAATTCCTGCCTCTGCCCCCTGCTCTGGGTCAGCCTGACGGGCTCGGCTCTGGTGTGCAGGGCTGGCTCCTGCAGGACACAGCGCTCGGAGCCGCTCTGTGTCCCGCAGCTTCGGCATCTCCGGCGCCGCTCCATTCCCGCTCCGCCGCCGTTCCCTTCGGCATCTCCAGCACTGCTCCCAGAACAGCTGCCAGGCCTGTTCCACTCTTTATCCACCCATTTTCCATTGATGCTCCACTGAATCACGGAATCACAGAATTGAGGTTGGAAAAGACCTTTGAGATCATCCAGTCCAACCAATGACCCAACAGCACCTTGTCACCAGCCCATGGCACTGAGTGCCACATCCAGTCTTTCCTTAAACACTTCCAGGGATGGTGACTGTTGGATCCCAGAAACCTGGTACTTTTGAACTTTCTGTGCTTTCTGATACTGACCCCCAGGAGAACACTGCTTTTGATTTGAGGCCTTGGAGAAGGCTTCCAAATTTGAATAATAGAGTTGGAGTCACAGGTGTATTATTGGAATAAAATATGTGATTTCACATGGTGAAGGGTTTGGAATTTGGGGTTTTTAGAATATAGTAAAATTTATATGTCCTGGTTTAGGGCAAATTTGGGGGGAAAACCTTTGGAAGGAGCCCCCAGAAAGCAAACACCCACGACTCCTCCCCCCACCACCGGAAAAATTTTCTCAGAGAGGTGTGGGAAAAAACCTGTTTATTTAACAAGCAAAACACTCCCCAGCACAAAAAAAGACATGATGATAAAAAACTCTTTCACCCCTCTGAATGGATGACAAACTCAGAGAGTCTCTCCTGCGAGTGGTCGCCCAGTTATCAGTCTCTGGCGCTGGGGAATGACTGCTGCAGGTGACAGAATGCAGACTGCTGGTGTTCCTTGGTGTTTCCCAGGTCCCCGTCCAGAACAGGTTCAGATGGTATTCAGGAAAGGGAGAGAAAAAAAACAGTCCAGAGAAAAAATTGGACTGCCTAGCTGAGCTAACTAATAAGCAAAAGCAAGGGCAAAAGCAAAAAAAGTAGGAGCAAAAGTGAGCAAGCGAGCAAGCCTCTCCTAAACACAGACCATGGGGGAGATGAGCCGGCTGATAACAAGACAAAATAAACCTTCACTTTCAGATTCAGTCCTGAAAGCACAGGACATAATACCGAGCATAAATAGAACACATGACTGGAGATACAAGCACCATAACATCACCCTAGGACAGTATGGAACAAGACGGAAGGCTTTAATTGTTGTCTCTTTCTGTCTTCTTCTTCTTTCTTCATGGTTTCAGGTAGTAGATTCTGGTTGGACAGTTAATGCTGCACAGTGGGTCACAGGAGTTTGGTTATTCAGTGAAAAGTATAAATAATATAGGTGTTAGTTCTTAATTGAACTTTTTAACTTTAAAATCCTTGTATCTAGCTCGATACGCCTCCATTTTGCTGGCCTTTAGCTGGTGGCTAGACATGTTGCAGAACTCTCTGTACATTAAGATTCATTAAACAACCAAGCCCAAATTCAAGAAAATTCACCTCCTTTGTGTTTTTAATCCTGTCTCTGACTAAAAGCAAAAGAAAATGAAGACAAGGCACTAATTAGGTGGTGCAGTTACCCCATTTACAAGTGAATCCAACACTTCCCTGGGCAGCCCATTCCAATGCCCAATCACCTTTTCTGTGAATAAATTCTTTCTAATGTTCAGGCTAAACCTTCCTTTGGTGCAGTTAAGGCTGTGTCCTCTTGTCCTGTCCCTGTTCCCTAAGAGAAGAGCTCGACCCCCACCAGGCTGCACCCTCCTGTCAGGGAGTTGTAGAGAGTGATGAGGTCTCCCCTGAGCCTCCTCTTCCCCAGGATAAACATTCCCAGCTCCCTCAGCTGCTCCTCACAGGACTTGTGTTCCACAGCTTCTCCCCTGTTGTTCCACAGCCACTGCTCCTGTTCCAGTGCAGCTGCAACCCCTCCAGTGGTGCTGCTCCCACTCCAGTGCTGCTTGTCTGTGACAATGAGGGGACAGGTGGAACTGTGGGGCCATTGTGTCACTGAGGGCACACATGACACTTTGGAGCCATTGTGACATTGAGGGGACACATGGAACCCTGAGACCATTGTTTCACTAGGGGACACATGGAACACTGAGGCCATTGTGCCACTGCAGAGCCTCCTGGAAGTGTGGGGCCATTGCAACACTGAGGGGACACGTGGAACTGTGCGGATATTGTGTCACTGTGGGGACACATGGAACACTGGGGCCATTGTGACACTGAGGGAAAACATGGAACCATGAATGCCATTGTGACACTGAGGGGTCACATGGAACCGTGGGGACACTGTGATTCTGAGGGGACTCGGGGTACCCTGGGGCCATTGTGATGTTGAGGAGATACATGGAACTGTGGGGACATTGTGACATTGGGAGGACACAGAGAACTCTGGGGCCATTGTGACACAGAGGGGACAAATGGAACCGTGGGGTCACTGTGACACTGCAGCACCTCCTGGAACTGCGGGGTCATTGTGACACTCAGGAGACACATGGAACCGTGGGACCATTGTGATATTGAGGGCACACATGGAACCCTGGCCCAAAGTGACACTGAGGGGACACATGAAACCATGCGGATATTGTGACACTGAGGGGACACATGAAAGCCTGGGGACATTGTGTCACTGAGGAGAAGCGTGGAACCCTGAGGTCATTGTGACAGGAGGGGACACACGGAACCATTTGGCCATTGTGATACAGGAGGGGCTCTTGGAACTGTGGGACCATGGTGACACTGAGGGGACACATGGAACTGCGGAGCCATTGTGACATTGGTGGACACATGAACGCCTGCGGCCATTGTGTCACTGAGGGGAAACATGGAATCCTGAGGCCAGTGTCATACTGAGGAGACGAATGGAACCCTGAGGCCATTGTGACATGAGGGGTCACATGGAACCATTGGGCCATTGTGACATGGCAGGGTCTCTTGGAACTTTGGGACCATGGTGATACCGAAGGGACACATGGAACCCTGGGCCATTGTGACACTAAAGGGACACGTGGAACTTTGGGGATATTGTAACTTTGAGGGGACACATGGAACTCTGGGGCCCTTATGATACTGAGGGGACACATGGAACTGTGGGGACATTGTGACATTCAGGGTACACACGGAACTGTGAGACATTGTGACACCTCAGGGCCTCTTGGAACTGTGGGACCATTGTGCCACTGAGGGGACACATGGAACCCTGGGGCCATTGTGACATTGAGGGGACACATGGAACCCTGGGGCCATTATGACATTGAGGGGACACATGGAACCCTGGGGCCATTGTGACACTCAGGAGACATATGGAACTGTGTGGACGCTGTGACACTCCAGTGTCTTGTGGAATCCAGAGGCCCCTGTGATTCTGCGGGTCCTCATGGAACCAAGGATCCATTGTGATCCCACAAGGCCTTGTCATTCTCTGCGACTTCATGGAACTGAGGGGACACTGTGACACTGTGGAGTCTCTTGAATCCAAGAAGCCATTGTGACACTTTCAGGATTTGGGGAAAGAAAGTGACTCTGACACTTTGAAGTCTTGTGGAATCCAGAGGCCCTTATAGTTCTGTGGGGCCTCATGGGACCAAGAATCCTTTGTGATATTTTGGGGCTTCAGGGAAAGAAAGGGATTCTGTGACACTGTGGGGTCTCATGCAATCCAGAGGCCCCTATGGTTCTGTGGGGATTTATGGAACCAAGGGGCCATTGTGATGCCTCAGGGCCTTATGGTGTCCAGAGATCATCATGACATTTTGGGGTCTCCTGGAATGAAGGATCCATTTTGACTTTACAGGGCCTCATGGAGCCAAGGGTGACAACATGAGACCTCACAACAGAAAGGGGGTCCCTCTGTGCTGGTTTTGCACATTTGACATTTTGTGAGGAGTGAAGAAGCCACCCCCGGAAATGATTTTTTTTCACAGGAGCTGCTGAGAGCTTCCTCCATGTCTGACAAAATCTAATCAGTGATTAGTTTTGAGAACTGACAACCTGTCAAACCACTGAAAAAGCTGTGCAGCCACAGCGGCCACACTGTTCTGGCTGGGGCCCTTGAAAATCCTGGCACAGCCCCTCAGAATTCTCCACTGTAAACAGCTCTGGCCACCACCTAGCAGGGATCATATGATTATCTGCAGGCCTTGGAACAAGATATTATCTCTTTCACTGTACAGATGAGACTTGCAGACCTTCAATTCTCTCTCGAGTGAGAGAACAGGACAGAGTGAAGACACGTAGAGGAACAACATGTGGACCCCAAGGTTAGAGAAGTAGAATTCAGGTCCCAGATGGGAGGGATTGAGGAGATGCCTCACTCTTGGGTTGAAATCCTCTTGTAAGTCTATGGGAAAGATACATCAGACTCTATTTCCCTGTAACTTTTTAAAAAGCACGTGGAGGATGAAGTGTTCAAATTGTAGGCATGAGCAAAAGCATCCATGCTGAACAAGCAGATATTGATGTAGCTTGAACAGAGAGAGATGAGAGTGATGAAGACCCTTTACCCCAGGGAAGGAGAAGAGAAACTCTGTTCCCAGAGATGAAGATGATCTCAGAGACAGATGAAGAGAACCTTTGCTTCTGAGCAGCTCATCCTTAAAAGTGTACCCCATTAGCCAAAGATTGAACCCTCAAAAACAATTGTGGGGAAAGCTGTAGGTCGAGGGGAGGGACTTTTACAAAGTGATGAGATTTCCATTCTCCTGGGCAGCTGATTCACTGTGACTTTGAAGCCACGAGAGAATTGTCTCTTGTGGAGAAGTCTCCATAACACGCGAAAAGAGACTCCTCTCCCTAAGTGAACTGGAAAAAGACTATTTTAGAGATGGTAAACTGGCTGAATTGTTCCTGTATGTTGTCAATGTAAAGAAAAGAGGGTGTGGAGGGAGGAGAAGTGTTCTCAAGGTTTTATTCTAATTCTTATAATTCTTTTAGTTCTGTTAGTACAGTCCTTTCTTTATACTCTTTAAGGTTTGAGCCTGCTTTGTCTTCCTCCTAATCCTATCTCACAGCAGGAAATGAGTAAATAATTCTAGTGGAAGATTTGGCCAGCACTAAACCTGTAGTAGCTAACAGCTGGCCTGGAGGCCTTACAGTTATAACTAATCCCGACTGTAATTTTATAATGTAAATAATAATATAACTACCGTAATGATATAACTTGAGCAGTCTGGGCTGTTGGGGAGCAGGTCTAGGCCATCTGGGACATGGGCAGCCACTGGCCAGTTAGCCAGGTGGCAACTAATTTAGCCAAGCAGAGCTAACCGTGCAGACTTCAAAGGCTATATAGGGAGAACAGCCCTCAATAAAAGTTGGTTTTTGTTGCACGAACACGGAGTTTTTTGTCTTTGCTCTGTCTCAACTGCAATGAGTGGTGACCCCGATGTGATAGGCAATAGCCCAGCTGTGGGGATAGTGGTGGAGTTGGAACCCCAGTGGGGGAAGGTGACTGGGAAGAGCTGCCAGCAGTCGAGAGCTGTGGAGGTCCTTGTAAATAGAAGAACGTGCTGGGGACCCTTGTAAATAGAAGATTCTTACAAAAAGAAGAAGCAGATGGAGATACAGGAATGTGATTTTCCAGAGAAGAAATAGAAGGGGCTCAGAGCCATGGACTGGACACAGCTGCCAGAGCTGCAGCAGAGACACCATGGGCAATGCCCACCAGGGAAGTGGCCGGTCAAAATTGGATGTTTCTGCCACTCCTTCCCAGTCAGGCTCTCCTCAGCCTCCAGCAGAGTCAATTCCTGCAATCCTCCCATCACCCTGGCAATGGACACAGGATCTGTCCCCACATGTCCCAATGGCATTAGGGTACACTGTGAACCAGGATCAACTAACACTCTATATTTCTGTGGCTCTGACGTGCCAGGACATCAGATCCACACCATCCAAAAGATGGTGGGCAGGGCCCCTCTAGCCCTGGTTATTATTTCTTTCTTTATGATACATGCTGGAGGTTCCTTCAGGGGGATCTGACAGATCATCCTCCCTTCTGTAGTACCTGGCACCTCAGTCATGGGAGGCTGAGGCTACCTTCACTTTATCAGAGCTCCCTCGCTTTGTGTTTCCCTCCCTGAGCTGACAAACCCGTGCTGCCAGGACAGAAGTGGGTTTCCCATCTCACCTTCTCATGTCTTCCCCATGGCCACGCAGAAAGAACCACAGGTCAGCTCATGGGGTACCCTCTCTCTAGCTGGGGCATATTGGGCTCTGACTTTGGGGCCTGTGACTCGCACTGGTGCTGCAATGATCTTCCTCATCTCCTCCCTTATCTCCTCTTTAAAATCCTCTTTGAGTTCCTTAATCACAGCAGAGACAAGAGCCTGCATTGGGCCATTGATCATATTCTCATAATTTCTAAGCTTGTTGGCAACAGAACCCACTGTCTCTCAGTTGTTATCAGCATTAATTGTTGCAATAAAGGTGGTGTAGTGAGATGGCCCCGGGTCTGTCAGATTCCACAACATCTGCCCTGTGCACCTGGCCTTGTCAGTGTCATTGCCATGCTGTCCATCCCTCCCAAAGAGCACCTCCAGCACTGCCACTTCTCTCAGCTCTTGGATCCCTTCCTCAAGAGTCTTCCAAGGCATTCTATGGTGGTTCTCCTGCATTCTCTCTCTGTGGACAAACCTCTCTCTCACACTCATTAAAAGTCACTCCCAGAGGGAAAGGAGGCCTGGCTCTCTTACAAATACCTGGTCCACACCTGAGTCCTGGGTCAAGGATCCCAAATTCCTTGCCTCAATACCATCCAGTTGGACGCCTGTACCCATAAGGTCCCAGACCCAAAGTAACCAAGTTTTAAAAGCCTCACGGCCCCATCATACAATGTATTTTTACAGATTACAGAGACTCTCATATGACTGGGACTCAGTGATCTCAACCTCTGTCTCCCCTCTGGTTGTGAGGGTCCTCCTTTCTTATCTTTATCATCTATGTGCTTTGTTCTCATCTTAGATTTCTTTGTTTCCACAGGGGTGACTATTGCTGGCTCAAGTGCTCTTGCAGTACATTTGGAACCTGGACAGATGTCTGTGAGTCCCACTGCTGCACCATCAGACTCTCCCTCTTGAAGGCAGGGGGAGGGTTTCTCACCAGCTGGGGAAAGGTACTCCTTCAGCATCTGGCTCATCTCATACATCTCATTCACTGTAACCCCTACCCACTCTGGGTGGTTTCTTTCTCAAGTGGGCTATGGGGCAAGGTCAGGCTCTGAGGCAGGGTTAGGCTTTGGGTAACATCCCTAGTCTCTGGAACAGGGTCAGGCTCTGCAGCAGCATCCCAATTTCCTGGGGTTGTTATCCAAGTCAATGTCCCCTTGTCTCTGAATGTTAAACAGAACAGGCAGATTAGCAACACCAGCCACTCTATGATATCATTAGCATTTAGAGTGGATTTGAGCTCCTTGAAAACAGGTGGGGTGGACCTAAACAACTGGGTGATGGGTTGGGAGAAAATTTCCCCTGCTGTCACTTCCTCACAGTAAGTACCATTATTGTAGTAACCCCCAAAACACACAGTTAGAGTGCAATAGCTCTGAATCCATGTACTTAGCTTCCAGAGAGAGTTAAAAATCCATGAATTCCTCACCTTATCAACCCACAAAATGAACTCTGTAATAGTCACAGTACCCTTGGTGATAGCACCCGTCTTGAGATAAGGGGGTGCAAGTGGGACAGATGTAGCAGTGACCACGTGCAGCCTGAGCCAGGGTAAGCTGGACAACATGGTGCCACCTAAAACACAAAATCAGGTCACTCAAGAACTGTTATTGCTTTTCCAGCCTTTCCACTCAATGCCCAGAGGTGGCACCATGGGTGCCAAAATCTGTCCTGGTTTGAATAAAAGACAGGTGTGTGCTAGGGAAAGCAGGGCCTTCCCTTGAAATGGAGAAAGCAAATCCCTCCCTCTGAATGAGTACAATTTTGAAATTAAGGGGCTCTCAGGCCAAGATATGGGGACAGGAATGACAGTTCTTTACTAGTATATCTAAGAAGGCAAACAGAACAACAACTCTGGAATTAACAAGAAGCAGAACAGGAACCCAGTTCCAGACCTTCTGGGCCTCAGGCACTTTTCCCCTGTGCTGCAGTCACCGTCACCGCTGGCAGTGAGCGCTGGCAGATTCCCGGTGGACGGGGCAGATGTGACGATCCCGGCACCTGCAGGGGCTGGGGGTGATGGCAGCTGTGTCCCAGATGGGAAGGGACGGAGGAGAGGCAGGATGCTGGGAAAACAGCAAGCTGAAGCAGGAGGGCGTCCAAGCAGGGCTGCGGGGTCCAAAACAGAGAGGCAGCTCCCGGCGTTGGGATGGTGGGGGGGTAGCAATGACCTTTCTGCTCCGAGAGCCAAAAGCGAGCGAGAGCCAGCAACTGCCCCCACCCTCCTTTACCTGCTTCCAATCTCACCGTGTTCCCCCTTTCCCTCCCCCCGCCCTCCGAGAGAAACTCCCAAAAAACCAGGGAGGCTCTCCCTGGTGCTGGGACCTAACCATCAGTGCTTCTTAGCATGTCAATGGGAAAAAAATTCCACAGGCAGAGAGGAAAGGAAAAACCAACCCCCAACAGACGCTCATCCAGTTCTTCACTGATTTGAGGTTTATCAGCTGTTGCAGGCACTGGGATGATGGTACAATGTTTTAATGTTCGGTAATCATCTAATTTCACAAGTGTAATTAATTATATCTGTTATCGGAAATGTTTGGGATTGTTGTATCAGAATTATTCCCAATTACTGTAAGTTTTGCTTTTACCACATGTATTGTTTTGTTTTGAACTTCCCTTCATGATCATGGCAAGAGTCATGCATGCTGTTTTTAAAACAAGGAAGGGAGAAATAGCTCCTAAATATTTATATATTTATAATTTTTTTTTGCAATATTTATACCAAAAAAAGGTAAAATATTTTTATGTAAGGCTCTTCAATTGAAGGTACAATGACAAAGTCTAATTAATTCATTAACTTAAGGAGAAGGTATGCATGTGTTTTTATCATCAACAAGTTCAAAGTAGTCACCTGTTTACTCAGCCAAATATCAATTGCCTCCAAGAAAATGCAGCCCAGTGAGAAGAAAAAGAACCTAATCACCATGCAGCCTTCGTGGCCAGAACAAAACCAGAAGTAGGACTGCCAAGACATGGCTGTGTCTGGAAATTTACAGGCAAATTGCCAACAAAAGCCCTGTGTCATCATCATTCCTACTAACCTTCTTCAGTTATTCCCTGTTCCAGGATCCAAGAGCACATTCAGTGATGTCAAAGATCAACATTTCCAGCTAATGGACTATTTGGACTTTAAAACAATGGTCATTTATTCCCATTTCCCTAGGAGACATTGGACATTATTCTTTTTTTTTTCTCATGTTGTGAAACCCTGTGTCAATTACATGATAGAATTTGCTAAGTTTTGTTGATTGTAATCTGTCTTTTATGTATCTTATCCCATATCTAACAGATAACCAGTGATAACCTTAATGAGATAACACCCTCACAAGAGAGAGCTATTTTAACATCAGAACATATGAACCTTCTTTGAATTAAAAAAAGGATGAGATGTTGCAGTCATGTATTATAAATTATAAAAGAAAGGCCTCATAAAATCAGGTCTTACTCTCTGCTAAATTAATAGCTAGCCTGTCACTTCTTCTATGTGCAGCTAAGTAACTTGCTTGTTCCCATGTGAAAACAATCTTCAGCATGAAAACAATGAACACAACAAGCTATTCTGGTAAGAGAACCATTTGCACCTGCAAGAAATAAGAAATCTGTCCTGCTGGGGACAAGGACGTTCATTCCCTTCCAGGAGCCCAATGCCCGGCTGGGGCTCCAGGGCAGGGGGTCCTTGAGCAGCTGCCCCAGAACCTCCGCCAGGGTCTCCCAGCGCAGCCGGAGCCGCTCGGCCTGGGGTCCCCAAAGGCCTCAGCGAGCCCCAAGTCCCTGCCAGGAACCCTCAACTCCCTCCAAGCCAGCATCTCCCACAGCCCCTGCAAGTTCCCCCCATGGCACCGGCCGTGGCCGTGTCCCCACATGTCACTGGCCATGTCCCACCATGTCCTCACCCATGGCTGTGTCCCCACCATGTTTCCATCCCTGTCACTGTCCCCCACATCTCCATCCATGCCCGTGTCCCCCCATGTCCCCACAAATGGCCACATCCCCCTCCATGTCCATGTGTCCCCATGTCACTCTCCATGTCTGTGTCCCCACCCTGTCAATGTCCCCCCATGTCCCCACCCATGTCTCAGTTCAGTGTCTTTATTTTTACCCCAGGGTTGGATGTTTTAAAGGGATGAAGAGTAATGAAAAGCAAATCAAGGCCAAAAGAAAACTATTTCCATGTCTGTGTGAGCTGAGGATCCACGTGCTTGGGAGGGAGGGAAGAACATTTTTGGAGGAGTTTCCACCCCACTGTCTCCAAAATCTTGGTCTTTGTCCCAGTCCATCACCATTTGGCTGCGGAAGACACCCCTGGGCAATAGGAAATCAAAATCCTGGAATCACTGATGTTTGATGTAGTGGTTTTGGTTTATTCATTTGAAACTTTTTTGTGGTGGGAGATGATTAAGAAGTACACAAAAACCAGGTTTAACTTTAAATGGTAAAAGAGAAATTTTATTGCTAGAAACTATAAGAAATATAAACTTAGAATAAAACTTTAGACTAGTTTTTTTCTTCCACACATTTTTTTTTTAATACTGAAAACATAGAAAAACAACTCAGGTAGTTTTCCATCTTTAAAATAGTTTTTTACTAATTTACTTGAAAGAGGAGACTTTTTTTTAGTCTATGGAGATTTCTTCACAACAAACAGTTTTCTTGTGGTTTGGATGTTACAGTGATTAAGAGAATGGAAATCTGATTACTATCTAAAACCCTTTATTCACACTAACAGTTTTTCTCACAACTTTCATTAAGGACTATTAATTTATAAGGCACACTTTAAGGATTATAATAGTTTTACGAAAAGCTTACCTTATTTTTGAGTACAGTGGTTTTTTGCTTTTCTTTTTTTTCTGGGGAACATCAGAGGGATCTTGATTATTTAAACTTACGAGATTACAGCAATTTTAACGTTTGTTTAATATTACTGCATTTCTTTATATTTACAGTTAGAACAGTAATATTCACTTCGTAATATTTTTATATGTTATAAAGGAAACAAGAGGTTTTTCGCCATATTTTTAAAAAGGCAGTTCTTTTGGATTTGACATTTCTTTTTGTTTGATTTTGATGTTTGTATATTGTTTCTGTGTGTATTACTTGTATTACTTTTTTTTTTATATTTAGGAGAGAGAGAATAAACTACCTGTAAAGATTTATTCTGGGCATTGAAAGAGTTAATACCTTGCCCGGGCAGCAGAGGGTTTTGTGATTTTTTCCAGGTGGGGCAGTCGGAGTTATTTACAATAAAGAGTCTTTCAAGGCCACGCTGGGGGCTGGGTGAGGACTGTAGGGTTTAGTCAGAGGAGTCGTGATGAGTTTCTGGTTTCATGGCTGTTCTCCGGCGCCCGCTGCACTCAATTCCAGCCACGGGCCGGGGGTTCTTCCTCCACCCTGCCCAGCAGGGCACCACCAGAAGAGAGGATTGAACACAGAAGAGCCAAATCCGCCCGCGCAGCCCCCGCCGAGCCCGAGCGGCGGCCGCCGGGGCCCTGCTCCCGAGAGCGCTGCGAGGAGATGGTGGCGCTGGAGCGGGCCGAGGAGCGCATGGCCGAGCTGCAGCAGGAGAAGGGCAGCCTGCGGCAGCTGCTGGAGGACGTGCGGGCCGCCCTGCAGAGCAGCGATGCGCGGTGCCCGGCGCTGCGGCTGAGTCCGGGCCGGCTTCTGCACCGCGCTCCCGGCGGCGGCTCGGGTGGCCCCAAGCGCTTCAGGAGAGATGCTGCTCTCGGAAAGTCAGTGTTTAGAACCCCTCCACCTCCGGACTGAGACCGAAGTTGCTCGTTCATCCTCGGCATTAACTTTCCAGTAAAGTTTAGTTACAAGGGAGGCTTTTAGGAGAAATGTATGGCATCGGTGTGCCATTAAATATGTTTGTGATGAGCACTGTTCAAAGTGTAGGGGAGTTCAGCTTAACAAACCCACGTGTACAATGCTGCTGCTGCTTCTCCTGTACGTGTAGCCAGGATGTGCTGATAGCAGATGCTGGGTATGCACTGCTGCAGGGTTTTTCCTGAAGTAAGAAAGAACTTTGGGATTCTTCCCTGCACAAGCACGTGCAGTGCCTCAGTCATAAGTGCCTCAGAAATAGCACACTTCTTCAGAGTGTGGTCATAAGGGTTCAGAGTTGGAGCCAGTTCTGCGGGCAGGCTGATGAATAGTCTGGGGCTCCTCTGCAGAGCCCCATTCATTCTGGGGCTGCTTTCTGCTGGTCCTGCTGGACTGGCTCGAGTGAAACACACACCCAATTAACAGCAGTTAAATTACTCTGGCATGAAACAGTGGGGAACAGGCAGAGCAGTGAAGGGCAGCATGGACCAGTTGTTCTGGCAGCTCTGACGAGGTCTGGTTTGATACAGCACTCACAGAACTCTGCTCCACCTGTGACACTTCCACTTGCAGTAGATGACTGTTCCTCTTCACAATATCCAGCAAGGCAGGTCAAAGACACTTTTACCATTTTCATCTTCAAAAGGGAGAAGAAATCAGCAGCAAACATGAAGTAACCAGTCAGAGCTCCTGGGCAGAAACAAAAGAACAAAGAGTGATGGAAAAAAACAGGTGGAGCAGGGATCCTTATCTCTGTGGGAGATATCCTCTGCTAATGGGCCATCTGTTAAAACCAGGTGGGGCAGTGTTCTTTATCATTTCCACAACCCATCCTTCCTCCAGGAAGATATCTTCTGTTAATGGGCCATTGAGTGCCACTGCATGACTGATAAAATTCCATCATCCCATTGGGAGATGCTCCAGCCAGGGGGAGGAGCCAAGCCTTTCCTACCTAGATAAAATCTGAGATTTGGAACACCAAGGCAGCCCTTCCCCACTTGTTTCGAGAGGACAAGAGCTACCAGACCTTTCTACAGCATCACTACTACAACAAGACCACTTCATCGGGACTGCTACCACCGCCCTAACTAGTGGGGAGTCAGGTTGTATTCTGATTCTGTCAATTGTTTTCTTTTCTACTGTTGCATGTATTTTAATTCTCTTCTCTTTTTTCCTATAAAATTGCATTTCTTACTTGGAGTCTCTCACTGGTTTTGCTTTCAAACCAGCACAATTTTGGAGGGTATTTTGGCTGAATCTTGATATTTGGGGAGTTTTTGATCCGTGTGTTAAAGTTTGGAGGATTTTGGATGGGAATCTTGGCGTTTGTGAGGTTATTACAGACACAAGATGCTCAATGACTTCCAGTGATGAACTTGGGCAAGGAGGAACACCCAGTTTATGGAGCTCTCTTCTTGTTATTTCCCCCCAAACCAGGAATTTTCATTCCCCAGGTGTGCAGGGATGGAGGAGGCAGAAAAGCCCCAGAGATCTCTCAGGAGGAGGGGCTGCAAACCCAGCCCAGGGAGCTGCGAGGAGGAAAGACCCTCCCTGAGCCGGGAAGGCGGCCGGAGATCCAGGCAGAGCTCAGAGCTGGTGGAGAAGCCTCCTGGAGGGGAGAAGCCCCACAGGTGCTTGGAATGTGGGAAGGGTTTCAGGTGGAGCTCCCATCTGATCCGACACCAGGTGGTCCACACTGGGGAGAAGCCCTATGAGTGTGAGGAATGTGGGAAGAGCTTCAGAGACAGGTCCCATCTGATCCGGCACCAAAGGATCCACACTGGGGAAAAGCCCTATGAGTGTGGGAAATGTGGGAAGAGCTTCACAACGATTTCTCACCTGATGGAGCACCAGGTGATCCACACAAGGGAACGGCCCTACACCTGCTTGGAATGTGGGAAGAGCTTTGGGTGGAGCTCTGCCCTGAGACAACACCAGCGCATCCACACTGGGGAGAGGCCCTACGAGTGTCCTGAGTGTGGGAAGAGCTTCTCACAGAGCTCAACCTTGACCCGACACCAATGGAGTCACCACTAAGGGAAGCCCTGTGAGTGCCCCGAGTGTGGGAAGAGCTTCGTGGTCTGCTCCAGCTCCATCCCCCGTTGGGCAGAGCCCTGGTGGTCCGTGGTCCTGATGATCCCCATTGTGTGGGGGGAAGTTGTTGGAGAGATTTCTCTCTCTTTTCCTTCTGTTGCTATGATTTGATTGGGAATAAATTCCCTCGCTGTGCCCACGCTGTGTCTGTGTTGCCCATTTTGCTCTTTGGTGTCTTTGCTTATCCTGTCTTAATCTGATCCTGGAGCTCCTGGTTTAACTTTCTCTTCCTTTGCAGCTGTAGAGGCAGGGTCAATGGCTTTGGTGGGTGCCTGGCATCGGGCCAGCATCACTCAGGCCATGGGCACCCCTGAGATCCCAGTGTGGTGATGCATTCCCCCACTCCTAGAGAAAGTGCCCACCCAGACTGAGGCTGGGATGAAACATGGTTATGACTGGAGCCCACTCTCTTGTGACCCTGCCAGCAGAAATCCAAAAGGAGACCTTTGAGCTCTCCTTGGCCACCGTGGGCTGTGACCAGCAGTCTCCCTCTGAGGGGCCTCTCAGAGCCAGCAAACCCTCGGCTTTGCTGTGCCTGGAGGATCACTGAAACACGACGTGTCCTGGGCCCATACCCTCACTGCTCAAGGCCCATCCTTTGGCCAGTGGGAGATGCAAAAACATCTGAAGGGAGGATTTCACTGAGCTCTCGGGGGAATTGCCTGCACTGACTGTTCTGTCTGTGTGTGTGCCCCTGCACATATGCCATAACAAATCTGGGAGAAATACAGCTTTCCTAGATGTGGAAGTACTGTGGATATCTAAGTTAGGCCTCTAAGCAAGGTTTAGTTATAGTTATGAACTTACTTTAATGCTGTAAGTGTTAAATGTTTTGCTAAGTTTTTAAATGTAAGTCATAAGCTAAGTGTTGTTCTTCCATTAAATTACTAAGTACAACATGGAAGTTATAGCTATAAGTTAGGTTAAATGCTGTTAAGTGTTAGTGCTTTGTTGAATTGTTAATGTTAAGTTATAAGTCAGGTATTAGTTCATTGTTGTACCTCTGTTGGATTGCTGGGGCTAAGGTATAAGTTAAGTGACAAATTAAGAGAGAAGTTAAAGTGCTGCTTAGTGTAGATTAGTTTTTAGGCTGTTCCTTTTAATCCTTGCCTGCACTCTCTTTTGTTCCATGCACCTGAACACAGCACACACCCACCCACACTCCCCTAGAGAGTTCTCAGTTCATTTCTGTTTTGGTTGCCTGGATTTTGTTTGGTTTTGTTGTTGCTTGTTTTCCCTTGTTGTGCCTCACTTGTTCTGTAGGCAGTAGAGTAAATCTTGCCATTAAACTTGTTGTATTTTGTCGCTTAATATTAAATCTGACTTTTGTTCATGCCCTTGTCACCGATTTTTAAGCGATCTCAAACGCTCTCATTCATGACAGCACCACAATGTCCCGCATCACCGAGGGCCCTGACACACGCCCGTGTCACAAAGGGCCACCCCCGGCACCCAAGAGCAGAGGGACAGCCTGGAAGCGGCCCGGAGCAGCCCCGGCCTCGTGGCCTTGTAGCCCCTGGCGTGGCCAGAGCCCTGGGAGGCTTTGGCCACGGTGGGAGCCGGCAGCCCCAGCCCCGGCCTGCAGAGCCCTGGGGCTGCAGCCCGGGCTGGCCGGGGCAGGAGGAATTGGCCGGGCCGGACGTGCCAGGGCCTTGTGGGCAGTGGCTCCGTGTCCCGCGGGAGGCCGGGGACGAGGGGTGTCCCTCAGGGCTGTGCCCGGGCACCGGGGCTCGTCAGTGCCTCGCTCAGTGACACCCAGGGGCACCGAGCGCAGCCTCGGCGCCTTTGCAGGGCACGGGGAGCTGAGCGGGGCAGGGGCACCACGGAAACACCGAGTGCCTGCCCGGGGCAGAGCCGGGGCAAAGCCGGGCTGGAGAGCCGGGAGAGGCTGCTCAGAGCTGGCCCGGGCACTTGGGCACCTGGGAGACAGAGCCCGGCTCTGGGCTGACACTGAGCCCAATATCTGAGAAATCACAGCCGACTTTTCTAGACACACTTCGTTATTTTGCATTTTCTCAATGTAACTTTCTATCTATTTCAATGTTCATTTTACTTTATTTTTTACCCTTTAGAAAGAATTCCATTGTATTTCGTTATGTGTGAGGAGGGATGGGCTGGGGAAGGTTGTGGGTAATGGAGCTTTTTCTTCAATATATTTTGAAATCTGAGATGTGACAAGTCCAGACTTTGACTCCAGCAGCAGTGTCTGGTTCCAGACTGTTCTGCTTTTCACGGTGACATCTCAGTTCATTGAAATCCAGCAGTCAATGCCCTTGAAACACGGAAAAGCTGGGAATGAGGTTAAAGACCTTGGAGGGTTTGCTGTGTCCGTACATTCCCCATCTCCCCTGGTGTCCGTTCAGCCTCTCCACTCCTGTCCTAGAGCACATTGCTGTATCCAGAGTGCAGTACGTGCTTTTACAGATAGATACATGTGATTATTGTGTACACGATTCTCTTGCAGTGAGAGGTTACTGTGATGGTAATTCCATGGTAATTCCATGATCCTCTGCTTTGTGCCCAAAGAATGGTTATTGTATCTAAACCCCGGCAGCCCGGGAGGGGATGTGTGCGGGGCCGGGGCGGGGAGAGGCTCCTTGTTCATTCCGCGGGCGTTTTGAAGCCTCGCTGCTCGGGTTTTCCGCGGCTCTCTCTGTGCACCGTGGGTTTCTGTTTGCCTGAGAAGCGGTTTTGCCCAAAGCAAACAAAGGATTTTTTTCCCCTTTTCTTGGCTCGGAGAGGCTGCAGGGGCAGCCTTGCCGTGCCTGGAGGCGAACTGAGCAGCTGCTGTGTCGCAGCCCGGGGGCTCCGCGCCGGCAGGAGCGGAGCGGCGCCGCTGCAACCCAAAGCCGCTGCGAGCCGGGCCGAGCCGGGAGAGAAAACAGCCCGAGGCTTCAGCCCCGCTGCTTCGCCTGCCGGGACCGTGCCCGCGGAGCCCGGCTGGGGAGGAGTTCAAGGGCAGGCGAGCCCCGGGCTTTCATCTCCTTCGGGACAGCCCCTGGTTGGTTTTTCCCCTGGGGGAGAAGCGGCGCCACCTGTACAATGTGTTGTGAGCAGGGATTTCTCTGGCATTTTGGGTCATTTTCCCTGGTGAGTGTGGGGAAAGGTCTGATAATTTAATATCCAGAGTCTGGGAGGTTTTTTTGCTTTGTAGGCTTATTGTTTGTTAATAAACTGTTGGAGTTTTTTCCTCTTTCATCTATTAATATTTATTTCCCATTGGTGGAAAGGGATTATTGGAACCCTGCAGAGAAGAGAGCACTCACTCCAGTGTGCTTTTTAAAATCGTCTCTCAAACTAAGATACCCATCCCTGTGGCCTCCTGTCCACTCACCCCAAGGGACTCCGGTGGCTCTCCCAGTCTATCCCAGTCTCTCCCAGTGTCCTCACAGTCCCTCCCAGTGTCACCAGAGTCCTTCCCAATTCCTTTTAGTCCACAGACATTCCTTTCCCAGTCCACTCCCAGACCTCCAGCCTCTCTCCCACTGCCATCCCAGTGCCTCCCCAAATCTCTCCCCTCTATCCAAGTGCCCTCTCAAATCCTTTTCAGTCAAATCCCAAACCTCCAGTCTTTCTCCCATTGCCCCAATCCACTCCACTCTCTCCCAGTGTTTCCCTACTCTCTCCAATTTCATTCCCAGTCACTCTCAGTGCCACACCAGCCCTCTCCCATCTCTCCCAGTCCCCCCCAGCTGATCCCAGTGTGTCCCCACTCTCTCCCAGTGTGTCCATCTCGCTGGTTCCCTCGAGCTCCCAGCTCCGGCTGCCTGCTCTGCTCCCTGATGGATTTCTACCCTGCCGACATCCAGCTGAGCTGGTTCCAGGGCCAGCAGGAGCTCTCGGGACACGTGGTGGCCACTGACCTGGTCCCCAATGGGGACTGGATTTCTACCAGCTCCTGGTGCTGCTGGAAACCCTGCCCGGCACGGGGTCAGCTCCAGCTCCAGGTGGAGCACGTCAGCCTGGAGCACCCCCTGAGCCGGCACTGGGGCACGGCCCGGACCCCACAGTGTGGGGGGAGTTGGGGAGGCGCTGGGGGAGCTGGGAGAGGGATTGGGCTGTGCTGGGGTAACTGGGAGAGAGTTTGAGATAGCCTAGTTTAAACTGGGATAATGGATTGGGGGTCTAGAATGGCTGAGGAGTTTGAAGGATGTTAGGAGGGTGGGATGGGGTTCCGGGGATCCTGGAGGGCACTGGAAGGGAGTCTGGGGGTGCTGGGTGTAACTGGGAGGGATTTGAGTGAACCTGGAGGAGCTGGAAAAAGATCAGGAATTGGAAAGCAGGGGTTGGAATTAGGTTGGTTGTGCTGGGAATAGACCTGGAGGGGTCTTGGTGAGTCCTGCTGGGGTTGTGAAGGGACTGGTAGAAGGTTTGGGGGTCCTGGGGCAGCGGGGAGCAAATGGGAGGGAGTTATGGCATTTTGAGAAGGACAGGAAGGGCTTTGGTGCATCCCAAGGAAGCTGGGAAGACATTAGGAGAATGTTTTAGGGAGCTCTAGGTGGGCTGGGGGAGATTGGGAGGATTCTTCGAGTGGCTTGGAATGTCCATGAGAGGTTTTGGTTGGTCCTGACCCCTGTGGTCCCCTAGAGATGTCGCCCGACGCTGCCCACAGTAAACTGCTGATGGGGATGGGGGCTCTGTGTTGGGCTTCGTCTTCCTGGCACTGGGGCTCAGCTACTAACTGTGCAAGGAGAGGGGGGGTCCCGGGGGTCGTGTACCCCCTCCCCCAGTGTGTGTGCTCCTCCTAGGGACCGCCAGCCGGGGGTCACCACCTTTTCTCTGCCCACAGAACTCCTGAGCCAGCAGTGTCTACAGCCCCTCCCCGTGGCCTCGAACCCAGCCAGGATCCCACGCTCCGTCCCCACGCTGATTTTGGGAGTGCAGTGCGTCCCCTCCAACCCTGTGTTACTCTGTCCAAGCCAAGCTGCTCCCAGCGCTCCCAATAAAGCTTCCAAGTTTTACCCAGTTCCATTTACTTGGGAGCGGGACTGGGGAGGGACTTGAGGGGACCCCGCGGGGGGATCGTGACTGGGCGGGGAGGGCGGGTCCAGGTGGGGAACACTGGGTGCTGCGGGTCTGCCCGGCAACCGGTGAGTCATCACAGCTGCTCTCTCTCATTGGCTGAATCTTCTTCATCGCATTCTCTGATTGGCTGAGGAGAGGCCCGGGAGTTGAGAGAAGGAACAGGAGAGATCCCGCCCCGAGCACCGGCACGGGAACAACAGAGCCAGCCTGGGCACAGCGAGGGAATTTATTACCAACCACATCACAGCGGGACAAGGAAAAGGGAGAGAAATCTCTCCAACACCTTTCCCCCACCCCACGGAGATCACCAGGACCACGGATCACCAGGGCTCTGCCCAACGGGGGTCACTGAGGATCATCCAACACCGATGCTCCCATGGGAGATGGAGCTGAGGCAGAACACGAAGCTCTTCCCACACTCGGGGCACTCACAGGGCTTCCCTTAGTGGTGACTCCGTTGGTGTTTGGTCAAGTGAGAGCTCCTGGAGAAGCTCTTCCCACACTCAGGACACTCGTAGGGCCTCTCCCCAGTGTGGATGCGCCGGTGCCTGATGAGATTGGAGTTTTGTTTGAATCCCTTCCCGCAGTCGGGGCAGCGGAAGGGCCTCTCCTCTGTGTGAATCCGCTCATGTAGGAGGAGATTGGAGCTGCTCTGAAACCTCTTCCCACACTTGGGACACTCATAGGGCCTCTCTCCAGTGTGGATGCGCTGGTGGCTTCTCAGGTTGGTGCTCCACTGAAAGCTCTTCCCACATTCCAAGCAGGTGTAGGGCCATTCCCCTGTGTGGATCACTTGGTGCTGCATTAGGTAGTTGCTGTCCCTGAAACTTTTCCCACATTTCCCACACTCATAGGGCTTCTCCCCTGTGTGGATCTTCTGGTGCTGCATCAGACCAGAGATCATGCTGAAGCTCTTCCCACATTGCCCACACTCGTAGGGCTTCTCCCCAGTATGGGTCCTCTGGTGCTGGATCAGGTTGGAGCTCCGCCTGAAACCCTTCCCACATTCCAAGCACTTGTGGGGCTTCTCCCCTCCAGGAGGCTTCTCCACCAGCTCTGAGCTCTACCTGGATCTCCGGCCGCCTTCCTGGCTCAGGGAGGGTCTTTCCTCCTCGCAGCTCCCTGGGCTGGGTTTGCAGCCCCTCCTTGTGAGGGATCTCCGGGGCTTTTCCTCCTCCATCTACCCACGCAATGGGAATGAAAAATCCTAGTTTGGGGAAAGAACAAGACAAGATAGCACCTTGGACTGGGAGTTCCTCCTTGCCCAAGTGCAACTCACAAAGTCACTGTGCATCTTGTGTCTGTAAGAACCTCCAAAACATCAAGATTCAGCACAAAATCCTCCAAACATCAAGATTCAGCCAAAACCCCCTGAAAAATGTAAGGATTCAGGCCCAGCAAAAAAAAAAAAGAACCAACTTTTAGCCCAAAAAAGCTCAGAAACACCAAGATTCACCCCTCTGAAAATCGTGGATCCTCCTCTCCAGTCACCTGCTGAATGTTGGGAGGGGGGGACCAACACCCTGGGACTGGAGGGACTCTGTAGATATAGGGAGGTTTGGAATCTTGTGCTACTTCCCGTTTCTACTCCTCCTCCTCCTCCTGTGTTCCTGCTCTCCCTCACATTCCTTTTCCTTCTATTATTCCTCTACTTCCTGCACAATCCCACCTTCTCCTCCCATATGCATTATTTGACCATTTTGTTCTTCAACCCTGCTTCTCCTTCCCTTCTCCTGCTGCCCCCAGGCCCAGCACCCACTTCCGGCTCCCTCTTCCCCCCAAACCCACAGCATCCCAGCGCAGGGGCAGCGATGGAGCTGGGGCAGCTCGGGCTGGGGCAGCGCTGGGCTCTCGGCCGCTCCCGCCCGCACTCGCTCCCCACTGCAGCCGCTGCCGCCACCACAGCGCGGGGGGGCCCGGCCTTGGCGCTCCCACCTCCCCAAATTCCCCTCCAGGGGGGCGCTGGGGCCAGGAGACAGACGAATGACAGATCAGGGGGGCTGGGAAGAGTCGGCAGCCAGAGAGCACTGAAAATCTCAGCAGGGACTACAGTGGGATCTTCGGGGACTAAACATGGCAGGGCATCCATGCAGAGTAGAAAGGGAAAGCCAGGAAGGGCTCCGGGCCAAAGGGATGATGATTCCAAAATATCTCTGAAGGGTCCCTTGGGAGCATGTTGAGGGAGTTTGCACATTCTCCCAGAGGTAATCAAGGATATGGACACCCAGGGGGCCAATAAGGGAAGTCCAGAAGGGATTTAGACAACAGGGGATGGATGCTGTTGGTGTGATGAGAAGTGCAGGGAATATGGTTCAGGCAAGAAGCAGCAGAAAGAATCTATGTGGGAAGACAAAGAATGATGGAAAAGAGGAGAAAGAGAAAAATACTGAGGATGGGGATGTTTTTCAGCAGGCTCTTATCCTCCAAAGTTGCCAGCTGCTGCAGATCCTTTGTATCCCCGGTTGCCAGGACAGGCACACAAGGAGGTCAGGATTGCAGGGGGTTTCTCTGTGCTGGGCAGCGGCAGGAGCGGGCGCAGAGGGGCGGCACCGGGAGCACGGGCTGGGGGCCTGTGGGGAGCTGCGGGGCCGGGCCGGGGCTGTGGGGCAGCCGGGGCTCAGCGCCGGGCGCTGCCTGAGCCCAGCACCCCCCGGCAATTGCAGGCCCGGCAGTGGCCCCCGGCCCCCAGGAGGCTGCGGGACGCCCCGGCCGCTGCCCGGCCCCGTGGAGCTGCCGGCCCTGCCCGCCGGGGGGGCCGCGTTTGGACACTGCGGCAGGACAGGCACCGGCTCTGGGATACGGGCTGGCCACGGCAGCCACAGCACAAGGAGCAGCAGCACAAAGGAACAGCTGGGAAATGGGCATTGGACGTGCAAGCATCCAGATGAGCTTTTAAGCATTTTCCTTGGGTCACTGCAGAAAGGAATGATTTAGCAGAAAGCTCAGCAGCTGTCAGAGGATGAGCACCCCCAGGCACTGAGGGGGCTGCAGGAGGGGCAGAAGAAGCCCCTGGAGCACTTGGTCACAAAGGCACAGCAGGGGAATGCAAGAAGGGATGAGGAAAAGGCCAAGGGGAAGGCAAAGGCCATGGCAGAGTTTCTACAGCCCCTGAGGGATGAACCCCAGGGCCCAATGGGGCCCCAGCACCCAGGGGCTCTCACATCCTTACACCATCTTCAACCAGGTGCCCTCCTCACACTGCCACCATTCAGTCCTTGATGGCAAAGATGCTTTCTGGGGATGCCCACTGACACAGGATGGTAAACTGGATTTTGCCTTTGAGTGGGAACAAGAGGTAGAAGGGAAAATGGGAAAAGACATGGACGGTCCTTCTGCAGGGATGCACGGAAGCACCAGCCTTATTGGGGCAAGCCTTGCAGAAAATACAAGAATTTACCCCATCCCCAGGGATTGGGTTAATGCAGGATGTGGATGACTTGCTGCAATCAGGAGGACAAGAAGCGGTAGAAGAAGCCTCTGTGAATTGGTAAATGTTCAGGTTAAAAATAATCTTTCAGTATTTGAAATATAAGAGGAAATGGTGGAGAAAAATGTTAAATATTCGGGAGGTATTTTGACTGAAGGTTTGTGGTGTATTGACCTAGATAGGATCTGGGGAATCTCAGAAGTAATCCAGGACTGAAAAGGAGGTGCAAGAATTTTGAGGATTAATAGGGAATTGCAGGACCTGGATTGAGGATTCCCTGTTCTAGCCAGAATATTATATGACTTTTTAAACCCCAATAGCTTCAATGTTGTGGTATGGACAAGACAAAAGAAAGAAAAGCTGAGAAAATGAAAAATAACAAAACAACTGGCAACCTAGCTATGGCTCTTCAAGGCTCAGAAAAGGAATTTGAATTGTATGTGTGTTTTAAGTACGTATTATATTACATCACTGGCTTTTTGTAAATATTAAAATGAATGTTCTATGTTGAAAAACTTTGCTGCATGAATATAGTTTTAGTTCTGCGATTAACAGAACTTATATGCAGTAGTGATAAATATAATTTTTTGGACTATACCATTTTGATGTAAAAAGCTTTTGTTCATGTAAATAACTCAGAGAATCCTAAAAAAGGTAATCAGGAAATTTTTCACATTCTTGGATTATGGGACATCAAAACCCCAGGGAAGGAAAAAGAATGATTTACAGGTCAGACAAGTATAATTCTGAATAATGCATGAAGGTCTATGAATATGCAACATGTTGCTGCATTTAGGAAGTGTTTTCTGAGTCAGTGTGTGCCCTTGGCTGAAGGCCAAGCATCCGGCCATTATAACCTTTGGCCAGAGCCAGGGCAGATATTCAATTATCTCCCTTGGAATCGATCTTTGCAATTCCTTACCCTGGGAATTCTCCACCCAGTGCGGGCTGGAGATAAGGGATGTATATTTCAAGCAGTCTGTGGCCAGAATCCTGTCTCTTGTGAAATCTCTGCCACAGGAAGCTGGGCTGGCACAGAGCCTGCCTTGGCACTTTGCTGTTCACAGCATCCACCCAGGACTCTGCCTCTCAATTACACTCACACACTGGGCTGCCTGCGATTCCATTGCTGGAAAAGATACCAAATTTAAATTTTTTTTACATTTCATTTTACTAGTCAGGCTCGGTTTGCCTTTCTCTCAGGAAAGAAATTTTAAAAGTTTTTTTTTAAGGGATGTGGCACCACTCAACAGAGATGAGTTTAACATCTCAACAGACTGGGAATAGCCCAAAAGATTCCCACAAAGATAACAACATTCAACAAAACATCAAGGAAACATCAGCAAACATCAAGGAACACCCACCCCAGACACTGCCCCGGCATAGATGGAGACACCTGGTCTGGAAAAGACTGAGAAGGAAATCCAGGAGTGGGACCTCATTAACATCAGAAGAGGAGAAATCCGTGTGCAATAGGAAACCAAACACTAACAACTACACAATCTGGAAGCAATAAACACTAAACCAATGGATTTCAATGGGTTCGGACAGTAAAAAGTTTAGGAAAAATCCCGTAAAATTCACATCTCATGGAATGATTTTCTCTGCACACCCGGGCTATGTGTGCATGAAATTATTTCTGTTGCACACCCTGACCAGAATCAAGTAATGCCTTAACTCTCTAACACTAAAGATATTGCTGGAGAGTTTTTTATTGTCCCTGCAGTTTCAGTGACAAGATTACACCATGAGAAAAATTTTTCATAATAATCCTACTTTTAGATTGTCAGTTAGGTTTGGGCCAGGGGTGTGACAAGCAATTTCTACTCCTAGGAGAAGAGGCAGAAAAGACTTGATTGCATTGGAATATTTTTCTATATATTTGTGGTGTCTCTTAATGACGGGAGAATTTCGGAATGGATCTTTAGAAGCTCACCTTTAAGTCGGATTTTGCAAACCTAGAAAAGTATTAATGGTGAGGATTTAACGCATAAACTGTTAATAAAAAATCGTTAAAAAAATAAAAAAGAAAAATAAAGCAGATTGTGAGGGTGGACGTGTGAATCACCTAAAGGCTGCTCTGGAAGAAAATCCTAGTTCCTGGCAGCCAGGAGAGGAGTTTTAGAAATGGAAATGAACATTGCTCTGGAAAAGTGTGGACAATGCCCCAGGGCCTTCTTGCCAGGGGGAGGAATTTCCCTGAGTCCATCTGCCCCTCACCCCCAGCTCTGCCTGCTTGCACAGATGGAATTTGCACAACTAAAGGCAGAGCCCATAGTGAGGATATCTGACTGCAACAGAAACTGGTTAAGCTGCAAAGGGAAACAGCAAACGGAGAATATTGAGCAAATTTCATGAAAAAAAGTGTGGGGGGATCATCCCTCTCCCCAAAGCAATGAGGTGTTTTTGCTAGTCCAGAGAAATGAGTTGGGAATCCAAACATTTTATCATTTCATAAGATAAAAGTGGTCAATTGATGCAGCCGTGGCAGGAGGGAGCACCCAAAAGAGGGAAAAAGATGAACGGCCACCAGAACAAATGCTACAACACCATGGACCAGCCCCTGGGATCCCGAACGAATTCATATCAGGACACAGAAAATCCATCCATAATTTGAGTGGCATAATTAGGTTTAAAAGTATCCTTGAAATAATAACCAAGGAGACAGCTCCAGCTCCTGACCTTCCTGCTGACCAAGCCGCTGAAATGAGGAACGAGACATTTCACCATGGGATGGAATCAGATTGTCTACTTACAGAAGAAGGAGGAGTTTGTGGAAAATTAAATGACGCAAACGGCTGTTTGCAAACAGATGATAACCAAAAAGTGGTTAAACAGATAGCAAAGGAAATAAGAAAATAGCTCGTATTCCGGAGAAACGATGGGAATGGGACACGTTTTCGTGGTTCCCTGGCAGACCACGGCTTAAACGAATGCTGCTCCTCCTCTGACGTGCTGCAGTAACTCTCAGCTTTTTACCATGCACGACACCTTGCTCCAAAGAGGGCGCAGGAAAATAAATTGAGTCAATGGAAATTAAAAGTTCGTAAAGGCAATTCTTGAGAATATGAGAAAAGGAAGGATTGAAAGCAGTAAGATTAATATCGTAGTAGGGGTGCATATTAACGAGGACATGCAGTAGGAGGATCGGGAAGTCTGAACCTTCCAAGTATCTCAGCCAGAGGGGAAAGGGAGAGGGAGACGCAGCCGGGAAAATGAGGATAAAAAGGAGGCGGCGTTTTAGAGACCGCATGGGAAATGCCGCATGACCTCTCTCTTTGTTCATCAATAAAGTCACTTTTACAGGACTCCTCTGTCTCCTGCGGGCACACAAACCTCTGGCCACGGGAATTTTCCCGCACAGCCCCGGGCACAGGGCAGACACCTCTGTGCCACCCACAGCAACCGGGACGAGCCAGCGCTGCTCCGGCACCGGCTCCTGCCGAGGCCCCAGCGGGAAGGAGACCGCGGGCAGCCGCTCCCGCAGCGCCCTCAGCCCAGCGGCAACACGGGCCGGCACCGGCACAACCAACCCGCCAGAGCCCCCTGCCGCCCCCTCGGCCCGCAGCGAGCCCCGAGCCCCCGCACAACCGAGCGCGGCTCCCACCTGCGCTGGGGCCGCCTCCGAGCTCCGCCGCCGCCTGTGGCTGAGGAATTCGATGGGATGTGTTGCCTTAACCTTTCTGACCACTCCCAGCCCATCTATGCCAGCATTCAAGCCCTCAAAGAAGGTGTCAATAAACTTCGGGTAGATCATGGGTACGACTGGCTGAACTGGCTCTTAGGGCACTGGGGACTCACTGGCTGGGTTAGGAATTTAGTTAAAATAGGTTTGTATGTATTAGGCATCATATTATGCATTGTAGTAGTTATTCCTTGTATTTTACAGTGTGTTAAGAATTAAATCGACAAATCGCTTAAGAGTGTATTTTTAGTTAAAAGAAACGGGGGAGATGTGGATATGGGTAATGCAAATGAGACTGATAGTACTGCAGATTGAATCAGCAAATGCAGCCTGACAACGAGGATGCCTGGCAAGAGCGAACAGAGACCTGACTGCAAGAGGACTGGATCAAGTCTGGGTTATGGGAAATAAGATTTTACTGAGTCCAAATGTAAAGTTTGTCTATGTGAGAGTTTGTCTATGTAAGATTTGTCTATGTGATTGCAGGAAAATATTATCAGCCTTCCTGTAAATGGTATATAAGCACATGTAGTGCTCAGTAAAAATTGGATTCCATTCAGCGTCCCCGTCTCTCTCTCATCGTCGATAGTTCAAATACTCCCAGTGGGGTCCTGGAAAGAGAATGGTGGCACATCTACTGCCTGCTACCCCCCTCTAGGCAATATTCAACTGTTTCGTTCACAGACTCATCTTCTAGCACTCTTAGTGGGCTCAGCAGAGCCACTTCCCACTGGTGGGGACAAAGAGCACCCTCTGTGCCTTTGTGGTGGGAGCAGACAGTGTTGTCTCAAAGGAAAGGTCAAAGAGAGACCAAGCTGGACCTCTGCCTCCTGCCCCTCACCCCACAAGGGCAGGAGGGCACAAAACTGAGCATTTTTAAATTTTTTTTTTCTGTCCTGTCATTTCCAGGAACTTGACGAGCTCGAAGGAGAGGATTAGAAGGATTTCTTGAGGATCACTGCCAGTGCACAGCACACATGGCATCCCTCACCCCTTGCATCATCATGGCATGGAGGGGTAGGAACCAACAACAGCCCTACCCCACTGCTCCAGAAGCCAAAATCCCCATGCAAGCATTTAGTTATGGCCTTCTTAGAGAACCACCTTCCCACCCAAATCTTCCCCTCTGCAGCAGCTCATTCCCACAGGAACTGGCAGAGCAGATGGGGTTTGGACATTGGCTGGCTTCCATTGCACTCCTTGCCCTGGAGCTGGCACGGCAGGAGAAGGGCTCTGGTGAACCTTCTCCTCCTCCCATGTAGGCTCTAACCCAGCTGCCAGAACTTCAAGTTCTCAGAGCACTTCTGGGCTCTGAGCAGCGGCCACGGGGGGGAGGAGATGCAACTCCAAAGGCAGCAGTTCCCAGGCCCAGCTCCTGCCATCTCAATCTCAAGGCCAGGCCTAAGGCAAATGGTACATTTAGCCTTAACCCCAATTCCAGCTCTAATATAAACACAAGCCCTAACCACGAAGCCCAGCCCCAATTCCAGCCCCTACTAAATGCTCAGCCCTAAACCAAATGCCACGTTTAGCCCTAAGCCCAAAGCCAGCCCCAATTGCAACTCTAAGCCCAACCCCAATGGCAGTCTCAAGCCCTAAGTGCAGCTTTGAGTGCCAGCCCACACTCCAATGCCAGCTTTAGCTTGAACTCCCAAACTCAGCCCCAGTTCCTGCCCTAAGGCCAACACCGTTCTTAGTCCTAAGCCCAATGGCAGCCCCAGTCACACTCCCTAGCCCAAGCCTGGCTCTGAACTCAAGGCACTGTGATAAATATATTACACTGTTTTAGCAATTGTTAGAGTGAATACTATGTGTTTTCTAAGGTTGACTTTTGTAAAAGAAGTTTTCCTAAAGTTTAGAGATCTTTTAATGAGAATGTTGTGTTGTGAATGTTGGTGAAGAGTTGTTGTAATGTTAACATTTAACCAGTGAAGGAATTCACACCTGTTGAATGTATTGAAAAGTAACAAATGATGAGGACTGGGAAAACTGCACATGCTTGAAAAAGGTAGGACAGGGGAGAAACTCTGTTTAAGTGTTTGAATATGTATAGCCTTTTGTAAATATGTATTGGGCTGATGCAGTACCCAGGTGGGCAGGGGGTAGTCTCTGCCCTCACTGATTCGGGTGGACTGGCTCTGGCTCCATCCCCCTCTGATCTAGGGGGGCCAGTGCAGTCGCTGTTGTTACAGATGAGCAATGCGGTGGTTGGCTCTCACAATTAAAGGATGAACAGTGTGTGTATGTTAAGATAAGTTTTGTGGATGTATAATGATGTTATTGTAATATATCCTCCCATAGTCCTCTTTCCCCTCCCCCTTGCATTGTTGTCACAACATGACTCAGGCAGTCGGGGCATTTGGGGAGGGCCGGCTTGTTCCTACACCTGACCTCCAGTGCAGATGTAAGAAAGGAGTCTCCAGCAATGGACGGCAGAGAAGGAGTTCAGCGACAAGACTTTGGGAGGGCCCAGGGGAATAAAAGGCAGAACATCCATTCCGTAGGGGAGCACGTGGGGGTTTAGTCCTGTGCTCCCAGTGCTGATCTTTCTCCTAATTCAGTCTTTTGCTGTATTTTTCTAAGGTTTAAGAAATTGCTGAAAGTTTTAAAAGAGCAAGAGCCGTTTCTCACACCCTGCGCTGCCGGGGAAGGAGGCGCAGATGGAAGGAGGGAGGCGTGTGGAAAGCTGGTTTGAAGGGTCTCCCTTTACTTCTCATTATCCTGCTCGGAGTTTTTGGAGTTTTCTGCAGAAATCTCACCCGTCCACTCATCCCCTGGGGTTTGGGGCAGTTTTCCCATTTTGGGGGAAATCAAAGCCATGCACTGACGCTCCTAATTAGGGGGTAGCAGAAGTGAGGCTCCAGGGCTTCCCGCAGAGCCGGAGGCAGCGAACACGCAGGGCTGGGAAAGGCGTGCCGGGAGCTGCGGAGAACTTTGTTTGTGTTTCCAGGCCAATGGCGGCTCGGGCCCGGGCCCGTTCCAGGGCTGTTCCTCATCTCCGCCTTTGCCCTCCCACAGCCCGGGGGGCCCTGAGAGCGCGGGCCGAGGCTGGGCCGTGTGCAGAGCCCGGCCCTCGCTGCCATTGGCTGATTGTGCCAATGTCACTCCTGGTTGTCGCGCGCTGATTGGGCAGAGCAGCAAAGGCGCCATTGTGGCAGCGTCTGTGCGGGCCCGGCAGCGGCGGCAGCGGCCGGAGCCCGGGGAGGCGGCGGCGGAGCTCGGAGGCGGCCCCAGCGCAGGTGGGAGCCGCGCTCGGTTGTGCGGGGGCTCGGGGCTCGCTGCGGGCCTCGGGGGCGGCAGGGGGCTCTGGCGGGTTGGTTGTGCCGGTGCCGGCCCGTGTTGGCGCTGGGCTGAGGGCGCTGCGGGAGCGGCTGCCCGCGGTCTCCTTCCCGCTGGGGCCTCGGCAGGAGCCGGTGCCGGAGCAGCGCTGGCTCGTCCCGGTTGCTGTGGGTGGCACAGAGGTGTCTGCCCTGTGCCCGGGGCTGTGCGGGAAAATTCCCGTGGCCAGAGGTTTGTGTGCCCGCAGGAGACAGAGGAGTCCTGTAAAAGTGACTTTATTGATGAACAAAGAGAGAGGCCATGCGGCATTTGCCATGCGGTCTCTCCAGTTGTTGTAGTACGCAGCCTCCTTTCTATCCTCATTTTCCCGGCTGCATTCCCCGTCTCACTTTCGCCACCGACTGAGGTAGTTTGAAGGTTCAGACTTCCCAATCTGCCTACTGTATGTCCTCGTTAATGTGCACCTCTCCTTTTGTATAACATCCGATATTCATGGCTTTGTTAAGTGTGTCTCCTTCTCGAAGGTCAGGCAATGTGCGGGATCTTGGCTGTGCAGCTGTCTCTGGAAATCAGTAACAGTTTCTGAAAACGATGGTTTCTCCCATTACTTCCTTTTATACAAATCTCTGGCCCTATCTGCAGGCACAATCATCTTACTCTGTTGAAACCCTCTTCTCATTTTCTCTGTAATTATCTTCACTAACTTTAATTACCATTGGCTTAGTTTATTTTCCTGGGTCCTCTTTGGTTTGGGATTATTCTCAGTGTCCTCATTCCCTGTCCTTTTGTAGCCGTTTCTGGATCAGGAGGCCTGGCTGCCACCTGCATCCCCTTGCTCACCTGCTGAATGAGCTGCACTCAGCAAGGTGTCGTGCATGGTAAAAAGATGAGAGTTGCTGCAGCACATCAGAGGAGGAACAGCATTCGTTTAACCCATGGAACCCCAAAAACTTGTCTCATTCCCTACTTTTCTACATTTTTACCGGAATATGTGCTACTTTCTACTTTCCTTTGTTATCTGTTTCACCACTTTTTGGTTTTTATCTGTTTGCAAATAGCAGTTTGAATAATTAATTTTCCACAAATGTCGCCTTCATCTTTGGCGTGGTTTGGTTGTCATGAAGGTCAGGAGCTGGATCTGTTTGCTTCATTATTATTTCGAGGAGATCTTGTTATCTAATGCTGTAGTACAAATGAGAAATGGGTCCTTGTCCCCAGCAGTGTTAATCTGCGTTTCTAAAGCTCTTCTGACTGCCTGGAACCAAAGGTTCTCTTCCAGAGCAGGCATTGCGTGACTCACATGTGGCCCCCCACAATCTGCTTTTTACTTGATATCTTTAGTGTTAGAGAGTCAAGGCATTACTTGATTCTGGGCAGGATGTGCAACAGAAATCATTTTATCCACACATAAGTGCCTGAGTGTGCAGAGAAAATCATTCCATGACATGTGAGTTTTACTAGATTTTTCCTGAACTTTATACAGTCTTAAACCCTCTGGAATCCGTTGGTTTAGTGTTCATTGCTTCTAAGTTGGGTAGTTCTTAATATCTGGTATCCTATTGGCCCCGTATTACTTTTCATCTGATGTTAATTAGGTCCACATTCCTGGATTTCCTTCTCAGCCTATTCCAGACCAGGTGCCTCCATGTATGCCGGGGGCAGTGTCTGGGGTGGGTGTTCCTTGATGTTTGCTGATGTTCACTGTTGTTTGTTAGCTTTGTGGGTATCTTTTGGGCTATTCCCAGTCTCTTGGGATGATAAACTCATGTTCATTGAGTGTAACATCCCTTTAAAAACACACTTAATAATTCCTTTCTCCAAGACAAATGCAAATCAGACCTGCCTAGAGAAATAATTTTGAAAACATTTTTCAACTTGGTATATTTTCCGACCATGGAATCCCCAGCAGCGCAGTGTGTGAGTGTAACTGAGGGGCAGAGTGGAATTGTGCCGTTGTCTTCCCCAGCAGCTGTGGCAGTGCAGGCACAGAAAGCAGCGAAGCTCCAGCAGTGGCAGCAAGGATTGGCCCCAGTGTGTGGAGATGCCAAAGGAGGGTGCCCAGGCAGAGGATTTCAGCAGAGGATCTGTGGGCAGGCCCAGGGGCTTGGCCCGATGTGGAGCCCTGGCTGCTGCTGCGTTGCCTTCAGTGCAGGGTCAGTGGTGCCCTCCCATGCTGCTCCTGCAGCCGGGAATTCCAAATCTCCGGGGCTTGAGAGCCCCTGAGCCCAGGGTGAGGGGTCCCCCCGTGTTGAGCTGTGCTGGCGGCTGTTTCTGTGCTCAGGGACTCTTGGAATGGGCCACGGCACTTGGCCACCAGTGGTGCTTCTTTGCACTCCTTAGGCAGGACCCGATGTCCTGGGTGGATGCTGTGAACAGCAAAGTGCCAAGGCAGGCTCTGTGCCAGCCCAGCTTCCTGTGGCAGAGATTTCACAAGAGACAGGATTCTGGCCACAGACTGCATGAAATATACATCCCTTATGTCCACCCTGCACTAGGTGGAGAATTACCAGGGCAATGAATTGCAAAGATCAATTCCAAGGGAGATAATTGAATATCTGCCCTGGGTCTTGCTCTTATTCTTGCCCAAGCCAATGGCAAAAGCTGTATCCATTGCATCTTGGTTTCTATCACCAGCTTCCAAAGGAGTTTCTTTATTTCCCCATTCCTTCTTTCTACCTGCCCTGAGCTCTGGGGGTGCCAGGGCTTGTGGAGGTCCCATTGTATTCCTAAAGCAGCCATAACCCCCTGAAGGATCTTTGCTGTAAAAAGAGTTCCCCATCTGAGAGTCTGTTTTTTCCACAATCCTTTATCTTGGAGTTGTTTTAGAAATACCTTAATAAACGATCCAGTGATTGCTGAAGAGTGTCACAGTGTTAGCTGGCTTACACTGGGCAGTGAATTTGGCCACTGCTAAGAGAAGTGGCCTGGCCTAATAGACAGGCCCCCAGAGAGCAGAGATAGGCTGGAACTCATTGGGTTACATCCTTGTCTGTCTTCAATTCTGTCCTAAGCTGCAGGGGCTATTGCTCAGAGGGCTGAGCAGCCTAAACTTGGAACCAATCACAGGCGCTTACCTGGGAACATTAAGAAAGATATTTAAGAAGAAGTCAGAAAAATAAAGAGGACTTTTTCATAAGGATCAGAGAGTGCTGTGTTTTCTGTCTCAAGTACAGCAGCAGTCGACTCAACAGAAGAAGTCAGAATTGCGTTTGCCACCCTGTTAGCTGCCATGCTGTCACCAGAAGATATTTGAGCCTTCCTGCTCAGGGCATTTCAGTGCCAGGCTCTTCCAAGCACACCCAGCTCTGCCGGTTGAGCTGACCATGCAGGCGATAACCTGAGCTTGGTCTAATTCCCTTTCCTTCATCAGAGCGTGTCTTGGAGCTCTTTTCCCTTCTCCTGCCCTTGCAGACCCATCCATAAACACATTTTGTCCCTCAGGCCAGGAAATGTCTCCTAAATCTCTCCCAGCCTGGCTCTGGAGCTCTGTCACTTGAATGCAGTCATGGGTTTGTTCCCAGTCCCCTGTGCAGGCTGTTCAATCAGGAGCCTGGGTTAAACCCTTGCCCTGTCCTCAATTCTAAATCCTCCTGTGCCACTGAACAAGTTTCATTCTGTAATCACCGAGCACTGCTCATCCATGTAGAGGCTCCTTTGGTTATCAAAGCTTTCACTTGGTGCCAGACTTGAAGAACAGGAGATCTGCTGCCATCAGTTTTTGGGCCTCAGGTCCCATTAAAGCTGTGGCTGCACAATTCTGCAGACAATGAGGCCACTCTGGCCACTGGGCTAAACATTTTAGCAGAAGAATTCCTTTGGCATGGCCCTGTTTAACATCCACATCCAATTCAAATTTTTTTTCTGAGTCTGGTAGAGCCGTGGCTGCAGCATCAATCATTTGTTTATTTCATTATCTTAAGTTTTGTTCCATTTCTTGTATCCATACCACAGAATTGAGAATATCTGGTGTTGAAAAGTCACAAAGTGTTCTGGCTAGAACAGAGAATCCTCAATCCAGATCCTGCAATTTCCTATTAGTCGTCATACTTCTTGCAACTCCTTTTTAATCCTGGGTTATTTCTGAGCTTCCCTGGTCTCTCTCTGGGTCAATACACCAGAAGCCTGCAGTCAAAATATGTCCCAAATATTTTACCTTTTTCTCCACCATTTGCCCTTTTTTTTTAATCAAATATTTAAAAATGCTGTTCAGCCTGAACATTCAGCCATTTCACAGAGGCTTCTTCTACCACTTCTTGTCCTCCTGATTGCAGCAAGTCATCCTCATCCTGCATTAACCCAGTCCCTGGGGGTGGGGTAAATTCTTGTGATATTTTTTGCAAGTTTTGCCCGAATAAGGCTGGTGCTCCCGTGCATCCCTGCAGAAGGACCGTCCATGTCTTTCTCATTTTCCCTTCTATCTCTTGTTCCCACTCAAAGGCAAAATCCAGTTTACCATCCTGTGTGAGTGGGCATCCCCAGAAAGCATCTTTGCCATCAAGGACTGAATGGTGTCAGTGTGAGGAGGGCACCTGGTTGAAGATGGTGTAAGGATGTGAGAGCCCCTGGGTGCTTGGGTCTTAATATGCACTCCACTTTTGTATAGCTAGTGATATTCATGGCTCTGTTAAGTCTTTGTTCTTCTGGGAGTTCATGAATTGAGCAGGACCTTGGCTGAGCAGCAGTCTGTGTGGTCAATTAATAACATTTTCTGACCCTGATGGCTTCTGCTGTCACTTCCTTATGTCCCCGTCCCCGGCCCTGTGTCCAAGCGGATTCGCAGCCTGTGTTTGTAGAGGCCCTTTGCTGTTGTTCCTTGCATGGGGGTCCCCCGTTTTGGGGCCATCCCCCCTGGAGCAGGGTGTCCCGGCTTGGTGCAGCCCCGCCCCTCGGGCAGCGCTGAGCCAATGAGAGCGCGCGGCGGTGATGACGCAGCAGTGTCCAGGCAGAGCCGCAGCTCCCAGCGTTGCCCACCTGGAGCCACCTGCGCCCGGCCCGGGCCCCAGCGCCCCCCGGCAGGGGAATTTGGGGAGGTGGGAGGGGGGGAGCGCCAAGGCCGGGCCCCCCCGCGCTGTGGTGGCGGCAGCGGCTGCAGTGGGGAGCGAGTGCGGGCGGGAGCGGCCGAGAGCCCAGCGCTGCCCCAGCCCGAGCTGCCCCAGCTCCATGGCTGCCCCTGCGCTGGGATGCTGTGGGTTTGGGGGGAAGAGGGAGCCGGCAGTGGGTGCTGGGCCTGGGGGCAGCAGGAGAAGGGAAGGAGAAGCAGGGTTGAAGAACCAAATGGTCAAATGATGCATATGGGAGGAGCAGGTGGGATTGTGCAGGAGAAAGAAGAATAATGGGCGGGAGTGTGAGGAAGAGTAGGTACACCGCAGGAGGGTCAGAAATGAGAAGCAGCACAATGTTCCACTCCTCCCTGTATCTGTAGCCTCTCCCCCAGCCCCAGGAGCCTTGCTCCCCCCATATGCAGCAAGTGACCGAAGAGGATGATCCATGATTTTCACAGGGGTGAATCTTGGTGTTTGTGAGCTTTATAGGGCTAAATGTTGGTGCTTTGGTTTTTTGCAGGGGCTGAATCTTTATATTTTGGAGGGGATTTGGGCTGAAACTACCTTTTTGGGGAGTGTTTGATCTATGTCTTGATGTTTGGATAATTTTTGTGCTGAATCGTGGTGTTTTGGAGGTTCTTATAGACACAAGATGCCAAATGACTTCCTGAGATGAACTTTGGAAGGAGGAACCCCCAGCCCAAGGTGCTCTTTTTTTTTTTTTCCCCTCAAACTAGGATTTGTCATTCCCATGCCGTGGGTAGATGGAGGAGGAGGAGGAAAAGCCCCAGAGATCCCTCAGGAGGAGGGGCTGCAAACCCAGCCCAGGGAGCTGCGAGGAGGAAAGACCCTCCCTGAGCCGGGAAGGCGGCCGGAGATCCAGGCAGAGCTCAGAGCTGGTGGAGAAACCTCCTGGAGGGGAGAAGCCCCACGAGTGCTTGGAATGTGGGAAGGGTTTCAGGTGGAGCTGCAAGCTGCTCCGGCACCAGATGATGCACACTGGAGAACGGCCCTATGAGTGTGGGAAATGTGGGAAGAACTTCAGGACTATTTCTCATCTGATGGAGCACCAGGTGATCCACACAGGGGAACGGCCCTACACCTGCTTGGAATGTGGGAAGAGCTTTGGGTGGATCTCTGCCCTGAGATACCACCAGCACATCCATACCGGGGAGAGGCCCTACGAGTGTCCCAAGTGTGGGAAGAGGTTTCACACCAGCTCCGATTGCCTCAAACATGAGCGGATTCACACAGAGGAGAGGCCCTTCCGCTGCCCCGACTGCGGGAAGGGATTCAACCGCAACGACATCCTCACTGTCCACCGGCGCATCCACACTGGGGAGAGGCCCTACGAGTGTCCTGAGTGTGGGAAGAGCTTCTCACAGAGCTCTCACTTGACCCGACACCAACAGAGGCTCCACTAAGGGAAGCCCTGTGAGTGCCCCGAGTGTGGGAAGAGCTTCGTGCTCTGCTCCAGCTCCATCCCCAATGGGAGGATCAGTGTTGGATGGTAGAAAAAAACACAAAAACACAACAAACAAACAAACCCCCCCCCCAAACAAACAAACAAAACAACAAAAAAAACCCCAAAAAACCAAAACCAAAAACCCACCAAAATAGTGATACGCACAGAAGCAATATAAAAACACCGAAATCAAGCAAAAGGAATAGTCAGCTTCGAAATAAAGAATGGAGAAAAGTCATGAACTAACATTTCTCTTTGTTTTTAAACTATGGAGAAAAAACTCTTGTTTCCTCTAAAACATGTAAAAATATTTTGAAGTGAATATGACTGTTCCAACTGTACATATAAAGAAAAGCATTAATATTAAAGTAAACAAATGTTAAAATTGCAGTAATCTCCTAGGTTTAAATAATAAGAAAACCCCTGCTGACCCCCCCAATAAAACAAAAAGGAAAAAACTCTATTCTCAAAAATGAAGTAAGGTTTTGTTTAAACTGTTATAATCCTTAAACTGTGCATCAGAAGTTAATATAGTCCTCAATAAAAGTTATGAGAAAAATTGTTAGTCTGTATAAAGGATTTTTAGATAGTAATCAGATTTCCATTCTCCTGGGAAGCTAATCACTGTAATATCAAAACAAGAAGAATCCGTTTTCTTATGAAGAAATCTCCATAGACTGAAAAAAAGTCTCCTCTTTCAAGTAAATGAGTGAAAAACTATTTTAGAGATGGTAGACTGAGTTGTTTTTGTACGTGTTTAGTATTAAAAAAAATGTATTGAAGAAAAAGCTGTAGCCTAAAGTTTTCTTCTAAGGGTTTTTTCTTATAGTTTCTAGTAATAAAATTTCTCTTTATACCATTTAAAGTAAAACCTGTTTTTTGTCTACTTCTTAATCCTCTCTCACAACAAAAAAATTCAAATTAATAAACCAAAACTACTACATTTAACCTCAGTGATTCCAGGATTTTGATTTCCTATTACTCTAGGGTATCTTCTGGAGCCAAATGGTGATTGACTGGGGCAAAGACCAAGATTTTGGAGACAGTGGGGTGGAAACTCCTCCAAAAATGTTCTTCCCTCCCTCCCAAGCACGTGGATCCTCTACTTGCACAGACACAGAAATCCTTTTCTTTTGGCCTTGATTTGCTTTTCCTTTGTCTTCATCCCTTTAAAACATCCAACACTGTCTAAAAATAAAGACACTGAACTGAGACATGGGTGGGGACATGGGGGGACAATGACATGGTGGGGACACAGACATGGAGAGTGACATGGGGACACATGGACATGGAGGGGGATGTGGCCATTCCTGGGGACATGGGGGGACACGGGCATGGATGGAGATGTGGGGGACAGTGACAGGGATGGAAACATGGTGGGGACACAGCCATGGGTGAGGACATGGTGGGACATGGCCAGTGACATGTGGGGACACGGCCACGGCCGGTGCCATGGGGCGAACTTGCAGGGGCTGTGGGGGATGCTGGCTTGGAGGGAGTTGAGGGTTCCTGGCAGGGACTTGGGGCTCGCTGAGGCCTTTGGGGACCCCAGGCCGAGCGGCTCCGGCTGCGCTGGGAGACCCTGGCGGAGGTTCTGGGGCAGCTGCTCAAGGACCCCCTGCCCTGGAGCCCCAGCCGGGCATTGGGCTCCTGGAAGGGAATGAACGTCCTTGGCCCCAGCACGACAGATTTCTTATTTCTTGCAGGTGCAAATGGTTCTCTTACCAGAATAGCTTGTTGTGTTCATTGTTTTCATGCTTAAGATTGTTTTCACCTGGGAACAAGCAAGTAACTTAGCTGCACATAGAAGAAGTGACAGGCTAGCTATTAATTTAGCAGAGAGCAAGACCTGATTTTATGAGACCTTTCTTTTATAATTTGTCTACCTGACTGCAACATCTCACCCTTTTTTGTTAATTCAAAGAAGGCTCATATGTTCTGATGATAAAATAGCTCTCTCTTGTGAGGGTGTTATCTCATTAAGGTTATCACTGGTTATCTCTTAGATATGGGATAAGATACACAAAAGACAGATTACAATCAACAAAACTTAGCAAATTCTATCATGTCATTGACACAGGGTTTCACAGCATGAGAAAACAAAAGAATAATGTCCAGTGTGTCCTAGGGAAATGGGAATAAATGACCATTGTTTTAAAGTCCAAATAGTCCATTAGCTGGAAATGTTGATCTTTGACATCACTGAATGTGCTCTTGGATCCTGGAACAGGGAATAACTGAAGAAGGTTAGTAGGAACACTATTCCATGATGATGACCTAAGGCTTTTGTTGGCAATTTGCCTGTAAATTTCCAGACACAGCCATGTCTTGGCAGTCCTGCTTCTGGTTTTGTTCTGGCCACGAAGGCTGCATGGTGATTAGGTTCTTCTTCTTCTCAATGGGCTTCATTTTCTTGGAGGCAATTGATGTTTGGCTGAATGAACAGGTGACTACTTTGAAGTTGTTGATGATAAAAACACATGCATACCTTCTCCTTAAGTTAATGAATTTATTAGTCTTTGTAAATTCAATTGATGAGCCTTATCTAAAAATATTTACTTTTTTTGTATAAATATAAATATGTTTTGTATAAATATAAATATATATTAATTTCCCCTTCTTTGTTTTAAAAACAACATGCGTGGCTCTTGCCATGCATATGAAGCAAACATCAAAACATAACAATATATACAGTAAAACCAAAAATCTTGAAGTCCCAGGGCTGGAGCTGACATGAGTCCCTTTAGCTGGTTGAAGGCTCGTGATGCTTCTGTTGTCCACTGAAGATCCCTGCTCCCTTCCCTGATTAAGGCATACAGGGATTTTAACTAACAGTCCATAGTTATAAATCCACAGTCTGCACCACCCTGTCATGCCTATAAAGGTTCTCAGTTCTTTCACTGTCTGGGGTTTCAGGGTTTGGCATATTGCTTCCTTATGGTCTTGCCCCAAGGCCCTTTTTCCTGCACTCACTTCATAGCCCAGGTAAATAAGTGTCTGCGTCACCATCTGGGCTTTCTTTTGGGATACCTGATACCCCTGCAGGCCCAAAAAGTTTAGGAGGCTTACTGTGCAATCCACACGTGCCTCCTGGGTCTGGGTGCCTATTGAGAGCTCATCCACGTACTGGATGACACATACATTCAATATGCTTCACATACTGAAGCAGCTGTCCTTCTCCTGGTGGGGATTCCCAAGACTCCAAATCCATTGCCAGCTGCTCTCCAAATATGGTGGGGGAGTTCTTGAACCCCTGGGGTGGTACACACCATGTGAGCTGAGTTTTATGTCCAGTTTTGGAATTCTCCAATTCAAATGCAAAAATTTTCTGGCAGGCTTTGTGGAAAGGGAGGCAAAAGAAAGCATCCTTCAAATCTAAAAGGATAACCCAGGTTAATTCAGGTGTTAAACGAGTTAACAAGGTGTAAGGGTTGGCAACCACTGGGTACAAATCTTCAGTTATCTTATTAAAAGCTCTTAAATCTTGTACAAACCTGTATGATCCATACAGGCTTTTTCACGGGTAAAATAGGAGTATTAAAATCAGATTGACATTTTTTAATACTCTTATTTGCAAAAAGTTCTCAATGATTAGGCTGATCTCTTCTCTGTCTTCCTTTTTCAAAGGACATTGTTTGACCCTTACTGATGGTTTTCCCTCTTTGAGCCTGATTTGCACTGGTAAAGCATTCTTTGCCCTCCCTGGTATTTTAGAGGGCCATACTCCAGGGAACACCTGATCCGTTATTTTCTTAATAAATTCCTTCTTCATTTTCAGCTTCAATTTCTCTGGTTACTAGCATTAAGCTTAACAATTCCACGTATTGTTGATCTTCTACCTCCAAACTAATTTTCCCATCTTTAAATATTATTTTTGCTTCCAGCTGCTCTAGCAGATCCCTGCCCTAAAGTGCAGATGGAGCTTTAGGCAAGTACAAAAATCAATGAATTCCCCCTCTAGGGTAGAGCCCTCCGGTCCCCTTCAATCCTCCTTTACCTGAGCCACCACCCCTTTTTCGGTCACCTCTTTTCTGTTTGTCACCCCTTCTTAGTTCTGGACACTGGTTTTTCCAGTGTCCAAATTTCTAGCAAAATGTTTTTTTCCTGGTCGAGGTGGTCCTTGTTTTGGGGCACCTTGCTCATGTTTCCCTTTTACATCTTCCTGTATTATTGATATTTATTTCTTCGTGCCTGGTTTACACCCCTGTTCCTGATTGCTGAAAACTCTCCACGCCTTGTCCAGCAAAGTCTCTAAGCCCCAGCTCGTTGGGCCCCAGATCTTCTGGAGCCTGATGTCACTTGTAGATTGCCCTAAAAACAAGTTTACCAACTGTTGTGTTCTGTCAGTGGATTCAGGATCCAGGGTGGTGTGTCGGTGCATTGCCTCTCACAACGGGTCTAGAAATTCAGAAGGGACCCTGTTTAATAGCATACAGGGCTGACCAGTTCATGGTTCTAGGAATTGCTCTTTCCAGCCCCTTCACTATCAATTCCTGGTATTTTGTTAGCTGTGCTGATTCCTCTGGCCTATTAGGGTTCCAGCCTGGATCCTGAAGGGGAAATAAATCCTTAACATCCTCCTGTGTTGTTCTGCAATCATCCTCGGCCAGATCTTTAGCCACCTTCAAAGCCAACTGCTTCTCTGAGTCTGTTAAAGAATCAAGCAGTAGCTGGAGGTCAGTCCAACCAGGCCTGTGCTGTCTAACCATAAACTTCATTCTCTTAGCAACACCTATTGGATCGCTCTGATAACTCTTAGCAATCTTTTCCCAGGAATCCAGATCCAATGCAGAAAAGGGAACTTTAACTGGCACTGTTGTTCCCTCAGAGGTTACTGTCTCCTTCAGAGGAGCCTCTCTAATTTGTTTTCAGGTCCTTGATGCTGCAGGACCCTGTGGGGAGGGCCCTTCCTCCTCACTGTCACTGGGGTGACGGTGGGTACAGTCAGGTTGGCTCTCATGCTTTGGGAGTTGGGGGAAATCCTGCTTTAATTCCTGTTCTCCCGAGGGAAGATGATGCAAGGGACGAAGTGGGGATAGAGGCTCCCTCCCCTTTCCTGCCTTTTAGAGGGTGTTTTAAGCAATTCTTCTTTTTCTTTTTCCTGAGCTTCCATACTATATATCTTGTCAGGATGTGTGCATCTTTGGTTTATTGAACACTTACTGCAACGTCGCTTGGATTTTCCCCCGTTAGCTTTATTATCTTTTTCCAGAGGCAACACTAAAGGGTCAGATGGTGGCCTAATCCCACAATCCCTTTGCCACTTGTAGTGATTCCAAAGGGTGGAAAACTTCAGGATAATAACCTCCTGCAATTTTTGTTCACGCCTAAGTAAAAGCATTAGCTGTAACAGTTTCATAGTCACGCATCCCGGCTGGTGGCCATTTCACCCCTCCTCAAGTCTATAAAGTGGCCACCACTGCGGGCACAGCTTAACAAGCTCTCTCTTGGTTTCTGTACCAACATGGCCCACCAGCTCTTTCCAACGTGTCAAAATACATCCCAAGGGGCTGTCTTTAGGAATCTCTCTGCTCTCACTCGCCCCCATGCTGAGAGTTCCTCCTCTCTCAACGCCTTTTAATCTTGTCCCAACTCCGAAGCTTCACCTGGTGATAATCAGGTACAAAGGTACACTGAGCACACTCACCCCTAAGGATCTGTGCTGGTTTCTGTGGGGTTCCTGAAATCCCGTTTTCTAACAGCTCAAATATTCTATTGCTACCGTGTGCCTCCTGACCAGTGACCAATAAAATCCATATAACTATCTGGGAAGCCTTTTATTCCTTTCTGTGACAAAGATCGCAAATTCCATTTCTAGGCATCCTCCACTTGTGTACTCGCCAGACCCACAATTCTCGACAAATTACACAACGAAACACAACCCACGGGTTACAGTCACAGCTCCCCCTTGGACAGGGAAGTTCCTTTGGCCTGGGATCCCCCTCCCTGAACCTTCTATTCCTAGGCATATAATTTTACCAGCAGGAGAGAAAGGGAATAAATAAAAGCAACTGAAGGAAAAGGGTTAACAGTGAAAGCAGCGAACCAAATCACTTAAGCTATGCAATTATAACTTTTGACACAAGATGGCTGTGTTGCCTAAAGAATGAAACCTTTCCACACAAAATGGCGATATCTTTCTAAAATACTCACAACTCGCACTACCCAACTAAAAAAAAAATTCCTTTTTATTCACCTCTAAAGGAATTCATGTATCACAACCAAACACTTCCAAACACTTCACTCACAACACTTTTACAAAATGGCAAAATTCAAAACAAAAATTCGTTTTCTCCCCCTTCAAATTTCTGATCACAGTTCGCTGGCAAACCAAGCCTCTCTCGTTGTACCTTGGGCTGAATATTCACAAAGCCACGCCGAAAATCCGGCAATTCCTCTGCGGGGGGAGGGTAGCTCTGAACTCACGTCGCTGCCTCTCCCCTCCGCACCTAGGGACCAACAACACTCTGTCAGAATAGTGCCCCACACAATGGTGATTTTAAAGCCTCACAAACAACTAACTATATTTTCTCGCAGTTAAAACAGCCGCAATTAAAACTTCGGGGTTGGACGGAAACCGAGAAATGTTGCTCAAAGCTGCAAACCCGCAGTACCGGGTACCGGGGTTACTCCCGACTGTGCCGGATGTAATTTCAAACCGCACCCACACTGCTCGCTTCCTTTAAACACAAAACAAACAGCTTAAACACAAAACTGCCGCTCTCACCCGGTAATACACCGTTCACAATCTGACTGCTTGCACACACACAGAGCCAAAGCTCACACGCATCAACCAAAACTCACACACACAGAGCAAAACTCACACACACAGCCAAAGCTCACACACACACAGCCCAGCCCCTGCGATTCAAGTGTAATACAAGTGCTTTGGGTTCCTCCGCCCTCCCGGGTGTATCTCTTCTGCTAATCAGCCGCAAATCTCAAAATTCTTCCACAACCTACACATACATAAATTCAAAACACATACACTACTTTGCGAACATGCTCCCAAAACCACACAAACCAAAGTGCATACAGCACACCGCTAACCCACAGTCTAAGCACACAAAACAAGTTCCATCCACACGCTCAACAACACACGCACATCTGGAGCACACAGACTGTGATCACCATATTCTGCAACCCAAAAATGGAGTCACCCACACACCACCACTCGTGACGGATCCCTCAAGCTAAAAGCCCACCACGCTGCTTTTAAACCACAGATAGAACTGGAGCCACCACAGCTCCCGTACCACAGCCCTGCCATGAACGCTGTTATTGCCCTGCCCCAGCCCTGCCCACGCTGCCGGGCGAGCTCCGCTCCCCGCGGCCGCCACCGGCCCCGCTTCGGGACAAGAGTTCCTGGGGCTGTTACTGATCTCACCCGGAACACAAACCACTGCCAAATTCCACGGAAACTTACAAACAAATCCACTTCAGGCTTTTTCACTGCGCGCTTGACGTCTCGTAGCATCTTATCAGTTTGCCTTTCTTAAAAGTGGTTATCTTTAATTTTTAACCATACCTTTTTTGTCCGTATCTCCGGCAGATCTCGTTCTTTCCCCCGGGGTGCCAGCGAGGAAAAGGCGCCCTCTTCCTAGGAAGATCCCAGGTGGGCGCCCAAGAGGGATCCCGAACCTCGCTGGCCCTCGGCCAGAGAGAAGAGAGTCCTGCTGCGGTCACCAAATGATTTACCAAAATAAGAGTATTGGCCTATTACTGATACCCAACTGTGACGGACAAAAGACTCTTTAACAATTTAAAGTTAGAAAGTGTATGTTTATTCAGTGCTGGACAGCAGCCTGAGGTAACCCTCCAATACACGCTGCAAAATTACAGGTGATCACAGAGTCGATTTATTGACAAAAGCTTCAAACAAATACATATTCATAATACCAGCCTCTCCCATCCCCCGCTTCCAGTGGTAATTAGCTTGAATGGCTATTAAACATGCGTGGTTGGCTTCTTGAATTAAGTCTGGGGTCGTTTTTGTGGGGAGGGGTCTTAAAAAGAGGAAGAAAGGCGAGTCTTCCTCGCCCTGAACTCTCGACCCTTTCTATCGACGACAATACAAATGGCTTCTGGGAGAACTCAAATTTTCCCTCCCTTCATGACTTTGAATAAGTTTCTGCTTGCAATTGAAACTACTTACTAGTTTCATCTGTTCCCGTTGCAAGCACAGCCGAGCAAACATAAAATGACAGTCAATAAATTATTTAAGTTTCAGATAACCATGTGAAGGCCAGTTTCTTCTAACTCTTAATTATTTTCAGCAAGGCCTATGTTTATTCAGCGCCGTTTAATAAACTCTAGTAAATAACTAACTTTTAACTAATCCTAATTTCTCTAAGACTAAGTGTTTCACTTGGGTGACACATTGTAGTGTATGCACCCCATGCCACAGCAGCTGTACACAAACTAAAGGGGGGACATTGGCTGGCCGGGAATAGGATGCTTAAATACCAATCGCTGTTATTAGAGCAGGATGGTGTTACCTTGGGAACAACTTCTGTTGTTAAGCCTGCCATGTTTCTGTCCTCCACCTTAACTGACGATGTGCCTGATCAGGACTGTTTGCAGACAATTGAAGAGGTCTATTCCAGCTGGCCAGACCTGAAGGACGTGCCCCTGGAAAATCCAGATCAGGAGCTTTTTACAGATGGCAGCTAGCCCAGAGAGGACATGAAAACATTTCAACATTTTTGTGTTGAAAATCTTTTGAAACATCTAAAACAGGTAATAATAGGAAAAGGAATGACTGACATTGTACAATCAGTAGTGAGCAAATATAAAATCTGCTGTAGAAACAACCCTGATATGAGGAAAAGAGTTGTGTTAGGAGTAACAAAGGCCAGGGATCTTCCTGGAGATTACTGGCAAATAAATTTTGCAGAGTTACCAGGCAAAGAGGGATACTGGTCCATACTGGTATTAGTTGACACTTTCAGTGGATGGCCGGAAGTTTTCCTCTGTCACACTAACACAGCCAAGGAAGGAGTGAAAGTTTTGCTCAATTATGTAATTCCAAGGTTTGGGGTTCCCTTGGGGATGTCATCAGATAGGGAACAGCACTTTGTCACAACAGTGGTTAAAGAAGCGAGCCGGATTTTGGGAATTACTTGGGATCTGCACACACCTTACAGACCCCAAGCGAGTGGTGAAATTGAACGTATGCATGGGACCTTCAAAACACAAATTAGCAAACTTTGTCAGGAAGCATCCATGACATTGGTTCAAGCCTTGCCTGAAGCTTTACTGAGTATCCACATCCAACCGAGGTGGAAGGAAAACATCAGTCCCTATGAAATACTGTATGGCAGCCATATCAGATTCCACATGTTCCAGGTGAAATTCACGTGAAGGGCAAACTTGATTCACAGAGATATCTGATGGCTTTGGCTCCACATTGCAGAAGCTCCAGAATTACATCCTGCTATCCAGACCCATAGGACTGGACACACCTGCACATCCCTTCCAGCCTGGAGATTGGGTCTGTGTGAAATGGTGGGACAGTGATCCTCTACAAGCCAAGTGGAGAGGACCATTCCAAGTCCTGCTGACCACCTTCACTGCAGTCAAAGCTGCGGCAAAGGATCCTGGATTCACTGCTCCAGAGTTAAGAAGGGTTCTGCTCCGGAAACTACTAAAAGAACAGAGATTGATGCAGATAAAAATATGTTTTCAATTATTCCTCTTTTATGCCCAAAGAAATGTTCATAACAATCATTATTCTTCTTTGCATGATAGCCAACTGTGCAAGACAGTTCTACTGTTAGATATTTATATATTATTAGATATTTATCTGCTGATAAATATTTCTTATTGTTATTTACTATATTTTAGATACTTATCCATTATTAAACACCTATTATTAGCAGATATTTAGAATAGAGACTTGACAAGGTAAAGGCCTTGTTAAGCTTTTAAAGGGGGGAAAAGATGCCTTAATTTTCAACTTTCATATTTTTCAGATTCTGTGCTGCCCTAGTGCGTGACTCTGAACTTCAAATAAAATGTTAGCAAGTTCTCTTCACAGCTTAGTTAGACAAAACAATCATTTTCCAGCCTGAGAACCAAGGACACCGTTGCAGCTTCAGGCCCAAAAATTGTGAACAACAATGAATTGAGGAGAGCAGTCTGGGTGAATGAGACTTCATAACCTAGAGCTCTAATTGGACAATTAACCCCAAGATGTAAATTGACCAAAACTGATAAAAGTGTGGAAATCTGTGACCGCTCGTCCATCTTGGGTAGAGCCACGGCCGGGCTCTTGTACTGCCCAAGGTGAATCCTTTGAAGGCCTTTTAGTAAAAACCTCCTTGACTCCTTTAACTCTGTCCAGCCTCTCTAGGCATCAGTTGGAGATTCCCCAGTGACCCTGGTGATCCGTGTTGGGAACACACCTGGCTGGGGGGTCTCCACATCTTCCTGGCTCCCTGTGGACACCTGGATGAATGCAGGGGCAGGAACGTCCATTGGGACCCAAACTGACATTGGGAATTCCTTGGGGAGAGCAGATTTGTTGACTTTCAACCCAAAAAAGTCTTCTGCATTCAGTCCTATCTTCTGGTGGCATCCAGGGATACTGAATGGTCTTGGAGGTCATTTCCAACCTCAGTGATTCCACGGTTTTTATTTCCTATTGCCCAGGGGTATCTTCTGCAGCCAAATGCTGATGACCAAGATTTTGGAGACAGGGGGGTGGGAACCCCTCCAAAACAGGTTCTTCCCTCCCACCAAAGCACATGGATCCTCATCTGGCATGGACAAGGAAATCCCTTTCTTTTGGCCTTGATTTGCTTTTCATTTTTCTTCATGGAGTAAAAATAAAAAAACAGAAGCTCTTCTCAGGATAAAAAACAAAGACATTGAACTGAGACATGGGTGGATGTAATAATTATGTTGTGATAGACATGACTGGCATCATCAGCAGTCCTTTATTAAAAACTTTTCATGCCTTATTTCAATGGACTTCTCTTAGGCAACTCTGACTCCTTCCCTCACAGGCAGCTCCACACAGCTCTGACTCATTCTCTCCTCTCTGCAAGTTTCCTTCTACATGACTGGCTAAACCCCAGCCTGTCCCTTATCTGGCCACCTAACCCTGTCTGTCACAACAACTTCTTACCTTATCTGGCCCTTGCACAACCCCATGTCCCTTCTCTCCTCACAGCACAGCCAGCAGACTCCACCCCAAACTGCAGCAGATCCTCAGTCTCAAGCTCCAGCTGTGACTGTGACTAGTGGCCAGCTAGCCCACTCTTTTATAAAACACCCATCCCTGGGCAGGCAAGGCTGTTTGCACTCCTCAGTAATCAGTACAGGTGTAGTTCATTGTGAAAGATTGCCTTCTAGCCTTTCAACCTATCTTCCCACAAATTCCCCCTTTTTTATTTAATCAAAATAAATTGACATGATGACACATTCACATATTTCACCTCAGACTAACAGTTATACAATTGTTTGGGCAACACATCACAATAAGAACATATACTTGAAATCTCAGTTCTCAAATATCACAAGTATGCTTAGCTTTACTTCATGATTGTTTCTTTCAGCAAGTTCTTATATAAGAAATAATTGTCTGCATGCTGTAGATTGATTAGACATTTACCTTTCCCCAGAGCCAAGAGTCTTATTATTTTTCTCCTCACATATAACCAATTTATTCCAGTTTCATTACCCAAAGTGAAAGTTTACAGCAGCATAACAACCACATCCAATTAATTCTGATTGATTCTTCATTCTTTTCTCAGTGATTGTTAACTTTCTTTTTAAAATTACTTTGGTTTAAATTTGGCTTTTAGCAGTACAGAACATCAACCTAAGGATTCTCTTAGCTCTGAAATGCCTTTGTGAATTAAGCTTGATACATTACCCAGATTCACACAGTACATACTATTAAAGCTCAAGAAGCAGAAAGCTGCAATTCATAAACACAATATACATGTTTCAGCATCAAATAGACACATTGCATTCAACAGCAGAACCACCATCTCCAGCTTTTCCTGTGTCTTGTTCCTTTAATTACTTGACTTTTTCCTTCTTCAGCTTAGTTGCTTTTGTAAAGTTATTTTAACTAACTTCTGTGCAGGAGTAACATATTTGAACTTGACTCTTAATTCAGCTTTTTGGGGGACACAGAGGCAGCTCTAGCAGGCTCTACTTCAGGGAAAGGCACATTCTCAAGCTGAACTTCATTCTTCTCTTGCTCCCCATTAACTTCAATTTCTAGCTCTGATTCTTCTTCTACCTCCTGCTCTGTTTTCTATTCTTTTAGAGTCTCATAGAGCAATCTCCAGGTGGCAGTCAAATTTGCAGCTGCCTTGTCCCCTTTGCATACTGCATCCCACGGTCTTTCCCCAACTTCTTTCCATACTCTAACACCACAGGAAGTGCTTTCATCAACCTTAATAACATATTTTTTTTCCCCAAGTGTTTTTTTAATACACATAAAACAGTCTGTTGCCAGTGGCTCATCTGGATAAGCATCCCTTCAGGTGTCACAGACAATCAGGTTCAGACCAGCGGCTTCCCCCACTGCTCTCAGCTTCCCTGGGCTCCGTCTCTGGCTGTACCTCACCCTACAGCCCAAGTCCAACCACGTTGGCACCACCATTATGTAGTAACTATGTTGAGACGGACTGGACTGATACCACCATCAATCCTTTATTAAAAACTTTACATGCCTTCTTTCTGTGGACTTCTCTCAGCCAACCCTAACTCCTTCCCTCATAGGCAGCTCCACACAGCACTGACTCCTTTTCTTACAGGCAGCTCCACACAGCTCTGACTCTGTCTCTCCTCTCTGCAAGTTTCCTTCTACATGACTGGCTAAACCCCAGCCTGTCCCTTACCCAGCCACCTAACCCTGTCTGTCACAACAACTTCTTACCTTATCTGCCCCTTGCACAACCCCATGTCCCTTCTCTCCTCACAGCACAGCCAGCAGACTCCACCCCAAACTGCAGCAGATCCTCAGTCTCAAGCTCCAACTGTAACTGTGACTGTGACTAGTGGCCAGCTAGCCCACTCTTTTATAAAACACCCATCCTCACTGGGCAGGCAAGGCTGTTTGCACTCCTCAGTAATCAGTACAGGTGTAATTCATTGGGAAAGATTGCCTTCTGCACTATCCTTTCAACCTATCTTCCCACACTTATTCTGTAAGGCTTTTCTTATTTCCTATAGTCATGGTCACCTCACAGTCACCTCATGGTCACAATCGTCTCACAGCCATGGTTGTGTCATGATCATCTCATGGTCTTGATCACCACATAGCCATGGTGTGTTGTGGTCATCTCGTGGTCACCTCTTGGTCAAGATGTGTCATGGTCACAGTCATGATCAACTCATGGCCTTCAGGATTTCATGGCTGTGGTGGTGTCATGGCAATCTCGTGGTCATCTCATTGTCACCATCATCTTGTGGTCCTCTCATGGTCACGGCCATCTCATGGTCATGGTCATTTCCTGATCATCATCATCTTATGCTCACGTCACCTCGTGATCATGTCATTGTCACCTCATGGTCATCTCATGGCCACGATCACATCAGGGTCACCCCAAGGCCATGGCTGTGCCACAGCCAACCCATGGTCATCTCTTGGTCCAAATCATCTCTTGGTCAGGGTTGTGGTTGTGTCATGGTCATATCATGGCCATGGTCACTCTCATCCCATGGCCATCTTGTACTTGTGTCATGGCCATGGTCATGGCCAGGGAACCTCTCCAAGGCCCAGTTTTGGAACACTCAAGGACCATTGGGGGCAACAATGCCTGGCCTGACCCCTCTCCCATCCCACTGCCCTTCCAGGAGCCTGACATGGCCAAACCTGTCAGGGCTTGGCCTGCCCTGACCCCGGGCTGGTGTCAGTGAAATGGCTAAATAAATAATAAAGGGACTGGAATGACTAAAGGGCTAGAAACTGAAAGTGTAAGGAGAAATAAAAAGGGCGCACAAAGGCCCCTTTAGAAGACCCCAAAACGGGGTTGAGCAGACACTGATACAGACTATGAAGGAATGTTCTAGAAAGCTTCCAGCCAATCACAGACCCTTGTGCAGTCTCTATTTGCATGGTTATGCCCAGTAGTTCCCATAATCCTTTTCTTCTCCTCTACTGCTCGCCATAGTGTGACTGGATGTTGTCTGTCTTGGCTCCTCAGTGTCCAGGGTTGTTACCTGCTGTGGGGCCGGTTCCCAGCCCGTCCCTTCCAGGATGGACTGCTACACAGACTCTCCTGGGGACACATGGGATATGGGACATGGAGCAGGAAACAAAACCTGGGGGATGGAATTGGGTGTGGCTGAGAAGCCCTCATTTTGCTCCTGGTGTCCCCATCCCAGTCCTGGTGTCCCCCTTTATGTGTCCCCATCCCAGTCCTGGTGTCCTCACACTGATCCTGGTGTCCCCATTCCCATGAATGTGTCCCCCACCCTAGTCCTGGTCTTCCCATCCTGCTCCTGGTGTCCCCGTCCCAATTCCTGCTGTCCCCATTCCCATTCCTGCTGTTCCCATCTCTGTCCCTTGCTGTCCCTATCCCATTCTGGTGTCTCAATCCCCGTGTCCCCATCCCTGTCCCCAGTGTCCTTATCCCTGTCCCCAGTGTCCCTATTCCCACTCCTGGCTCCCAGTGAGGAACTGTCGGCCACTGGAGGAGGGAACCCGGATTTATTGCCCCAAGCAGGATTTATTGCCCAAAGTAGGATAATTTCACACCAGAACAAAAGCATTGGGAATATTTGTAATTCTTAGCTTTAAAACACTGGAAAATGGGAAATGTATCTGTTAGCAAAAGCTGTGGGTGGATGGGAACAGTGGGATGAGCTCTGCTGGCATCTCCTGGTTTCCTGGGAAGAGGGAAGGGGCCGGATCCAGCTCCATGGATCGCTCAGGCAATGATTTCTGTCAGGATGAGAGAGGGTCACGGTGTCACCCTCTCCATGTCCCCATCCCACAGGATGGACCTGGCTGGAGCCCATGGAGAGTGGGAGCTGTTTCGGAATCCCACCTCATCCCGCCCCAATCCTGCTCCATCCATCCCACGCGATCCCGTCCCATTCATTCTGCCCTAATCCCACTCTGGAATTCCACCCAATCCCTCTCCATCCATCCCACACCTACTCCATCCATCCATCCATCCATCCATCCATCCATCCATCCATCCATCCATCCATCCACCCCAACTCACCCTGCTCCATCCAACCTGCACCAATCCTGCCCCATCCATCCCACCTGATCCCACTCCAGAATCCAGCCCCGATTCCACTCCACAATTCCATCTGATCCTGCTCTGGACCCCTGCATTGATCCAGAATCCCTCCCTGATCCCAGTCTGTCCATCCTGCCCCGATTCTCCTCTGGAATCCCACCCTGATCCCATTGTGTACCTGCACTCAAGGCGTTGGTTCCCACGTCATTTCCTGCAGAAAGAGAAGATCCATGAGATTCCAGCACAGATCTCAGTTAATCCACTGAGATTAACTCCAGGATCCATCCTGGGATCCAAACGGAGAGGATCCAGAGCTGGATCCACCACTGGTACTCACCGGCTGCCATGTTGCATCCATTCTGTCCCTCCTCCCTGTGGAAAAACAGTGGGATTGGCGTTGGTGGCACAGGATTCCCAGAACAGTGCCAGGTGGATCCATGCCCCTTCCCAACCCCCATCCCGTGTGTTACCGGATTGGCACTTCCAGACAATGAATCCAATGAGGGCAATGAGGATGATGATGGCAGTGACGGACACAGCGACCACCACAGTGAGATTCCTGCCAGATGTTGGGTCTGGGAAATGCAGGACGGTGAGGAGAGGGAGGGGAATCCCCATTTGGGAATTCCAAATTCCCAATTCCTACATTCCACATTCCCAGCCTCACCCCAAGCGTAGATCCCAGGCTCCAACATTCCGGGATGCTCCACCCGGCACCGGTACTGCTCCCGCTCCTCCGGCCGCGCCTCGATCCTGGCCCAGGTGTGGAAGGTGCCGTCGCTGTTGGGAACGATCCCGCCCCACTCCGTCTCCTGATCCCAGATTTCATCCCCCTTCATCCAGTTGACTGCGATGGAGCTGGGGTAGAATCCGTACGCGTGGCAGGACAAGATCAGCGTCCCGTGTTCCTCTTTTCCAGACACATGGACATCAGGGGGATCTGGAATGGGATAACGGTGAGATACATCCATGGAATTCCATGGGAATAGGATGGGGGTGAGATCTGGCAATGGAATTCCCACTGGAATGAGATGGGGGTAAGATCAGCCCATGGAATTCCATTGGAATGGGATGGGGGTGAGATCTGCCACTGGAATTCTCACAGGAATTTCCATGTTACCAAGTTGTCCATTCCAAAATTCCAAATTCCTGTCACCGAATGACACAGAGGGAAAGACACACACTCAGTGACTCTGAGGAATCAAGCAGGAAAAGAACAATTTAATTTACATTTCATGTCTATTTATAGAATTCCAACAGTGACCACGGATTGGACAGTGAGGATAATACCTCCTGACCCGATAGGTCCCATCAATTCTCTCTTCCTCCAAAGAGGAATGCAAAACATTCATTGTTTACAAGAACAGAGTGTGAGAAACTGCAAAAATTATCTGTCAACAATCAGAAGGCTGAACACATGGGCAACACATTCCCACAGGAATTCTGCTCCCACCTTTGTGGTCCAGCTCCTTCTGCCCATATCTGACGTATTTCTTGAGCCATTCCGGGCAGTCATGCTCCAGGTAATTCGTCCAGCTCTCAGCCACTGTCCCTTCACCTTCCCAGCGCCTCCTGGTGATCTCAGCAGCGCTGTCGGCCGCCACGAATCTCCTGGATCCCAGGTCAAAGGAGATGAAATCCTGCCCATTGTAGCCATCCCGGTAGGACCCACGGACGCTCCCATCGGACAGGAGGTCACAGCTGGAAAGCCACTGTATGGTGTGGAGACCTGGGGGATTGTACCTACAGGGACCCATGGAATTGTGTCCCAGCCCCACAGAGCCTCATCCCAGCCCCATGGATCCACATCCCAACCCACGGATCACAAGATAGCCCATACCAGCCTGATGGATCCCCATCTCAGCCCCTTGGTGCCCTGTGAATCCTCATCCCAGCCTCATAAATCCCATCCCACCCCCATGGATGCCATCCCAGCCCCACAGATGCCCCCACTCACCCCTGCTCTGGTTGTACCGGTCCCGCAGTGTCTCCAGGTTCCAGGCATCCATGTGCTCGTTCCTCTTGCAGGTCTCAGTCATCCTATCCCAATATCCCGGCTCGACTCCATCCTTTATCCACTGTGTCAGTGGCACCGCCCGGCCCCGCTCGCTGTCGTAGCGCTCGAAGGGGATCCCATCCAGGTACCCAATCATCATGAACTCAGGGACCCCCGGGCTGGGCTCTGACACTGCCACAGACAGGTAACGCAGGGAGTGGAGAACTGGGGGGACACAGAGATTTAGGGAGGTTGAGTGAGTCATGGATGAATGAAAGAGGAACTGGGAGAGGTGGGAATGGGGTGCATGGGGACCCAGTGCCCAGGAATGGGGCTCAGGAGACTCCCAGTGTGAAGGAAGGGGAATACAAGGACTTGGAGAGATGGAAGAGGGGCTCCAGGCAATCCCTGTGCCCAGGAAAGGAGGTCCAGGGGGTCCCCAGTGCCAAGGAAAGAGGGGTCATAAGGTGGAGAGACCTGGGATGGCTGGAATGGGGGGCTTAGGGTCCTTAATGCAGAGGTCAAGGTGGGGCTGGGGACTGAGAAAAGCAGGAATGGGGGTCTGGAGGGTCTCAAGTTCAAAGAAAAGGAGGGGCTGGGGAAGGCGGGATGGACGGGAAATGGGGTGCAGGGGGGGATTTGTACTGGATAAGGGAGTGCAGGGGGGTCCCAGTGCCCAGGACTGGAAATTCAGGGGGGGGCCAGAGCCCAGAATCCCCCCTGGGACCCTCCACGACCCCCAGAAACCCTCCCGGTCCCCTTGGGACCCCCCCCCGCAGGACGAGCAGGGGGTGGAGAACTGGGGGGACGCAGAGACTGGGGGGGCAGGAAGCGGAATGGGGAGAGCCGGGAAGGGTCCAAGGTCAAGGAAGGGACTGGGAGAGGCGGGATCGGGGATCCAAGGGGTCTCTGTGCCCAGGAAAGGGCGTCCAAGGGTCCTCGGTGTTGAGGGAAAGTGGGGTCTGAGGCTGGGAAGAGCAGGAATGGGAGGCCAAGAGGTCTCTGGGTGACGGGAAAGGGGAGTCTGGAGCTGGAAGAGGCGAGTGGATCTCGGAGGCGCAGCCTGGGACACGGGAAAGACACCGAGAGAGTGCGGTGGGGGACGGGACGGGGAAAAGGAGGAATATCAGGGGGTTCATCTGGATCCTATTGGATCTCCGCTGCGACTCCCTTAAAACCCCTGGGACACCCGGGATCATTAGGGACCCAGTTTCGGGAAGCGGCGGGAGTGGAAAACGGGGTGGGGGACGACACAGAAAGTTGGGAGGTCTGGGGAGTCCAAAGTTCAAGGAAAAGGGAGGGAATGGGGTTTGGGAAAAACGAGATGATCGAATGGGGGTGCAGGGGTGTTCTCAGGCCGGAAATGGAGATTCAGGGCTGTCCCAGTGCCCAGGAATGGGGGTTCAAGGGGGTCTCGGTGCCGGGCAAAGGGATAGGGGGATTCACAGGACCCAAAATGAGGGTTCAGAGGGGTTCACGTGTCCAGGAAGGAAGGTTTAGGGGGTTCCCGGTGTCCGGAAATGGAAGTTCAGGGTGGTCGCGATTTCAGGGGTCCCACTGACCTCTCGTCGCGCGCCCCGGGTCCCAGAGGAGCCCCAGGAGCCCCAAGAGCAGCCCCGGACCCAGCGCTGGAGCCATCGCGCTGCTCCGCTGCGGCCCCACCCCCATCACTGGCCACGCCCCCCCAGCACTGGCCACGCCCCCAGGGGTCCACCTGAGACCCTGCACAGCCCCGCACTGCGGGACCCCCGGGCCGGGCTGTGCTGCGCTCCCGGACCCTGCGCTCGAACTCTGCCCGGAACCCGCCGGGTTCGGCCCGGAGCGGGGGGAGCACCGCGATCCAATTTTTCCTGCGGGTGCTGATCCCACCCCTGGCGGAGCAGGACTGGGCGCTGTGACCCCGATCCCTGATTCCCAGTCTCCTTCTCTCTATCCCTCTCCTGTTCTCTCCTTTTCCTTTGGGTGATCATACATCCCAGAGCGGCTGGAGAGCCCCGTGCCCAGTTCGGGTTTCCCAGGAAAAGGAGGCCTGGGGGTGAGGTGCCCCGGGCTGGCCGGGAATGGGGGTCTGGGGGTCCCCGGGGTCACGGAAAAAGGAGATCCAGGGGCTGGCAGAGGAGGATTCCCGGGAAAGGGGGTGCAGGGGGGTCCCAGTGCATGGAAGTGGGGCAGGGCGGCTGCTGGGAAGGTACTGGGACAGACTGAGACACCGAGGTACACCAGGACTGGGACAAGAACTCTCTGGGAGCAGAACTGGGGCACTAGGGATCACACTGGGATATACTGGGACCACACTGAGGGCTACTGGGAGCAACTGGGAGCATGCAGGGGACAAGTGAGATACACTGGAAGAGACTAGTGGATTGACTGGAATCATGCTGGGAATTATCAGATCTGTAGTAGGGGTGAATAAGAGAAACTGGGAAAATGCAGGGGTAACTGGGATCACACTGGGAGCAGCTGGCCCATGCGGGGCTCATACTGGGACTGACAGGGTCACACTTGCACTGACGGGAATAGTATTGGGAGTATCTGGGAGTAGCTGGGATCCTACTGGAGGTGACAAGGATCAAATCGGACTCACAGTGGAAGTATCTGGGATATGCCTACTGCATGTCCTCGTTAATATGCACCCCTCCTTTTGTATAACATCCGATATTCCTGGCTCTGTTAAGTGTTTCTGCTTCTCTAATTTCAGGAATTGAGCAGGATCTCGGCTGAGCAGCAGTCCGCGTCAATTAGTAACATTTTCTGAAACCGATGGTTTGTCTTCTTACTTCCTTTTGTACAAGTCCCTGGTCCTATCTCCAAGGACATTAATCCTAGTCTGTTCAAACCCTCTTCTCATTTTCTCAGTAATTATCTTCACTAACTTTATTACCATTGACTTAATTTCTTTTCCTGGGTCCTCTTTGGTTTGGGATTATTCTCAGTGACCTCATTCCCTGTCCTTTTGTAGCCGTTTCTGGATCAGGAGGCCTGGCTGCCACCTGCGTCCCCTTGCTCACCTGCTGAATGAGCTGCACTCAGTGCATGGTAAAAAGATGAGAGTTGCTGCAGCACATCAGAGGAGGAACAGCATTCGTTTAACCCATGGTCTGCCAGGGAACCACAGAAACGTGTCCCATTCTCATCCTTTCTACATTTGGACTGGTACATGAGCTACTTTCTTATTTCCTTTGTTATCGGTTTTACCACTTTTCGGTTGTCATGTATTTGCCAAGAGCAGTTTGAGTAATTTAATTTTCCACAAACTCCTCCTCATTCTGTGAATAGATAATCTGATCCCGTGCCAGGGTGAAATGTCTCGTTCTTTATTTCAGTGGATTGGTTGGCAGGAAGGTCAGGCACCCAGGAGCTGTCTGGGTTATTATTTTTTCGAGAACTTATAATATATTCTTTAAATAGGAAGAAGAAGAAGAAGAAGAAGAAGAAGAAGAAGAAGAAGAAGAAGAAGAAGAAGAAGAAGAAGTTTTTAACCTAATTATGCCACTCAAATTACGGGTGAATTTTCTGTCTTCTGATATGAATTCATTGGGGTTCTCAGGGGTTGGTCAATCGATTTGTAGCATTTGTTCTGGTCTCTGTTCATATTTTCCCCATTTTTGGTTGTTTCCTCCAGCCAGGAGGCTGCAGGTGGCTGCATCAATTGGCCACTTTTTTTTAATTAAATCATCAAATAATTGAATTACCAACTGATTTCTCTGGACTAGCAAAAACACCCCAGTGCTCTAATACACCACCCTATATAACCTAGACAGGGACAGCACATGTTGGAGTGGGGAGAGGGATGATTTCCCCCCCTCTTTTTTTAGTGAAGTTTTCCCAACATTTTGCGTTTGCTGTTTCCCTTTGCAGCTTAACCAATTTCTGTTGCAGTCAGATATCCTCACTATGGGCTCTGCCTTTAGTTGTGCAAATTCCATCTGTGCAAGCAGGCAGAGCTTGGGGTGAGGGGCAGAGGGAATCAGCCAAATTCCTCCCCCAGGCAAGAAAAGTTTGTTACGTTGTCCACACATTGTCTCAGCGGTGTTAATTTGCATTTCTAAAGCTCCTCTCCTGGCTCCCTGGAATGAAGCTTCTGTTCAAGACCAGCCATTGGATGACTCGCATTTCATCTCCTCACAATCTGCTTTTTTTCCCCCCTTTTTCTTTTTAACAATATTCTAGTAACTGTTTATGCATTAAAGCATCACCATTAAAGTTCTTCTCGTCTTGCAAAATGCTACCTAAAGGTGAGCGCCGAAAAACCCATACCAAAATTTTGTCATCACTAAGAGACATGCGCAAAATTACACAAAAAGTTTGCAATGCAGTCAAATTTTTTCTACTTCTCCTAGGAGTAAAAAGTGATTATCACATCCCTGACCCAAACCTAACTGACAATACAGAAGTAGGATTATTACGAAAAATTATTCTTATGGTGTAATCTTGTCCCTGAAACTGCAGGAAAAACAAAATCAATCCAACAATGTCTTTAGTGTTAGAGTCAAGGCATTACTTGATTCTGGTCAGGATGTGCAACAGAAATCATTTCATCCACACATAGCCCGGGTGTGCAGAGAAAATCATTCCATGGCATGTGAATTTTACTAGATTTTTCCTAAACTTTATACACTCCGAACCCATTGAAATCCATTGGTTTAGTGTTTATTGCTTCCAAATTGTGTAGTTCTCAGTTCTTCCTATTGGACCCGGATTTGTCACCCTCTGATGTTAATTATGTCCGCACTCCTGGATTTCATTCTCAGCCTTTTCCTGACCAGGTGTCCCCAGCTATGTCGAGGGCAGTGTCTGGGGTGGGTGTTCCTTGATGTTTGCTGATGTTTCGTTGATGTTTTGTTGATGTTTGTAATCTTTGAGGGTATCTTTTGGGCTCTTCCCAGTCTGTTGAGATGTTAAACTCATCTCTGTTGAGTGGTGTAACATGTCTTAAAAAAACCCTTTAAAATTCCTTTCCCCAATGCAAAGGCGAACCAAGCTTGAGTAGATAAATAAGATTTTTTTTTTTAAATTAGACTTGATATGTTTTCCAGCAGTCGAATCCCAGTCAGCCCAGTGTGTGAGTGTAACTGAGGGGCAGAGTGGAATTGTGCCGTTGTCTTCCCCAGCAGCTGTGGCAGTGCAGGCACAGAAAGCAGCGAAGCTGCAGCAGTGGCAGCAAGGATTGGCCCCAGTGTGTGGAGATGCCAAAGGAGGGTGCCCAGGCAGAGGATTTCAGCAGAGGATCTGTGGGCAGGCCCAGGGGCTTGGCCCGATGTGGAGCCCTGGCTGCTGCTGCGTTGCCTTCAGTGCAGGGTCAGTGGTGCCCTCCCATGCTGCTCCTGCAGCCGGGAATTCCAAATCTCCGGGGCTTGAGAGCCCCTGAGCCCAGGGTGAGGGGTCCCCCCGTGTTGAGCTGTGCTGGCGGCTGTTTCTGTGCTCAGGGACTCTTGGAATGGGCCACGGCACTTGGCCACCAGTGGTGCTTCTTTGCACTCCTTAGGCAGGACCCGATGTCCTGGGTGGATGTTGTGAACAGCAAAGTGCCAAGGCAGGCTCTGTGCCAGCCCAGCTTCCTGTGGGAGAGATTTCACCAGAGACAGGATTCTGGCCACAGACTGCTTGAAATATAAATCCCTTATCTCCACCCTGCACTAGGTGGAGAATTCCCAGGGTAAGGAATTGCAAAGATCAATTCCAAGGGAGAGAATTGAATATCTGCCCTGGATCTGGCTCTTATTCTTGCCAAAGCCAATGGCAAAAGCGATACCCATGGCATCTTGGATTCTATTAGCAGCTTCCAAAGGAGTTTCTTTATCTCGTTATTCATTCTTTCTACCTGATTTGACCTCTAGGAATGCCAGAGCAGCGGCTGGGGTGTCCCGCAGCCTCCTGGGGGCCGGGGGCCACTGCCGGGCCTGCAATTGCCGGGGGGTGCTGGGCTCAGGCAGCGCCCGGCGCTGAGCCCCGGCTGCCCCACAGCCCCGGCCCGGCCCCGCAGCTCCCCACAGGCCCCCAGCCCGTGCTCCCGGTGCCGCCCCTCTGCGCCCGCTCCTGCCGCTGCCCAGCACAGAGAAACCCCCTGCAATCCTGACCTCCTTGTGTGCCTGTCCTGGCAACCGGGGATACAAAAGATGTGGATCAGCTGGCAACTTCTGAGTATCAAACCCTGCTGAAAAACATCCCCATCCTCAGTATTTTTTTCTTCGTCGTCTTTGTCATCATCCTTTTTCTTCCCACATAGATTCCTGCTGCTTCGTCTTGCCTGAACCATATTCCTGCACACTCCCCTTCACCCAGTCCCTTCCCAGCACACCAACACCATCCATCCCCTCTTGTCTAAATCCCTTCTGAACTTCCCTTATTGTCCTCCGTGGGTGGGAGGATGTCCTTGATTGCCTCTGGGAGAATGTGCAAACTCCCTCAACATGCTCCCAAGGGACCCTTCAGAGATATTTTGGGATCATCATCCCTTTTTCCGGGATCCCTTCGTGGCTTTCCCTTTCTACCCTCCACGGGTGCCCTGCCATGTTTAGTCCCCGAAGATCCCACTGTAGTCCCTGATGAGATTTTCAGTGCTCTCTGGCTGCCGACTCTTCCCAGCCCCCCTGATCTGTCACTCCTCTGTCTCCTGGTCACTCTCGGGTACCCAATCCAAGCCCGGTGCCGCCACCACCCAAGGGAGCCGATCACCCAAACTGGGTGAGGCACCTTCAGCTCCACTCACTGCCTCCGCCCCGGACGGGGGAAGGAATTCGTGCCGAGCCCCAAGGTGTGTGGAAAAGTTCACATCACCAGAGGTTTCTGTCTGCTAGGAAGACAGAGGAGTCTTGTAAAAGTAATTTAATTCATAAAAAAAGGAAGAGAGCACTGGCCATTTCCCATGGGGCTTCTGAAATTGTTGGAGGACACAGCCTCCTTTTCATCCTAATTTTACCAGCCTCATCTCCCTCTCCCTTTTCTCATTGGATGAAGTACTTGAGACGTACAGACTTCCCAATGCACTCACTGCTTCCTCCCCTGAATATGCACTCCACTTTTGTATAGCTAACGATATTCATGGCTCTGTTAAGTCTTTGTTCTTCTTCTGGGAGTTCATGAATTGAGCAGGACCTTGGCTGAGCAGCAGTCTGTGTGGTCAATTAATAACATTTTCTCACCCTGATGGCTTCTGCTGTCCCTTCCTTATGTCCACGTCCCTGGCCCTGTGTCCAAGCGGATTCGCAGCCTGTGTTTGTAGAGACCCTTTGCTGTTGTTCCTTGCATGGGGGTCCCCCGTTTTGGGGCCATCCCCCCTGGAGCAGGGTGTCCCGGCTTGGTGCAGCCCCGCCCCTCGGGCAGCGCTGAGCCAATGAGAGCGCGCGGCGGTGATGACGCAGCAGTGTCCAGGCAGAGCCGCAGCTCCCAGCGTTGCCCACCTGGAGCCACCTGCGCCCGGCCCGGGCCCCAGCGCCCCCCGGCAGGGGAATTTGGGGAGGTGGGAGGGGGGGAGCGCCAAGGCCGGGCCCCCCCGCGCTGTGGTGGCGGCAGCGGCTGCAGTGGGGAGCGAGTGCGGGCGGGAGCGGCCGAGAGCCCAGCGCTGCCCCAGCCCGAGCTGCCCCAGCTCCATCGCTGCCCCTGCGCTGGGATGCTGTGGGTTTGGGGGGAAGAGGGAGCCGGCAGTGGGTGCTGGGCCTGGGGGCAGCAGGAGAAGGGAAGGAGAAGCAGGGTTGAACAACAAAATGGTCAAAGGATGACCGTGGGAAGAGAAGATGGGATTGTGCAGGAGGTGGACGAATAGTAGGAGGAAGAGGAGTGTGAGGAACAGTACGGACACAGGAGGAGGGGCAGAAACTGGAAGCAGCACAATGTTCCACCCCTCCCTGTATCTGCAGCCTCTCCCCCAGCCCAAGGAACGTTGCACCCCGTAGGTGACCGAGGAGGGGGATCCATGATTTTCAGAGGGGTGAATCTTGCTATTTCTGAGCTTTATTGGGCCAAATGTTGGTGCTTTGTTTTTTTGCTGGGCATGAATCTTTATATTTTGCGGGAGGTTTTGGCTGAATCTTGATGTTTGGGGGATTATTTAACTGTGTTGTGGTGTTTGGAGGATTTTTGGGAGGAAGCTGTGTGTTTTGGAGGTTCTTACACACAGGATGCCAAATGACTTCCAGAGATGAACTTGGGCAATGAGGAACTCCCTCCCTAAGGCCCTCTCCTCTTGCTTTTCCCCAGTCTAAGATTTTTCATTCCCAAGGTGTGGGCAGATGGAGGAGAAGGAAAAGCCCCAGAGATCCCCCACCAGGAGGGGCTGCAAACCCAGCCCAGGGAGCTGCGAGGAGGAAAGACCCTCCCTGAGCCGGGAAGGCGGCCGGAGATCCAGGCGGAGCTCAGAGCTGGTGGAGAAGCCTCCTGGAGGGGAGAAGCCCCACGAGGGTTTGGAATGTGGGAAGGGTTTCAACTACAGCTCCATCCTGTTGCGGCACCAGGTGATCCACACAGGGAACGGCCCTACACCTGCTTGGAATGTGGGAAGAGCTTTGGATGGAGCTCGGCCCTGAGAAGCCACCAGCGCGTCCACACCGGGGAGAGGCCCTACGAGTGCCCGAGTGTGGGAAGAGTTTCGTGCTCTGCTCCAGCTCCATCCCCCATGGGAGGATCGGTGTTGGATGATCCCCAGTGACCCCCGTTGGGCAGAGCCCTGGTGATCCGTGGTCCTGGTTATCCCTGTTGGGTGGGGGAAGGCGTTGAAGAGATTTCTCTCTCTTCTCCTTGTCCCGCTGTGATTTGGTTGGTAATAAATTCCCTCGCTGTGCCCAGGCTGGCTCTGTTGTTCCCGTGCCGGTGCTCGGGGCGGGATCTCTCCTGTTCCTTCTCTCAACTCCCGGGCCTCTCCTCAGCCAATCAGAGAATGCGATGAAGAAGATCCAGCCAATCAGAGAGAGCAGCTGTGATGACTCACCAGTTGCCGGGCAGACCCGGAGCACCCAGTGTTCCCCACCTGGACCCGCCCTCCCCCCCAGTCACGATCCCCCCCCGGGGTCCCCCCGAGTCCCTCTCCAGTCCCGCCCCACAATAAACGGGACGGGGCGAACTGGGAAACTTTACTGGGAACACTGGGAGCAGCCGGGCTCCCAGCGGGGGCAGAGTGACAGCGGGGCTGAGGAGAACACACGACCCCCCCCCCCCAAAATCAGTGTGGGGACGGAGCAGGGGGTCCTGGATGCGTCGAAGGCCACAGGGAGGGGCTGCAGCCTCTGCTGGCTCAGTAGAGCAGAGAAAAGGGGGTGACACCCGGTTGGGGGCCTCAGGGGGAGCACATACGCTCCGGGACTCCCCCTCCCCCCCACCTTCTTTCACAGGTCGAAGCCGAGCCCCAGCTCCAGGAAGACGAAGCCAAACACGGAGCCCCCGATCCCCATCAGCACCTTGCTGCGGGCGGTGTCTGGTGGCATCTCTGGGGGTCTACAGGGGTCAGGACCCCCCAAAACCTCTCATGGACACCCCGAGACCCTCCAAGCATCCTCCCAATCCCTCCTAGCCCATCCAGGGCTCCCTTTAACCTCCTCCTTATCTCTTCCCAGCCTCTCCAGGACCCACCAAAGCCCCTCCTGTCCCTCTCAGGGTCTCACAGCCCCCTCCTACTTCCCCCCACTACTCCGGGACCCCCAAAACCTTTTCCAGTCCCTTCCCAGCCCCTCCGGGACTCACCAAGCACCCTTCCACTCTCTTTCCAGTACAACTAACGTCATTCCAACTCCTGCTTTTCCATCCCCAGTCTCCTTTCATCCCCTCCAGACTCACTCAAGCACTCTCCCAGTTACACTCAGCATCCCCACACTCCTTCCCAGTTACATCGAGCACCCCCAAACTCCCTCCCAGTGTCCACCAGCACCTCCGGAACCCCATAACTCCCTCCCCAGCATCCTTCAAATCCCTTCCCAGCCCTTCCAGACCCCGAGGCCCTCTCCCCATTTAGACCAGGCTCTCTCCAACTCCCTCCCAGTTACTCCCAGCACATCCCAGTGCCTCCCCCGTGTCCCAGTGCTGTCTCAGCGGCTGCTCCAGGTTGACGTGCTCCACCTGGCGGGTGTAGTTGACCCCAAGCCAGGGGTGGTTTCCAGAAGCACCAGGAGCTGGTGGGTTCATTCGCCGTTGGCGACCACGTCGGTGGCCACCACGTGCTCCGGGAGCTCCTGCTGGCCCTGGAACCATCTCATGGATGTGGGCAGAATAGAAGTCCATCACGGAGCAGAGCAGGCGGCCGGGACCGGGCTGGGAGTTCGAGGGCACCAGCGAGATGGGGACACTGGGGGGCACTGGGAGAGAGTGGGGACGCACTGGGATCAGCTGGGGGGAACTGGGAGAGAGAGGGGAGGGGTGGTGTGGAACTGAGAAGGACTGGGAATGGGCTAGGAGAGACTGGAAATAGACTGGGAGGGACTAGGAATGGACTGGGAATACACTGGGGGTGGACTGGGAGAGACAGGAATGGATTGAGAGGGAACTGGGAGAGTGGGTAGAGGTCTGAGTTTGAAATGAGAATGAACTGAGATCAGACTCGGAATGGACTGGGAATGGGCTGAGAAGGTGCGGGAGGGACTGGGGCCTCACTGGGGGGTACTGGGGCAGCACTGGGAGGATCTGGGGGAAAAGCGCCCGGCCCTGGGAGGCCGAGTCCAGCGCGGGGCACTCGGCGCTGCGGATCTGCCTGGCAACTGATGAGTCATCAGAGAGACGCGCTCTGATTGGCTAAGATGCGTCAGTTCCAACCATGCATGAGACAGACACGCGGGGGGGCACCAGGATGGACTGGGAGAGCCACGGGGGCCACTGGGAGGGATGGGAGGCCCCGGGAATCGGCACATGTACGCCAGGGGCTCTGGGGTGATTCCCAGGGAGGTTTTGAGGGGCTCCAGGGTCATTGCCAGGGCAGGGCCCGAGGGGACACGCTCTGCCCCACGCTCACGTCTGCGCTCCACGAGGAACGGGGTGTACAAGTCGTAGTTGTACCTGCAGGACGTGTCCACCCGAGCCCGATAATACTCCAGTAATTCCGGGTCGCTGTTTCGGTACTGGGCCAGTTGCTCCCCATGCGGGGTGTCCCCTACGTAAAGCCCCATATCGCTGTCGAAGTGTGCGAGCTGCTCCCGGTTGTAAATGTGCCTCAGCACGAACCTCACCTTCTCCGTGCCGTTAATGAAGTGACACTCGCACTTTCCCATCCTCTGGAACACCGCTGTGTGTGCAGGATCCCCACCCCGCACCCCCTGTGCCCCACGGCCGCCATGGGACCCTCCTGCCCGCGCTCCCACTTCCTCTTTCCCACCCTTCCCCCAATTTCCTCTCCCCTCCCACCTCCAGCCGCTTCCCAAATCACTTTTGGGATCCCATTCCTTCCCCTTTCCCACCCATTTCTTCCAATCCCCAACCCTCTCTCCCTCGATTTTGAGGTCCCACCCTCCCCTTTTCCCCACTTTCCGACCCTCTCCCACCCCTTCCTCACGTTCCCCAATCCTCAGCCCCTCTCGCTCTTCCTTTGGGGGTCCCCTCCTCCTCCTCCTCCTCCCCCTTCCATTTCGGGCTCCCACTGCCCCTTTTTCCCCCTTCTCCCCTCCCGCTCACCCGAGAGCTCCGCGCCCGCACCAGGGGGTGCTCCCAGCACCACCAGTACGGCCCCAGCTGCCGCCACTCGCCCCGTGGCCAGCGCCCAGCAGGTGCCGCCAGCCCCACAGCAGCCGCCGGGGCTGCACTGGGAGCACCAGGCCGGAGCAGGGCCGGGCTCAGCAGCGCTGCGCGCTCTGATTGGCTGAGAGCACTTTTGGGGACCCGTTTTTCTGAGGCTCCCCCTCTGATGAGTCATCAACTCTTCGCACTTTGATTTGCCGCAGCGCGCTCCGGCTGCTTTTGGATCGCAGCCCCGGGTGGGGTTTCTTTGCGGAGGGGGAACCTTGGGGCGCTGGGCAGGTGGGAGCTCAGGTGTGCCCAGAAATGTGTGCCCAGGTGGGTGCGGGATCTCAAGGTGCCCATGGCGAGGGCTGGCCCGATGCCAGGCACCCCCCAAAGCCGCTCTGTCCCTGCCCTCGGCAGCCGCAGAGGGGACAAAAAATGGAACCGAGAGTTCCTGGGTGGGGATAAGGACCGAGAGAGATCCCTCAGCAAACACCGGCACGGGAACAATAGACACCAGCGACGGAATTTATTATCAACTAAATGACAGCAACATAAAGAGGAGGGAAAGAAATCTCTCCAATAGCTTCCTCTCACTCAACGGGGATCACCAGGACCACGGATCACCAGGGCTCTGCCCAACGGGGGCCACTGGGGATCATCCAACACCGATCCTCCCACGGGGGAAGGAACTGGAGCAGAGCACGAAGCTCTTCCCACACTCGGGGCACTCACAGGGCTTCCCTTAGTGGTGACTCCGTTGGTGTTGGGTCAAGTGAGAGCTCCGGGTCCCTTCGTGTCTCCATGACTCGATCGGGCCTTCCCCTGGTGGGCACTGATGGGTGATGAGCTCAGAATTCCACATTCCAGGTCTTCCCACATTCCAGGCCGTTCCCTGGTGTGGATCTTGCGGTGCTTGGTGAGGTTGGAGCTCCAGCTGAAACTCTTCCCACATTTCCCACACCCATAGGGCCATTCCCCAGTGTGGATGTTCTGGTGTTCCCTCAGGTGGGAGCTGTAGTGGAAGCTCTTCTCACATTCCAAGCACTTGTGGGGATTTTCTTCCTCCTCCATCCAGCCGTGGCTTGGGAATGACAAATCCTGGTTTGGGGAGAAAAACAAGGTGGGGGCTCCTCGGGCTGGGGGCTCCTCCTGCCCAAATCCATCTCTAGAACGTAGGAGGTGTCTTGCATCCATGAAACTCTCCACAATATCAAGATTCAGCCACAAAAAAACCCACTTCCAAGGAGTTCCCCATCTCTGATCTCTCCACTTTGGGGTTCCAGAGGTTTCTCTTCCCTGGGATGATGGGGGTCCAATGGCTCCAGGGGTTCCCCCTTCTCCAGGGTCCTGCTTGGGGATGATCCAGGGGCTTTGGGGTGTCCATGGGGTCCCTTCTTCACTGATGCCTCACTTTGAGATCCCTGGGATCCCAGGGGTCCCTCCTCTCCAGACTCCCCCCCTTTCCAGGCTGCCAGAGATCACCCCTCTCTGCTGTCCCTACTCTGGAGGTCCCAGGGGTTCCTCTCCTCTGCTCTCCCGGGGTCCCCAGGACCAATGTCCTCCCCCCTGCCGACACTGGGCAATGGCCACATGGACCCCCAAAAGATTCCCCCAAGGGGCTCAGCTTTGGGGTCCTGCAAGATCCAAACATACACACAGAAAAAAACCTCCCAGTGATGCCAGGCGATATTTGGGGTTCAATTCCTCAATCTGCGAGCTCCAAACACACCCCAATAAAAAAAACCCTCTCAGGGACCCCCCGATAGATTTGGGACCAGCTTTCCCTCCCCGCTCACCTGCAGGATGCCGTGGGGGCGACGGGGGGCACAGGAACCTCCTGTTTCTCCTTCTCTGCCTGCTCCTCTCCTCCTCTTACTGCTCCTCCTTTTCCTATCTTCCTCCTCCTCTTCCTACTCCTCCTCCTTCCTAATCCCACCTCCTCCCCAGTTTCTCCATTCTGTAAATTGAGAGTAGAGAACTTTGCTTGTTTTTAGAACTAGAACAAAGATCCCAGATGGAACAAGCCTTGCTGGTTTTAGTCAGAAGCATCAGTGACTAAAGGTCACGTTTCCTTTGGTTTTGTCCCCTCCTTGTTCCCCCTCAGTGTCCAGGCTGGACTATGGGGTGTCCTTGTTTGCTGCATTTTCAGAGTTCCTCTTGGATCCTTCGGGCAGTAGGCTGTGCCCTGGACGATTCTTTGTGCTCCTTTGTGACTGTCTTCAGTTTGAGTTGTTAATTTAAATAAACTTATTTTTTTCTGTTGTGAGACAGAACCAGCAGCAAAAGAGCAAGGCAGGCCTAAAACTTGAGAGAGTATAAAAGAAAATTTATTAATTACACAAACAAAAAGAAAGGAAAAAAAATTTAGAATAAGATTTTTCAGATTATTCCTTCCCTTTCTCTCCTAATCTTTATAACAACGGAACAAAAATATAACAAATACTTTGGTCAGTCCCTAAATTTAGTTTTTCTTAGTTCACTTCTGGAGAGAGAAGCCTCTTCTTGTTGAAGTTGTAGGGATTTTTCCTACAAGAAGGAAAAAAAACAGTTCTCTTGTGGTTTTATCTTCCACGATTTGTATCCGCCCGGGAACCTGCAACCGTGATGCTCCTCCCAACTCTACAGCCGTCCCAAAGTTGTAGATGTGGGCCATGTCTGTCTCATGGGGTATTACTTTTAAGAATGAAATGTTCAACCGCAAAGATTCTCTCTGTCTCCTTTTTCTCTGCTCAGGCTTCATTTTCAGAAAACTGAAATCCCCTTCTTTTCTCAGGGCAGAAATTCTCAACACAGGTGCTTTTTAGTCAAATCATTTATTAAATGGAACATTTCCATCCCCCATGTCTCTTTCCATGGTTTATAGGAATATTCAGTACATCAGTTCATCCCTACAATTTTACAGAAAAATTTTCAGCCATTTCAGCATCTTCTTATTTTCTTTCCATCTTAGAAACTTAGCTCTTACATCACTGACTTCAGAAATCTTCTTATTCCCTTTCATATTAAAAGGAAAGGCTGGAGGCTTTGCAAATCTTATCTGAACACTAAAGAGTTAAAGTTTAACACAACTACAAGAGTTGGGCCAGGCTCAGGCCGTGCTGGGGGGCAGCCGAGGTGTCAATCAGCCTTTCTGGGGCTGGGCTGCAGCCCCACACTGCTCATGGCCACCCGGGCAGCCCCGGCCCGTCCGGCAGCAGCAAGAGTCGGCCTCCCCCCACGCCAGAGCCGCGGGCCCGTGGAGGAGGAAGCCGTGAAGGTCTCATCACAAAACATTTTCTCCCCCCGGCCATCGGGTCCCCCTCGTTGGCAAAAGGGGCCCAAGCGGCCTCCCGAGCCTCCCCCCCCGCATGAGGGAGGGGGAAGCCCGGGTTGATGTTACCTGCTCAGCCGCCGGAAACACAAAGAGACTCAGTTCCGGATTACCTTCCCCAAAATGTGTGTGCACGGAGCGAACTAACTTTCTCTAATTGGCTGTTGCGGGTATCCCAACCCCCACAGAAAAAATTCCCTTAGGAAGAATCTTTTCTGAGTTTCTTCTTCCTAAGTCACCTATCACAGTGACACAGAGAACCTTCCAAGCGTTCTTTCCGTGAGCTGCTGCTGTGATGTCACAGGAGCGTTGCCACATCCCAGTGGTGCTCCCGTTGCTGTGGGACACAGAGGCCTCAGTGCCCAGAGGCTCTGGGTGCTTGCTGACTGCCGGAGGATCCTCCTGCCCGAGGCATTCTCGGCAGCCAGCCCAGCCCTGACCCGTGCCCGTGTGTGCCTGCAGGGGTGCAGCCTGCAGACGTGTGCAGCGCGGCCACAATGATCCAGCAAGTGGTTGCTGCAGTTTGCACTCTGTACTCTGTGGCTTATTCGGGGTATTTTTTAACTCACTTGGCATGTAAGTCGAGGTTTTATCTCGGTGCAGCATCTGTGGCTTTGGGCTTGCTGTGTGCTTTCTGTTCTTCCTCTGGACCTTTGAGTTGACTTTGTAACCAAATTGCCATGAAGACACCGTTGGTTTGGGAGAGTTCCTGCCAGCAGCTGCAGCTGGAAAAGGGGGTGTCTGCAGCCAGCGAGGCGTTTGCAATGAGGCCTGGGGGGTTCTGTTCCCTCGAGCAGGGCATCTGTGGCAGTGGAGCCTGGAACTCCCTTTGTTTGCTGGTCCAGCCAAGAACTGACACAGCCCAGGATTTTGTGCTGTTCTCTTGCTTGCTCTGTGAAGGGACTGTGGCTCCTGGAGGGATGCTGTGAAAGCAAAATATTCTCTTGGGGTTGCCTTGCTCCGTGGCATTTCCCACAACAGGCAATTTTTTTCCTACCAGCATCTGGTTCATGTTCCCTCTCCCATTGCAGGGCACCTCATGCGTGGATCCCAAGCAGCTCCTCCTTCGGTGAGTGGGAAGAAACCTCTGGTGTTCAGAATTGTGCAGCAAGTTGTGAGCTCTGTGTGTGGCAGCCGAGTGCCATCCTGGGAGGCCGAAGGAAAGTTCCTGTCAGGGTCTTTGCAGCAGCAAAGGGATCCCTGGCAGTTTTCTCCTTTTCTGCTGAAGAGTTTTAGAAGAGCTGCAGGTCTGGTTTTGCAGGCAGAGGATTTGCCTTAGCCATGGTGAAATATCGAATTCACATATTCAACATTCAACACACATTCACGAATTCAAGTGACAATGTCACTTTTAGCCCATTGTGTGAACAACTCTGAACTCTGTTTGTGCTCCGTGCAGCTGGATGTGTAGCTGAGGATAAATAAGGTGACAACTGAGACAGAACTTCCTGTCCCTCACGCTACTGTCTGTCCTCAGGGCACCAAAGCTGCATCAGCACCTCCTCTGGCTCCCTCTGCTTCCAAAGGGGAAGAAGACAGCAGTGAGCTTCCCGCTGTTCTGGGGGACGAGGGCGAACACGCCGTGGTTTGGGAATACAACAGCAAGGCTCCCGCAGTGTGGGACAAGGACAGTGGACATCTCCTGGCATGGGAGGAGGATGGTGGATGTCCCCTGGCATGGGACAAGGATAGAAAAGCTCCCATGGCGTGGGATGAGGGCAACGGACATCTCCCGGTGTGGGATGAGGACAAAGGACATCCTGTGGCTCGGGAAGAGGAGGGTGAACATATCCCAGCACGGGATGTGGATGGTGAACGTCTCGCGGCTTGGAAAGATGATGGAGAACCTGCAGCATCTCGGGAAGAGGATGGAGAACCTGCAGCATTTTGGGAAGAGGACGACGAACCTCCCTCTGCTTGGGAAGAGGACACTCCCTCCGCTGCGGGATCCTGGGCTGAACATTCTGACAGCAGCACAGCCCTGCAGCCAGAGGGGACAGGGGAGCGGTGCCTGATGCAGCTGAGTACGTCTGTTCTGTTCCTGTGTGCCAGAGCAGGGTGCTGTGTGTGTGTCTCAGCATGAGCTGCACCCAGTGCTGCTCTGCAGCTGAATGTCACCGAGTCATTCATTGTCCTTCCCCAGCTGACACCAAGGGGCTCATGGCCCCAGGGAGTGGGGCTGCATTCTGGCTCTGCTGCAAGGCGGGGTCTCCATCTGGGAGGGAGCATCTTCCACGTGGTTTCTTTCAGGGAACATCGTGAGCGTGGGGGAGCCTGCTGAGAAATACCTGGGACTGGAGCAGATTGGCCAAGGGTAAGTGCATGGCAGGTCCTTCTGCACAAGCAGGGCCCAGGTATTTTGCTGGAGTCAGGAGAGCTCCAAACACCTTCAGACACTGGGGGATGATCCTGCTGTCTCTCAGTCCTGGTCAGAATTGATAACTGTGGTCAGAAGGCACAGTCAAAGGCCCCTGAGGCTGGCAGTGTCCTGCCTGCAGCAAGGAGCAGGACCTGCAAGATCTTCTGTGCCTGGAATTTGATTGCCCTAAAGAGCAACTCACCATCTGGTGACTCTCAGAAAACAGTTCTCAAGAACTAATAAGTGCTTTTTTCAGCACAGGTAATAAACTCCATGCATTCAGTAACAGACACAGAGCTGCTGCACTCGAGGGGAAAATGCATCACCTGCCTGATGGCAGGGCCCTTGTGGATCCTGCAAGTCTTAGGCAGGAAATGCAAAAGGATGAAATACATTCTTTTCCAGTTCTTTAGACACCCACCCCCCACCTCAGGTTTTGAACTAAAGGAATTCAGTGTGGACATTCACTCCAGCCCTTTTCCTTCGTGTTGGGCTCAGTTTTCTCTTGCACACCTTGCCTGGCAGACGGCTGGTGGCTGCTGCACTGCTGTTTGAAGGGTCGATGTACTCAGGTGTTTTGTGAATGCTGCAGGCAGCAGAGATCTCCTGTCTGGGCTGCCTTTCACTCCCAGGGCCTAAAGCTCTGATTCTTTCTTCTCTGCTGTTTTGTCTCCAGGGCTTTTGGAACTGTTTGTAAAGGACTCGACAGGGCCACTGGAGGAGAGGTCAGTGCCACCACGTCCAGCACGTCTGGCAGCTCTCGAGGGCTTTCCCCTCTGCTGGGAGCTGTGGCTGCAGCTTCCAGGGCCCAGCAGAGCTTTCCTGCACAGGCTGCTCCTCTGAAGGCAGAGCAGTGTCAGCCTTCAGAACACAGCTGGGACAGACTTGGTGCTTCTGAAGTGCCCAGAGGAATGCAAGGAGGGCAGTGGTGTCTGTCAGAGCCGGACACCATGGCTTGGTCTTCATATCTAAAACCATGAATGTATCAGCAGGTGGAATTGAGGCTCAATTTATCTTCATCCCAGCCTTGGACAGGAACGCTATTTATCAGTTTTTCCATCCTGCTTTTCATCTTCAAAGGATACCTCACGGCCTAATTAGGGGGAGATCCTGCTTGGGCTCAGTTTGGGCTTTTAGTCCTACTGCAGCTGTTCACAGAGAGAGAGGGAGAGAAATGAGAAGATGGATGTCCAGAGCAAAGCTCTCTCCTCAGCTCTGCAGTTGAAACACAACTGGGTCTGGTGTCAGTGACACCCTGTGACAATGGATGTCTGTGTTTGCTTTGTTGTGCAATCCCAAACAAAGCAGTGGCATTTGAAATCCTGACCAAGTCCCATAGAATTGCTAAAGGGTTCTGGGCTGTTTTGCTCTGTTTCACAGCATCAGAATTACCTCCTGCTTGCAAAATGTGTTTAAATAGTAGTGATGATGATGATCATCATCATCAGAGTGATGGTAGACTCAGGCCATTTGAGAAGACTGTAGGTGCAGAAAATGTTGTTAAGAGCTTTGAGGCTGACAGCTGAGGGACCATTTCTGCAGAGCTTACAAGGCCAAATGTCTCTGGCCACGTGTCCTGTAAGCAGCCCCCAGCCAGCAGAGGAATGGGCTGTGGGAATGGCACTTGCTGAGCTCTGGTGTCCCATGCCAAGGCAGTTTAGCACAGCCTGGCTCTGTCACTCCAAAAAGATTTGTTCTGTGTTTGCTGTGGTCTCCTGCCACAGACCCCTCCAGCTAAAGGTCTGCAATGTCACTTCAGGTGGCCATAAAGAAAATGAGTCTCAGAGAACAGAACAGGGAACGAGCTGTGAATGAGATCCTGGTCCTGAAAGGCAAGAACCACCCCAACATTGTCAACTCTTTGGACAGGTGAGTGCTTCAGGTCTTATCCTGTGCAAGAGCCCTGTGTTAATCTTTCATCCATAGTCTGTAGCCTCTTCTGAAAAAGCCTGACCCGGCCATATCTTCAACAACAGCCTGGCAGTTCACTCCCTCCGTGCTTTTGTTTACTTTTTTTCTTCAAGCTGAACCCCTTTGCTGTGCCTTATGACAAGTGCTGATAAACCATGGCAGAAATTATTTCCCTTGGCTTCTTCTTCCCAACTCTTTTCCATTGCTGCAGATGCCAAGAAGTCCAGGTTTCCAGAAATGCCTCATTTGCCCATTTTTCAATGGCCTTGCCTGTTTCTGAAGGGACTTTGTGCAAGGTTTTCCGAACAGTTGATAACTTTTGTCCCAACTTTTGACCTCCTTGCCTGGATAACTCTGGAAGTTGCATTGCCTTGTTCTGCAGGGAATGGTGGAACTGATGAGTTCAGATGCTGAACCAGCCGGGGGCAAGTGTTGTGGTTCCACACTGATCTGGGCTGTTGCTAAACTGCGTTTTTCTCTTGCTTGCCATCTAAGGCATCTCCTTTCTCACAGGTGTCTCCTTCTCCTTCAGACTGTGCAGATTCCAAGGCCTGTGCAGGAATGTCTCTCCATCTGATCGTGTTCTCATGGACAAGTGACCTGGAAACAAAACTCCACTCGAGGCTTTTCCATGGGGGAATTGAGCAGTGCACATTCATCTCCATGCTGTTGTTTTCCTCTTCCAGCTTCCTCGTTGACGAAGATCTCTGGCTGGTGATGGAATACATGGATGGAGGAACTTTGCAGGACGTTGTCAGACAGACACACATGGCTGAAGGAGAGATGGCAGCTGTCAGTCGGGAGGTGAGGGATCCTGCTTGTGCTTCCCATGGCTTGGACACGATGGTCCTTCCAAACAGGCTGTGAGAGCAGGAGAGGCTCCATGCTCAGGGCTTTGTTTCTGTGTTGTTTTTAAGAATTGGAGAAGGAAGAGCCTCTGGAGTCAGTGGCCTGCCAGTATCACTACACTTCTACTCTGTTCTTGTCCTCTTTCCTGCTGCTGTGGTACTCTCTCTGTCTTTGATTTGATTTGATTTGCTGTTCTCAGCTTTGCCTTGAACCATTTGCCTGCACTGTCTCCTGGCCTGCCACAGCAAAGTTGCTGCTGGGAGAATTCCAAACTGTCCTTTCTTGTGTGATGTGTTCTGGCCACTGATTTTTACCCTTGTGTTTCTTGTTGTCTCTCAGTGTCTGCAGGGCCTGGATTTCCTCCATTCCAACCGGGTGATCCACAGAGATCTGAAGAGCTCCAACATCCTTCTGGGAATGGCTGGCTCTGTCAAGCTGGGTGGGTGTTCGTGGCCAGGCACGGTGCCCCCGGGGTGTGAGTGTGAGGCTGTTTCCAGTGATGGTCAGAGCCCCACAAGTGCTGCTGCTGGCACTGCCCGGCCCCTGCTGCCAGCTGAGAGCGGCTGCCCCGTGCAGAGAGCTCAGGAGAGGAGCAGAGTGTCAGGAGTGGCTTTGCTCTGGGCATGGCCCTTCCAGAGGGACGGGAGTTGGAATCTAAACTGCAAGGGAATCAGTAAAAGCCACTGCATGAACGCTGAGGGTTTGTTTAAGGGTCCAGTTCCATCATTCCTTGGCCACAGCCCTGAGGACTTTTCCAGCTGACTTCACTACTGCATTCTCACACTGAGAGTGGGGAATCTCTGTGCTTGGTTTCCTCATTGCAGCTGTCTTTGACAGTGTTTGTTTCTGTCCTCAGCTGATTTTGGCCTCTGTGCTCAGCTCAGCCCTGAGCAGGACCAGTGCAGCTCCATGGTGGGCACTGCTCACTGGATGGCCCCAGAAGTTGTGACCAGGTCTCCTTATGGCCCCAAGGTGGACATTTGGTCCTTCGGCATTGTGGCCATCGAGATGGTGGAAGGAGAACCTCCTTACTTCAAGGAAACAGGGGCTGTGGTAAGAGGCAAATTCTCCAGGGTTTGCAGAGGCCTGTGAGCACAGGCTGACCCTGCACTGGGAGGAGCTGCTGGAGGTTTCTGCATATTGGGAAGGGAATTCCCAGAGGACTCGAGCCTGAACACAGATGAATATTCTGCAGTCTCCAGCAACAATTTGCTTTGGGTTTCAAATTGTTGCAGCTCTTCTGTCAGTGAGGATGACCTGAAAATGTGAAGCCAGTGTATCAGCTCTAATGTTATCTTGCAAAAAAACCACAAACCAACCCCAAAACCCATCCCCAAACCCAACAAGTTTTCTGAAGGAGTTTCTTAAAGAGGTTTTTAAGAGAGGTTTAAGTTGAACTCCCCCCTGATTTTTCTCACTGGGAAACTTATCTAAAACATGAAGATGATTGCTTAACATCCCTGTAGTCCAACATATTTCCTTCCTAGTCCAAGCTACTTTCTTTGTCATCAAGCCTGAGCTTTCAGCAACCCCAACCTCCTGTTCCTTGCCTGGCAATTTCTGGGATGGGGCATCAGGAATTCATTTACTTCAGTGTCAGTGGCACTGCAGACATGTGTTTGATGCAAGAATCCTTTGAAATAACACACACGGACCACACTGACTCTTGAAAATGGCCTGTAAAGCTGGTGTCCGTATTTGGAGAAGCAAAATGTGCTGTTTCTGATGGAGGTTCCTACTAACAAAGTCAGACAACGAAATGGCCTCTCAAGGCAAGATCATTTGGGTGTTGCAATGGCTGTGGCTGCATCAGGGTTTGGAGTTATTGGTTGGCATAGAAAAATGAGCCGTGAGCAGCATTTCTGCCGGGGAGGAAACTGCCCCCGGAGCTGGGGCTGAGTTACCGGGGTCGATGTGAGCAGCTGTGGGTGTGAAGGAAGCTGGCACAGCGCTGCCTTTGCTTTTCCTGCAGGCTCGGGCTCTGATCCGGCAGAACGGGACCCCGCAGCTGCAGGAGCCGCGGCGCCTGTCGGCTCTGCTGCGGGACTTCCTCGAGTGCAGCCTGGACTCGGACGACGAGCGGCGCTTCTCTGCCCAGGAGCTGCTGCAGGTGAGCGCGAAGCGGCTGCAGGGGAAACAGCAGCGCCAGGGAGGGCTTTTCTTGGGGGGGGACCTCCGATAATCTCCAGCCTCGCTGCTTTTCACACGCAAAGCAAGCAGAATCCTCGCCTGGTTGGGGTTGGCTGGGTCCGTTCGAGGTCATCTGGACCTGGTGACCCACAACGAACAGGGACATCTTCAAGTGGGTCAGAGCCCTGCCTGACCTGAGCTTGGATGCTTCCAGGGAGGAGGCACCTCCCACATCTCCGGGCTCCCTCTGTCAGTGTTTCCCCTGGCAAAAAAATTCCTCCTTAGACCTAATCTGAGCTTGCTTCTGTCTCTTGAGTTTCAAACCATTCCCCTTCGTCCAGGAACTTGACTCTGGAAAGTAATGGTTCATTTCTTTCTTTTTTATCCTTTGGGCAGCACCCATTTTTATCATCAGCCAAGCCTCTCTCCAGCCTGACCCCTCTGATCGCTGCTGCAAAGCAACCACGGGTGCAGCAGAGGAGACGAAGCACTTGAGAACAGCTTTTTGTTACAGTAGTTAGGACAGTTAGTTATGGTAGTTAGCACTGCTAGTTAGTTAGGGTCGTTAGGACTGTTTGTTATGGCAGTTTTTTGAATAAAAACTCTCTTAAAACCTCAACACCCTTGTGTCCCTGCCTTCTCCCCCTGTGACTCAGCTGCCCCGAGCAATGTGAGGGGAGAGCGGGCCCAGCTTCGCCCAGAGCTGAGCCCCGGCAGAGCCCAGAGCAGCCTCGGCATCTGCAGAGTCAGCCTGGAAGGAGGCGCTTGGAGCCTCCTCGGCTGCAGCCGCCCCTTGGTTACAAACTGTGCGTGGTGGGAAATGCCACTGGTTCTGCCAGAGGGCAGAAGGGGTCCGGGGAAGGCCCAAGTGCTCCATGCAAGGGAAAAACCCACCCAGTGTTGGAGAAAAAACACGCTTTTATCCCCTCCAAAAATGTAATCCTAAACCAAGTGGAACAGGGGAAAGGGAGGAACCCCGGACCTTCGGGCCCTGCGAACCAAAGCGTCCCGCGGGTGTTGGTTTCTGCCGGGCTCGCTGCCCCCAGCCCAGCCCGGCCCAGTCCAGCCCGGCCCAGCCCGGCTCAGCCCGGCTCAGCTCAGCCCAGCCCGCGGGCAGGGACACGCGTTTGGAGGAACCTGCGAGGGCGAGCAGGTGAAGGGGCTCCGGCAGTGACGGGTGAAAGGAACAGGGTGAATGTGACTTAAACAAACCCTGGGAATCTGCTTGGAAACAGGGCCAGGGACTTGTAGGTAAGAAGGAACGAAAGGGACTGTCACTTCTAGAAAATGTTGCTAATTGGCATGGACTGTTGTTCAGCCAAGGCTGTGTTAAATTCTTGAACTAGGGAAGAACAAAGACTTAAGAGAATTATGAATATTGTTTCGTTTTACTAAAAAAAAAAAAAAAAAAAAAAAAAAAAAAAAAAAAAAAAAAGGCAAAAAAGCGGGTGTGTGTGCACATTGGAGGGGGAGATGGAGTGGACAGATCGAGAAGTCTGAACCTTCCAAGGTACAGTCCCGGGGACAGGGCAGCCACCTCTGTACTGCAGACAGGAACCGGGAACAGTGACACGATCTGACTGTGACCCCCATCCCCTGTGTGGGGACAGGGGAGGGAATGGAGAATAACGGGAAATCCGGGAAGGAGGGAAGGGTGAGGGGAAGATGTTTTCGTAGGAATTATTTTCTCATTCTCTTGCTCTGACTTGTTTGATAATGTTATGAATGATGTTCTATTTTTCCAGTTTATCAAGCAACAAGATTAAATGTAGCAGCAAATTTTTAATAGTAACAATTATAAATGGATACAATTAAAGTATTGGAGAAGAATACAATCAAAATGCATATATTTGAGAATATAATTTAGTATAATTGAGGTTCGTATAAAGCATAAGCAAAACCAACCAGGGATACGGGGAGTGGCTCCCATTCCTCACGTACCAAAGCATCAAGGCCAAAAATCCTATTTATATACTATATGCTACAGAAGTTTCTAGAGAACTCCTCCTAGTTTCTATTCCTAAAATCTACATCACTATGTTGTACGGCGCATGCTCTACTAATGGGTTAGGGGGTCTCTCATCCTTTTGAGGGTCTTATTTCCGATGAAGGCTCATCATCTTCATCAGTGTCCGCTGTGTAACCTGCAGGTAGTGCATGCCCACTGTGTGACTGAGCAGATGTTTTCCATAACAAGACTTGAATTAAATCCCATGCTTGGAATCGTCCCATTTTGGCCCATTTCCAGGTCAAAACTCTATTTCTAGATGCTACTTATCAGACCTACGTCCTTCTACTATTCGCTTCCAACATCCTCCTTCGACTCCCAACATCTGGAAGATGTCCTTTGTCCTGTCTCACCCATCTCCCCCCGCACTCTGTAACAATTATCTTCTATTGATCTAAATACAATTTTGCTAATATAACGACAATTAGCACGAATCACATTTATCACAATAATAAATTCAATTAATTTCCCCAAGTCAGGTGTGTTGACCAGTGATTAAACTCTCCCCGCCCTTATCCAGACCCTCGAGCCTTTCCTAATGTGTTCTGTTCCCTGCGCAGTGTGAGGAGGGAAGTGACAGAGAGGTTTTGGCCTCTCTCAGTCATCCCCTTCTCCGGCCCAGGCTCCTACAGAGGCTGCAGGTGGGTCCCGTCTCCATCCTGGACTCACCCCGAGCTCCCGGCGGTTCAGGGCAGCAGCGCTTCCTTGGCCTCCTGCCCGGGCCGGGCCCAGCGCCAGGGCCCCGCCTCAGGCGAGGTTTCCGAGAAATGGCAGAGTTCGGGGAAAGGGAGGAGGAGTCCGTGCCGTGTGCAGAGCCCGCCCCTCGCTGCGATTGGCTGAATATGCCGTCACTCCTCGTTCTCGCGCTCTGATTGGGCAGAGGGGGACAAGCCCCGCCCCAGTGCTGCAGGCGAGGCGCCCCTGGCGCAGCAAAGGCGCCATTTCCGCAGCGTCTGTGGTGGCCGAGGAGGGGCCGCGGCGGAACTCGGAGGCGGCCCCAGCGCTGCGTCCCGAGGACGGGGCAGCCACCGCTGTGCTACCCCCAGGACCCGGGACGAACCAGCGCTGTTCCGGCACCGGCTCCTGCCGAGGCCCCAGCGGGAAGGAGACCGCGGGCAGCCGCTCCCGCAGCGCCCTCAGCCCAGCGCCAACACGGGCCGGCACCGGCACAACCAACCCGCCAGAGCCCCCTGCCGCCCCCTCGGCCCGCAGCGAGCCCCGAGCCCCCGCACAACCGAGCGCGGCTCCCACCTGCGCTGGGGCCGCCTCCCCGGTGGTTCCCAGTCTCCCCCTGTATGATCCTGGGCATTCCCAGTATGTTCCAAATCACTCCCAGTAGGATCCCAGTCGCCCCCAGTCATTCCCAGTATGGTTCCTTTCACTCTCAGTCCCTCTCAATAAGAGTTCAGTGTCGCCCCAGTTCCAGTATGAACCCAGTCACACCTTCTATGAAGCCATTTCCCCCCCCGATGGTCTCAGTTGCTCCCAGTATAAGTCTAGTCGCCCCAGTATGATCCCAGTATCTCCCAGACACTTCCACTATGAGTCCGGTTTGATCCCTGCCACCTCCAGTATGATCCCAGTTACTCCCAGATACTTCCAGTGTTATTCCAGCCACTCCAAGTTGGACGCCGTCAGTCCCAGTATGACCCCAGCCTGGGCCAGCTGCTCCCAGTATGATCCCAGTTACAACTGCATTATTCCAGTTTCTCTTAATCACCCCTGCTACAGATCTGATCACTCCCAGTATGATTCCAGTCAATCCTAGGATGATCCATGCCATTGCCAGTCTCTGCCAGTATATATCAGTTGTCCACTGCGTGCTCCCAGTAGCCCTCAGTGTGGTCCCAGTATGATCCTGGTGCCCCAGTTCTGCTCCCAGTGGGTTCTCGTCCCAGTCCTGGTGTACCTCGGTGTCCCAGTCTGTCCCAGTACCTTCCCAGCAGCCGTCGTCGTTTCCCAGATCCTGCCCTGCCCTATTCCCGGGCACTGAGACCCCCCCCTGCACCCCCTTTCCCGGGAATCCTCCTCTGCCAGCCCCTGGATCTCCTGTTTCCGTCACCCCGGGGACCCCCAGACCCCCATTCCCGGCCAGCCCGGGGCACCTCACCCCCAGGCCTCCTTTTCCTGGGAAACCCGAACTGGGCACGGGGCTCTCCAGCCGCTCTGGGATGTATGATCACCCAAAGGAAAAGGAGAGAACAGGAGAGGGATAGAGAGAAGGAGATTGGGAATCAGGGATCGGGGTCACAGCGCCCAGTCCTGCTCCGCCAGGGTGGGATCAGCACCCGCAGGAAAAATTGGATCTCGGTGCTCCCCCCGCTCCGGCCCGAACTCGGCGGGTTCCGGGCAGAGTTCGAGCGCAGGGCCCGGGAGCCCAGCACAGCCCGGACCGGGGGGTCCCGCAGTGCGGGGCTGTGCAGGGTCTCAGGTGGATCTCTGAGGGATCCAGAGGTGTCCCAGGTGCGGATCCGGGTGAATTTCCTGGAATTCCCCCTTTCTCCCTCCCCCCCGCGCTCCCTCGGGCACTTTCACTTTCGCATCTCTCGAGCTGCGCCACAGCTGCGACCGGGGACGGCAGCGATGGCTTCAGCGCTGGGTCTGGGGCTGCTCTTGGCGCTTCTGGGGCTCCTGGGGGGCCCGGGGGGCGCGACAAAAGGTGAGAGAGACCCTCCGAAACCGGGACCTCCCTGAACCGCAATTCCTGGGCACCAGGATCCCCCTAAATTTCCATTTCCGAGCACCGGGAACCCCCCTAAAGCTCCGTTCCCGGGCACGACATCCCCCGGAATCCCCATTTTAGGTCGTGTGACCCCCCCAAATCCCCTTCCCCAGCACTGGGACCCACCTGTACCTCCTTCCCCAGGACAGGGACCCTCCTGTACCCTCTCTTCTGGCACGGAGATCCCCTTGAACCCCAATTTCTGGTCACCGGCACCCCTTGAACCTCCATTTTGGGTAACCAGAACCCCCTTGAGCCCTGAATTCCGGGAAGGAAACTCCCCCTTAACACGCATTCCCCAGCACGGGAACCCCTGAACCCTCGGTTTTGGGTACGGGGACTCCCCCGTACTCCCTTCCCCAGCACCGGGACCCCCCCTGCACCCCTATACCCGGGACTGGGATCCCCCCGCACCCCCTGCAGTGCCCTGGGAGCCCCCTGCACTCCCATTCCCAGATCCGCCCTTTTCCTCGGCTTTTGGACCCCCAGATCTCCCAAATTTCTGCGTCTCCCCATTTCTCCATTCCCGGCGTTTCCTGGAACGGGGTTCCAGGGGGTCCCCCGGGGTCCTAGGGGGGGTCTCAGCGGAGATCCAGATTAATTCCCTGGAATTCCCCTTTACTCCCGTCTCGTTTTCGCGTCTCCCAAACTGCGTCCCCGGAATCCGCCCGCCTCTCCCCGCCCCAGCTCCCCCTTTCCCGTGACCCAGGAACCCCCTGGACCCCCATTCCTGCCTTTCCCAGATCCCAAACCCCACTTGTCTCAACTCCAGGGACCCCTGGACCCTCTTTCTTGTGCAGTGGGACCCCCTGGGTACCCCATCCCGCCTCTTCCAGTCCCTTCCTTGAACCTTGGACCCTTCCTGAATCCACCAGTTCTGATCCTGACCCTTGGACGCCCCCAGACTCCCCCAGTCTCTGTGTCCACCCCAGTTCTCCACCCCCTCGTCCTGCGGGGGATCCTGGGACGTCCCAGGGGGGATTCAGGAGAATTCCCAAGGTTTCCTTTGTCCCCTCCCCCTCCTCGCGTTCCCCTGATCACTTTCGCGTCTCCCAAGCTGCGGCTTCGGGATCCATCTCGGGACCAGTGACCGCCCCCGGCACCAGGACCCCCTAAAACCCCGTTCCTGGGAACGGGTCCCCCCTGCGCTTCCAATTCCGGGCGAATCCCCCTTCCTGGGCACAGAGACCCCCTTGAACGTTCATTTCGGGGCACCGGGACCCCCCTGTACCCCCTTCGCCAGTCCTGAAAACCCCTGCACCCCCTTATCTGGAACTTGGAACGCCCTGAACTCCCATTCCTGTGCACGAAAACCCCCCTGAACCCCCATTTCTGGGCACCGGGACCCCCATTCCCGGCCATGCCGCCCTTCCCAGACCTCAGATGCGCCCTTTCCTCGGCTTTTGGACCCCCAGATCTCCCAAATTTCTGCGTCTCCCCATTTCTCCATTCCCGGTGCTTCCTGGAAAGGGGTTCCAGGGGGTCCCGGGAGGGTCCCAGGGGGTCTCAGGGGAGATCCAGTGGGACCAGATGAATTCCCTGGAATTCCCCTTTACTTTCATCTCGCTTTCGCGTCTCCCAAACTGCGTCCCCGGGATCCGCCCGCCTCTCCCTGTCCCAGCTCCCCCTTTCCCGTGACCCAGGGACCTCCTGGACCCCCATTCCTGCCTTTCCCAGATCCCAGATCCCCCTTTCCTGCAACACTGAGGATCTCTGGACCCCCTTTCCTGGGCACAGTGATCCCCTGGATCCCCCATCCCGCCTCTCCCAGTCCCTTCCTTGAACCTTGGACCCTTCCCGGCTCTCCCCGTTCCGCTTCCCGACCCTTGGACGCCCCCAGACCCCCCCCAGTCTCTGTGTCCCCCCAACTCTCCACCCCCTGCTCGCGCTGGGGGAGGCTCCTGGGAGGTCCCAGGGGGACTTCAGGGGAATTCCCAAGGTTTCCTTTGTCCCCTCCCCCTCCTCGCGTTCCCCCGATCACTTTCGCGTCTCCCAAGCTGCGGCTTCGGGATCCGCCCGGGGACCGGTGACCGCCCCCGGCACCTGGACCCCCCTGAACCCCCGTTTCTGGGAACGGGGACGCCCCTGCATTTCCATTTCCGGACAAACCCCCCTTCCTGGGCACAGAGACTCCCCTTGAACTTTCATTTCGGGGCACCCTGTACTCCCTTCCCCAGTCCTAAAAACCCCTGCACCCCCTTATCTGGCACCTGGAATTCCCCTAAACCCCCATTCCCGGGCACGAACCCCCACCTGAACCCCCATTTCTGGGAACCAGGACCCCTCTGAACCCCCATTTTCAGGCACCAGGAGCCGGGAAGGGAACCCCCCTGAACCCCATTTCCTGGGAACCGGGACCACCTGAACCCCCATTCCGCTGCACCAGGACCCTCCGAGCCCCCTATTCCTGTGAACGGGGACCTCCATGCACCCCCTTTCCCAGGACCAGATCCCCCCACGCCGTTTTTTGGCACCAGGACCACCCTGAACCCCGATTTACCGGCACGGGAACTCCCCTGAACCCCCATTCCTGCGCACGGGGACGGCCCTGAATCTTCATTTCGGAGGAACCGGGACCACCTTCCCCAGTTCCGGGAACTCCTGAACCCCCATATTCAGGACCCGAACTCCTCTGAACCCCCAATTCCCGCGCACCAGGATCCCCTGTATCTCCTTATCCAGCACCGGCACCCAGCTGAACCCCTTCATCCAGCACCAATGCCCCCCGCACCCCTTTCCAGACACTCTCCCTCTCAGAGACGTCAGCCCCCCCTTTTCCTTGTCCTCGGGACCCCCTGGACCCCTTTCCTGTCTTTCCCAGCCCCCTCCCTCCACTTTCCTCAACCCGTGCACCCCCTTTCCTGGGCACAGGGACCCCCTGGACCCCCCATTGCCTTCACCCCCCCTTTCCTTCACCCCAGGACCCCCTAAACCCATACTCCTGGGCATGGGGACCCTTCCCGCATCCCTTTATTCGGTACTGAGACCCTCTCCTGGACCCCCTTCACGTCTACTGGGACCCCCCGCACCCTTTTCTCGGGCATCCCGCATTTCCCAGACCCCAGACCCGCCCTTTTCCTTCACCTTTGCACCCCCAGATCTCCCAAATTTCCGTGTCCCCCCAGTTCTCCACTCCCGGCGCTTTCTTAAGGAGGGTTCCAGGGGGTCCCAGGTGGTTCTCAGAGGGCTCCAGGGGGGTCTCAGCGGAGACCCAGAAGAATTCTCCGGAATTCCGCCGTCCCCTCCCCCCCCCGCGCTCTCTCTCGGGCTCTTTCGCTTCCGCGTCCCAACCTGTGAGACCGGGATCTACCCGGCGACGGGTGACGTCACTGTGAGAGCGCGCTGCCATTGGCGGACAGGAAATAGCGGCGCCAATGGCGGGGCAGGAGGCGGCTCTGGCGGCGGGGCCAGAGCTGGGGCGGGGCCAGACTGGGTCAGGTCCGGGCGGGCTCGAAGCGGAGCGGCGCGATGGCTCCAGCGCTGGGGCTGTTCTTGGGGCTCCTGGGGCTGCTCTTGGTGGGGCCGGGGGGCGCGACGAAAGGTGAGTGGGACCCTTGAAATCACGACCCCCTTGAACGTCCGTTTCCGGGCACCAGGAAACCCCTAAACCTTCATTCCCGTGTAGGGGAACGCCTGGAATCCGCATTTTGGGTCCTGTGACCCCCCCTTAATCCCCTTCCCCAGCACCAAGACCCCCCTGTACCCCCATTTCTGGGCATGGGGACTCTTTTGAGCACCAATTTCCGGGCACCGGGACACTCCTGAACCCCCTCATCTGGCCCCGGGACCCCCTTAAACCCTCATTCCTGGCGATCAGGATTCCTTTGAACCCCGAATCGCAGACCGGCAAACGCCATGAACTTCCATTTCCGGGCACCGAGAACCCCCTTAACCTTCATCCTCGGGTACGGGAAACTCCCCCCCCCCCCCCCCCCCCGCCTATTTTGGGTCCTATGACCCCCCCATCCCCTTCCCCGGTTTCAGGACCCCCCTGTACCCCCATTCCTGGGCACGGGGACCCCCCCTGTACCCCCATTCCTGGGCACGGGGACCCCCATGAGCACCAATTTCCGGGCACCGGGATCCCCCTGTACCTCCTTATCTGACACCGGCACCCCCATAAACCCCCATTCCCGGGGATCAGGATCCCTTTGAACCCCGAATTGCAGACCAGGAACCCCCCTGAACCCCCCTTCCTGGGCAGCGGGAACCCCCTAAACTTTCATTCCCGGGTAGGGAAAATCCCCTGAATCCCCTGTTTGGGTCCTGTGATTCCCATACATTTCCCCAGCACAGGGACCCCCCTGGAACCCCTTATCTGGCACCGGGACCCCCCTGAATCCTCATCCCTAGGGATCAGGATCCTTTAAACCCCGAATCGCAGCATGGGAGCCCTTCTGACCCCCATTCCTGGGCACTGGGACATCCCTGAATCTCCATTTCCGGGCCTGGGACCCCCCTGCGCCTCATTTTCCGGCATCCCGCTTTTCCCAGGCCCCATTCCCGCCCTTTTCCTTGATCTTTGGACCTCCTAGAATTCCCAACTTTCGTGTCCCCCCCCGTTTTCCACTCCCGCCGCTTCCCGAAACGGCGTCCCAGAGGGTCCCCGGTGACCCAGGGCTCTCAGGAGGGTCGCAGCGGGGATCCAATGGGATCCAGATGAACTCCCTGGAATTCCCCCTTTCCCCCATCCCCTCCCCCACCGCTCTCCCTCGGTCTCTTTCCTGTCTCCCAGGCTGAGCCTTCAGGATCCGCTCGCCTCTCCCATCCCCAGACCCCCCTTTCCCGTGACCCAGGGACCCCCTGGCCCCCCATTCCTGCCTTTCCCAGCTCCCAGGGCCCCCATTCCCTCAACACCGGGGACCTCTGGACCCTCTTTCCTGGGCACAGGGACCCCCTGGATCCCCCATCCCGCCTCTCCCCGACCTTTCCTTGAACCTTGGACCCTTCCCAGCTCTCCTGGGTCTCCCCATTCTGCTTCCTGCCCCCCCAATCTCTGCATCCCCCCGTTCTTCACCCCCTCCTCGTCCTGCAGGGGGACCCAGTGGCTCCAGGAAGGCCCCTGGGGGGTCGTGGAGGGTCTCAGGGAGGATTCTGGGCTCTGGGACCCCCTGAATTTTAGGTCCTGGGCACTGGAACCCCCCTGCACTCCATTATCCAGTACCATTTCCCTCCTGCACCCATTTCCCATCCATCCCATCTTTCCCTTTTCCAGACTCCCCTTTTCCTTGACACTGAGACCCCCTGGACCACCATTCCTGATTTTTTTAGCCCCTTGCTCCCCGTTCCCTCTGCATCAAAGACCCCCTGAGCTTCCCATTCCATCCATCCCGGGTCTCCCTGCCTTGTGACTCCTCTTTCCTTGGCATTGGGGACCCCTGGACTTTCTTTCCTCAGCACAGGAATCCCCTGGAACCCCCATCCCACCTCTCCCCATGCTTGTATTCCCCTTTCCTTGACACTGGGCGTCCCCTGAGCACCCGTTCCTGGACACTGGGTCCCCATGCACTCCCTTCCCACCTCTCCCAGTTCCTCTTTCATTGATCCATGACCCCCTCAACCCCCCCAAATCTCTGTGTCCCCCCAGTTCTCCACTCCCTGCGTTACCTGCACGTGGCGGTGTCAGAGCCCAGCCCAGGGATCCCCCAGTACATGGTCATTGGGTACCTGGATGGGATCCCCTTCGCGCGCTACGACAGCGAGCGGGGCCGGGCAGAGCCGCTGACACAGTGGATAAAGGATGGAGTCGAGCCGGGATATTGGGATAGGGAGACCCAGAACTGTGAGCAGCACCAGCACGTGGATGCCAGGAACCTGGAGACACTGCGGGACCGGTACAACCAGAGCAGGGGTGAGTGGGGGCATCTGTGGGGCTGGGATGGGATCTGTGGGGCTGGGATAGATCTATGGGTTGGGTTGTGGATCCGTGGGGCTGGGGTGTGGATCCATAGGGCCTGAATGTGGATTCACAGGGTGCCAAGGGGCTGAGATGGGGATCCATTAGGTTGGTATGGGATATCTTGTGATCCATGGGTGTGAGTGGGGATCCACGGGGTTGGGATGGGATCTGTGGGGTTGGGTTGGGATCCATGGGTTGGGATGTGGATCCATGGGGCTAGGATGAGGCCCTGTGGGTCTCCATCAGACTCTGAGGCTCCATAGGGTTGGAATGGGGCTCTGTGGGGCTGGGACACAATTCCATGGGTCTCTGTGGGTACAATCCCCCCAGGTCTCCACACGTGCTTGCGAGTTTACGGCTGTGACCTCCTGTCTGACGGGAGCATCCGTGGATCCTACCGGGATAGCTACGACGGGTGGGATTTCCTCTCCTTGGACCTGGGATCCGGGAGATTCGTGGCGGCCGACAGCGCTGCTGAGATCACCAGGAGGCGCTGGGAACATGAGAACGTGGCTGAGAGGGAGATAAATTACCTGGGGCAGGTCTGCCCGGAATGGCTCCAGAAATACGTCGGCTATGGGCAGAAGGAGCTGGACCGCAAAGGTGGGAGCAGAATTCCTGTGGGAATGTGGGCTATGGAAAATTTGGGACCATGGGAATTCCAGGGAAAGATCTCACCCCCATTGCATTCCAGTGGGAATTCCATGGACAGGTCTCACCCCCATCCCATTCCAGTGGGAATTCCATGGACAGGTCTCAGCCCCATCCCATTCCAGTGGGAATTCCATGGACAGGTCTCAGCCCCATCCCATTCCAGTGGGAATTCCAGGGAAAGATCTCACCTCCATCCCATTCCAGTGGGAATTCCATGGACAGGTCTCAGCCCCATCCCATTCCAGTGGGAATTCCAGGGAAAGATCTCACCCCCATCCCATTCCAGTGGGAATTCCATGGACAGGTCTCACCCCCATCCCATTCCAGTGGGAATTCCAGGGAAAGATCTCACCCCCATCCCATTCCAGTGGGAATTCCATGGACAGGTCTCACCCCCATCCCATTCCAGTGGGAATTCCAGGGAAAGATCTCACCCCCATCCCATTCCAGTGGGAATTCCAGGGAAAGATCTCACCCCCATCCCATTCCAGTAGGAATTCCATGGACAGGTCTCACCCCCATTGCATTCAAGTGGGAATTCCAGGGAAAGATCTCACCCCCATCCCATTCCAGTGGGAATTCCATGGACAGGTCTCACCCCCATCCCATTCCAGTGGGAATTCCATGGACAGGTCTCACCCCCATCCCATTCCAGTGGGAATTCCAGGGAAAGATCTCACCCCCATCCCATTCCAGTGGGAATTCCAGGGAAAGATCTCACCCCCATCCCATTCCAGTGGGAATTCCACGGACAGGACTCAGCCCCATCCCATTCCAGTGGGAATTCCAGGGAAAGATCTCACCCTCATTCCCTTCCTGTGGGAATTCCACAGACAGGACTCACCACCATCCCATTCCAGTGGGAATTCCATGGACAGGTCTCACCCCCATCCCATTCCAGTGGGAATTCCATGGACAGGTCTCACCCCCATTGCATTCAAGTGGGAATTCCAGGGAAAGATCTCACCCCCAACCCATTGCAGTGGGAATTCCATGGACAGGTCTCACCCCCATCCTATTCCAGTCGGAATTCCATGGTTGAATCTCACCCCTGTCCCATTCTCATGGAATTCCAGGGGCAGATTTTACCACCATCCCATTCCAACCCGAATTCCAGGGACAGATCTCACCCCCATCCCATTCCAGTGGGAATTCCATGGACAGATCTCACCCCTCTCCCATTCCCAAGGAATTCCATGGGTACATTTTAACCCCATGCCATTCCAATCTGAATTCCATGGGCAGTTCTCACCCACATCAATTTCCAGTGGGAATTCCATGGGCAGATGTCTCCTCCATCTCGTTTTACTGGGAATTCCATTTCCAGATCTCACCCCCATGCTATTGCAGTAGGAATTCCATGGGCAGGTCTCACCCCCATCCCATTCAAGTGGGAAATCCATGGGCAGATCTCACCCCTGTCCCATTCCAGTGGGAATTCCATGGGCAGATTTAAACCCGTCCCATTCCAGTGGGAATTCGATGGGCAGTTCTCACCCATCCCATTCTAGTGGGAATTCCAGGGTGTCCTGGTTTTGGGCAAATTTGGGGGAAAACCTCCAGAAGGAGCCCCCAGACAGCAAACCCCACGACTCCTCCCCCCCACCCCACCGGGTTCGGGAAGAATTTCCTCAGAGAAGAGTGGGAGAAAAAACCTGTTTATTTAACAAGCAAGACACTCCCCAGCACAGGGAAAAAGACAAGACCAGCTGACAAAAAAACTCTTTCACCGTTCTGAAGGGATGACAAACTCAGTCTCTCTGGCGAGTGGTCACTCAGTTATCAGTCTCCGGCGCTGGGGAATGACTGCTGCAGGTGACAGAGTGTAGACTCCCGGTGTTTCTTGGGGTTTCCCAGGTCCCCGTCTGGAACAGGTTCAGATGGTATCCAGGAGAGGGAGGGGACGGGGTGGAAGAGAAAACAGTCCAGGGAAAAAGTTGGACTGCCTAGCTGAACTAACTAATAAGCAAAAACCAAGGGCAAAGTGAAGGAAATAAAAAGAGGCAGAAGCGAGCAAGCAGGCAAGCAAGCAGGCAAGCAAGCCGAGCTAAAACCTCTCCTAAACATAGACCATGGGGGAGGTGAGCCGGCTGATAACAGGACAAAACAAAGCTTCACTCTCAGAGTCAGTCCTGGAAGCACAGGACATAATACCAAACATAATCAGGACACACGATTGGAGATACGAACACCATAACATCACCCTAGGACACAGGGACAGATCTCACCCACATCCCATTCCACTGGGAACTCCATGGGTGAATCTCACCCCTGTCCCATTTTCATGGATTTCCAGGGGCAGATTTTACCAGCATCCTCTTCCAGTGGGAATTTGTGGGGCAGATCTCACCCCGTCCCATTCCCATGAAATTCCATGGGCAGATTTCAACCCCATCCCGTTCCAGTCTGAATTCCATGGGCAGATCGCACCCCATCCATTTCCAGTGGGAATTCCAGGGGCAGATCTCTCCCCCGTCCCATTTTACTGGGAATTCCATGTCCGGATCTTACCCTTATCCCATTCCTGTGGGAATTCCATGAGTAGAGGTCACCCCATCCCATTCCCATAGAATTCCATTGGCAGATCTCTCTCTCATCCTAATATAGTGGGAATTCGATGGGCAGATGTCTTCTCCATCTGATTCCAGTGGAAATTCCATGGGGAGATGTCATCCCCATCCCATTCCAGTGGGAATTCCAGGGCCAGATCTCACCCATGGACTCAATCGAATTCCATGGATGTCTCTCACCGTTATCCCATTCCAGAGCCCCCTGATGTCCATGTGTCTGGAAAAGAGGAACACGGGACGCTGATCTTGTCCTGCCACGCGTACGGATTCTATCCCAGCTCCATTGCAGTCAACTGGATGAAGGGGGATGAAATCTGGGATCAGGAGACGGAGTGGGGCGGGATCGTTCCCAACAGCGACGGCACCTTCCACACCTGGGCCAGGATCGAGGCGCGGCCGGAGGAGCGGGAGCAGTACCGGTGCCGGGTGGAGCATCCCGGAATGTCGGGGCCCGGGATCTACGCTTGGGGTGAGGCTGGGAATGTGGAATGTGGGAATTGGGAATTTGGAATTCCCAAATGGGGATTCCCCTCCCTCTCCTCACCATCCTGCATTTTCCAGACCCGACTTCTGGCGGGAATCTCGTCGTGGTGGTTGCTGTGTCCATCATCACTGCCATCATCATCCTCATTGCCCTCATTGGAATCTTTGTCTGGAAGCGCCAATCCGGTAACACACGGGATGGGGGCCGGGAAGGGGCACGGATCCACCCGACACAGTTCTGGGAATCCTGTGCCACCAACGCTTATCCCACTGTTTTTCCACAGGGAGGAGGGACAGGACTGGATACAACATAGCAGCCGGTGAGTACCAGTGGTGGATCCAGCTCTGGATCCCCTCTTTGTGGATCCTAGGATGGACCCTGGGGTTAATCCCAGTGTGTGATCCATGCTGGAATCTCATGGATCTTCTCTTTCTGCAGGACAAGATGTGGGAACTAACGGCTTGAATGCAGGTACAGAGCGGGATCAGGGTGAGATTCCAAAAGGGGATTGTGGCAGGATGGACAGATTGGGATCATGGAGGAATTCCGGATCAGAGCAGGATCAGATGGAATTGTGGAGTGGGATAGGGGCTGGATTTTGGAATGGGATCATGTGGGAATGATGGAGCGGGATTAATGTGGGATGGATGGATGGATGGATGGATGGATGGATGGATGGATGGATGGATGGATGGGGCAGGATCAGGGAGGGATTCCCTTGTGTGATGGGTGTGGGATGGGGCAGGTCTGGGAAGGGATCAGGTGAGATTCCGGAGCAGTTTGTGCTCTCCATGGGCTCCAGCCAGGTCCATCCTGCGGGATGCAGACAGGGACAGGGTGACACCGTGACACTTTCTCATCCCAGCAGGAATCACTGCCTGAGCGATCCGTGGAGCTGGATCCAGCCCCTTCCCTCTTCCCAGGAAACCAAGAGCTGCCAGCAGAACTCATCCTGCTGCTCCCACACACCCACAGCTTTTGCTAATGGATCCATTTTTGATTTTCCAGTGTTTTGAAGCCAGGAACCACAAATTTTCCCAACGCTTTAGTTCTGCTGTTAAATTATCCTGCTTTGGGGCAGTAAATCCTCCTTGGGGCAATAAATCCTGCTTTGAGCAATAAATCCGAGTTCCCTCCTCCAGTGTCTGGCAATTCCTCTCTGGGAGCCAGGAACATGGATGGGGACACTGGGGATAGGGATGGGGACAGCAGGGACAGAGATGGGAACAGCAGGAATGAGAATGGGGACACCAGGAAGAGCATTTGGACACCAGGAATGGGAATGGGGACACCAGAAGCACAGTGGGTACACCAGGAACACCTTGGGGACAGCACAAGCAGGACCATGACAGCAGGATTGGAATTGGGACTTGCCAGCCACATCCAGCTCCATCCCCCAGGATTCATTTCCTGCTCTGTGTCCCATGTCCAAGGTGTGCTCAGGAGAGTTTGGCCACGTTGGGCTCCTGGAGGGGCAGTGGGATGGGGGGAAGGGTCAGGCCAGGCCTCATTGTCCCCAAAGGTCCTTGAGTGTCCCAAAATCACGGCTCAGGATCTTGGAGAAGTTCCCTGGCCATGACACGGGCATGAGATGGCCGTGAGATGAGAGTGACCATGACACAACCACGGCCCTGACCATGAGATGATTTGGACCAAGAGATGACCATGGGTTGGCCGTGGCACAACCATGGCCTTGAGGTGACCCTGATGTGATCATGGCCATGTGATGACCATGAGGTGACCATGACATGATCATGAGGTGACCATTACAGTGAGATGACCACATGCATAAGATGATGGTGATCAGGAAAGGACCATGACCATGAGATGGCCATGACCATGAGATGACCACAAGATGATGGTGACAATGAGATGACCACAAGATGTCCTTGACACCACCATGGCCATGAAATACTGAAGGCTGTGAGATGACCATGACAGGATCTTGACCTAGAGGTGGCCATGAGATGACCCCAACACACCACGGCTGTGTGCTGATCAAGACCATGAGATGATCATGACACAACCATGGCTGTGAGATGATTGTGACCATGAGGTGGCTGTGAGATGACCATTAGGTGACCATGAGCATGAGATAATGGTGATGACCATAACTGTAGGAAAGAAGGAACGCCTTACAGAATAAGGACCTTTTCTATCTTTGTTAAATCCTGTGCACTTCCGTTCATTTTATCCACCAAAAGGCACTCTGGGAAGGGCTCAGCTGCGGGTCAGATGGCCAGAGAGTGGGGTGGTGGTCACCTCGTGTGTGAGGCAGTGATGGGCTGGGAAGATGCGTGGACACCACAGGATCAGAGAGCTGATTCTGTGAAGGGACTCGTCAACAGCGACACCGCAGTGACAGGCAGCCAATGCGGGCTTGCTTCAGTCAAGTTTGGGTTAAGTTAAGTCTGAATGACACAGCCAGAGCAGCATTAATGATGGACCACCTAACTGGGAAAGGACAATTTAGCCAACCTGAGGAGCAAGCAGCAGCAGTCCCCAGGCAAGTACGTGGTGAAGTTAAAGATTTTTGTTTAAAGCATTGGTCCATGTACCAGATGGCAGCAATCCTAACTTGGAGTATACTAATATTAGGCAAGAGCCAGGAGAGACATACATGGAATTTATAGATCGGTTAAAACAAGCATTGGAAAAACAAATCCCTGATGCTAGGACCAGGAACAAGCTGTTAGAGACATTGGCAGTAGCTCATGGTAACTCCGAGTGTCCAAAGGTGTTGCACGCCCTGCCACGAGAACCACCACCAATGATCCTCCAGATGATCGAGGCGTGCAATCGTCTCGGGATGAATGTGGCAGCAGGACAGGCCCAGGCCATGGGGCAAGGAGTTGCAAAAGCCCTGGTGGCTGTGCAGTTTCCTTTTAAAACACCACAATCACAATAACAACCCACTTGCTTTCGATGTGTTCCACAGGGACATTTCTGAAAAGACTGTCCACAGAGAAAAGGGAGATACCCAGTTCCTGGTCAAAACCAACCCCAGGCTAAACAGTTTTCTTCTAAAGGCAATTTCCCCAGGCTGCCATCAAAAAACTTGCACTGGAGCATGAGCCGGCCTCGTGCTGTGACAGAAATCCACAAGCTGATGATGCTGATGACCATCAGTGTTAGTAAAAGAGCCTGAAACAAATCAAATTTTAGGATCATTTCGATTAATAACTGGGGGAATGGATGGGGTTGTTTCTCCACAGATAGAGGACCTCGCTGGTACCAGCCAAAACCATCAAACCTTACCTACAGCCATTAAAGGACTGCCCACCAGAAAGTTCCAGTACTCCCAACTCCTAACAGCGAGCCTTTAGCGAACATAACACCCCAGGAGACTTTATGTTTATCTGTTCCCACCCCAAATAACCCCTCTTCAACATGGCTGGTAGGTCTGGCCATAGATGAGTGGCCAGTAAATAAAAAGGCCATTCGTAATATGCAAAGGAACAGTCCCATTGGTGAGCTGAAATACAATCCTGTAGATTTTTGGGATTCGTGGCCTCTCAATCTTCCACATGCACCATTAGAGGCTCAAGAATTGGAACTCTTTGGCTCAATTCAAATGGATTACTGCAATACCTTTTGTTATGGATAAAGAATTCAATTGGTAAGATGTAATGGTACTAAGTATTCAAGTCTTCAGAGAGAGAGTCAAAGAGTTACAAATTAATGATGACAAAGACTGGTTTGATAGAGTCTTTAAAAGTTGGGGAATCAAGGGGTGGGTGTTGTCCATAATGAAAACGGGGTTACTTATCTTCATAATTGTCATTTTGTAGTGTTAGTTTTTCCTTGTCTGTTAGAATGTTTCTACAGAGTTTTACAAAAATCTTTCAGTTCTATTTTTACTGTTAAGCAGAAAGGGGGAGATGTGGGGGTCAGCCTGACCAGTATCCCAGGACAGGCAACCATCACCAAAGAAGAATCATATCCCAACCCTAAACCTTGGGAGGCATTTGTTAAGTTGTGGTGACCCCAGAAAAAAGTAACAAAGAGTTATGGGATTGCCTGTGTGAATACCTCATGCATATTCCTAACCCTCACTTCCCCGTTAATTATCACCTCTCCCAGTTCCAGAATGTTCTCCCTTCCTTGTATCCCCATTGGCCCTCAGCTGAAGCAGTGTTCCACCCAACCTACCCCATTGGATCCTGCCTCCCCTTACTCCACTTCTGCCCCACTTTCCCCTATCCCCATTGGACCCAAAGCTCAACTCCACCCCGTCTCTTACCCCATATTTACACCTTGGACCTCCCTGTATCTTTGTCGTCAACCCCAGGCTCCTAAAGTGACTTTGTCCCCTCGGTTGTTGTATTTGGATTTTTGGGCCTCATCCCATGTTTCCTTACATTATTATTAAAGTGTTTTATGTTTCTGAGTCGTGGTTGTCGTTCCGCTCTTCTTTAATTTTTGCCATTTCTGCCCTGATATCTGCAGTGCCTAAAAAGGATTGTTGGGGACCACCCTTGACCCCTGATATGAGATGACCATGACAGAACTATGGCCATGAGGTGACCATGACACAACCATCACCTTGAGATGACCATTACAGTGAGATGACAATGGACATGAGATGATGGGGATCAGGAGATGACCATGAGGTGACCACAATATGACCACGGCTATGAAATAATTGTGGCCACAGGATGACCACGACCATGAGATGATGGTGATAAGGAGATGACCATGACCACGAGATGACCATGACGATGAGGTGACCATGAGATGCCCATTAGGGTGAGCTGACCATGAGCATGACATGATGGATATCAGGAAATAAACGACCATGACTGTGCTGATGACATGACTGTGACTGTGAGATGACCAAGAGATGACCATGAGATGACCATATCCATGACCATGAGAGGACTGTGACTATGAGATGACGATGACACAACCATGGCCATGAGGTGATCAAGAAATGTCCATGATTGTGACCATGACATGATGACAACTGTGAGATGACCATGGGCATGAGGTATTGTGACCAAGAGATGACCACGGCATGTCCATGACCATAACATGATCCTGGCCATGAGGTGACCATGAGCATGAGATGATGGTGATTGGGAGATGACCATAAGATGACCATGAGTGACCATGAGTGAACATGAGCTGACCTTGAAGATGACCATGAGATGACCATGACCCGGCCATGGTCTGGATCTCCTCAGATCCTGTCACTCACCTCCCGCTTATTATGAATGAGAAACAACAGTCTCGATATTCAGCAAAATTTAGATTGCTTTATTTGATAGAGAAACAGCAAACAGTGCTGGGGAATGTGAGGGGTCACCGTCCACTCCACACTCCCTCCAACCTTGGTTTGCTGCCTCTTCTTATACTGTGGTTTCTCATTGTAATCAATAATTTTTAGTATTTTGCTGTCATAATTTGGGCAGGTAAGCAGTGGTGGTCGAAGAAGCATCTGCATCCAAACTCACAAAGCCTCTGGGCAATAGTCAGTCTCACAGATAACCATCTGGTCTTTGTAGACAACCACCAGGGAAATCTGCAAGTCTGGTCCTTGAGAGAGGCAGCAGTGATCAAACAAAGGCAGGAAGGGCTATCCAAAAGTGTGATTTTGCAAGCTGGCAGTTGATGTAACTTATTTGGATAACATAACATAACATAACATAACATATAACATAACATAACATATAACATAACATTACATGGTGATTTAAAACAGAATGATTTAATCATATATTTTTCTTTATCTAGTGTCCATGCTTCACTTCAGACCTTAGTATTCTGGCTCATACAAATCGCAATACTTTTGTGAGTAACACAAATCTTTTATTAATTATCACAATTTCACCACTTCTTTTCTTTTATCCCATTGATTCATGTGTTGGCTACAAATTTTGACAGGACTTCTTGTACCAGATTTAATTCATTCACTGCCATTAGTTTTGTTGCCTTCTCAGGGTCTATTGGTATTGTAGCAACTTGCATTCCTTGAACCAACGACTGGATTAGTCGAATGAAGCGTGGAACAAGACAAGGGATGAACAGTACTCCTAATAATGCACATGTTAACATAAAACCTAATTCCTTCCGCCAATCTCCCCCCAACAGGTTATTCCACCAATTATCATTAAACATAGAGTTCCAGGTTTGTACAGGTACATGGGCTATTTGTTATATTTCTTCGGCAATTTTAGTAATTACTTCACCATTATCATCAATTTCTATGTCCTGGGCTCTCCCACTTTGTCTTTCTCTTTTGGTAGTGTTTCTTAATTTTGTCCCAAATTTAGCTTTAACATTCCAGTACGAGGTACAGCAGTAACAGCTCGGTATACACAACCCTTCTGACACTCTATTGCCAAAACCTCTGCTCTGGCTTTCTCTTTTCCTCTTGTTCCATTCTCAAATAACTCCCACCAGTTATGATCATCAATTTCGATTTTTCCTCGTGCTGATAGGGTATTTAGCACCTTAACAGTTTCCTTCTGTTCCTTTCTTCTACATTGGACACATAATGTGAATGGGAGATACCCACCATAGGCATGAGACCACCACAGCTCAGGACAATATGGACAACTCTTTTTGATGAAGGGGTTACAATCACACCTGGCTTCAGGACAGGTGACTTTCAGTCCTGACTGGGAGACCTTCGAGACAAATTGATCCAGTGCCAACATCGAGAGCTCTGGATTCGCCCTTTGAGGTCTCCAGGCTCGGATGTCACTGCCCAACCTGCAGTAGGAGGGGTTACAGGACCCTGGACTCTACTCACACGTGTCCATCCTTTTTCAGGTGTCCTCACAGCTGTTTCAGTTGTTAACAGAACCAAATACAGTCCTTCCCATTTTGGATCTAGATTTTCTTTTTTCCATACTTTAATTAACACATGTTGTCGTGGCCTAATCTTATCTATGGCAAATCTTAGAGGGATGGTTTTAGCTAAAATTCCCTTCTCCCTTAATTCTTGCAAATTTTTATTGATTATTATTATGTAATTCTGGAGGGAAGGGTCCTGAAATAAAGCTGGATCAAGTTGTTCTCCTTTAGGGTCAGGCATACCATACAGCATTTCATATGGTGAAATCCCTGTTTTCCAATTTGGCATTATTCATATATTAGACAGGGCTGGTGGGAGGCACTTTGTCCATGGCATTTTAGTCTCAATCATTAATTTTGACAGCTGTTGTTTCAATGTTTGATTCATCCTTTCAACCCTGCCAGAACTCTGAGGGTGCCAAGGTGTGTGATACTCCCAGCTGATGCCCAGTGCCGGGGTCAGTGACTGCAGCACCTTTGATGTAAAGTGCGTCCCCTGCTCTGAGTCTATTGCTCGAACCAGGCCATACCTTGGGATTATGTGTTCCAACAATATTTTGGCTGCCACTTGTGATGTGGCTCTAGCTGCAGGGTATGCCTCTACCCAGTGGGTTAATTTGTTACCATTACTAGTAAATAGTTCCATCTTCCTATTTTTGGGAATTCTGTAAAATCTATTTGTATTCTTTCAAAGGGTCTGTAAGCAAATTTCCATTCTCCTGATGGACCTTGTAGCATAACTTTTAATTAATTTTCTGAACAAGTTAACCAAGTCTGGATGCTCTGCTTTGCAATATCAAAAATGCCAATGCATCCAAAAAAATGTAAAAATTGTTCTGCTAGCACTCTCGTTCGCCAAAGAGATCATTGATGTAATTGTTCAGTAATTTGTCTGGCCTGGGTTTTGAGTAAACTTTCCCTGCCATCTGCTAAAACCTATTAATTCTCATGCAGTTCTGCCCTGAACTTCTTTATCGTTTCTTTTTACTGAAGAGTAATTGTCCACACAATCACATTCTAAATTTTCTCCTGGTTCTCCATACAGGAATTGTGCAGGACTTTGAGCAGTTGCTGCTTTTAGCTCTAAGTCTGGGGAAGTGATTAGAATAGCTTCATATTTTAATATTCGGGTATCAGTTAACCATTTCTCGGCTTTTTGATTCAGAATTCCCCTCACATTATGGGGGTGTGGACCACTAGGGTCGCCCCAAAGGTGACTTTTCAGGCTTCTTCCATTAAAAGTGCTGTGGCCACTGGGGCCTGCAGACATGTGGGCCAAGCCCGACTGACAGGGTCGAGCAGTTTAGAATAAAATCCCACTGGCTTTCGACTGCCTGCCCATTCCTGGCTGAGCACCCCATATGCTGTTTGATCAGAGGTGTTTACAAATAATTGAAATGGTCTCTCCAAATCTGGGAGACTGAGAACAGGGGCTTGAATTAAAGCATGTCTGACCTTTTCTAAACTTTTGTCATCCTCCTCTGCCCATTTCAGGCGATTACTGGTAATTTTTTTATATAGAAATTTCACTTTCTCACTAAATCCCTCTATTCATTGATGACAGTATCCCAGCAGTCCCAACATTTTCCTCACTTCTTTTTTAGTCTTTGGAGTCCCAGGCTTAGTATTCCAGACACTCTGTTAGGATCCAATTTCTTTTTCCCTTTACTTAACCAATGACCTAAATATTCTACTTCTGGTTCTGTGAATTCAAATTTAGCTTTGCATACCTTCAAACCCTGCTGTGCCAAAAAGTTTAAAAGTCATATAGTCCCATTTCTACTAGATTTCTGGCCTTTTTTTGTGCTATTAATAGATCATCTACATATTGTAACCATTTCACCCCTTCTAGTAGCTCAAAAGATTGCATTAATTCTTCTAGGGCTGCCCAAAGGCATTGGGGGAGTCTGTAAAGCCCTGAGGCAATAGTGTCCAACGCAGTTGTTGTTTCCTGCCCTTATCAGGATCTTCCCATTCAAAGGCAAAGCAATCTCTGCTACTTTCCTCTAACGGGCATGCCCAGAAGGCATCTTTTAGATCTATTACACTATACCAAGTGTAGCCAGGGGACAGCTGGCTTAAGAGGGTGTAAGGGTTTGCTACTACTGGAAATTTGATGACAGTTCGCTGATTTATAGCCCTCAAATCCTGTACCAATCTGTAATTCCCGTCTGTCTTTTTGACAGGCAGAATAAGAGGATTATGTGGGGACATACATGGTTCTGAAATCTCTTGTTGCAAAAGGTTTTCTGTAACAGGCTGAAGGCCCGGGCTCCCTTCTAATGATATTGGATATTGACAAACTCGGATTGGCAAATCAGGATCAGTGATTTTCACTTTGATGGGTTTGATTTTTAATGTCCCTATTTCCCCAGGGGTGTACCACACCTCAGCACATATTTGTTCCTCATCTTTTTGGTTAAGGCATAAATTTTAAGTTGCCCTCGGGATACTTCAATTTTCAAATCCAATGCTATTATTAAATCCTTCCCCAATAAATTATTTTTTGTCTCTGATAGTAACAGCAGATCATTTAATCGAATTTTGCTTTGGGTCTCAATTTATACATTTTTAAAAACAAGGATCCGAAACGGCTTACCCGGCGCTTTCTTAAGGGGGTCCCAGGTGGTTCTCAGAGGGCTCCGGGGGATCGCAGCGGGGATCCAGAGGGATCCAGAGGAATTCTGTGGAATTCCCCGACCTCCCCTCCCCCCACCGCGCTCCCTCGGTCTCTTTCGCTTTCGCGTCCCAACCTGAGAGACCGGGATCTACCTGGCGCCGGGTGACGTCACTCAGATGTCGGGCTTCCATTGGCGAACAGGAAATAGCGCCGCCAATGGCGAGGCAGGAGGCGGCTCTGGGGGCGGGGCCAGACTGGGTCAGGTCCGGGCGGGCTCGAAGCGGAGCAGCGCGATGGCTCCAGCGCTGGGGCTGCTCTTGGGGCTCCTGGGGCTGCTCTTGGCGGGGCCGGGGGGCGCGACGAAAGGTGAGTGGGACCCTTGAAATCACGACCCCCTTGAACGTCCGTTTCCGGGCACCAGGAAACCCCTAAACCTTCATTCCCGGGTAGGGGAACGCCTGGAATCCGCATTTCGGGTCCTGTGACCCCCCCTTAATCCCCTTCCCCAGCACCAAGACCCCCCTCTACCCCCATTTCTGGGCATGGGGACGCTTTTGAGTACCAATTTCCGGGCACCGGGACACTCCTGAACCCCCTCATCTGGCCCCGGGACCCCCTTAAACCCTCATTCCTGGGGATCAGGATTCCTTTGAACCCCGAATCGCAGACCGGCAAACGCCCTGAACTTCCATTTCCGGGCACCGGGAACCCCCTTAACCTTCATCCTCGGGTACGGGACCCCCCCCCCGCCTATTTTGGGTCCTATGACCCCCCCATCCCCTTCCCCGGTTTCAGAACCCCCCTGTACCCCCATTCCTGGGCACGGGGACCCCCATGAGCACCAATTTCCGGGCACCGGGATCCCCCTGTACCCCCTTATCTGGCACCGGCACCCCCATGAACCCCCATTCCTGGGGATCTGGATCCCTTTGAACCCCGAATCGTGGATCGGGAACCCCCCTGAACTTTCATTTCCAGGCACTGGGATCCCCCTAAACTTCATTCCCGGGTACGGGAAACACTCCATCGCCCCATTTTGGGACCTGTGACCCCCCCCCCCCAAGCCCTTTCCCGGTATGAGGACCCCCCTGTACCCCCTTAACTGGCACCAGCACTTCCCTGAACCATTCCTGGGGATCAGGATCCCTTTGAACCCCGAATTGCAGACCAGGAACCCCCCTGAACCCCCTTCCTGGGCACCAGAACCCCCTAAACTTTCATTCCCAGGCAGGAAAACTCCCCTGAATCCCCTGTTTGGGTCCTGTGATTCCCATACACTTCCCCAGCACCGGGACCCCCCTGGAACCCCTTATCTGGCCCCGGGACCCCCCTGAATCCTCATTCCTGGGGATCAGGATCCTTTAAACCCCGAATCGCAGCATGGGAGCCCTTCTGACCCCCATTCCTGGGCACTGGGACATCCCTGAATCTCCATTTCCGGGCCTGGGACCCCAATGCACCTCATTTTCCGGCATCCCGCTTTTCCCAGGCCCCATTCCCGCCCTTTTCCTTGACCTTTGGACCTCCTAGAATTCCCAACTTTCGTGTCCCCCCCCGTTTTCCACTCCCGCCGCTTCCCGAAATGGCGTCCCAGAGGGTCCCCGGTGTCCCAGGGGTCTCAGCAGGGTCGCAGCGGGGATCCAATGGGATCCAGATGAACTCCCTGGAATTCCCCCTTTCCCTCGTCCCCTCCCCCACCGCTCTCCCTCGGTCTCTTTCCTGTCTCCCAGGCTGAGCCTTCAGGATCCACTCGCCTCTCCCATCTCCAGATCCCCCTTTCCCGTGACCCAGGGACCCCCTGAACCCCCATTCCTGCCTTTCCCAGCTCCCAGGGCCCCCATTCCCTCAACACCGGGGACCTCTGGACCCTCTTTCCTGGGCACAGGGACCCCCTGGACCCCCCATCCCGCCTCTCCCAGACCTTTCCTTGAACCTTGGACCCTTCCCGGCTCTCCCCGTTCTCCTTCCTGCCCCCCCAATGTCTGCATGCCCCCAGTTCTTCACCTCCTTCTCCTCCTGCAGGGGGTCCCAGGGCTCCAGGAAGGTCCCTGGGGGGTCGTGGAGGGTCCCAGGGAGGATTCTGGACTCTGGGATGCGCCTGAATTTCCTGTCCTGGGCACTGGTGCACCCTGCACTCCCTTATCCAGTACCAATCCCCACTACACTCCCTTTCCCATCTATCCCACCCTCTCCAGCCTCAGACTCCCCTTTCCCTTGACCCTGAGACCTCCTGGACCCCCATTCCTGCTTCTCTCAGTCCCAACCCTGATTTCTGTCTGCATTAAGGACCTCTGAGGCCCCCATTCCAGCCATGCCAGGTGTCCCCACCTTGTGACCCCCTTTCCTTATCACTGGAGCCTCCTGGACCCCCTTTCCTGGGCACAGGGATTCCCTGGAACCCCTATCCCACCTCTCCCAGTCTTTGTATCCCCCTTTTTTCGACATTGGGAGTCCCCTGAGCCCCAATTCCTGAACACTGGGTCCCCATGCACCCCATTCCCGGCTCTCCCAGTTCCCCTTTCATTCATCCATGACCCCCTCAATCCGCCCAAATCTCTGTGTCCCCCCAGTTCTCCACTCCCTGCGTTACCTGTTTGTGGCAGTGTCAGAGCCCAGCCCGGGGGTCCCCCAGTTCATGGACATTGGGTACCTGGATGGGATCCCCTTCACACGCTATGACAGCGAGCGGGGCCGGGCGGAGCCGCTGACACAGTGGATAAAGGATGGAGTCGAGCCGGGATATTGGGATGAGGAGACCCAGATCTGTGAGCAGAACCAGCACGTGACTGCCAGGCACCTGGATATACTGCGGGACCGGTACAACCAGAGCAGGGGTGAGTGGGGGCATCTGTGGGGCTGGGATGGGATCTGTGGGGCTGGGATAGATCTGTGGGTTGGGTTGTGGATCCGTGGGGCTGGGGTGTGGATCCATAGGGCCTGAATGTGGATTCACAGGGCGCCAAGGGGCTGAGTTGGGGATCCATTAGGTTGGTATGGGATATCCTGTGATCCATGGGTGTAAGTGGGGATCCTTGGGGTTGGGATGGGATCTGTGGGGTTGAGATCCATGGGTTGGGATGTGGATCCATGGGGTTAGGATGAGGCCCTGTGGGTCTCCATCAGACTCTGAGGCTCCATAGGGTTGGAATGGGGCTCTGTGGAGCTGGGACACAATTCCATGGGTCTCTGTGGGTACAATCCCCCCAGGTCTCCACACGTGGTTGCGAGTTTACGGCTGTGACCTCCTGTCTGACGGGAGCATCCGTGGATCTGAGCAGTTTGGCTACGACGGGTGGGATTTCATCTCCTTTGACCTGGGATCCGGGAGATTCGTGGCGGCCGACAGCGCTGCTGAGATCACCAGGAGGCGCTTGGAACATGAGAACGTGGCTGAGAGCTGGATAAATTACCTGGGGCAGGTCTGCCCGGAATGGCTCCAGAAATACGTCGGATATGGGCAGAAGAAGCTGGACCGCAAAGGTAGGAGCAGAATTCCTGTGGGAATGTGGGCTATGGAAGATTTGGGACCATGGGAATTCCAGGGAAAGATCTCACCCCCATCCCATTCCAGTGGGAATTCCATGGACAGGTCTCACCCCCATCCCATTCCAGTGGGAATTCCATGGACAGGTCTCACCCCCATCCCATTCCAGTGGGAATTCCAGGGAAAGATCTCACCCCCATCCCATTCCATTGGGAATTCCACAGACAGGACTCAGCCCCATCCCATTCCAGTGGGAATTCCATGGACAGGTCTCACCCCCATTGCATTCAAGTGGGAATTCCAGGGAAAGATCTCACCCCCAACCCATTGCAGTGGGAATTCCATGGACAGGTCTCACCCCCATCCTATTCCAGTAGGAATTCCATGGTTGAATCTCACCCCTGTCCCATTCTCATGGAATTCCAGGGGCAGATTTTACCACCATCCCATTCCAACCCGAATTCCTGGGACAGATCTCACCCCCATCCCATTCCAGTGGGAATTCCATGGACAGATCTCACCCCTGTCCCATTCCCAAGGAATTCCATGGGTACATTTTAACCCCATGCCATTCCAATCTGAATTCCATGGGCAGTTCTCACCCACATCAATTTCCAGTGGGAATTCCATGGGCAGATGTCTCCTCCATCTCGTTTTACTGGGAATTCCATTTCCAGATCTCACCCCCATGCTATTGCAGTAGGAATTCCATGGGCAGGTCTCACCCCCATCCCATTCAAGTGGGAAATCCATGGGCAGATCACACCCCTGTCCCATTCCCATGGAATTCCATGGGCAGATTTAAACCCGTCCCATTGCAGTGGGATTTCGATGGGCAGTTCTCACCCATCCCATTCCAGTGGGAATTCCAGGGTGTCCTGGTTTTGGGCAAATTTGGGGGAAAACCTCCAGAAGGAGCCCCCAGACAGCAAACCCCACGACTCCTCCCCCCCACCCCACCGGGTTCGGGAAGAATTTCCTCGGAGAAGAGTGGGAGAAAAAACCTGTTTATTTAACAAGCAAGACACTCCCCAGCACAGGGAAAAAGACAACACCAGCTGACAAAAAAACTCTTTCACCGTTCTGAAGGGATGACAAGTTCAGTCTCTCTGGCGAGTGGTCGCTCAGTTATCAGTCTCCGGCGCTGGGGAATGACTGCTGCAGGTGACAGAGTGTAGACTCCCGGTGTTTCTTGGGGTTTCCCAGGTCCCCGTCTGGAACAGGTTCAGATGGTATCCAGGAGAGGGAGGGGACGGGGTGGAAGAGAAAACAGTCCAGGGAAAAAGTTGGACTGCCTAGCTGAACTAACTAATAAGCAAAAAGCAAGGGCAAAGCAATGGAAAGAAATAGAGGCAGAAGCAAGCAAGCAGGCAAGCAAGCAAGCAAGCCGAGCTAAAACCTCTCCTAAACATAGACCATGGGGGAGGTGAGCCGGCTGATAACAAGACAAAACAAAGCTTCACTCTCAGACTCAGTCCTGGAAGCACAGGACATAATACCAAACATAAACAGGACACACGATTGGAGATACAAACACCATAACATCACCCTAGGACACAGGGACAGATCTCACCCACATCCCATTCCACTGGGAACTCCATGGGTGAATCTCACCCCTGTCCCATTTTCATGGATTTCCAGGGGCAGATTTTACCACCATCCCCTTCCAGTGGGAATTTGTGGGGCAGATCTCACCCCGTCCCATTCCCATGAAATTCCATGGGCAGATTTCAACCCCATCCCATTCCAATCTGAATTCCATGGGCAGATCGCACCCCATCCATTTCCAGTGGGAATTCCAGGGGCAGATCTCTCCCCCGTCCCATTTTACTGGGAATTCCATGTCCGGATCTTACCCTTATCCCATTCCTGTGGGAATTCCATGAGTAGAGGTCACCCCATCCCATTCCCATAGAATTCCATTGGCAGATCTCTCTCTCATCCTAATATAGTGGGAATTCGATGGGCAGATGTCTTCTCCATCTGATTCCAGTGGAAATTCCATGGGGAGATGTCATCCCCATCCCATTCCAGTGGGAATTCCAGGGCCAGATCTCACCCATGGACTCAATCGAATTCCATGGATGTCTCTCACCGTTATCCCATTCCAGAGCCCCCTGATGTCCATGTGTCTGGAAAAGAGGAACACGGGACGCTGATCTTGTCCTGCCACGCGTACGGATTCTACCCCAGCTCCATCGCAGTCAACTGGATGAAGGGGGATGAAATCTGGGATCAGGAGACGGAGTGGGGCGGGATCGTTCCCAACAGTGACGGCACCTTCCACACCTGGGCCAGGATCGAGGCGCGGCCGGAGGAGCGGGAGCAGTACCGGTGCCGGGTGGAGCATCCCGGAATGTCGGGGCCCGGGATCTACGCTTGGGGTGAGGCTGGGAATGTGGAATGTGGGAATTGGGAATTTGGAATTCCCAAATGGGGATTCCCCTCCCTCTCCTCACCATCCTGCATTTTCCAGACCCGACTTCTGGCGGGAATCTCGTCGTGGTGGTTGCTGTGTCCATCATCGCTGCCATCATCATCCTCATTGCCCTCATTGGATTCATTGTCTGGAAGCGCCAATCCGGTAACACACGGGATGGGGGCCGGGAAGGGGCACGGATCCACCCGACACAGTTCTGGGAATCCTGTGCCACCAACGCTTATCCCACTGTTTTTCCACAGGGAGGAGGGACAGGACTGGATACAACATAGCAGCCGGTGAGTACCAGTGGTGGATCCAGCTCTGGATCCCCTCTTTGTGGATCCTAGGATGGACCCTGGGGTTAATCCCAGTGTGTGATCCATGCTGGAATCTCATGGATCTTCTCTTTCTGCAGGACAAGATGTGGGAACTAACGGCTTGAATGCAGGTACAGAGCGGGATCAGGGTGAGATTCCAAAAGGGGATTGTGGCAGGATGGACAGATTGGGATCATGGAGGAATTCCGGATCAGAGCAGGATCAGATGGAATTGTGGAGTGGGATAGGGGCTGGATTTTGGAATGGGATCATGTGGGAATGATGGAGCGGGATTAATGTGGGATGGATGGATGGATGGATGGATGGATGGATGGATGGATGGATGGATGGATGGATGGATGGATGGATGGGGCAGGATCAGGGAGGGATTCCCTTGTGTGATGGGTGTGGGATGGGGCAGGTCTGGGAAGGGATCAGGTGAGATTCCGGAGCAGTTTGTGCTCTCCATGGGCTCCAGCCAGGTCCATCCTGTGGGATGCAGACAGGGACAGGGTGGCACCGTGACACTTTCTCATCCCAGCAGGAATCACTGCCTGAGCGATCCGTGGAGCTGGATCCAGCCCCTTCCCTCTTCCCAGGAAACCAAGAGCTGCCAGCAGAACTCATCCTGCTCCTCCCACACACCCACAGCTTTTGCTAATGGATCCATTTCTGATTTTCCAGTGTTTTGAAGCCTGGAACCACAAATATTCCCAACGCTTTAGTTCTGCTGTGAAATTATCCTGCTTTGGGGCAGTAAATCCTCCTTGGGGCAATAAATCCTGCTTTGAGCAATAAATCAGAGTTCCCTCCTCCAGTGTCTGGCAATTCCTCTCTGGGAGCCAGGAACATGGATGGGGACACTGGGGATAGGGATGGGGACAGCAGGGACAGAGATGGGAACAGCAGGAATGAGAATGGGGACACCAGGAAGAGCATTTGGACACCAGGAATGGGAATGGGGACACCAGAAGCACAGTGGGTACACCAGGAACACCTTGGGGACAGCACGAGCAGGACCATGACAGCAGGATTGGAATTGGGACTTGCCAGCCACATCCAGCTCCATCCCCCAGGATTCATTTCCTGCTCTGTGTCCCATGTCCAAGGTGTGCTCAGGAGAGTTTGGCCACGTTGGGCTCCTGGAGGGGCAGTGGGATGGGGGGAAGGGTCAGGCCAGGCCTCATTGTCCCCAAAGGTCCTTGAGTGTCCCAAAATCACGGCTCGGGATCTTGGAGAAGTTCCCTGGCCATGACACGAGCATGAGATGGCCGTGAGATGAGAGTGACCATGACACAACCACGGCCCTGACCATGAGATGATTTGGACCAAGAGATGACCATGGGTTGGCCATGGCACAACCATGGCCTTGAGGTGACCCTGATGTGGTCGTGGCCATGAGATGACCATGAGGTGACCATGACATGATCATGAGGTGACCATTACAGTGAGATGACCGTGAGCATAAGATGATGGTGATCAGGAAAGGACCATGACCATGAGATGGCCGTGACCATGAGATGACCACAAGATGATGGTGACAATGAGATGACCACAACATGACCATGACACCACCATGGCCATGAAATTCTGAAGGCTGTGAGACGACCATGACAGGATCTTGACCTAGAGGTGGCCATGAGATGACCCCAACACACCATGGCTGTGTGCTGATCAAGACCATGAGATGATCATGACACAGCCATGGCTGTGAGATGATTGTGACCATGAGGAGACTGTGAGAGGACCATTAGGTGACCATGACCATGAGATAATGGTGATGACCATAAATGTAGGAAAGAAGGAACGCCTTACAGAATAAGGACCTTTTCTATCTTTGTTAAATCCTGTGCACTTCCGTTCACTTTTATCCACCAAAAGGCACTCTGGGAAGGGCTCAGCTGCGGGTCAGATGGCCAGAGAGTGGGGTGGTGGTCACCTCGTGTGTGAGGCAGTGATGGGCCGGGAAGATGCGTGGACACCACAGGATCAGAGAGCTGATTCTGTGAAGGGACTCGTCAACAGCGACACCGCAGTGACAGGCAGCCAATGCGGGCTTGCTTCAGTCAAGTTTGGGTTAAGTTTCAGTTAAGTTTGAATGACACAGCCAGAGCAGCATAAATGATGGACCACCTAACTGGGAAAGGTCAATTTAGCCAACCTGAGGAGCAAACAGCAGCAGTCATTAGGCAAGTACTCAGCAAAATTAAAAATTTTTGTTTAAAGCATTGGTCCATGTATCAGATGACAGCAATCCTAACTCGGAGTATACTATTGTTAGGCAAGAGCCTATTGGAATTTGTAGACCAGTTCACACAAGCATTGGAAAAACAAATTCCCGATGCTAGGACCAGGAACAAGCTGTTAGAGACATTGGCAGTAGCTCATGGTAACTCCTAGTGTCCAAAGGTGTTGCACGCCCTGCCACGAGAACCACCACCAATGATCCTCCAGATGATCGAGGCGTGCAATCGTCTCGGGATGAATGTGGCAGCAGGACAGGCCCAGGCCATGGGGCAGGGAGTTGCAAAAGCCCTGGTGGCTGTGCAGTTTCCTTTTAAAACACCACAATCACAATAACAACCCACTTGCTTTCGATGTGTTCCACAGGGACATTTCTGAAAAGACTGTCCACAGAGAAAAGGGAGATACCCAGTTCCTGGTCAAAACCAACCCCAGGCTAAACAGTTTTCTTCTAAAGGCAATTTCCCCAGGCTGCCATCAAAAAACTTGCACTGGAGCATGAGCCGGCCTCGCGCTGTGACAGAAATCCACATGCTGATGATGCTGATGACCATCAGTGTTAGTAAAAGAGCCTGAAACAAATCAAATTTTAGGATCATTTCGATTAATAACTGGGGGAATGGATGGGGTTGTGTCTCCACAGATAGAGGACCTCGGTGGTACCAGCCAAAACCATCAAACCTTACCTACAGCCATTAAAGGACGACCCACTGGAATGTTCCAGTACTCCCAACTCCTAACAGCGAGCCTTTAGAGAACATAACACACCAGGAGACTTTATGTTTATCTGTTCCCACCCCAAATAACCCCTTTTCAACATGGCTGGTAGGTCTGGCCATAGATGAGTGGCCAGTAAATAAAAAGGCCATCTGTAATATGCAAAGGAACAGTCCCATTGATAAGCTGAAATACAATCCTGTAGATTTTTGGGATTCGTGGCCTCTCAATCTTCCACATGCACCATTAGAGGGTCAAGAATAGGAAGTGTTTCAGTTCAAATGGATTACTGCAATACCTTATGTTATGGATAAAGAATTCAATTGGTAACATGTAATGGTGCTAAGTATTCAAGTCCTCAGAGAGAGAGTCAAAGAGTTACAAATTAATGATGACAAAGACAGGTTGGATGGTGTCTTTAAAAGTTGGGGAATCAAGGAGTGCGTGTTGTCCATAATGAAAACGGGGTTACTTATCTTCATAATTGTCGTTTTATATTGTTAGTTGTTCCTTGTCTGTTAGGATGTTTTTATAAAGTTTTACAAAATTTTTAGTTCTATTTTTACTGTTAATCAGACATGGGGAGATGTGGGGGTCAGCCTGACCAGTATCCCAGGACAGGCAACCATCACCAAAGAAGAATTATATCCCAACCCTAAACCTTGGGAGGCATTTGCTAAGTTGTGGTGACCCCAGAAAAAAGTAACAAAGAGTTATGGGATTGCCTGTGTGAATACCTCATGCATATTCCTAACCCTCATTTCCCAGTTAATTATCACCTCTCCCAGTTCCAGAATGTTCTCCCTTCTTTGTATCTCCATTGGCCCTCAGCTGATGCAATGTTCCACCCAACCTACCCCATTGGATCCTACCTGCCCTTACTCCACCTCTGCCTCACTTTCTCCTATCCCCATTGGACCCAAAGCTCAACTCCACCCCCTCTCTTTCCCCATATTTACACCTTGGAGCTCCCTGTATCTTTGTCTTCAACCCCAGGCTCCTAAAGTTACCTTGTCCCCTCGGTTGTTGAATTTGGATTTTTGGGCCTCATCCCACGTTTCCTTTCATTATTATTGAAGTGTTTTATGTTTCTGAGTCGTGGTTGTCGTTCCGCTCTTCTTTAATTTTTGCCATTTCTGCCCTGATATCTGCAAAGCCTAAAAAGGATTGTTGGGGACCACCCTCGACCCCTGATATGAGATGACCATGACAGAACTATGGCCATGAGGTGACCATGACACAACCATCACCTTGAGATGACCATTACAGTGAGATGACAATGGACATGAGATGATGGGGATCCGGAGATGACCATGAGGTGACCACAATATGACCACGGCTATGAAATAATTGTGGCCACAGGATGACCACGACCATGAGATGATGGTGATAAGGAGATGACCATGACCACGAGATGACCATGACCATGAGGTAACCATGAGATGCCCATTAGGGTGAGCTGACCATGAGCATGACATGATGGATATCAGGAAATATCGACCATGACTGTGCTGATGACATGACTGTGACTGTGAGATGACCAAGAGATGACCATGAGATGACCATATCCATGACCATGAGAGGACTGTGACCATGAGATGACGATGACACAACCATGGCCATGAGGTGATCAAGAAATGTCCGTGACTGTGACCATGACATGCTGACAACTGTGAGATGACCATGGGCATGAGGTATTGTGACCAAGAGATGACCACGGCATGCCCATGACCATAACATGATCCTGGCCATGAGGTGACCATGAGCATGAGATGATGGTGCTTAGGAGATGACCATAAGATGACCATGAGTGACCATGAGTGAACATGAGCTGGCCTTGAAGATGACCATGAGATGACCATGACCCGGCCATGGTCTGGATCTCCTCAGATCCTGTCACTCACCTCCTGCTTATTATGAATGAGAAACAACAGTCTCGATATTCAGCAAAATTTAGATTACTTTATTTGATAGAGAAACAGCAAACAGCGCTGGGAACCTTAGAGGTCACCGTCCACTCCACACTCCCTCCAACCTTGGTTTGCAGCCTCTACTTATACTGTGCTTTCTCGTTGTAATCAATAATTTTTGGTTTTTTGCTGTCATAATTTTGCCAAGTAAGCAGTGGTGGTCGAAGAAGCATCTGCATCCAAACTCACAAAGCCTCCGGGCGATAGTCAGTCTCACAGATAACCATCTGGTCTTTGTAGACAACCACCAGGGAAATCTGCAAGTCTGGTCCTTGAGAGAGGCAGCAGTGATCAAACAAAGGCAGGAAGGACTATCCAAAAGTGTGATTTTGCAAGCTGGCTGTAGATATAACTTATTTGGAAAACATAACATATGTAACATAACATAACATAACATAACATAACATAACATAACATGGTGATTTAAAACAGAATGATTTAATCATATATATTTCTTTATCTAGTATCCATGCTTCACTTCAGACCTTAGTATTCTGGCTCATACAAATCGCAATACTTTTGTGAGTAACACAAATCTTTTATTAATTATCACAATTTCCCCACTTCTTTTCTTTTATCCCATTGATTCATGTTTTGGCTACAAATTTTGACAGGACTTCTTGTACCAGATTTAATTCATTCACTGCCATTAGTTTTGTTGTCGTCTCAGGGTCTATTGGTATTGTAGCAACTTGCATTCCTTGAACCACCGACTGGATTAGTCGAATGAAGCATGGAACAAGACAAGGGATGAACAGTTCTCCTAATAATGCACATGTTAACATAAAACCTAATTCCTTCCGCCAATCTCCCCCCAACAGGTTATTCCACCAATTATCATTAAACGCAGAGTTCCAGGTTTGTACAGGTACATGGGCTATTTGTTTTATTTCTTCTGCAATTTTAGTAATTACTTCTCCATTATCATCAATTTCTATGCAGCATTCAGAATTATTGAACTTCCCACACACTCCCCCTTCTTCAGCTAACAGATAGTCCAGGGCTCGTCGATTTTGATATACTGCTGCTCTAGTTTGGGTAAGTTGTTTAGCCATCAATTCCATTGCTCGGGCTGTTTGCTTGGAAGTAATTTCTACTAGGCCTTGTAGCCTGATAATTCTATTTATCATATCAATTGGAGTGAGATAGCCCCAGCTTCCATCTTGAGCCCCATAGTACTCAATAATTTGTTCTGGGGGCCATTCATCATCCTTCCAGATTTGTGTTCCCCCTATGGATGGGCTCTTTTTGTTTGCAGGCAAAGTTTCATACAAGGGAACTCCTAACACTTGATTGTCTTTCACTTCTGGTAATGTAAAAAACGCAGGCTGGATAATCCCTCAGGTACATGTCCCTCTCCATCTGTTTGGTAGGGTATTAGAAGCTCTTTTCCTGCAGATCCAAAATATTCCATCTGGGACTTTCCAGCTTAGCTGAACTGATTCAGGTCGTTGCCAATAGATTCTTACACTATTCTTATTATACCAGCAGAGTCCTGTGAAATTGTTCTTTATACAATTACCCTTACTTAGCTTTCCTCGATATTTTTTTAGAGTTTTGGGCCACCAAGACTGATTGCTTGCATTTGTAGTCAGGAGAGTCTTACAGGGGGTGTGCCCCACATCTTGGGTAAAGTTACTTCCCTGACGTGTTATAGATGCTTCTCCTGTTACCTCATGACTCAGAACCCACCCTTCAGGTCTATTGATTCCCCTCAATATTTCTGTTTGATTCCACTGTAATAACTGATCTGGGCCTAATCCCTCCCCCCTCCATGGCCATTGCTCAGTCATCTGCATTCCTCCACAGTGATCCAACAGTGACTTCAGTTCAGTAGTAATTTCTCCCATTAATTCCACAAATAAATTCTTTCCCAAGGGGGGTAAGTTCCGTTCACTGAGTTGTTGTTTTATTTTCTCATACAAGTTAAAGGTACCCCACGGCTTGTCTGACGTTTCTTCCACCCACTTCCCCCCTCACCTGGGCTAACAGCTCCTGGAAGCCTGCGTCGGTGAGTGGCCCCTCCCCGGCACCACTCTGGGAGCCGCAGAAGGGGCGTAGCAACAGCTACGCCTGGGCGAGTCGTCAGGGAGGGATAAAGAGGTGCAGGAGAGACCTTTTACGGTTCTGGGGGAAGGGATTTATTGAAGGAAAAGGTAACAGGTCCGGAGGTTGGGGGGAAACCTCAAAAGGCAGTTTGAGGGGGTTCTACACAGGCTTAAGTACAGGGGAGGAGCAAGGGGAAGGCACAAAACTCTGGCCAATAACGGTTAACGGGGGGAGGTACAGAAGGTGGGGAAAGGGGTACATTGAGCCAATAAGGCAAACCGAGGGTGGGGATACATACAAGATAACCAATCATGGATACAAGAGGGAATGCTTGACACAGAAACTTCTAGAACAAAGGGAGGGGCTACAAAGGATGGACATCCTGTGGGGCAGGGTTTAGGGTGAGGGACAGGGAAGGTTCCAGATAAAGAGGAGGGGTAGGCCCAAGGCATGAAAGGGAAAAACCATTATGTACTTAACTTAAGGGAAAGAAACTGGGACGAACCATCAACACAGAAGGAAAATTAACATTAAACAACACAACATTTGTCCTTGTTCCTTTCAACGCTTTAGTTGTATGTTTTATCAATTCCTCCTTGTAGTGATCTCGCACTCCTCCTTCATCTGAATATCCCCACATACCTTCTTTTGGGAAGCAGAGCTGTGTCTCTCCTACTGGGCAACTTTGGTATGCCGATGGAGCCCACCCTCCTTTTCCCAAATTGGTGGCCACCCAATAACTTTTTCCCATAATAGTACACGTTTCCAACTTCTGCTGATTCTAGCAGGAATCGATGTGTGTGTGGAAGGCAAGGGTGGATACCGTGCATCCCCGTACCCAATTGTCTGGTGACACTTGGAACAAGCATCAGCATTATTTCCTTTTATCATCATTAGCAATGGGATGACTCCCATGACCATTTTCATCCCTCTGCCTCCCTCAAGGCCTACGGGGTTGCTGCCAGTAGCCGAGGTTTGTTTGATCTTCTCGGCAGCAGGGAATATGTCCTGGGCTCTCCCACTTTGTCTTTCTCTTTTGGTAGTGTTTCTTAATTTTGTCCCAAATTTAGCTTTAACATTCCAGTACGAGGTACAGCAGTAACAGCTCGGTATACACAACCCTTCTGACACTCTATTGCCAATACCTCTGCTCTGGCTCTCTTTTCTCCTCTTGTTCCACTCTCAAATAACTCCCACCAGTTATGATCATCAATTTCGATTTTTCCTCGTGCTGATAGGGTATTTAGCACCTTAACAGTTTCCTTCTGTTCCTTTCTTCTACATTGGACACATAATGTGAATGGGAGATACCCACCATAGGGATGAGACCACCACAGCTCAGGACAATATGGACAACTCTTTTTGATGAACAGGTTACAATCACACCTGGCTTCAGGACAGGTGACTTTCAGTCCTGACTGGGAGACCTTCGAGACAAATTGATCCGGTGCCAACATCGAGAGCTCTGGATTCGCCCTTTGAGGTCTCCAGGCTCGGATGTCACTGCCCAACCTGCAGTAGGAGGGGTTACAGGACCCTGGACTCTACTCACACGTGTCCATCCCTTTCCAGCTGTCCTCACAGCTGTTTCAGTTGTTAACAGAACCAAATACAGTCCTTCCCATTTTGGATCTAGATTTTCTTCTTTAATTAACACAGGTTGTCGTGGCCTAATCTTATCTATGGCAAATCTTAGAGGGACGGTTTGAGCTTAAATTCCCTTCTCCCTTAATTCTTACAAATTTTTATTGATCATTATTACGTAATTCTGGAGGGAAGGGTCCTGAACTAAAGCTGGATCAAGTTGTTCTCCTTTAGGGTCAGGCATACCATACAGCATTTCATATGGTGAAATCCCTGTTTTCCAATTTGGCATTGTTCGTATATTAGACAGGGCTGGTGGGAGGCACTTTGTCCATGGCATTTTAGTCTCAATCATTAATTTTGACAGCTGTTGTTTTAATGTTTGATTCATCCTTTCAACCCTGCCAGAACTCTGAGGGTGCCAAGGTATGTGATACTCCCAGCTGATGCCCAGTGCCGGGGTCAGTGACTGCAGCACCTTTGATGTAAAGTGCGTCCCCTGCTCTGAGTCTATGGCTCGAACCAGGCCATACCTTGGGATTATGTGTTCCAACAATATTTTGGCTGCCACTTGTGATGTGGCTCTAGCTGCAGGGTGTGCCTCGACCCAGTGGGTTAATTTGTTGCCATTACTAGTAAATAGTTCCATCTTCCTATTTTTGGGAATTCTGTAAAATCTATTTGTATTCTTTCAAAGGGTCTGTAAGCAAATTTCCATTCTCCTGATGGACCTTGTAGCATAACTTTTAATTAATTTTGTGAACAAGTTAACCAAGTCTGGATGCTCTGCTTTGCAATATCAAAAATGCCAATGCATCCAAAAAAATGTAAAAATTGTTCTGCTAGCACTCTCGTTCGCCAAAGAGTTCGTTGATGTAATTGTTCAGTAATTTGTCTGGCCTGGGTTTTGAGTAAACTTTCCCTGCCATCTGCTGAAACCTATTAATTCTCATACAGTTCTGCCCTTAATTTCTTTATCGCTTATTTTTACTGAAGAGTAATTGTCCACACAATCACATTCTAAATTTTCTCCTGGTTCCCCATACAGGAATTGTCCAGGACTTTGAGCAGTTGCTGCTTTTAGCTCTAAGTCTGGGGAAGTGATTAGAATAGCTTCATATTTTAATATTCGGGCATCAGTTAACCATTTCTCGGCTTTTTGATTCAGAATTCCCCTCACATTATGGGGGTGTGGACCACTAGGGTCGCCCCAAAGGTGACTTTTCAGGCTTCTTCCATTAAAAGTGCTGTGGCCACTGGGGCCTGCAGACATGTGGGCCAAGCCCGACTGACAGGGTCGAGCAGTTTAGAATAAAATCCCACTGGCTTTCGACTGCCTGCCCATTCCTGGCTGAGCACCCCATGTGCTGTTTGATCAGAGGTATTTACAAATAATTGAAATGGTCTCTCCAAATCTGGGAGACTGAGTACAGGGGCTTGAATTAAAGCATGTCTGACCTTTTCTAAACTTTTGTCATCCTCCTCTGCCCATTTCAGGCGATTACTGGTAAGTTTTTTATATAGAAATTTCACTTTCTCACTAAATCCCTCTATTCATTGATGACAGTATCCCAGCAGTCCCAACATTTTCCTCACTTCTTTTTTAGTCTTTGGAGGTCCCAGGCTTAGTTATCCAAACACTCTGTTAGGATCCAATTTCTTTTTCCCTTTACTTAACCAATGACCTAAATATTCTACTTCTGCTTCTGTGAATTGCAATTTAGCTTTGCATACCTTCAAACCCTGCTGTGCCAAAAAGTTTAAAAGTCATATAGTCCCATTTCTAGTAGATTTCTGGTCTTTTTTGTGCTATTAATAGATCATCTACATATTGTAACCATTTCACCCCTTCTGGTAGCTCAAAAGATTGCATTAATTCTTCTAGGGCTGCCCAAAGGCATTGGGGGATTCTGTAAAGCCCTGAGGCAATAGTGTCCAACGCAGTTGTCGTTTCCTGCCTTTATCAGGATATTCCCATTCAAAGGCAAAGCAATCTCTGCTACTTTCCTCTAACGGGCATGCCCAGAAGGCATCTTTTAGATCTATTACACTATACCAAGTGTAGTCAGGGGACAGCTGGCTTAAGAGGGTGTAAGGGTTTGCTACTACTGGAAATTTGATGACAGTTCGCTGATTTATAGCCCTCAAATCCTGTACCAATCTGTAATTCCCGTCTGTCTTTTTGACAGGCAGAATAAGAGTATTATGTGGGGACATACATGGTTCTGAAATCTCTTGTTGCAAAAGGTTTTCTGTAACAGGCTGAAGGCCCGGGTTCCCTTCTAATGATATTGGATATTGACAAACTCGGATTGGCAAATCGAGGTCAGTGATTTTCACTTTGATAGGTTTCATTTTCAATTTCCCTATTTCCCCAGGGGTGTACCACACCTCAGCACATATTTGTTCCTCATCTTTTTGGTTAAGGCATAAATTTTAAGTTGCCCTTGGGATACTTCAATTTTCAAATCCAATGCTATTATTAAATCCTTCCCCAATAAATTATTTTTTGTCTCTGACAGTAACAGCAGATCATTTAATCGAATATTGCTTTGGTTCTCAATTTATACATTTTTAATAACAAGGATCCGAAACGGCTTACCCGGCGCTTTCTTAAGGGGGTCCCAGGTGGCTCTCAGAGGGCTCCGGGGGATCGCAGCGGGGATCCAGAGGGATCCAGAGGAATTCTGTGGAATTCCGACGTCCCCTCCCCCCCCGCGCTCTCTCTCGGGCTCTTTCGCTTCCGCGTCCCAACCTGAGAGACCGGGATCTACCTGGCGCCGGGTGACGTCACTCAGATATCGGGCTGCCATTGGCGAACAGGAAATATCGGCGCCAATGGCGAGGCAGGAGGCGGCTCTGGGGGCGGGGCCAGAGCTGGAGCGGGGCCGGACTGGGTCAGGTCCGGGCGGGCTCGAAGCGGAGCGGCGCGATGGCTCCAGCGCTGGGGCTGCTCTTGGGGCTCCTGGGGCTGCTCTTGGCGGGGCCGGGGGACGCGACGAAAGGTGAGTGGGACCCTTGAAATCACGACCCCCTTGAACGTCCGTTTCCGGGCACCAGGAAACCCCCTAAACCTTCATTCCCGGGTAGGGGAACGCCTGGAATCCGCATTTTGGGTCCTGTGACCCCCCCTTAATCCCCTTCCCTAGCACCAAGACCCCCCTGTACCCCCATTTCTGGGCATGGGGACTCTTTTGAGTACCAATTTCCGGGCACCGGGACACTCCTGAACCCCCTCATCTGGCCCCGGGACCCCCTTAAACCCTCATTCCTGGGGATCAGGATTCCTTTGAACCCCGAATCGCAGACCGGCAAACGCCCTGAACTTCCATTTCCGGGCACCGGGAACCCCCTTAACCTTCATCCTCGGGTACGGGACCCCCCCCCCCCCCCCCCCCCCGCCTATTTTGGGTCCTATGACCCCCCCATCCCCTTCCCCGGTTTCAGGACCCCCCTGTACCCCCATTCCTGGGCACGGGGACCCCCATGAGCACCAATTTCCGGGCACCGGGATCCCCCTGTACCCCCTTATCTGGCACCGGCACCCCCATGAACCCCCATTCCTGGGGATCTGGATCCCTTTGAACCCCGAATCGTGGATCGGGAACCCCCCTGAACTTCCATTTCCAGGCACTCTGATCCCCCTAAACTTCATTCCCGGGTACGGGAAACACTCCATCGCCCCATTTTGGGACCTGTGACCCTCCCCCCAAGCCCTTTCCCGGTATGAGGACCCCCCTGTACCCCCTTAACTGGCACCAGCACTTCCCTGAACCATTCCTGGGGATCAGGATCCCTTTGAACCCCGAATTGCAGACCAGGAACCCCCCTGAACCCCCTTCCTGGGCACCAGAACCCCCTAAACTTTCATTCCCAGGCAGGAAAACTCCCCTGAATCCCCTGTTTGGGTCCTGTGATTCCCATACACTTCCCCAGCACCGGGACCCCCCTGGAACCCCTTATCTGGCCCCGGGACCCCCCTGAATCCTCATTCCTGGGGATCAGGATCCTTTAAACCCCGAATCGCAGCATGGGAGCCCTTCTGACCCCCATTCCTGGGCACTGGGACATCCCTGAATCTCCATTTCCGGGCCTGGGACCCCAATGCACCTCCTTTTCCGGCATCCCGCTTTTCCCAGGCCCCATTCCCGCCCTTTTCCTTGACCTTTGGACCTCCTAGAATTCCCAACGTTAGTGTCCCCCCCCGTTTTCCACTCCCGCCGCTTCCCGAAATGGCGTCCCAGAGGGTCCCCGGCGTCCCAGGGGTCTCAGCAGGGTCGCAGCGGGGATCCAATGGGATCCAGATGAACTCCCTGGAATTCCCCCTTTCCCTCGTCCCCTCCCCCACCGCTCTCCCTCGGTCTCTTTCCTGTCTCCCAGGCTGAGCCTTCAGGATCCACTCGCCTCTCCCATCCCCAGACCCCCCTTTCCCGTGACCCAGGGACCCCCTGGCCCCCCATTCCTGCCTTTCCAAGCTCCCAGGGCCCCCTTTCCCTCAACACCGGGGACCTCTGGACCCTCTTTCCTGGGCACAGGGACCCCCTGGATCCCCCATCCCGCCTCTCCCAGACCTTTCCTTGAACCTTGGACCCTTCCCGGCTCTCCCCGTTCTCCTTCCTGCCCCCCCAATCTCTGCATCCCCCCAGTTCTTCACCTCCTTCTCCTCCTGCAGGGGGTCCCAGGGCTCCAGGAAGGTCCCTGGGGGGTCGTGGAGGGTCCCAGGGAGGATTCTGGACTCTGGGATGCACCTGAATTCCTGTCCTGGGCACTGGTGCACCCTGCACTCCCTTATCCAGTACCAATCCCCACTACACTCCCTTTCCCATCTATCCCACCCACTCCAGCCTCAGACTCCCCTTTCCCTTGACCCTGAGACCTCCTGGACCCCCATTCCTGCTTCTCTCAGTCCCAGCCCTGATTTCTGTCTGCATTAAGGACCTCTGAGGCCCCCATTCGAGCCATGCCAGGTGTGCCCACCTTGTGACCCCCTTTCCTTATCACAGGAGCCTCCTGGACCCCCTTTCCTGGGCACAGGGATCCCCTGGAAGCCCCATCCCACCTCTCCCAGTCTTTGTATCCCCCTTTTTTCGACACTGGGAGTCCCCTGAGCCCCAATTCCTGGACACTGGGTCCCCATGCACCCCATTCCCGGCTCTCCCAGTTCCCCTTTCATTCATCCATGACCCCCTCAATCCCCCCAAATCTCTGTGTCCCCCCAGTTCTCCACTCTCTGCGTTACCTGTCTGTGGCGGTGTCAGAGCCCAGCCCGGGGGTCCCCCAGAACATGGAAATTGGGTACCTGGATGGGATCCCCTTCACACGCTATGACAGCGAGCGGGGCCGGATGGAGCCGCTGACACAGTGGATAAAGGATGGAGTCGGGCAGGGATATTGGGATAGAGAGACTCAGAGGTGTGAGCAGAACCAGCACGTGTATGCCATGGGCCTGGATATACTGCGGGACCGGTACAACCAGAGCAGGGGTGAGTGGGGGCATCTGTGGGGCTGGGATGGGATCTGTGGGGCTGGGATAGATCTATGGGTTGGGTTGTGGATCCGTGGGGCTGGGGTGTGGATCCATAGGGCCTGAATGTGGATTCACAGGGCGCCAAGGGGCTGAGATGGGGATCCATTAGGTTGGTATGGGATATCTTGTGATCCATGGGTGTGAGTGGGGATCCACGGGGTTGGGATGGGATCTGTGGGGTTGGGATCCATGGGTTGGGATGTGGATCCATGGGGTTAGGATGAAGCTCTCTGGGTCTTCATCAGACTCTGGGGCTCCATAGGGTTGGAATGGGGCTCTGTGGGGCTGGGACACAATTCCATGGGGCTCTGTGGGTACAATCCCCCCAGGTCTCCACACATGGTTGTTAGTTTACGGCTGTGACCTCCTGTCTGACGGGAGCCTCCGTGGATCCTACCAGTATGGCTACGATGGGCGGGATTTCATCTCCTTTGACCTGGGATCCGGGAGATTCGTGGCGGCCGACAGCGCTGCTGAGATCACCAGGAGGCGCTTGGAACATGAGAACGTGGCTGAGAGGAAGATAAATTACCTGGGGCAGGTCTGCCCGGAATGGCTCCAGAAATACGTCAGATACGGACAGAAGGAGCTGGACCGCAAAGGTGGGAGCAGAATTCCTGTGGGAATGTGGGATATGGAAGATTTGGGACCATGGGAATTCCAGGGAAAGATCTCACGCCCATCCCATTCCAGTGGGAATTCCATGGACAGGTCTCACCCCCATCCCATTCCAGTGGGAATTCCATGGACAGGTCTCACCCCCATCCCATTCCAGTGGGAATTCCACAGACAGGACTCACCCCCATCCCATTCCAGTGGGAATTCCATGGAGAGGTCTCACCCCCATTGCATTCAAGTGGGAATTCCAGGGAAAGATCTCACCCCCAACCCATTGCAGTGGGAATTCCATGGACAGGTCTCACCCCCATCCTATTCCAGTAGGAATTCCATGGTTGAATGTCACCCCTGTCCCATTCTCATGGAATTCCAGGGGCAGATTTTACCACCATCCCATTCCAACCCGAATTCCAGGGACAGATCTCACCCCCATCCCATTCCAGTGGGAATTCCATGGACAGATCTCACCCCTGTCCCATTCCCAAGGAATTCCATGGGTAGATTTTAACCCCATGCCATTCCAATCTGAATTCCATGGTCAGTTCTCACCCACATCAATTTCCAGTGGGAATTCCATGGGCAGATGTCTCCTCCATCTCGTTTTACTGGGAATTCCATTTCCAGATCTCACCCCCATGCTATTGCAGTAGGAATTCCATGGACAGGTCTCACCCCCATCCCATTCAAGTGGGAAATCCATGGGCAGATCTCACCCCTGTCCCATTCCCAAGGAATTCCATGGGCAGATTTAAACCCGTCCCATTCCAGTGGGAATTCGATGGGCAGTTCTCACCCATCCCATTCCAGTGGGAATTCCAGGGTGTCCTGGTTTTGGGCAAATTTGGGGGAAAACCTCCAGAAGGAGCCCCCAGACAGCAAACCCCACGACTCCTCCCCCCCACCACCGGGTTCTGGAAGAATTTCCTCGGAGAAGAGTGGGAGAAAAAACCTGTTTATTTAACAAGCAAGACACTCCCCAGCACAGGGAAAAAGACAACACCAGCTGACAAAAAAACTCTTTCACCGTTCTGAAGGGATGACAAGTTCAGTCTCTCTGGCGAGTGGTCACTCAGTTATCAGTCTCTGGCGCTGGGGAATGACTGCTGCAGGTGACAAAGTGTAGACTCCCGGTGTTTCTTGGGGTTTCCCAGGTCCCCGTCCGGAACAGGTTCAGATGGTATCCAGGAGAGGGAGGGGACGGGGTGGAAGAGAAAACAGTCCAGGGAAAAAGTTGGACTGCCTAGCTGAACTAACTAATAAGCAAAAAGCAAGGGCAAAGCGATGGAAAGAAAAAGAGGCAGAAGCGAGCAAGCAAGCAAGCAAGCCGAGCTAAAACCTCTCCTAAACATAGACCATGGGGGAGGTGAGCCGGCTGATAACAGGACAAAACAAAGCTTCACTCTCAGAGTCAGTCCTGGAAGCACAGGACATAATACCAAACATAAACAGGACACACGATTGGAGATACGAACACCATAACATCACCCTAGGACACAGGGACAGATCTCACCCACATCCCATTCCACTGGGAACTCCATGGGTGAATCTCACCCCTGTCCCATTTTCATGGATTTCCAGGGGCAGATTTTACCACCATCCCCTTCCAGTGGGAATTTGTGGGGCAGATCTCACCCCGTCCCATTCCCATGAAATTCCATGGGCAGATTTCAACCCCATCCCGTTCCAATCTGAATTCCATGGGCAGATCGCACCCCATCCATTTCCAGTGGGAATTCCAGGGGTAGATCTCTCCCCCGTCCCATTTTACTGGGAATTCCATGTCCGGATCTTACCCTTATCCCAGTCCTGTGGGAATTCCATGGGTAGAGGTTACCCCATCCCATTCCCATAGAATTCCATTGGCAGATCTCTCTCTCATCCTAATGTAGTGGGAATTCGATGGCAGATCTCTCCTCCATCTGATTCCAGTGGAAATTCCATGGGGAGATGTCATCCCCATCCCATTCCAGTGGGAATTCAAGGGACAGGTCTCACCCCCATCCCATTCCAGTGGGAATTCCAGGGTCAGATCTCACCCATGGACTCAATCGAATTCCATGGATGTCTCTCACCGTTATCCCATTCCAGAGCCCCCTGATGTCCATGTGTCTGGAAAAGAGGAACACGGGACGCTGATCTTGTCCTGCCACGCGTACGGATTCTACCCCAGCTCCATCGCAGTCAACTGGATGAAGGGGGATGAAATCTGGGATCAGGAGACGGAGTGGGGCGGGATCGTTCCCAACAGCGACGGCACCTTCCACACCTGGGCCAGGATCGAGGCGCGGCCGGAGGAGCGGGAGCAGTACCGGTGCCGGGTGGAGCATCCCGGAATGTCAGAGCCCGGGATCTACGCTTGGGGTGAGGCTGGGAATGTGGAATGTGGGAATTGGGAATTTGGAATTCCCAAATGGGGATTCCCCTCCCTCTCCTCACCGTCCTGCATTTCCCAGACCCGACTTCTGGCGGGAATCTCGTTGTGGTGGTGGCCGTGTCCATCATCGCTGCCATCATCATCCTCATTGTCCTCATTGGATTCATTGTCTGGAAGCGCCAATCCGGTAACACACGGGATGGGGCCTGGGAAGGGGCACGGATCCACCCGGCACTGTTCTGGGAATCCTGTGCCACCAACACTGATCCCACTGTTTTTCCACAGGGAGGAGGGACAGGACTGGATACAACATAGCAGCCGGTGAGTACCAGTGGTGGATCCAGCTCTGGATCCCCTCTTTGTGGATCCTAGGATGGACCCTGGGGTTAATCCCAGTGTGTGATCCATGCTGGAATCTCATGGATCTTCTCTTTCTGCAGGGCAAGATGTGGGAACCAACGGCTTGAATGCAGGTACAGAGCGGGATCAGGGTGAGATTCCAAAAGGGGATTGTGGCAGGATGGACAGATTGGGATCATGGAGGAATTCCGGATCAGAGCAGGATCAGATGGAATTGTGGAGTGGGATAGGGGCTGGATTTTGGAATGGGATCATGTGGGAATGATGGAGCGGGATTGATGTGGGATGGATGGATGGATGGATGGATGGATGGATGGATGGATGGATGGATGGGGCAGGATCAGGGAGGGATTCCCTTGTGTGATGGGTGTGGGATGGGGCAGGTCTGGGAAGGGATCAGGTGAGATTCCGGAGCAGTTTGTGCTCTCCATGGGCTCCAGCCAGGTCCATCCTGTGGGATGCAGACAGGGACAGGGTGGCACCGTGACACTTTCTCATCCCAGCAGGAATCACTGCCTGAGCGATCCGTGGAGCTGGATCCAGCCCCTTCCCTCTTCCCAGGAAACCAAGAGCTGCCAGCAGAACTCATCCTGCTCCTCCCACACACCCACAGCTTTTGCTAATGGATCCATTTCTGATTTTCCAGTGTTTTGAAGCCAGGAACCACAAATTTTCCCAACGCTTTAGTTCTGCTGTTAAATTATCCTGCTTTGGGGCAGTAAATCCTCCTTGGGGCAATAAATCCTGCTTTGAGCAATAAATCCGAGTTCCCTCCTCCAGTGTCTGGCAATTCCTCTCTGGGAGCCAGGAACATGGATGGGGACACTGGGGATAGGGATGGGGACAGCAGGGACAGAGATGGGAACAGCAGGAATGAGAATGGGGACACCAGGAAGAGCATTTGGACACCAGGAATGGGAATGGGGACACCAGAAGCACAGTGGGTACACCAGGAACACCTTGGGGACAGCACGAGCAGGACCATGACAGCAGGATTGGAATTGGGACTTGCCAGCCACATCCAGCTCCATCCCCCAGGATTCATTTCCTGCTCTGTGTCCCATGTCCAAGGTGTGCTCAGGAGAGTTTGGCCACGTTGGGCTCCTGGAGGGGCAGTGGGATGGGGGGAAGGGTCAGGCCAGGCCTCATTGTCCCCAAAGGTCCTTGAGTGTCCCAAAATCACGGCTCGGGATCTTGGAGAAGTTCCCTGGCCATGACACGGGCATGAGATGGCCGTGAGATGAGAGTGACCATGACACAACCACGGCCCTGACCATGAGATGATTTGGACCAAGAGATGACCATGGGTTGGCCATGGCACAACCATGGCCTTGAGGTGACCCTGATGTGGTCGTGGCCATGAGATGACCATGAGGTGACAGTGACATGATCATGAGGTGACCATTACAGTGAGATGACCACAAGCATAAGATGATGGTGATCAGGAAAGGGCCATGACCATGAGATGGCCGTGACCATGAGATGACCATAAGATGATGGTGACAATGAGATGACCACAAGATGACCTTGACACCACCATGGCCATGAAATACTGAAGGCTGTGAGATGACCATGACAGGATCTTGACCTAGAAGTGGCCATGAGATGACCCCAACACACCATGGCTGTGTGCTGATCAAGACCATGAGATGATCATGACACAACCATGGCTGTGAGATGATTGTGACCATGAGGAGACTGTGAGATGACCATTAGGTGACCATGAGCATGAGATAATGGTGATGACCATAACTGTAGGAAATAAGGAACGCCTTACAGAATAAGGACCTTTTCTATCTTTGTTAAATCCTGTGCACTTCCGTTCACTTTTATCCACCAAAAGGCACTCTGGGAAGGGCTCAGCTGCGGGTCAGATGGCCAGAGAGTAGGGTGGTGGGCACCTCGTGTGTGAGGCAGTGATGGGCCGGGAAGATGCGTGGACACCACAGGATCAGAGAGCTGATTCTGTGAAGGGACTCGTCAACAGCGACACCGCAGTGACAGGCAGCCAATGCGGGCTTGCTTCAGACAAGTTTGGGTTAAGTTTCAGGTAAGTCTGAATGACACAGCCAGAGCAGCATAAATGATGGACCACCTAACTGGGAAAGGACAATTTAGCCAACCTGAGGAGCAAGCAGCAGCAGTCATCAGGCAAGTACGTGGTGAAGTTAAAGATTTTTGTTTAAAGCATTGGTCCATGTACCAGATGGCAGCAATCCTAACTCGGAGTATACTAATATTAGGCAAGAGCCAGGAGAGACATACATGGAATTTATAGAGGGGTTAAAACAAGCATTGGAAAAACAAATCCCTGATGCTAGGACCAGCAACAAGCTGTTAGAGACATTGGCAGTAGCTCATGGTAACTCTGAGTGTCCAAAGGTCTTGCACGCCCTGCCACAAGAAACACCACCAATGATCCTCCAGATGATCGAGGCGTGCAATCGTCTCGGGATGAATGTGGCAGCAGGACAGGCCCAGGCCATGGGGCAGGGAGTTGCAAAAGCCCTGGTGGCTGTGCAGTTTCCTTTTAAAACACCACAATCACAATAACAACCCACTTGCTTTCGATGTGTTCCACAGGGACATTTCTGAAAAGACTGTCCACACAGAAAAGGGAGATACCCAGTTCCTGGTCAAAACCAACCCCAGGCTAAACAGTTTTCTTCTAAAGGCAATTTCCCCAGGCTGCCATCAAAAAATCTTGCACCAGAGCGTGAGCTGGCCTCGTGCTGTGACTGAAATCCACAAGATGATGCTGATGACCATCAGTGTTAGTAAAAGAGCCTGAAACAAATCAAATTTTAGGACCATTTCAGTTAATAACTGGGGGAATGGATGGGGTTGTGTCTCCACAGATAGAGGACCTCGGTGGATACCAGCCAAAACCATCAAACCTTACCTACAGCCATTAAAGGACGACCCACCGGAATGTTCCAGTACTCCCAACTCCTAACAGCGAGCCTTTAGCGAACATAACACACCAGGAGACTTTATGTTTATCTCTTGCCACCCCAAATCACCCCTCTTCAACATGGCTGGTAGGTCTGGCCATAGATGAGTGGCCAATAAATAAAAAGGCTATTCATAATATACAAAGGAACAGTCCCATTGGTAAACTGAAATACAATCCTGTAGATTTTTGGGATTCGTGGCCTCTCAATCTTCCACATGCACCATTAGAGGCTCAAGAATTGGAAGTGTTTCAGTTCAAATGGATTACTGCAATAGCTTTCGTTATAGAAAAAGAGTTCAATTGGTAACATCTAATGGTGCTAAGCCCCAAATTGTAAAACCAGATGAACCAGCCCTGTGGGATGTTTCTCCCCACCATCCAAGGTATAAAAATGAGAGCCTATGGTGCAATTATACCTCACGACATCCATCTAAATCGACGCCCCTTTGCAATTACCAGCAGGCACGTTTCTTATTTGTGGGGACAGAGCATGGCCTGCCATTCCATCTCGTATTAAAGGCAGCCCATGTAGCTTTGGTAGGCTTGCTTTACTAACTCCCAATGTCACAATGCTAATTGGCAATGACAAAAATAGGAAAAAAAAGTGTTTGCACATCTCTTCCAATCCAACTGTAACAGTAAATTAGATTTTTGGAGTAGAGGACAGAGGATTGTTGCCTCTGCTCTTGTACTGTGGGTAGGTGCTGCACAAGCAGTAACACAATTAGGAAAATTTGGATGTTGGTTATCTAAACAAACCAACGCTACTTCTATCTCTAAATGATCTTTTAACAGATGTTGACAGCCTAAGACACACAACATTACAAAACAGAGCTGCCATAGATTTCTTGCTGTTGGCACACGGATGCCAAGACCTCGAAGGCATGTGCTGCATGAACCTTTCAGACCATAGTGAGTCTATACACAAAAGTATTCAAGTCCTCAAAGATGGGAGTCAAAGATTCACGAACCGTGGCCATGAGGTGATCAAGAAATGTCCGTGACTGTGACCATGACATGACGATGACTTTGAGATGAACATGGGCATAAAGTATGGTGACCAAGAGATGACCATGGCATGCCCATGACCATGACCATAACATGATGCTGACCATGAGGTGACCATGAGCACGAGCTGATTTTGACCAAGACATGACCACAATGCAACCATGGCCATGTGGTGATCTGGGCCATGAGATGAGCATGACTGTGACCATAATACAACCACAGCCATGGAATGATCAAGGTCAAGATATGATTCTGACCATGAGTTGATCAAGGGACAACCATGACCATGACACGGCCACAGCTCTGAGATGACCATGATGTGATTGTGTCCATGAGATGACCATGAGGTAACAATGAGATGACCATGAGCATGAGATGATTGTGACCAAGAGATGTCCATGAGATGACCACAACACACCATGGCCATGTGGTGATCAAGACCATGAGATGATCATTATGATGAGATGACCACAACCACTGAAGAACCATGACTGTGACACAACCACAACTGTAAGATGACCATGATGTGATTGTGGCGATAAGATGACCATGGCATGACCATGACCATGTGTCTTGGTTTCAAAGACAGGTATTTGTTAAGGGAAGACGAGAACCCCTTTTTCTGAGCTGTAGAGTGCTACCCCCTCCCTTCTAATTATTATAGTTTCAAATCAGAGGCTTTCAGGCAGAAGATACGGGGATAGGAATAACAGTTCTTTACTGATATATCTAACAAGGCAAAGAGCAGAAACAACAACAGCTATAAAAACTGACAACAAAACAGAGCAGTATAGCTCAGTTCCAGTCCCTTTATGGCCACAGGCTCCCTCTCCCTGCGCTCAGTTGCCGGTGCTGAGGGTAGGGCAGGTCCCGCGCAGTTGAGGAGGGCTGGAGTGACGGTGGCAGCGGCCCAGGGGTGAGAGGGATGGAGGAGCGACTCCCCCCTCACGGTGTTGGTGGTGGTGCTCAGCAGAGTGCCCAGAGTTAGTAGGATGAAGTGGGAAAGCAGCAGAGCGATGTCCGACAGCAGGGAACGTGGCTCCCGGCGCTGGGATGGCGGGGAGGATGCTTGGTAGGAGACCCAGCCGTCTTCCTTCCACGAGCGAGCGAGAGAAGGAGAGAATGAGAGCGAGCCCAGGCCCCTGTCCCACCTTTCCTTTTCCAGTCTCCTGCTATCTCCCACTCCCCCGTGAGAGAAAACTACTGCTACTAAGGTGTAGCCACGAATACTCAGCATAACAATGGGAAAAATTCCACAGAAAGAAAAGGGAGCAATTCAACCCCCAACACCATGCAATGATGTCCTGGGGTACAATGCAAAAATGTGTATTCTATCACCATCTCTTAAAATGTGGGAGGGGTGGTGATCCTTATCTCTGTGGGAGATATCCTCTGCTGATGTGCCATCTGATAAGATCAGGGGATGATCATCGTTATCTATTCACAACCCATCCTTCCTCCAGAAGATATATTCCGTTAATGGGCCATTAAGTCCTATTGTGTGACTGATAAGATTACATCATCCCATTGGGAGATGCCCCAACCAGGGGCAGGAGCCAAGCCTTTCCTACCTAGATAAAAAACTGGGGTTTGGGACCCGAGGACAGACCTTTCTACTGGATCCCAGAGGAAAGTTGGACCTTTTCCACATCATCGCTGGATCTTCGGAGGAAAACTGCACCTTCTACAGGAGCACTGCTTCAACAGAACCACATCTGTCATCCAGGAGGACTGCAGCCACCATTTATAGGGACTGCTACCAACACCCTGACTGACAGGGTGTCACGTTGTATTTCTGACTGTGTTGGTGGTTGTTTCTTATGTATTATTGCATGTATTTTATTTTTTCTCTTTTCTCTTATTAAATTGTGTTACTGACCTGGAGTCTCGCACTGGTTTTACTTTCAAACCAACACAATGGTCATCTCCTCATCACCATCATCTTATGGCTGTGGTCATGCCATGGACACAATTATTTCACAGCCATGATCATATTGTGGTCACCTCACCGTAATCTCCTGATCCCCATCATCTCATGCCCATTGTCATCTCCCTGTACCGGTCACCTCATGGTCATCTGATGGCCACAATCACAATATGGTCATCGTACTGTCGTGCTTGTGTCACAGTCATGGTCATTTATTTCCTGATATCCATCATCTCATCTTCATGGTTAACTCTCAGTAATGGGCATCTCTTGGTCACCTCATGGTCATGGTCATCTCATGGTCGTGGTCATCCTGTGGCCACAATTATTTCATAGCCGTGGTCATATTGTGGTCACCTCATGGTCATCTCCTGATCCCCATCATCTCATGTCCATTGTCATCTCACTGTAATGGTCATCTCAAGGTGATGGTTGTGTCAGGGTCACCTCATGGCCATAATTCTGTCATGGTCATCTCATATCAGGGGTCGAGGGTGGTCCCCAACAATCCTTTTTAGGCTTTGCAGATATCAGGGCAGAAATGGCAAAAATTAAAGAAGAGCGGAACGACAACCACGACTCAGAAACATAAAACAATTTAATAATAATGAAAGGAAATGTGGGATGAGGCCCAAAAATCCAAATACAACAACCGAGAGGACAAGGTCACTTTAGGAGCCTGGGGTTGAAGACAAAGATACAGGGAGGTCCAAGGTGTAAATATGGGGTAAGGGAGGGGGTGGAGTTGAGCTTAGGGTCCAATGGGGATAGGGGAAAGTGGGGCAGAGGTGGAGTAAGGGAAGGCAGGATCCAATGGAGTAGGTTGGGTGGAACATTGCATCAGCTGAGGCCAATGGGGATACAAGGAAGGGAGAACAGTCTGGAACTGGGAGAGGTGATAATTAACTGGGAAATGAAGGTTAGGAATATGCATGAGGTATTCACACTGGCAATCCCATAACTCTTTGTAACTTTTTTCTGGGGTCACCACAGCTTAAACAAATGCCTCCCCAGGTTTAGGGTTGGGATATCATTCTTCTTTGGTGATGGTTGTCTGTCCTGGGATACTGGTCAGGCTGACCCCCACATCTCCCCCTTTCTGTTTAACAGTAAAAATAGAACTGAAAGATTTTTGTAAAACTCTGTAGAAACATTCTAACAGACAAGGAAAAACTAACACTACAAAATGACAATTATGAAGATAAGTAACCCCGTTTTCATTATGGACAACACGCACTCCTTGATTCCCCAACTTTTAAAGACACCATCCAACCTGTCTTTGTCATCATTAATTTGTAACTCTTTGACTCTCTCTCTGAGGACTTGAATACTTAGCACCATTACATCTTACCAATTGAATTCTTTATCCATAACAAAAGGCATTGCAGTAATCCATTTGAACTGAAACACTTCCTATTCTTGACCCTCTAATGGTGCATGTGGAAGATTGAGAGGCCACGAGCCCAAAAATCTACAGGATTGTATTTCAGTTTACCAATGGGACTGTTCCTTTGCATATTACAGATGGCCTTTTTATTTACTGGCCACTCATCTATTGCCAGACCTACCAGCCATGTTGAAAAGGGGTTATTTGGGGTGGCAAGAGATAAACATAAAGTCTCCTGGGGTGTTATGTTCGCTAAAGGCTCGCTGTTAGGAGTTGGGAGTACTGGAACTTTCTGGTGGGCAGTCCTTTATTGGCTGTAGGTAAGGTTTGATGGTTTTGGCTGGTATCCACCGAGGTCCTCTATCTGTGGAGACACAACTGCATCCCTCCCTCAAGTTGTTAATTGAATGGTCCTAAAATTTGATTTGTTTCAGGCTCTTTTACTAACACTGATGGTCATCAGCATCATCCGCTTGTGGATTTCTGTCACGGCGCGAGGCCGGCTCGCGCTCTGATGGAAGTTTTTTTGGTGGCTGCCTGGGGAAATTGCCTTTAGAAGAAAACTGTTTAGCCTGGGGTTGGTTTTGACCAGGAACTGGGTGTCTCCCTTTTCTCTGTGGACAGTCTTTTCAGAAATGTCCCTGTGGAACACATCGAAAGCAAGTGGGTTGTTATTGTGATTGTGGTGTTTTAAAAGGAAACTGCACAGCCACCAGGGCTTTTGCAACTCCTTGCCCCATGGCCTGGGCCTGTCCTGCTGCCACATTCATCCCGAGACGATTGCACGCCTCGATCATCTGGAGGATCATTGGTGGTGGTTCTCGTGGCAGGGCGTGCAACACCTTTGGACACTCGGAGTTACCATGAGCTACTGCCAATGTCTCTAACAGCTTGTTCCTGGTCCTAGCATCGGGAATTTGTTTTTCCAATGCTTGTGTGAACTGGTCTACAAATTCCAATAGGCTCTTGCCTAATATTAGTATACTCTGAGTTAGGATTGCTGTCATCTGATACATGGACCAATGCTTTGAGCCAAAATTTTTAACTTCACTGAGTACTTGCCTGGGGACTGCTGCTGCTTCCTCCTCAGGTTGGCTAAATTGTCTTTTCCCAGTTAGGTGGTCCATCATTTATGCTGCTCTGGCTGTGTCATTCAGACTTAACTGAAACTTAACCCAAACTTGACTGAAGCAAGCCCGCATTGGCTGCCTGTCACTGCGGTGTCACTGTTGACGAGTCCCTTCACAGAATCAGCTCTCTGATCCTGTGGTGTCCACACATCTCCCCAGCCCATCACTGCCTCACACACGAGGTGACCACCACCCCACTCTCTGGCCATCTGACCCGCAGCTGAGCCCTTCCCAGAGTGCCTTTTGGTGGATAAAATGAACGGAAGTGCACAGGATTTAACAAAGATAGAAAAGGTCCTTATTCTGTAAGGCGTTCCTTCTTTCCTACAGTTATGGTCATCACCATTATCTCATGCTCATGGTCACCTAATGGTCATCTCACAGTCACCTCATGGTCACAATCATCTCACAGCCATGGTTGTGTCATGATCATCTCATGGTCTTGATCAGCACACAGCCATGGTGTGTTGGGGTCATCTCATGGTCACCTCGAGGTCAAGATCGTGTCATGGTTGTTTCACAGCCTTCAGAATTTCATGGCCATGGTGGTGTCATGGTCATGTTGTGGTCATCTCATTGTCACCATCATCTTGTGGTCATCTCATGGTCATGGCCATCTTATGGTCGTGGTCCTTTCCTGATCACCATCATCTTATGCTTGTGGTCATCTCACTTTAATGGTGTGTTGGTTTGAATGTAAAACCAGTGCGAGACTCCAAGTCAGTAATACAATTTAATAGGAGAAAAGAGAAAAAATAAAATACATGCAATAATATAAAAGAAACAACCACCAACACAGTCAGAAATACAACGTGACACCCTGTCAGTCAGGGTGTTGGTAGCAGTCCCTATAAATGGTGGCTGCAGTCCTCCTGGATGACGGATGTGGTTCTGTTGAAGCAGTGCTCCTGTAGAAGGTGCAGTTTTCCTCCGAAGATCCAGCGATGATGTGGAAAAGGTCCGACTTTCCTCTGGGATCCGGTAGAAAGGTCTGTCCTCGGGTCCCAAACCCCAGTTTTTTATCTAGGTAGGAAAGGCTTGGCTCCTGCCCCTGGTTGGGGCATCTCCCAATGGGGTGATGTAATCTTATCAGTCACACAATAGGACTTAATGGCCCATTAACGGAATATATCTTCTGCAGGAAGGATGGGTTGTGAATAGATAACGATGATCATCCCCTGATCTTATCAGATGGCACATCAGCAGAGGATATCTCCCACAGAGATAAGGATCACCACCCCTCCCACATTTTAAGAGATGGTGATCGGATACACATTTTTGCATTGTACCCCAGGACATAATCCACCCCTTATTCTATTACCATCTACATCACACCCAAACCAGTACCCTCTTACAGATATATAATACAAAATGAAACCTTACATATAGTTCTCACTAACAATTAGGTCTCCTTGCGGTACACAACGGGTTTCCCCATCTTTCTGCATTACCCACCAAGTGCAACCAGGTCCCCACGGATTGGTTTGCCTTTGCCTGTGGTGGGATTAATCCAAACAGTCTTTCCTAAAATACCTTTCATGTGTACCACTGGGACCTTGTCCCCATCCACTGTGTGCAGGGGTTCAGAGTGGGCAGGACGGGCTCGATTGATGGACCCTCGGGTGTTAACCATCCAGGTGGCTTTGGCCAAGTTCATTTCCCAATTTCTGAAGGTTCCACCACCAAGTGCTTTCAAAGTAGTCTTAAGGAGTCCATTACACCGTTCAACTTTCCCGGCAGCTGGCGCATGGTAAGGAATATGATATATCCATTCAATACCATGCTCTTTGGCCCACGTGTTGATAAGGCCGTTCTTGAAATGGGTTCCGTTATCTGATTCAATTCTCTCAGGGGTACCATGCCTCCAAAGGACTTGTTTTTCTAGGCCCAGGATGGTGTTCCGGGCAGTGGCATGAGGCACAGGGTAGGTCTCTAACCATCCTGTAGTTGCTTCCACCATGGTCAGTATGTAGCGTTTGCCCTGGCGGGTTTGGGGAAGGGTGATGTAGTCAATTTGCCAGGCTTCCCCATACCTGTACTTCGACCATCGTCCACCATACCACAGAGGCTTTACCCGCTTGGCCTGTTTGATTGTGGCACAGGTCTTGCAGTCGTGGATGACCTGTGAGATGCTGTCCATGGTAAGGTCCACCCCTCGGTCACGGGCCCATCGGTATGTTGCATCTCTCCCCTGATGACCAGAGGCATCATGGGCCCAACGAGCTAGGAATGATTCTCCCTTGTGCTGCCAGTCTAGATCCACCTGTGATACTTTCACTTTGGCAGCTCGGTCCACCTGCTCGTTGTTGTGATGTTCTTCATTAGCCCGGCTTTTGGGTACGTGTGCATCCACGTGTCGAACCTTTATGGTCAGTTTCTCTATTCGGGCAGCAATGTCCTGCCAAATCTCAGCTGCCCATATGGGTTTCCCTCTGCGTTGCCAGCTGGCCTTTTTCCAGCGATCCAGCCATCCCCACAGAGCATTAGCTACCATCCATGAGTCAGTGTAGAGATAGAGCCTTGGCCACTTCTCTCGTTCAGCAATATCCAAAGCCAACTGGACGGCTTTTAGCTCTGCGACCTGACTCGATCCACCTTGTCCCTCGGTAGCTTGTGCAACTTGTCGTGTGGGGCTCCATACTGCAGCTTTCCATTTCCGGTTAGTGCCTACAATTCGGCAGGAACCATCAGTGAAGAGGGCATATCGTCTTTCAGGCACCGGTAGCTCATTATATGGTGGGGCTTCCTCAGCACGTGCCACTTGCTCCTCTTCTTCTTCAGAAGACAATCCAAAAGTCTCACCTTCAGGCCAGTTTGTAATTATTTCCAGAATCCCAGGACGATTTGGATTCCCAATATGGGCGCGCTGAGTGATGAGGGCAATCCACTTGCTCCATGTGGTGTCAGTGGCGTGATGTGTGGAAGGCACCTTTCCCTTGAACATCCAGCCCAGCACTGGTAGTCGGGGTGCCAGGAGGAGTTGTGTTTCTGTGCCAATCACCTCTGAGGCAGCTTGAACTCCTTCACAGGCGGCCAAGATCTCCTTCTCTGTGGGAGGGTAGTTGGCTTCAGATCCTTTGTAGCTTCTGCTCCAGAATCCCAGTGGTCGACCCCGAGTCTCACCAGGCACCTTCTACCACAGGCTCCAAGACAAACCATGATTCCCGGCTGCAGAGTAGAGCACGTTCTTCACATCTGGTCCCGTCCTGACTGGGCCAAGGGCTACTGCATGAGGAATCTCCTGCTTGATCTGGGCAAAGGCTTGCTGCTGCTCAGGGCCCCAGTGGAAATCGTTCTTCTTGCGGGTAACCAGGTAGAGAGGGCTCACAATCTGACTGTACTCAGGAATGTGCATTCTCCAAAAGCCTATGGCACCTAGGAAGGCTTGTGTTTCCTTCTTGTTGGTAGGTGGAGACACAGCAGTGATCTTATTAATTACCTCTGTTGGGATCTGACGACGTCCATCTTGCCACTTGACTCCTAGAAACTGAATTTCCTGAGCTGGTCCCTTAACTTTACTTTGCTTAATGGCAAAACCAGCTTTCAGCAGAATTTGGATAATCTTCTCTCCTTTCTCGAAGACTTCCCCTGCTGTGCTGCCCCATACAATGATGTCATCGATATACTGTAGATGTTCGGGGGCCTCACCCTTCTCCAGTGCAGCCTGGATCAGCCCATGACAGATGGTGGGACTGTGCTTCCACCCCTGGGGCAGACGATTCCAGGTGTACTGCACGCCCCTCCAGGTGAAGGCAAACTGAGGCCTGCATTCTGCTGCCAGAGGAATGGAGAAAAATGCATTGGCGATATCGATAGTGGCATACCACTTTGCTGCCTTGGACTCCAGCTCGTACTGCAGTTCCAGCATGTCCGGCACAGCAGCGCTCAGCGGTGGAGTCACCTCATTCAATGCACGATAGTCTACGGTCAATCTCCATTCTCCTTCCGATTTACGCACAGGCCAGATGGGGCTGTTGAAGGGTGAGTGGGTTTTGCTGACCACCCCTTGGCTCTCCAGTTTACGGATCATTTCATGGATGGGAATCACTGAGTCTCTGTCAGTACGGTATTGCCAGCGGTGTACTGTTGTTCTGGCGATTGGTACCTGTTGCTCTTCAACTCTCAGTAGTCCCACAGCAGAGGGGTCATCTGCAAGACCAGGCAAGGTGCTCAGTTTTCTAATGCCGTCTGTCTCTACAGCAGCTATCCCGAAAGCCCAGCGATATCCTTTTGGGTCTTTGAAGTATCCATTTCTAAGATAGTCTATGCCAAGGATGCATGGGGCCTCTGGGCCAGTCACGATGGGGTGTTTCTGCCACCTGTTCCCAGTTAAACTCACTTCGGCCTCCACTACAGTCAGCTGCTGGGATCCTCCTGTTACCCCAGAAATAGAGATGGATTCTTCTCCTACATACTTTGATGGCATCAGAGTACACTGGGCGCCGGTGTCAACCAAAGCCTTATGTTTTTGTGGGTCGGATGTGCCAGGCCATCGGATCCACACAGTCCAATAGATCTGATTATCCCTCTCCTCTACCTGGCTAGAGGCAGGGCTCCTCTATTCCTGATCCAGGTACATGTTGCTCTCTCCCTGTAAATAGGTTCTTGAGGTTCCTTCAAGAGGATCAGTCATATCATCATTCTGATACGGTCTGGAGTTCTGTACACGAGAGACTGGAGTAGCATTGACTCTAGATGAGCTTCTTGGGGTAGGTGTCCCTCTTTTCAGCTCACGTACCCGGGCTGCTAAGGAGGAGGTGGGTTTTCCATCCCACTTCCTCGTGTCTTCTCCATGCTCCTGAAGGAAAAACCAGAGGTTACCTCGTGGAGTGTGTCCTCTCTCCCTGCCTGAGGAACGCCAGCTCCTAATGGCAGAAACTCTTGTTGGTTCAGGAGAGATCTGGTAGTTGTTTTCCTTAAGTTCTTTTTTTAGTTTCTGATGGCCCTCTTCAATCAGGCTTCGGACTTGCTCCACCAGCCGTGTTTCCACGGATGAGACATGGGTACGAAATGGGGCTGTGACAGTGTCCTCATAAATTCTTAGTTTATTGGCCAAGACGCCTACCATGTCCTCACCTTCCCTCCACTGCAGCGTTGCCAGGTAACGGGAATACATCTCTGGTCCAAGTCGTGCAAATCTCAACCACATCTGTGACGTGCACCGGACACAGTCTGGGCTCTTAGGAAATCTCTCATCTTCTGAGAAAATGATCTCCAGCACGGCCAATTCCCTCAGGCATCGGATACCTTGTTCTATTGTGCTCCATTTTCCTTGGTGCACCTGAAGATCTTCTTTACAAAGGTATCTGTCCTTCACACTTGTCAGCAGTCGCCGCCAGAGGCTGAGAGTTTCTTGGGTTCTCCCAATCCCCTGGTCAATGACCACATCCCGGGACAGAGATCCCAGTTGCCTGGCCTCACATCCATCCAGAATGGTGTCATTGGCTGCAGCGTCCCAGATGCGGAGCAGCCAGGTCAAGATGGACTCATTTGTCTGGCGGGTGAATTCCCTCCGCAGGTCACGCAGCTCACCCAGGGATAGAGAGCGAGTGATGATTTCTGGCTCTGTCACTTCTGCTGGGTGCGAAGGTCCTGCCACGTCCTCGTCAGTCACTATGCGAACTGATTTGCTCTTTGATTTCTTCTTCTGAACGGGCGCAACTGCTACTGGTCTAGGCTGTTCTGGCTCAGTGATGGTTTGTGTGGAGATGCTGATGGTGCTTCTGTCTTTTTTCTCCTTTGTGGCAGTCTGCATAGACACGGACACTGTTGCTTTTTGTTTGGTTCTTCTCCTCTTTGTGACATTCTGTGCAGTCGTGGACGAAGTTGATTTGTTTCTTTTTTCCTCTTCCTCAAGAATACGCATCAATACGCCATGTAGTGTTCTGTTTCTAAGCATGTTGTAGGCTGTAAAGGCTGTGCAGAGAAGACAAAGCAGAACTAACAACAATATTATGCTGTCCTTAGCATCCAGCGGGAACTCAACATTTCCAAAAACTACTGTATCAGGCCGGAAAGAATGGGAAAAAATCATCCTTTACCCCTCCCCCCAAGGGCTGGGTGTGATTGTTAAAACCCCGGATGTAGCAACCTAGACTAGGACAAGCAAACAAAGTCGAGTATATATTCCGGATTATGTTCATTGCCTCAGAGGTTATCATGCAGTAGACATAATAGGCCAGTAAAGCAATTTTTATACCATATCCTGGTCTACACAGGAGCATTACAGCTGGCAGATAGTTCCCCATGTGTGGAAAAATATAGAGAGCAAGATATAAAACCCATGTAAGCATGTTGAGAATCATGGTGAAAACAAAATTGTAATACTGACTTTCCTCAGTACCCTTCGAGCCCCACGTTGGGCGCCAATTAATGTGTTGGTTTGAAAGTAAAACCAGTGCGAGACTCCAAGTCAGTAATACAATTTAATAGGAGAAAAGAGAAAAAATAAAATACATGCAATAATATAAAAGAAACAACCACCAACACAGTCAGAAATACAACCTGACACCCTGTCAGTCAGGGTGTTGGTAGCAGTCCGTATAAATGGTGGCTGCAGTCCTCCTGGATGACAGATGTGGTTCTGTTGAAGCAGTGCTCCTGTAGAAGGTGCAGTTTTTCTCCGAAGATCCAGCAATGATGTGGAAAAAGGTCCGACTTTCCTCTGGGATCCAGTAGAAAGGTCTGCCCTCGGGTCCCAAACCCCAGTTTTTTATCTAGGTAGGAAAGGCTTGGCTCCTGCCCCTGGTTGGGGCATCTCCCAATGGGATGATGTAATCTTATCAGTCACACAATAGGACTTAATGGCCCATTAACGGAATATATCTTCTGGAGGAAGGATGGGTTGTGAATAGATAACGATGATCATCCCCCCATCTTATCAGATGGCACATCAGCAGAGGATATCTCCCACAGAGATAAGGATCACCACCCCTCCCACATTTTAAGAGATGGTGATAGAATACACATTTTTGCATTGTACCCCAGGACATAATCCACCCCTTATTCTATTACCATCTACATCACACCCAAACCAATACCCTCTTACAGATATATAATACAAAATGAAACGTTACATACAGTTCTCACTAACAATTAGGTCTCCTTGCGGTACACAACGGGTTTCCCCATCTTTCTGCATTGCCCACCAAGTGCAACCAGGTCCTTGAGCAAAAACAATCCCACGGATTGGTTTGCCTTTGCCTGTGGTGGGATTAATCCAAACAGTCTTTCCTAAAATTCCTTTCATGTGTACCACAGGGACCTTGTCCCCATCCACTGTGTGCAGGGGTTCAGAGTGGGCAGGACCGGCTCGATTGATGGACCCTCGGGTGTTAACCATCCAGGTGGCTTTGGCCAAGTTCATTTCCCAATTTCTGAAGGTTCCACCACCAAGTGCTTTCAAAGTAGTCTTAAGGAGTCCATTACACCGTTCAACTTTCCCGGCAGCTGGCACGTGGTAAGGGATATGATATATCCATTCAATGCCCTGTTCTCTGGCCCACGTGTTGATAAGGCCGTTCTTGAAATGGGTTCCGTTGTCTGATTCAATTCTCTCAGGGGTACCATGCCTCCAAAGGACTTGTTTTTCTAGGCCCAGGATGGTGTTCCGGGCAGTGGCATGAGGCACAGGGTAGGTCTCTAACCATCCTGTGGTTGCTTCCACCATGGTCAGTACGTAGCGTTTGCCCTGGCGGGTTTGGGGAAGGGTGATGTAGTCAATTTGCCAGGCTTCCCCATACCTGTACTTTGACCATCGTCCACCGTACCACAGAGGCTTCACCCGCTTGGCCTGTTTGATTGCGGCACAGGTCTCGCAGTCGTGGATGACCTGTGAGATACTGTCCATGGTAAGGTCCACCCCTCGGTCACGGGCCCATCGGTATGTTGCATCTCTCCCCTGATGACCAGAGGCATCATGGGCCCAACGAGCTAGGAATGATTCTCCCTTGTGCTGCCAGTCTAGATCCACCTGTGATACTTTCACTTTGGCAGCTCGGTCCACCTGCTCGTTGTTGTGATGTTCTTCATTAGCCCGGCTTTTGGGTACATGTGCATCCACGTGTCGAACCTTTATGGTCAGTTTCTCTATTCAGGCAGCAATGTCCTGCCAAATCTCAGCTGCCCATATGGGTTTCCCTCTGCGTTGCCAGTTGGCCTTTTTCCAGCGATCCAGCCAACCCCACAGAGCATTAGCTACCATCCATGAGTCAGTGTAGAGATAGAGCCTTGGCCACTTCTCTCGTTCAGCAATATCCAAAGCCAACTGGACGGCTTTTAGCTCTGCGACCTGACTCGATCCACCTTGTCCCTCGGTAGCTTGTGCAACTTGTCGTGTGGGGCTCCATACTGCAGCTTTCCATTTCCGGTTAGTGCCTACAATTCGGCAGGAACCATCAGTGAAGAGGGCATATCGTCTTTCAGGCACCGGTAGCTCATTATATGGTGGGGCTTCCTCAGCACGTGCCACTTGCTCCTCTTCTTCTTCAGAAGACAATCCAAAAGTCTCACCTTCAGGCCAGTTTGTAATTATTTCCAGAATCCCAGGGCGATTTGGATTCCCAATACGGGCGCGCTGAGTGATGAGGGCAATCCACTTGCTCCATGTGGTGTCAGTGGCGTGATGTGTGGAAGGCACCTTTCCCTTGAACATCCAGCCCAGCACTGGTAGTCGGGGTGCCAGGAGGAGTTGTGTTTCTGTGCCAATCACCTCTGAGGCAGCTTGAACTCCTTCATAGGCGGCCAAGATCTCCTTCTCTGTGGGAGTGTAGTTGGCTTCAGATCCTTTGTAGCTTCTGCTCCAGAATCCCAGTGGTCTACCCCGAGTCTCACCAGGCACCTTCTGCCACAGGCTCCAAGACAAACCATGGTTCCCGGCTGCAGAGTAGAGCACGTTCTTCACATCTGGTCCCGTCCTGACTGGGCCAAGGCCTACTGCATCTCTTGCTTGATCTGGGCGAAGGCTTGCTGCTGCTCAGGGCCCCAGTGGAAATCGTTCTTCTTGCGGGTAACCAGGTAGAGAGGGCTCACAATCTGACTGTACTCAGGAATGTGCATTCTCCAAAAGCCTATGGCACCTAGGAAGGCTTGTGTTTCCTTCTTGTTGGTAGGTGGAGACATAGCAGTGATCTTATTAATTACCTCTGTTGGGATCTGACGACGTCCATCTTGCCACTTGACTCCTAGAAACTGAATTTCCTGAGCCGGTCCCTTAACTTTACTTCGCTTAATGGCAAAACCAGCTTTCAGCAGAATCTGGATAATCTTCTCTCCTTTCTCGAAGACTTCCCCTGCTGTGCTGCCCCATACAATGATGTCATCAATGTACTCCAGATGTTCGGGGGCCTCACCCTTCTCCAGTGCAGCCTGGATCAGCCCATGACAGATGGTGGGACTGTGCTTCCACCCCTGGGGCAGACGATTCCAGGTGTACTGCACGCCCCTCCAGGTGAAGGCAAACTGAGGCCTGCATTCTGCTGCCAGAGGAATGGAGAAAAATGCATTGGCAATATCGATAGTGGCGTACCACTTTGCTGCCTTGGACTCCAGCTCGTACTGCAGTTCCAGCATGTCCGGCACAGCAGCGCTCAGCGGTGGAGTCACCTCATTCAATGCACGATAGTCCACTGTCAATCTCCATTCTCCTTCAGATTTACGCACAGGCCAGATGGGGCTGTTGAAGGGTGAGTGGGTTTTGCTGACCACCCCTTGGCTCTCCAGTTTACGGATCATTTCATGGATGGGAATCACTGAGTCTCTGTCAGTACGGTATTGCCGGCGGTGTACTGTTGTTCTGGTGATTGGTACCTGTTGCCCTTCAACTCTCAGTAGTTCCACAGCAGAGGGGTCATCTGCAAGACCAGGCAAGGTGCTCAGTTTTCTAATGCCGTCTGTCTCTACAGCAGCTATCCCGAAAGCCCAGCGATATCCTTTTGGGTCTTTGAAGTATCCATTTCTAAGATAGTCTATGCCAAGGATGCATGGGGCCTCTGGGCCAGTCACGATGGGGTGTTTCTGCCACCTGTTCCCAGTTAAACTCACTTCGGCCTCCACTACAGTCAGCTGCTGGGATCCTCCTGTTACCCCAGAAATAGAGATGGATTCTTCTCCTACATACTTTGATGGCATCAGAGTACACTGGGCGCCGGTGTCAACCAAAGCCTTATGTTTTTGTGGGTCGGATATGCCAGGCCATTGGATCCACACAGTCCAATAGATCCGATTATCCCTCTCCTCTACCTGGCTAGAGGCAGGGCTCCTCTATTCCTGATCCAGGTACACGTTGCTCTCTCCCTGTAAATAGGTTCTTGAGGTTCCTTCAAGAGGATCAGTCATATCATCATTCTGATGCGGTCTGGAGTTCTGTACACGAGAGACTGGAGCAGCATTGACTCTAGATGAGCTTCTTGGGGTAGGTGTCCCTCTTTTCAGCTCACGTACCCGGGCTGCTAAGGAGGAGGTGGGTTTTCCATCCCACTTCCTCGTGTCTTCTCCATGCTCCTGAAGGAAAAACCAGAGGTTACCTCGTGGAGTGTGTCCTCTCTCCCTGCCTGAGGAACGCCGGCTCCTAATGGCAGAAACTCTTGTTGGTTCAGGAGAGATCTGGTAGTTGTTTTCCTTAAGTTCTTTTTTTAGTTTCTGATGGCCCTCTTCAATCAGGCTTCGGACTTGCTCCACCAGCCGTGTTTCCACGGATGAGACATGGGTACGAAATGGGGCTGTGACAGTGTCCTCATAAATTCTTAGTTTATTGGCCAAGACGCCTACCATGTCCTCACCTTCCCTCCACTGCAGCGTTGCCAGGTAACGGGAATACATCTCTGGTCCAAGTCGTGCAAATCTCAACCACATCTGTGACGTGCACCGGACACAGTCTGGGCTCTTAGGAAATCTCTCATCTTCTGAGAAAATGATCTCCAGCACGGCCAATTCCCTCAGGCATCGGATACCTTGTTCTATTGTGCTCCATTTTCCTTGGTGCACCTGAAGATCTTCTTTACAAAGGTATCTGTCCTTCACACTTGTCAGCAGTCGCCGCCAGAGGCTGAGAGTTTCTTGGGTTCTCCCAATCCCCTGGTCAATGACCACATCCCGGGACAGAGATCCCAGTTGCCTGGCCTCACATCCATCCAGAATGGTGTCATTGGCTGCAGCGTCCCAGATGCGGAGCAGCCAGGTCAAGATGGACTCATTTGTCTGGCGGGTGAATTCCCTCCGCAGGTCACGCAGCTCACCCAGGGATAGAGAGCGAGTGATGATTTCTGGCTCTGTCACTTCTGCTGGGTGCGAAGGTCCTGCCACGTCCTCGTCAGTCACTATGCGAACTGATTTGCTCTTTGATTTCTTCTTCTGAACGGGCGCAACTGCTACTGGTCTAGGCTGTTCTGGCTCAGTGATGGTTTGTGCGGAGATGCTGATGGTGCTTCTGTCTTTTTTCTCCTTTGTGGCAGTCTGCATAGACACGGGCACTGTTGCTTTTTGTTTGGTTCTTCTCCTCTTTGTGACATTCTGTGCAGTCGTGGACGAAGTTGATTTGTTTCTTTTTTCCTCTTCCTCAAGAATACGCATCAATACGCCATGTAGTGTTCTGTTTCTAAGCATGTTGTAGGCTGTAAAGGCTGTGCAGAGGAGACAAAGCAGAACTAACAACAATATTATGCTGTCCTTAGCATCCAGCGGGAACTCAACATTTCCAAAAACTACTGTATCAGGCCAGAAAGAATGGGAAAAAATCATCCTTTACCCCTCCCCCCAAGGGCTGGGTGTGATTGTTAAAACCCCGGATGTAGCAACCTAGACTAGGACAAGCAAACAAAGTCGAGTATATATTCCGGATTATGTTCATTGCCTCAGAGGTTATCATGCAGTAGACATAATAGGCCAGTAAAGCAATTATTATACCATATCCTGGTCTACACAGGAGCATTACAGCTGGCAGATAGTTCCCCATGTGTGGAAAAATATAGAGAGCAAGATATAAAACCCATGTAAGCATGTTGAGAATCATGGTGAAAACAAAATTGTAATACTGACTTTCCTCAGTACCCTTCGTGCCCCACGTTGGGAGCCAATTAATGTGTTGGTTTGAAAGTAAAACCAGTGAGAGACTCCAAGTCAGTAATACAATTTAATAGGAGAAAAGAGAAAAAATAAAATACATGCAATAATATAAAAGAAACAACCACCAACACAGTCAGAAATACAACCTGACACCCTGTCAGTCAGGGTGTTGGTAGCAGTCCCTATAAATGGTGGCTGCAGTCCTCCTGGATGACAGATGTGGTTCTGTTGAAGCAGTGCTCCTGTAGAAGGTGCAGTTTTCCTCCGAAGATCCAGCGATGATGTGGAAAAAGTTCCGACTTTCCTCTGGGATCCAGTAGAAAGGTCTGCCCTCGGGTCCCAAACCCCAGTTTTTTATCTAGGTAGGAAAGGCTTGGCTCCTGCCCCTGGTTGGGGCATCTCCCAATGGGATGATGTAATCTTATCAGTCACACAATAGGACTTAATGGCCCATTAACGGAATATATCTTCTGGAGGAAGGATGGGTTGTGAATAGATAACGATGATCATCCCCCCATCTTATCAGATGGCACATCAGCAGAGGATATCTCCCACAGAGATAAGGATCACCACCCCTCCCACATTTTAACAGATGGTGATAGAATACACATTTTTGCATTGTACCCCAGGACATAATCCACCCCTTATTCTATTACCATCTACATCACACCCAAACCAATACCCTCTTACAGATATATAATACAAAATGAAACCTTACATACAGTTCTCACTAAAAATTAGGTCTCTTTGCGGTACACAACGGGTTTCCCCATCTTTCTGCATTGCCCACCAAGTGCAACCAGGTCCTTGAGCAAAAACAATCCCACGGATCCGTTTGCCTTTGCCTGTGGTGGGATTAATCCAAACAGTCTTTCCTAAAATACCTTTCATGTGTACCACAGGGACCTTGTCCCCATCCACTGTGTGCAGGGGTTCAGAGTGGGCAGGACCGGCTCGATTGATGGACCCTCGTGTGTTAACCATCCAGGTGGCTTTGGCCAAGTTCATTTCCCAATTTCTGAAGGTTCCACCACCAAGTGCTTTCAAAGTAGTCTTAAGGAGTCCATTACACCGTTCAACTTTCCCGGCAGCTGGCACGTGGTAAGGGATATGATATATCCATTCAATGCCATGTTCTTTGGCCCACGTGTTGATAAGGCCGTTCTTGAAATGGGTTCCGTTGTCTGATTCAATTCTCTCAGGGGTACCATGCCTCCAAAGGACTTGTTTTTCTAGGCCCAGGATGGTGTTCCGGGCAGTGGCATGAGGCACAGGGTAGGTCTCTAACCATCCTGTGGTTGCTTCCACCATGGTCAGTACGTAGCGTTTGCCCTGGCGGGTTTGGGGAAGGGTGATGTAGTCAATTTGCCAGGCTTCCCCATACCTGTACTTTGACCATCGTCCACCATACCACAGAGGCTTCACCCGCTTGGCCTGTTTGATTGCGGCACAGGTCTCGCAGTCGTGGATGACCTGTGAGATACTGTCCATGGTAAGGTTCACCCCTCGGTCACGGGCCCATCGGTACGTTGCATCTCTCCCGTGATGACCAGAGGCATCATGGGCCCAACGAGCTAGGAATGATTCTCCCTTGTGCTGCCAGTCTAGATCCACCTGTGATACTTTCACTTTGGCAGCTCGGTCCACCTGCTCGTTGTGATGTTCTTCATTAGCCCGGCTTTTGGGTACATGTGCATCCACGTGTCGAACCTTTATGGTCAGTTTCTCTATTCGGGCAGCAATGTCCTGCCAAATCTCAGCTGCCCATATGGGTTTCCCTCTGCGTTGCCAGCTGGCCTTTTTCCAGCGATCCAGCCATCCCCACAGAGCATTAGCTACCATCCATGAGTCAGTGTAGAGATAGAGCCTTGGCCACTTCTCTCGTTCAGCAATATCCAAAGCCAACTGGATAGCTTTTAGCTCTGCGACCTGACTCGATCCACCTTGTCCCTCGGTAGCTTGTGCAACTTGTCGTGTGGGGCTCCATACTGCAGCTTTCCATTTCCGGTTAGTGCCTACAATTCGGCAGGAACCATCAGTGAAGAGGGCATATCGTCTTTCAGTCTCTGGTAGCTCATTATATGGTGGGGCTTCCTCAGCACGTGCCACTTGCTCCTCTTCTTCTTCAGAAGACAATCCAAAAGTCTCACCTTCAGGCCAGTTTGTAATTATTTCCAGAATCCCAGGACGATTTGGATTCCCAATACGGGCGCGCTGAGTGATGAGGGCAATCCACTTGCTCCATGTGGTGTCAGTGGCGTGATGTGTGGAAGGCACCTTTCCCTTGAACATCCAGCCCAGCACTGGTAGTCGGGGTGCCAGGAGGAGTTGTGTTTCTGTGCCAATCACCTCTGAGGCAGCTTGAACTCCTTCACAGGCGGCCAAGATCTCCTTCTCTGTGGGAGGGTAGTTGGCTTCAGATCCTTTGTAGCTTCTGCTCCAGAATCCCAGTGGTCGACCCCGAGTCTCACCAGGCACCTTCTACCACAGGCTCCAAGACAAACCATGATTCCCGGCTGCAGAGTAGAGCACGTTCTTCACATCTGGTCCCGTCCTGACTGGGCCAAGGGCTACTGCATGAGGAATCTCCTGCTTGATCTGGGCAAAGGCTTGCTGCTGCTCAGGGCCCCAGTGGAAATCGTTCTTCTTGCGGGTAACCAGGTAGAGAGGGCTCACAATCTGGCTGTACTCAGGAATGTGCATTCTCCAAAAGCCTATGGCACCTAGCAAGGCTTGTGTTTCCTTCTTGTTGGTAGGTGGAGACATTGCAGTGATCTTATTAATTACCTCTGTTGGGATCTGACGACGTCCATCTTGCCACTTGACTCCTAGAAACTGAATTTCCTGAGCCGGTCCCTTAACTTTACTTCGCTTAATGGCAAAACCAGCTTTCAGCAGAATCTGGATAATCTTCTCTCCTTTCTCGAAGACTTCCCCTGCTGTGCTGCCCCATACAATGATGTCATCGATATACTGTAGATGTTCGGGGGCCTCACCCTTCTCCAGTGCAGCCTGGATCAGCCCATGACAGATGGTGGGACTGTGCTTCCACCCCTGGGGCAGACGATTCCAGGTGTACTGCACGCCCCTCCAGGTGAAGGCAAACTGAGGCCTGCATTCTGCTGCCAGAGGAATGGAGAAAAATGCATTGGTGATATCGATAGTGGCGTACCACTTTGCTGCCTTGGACTCCAGCCCGTACTGCAGTTCCAGCATGTCTGGCACGGCAGCGCTCAGCGGTGGAGTCACCTCATTCAATGCACGATAGTCCACTGTCAATCTCCATTCTCCTTCAGATTTACGCACAGGCCAGATGGGGCTGTTGAAGGGTGAGTGGGTTTTGCTGACCACCCCTTGGCTCTCCAGTTTACGGATCATTTCATGGATGGGAATCACTGAGTCTCTGTCAGTACGGTATTGCCGGCGGTGTACTGTTGTTCTGGCGATTGGTACCTGTTGCTCTTCAACTCTCAGTAGTCCCACAGCAGAGGGGTCATCTGCAAGACCAGGCAAGGTGCTCAGTTTTCTAAGGCCGTCTGTCTCTACAGCAGCTATCCCGAAAGCCCAGCGATATCCTTTTGGGTCTTTGAAGTATCCATTTCTAAGATAGTCTATGCCAAGGATGCATGGGGCCTCTGGGCCAGTCACGATGGGGTGTTTCTGCCACCTGTTCCCAGTTAAACTCACTTCGGCCTCCACTACAGTCAGCTGCTGGGATCCTCCTGTTACCCCAGAAATAGAGATGGATTCTTCTCCTACATACTTTGATGGCATCAGAGTACACTGGGCACCGGTGTCAACCAAAGCCTTATGTTTTTGTGGGTCGGATGTGCCAGGCCATCGGATCCACACAGTCCAATAGATCCGATTATCCCTCTCCTCTACCTGGCTAGAGGCAGGGCTCCTCTATTCCTGATCCAGGTACATGTTGCTCTCTCCCTGTAAATAGGTTCTTGAGATTCCTTCAAGAGGATCAGTCATATCATCATTCTGATACGGTCTGGAGTTCTGTACACGAGAGACTGGAGCAGCATTGACTCTAGATGAGCTTCTTGGGGTAGGTGTCCCTCTTTTCAGCTCACGTACCCGGGCTGCTAAGGAGGAGGTGGGTTTTCCATCCCACTTCCTCGTGTCTTCTCCATGCTCCTGAAGGAAAAACCAGAGGTTACCTCGTGGAGTGTGTCCTCTCTCCCTGCCTGAGGAACGCCGGCTCCTAATGGCAGAAACTCTTGTTGGTTCAGGAGAGATCTGGTAGTTGTTTTCCTTAAGTTCTTTTTTTAGTTTCTGATGGCCCTCTTCAATCAGGCTTCGGACTTGCTCCACCAGCCGTGTTTCCACGGATGAGACATGGGTACGAAATGGGGCTGTGACAGTGTCCTCATAAATTCTTAGTTTATTGGCCAAGACGCCTACCATGTCCTCACCTTCCCTCCACTGCAGCGTTGCCAGGTAACGGGAATACATCTCTGGTCCAAGTCGTGCAAATCTCAACCACATCTGTGACGTGCACCGGACACAGTCTGGGCTCTTAGGAAATCTCTCATCTTCTGAGAAAATGATCTCCAGCACGGCCAATTCCCTCAGGCATCGGATACCTTGTTCTATTGTGCTCCATTTTCCTTGGTGCACCTGAAGATCTTCTTTACAAAGGTATCTGTCCTTCACACTTGTCAGCAGTCGCCGCCAGAGGCTGAGAGTTTCTTGGGTTCTCCCAATCCCCTGGTCAATGACCACATCCCGGGACAGAGATCCCAGTTGCCTGGCCTCACATCCATCCAGAATGGTGTCATTGGCTGCAGCGTCCCAGATGCGGAGCAGCCAGGTCAAGATGGACTCATTTGTCTGGCGGGTGAATTCCCTCCGCAGGTCACGCAGCTCACCCAGGGATAGAGAGCGAGTGATGATTTCTGGCTCTGTCACTTCTGCTGGGTGCGAAGGTCCTGCCACGTCCTCGTCAGTCACTATGCGAACTGATTTGCTCTTTGATTTCTTCTTCTGAACGGGCGCAACTGCTACTGGTCTAGGCTGTTCTGGCTCAGTGATGGTTTGTGCGGAGATGCTGATGGTGCTTCTGTCTTTTTTCTCCTCTGTGGCAGTCTGCATAGACACGGACACTGTTGCTTTTTGTTTGGTTCTTCTCCTCTTTGTGACATTCTGTGCAGTCGTGGACGAAGTTGATTTGTTTCTTTTTTCCTCTTCCTCAAGAATACGCATCAATACGCCATGTAGTGTTCTGTTTCTAAGCATGTTGTAGGCTGTAAAGGCTGTGCAGAGGAGACAAAGCAGAACTAACAACAATATTATGCTGTCCTTAGCATCCAGCGGGAACTCAACATTTCCAAAAACTACTGTATCAGGCCGGAAAGATTGGAAGAAATCATCCTTTACCCCTCCCCTCAAGGGCTGGGTGTGATTGTTAAAACCCCGGATGTAGCAACCTAGACTAGGACAAGCAAACAAAGTCGAGTATATATTCCGGATTATGTTCATTGCCTCAGAGGTTATCATGCAGTAGACATAATAGGCCAGTAAAGCAATTATTATACCATATCCTGGTCTACACAGGAGCATTACAGCTGGCAGATAGTTCCCCATGTGTGGAAAAATATAGAGAGCAAGATATAAAACCCATGTAAGCATGTTGAGAATCATGGTGAAAACAAAATTGTAATACTGACTTTCCTCAGTACCCTTCGTGCCCCACGTTGGGCGCCAATTAATGTGTTGGTTTGAAAGTAAAACCAGTGCGAGACTCCAAGTCAGTAATACAATTTAATAGGAGAAAAGAGAAAAAAATAAAATACATGCAATAATATAAAAGAAACAACCACCAACACAGTCAGAAATACAACCTGACACCCTGTCAGTCAGGGTGTTGGTAGCAGTCCCTATAAATGGTGGCTGCAGTCCTCCTGGATGACGGATGTGGTTCTGTTGAAGCAGTGCTCCTGTAGAAGGTGCAGTTTTCCTCCGAAGATCCAGCGATGATGTGGAAAAAGGTCCGACTTTCCTCTGGGATCCAGTAGAAAGGTCTGCCCTCGGGTCCCAAACCCCAGTTTTTTATCTAGGTAGGAAAGGCTTGGCTCCTGCCCCTGGTTGGGGCATCTCCCAATGGGGTGATGTAATCTTATCAGTCACACAATAGGACTTAATGGCCCATTAACGGAATATATCTTCTGGAGGAAGGATGGGTTGTGAATAGATAACGATGATCATCCCCCCATCTTATCAGATGGCACATCAGCAGAGGATATCTCCCACAGAGATAAGGATCACCACCCCTCCCACATTTTAAGAGATGGTGATAGAATACACATTTTTGCATTGTACCCCAGGACACCATGACCAAGAGATGATGATGACAAGGAGATGATTATGACCATGAGGTGACCATGAGGTGACCATGAGATGACCATTAGGTGAGTTGACCATGGGCATGAGATGATGGAGATGAGGAAATTACCATGGCTGTGATAATGACAGGACTTTGACTGTAAGATGGGCATGAGGTATTAGAGACCAAGAGATGACCAAGAGACGGCCATGACCATGAGAGGACTGTGACCATGAGAGGACAATGACAAAGCCATGTGGTGCCCAGGATCATGTGGTGACCATGAGATGACCATGGCACAGCCGTGGCCATGAGGTGATCAAGAAATGTCCATGACTGTGACCATGACATGATGACAACTGTGAGATGAAAATGGGCAAGAAGTATGGTAGCCAAGAAATGACCACGGCATGACCATGAGCATAGCATGATGCTGACCATGAGATGACCATGAGCATGAGGTGATTGTGACCCAGACATGACCACAAGGCAACCATGGCCATGTGGGCCATGAGATGACCGTGACTGGGACCATCATACAACCACAGCCATGGAATGATCAAGGTCATGACATGATTCTGACCATGAGCTCATCAAGGGACAACCATGACCATGACACGACCACAGCTGTGAGATGACCATGATGTGATTGTGTCCATGAGACGATCACGAGGTAACAATGAGATGCCCATGACATGTCCATGAGATGATTGTGACCATGTGATGACCTTGAGATGACCACAACCATGGCCGTGTGTTGATCAAGGCCATGAGATGATCATTACGATGAGATGACCATGGAATAACCATGACTGTGGCACAGCCACTACTGTGACATGACCATGATGTGATTGTGTCCATGAGATGGCCATGAAGTGACCATGAAATGATCATGAGATGACCGTGACCATGCAATGACCATGACACAGTCCAGACCTTGAGATGACCATGAGCTGATCATGAGGTGACCTTGAGATGACCACGACACGGCCATGGCCGGGATCTCCCCAGACCCCGTCACTCCCCTCGCCTCCCGCTTCATCCGTTACTGAAATTTTTCATTTCCCAAAGATAATTTAGCACAGCCAATAGAAATCCCGTAGATCACTGACGTCTCTCGTTGCCAGGCAGAATAGACCTCTCCTTCCCGCCCGTGGAGCGGCAGCCAATGGGAAGTGACGTTTGCAGTGGCGTCACCGCGCTAATGCGGAAGTGGCGAGCGCGGGGGGTGCCGGGATCGGGGCGGCGGTCGCTGTTGGCGATTGATCCCGATCGGCTCCGATCGATCCCGATTGATCCCGATCGGCTCCGATCGATCCCGATTGATCCCGATCGGCTCCGATCGATCCCGATCGGTCCCCGGGTCTCCCCCCGCCATGTTCTTCACCTGCGGCCCCAACGAGGCCATGGTGGTGTCGGGTGAGTTCGGGGGGTCCCAAAAAATCCCCGGAACCCCCAAAAACTCCCGGGAACCCCCAAAAATATCCCCCAGAATTCCCGAGAATCCCCTCCCCAGATCCCCCCAAATTCCCAGGAATCTCCAAAATCCCCCCAAAAACACCTGGGACCCCCCTGTTCCCCTCCGGAGTTTTGGGGTCCCCCCCAGGATTTTCGGGTCTTTTTGGGGGGCTCAGGAGGGGATTTTGGGGGAATTTTTGGGGGTTCTGATGGGAGATTTTGGAGAGATTTTTGGGGGTTCTGACAGGGGATCTTGGGGTGCTAAGGAGGGGATTTTGGGGCGTTCCCATGGGAGAATTTGGGGGGAATTTGGGGAGAATTTTGGGGTGTTCAGGAGGGGATTTTGGGGGAATTTTGAGAGAATTTTGGGGTGTTCAGGAGGGGATTTTTGGGAGTTCAGGAAAGGATCGTGGGGGGATTTTGGGGAGTTCAGGAGGGGGGTTTTCGGTGATTTTGGGAGCTATTTTTTGGGGAGATCAGGAGGGAATTTTGGGGGGTCAGAAGGGGATTTTGGAGGGATTTTGTGAATTCAGGAGAGGATTTTTTGGGGTTTTTTTTTGTGGTTCTGATGGGGGATTTTGGAAGGATTTTTGGGGGGATTCAGAAAGGGATTTTGGGGTTCTGAGGGGTTCAGGAGGGAGTTTGGGGGGATTTTTGAGGCATCAGGAGGGGATTTGGGGGGATTTTTAGGGAATTCTGGATTGGATTTTGGGTGGGATTTTTGGCTGATCAGGAGGGAATTTTGGGTGATTCTGATGGGAGATTTTGGGGGGATTTTGGGGGTTCAGTGAAGGGATTTTGGGGGGATTTTTGGGGGTTCAGGAGGGGATTTTTGGGTGATTTTGGGAGGGATTTTTGGTGGTTCGGGAAAGGATTTGGGAGGGATTTTGGGGGATTCTGATGGGAGATTTTGGGGGCGATTTTGGGGTGTTCAGGAGGAGATTTTGGGGCTTCTGATGAGCGATTTTGGGGGGTGTTTGGGGGTTCAGGAGGGAATTTTTGGGGGTTCTGATGGGACATTTTGGAGGGGATTTTGGGGGGTTCAGGAGGGGATTTTTGGGGGGATTTTGGGGAGGATTTTGGGGTCCCCCCCAGCTCTCTGTGCCCCCCAGGTTTCTGCCGCAGCCCCCCGGTGATGGTGGCCGGGGGCCGGGTGTTTGTGATCCCCTGCCTGCAGCAGATCCAGAGGTGAGGAGGGAACCTGGGGGGGGGATTTTTGGGGTTCTGAGGGGTCCCCCCAGATTTGGGGTGACCCCCCCCGCCTCCCCCGGTGCCCCCAGGATCTCCCTGAACACGCTGACGCTGCCGGTGCGCAGTGAGAAGGTTTATACCCGGCACGGGGTGCCCATCTCGGTCACTGGCATCGCACAGGTACCCCAAAATCACCCCAAAAATCCCATCCTGAACACCCTAAAAATACCCCAAAAATCACCCCAAAAATCACCCCAAAAATCACCCCAGAATCCCCCCAAAATCCTCCTCAAAATCCTCCTCAAAATCCCCCTCTGAACCCCCCAAAATCTCCCCCAAAATACCCCCTTGAAGCCCTAAAAATACTCCAAAAATCACCCCAAAATCCTCCTCAAAATCCCCCTCTGAACCCCCCAAAATCTCCCCCAAAATCCCCTCTTGAACCCCTAAAATTACCCCAAAAATCACCCCAAAATCCCCTCTAAATCCTCCTCAAAATCCCCTCTGAACCCCCAAAAATCTCCCCCAAAATACCCTCTTGAACCCCTAAAATTACCCCAAAAATCACCCCAAAATCCTCCTCAAAATCCCCTCTGAACCCCCCAAAATCTCCCCCAAAATACCCTCCTGAACACCCTAAAAATACTCCAAAATTCACCCCAAGATGCCCTATCAGAACCCCCCAAACTCCCACAAAATCCTCCTCAAAATCCCCTCTGAACCCCCAAAAATCTTCCCCAAAACATCCTCCTGAACACCCTAAAAATACCCCAAAAATCACCCCAAGATCCCCTATCAGAACCCCTCAAAATCCCCCCAGAATCACCCAAAATTCACCCCAAAATCCTCCTCAAAATTCCCTCTGAACCCCCCAAAAATCTCCCCCAAAATCCCCTCTTGAACCCCTAAAAATACCCCAAAAATCACCCCAAGATCCCCTATCAGAACCCCCCAAAATCCCCCCAGAATCACCCAAAATTCACCCCAAAATCCCCTCTTGAACCCCTAAAAATACCCCAAAATTCACCCCAAAATCCCTTAAAATCATCTTCTGAACCCTCCAAAATCCCCCCCAAAATATCCCATCGGAACCCCCCCAAAATCCTCCCCATATTCCTCTCCTGAACTCACCAAAAATCCCCTCCTGAACCCCCCAAAATCCCCCCAAAATCACCCATCAGAACCCCCCCAAAAATCCTTCCCAAATTCCCCTCCTGAACCCCCCAAATTCCCCCCAAAAAATCTCCCATCAGAACCCCCAAAAATTCCCCCAACCCTTCCGGGACCCCCAAACCCCCTGGGACCCCCAAAACCCCACTCAGAACCCCCAAAATCCACTCAGAACCCCCAAAATCTCTCAAGAAATCCCCCAAAATTCCCCTGGGACCCCCAAATATCCCCCATGGGTTCCCCCAAAACTTCCTCGGGACCCCAAAACCCCGCTCAGAACCCCCAAAATTCTCCCGGACCCCCCCAAATTTTTCCCCAATATCTCACACAGGGTACCCCAAAAATCCACTCAGAACCTCCAAAATCTCGTTGGAACCTCCCAAAAATGCTTCGGGACCCCCAAATTCCCCCCTGACACCCCCAAAATTCCCCCAAACCCCCCCCCCCAGGGCTCCCCTGCCCCATCCAACCGTGGTGGCGTTGCCCTTTTAAGGGAGGTCGTGGTGGGGCCCATCTGAGGCCGTTCTTAAAGCGGCAATGGCAGCGGGAGGCACAAACAACGCAGAGGGGCAGGGGGGAGCCCTTTTAAGGGGGTTTGGATTGGTGGGGCCCACCGGGATCATTTAAAAGGGTAACAACCTTCTTTAAAAGGGTTGGGGAATCCCTTAAAAGGAGCTCGAAATTTTGGGGATCCCCAAATCCCCTAAATGTGATGGGGGTGGGGGGTGAATCACCCTAAAAATGGGCTTGGAGTGGTGGAGACCCCAAAAAAATCTTTAAGGTGGGCAAAACATTGAAAAACCCTTTAAAAAAAACCCTTAAAACCCCATTAAAAATCCTTTAAAAATCCTTCAAAACCGTTTAAAAACCCTTCCAAAAACCTTTTTAAAAAACCTTGAAAACTTCTTACAAAAAAATCTTTAAAACCCTTTAAGAACCTAAAAACCCCCTTTAAAACCCTTTAAAAAAAACCTTTAAAACACCTAAAAACCCTTTTTAAAAAACTTTAAAACCTTTTAAAAGCTTTTTAAAAAAACCTTAAGATCCCATTAAAAACCTATAAAAAACATCTAAAACCCTTTAAAAACTCTTTAAAAACTCTTCAAAAACTTTTAAAAAACCCTTTTAAAAAAGTTTAAAAAATACCCCTTTAGACACCCTTAAAAACCTTTAAAAATCCTTTTAAAACCCTTTAAAATGTCCTTAAAACCCCATAAGGAACCCTTAAAAAAAACCCTTCAAAACTCTCCAAACCCCCTTTTTAAAGAAACCCTTTGAACCCCATTAAAAACCCTTTAAAAACCCTAAAACCTCTTAAAAATCCCTTAAAAACCCCAAAAGGGGTTTGTGGTGTGGGGGTGTCCCTAAATCCCTCTTAAAGGGGCCCAACCCCAATCCTTAAAGGGGCTGGGGGTGGTGGGGACCCCCAAATCCCCTTAGAAGGAATTTTTGGTGTGGGGGTCCCTTTAAGAGGGGTGGGATCATCGAAAAAAATGGGTGGGGACCCCCCCCCGAAAATCCCCCGAAATTGTCTTAAAAGGGCTCTGCCCTGGTGGTCCCCACCTTAGCAAGCAACTTGATTCTTAAAAGGGCAATGCCACGGTTGCCCCCTTAAAGGGGCCACGCCCATTTTTGGGGGGGGTTCCTGGGGGTGGTGGGAACCCCCCCAAACCCCCTCCAAGAGGATGTGACACCTTAAAAGGGCACTGCCCTGGTGGTCCCCCCCCCCTTTACTGAGCAACCAACCTCTTAAAACGGCAACGCCACGGCTACCCCCTTAAAGGGGCCGCAGCCATTTTGGGGGGTGTCAGGTGTGGTTGGGGGGGGGGTTCCCAGGTGATCACAGCCCCTCCCCCCCCCGCAGGTGAAGATCCAGGGGCAGAACAAGGAGATGCTGGCGGCCGCCTGCCAGATGTTCCTGGGCAAGTCGGAGAGCGAGATCGGCCAGATCGCCCTGGAGACGCTGGAGGGCCACCAGCGCGCCATCATGGCTCACATGACCGTGGAGGTGGGGCTGGGGGGGGGGGGAGCCACGCCCACTTCGGGCAAGCCACGCCCCTCCCTGGATAGCCACACCCACTCTGGATCCAACAATTTCTACTCCACTTGGAATGGGACGTGGTCCCTTTAAGAAATCCCAGCTCTGCTTGGAAGCCACGCCCCTCCTGCGATAGCCACACCCACTCTAGATCCAACCAACCACCCCGCATATGGAACAGGATGTGGCTCCTTTAAGAAATCCCAGCTCTACCTGCAAGCCACGCCCCCAAGGTGGCCACGCCCACCGGGAACGACACCCCCCCCCCCTTAGGATGGGGTGTGGCCCTTTAAGAAACTGCTCCCCGTTTCACCCCTTTAATAGCCACACCCTAGAGACCACGCCCAGTGGTAAAGCCACACCCCCTAAGGTGATGGATGCCATTTTGTAAAGGCCACGCCCACCCCAATAAAGCCACTCCCCCTGACTTTATCCTGACCCCGCCCCTCATCTCAGGCCATGCACACCTGGCCACACCCTTTTTTAAAGCCACACCCCCTTTAAATCAAACCACGCCCCCTACGCTGAGTGACCCCACCCCTTTTTAAGGCCCCACCCACTCCCCAAGCCACGCCCACTGGAGCAAAGCCACGCCCCCTTAGCGACACGCCTTGGGTTTGGCCACACCCCAAACAAAGCCACGCCCACCTGTCCCCACCCACTTTCCCAAAGCCACACCCATTTGGTTCAAGCCACACCCAACTTACGCCTGGTCTGGTTAAGCCACGTCTCCAGAACCAAGCCACACCCAGGATCAAAGCCACGCCCACCGATAAAACCACACCCACCTGGCACCACCCGCTCCCCAAAGCCACGCCCACTGAATCAGGCCATGACCACTTGGCTCAAGCCACACCTTAAGCCTGACCCAACTCTGCTTAAGCCACACCCCCAGAACCAAGCTGTGGCCCCAGGATCAAGCCCTGACTCAACCCCTTTGTTCAAGCCACGCCCCCAAAGGCGCAGCCACCTGTGTTCACCTGGTCCCCAAAGCCACGCCCACTTCTCTCAAGCCACACCCACCCTAAGCCTGATTTACTTAAGCCCCACCCCCAGGATCTAAGCCCCACCCCCAGGATCAAAGCCGCCCCACTAAGCCCCACTCAATTTAACCTTCATCTCTCAGGCCTCAGCTGAGCCTCACCCTATTTGAGCCTTACCTCTCTAAGCCCTGCCCTGTTGAGCCCTACTCTACTAAGCCCCACCCAGTTAAAACCTCACCCCTCAGGCCCAGCCCCACTAAGCCCTGCCCTATTAAACCCCACCCCTCAGGCCCTGCCCAGCTAAGCTCTGCCATATTTGAGCCTGACCCTTCTAAGCCCCACTCTGTTTGAGTCTGACCTCTCTAAGCCTCGCTCAATTTAAACCGCGCACCTTCGGCCCCACCCAGCTAAACCCTTCCCCACTAAGCCCCGCCCAATTCAAACCCCACTCCTCAGGCCCCGCCCAGCTAAGCCCTGCCCTATTTGAGGGTGACTCTTCTAATCCTGGCCCTTCGAGCCTCACCCCACCAAGCCCCGCCCAACTTAAGCCCCACCCCTCAGGCCCTGCCCAGCTAAGCCCCGCCCTATTTCAGCCTGACCCCTCTAAACCCCACCCCTTTGAGCTGCACCCCGCTAAGCCCCGCTCAATTTAAACCTCACCCCTCAGGCCCTGCCCAGCTAAACCCTGCCCATTAAGCCCCGCCCCTGCCTCACCAGATCCCACCTTATTTGAGCCTTACCCCGCTAAGCCCCGCCCCTTTGAGCCCTGCCCAATCCACCCCCCACCCCCCTAAGCCCCGCCCAGCTAAGCCCCGCCCCGGCCCCGCCCAGGAGATCTACAAGGACCGGCAGAAGTTCTCGGATCAGGTTTTCCGCGTGGCCTCGTCCGACCTGGTGAACATGGGGATATCAGTGGTGAGCTACACCCTGAAGGACGTGCATGACGAGCAGGTGAGCACACCTGGGGACACCTGGGCACAGCTGGGGACACCTGGGGACATCTGGGGGCACACCTGGGGACACCTGGGCACAGCTGGGAACACCTGGGGACACACCTGGGGACACCTGGGGGCAGCTGGGCACACCTGTGGGCACCTGGTGAACATGGGGATTATCAGTGGTGAGCTACATGCTCAAGGACGTGCATGATGAAAAGGTGAGCACACCTGGGGACAGCTGGGCACAGCTCGGGACACACCTGGGGACAGCTGGGGACACCTGGAAACACCTGGGGACACCTGGGGGGACACCTGGGGACACACCTGGACACACCTGGAAACACCTGGGGACAGCTGGACACACCTGGGGACACCTGGAAATACCTGGGCACAGCTGGGGACACACCTGGGGACACTTGGGCACAGCTGGGGACATCTGGGGACACACCTGGGCACAGCTGGGAACACACCTGGGCACACCTGGGGACACACCTGAGGACACACCTGAGGGCACCTGGGCACACCTGGTGAACATGGGGATATCAGTGGTGAGCTACACGCTCAAGGACGTGCACGACGAACAGGTGAGCACACCTGGGGACACACCTGGAAACACCTTGGCACAGTTGGGGGCACCTGGGACACACCTGGGGAGACACCTGGGGAAACCTAGGCACGCCCCTGGGCACAGCTGGGTACATCTGGGACACACCTGGGCACACCTGGCACACCCAGGTGACAGCCAGGTGACAGCCAGCTGTGCTGTCCAGGATTACCTGCGCTCCCTCGGGAAGGGCCGCACGGCTCAGGTGCAGCGCGACGCCCGCGTCGGGGAGGCCGAGGCCAAACGGGACGCGGGGATCAAGGTGAGTCTGGACCAGTATAAACCAGTATAGCCCAGTATAACCCAGTTCATCCCAGTATAACCCAGTTCATCCCAGTATAACCCAGTATAGCCCAGTTCATCCCAGTATAACCCTGTACAATCCAGTATAACCCAATTCATCCCAGTATAACCCAGTATACCCCAATATAACCCAGTTCATCCCAGTATAACCCAATTCATCCCAGTATAACCCAGTATAGCCCAGTATAACCCAGTTCATCCCAGTATAAACCAGTATAACCCAGTTCATCCCAGTATAACCCTGTACAATCCAGTATAATCCAATTCATCCCAGTATAAACCAGTATAACCCAGTATAACCCAATTCATCCCAGTATAACTCAGTATACCCCAATATAACCCAGTTCATCCCAGTATAACCCAGTTCATCCCAGTATAACCCTGTACAGTCCAGTATAACCCAGTTCATCCCAGTATAAACCAGTATAACCCAGTTCATCCCAGTATAACCCTGTACAATCCAGTATAATCCAATTTATCCCAGTATAAACCAGTATAAGCCAGTATAACCCAGTTCATCCCAGTATAACCCTGTACAACCCAGTATAAAGCAGTTGAACCCAGTATAACCCAATTCATCCCAGTCCATCCCAGTTCATCCCAGTATAACCCAGTTCCGTCCTTGTCCATCCCAGTCTATCCCAGTTCCCATTATCCATTTTCAGTCCCTCACAGTTCATCTCAGTAACCCCAGTCTCTCCCAGTCCATCCCAATTTGATCCCAGTCCCTCCCAGTCCATCCCAGTTCCCATTATCCCATTCCCAGTCCCTCCCAGTCCCTCCCAGTCATCCCAGTCCTTCCCAGTCCATCCCAGTCCATCCCAGTTCCCTCCCAGTCCCTCCCAGTCCCTCCCAGTTCCATCCCAGTCCCTCCCAGTCCATCCCTGTCCATCCCAGTTTCCTCCCAGTCCCTCCCAGTTCCATCCCAGTCCCTCCCAGTCCATCCCTGTCCATCCCAGTCCATCCCAGTTCCCTCCCAGTCCATCCCAATTCCATCCCAGTCTCTCCCAGCTCCATCCCAGTCCATCCTAGTCCCTCCCAGTCCCTCCCAGTCCAGCCCAGTTCCCTCCCAGTCCATCCCAGTCCATCCCAGTCCCTCCCAGTAACCCCAGTTCCCCGCAGGAGGCCCGTGCCCGGCAGGAGCAGCTCTCGGCCCAGCTCCTCTCCGAGGTGGCCACGGCTCAAGCCCAGCGCGATTTCCAGGTGGCCCAGGCCGAGTGCGACGGGGCCGTGAGCGCCCGCAAGGCCACGGCTGAGCTGGCCTTTCAGTTACAGGTGAGACAACACACCTGGACAGGTGAGGGAACACACCTGGGACAGGTGAGACACACCTGGGACAGGGAAATACACACCTGGGACAGGTGAGACACACCTAGGACACGTTAGACACACCTGGGACAGGTGAGGGAACACACCTGGGACACGTTAGACACACCTGGGACAGGTGAGAGAACACACCTGGGACAGGTAAATGCACCTGGGACAGGGAAATACACACCTGGGACAGGGGAGACACCTGGGACAGGTGAGACACACCTGGGACAGGTAAATACACACCTGGGACACACCTGGGACAGGGAAATACACACCTGGAACAGGTGAGGGAACACACCTGGGACAGGTTAGACACACCTGGGACAGGGAAATACACACCTGGGACACGTTAGACACACGTGGGACAGGTGAGAGAACACACCTGGGACACGTTAGACACACCTGGGACAGGTGAGAGAACACACCTGGGACAGGTAAATGCACCTGGGACAGGGAAATACACACCTGGGACAGGTAAATGCACCTGGGACAGGGAAATACACACCTGGGACACACCTGGGACAGGGAAGTACACCTGGGACAGGTGAGACACACCTGGGACAGGTAAATACACCTGGGACAGGTAAATACACACCTGGGACAGGGGAGACACCTGGGACAGGGAAATACACACCTGGGACAGGTGAGACACACCTGGGACAGGGAAATACATCTGGGACAGGTGAGACACACCTGGGACAGGTAAATACACACCTGGGACACACCTGGGACAGGGAAATACACACCTGGAACAGGTGAGGGAACACACCTGGGACAGGTTAGACACACCTGGGACAGGGAAATACACACCTGGGACACGTTAGACACACGTGGGACAGGTGAGAGAACACACCTGGGACACGTTAGACACACCTGGGACAGGTGAGAGAACACACCTGGGACAGGTAAATGCACCTGGGACAGGGAAATACACACCTGGGACACACCTGGGACAGGGAAATACACCTGGGACAGGTGAGACACACCTGGAACAGGGAAATACATCTGGGACAGGTGAGACACACCTGGGACAGGTAAATACACACCTGGGACAGGGAAGACACCTGGGACACACCTGGGACGGGTGAGACACACCTGTGACAAGTAAATACACACCTGGGACAGATAAATACACCTGGGACAGGAGAGAGTACACATCTGGATAGGTAGAGACACATCTGGACAGGTGAGAGACACACCTGGGACACACCCGGGACAGGTAAATACAGCTGGGACAGGTGAGACACAGCTGGGACAGGTGAGACATACCTGGGACACACCTGGGACAGGTAAATACACACCTGGAATAGGTAACACACCTGGCACAAGTGAGAGAGACACCTGGGACAGGTGAGAGCTGGGACAGGTAAATACACCTGGGACAGGTGAGACACACCTGGGACAGGTAACACACCTGGGGGGGGACAGGAATGGGGGCTGAGAGCTCACCTGGCTCACCTGAGACACCCCCAGGACACCTGAGGCCCTCCCCTGATTTGTCGCCTGTGTCACCTGTGTCCCCACTGTCACCTGTGCCCTGATGGATTTGTCACCTGTCCCTGTGTCCTTGCTGTCCCCTCTCCCTTGTCCCTGCTGCCACCTGTCCCCGTGTCCCTCCCCTGATGGGTTTGTCACCTGTCTCCAGTGTCACCTGTCCCGTGTCACCTGATGGATTTGTCACCTGTCCTGTGTCCCTGCTTTCACCTGTCCCATGTCCTTGGTGTCACCTGTCCCATGTCCCTCCCCGGCTGGATTTGTCACCTGTCCCATGTTCCCTAATGGATCTATCACCTGTCCCCGTGTCCCTACTGTCACCTGTGTGTTCCCAGTGTCACCTGTCCTTGGTGTCACCTGTCCTGTGTCCCCAATGGATTTGTCACCTGTCCCCTGTCCTCAGTGTCACCTGTCCCGTGTCACTGGCATCACCTGTCCTGTCCCTGTGTCCCCACTGTCACCTGTCCGTGTCCCCTGATGGATTTGTCACATGTCCCTGCTCTCACCTGTCCCCGTGTCCTTCCCCCAATGGATTTGTCACCTGCCCTGTGTCCCCGGTGTCACTTGTCCCATGTCCCCTCCCCTGATGGATTTGTTACCTGTCCCATGTCCCCATTGTCACCTGTCCCCACAGGTGGCCCTTTCCTGCCAGGCCATTGCAGTGCAGCAGGGGGAGGTGGCTCTATCCCTGTCCCAATGTCACCTGTCCCAGTGTCACCTGTCCCCTGATAGATTTGTCACCTGTCCCTATGTCCCCAGTGTCACCTGTCCCAGTGTCACCTGTCCTGTCCCCACAGGCGGCCCATTCCTGGCAGGCCATCACGGCACAGCAGGGGGAGGTGGCTTTGTCACCTGTCACCCTTCCCAGTGTCACCTGTCCCACGTCCCCAGTGTCCCCAATGTCACCTGTCCCCACAGGCGGCCTGTTCCCACCAGGCCATCACGGCACAGCAGGGGGAGGTGGCTCTGTCTCATGTCCCCAGTGTCACCTGTCCCGTATCCACTGATGGATTTGTCACCTCTCCTGTGTCCCCAGTGTCACCTGTCCCAGTGTCCCCTGTCCTGTCCCCACAGGCGGCCCGTTCCCGCCAGGCCATCATGGCACAGCAGGGGGAGGTGGCTCTGTCTCATGTCCCCAGTGTCACCTGTCCCATGTCCACTGATGGATTTGTCACCTGTCCCATGTCCCCACAGGTGGCCTGTTCCCGCCAGGCCATCATGGCACAGCAGGGGGAGGTGGCTTTGTCACCTGTCACCTGTCCCAGTGTCACCTGTCACCCTTCCCAGTGTCACCTGTCCCACGTCCCCAGTGTCCCCTGTCCCCACAGGCGGCCCGTTCCCACCAGGCCATCGCGGTGCAGCAGGGGGAGGTGGCTCTGTCCCATGTCCCCAATGTCACCTGTCCCATATCCACTGATGGATTTGTCACCTGTCCCAGTGTCCCCAGTGTCACTTGTCACCTGTCCCAGTGTCCCCTGTCCCCACAGGTGGCCCGTTCCCGTCAGGCCATCGCGGCGCAGCAGGGGGAGGTGGCTCTGTCCCTGTCCCAGTGTCCCCAGTGTCCCCAGTGTCCCCTGTCCTGTCCCCACAGGCGGCCCGTTCCCGGCAGGCCATCGCGGCGCAGCAGGGGGAGGTGGCTCTGGTGGAGCGGGCGCAGCGGGCGCAGCTGCAGGAGCAGGAGGTCGGGCGGCGCCGCCAGGAGCTCGAGGCCACCGTGCGCAAACCGGCCGAGGCCGAGCGCTACCGGCTGGAGCGGCTGGCCGAGGCCCACAGGTGAGGCGCGGCCCCTTTAAGGGAGGCCACGCCCCTCCGGGGAGGAGCCACGCCCTCCTTTGGGCGGGTTTGGGAGGGTCCCACCGTTGCCCTTTGAAGAGAAATGTTGCCCTTTTAAGGAGAAGCGACACCCTCCCTGTGGGGCCCACCAGTCTGGGTAGAGTCATGGCCCTTTTAAGAAGCCGCACTCGACCATTTGTGGGTCCCACCAGTTTGAGACCATTGCTCCTTTAAGAGAAGCCCCGCCCCTTAAAGTGAGTCACAGACCTGGTGGGCTCCACCCTAAAAGTGAAGTCATTGTCCCTTTAAGAAGGAGCCACGCCCTCCCCCAGTTTGGGGGAGGTCCCACCCATTGCCCCTTGAAGGCAAGTGTTGCCCTTTTAAGGAGAAGCCACATTGCCACCATGGTGGAGACCACCACTCTGAGACCATTGCCCCTTTAAGGGCAGTGTTACACTGTTGAGGAGAAGCCACACCCTCGCCGTGGTGGGTCCCACCATTTTGGTAGGGCCATTGCCCTTTTAAGAGAGCTGTAATCCCTTCTAGGAGAAGCCCTGGTGGGTCCCACCCTTAAAAGTGAAGCCGTTGCCCCTTTAAGAAGGAGTCCCAGCCCCTCCCAATCAGCCATGGGGCTGTTTTGGGGGGGTCCCACCAGCTTAGGTGATGGCATTGCCCTTTTAAGGGTACAATGACCCTGTTTTGGGGGGGTCCCACCAGTTTTGGTGGAGCTCTTGCTCTTTTAACAGAAGTATTGCCCCTTTAAGAATAAACCACACCCCTACCATGGTGGGTCCCACCACTTAATGGAGCCATTTCCATTTGGAGCGAGCCATTGCCCTTTTAAGGAGATGCCACACCCAGCCATTGCCCCTTTAAGAGAAGTGGTGCCCCTTTAAGGAGAAGCCACGCCCTCACCCTGGTGGGTCCCACTGCTTCGGGTAAAGCCATATCCCTTTTAAGAGAAGCCACGCCCACACCAAATAAACCACCACCCCCCCCCCCCGTGGGCCCACTCGTATTGCACCATTGCCCTTTTAAGAGCAGCATTGCCCCTTTAAGATTAATGATTTGGCGCCCCCTACAGGACGGAGGTGCTGCTGCAGGCTGAGGCCGAGGCCGAGAGCCTCAAGGTGAGTCCGGGGGTCCCAGGTGAGGTTTGGGGGGTCCCGGGTGGGGTTTGGGGGGTCCTGGGGGGATTTTGGGGGGTCCCGGGTGGGGTTTGGGGGGTCCCAGGCGGGGTTTGGGGGATCCTGGGTGGATTTTGGGGCATCCCAGGTGAGGTTTGGGGGGTCCTGGGGGGTTTTTGGGGGGTCCCAGGTGAGGTTTGGGGGGTCCCAGGTGGGGTTCGGGGGGTCCCAGGTGGGGTTTGGGGGGTCCCGGGTGGGGTTTGGGGGTCCTGGGGGGATTTTTGGGGCCCCCCAATCCCATTTTTAGGTTCCCCAATCCCATTTCTGGGATCCCAAATCCCGTTTGTGTCTTGTCTCCATCATGAAAATTTTGGGTTCAAGACCCAGCTTTTGGTGTCCCCAATCCCATTTTTGGTGTCCCCAATCCCATTTCTGGCATTCCCAATCTCATTTTTGGGGTCTCTCATCCCATCTTTGATGTCCCCAACGCCATTTTCGGTGTCCCCAATCCCATTTTTTATGTCCCCAATCCCATTTTTGGGGTCTCTGGTCCCATTTTCGGTGTCTCCAGTGTCATTTTGGGGGTCCCTGGTGCCATTTTTGGTGTCCCCAATCTCATTTTCGGTGTCCCCAATGTCACTTTTGGGTTCCAGGTGACAGGTGCCACCCATGCCATGTTTGGTGTCCCCAATCCCATTTTCGGTGTCCCCAATCCCATTTTCAGTGTCCCCAATCCCATTTTTGGGGTCTCTGGTCCCATTTTTGGGGTCCCTGATGCCGTTTTTGGAGTCCCCAATCCCATTATTGGCGTCCCCAATCCAATTTTTATGTTCCCAGTCCCATTTTCGATGTCCCCAATCCCATTTCTGGTGTCCCCAATGCCATTTTCGGTGTCCCAAATCCCATTTTTGGAGTCTCTGCTCCCATTTTTGATGTCCCAAATCCAATTTTCGGTGTCCCCAATGTCACTTTTGGGTTCCAGATGACAGGTGCCACCCGTGCCATGTTTGGTGTCCCCAATCCCATTTTCAGTGTCCCCAATCCCATTTTCAGTGTCCCCAGTCCCATTTTTGGGGTCCCTGGTGCCATTTTTGGTGTCCCCAATCCCATTTCTGGTGTCCCCAATCCCATTTTTGGGGTCCCTGGTCCCATTTCTGGGGTCTCTGGTCCCATCTTTGATGTCCCCAACGCCATTTTCGGTGTCCCCAATCCCATTTTTGGTGTCCCCAATCCCATTTCTGGCATTCCTAATCCCATTTTTGGGGTCTCCGGTCCCATCTTTGATGTCCCCAACGCCATTTTCGGTGTCCCCAGTCCCATTTTTGGTGTCCCCAATCCCATTTTTGAGGTCCCTGGTGCCATTTTCGGTGTCCCCAATCCCATTTTTGGTGTCCCCAGTCCCATTTTCGGTGTCCCCAATCCCATGTTTGAGGTCCCTGGTGCCATTTTCGGTGTCCCCAGTCCCATTTTTGGTGTCCCCAATCCCATTTTCGGTGTCCCCAATCCCATTTTTGAGGTCCCCGGTGCCATTTTCGGTGTCCCCAATGTCACTGTTGGGTTCCAGGTGACAGGTGCCGCCCGTGCCGCCGCCGTTGCCGCCCGGGCTCGCGCCGAGGCCGCCGCGGTGGCCGCCAAGGCCGAGGCCTTCGGGCAGTTCCAGGACGCGGCCGTGGTGGATCTGGTGCTGCAGAGGCTGCCCCAGGTGGGACACTGGGGACATTTGGGGACATTTGGGGACATTGAGGGGACATTGGGGACAGTGGGGGTTGGGGACGTTTGGGGACATTGAGAAAAAATGGAGGGAAAAGGGAAAAAATGGGAAATTGGATTGGGGACATTTGGCGACATTTGGGACATTGGGAGGATTGGGGACATTTGGGGACATTTGGGATATTGGGGGAGTTGGGGACATTGGGGACATTTGGGACATTGGGGACATTTGGGGGCATTGGAAACATTGAGGGGATTGGGGACATTTGGGGATTTTGAGGACATTGGGGGACATTGAGGGGATTGGGGACATTGGGGACATTTGGCGACATTTGGGAAATTTGGGCGGATTGGGGACATTTGGGGACATTGAGGGGACATCTGGGGACATTGGGGACGTTGGGGACATTGAGAGATATTGGGGACCTTGGGGGATTGTGGACATTTGGGGACATTTGGGGACATTTGGGGACATTGAGGGGACATTTGGGGACAGTGGGGGTTGGGGACGTTGGGGACATTGAGAAAAATGGAGGGAAAAGGGAAAAAAATGGGAAATTGGATTGGGGACATTTGGGGACATCCGGGAGATTGGGGGGGTTGGGGACATTTGGGGACATTGAGGGGACATCTGGGGACAGTGGGAGTTGGGGTCGTTTGGGGACATTGAGAAAAAATGGAGGGAAAAGGGGAAAAATTGGGGAAAATGGGATTGGGGACATTTGGGGACAGTGGGGACATTGGGGACATTGAGAGATATTGGGGATCTTGGGGGATTGTGGACATTTGGGGACATTTGGGGACATTGAGGGGACATCTGGGGACATTGGGAGTTGGGGTCGTTTGGGGACATTGAGAAAAAAATGGAGGGAAAAGGGAAAAAAATGGGAAATTGGATTGGGGACATTTGGGGACATTTGGGACATTGGGAGGATTGGGGACATTTGGGGACATTTGGGATATTGGGGGAGTTGGGGACATTGGGGACATTTGGGACATTGGGGACATTTGGGGGCATTGGAAACATTGAGGGGATTGGGGACATTTGGGGATTTTGAGGACATTGGGGGACATTGAGGGGATTGGGGACATTGGGGACATTTGAGGACATTTGGGGACATCTGGGGACATCTGGGGACATTGAGGGGACAGTGGGAGTTGGGGTCGTTTGGGGACATTGAGAAAAAATGGAGGGAAAAGGGGAAAAATTGGGGAAAATGGGATTGGGGACATTTGGGGACAGTGGGGACATTGGGGACATTGAGAGATATTGGGGACCTTGGGGGATTGTGGACATTTGGGGACATTTGGGGACACTGAGGGGACATCTGGGGACAGTGGGGGTTGGGGACGTTTGGGGACATTGAGAAAAAAATGGAGGGAAAAGGGAAAAAAATGGGAAATGGGATTGGGGACATTTGGGGACATTGAGAAATATTGGGGACCTTGGGGGATTGTGGACATTTGGGGACATCAAGGGGATTTAGGGACATTGGGGGGATTGGGGACATTTGGGAGATTGAGGGGACATTGGGGACAGTGGGGGTTGGGGACATTTGGGGGATTGGGGATTTTGGGGACATTGAGAAAAAATGGAGGGAAAATGGAAAAAAAATGGGAAATGGGATTGGGGACATTTGGGGACATTTGGGACATTGGGAGATTGGGGGAGTTGGGGACATTGGGGACACTGGGGGACATTGGGGACATTTGGGTCATTTGGGGATTTTGGGGACATTGGGGACGTTTGGGGACATTGAGAAAAAAATGGAGGAAAAAGGGGAAAAATGGGAAATGGGATTGGGGACATTTGGGGACATTGAGAAATATTGGGGACCTTGGGGGATTGGGGACATTTGGGGACTTTGGGGACATTTGGGGATTTGGGGACATGGAGAAAAAATTTAGGAAAATTGGATTGGGGACATTTGGGGACACTTGGGGGGGGATTTGGGACATTGGGGGACATTGGTGGCATTTGGGGGGATTTGGGGACATTTGGGACATTGAGGGGAATTTGGGACATTGGGGACATCAGGGACAGTGGTGGCACTCTGGGGACACTCTGGGGACACTCTGGGGAATTTTGGGGGAATTTTGGGGTCCTTGGGTGGGATCTGAGGGGAGCCCCAAAGTCAGGGGAGGTTTTTGGGGTCACTGAGAGGCGACTTTGGGGGCATTTGGGATTTTGGGGCTGGGATTTGGGATTTTGGGGGCTGGGATTTGGGATTTTGGGGGCTGGGATTTGGGGCTGGGATTTGGGGCCGGGATTTGGGATTCCAGAGCTGATTTTGGGGATTTGGGGTGGATTTTGGGGCCATTTCAGGGTGGGTTTTGGGGCTGGTTTTGGAGCTCGGATTTGGGATTTCAGGGCTGATTTTGGGGCCAGTTTTGGAGTGGAATCTGGGATTTTGGGGCCGGGATTTGGGATTTTGGGGCCAATTTTGGGGCTGGGATTTGGGATTTTGGGGCTGGGATTTGGGATTTTGGGGCTGGGATTTGGGATTTCAGGGCTGATTTCGGGGTCGATTTTTGGCTGATTTTGGGCTGATTTTGGGGCTGGGATTTGGGATTTTGTGGCCAGTTTTGGGGCTGGGATTTGGGATTTAAGGACTGAATTTGAGGCCAATTTTAGGGCTGATTCGGGGCTGATTTTGGGATTTTGAGGTGAATTTGGGGGCCGATTTTATGATTTTTGGGGCCGATTTTGGGGCTGATTTTGGGATTTTGGGGCCGGGATTTGGGATTTTGAGGTGAACTTTGGGGATTTGGGGCTGATTTTGGGGCTGATTTTGGGATTTTGGGGCTGATTCTGGGGATGTGGGGTGGATTTTGGGGCCGATTTTTGGCTGATTTGGGGCCATTTCAGTGGATTTTGGGGCTGCTTTTGGGGCTGGGATTTGGGATTTCAGGGCTGGTTCTGGGGATTTGGGGCCAATTTTGGGGCAGATTTTTGTGATTGGGGGTGGAGTTTGGGGCCGATTTTTGGCTGATTTTGGGGCCAATTTTGGGGCTGGGATTTGGGATTTCAGAGCTGGTTTTTTTGGGGGGATGATTTTGGGATTTTGGGGCTGATTTTGGAGCCAATTTTGGGGCCGATTTTGATGCTGATTTTGGGGTCGATTTTGAGGCTGATTTTGGGTCTGATTTGGGATTTTGGGATGGATTTTGGGGCTGATTTTGGGAATTTGGGGCCGATTTTGTGATTTTGAGGTGAATTTTGGGGCCGATTTTGGGGCTGATTTTGGGGTTGGGATTTGGGATTTTGGAGCTGATTTTGGGATTTTGGGTCTGGGATTTGGGATTTTGGGGCTGATTTTGTGATTTTGAGGTGGATTTTGGGGATTTGGGGCCGATTTTGGGGCTGGGATTTGGGATTTTGAGGTGAATATGGGGGATTTGGGGCCAATTTTGGGGCTGATTTTGGGGATTTTGGAGCTGATTTTGGGGATTTGGGGCGGATTTTGGGGCTGATTTGGGGGATTTGGGTTGGCAGGTGGCCGAGGCCGTGGCCCAGCCCCTGCTGGGGACGCGCCGGGTGACGCTCGTGGGGTTTGGGAATTTGGGGCTGATTTTGGGATTTTGGGGCTGATTTTGTGATTTTGAGGTGGATTTTGGGAATTTGGGGCTGATTTTGGGATTTCAGGGCTGAGATTTGGGATTTTGGGACTGATTTTGGGGACTGATTTGGAGCTGATTTTGCGATTTTAGGGCTGATGTGGGGGCTGATTTTTTGGATTTTGGGGCTGATTTTGGGACCAGAATTTGAGATTTTGGGGCTGGAATTTGGGATTTTGGGGCCGATTTTGGGATTTTGAGGTTAATTTTGGGGCTGATTTTGGGGATTTGGGGCCGATTTTGGGGCTGGTTTTGTGATTTTGGGGCTAATTTTGTGATTTTGAGGTGGATTTTGGGGATTTGGGGCAGATTTTGGGGCTGATTTTGGGGATTTGGGGCGGATTTTGGGGCTGATTTGGGGGATTTGGGTTGGCAGGTGGCCGAGGCCGTGGCCCAGCCCCTGCTGGGGACGCGCCGGGTGACGCTCGTGGGGTTTGGGAATTTGGGGCTGATTTTGGGATTTCGGGGCTGAGATTTGGGATTTTGGGACTGATTTTGGGGCCGATTTTGGGGACTGATTTGGAGCTGATTTTGCGATTTTAGGGCTGATTTGGGGGCTGATTTTTTGGATTTTGGGGCTGATTTTGGGACCAGAATTTGAGATTTTGGGGCTGGAATTTGAGATTTTGGGGCTGGAATTTGGGATTTTGGGGCCGATTTTGGGATTTTGAGGTTAATTTTGGGGCTGATTTTGTGATTTTGGGGCTGATTTTGTGATTTTGAGGTGGATTTTGGGGATTTGGGGCGGATTTGGGGGCTGATTTGGGGGATTTGGGGCGGATTTTGGGGCTGATTTGGGGGATTTGGGGCCGATTTTGGGGCTGATTTTGGGGATTTGGGGCCGATTTTGGGGCTGATTTTGGGGGATTTGGGGCGGATTTTGGGGCTGATTTTGGGGGATTTGGGGCGGATTTTGGGGCTGATTTTGGGGGATTTGGGGCGGATTTTGGGGCTGATTTGGGGGATTTGGGTTGGCAGGTGGCCGAGGCCGTGGCCCAGCCCCTGCTGGGGACGCGCCGGGTGACGCTCGTGGGCGGCTCCGGGGACGTCGGAGTCGCCAAAATTCCCTCGGAAATTCTGGATTTGGTCACGAGGCTGCCGGGGACCGTGGGGGCCTTGGCCAGGGGCTCCCAGGTGAGATTTGGGGGAGATTTTGGGGGGTCCCAGGTGAAATTTGGGGGGATTTGGGGGCTCCCACGTGAGATTTGGGGGAGATTTTGGGGGGTCCCAGGTGAAATTTGGGGGGATTTGGGGGCTCCCACGTGAGATTTGGGGGGGATTTTGGGGGTCCCAGGTGAAATTGGGGGGGATTTGGGGGCTCCCACGTGAGATTTGGGGGGGATTTTGGGGCTCCCAGGGGGGATTTGGGGGATTTTGGGGGATCCCAGGTGAGATTCGGGGGGATTTGGGGGGGATTTTGGGGGGTTTGGGGTGTCCCAAGTGAGATTTGGGGGGGATTTGGGGGCCCCAGGTGAGATTTTGGGGGGTTTGGGGGGGTCCCAGGTGAGATTTGGGGATTTGGGGTTCCCAGGGGGGATTTGGGGGGGATGTTGGGGGTCACAGGTGAGATCTGGGGGGGATTTTGGGGGCTTTGGGCAGCTCCCAGGTGAGATCTGGGGGATTTTAGGGGGTCCCAGATGAAATTTGGGGGGGGGGTTTGGGGCGTTTGGGGGATCCCAGGTGAGATTTGGGGGGAATTTGGGGGGTTCCAGGGGGGATTTGGGGGATTTTGGGGATTCCCATGGGGAATTCAGGGGATTTTGGGGGGAATTTGGGGTCCCTGAGGAGATTTTGGAGGGTTCCCGGTGAGGTTTGGGGGATCCCAGGTGAATTTTGGGGTGAATTTGGGGGATTTTGGGGGGTCCTGGATGGGATTTGGGTGTCCCAGGTGAGGTTTTGGGGGATTTTGGGGGTCCCAGGTGAATTTTTGGGGCGAATTTTGGGGTCCTGGTGCCACCCCCCCCCCCCGTCCCCTTTGTCCCCTCAGGTGACCCCGAGTGAACCCGAGGGCGGCGCCGGAGCCACCAGGACGTCCCCAAATGTCCCCAAAGTGTCCCCAAATGTCCCCAAAGCGTCCCTGAGCGCCGCCGCCCCCCAGTGACACCAAAAACGTCCCCAAAGTGCCACCAACCCCCCAGTGACACCAAAGTGTCCCCAAGTGCCACCAAAGTGCCACCAGGCCTTGCATGTCCCCAAAGTGCCACCACTGCAGCGTCAGCGTGTCCCCAAAGTGTCCCCAAAGTGTCCCCAAAGTGCCACCCCCGGATGTCATCGTGTCCATGAAATGTCCCCAAAGTGTCCCCGAAATGTCCCCAAGGTGCCACCACCCCCTGGCAGTGTCCCAGAAGTGTCACCTGGTCCCCAAAGTGCCACCCCCGGATGTCATCATGTCTCCGAAATGTCCCCAAGGTGCCACCCCCGGATGTCATCGTGTCCATGAAATGTCCCCAAAGTGTCCCCGAAATGTCCCCAAAGTGCCACCCCCGCATGTCATCATGTCCGAAATGTCCCCAAAGTGTCCCCGAAATGTCCCCAAGGTGCCACCACCCCCTGGCAGTGGTGTCACCTTGTCCCCAAGGTGCCACCCCCGGATGTCATCGTGTCCCCGAAATGTCCCCAAGGTGCCATCATGTCCCCGAATTGTCCTCAGAGTGCCACCACTGCAGTGCCACCGTGTCAATAAAGTGTCCCCGAGGTGCCACCACTCTGCTGTCACCGTGTCCCCAAAGTGTCCCCGAGGTGCCACCGCCCTGCAGTGCCACCCCTGAATGTCACCATGTCCCCAGGGCGTCCCCGAGGTGCCACCACCGCCCCAAAAGTGTCCCCAAAGTGTCGCCACTGCAGTGTCACCATGTCCCCGTGGTGCCACCACCCCCGGTGTCACCCTGCCAATAAAATGTCCCCAAAGTGCCACCACCGCAGTGTCGCTGTGTCCTTGAAGTGCCACCACTCCTGCAGCGTCCCCAAGGTGCCACCCGTGGATGTCACCCTGTCCCGAAGTGTCCCCAAGGTGCCACCACCCCCAATGTCACTGTGTCCCCGAAGTGCCACCACCCCCGTGTCCCCAAAGTGCCACCCCCCGGTGTCCCCACCCCCTTCCAGTGCCACCCCCCGTGTCCCCAACAGGTGACATTCCCACGCTGTCACTGCCAGAGCCACCAAGGGGGGGTTGGGGACACCTTGGGGACATCGGGGACCCCCCCAGGTGACCCCCAGGTGACATTGGGGACCCTCAGGTGACCCTGGAGGTGACACAGGTGACGCCAACCCCTCCCAGGTGACACAGGGACCCCCCAGGTGACACTGGGGACCTTCAGGTGACATCAAAATCCCCTCAAGTGACCCAGGAGGTGGCACAGGTGACCCGGGTGTCCCCAAAGTGACACCCAGGTGACATTGGGGACCCTCAGGTGACCCCAAACCCCCCCAGGTGATCCCAGAGGTGACACAGGTGACATTCGCGACTGTCAGGTGATCCCAAAACCCACCTGAGTGACACTGGGAACCCTCAGGTGACACAGGTGACCCCAAAACCCAGCCAGGTGACCCAGGAGGTGACACAGGTGACACCAAGATCCCCCCCAGGTGGCCTCAAAGTGACCCCAGGACCCTGCAGGTGACACTGGGGACCCTCAGGTGACCCCACAGGTGACAAAAGGTGACCCAGGTGACACTGGGGACTCTCAGGTGACACCCAGACCCTCCCAGGTGGCCTCAAAGTGACCCCAGAGATGACACAGGTGACACCCAGACCTCCCCAGGTGGCCTTAAAGTGACCCCAGGACCCCGCAGGTGACATTGGGGACCCCCAGGTGACCCCAAAACCTGCACAGGTGACCCTGGAGGTGCCCCAGGTGACATTGGGGAACCCTCAGGTGACCCCAGAAGTGACACAGGTGACACAGGTGACCCCAGAGGTGACCCCAGGTGACATTGGGGAACCCTCAGGTGACCCCAGAAGTGACACAGGTGACACTGGAGACTCTCAGGTGACACAGGTGACACCCAGACCTCCTCAGGTGGCCTTAAAGTGACCCCAGGACCCCGCAGGTGACATTGGGGACCCTCAGGTGACCCCAGAGGTGACACAGGTGACCCCAGAACCCACCCAGGTGACCCAGGAGGTGACACCAGAACCTCTCAGGTGACCCCAAAGTGACCCCCGGGTGACATTGGGGACCCTCAGGTGACCCCACAGGTGACACAGGTGACAGAAGAGGTGACACAGGTGACACTTTTGGTGGCTTTTCCATCCCGAGTTTATTCCGGACCCGGGGGCGACTTTTCAATATGAAAAACGAAAGAAATGGGAAAAAAAAAAAAAAAAAACAACAACAACAAAAAAACCAAAACGAAACAAAAAAAATCCCAAAACGATCCAAAAACGGGAACAGGGATGGAAATTGGGGAGAAAAGGAGGGAAATTGGGAAAAATGGAGAAAATTTGGGAGAAATGGAGAAAAAATTGGGAAAAAATGGGACAAAAAATGAGGGAAAACGAACGAAAAATGGGGAAAAAAATGAACAAAAATGGGGGGAAATGAAGCAAAAATGGACAAAAATTGGGAAAAATTGACAAAAAATGGGGAAAATGACAAAAATGGGGAAAAAATGAACCAAAAATTGGGGAAAACGGATGAAAATTGGGGGAAAAAATGAATAAAAACTGAGGAATGCGACCCCAAAATAAGGGAAAATGAGCAAAAATTGGGGAAAAGGAACCAAAAATTGGAGAAAAAAGGAACCAAAAATTGGGAAAAATGAAGCAAAAGTTGGAAAAAAGGAATGAAATTGGGCTGAGAGTGGCCAAAAACGGGGAGAAAAGAGAAAAAAATTGGAAAAAAAGACCAAAAATGAGGGGAAAAAACCAAAAATTAAGAAAAAAAAAAAAAGGGGGGAAATTGTGGAAAAGGTGAAACCAAAAATGGGGGGGAAAAAAAGGAGAAAATGAAGCAAAAATGGGAGGAAACGACAAAAAAGGGGGAAAACACAAAAAAAAAAAGAAGAAAAATTGGGAAAAAAGGAGAAAAAAATGGAGGAGGGGGTGGGGGAGGGACCGGGAGGTGGCAGCGGGGGAGGGGAGGATGAGGAGGATGAAGGTCAGGAACTCTTGGAGGCTCTTCCATGATGAGGATGATGATGATGAAGGTCAGAAACTCTTCCATGATGAGGATGATGAAGGTCAGGGGCTCTCTGAAATTCTTCCACGCTGAGGATGATGAAGGTCAAAGACTCTCCAAGGACCAGGATGAAGGCCTGGAGCTCCTGGAGGCTCCGAGGAGGAGGAGGAGGGATGAGGATGAAGGCCAAGAACCTTGGGAGGATGATGATGGTGACGAAGCCTGGGGACTCTTCAGGATGATGAAGGCTGGGGAATCTTCAAGAATGGCTGGAAACTCTTCAATGATGATGAAGGCTGGGAACTCTTGACGATGATGATGATGATGATGATGAAGGTTGGAGACTCTTCAGGGATGAAAACGTCCAGAATTGGGAGCCCTGACCACGATCAAGACTGGAAACTCCTCGAGGATGATGAAGGCTGGAGACTCTTCAAGAGTGACGATGATGAAGGCTGAGAACTGCGAGGATGGCGCTGAAGGCCGGGGAACTCTTTGAAGACGATGAAGGCCAGGGACTCTTCCAGGTTGATGATGATGATGATGATGAAGGCTGGGGACTCTTCCAGGGTGACGATGATGAAGGTTGAGGACTTTGAGGACAGCGCTGAAGGCTGAGAACTCTTCAAAAACGATGATGATGAAGGCTGGGGACTCTTCCAGGTTCATGATGATGATGATGAAGGCTGGGAACTCGTCCAGGTTGATGATGATGAAGGCTGGGAACTCCTCCAGGTTCATGATGATGAAGATGAAGGCTGGGAACTCCTCCAGGTTGATGATGATGAAGGCTGGGAACTCCTCCAGGTTCATGATGATGAAGGCTGAGGACTTTGAGGACAGCACTCAAGGCTGGGGACTCTTCCAGGTTGACGATGATGATGATGATGATGATGAAGGTCAGGTGGGAACTCCGCTGCCGATGATGATGATGATGACGAAGGACGAGGACACCGAAGGCGCCGCCCGCCGGTTGACGCCTCTCTGGGACAGCACAGCAGGAAGGAAAAGGGAAAAGGGGAGAAGGAAAAACCCTCAGGCCTCTTCTTCGGCCTCCTCGCCGAAATCCTCCTCCTCCTCGGCCGTGGCGTCCTGGTACTGCTGGTACTCGGACACGAGGTCGTTCATGTTGCTCTCGGCCTCGGTGAACTCCATCTCGTCCATGCCCTCGCCCGTGTACCAGTGCAGGAAGGCCTTGCGGCGGAACATGGCCGTGAACTGCTCCGAGATCCTCTTGAAGAGCTCCTGGATGGCCGTGCTGTTGCCGATGAAGGTGACGGCCATCTTGAGGCCGCGCGGGGGGATGTCGCACACGGCCGTCTTGACGTTGTTGGGGATCCACTCCACGAAGTAGGAGCTGTTCTTGTTCTGCACGTTGAGCATCTGCTCGTCCACCTCCTTCATGGACATGCGGCCCCGGAAGACGGCGGCCACGGTGAGGTAGCGGCCGTGCCGCGGGTCGCAGGCCGCCATCATGTTCTTGGCGTCGAACACCTGCTGGGTGAGCTCGGGCACGGTGAGGGCTCGGTACTGCTGGCTGCCCCTCGACGTCAGCGGCGCGAAGCCCGGCATGAAGAAGTGCAGCCGCGGGAAGGGCACCATGTTGACGGCCAGCTTGCGCAGGTCGGCGTTGAGCTGCCCGGGGAAGCGCAGGCACGTGGTGACGCCGCTCATGGTGGCCGACACCAGGTGGTTGAGGTCGCCGTAGGTGGGCGTGGTGAGCTTGAGCGTGCGGAAGCAGATGTCGTAGAGCGCCTCGTTGTCGATGCAGTACGTCTCGTCCGTGTTCTCCACCAGCTGGTGCACCGACAGCGTGGCGTTGTAGGGCTCCACCACCGTGTCCGACACCTTGGGCGAGGGCACCACGCTGAACGTGTTCATGATGCGGTCGGGGTACTCCTCGCGGATCTTGGAGATGAGCAGCGTGCCCATGCCCGAGCCGGTGCCGCCGCCCAGGGAATGGGTGAGCTGGAAGCCCTGCAGGCAATCGCAGCTCTCGGCCTCTTTGCGGACGACGTCCAGCACCGAGTCCACCAGCTCGGCGCCCTCCGTGTAGTGACCCTTGGCCCAGTTGTTGCCGGCGCCGCTTTGGCCTGGAGGGAGAGAAAGGGGAGGGAAATAAAAATTAAAAAATGGGGTGGGAAGGGTTGGGAGGGGTCTCGGAATGGAATTTGGGAGCTTCGAATCACATCGGGGACCTTCAAATCGGTTTTGGGGACCTTGAAATGACATTTGGGAGCTGGAAACTGTTTTGGGGACCTTACAACGGCATTTGGGAGCTTCAAATCATCTTGGGGACCTTAAAATTGTTTTTGGGGACCTTACAATGGCATTTGGGAGCCTCAAATCATCTTGGGGACCTTCAAATTGGTTTTGGGGACCTTACAATGGCATTTAGGACCTTTGAACTGTCTTGGAGACCTGCAAATCATTTTGGGGGATGTTTAAATGGCATTTGGGAGCTTCAAATCACTTCGGGGACCTTCAAATCGGTTTTGGGGACCTTAAAATGACATTTGGGAGCTTCAAACCATCTTGGGGAGCTTCAAATCCCATTTGGGGACCTTACAATGGCATTTGGGGACCTTTAAATGACATTTGGGAGCTTGAAACTGTTTTGGGGACCTTACAATGGCATTTGGAAGCTTTAAATCATCTTGGGGAGCTTAAATGACATTTGGGAGCTTCAAATCATTTTGGGGACTTCCAAATCGTTTTTGGGGACCTTAAAATGGCATTTGGGAGATTCAAACCATCTTGGGGACCTTCAAATCACCTTTGGGGACCTTCAAATGAAATCTGGGAGCTTCAAATCATCTTGGGGACCTTCAAATCGTTTTTGGGGACCTTAAAATGGCATTTGGGAGCTTTGATCTGTCTTGGGGACCCTTAAATCACCTTTGGGGACCTTAAATGGCAGTTGGGTGATTCAAACTGTCTTGGGGGCCTTCAAATCATTTTTGGGGATGTTTAAATGACATTTGGGAGCTTCAAACCACTTCGGGGAGCTTCAAGTCATTTTTGGGGACCTTTAAATGACATTTGGGGACCTTTAAATGGCATTTGGGAGCTTTGAACTGTCTTGGGGACCTTCAAATCACTTTTGGGGACCTTCAAATGACCTTTGGGAGCTTCAAACCACTTTGGGGAGCCTCAAATCATTTTTGGGGACCTTAAATGGAATTTGGAAGCTTCAAATCATCTTGGGGACCTTCAAATCGTCTTTGGGGACCTTAAAATGACATTTGGGAACTTTGATCTATCTTGGGGACCCTTAAATCACCTCTGGGGACCTTAAATGACATTTGGGAGCTTCAAACCACTTTGGGGACCTTCAAATCACCTTTGGAGACCTTAAAACAGCAGTTGGGTGATTCAAACTGTCTTGGGGAGCTTCAAATCATTTTTTGGGATCTTTAAATGAAATTTGGGAGCTTCAAACCATCTTGGGGAGCTTAAAATCGTTTTTGGGGACCTTTAAATGGCATTCGGGAGCTTCAAACCACTTTGGGGACCTTCAAATCACCTTTGGGGACCTTACAATGACATTTGGGAGATTCAAACCATCTTGGGGAGCTTCAAATCATTTTGGGGGATCTTAAAACGGCATTTGGGAGCTTTGAACTGTCTTGGGGACCCTTAAATCACCTTTGGGGACATTTAAGAGCTTCAAACCATCTTTGGGACCTTCACCTCCCCTTTGGGGACCTGCTGTCCCCTGAGGCCACCATCTGTTTGTCCCAGGTGTGTCCCCAGGTGTGTCCCAATATCCCTCAGGAGCTCCCAGGTGTCCCCAGGCATCTCCAGGTGTGTCCCCAAATGTCCCCAGTGTGTCCCAGTTACCTCCCAGGTGTCCCAAGCTCTCTCCCAGGTGTGTCCCAGAAGTCCCCAGGTATCCCAGGTGTGTCCCAGGAATCCCCAGGTGTCCCCAGGTATCTCAGATGTCCCCAGGTGTGTCCCCGCTATCCTCAGGTGTCCCCAGGTGTGTCCCAGCTGTCCCCAGGTGTCCCCCCAGGTGTGTCCCCAGGTATCCCAGGTGTGTCCCCAGCTGTCCCCCAGCTGTCCCCAGGCATGTCCCCACGTGTCTCAGGTGTGTCCCCAGGTATCTCAGCTGTCCCCAGGTGTGTCCCAGCTGTCCCCAGGTGTGTCCCCAGGTGTGTCCCACCTGTCCCAGCTATCCCCAGGTGTGTCCCAGGTATCTCAGATATCCCCAGGTGTGTCCCACCTGTCCCCAGGTGTGTCCCCGCTATCCTCAGGTGTCCCCAGGTATGTCCCCAGGTATCCCAGGTGTGTCCCAGGTGTCTCCCAGCTGTCCCCAGGTGTCTCAGGTGTGTCCCCAAGTGTGTCCCAGGTGTGTCCCAGCTGTCCTCAGGTGTCCCAGGTCTGTCCCAGGTGTGCCCAGCTGTCCCCAGGTGTCTCAGGTGTGTCCCCAAGTGTGTCCCAGGTGTGTCCCAGCTGTCCTCAGGTGTCCCAGGTGTGTCCCAGCTGTCCCCAGCTGTCTCCAGGTGTCTCAGGTGTGTCCCCAGGTGTGTCCCAGCTGTCCCCAGGTGTCCCAGGTGTGTCCCCCCAGGTGTGTCCCAGGTGTGTCCCCCCAGGTGTGTCCCAGGTGTCCCCAGATGTGTCCCAGCTGTCCCCAGATGTGTCCCAGCTGTCCCCAGATGTGTCCCAGCTGTCCCCAGCTGTCCCAGGTGTGTCTCAGGTGTGTCCCAGCTGTCCCAGGTGTGTCTCAGGTGTGTCCCAGCTGTCCCCAGGTGTGTCCCAGCTGTCCCCAGGTGTGTCCCAGGTGTGTCCCAGGTGTGTCCCTCACCGAACACGAAGTTGTCAGGTCGGAAGATTTGCCCGAAGGGTCCCGAGCGCACGGAGTCCATGGTGCCGGGCTCCAGGTCCACCAGGATGGCCCTGGGCACGTATTTGCCTCCTAAAATTCACCAAAAACCCCAAAATTCAACCCAAAATTCACCCCAAAGCCACCAGGATGGCCCTGGGCACGTATTTGCCTCCTAAAATTCACCAAAAACCCCAAAATTTAACCCCAAATTCACCCCAATGCCACCGGGATTACCCTGGGTATGGACTTGCCTCCTAAAATTCACCAAAACCCCAAAATTTAACCCAAAATTCACCTGAGAATCACCAGGATTACCCTGGGTATGGACTTGCCTCCTAAAATTCACCAAAACCCCAAAATTTAAACCCAAAATTCACCTGAGAATCACCAGGATTAACCTGGGTATGGATTTACCCCCAAAAATTCACCAAAAACCCAGAAAGTTGCCCCAAAATTCACCCCAAAGCCACCAGGATGGCCCTGGGTATGGATTTACCCCCTAAAATTCACCAAAACGCCCAAAATTTAACCCAAAATTCACCCCAAAACCACCAGGATGGCCCTGGGCACAGATTTACCCCCTAAAATTCACCAAAAACCCCAAAATTCAACCCAAAATTCACCCCAATGCCACCAGGATTACCCTGGGTATGGACTTGCCTCCTAAAATTCACCAAAACCCCAAAATTCACCAAAACCCCAAAATTCAACCCAAAATTCAACTCAGAATCACCAGGTTTACCCTGGGTATGGATTTACCTCCTAAAATTCACCAAAAACCCCAAAATTCAACCCAAAATTCACCCCAAAGCCACCAGGATGGCCATGGGTATGGATTTACCCCCTAAAATTCACCAAAAATCCAAATATTTATCCCAAAATTCACCTGAGAATCACCAGGATTAACCTGGGCACGTATTTACCTCCTAAAATTCACCAAAAACCCCAAAATTTAACCCACAATTCACCTCAGAATCACCAGGATTAACCTGGGTATGGATTTACCCCAAAAAGTCACCAAAAACCCAGAAAGTTGCCCCAAAATTCACCTGAGATCCACCAGGATGGCCCTGGGTATGGATTGACCTCCTAAAATTCACCAAAACCCTAAAATTTAACCCAAAATTCACCTGAGAATCACCAGGATTACCCTGGGTATGGATTTACCTCCTAAAATTCACCAAAAACCCCAAAATTTAACCCAAAATTCACCCCAGAATCACCAGGATGGCCCTGAGTATGAATTTACCTCCTAAAATTCACCAAAAACTGAAAAATTTCCCCAAAAATAAGAAAAAAAACCAGCCCAAAACCACCCAGAGTCACTCCAAAATAATAAAAATTCACCCCAAAACCACCAGAATTTACCCCAAAACCACCAAGGGGACCCTGGGCATGGATTTATCCCTGGAATTGACCAAAACCACCAGAATTTACCCCAAAAATCTCCAGATTTTATCCCAGAAGCATCAGAATTTACCCCAAAAATGGGAAAAGTCACCCCAAAAATAAGAAAAATCAACCCCAAGAATGGGAAGAATCACCCCAAAAATGAGAAAAAATGACCCCAAAAATGAGAAAATTTGCCCCAAAATGAGCAAAATCACCCCAAAACCACCCAGAATTCCCCTAAAATTACCCCAAAACTCCTGGAATCACCCCAAAAATGACCCCAAACTACCCAGAATTATCCTAAAAACACCCAAATTATCCCAAAAATCCCCAAAATTCACCCCAGAACTGCCCCTAAAATGCTCAGGATTAACCCAAAAATAGGAAAAATCGCCCCAAAAAATTCCCAAAAAATCCCAAATTACCCCAAAACACCTGGAATGATACCAAAAATCAACCCAAAAAGAACCAAATTCACCCCAAACCCCAAATTTATTTCCAAAACCCCAAATCCGTCCCAAACCACCCCAAAATCCCCTGAAATTCACCCCAAAAATCCCCAAATTTATCCCCAAACCCCAAAATCCTCAAAATCGCCCCCAAATCCATCCCAAACCACCCCAAAATTCCCCCCAAATTCACCCCCAAAATCCCCAAATTTATCCCCAAAAACCCCAAATTTACCCCAAACCACCCTAAAACCCAAAAATTCATCCCAACCCCCCCAATTTATTTCAAACCACCCCCAAATTCACCCCAAAATTCCCAAATTTATCCTCAAAAAACCCAAATTTACCCCAAACCACCCTAAAAACCCAAAAATTCATCCCAAATTCCCCAATTTATTTCAAATTCACCCCAAAATTCCCAAATTTATCCCCAAAAAACCCAAAACTTCATCCCCAACCCCCCAATTATTCCAAATCACCCCAAAATCCCCAAATTCACCCCAAAATTCCCAAATTTACCCCCAAAATTTACCCTAAAATCCCCAAATTCACCCCAAAACTCCCCCAGAGCAGCCCAGGATGGGACACAGGGACAGGGAGGGGACAGGTGACAATGGGGGGGTGACAATGGACAGGTGACAATGGGGACAAGGTGACACCAATGGGGTGACACTGGGGACAAGTTAACACTGGACAGGTGACACTGGGGACAAGCTGACAACGGGAGGGACAAGGTGACACAGGGGGGTGACAAAGCAGGCAGTGACACCACGGGGGTGACAAAGTGACACCAGAAGTAACAAAGTGACAACAGAGGGAAATGACAAGAAAGGAAAGTGACACCGGGGAGGGGGGAGGTGACACTGGGGACAGAACGGTGACACCAATGGGATGACATTGGTGACAAAATGACAATGGAGAAGTGACACTGGGGACACGATGACAACGGACAGGTGACACCGATGGGGACAACACTGGAGAGAGCGACACGGGGCGGGGGGGGTGACACTGGGGACAAGGTGACACTGGTGGAGGTGACACCAGCAAAGAAACAACGGACAGGTGACACTGGTGGAGGTGACAAAGTGACACTAAAAGTGACAAAGCCACAACAGAGACGCGACCCCGGGAAGGCGACAAAAGCCACCAACAACAACGAGTGACACAACGAGAAACGGGAAGGGCAGAGGAGCCCCGGGGGGGGTGACAGCTGTCCCCAGGTGTCCCCAGGTGTGCCCAGGTGTCCCCACCTGTGGCCTCGTTGTAGTAGACGCTGATCCGGTCCAGCTGCAGGTCGCTGTCCCCATGGTAGGTGCCCGTGGGGTCGATGCCGTGCTCGTCGCTGATCACCTCCCAGAACTGCGGGGACAGCGGGGACAGCTCGGGGACAGCTCGGGGACACCTTGGGGACAGCTCGGGGATGGCAGGGACAGCTCGGGGACACCTTGGGGACAGCTCGGGGATGGCAGGGAGACAGCTGGGACAGCTCGGGGATGGCAGGGACAGCTCGGGGACAGCTCGGGGATGGCAGGGGGACACCTCGGGGACACCTTGGGGACAGCTCGGGGACACCTTGAGGACAGCTGGGACAGCTCGGGGATGGCAGGGACACCTTGGGGACAGCTCGGGGACACCTTGGGGACAGCTCGGGGACAGCTCGGGGATGGCAGGGGGACACCTCGGGGATGGCAGGGACAGCTCAGGGACAGCTCAAGGACACCTTGGGGACACCTCGGGGATGGCAGGGACAGCTCAGGGACAGCTCAGGGATGGCTGGGACACCTTGGGGACAGCTTGGGGATGGGAAGGACAGCTCGGGGACACCTTGGGGACGGCTCGGGGACACCTCGGGGACAGCAGGGACACCTTGGGGACACCTCGGGGATGGCAGGGACAGCTCAGGGACAGCTCAGGGATGGCTGGGACAGCTCGGGGATGGCTGGGACACCTTGGGGACAGCTTGGGGATGGGAAGGACAGCTCGGGGACACCTTGGGGATGGCAGGGACAGCTCGGGGACACCTTGGGGACGGCTCGGGGACACCTCGGGGACACCTCGGGGACACCTCGGGGATGGCAGGGACACCTTGGGGACAGCTCGGGGATGGCAGAGACACCTTGGGGACACCTTGAGGACACCTTGGGGACAGCTCGGGGATGGCAGGGACACCTTGGGGACAGCTCGGGCACAGCTCCGGGGCAAAAAACCGGGATTTGGGACAAAAAAACCCCGGGGTTTCAGGGGGAAAAATGAGGATTTTAAAGGAAAAAAATGAGGAATTTAGGAGAAAAAACGGGATTTTAATAGGAAAAAAATGAGGATTTTAAGGGAAAAAAAAGAGAATTTTAGGAGGAAAATTGGGATTTTGGGGGAAAAATTGGGATTTTAGGGGGGGAAATAACGATTTTATGGGGGAAAAATAAGGATTTTATGGGGGAAATTGGGATTTTAGGGGGGAAATGAGGATTTGAGGAGGAAAATTGGGGTTTTAGGGGAAAAATGGGGATTTTAGGAGGGAAAATTGGGATTTGAGGGGGGAAACTGGGATTTTGAGGGAAAAAATTGGGATTTTTAGGGGGGAAAAATGGGATTTTGGGGGGGGGGAAAATCAGAATTTTGAGGGGAAAAAAATTGGGACTTTTTAAGGAAAAAAATCAGTACTTGGAAAGAAAAAAACCTGGGATTTTACAGAGAAAAATGAGAATTTTCGGAGGAAAAATGGAAATTTTGGAATCGGAAATGGGGATTTGGGGGCGTGGTCTGGGGTTAAAGGGGCGGGGCTTAAAAGGGGGTGGGGTCAGCGAGGCCACACCCACCCCAAACCCCATTTTAGGGGGAAAAAAATTCAGAGTTTTGAAAGAAAAAAACCTGGGATTTTGTAAGAAAAAAATGAGGATTTTAAGTGAAAAAATGAGGATTTTTAGGAGGAAAAAACAGGATTCTAAGGAAAAAAAATGAGGATTTTAGGAGAAAAAAAGGATTCTAAGGGAAAAAAAAAAGAGGATTTTAGGAGGAAAAATGAGGATTTTAAAGGAAAAAAATGGGATTTTAGGACGAAAAATGAGAATTTTAAGGGAAAAAATGAGAATTTTAGGAGGAAAGACCAGGATTTTAAGGGACAAATGAGGATTTTAGGACAAAAAATGAGGATTTCAAAAGAAAAAAATGAGGATTTTAAAGGGAAAAAAGAGGATTTTAAAGGAAAAAATGAGGATTTTAGGAGAAAAAAACCAGTATTTTAAGGGAAAAAATTAAGTTTTTAGGAGAAAAAAAAATGAGGATTTTAAGGGAAAAAAATCCAGATTTTAGGAGGAAAAATGAGGATTTTTAAGGGGGAAAAAATGAGGATTTTAAGAAGAAAAAAAAGAGAATTTTAGGGTGGAAAATCGGGTTGGGGGCGTGGTCAAAGGTAAAGGGGGCGGGGCTTAAGGAGGGCGGGGCCACGCCCACTTTGCTCCACTTTAAACTCAATTTTTGGGGAAAAAAAAAGAGGATTTGGGGCAAAAAAATTTATGAATTTTAAGGTAGGAAATGGTGGTTCGAGAACTTTAAACAATTTAATTTTAAAGGAAAAAACAATTGGGATTTTGAAACAAAGAAATGAATTTGAAAGGAAGAAAAATCTGAATTTTAAAGGGAAAAAAATCAGAGTTTTAATGGAAAAATGTCAGAATTTTTAAGGAATTTGGGGGCGTGGTTTGGGTTAAAGGCCACGCCCACTTTGCTACATCTGGGACTCAATTTTTGGGTGAAAAATGAGGATTTGGGGCTAAAAAAATTAATAATTTTAGGATAAGAAATGAGGATTTTAAAGTATAAAATTGCAGTTGACAACCTTAAAAAAATTAGATTTTAAAGGAAAAAATTGGGATTTTGAAAGATAAAAAATTAGACTTGAAAATTAAAAAATCATAATTTCAAAAGAAAAATAATGGGATTTATAAACAAAAGGGATTTATAAATAAATAGGGGGCGTGGTTTGGGTCTGCTACATCTGGGACTCAATTTTGGGGAAAAAAAAGAGGATTTGGGGTTAAAAAAGTTCAGAATTTTAAGGTAGGAAATGAGAATTTTAAGGTAGAAAATGGGGATTTGAAAATTTTAAAAAAATATATTTTAAAAGAAAAAAATCGAGTTTTTAAAAGAAAAAAAAATTGGGATTTTAAAGGAAAAAAATGGGGATTTAAAAGGAAAAAAATCGGGATTTAAAAGGAAATTGGGGGTGTGGGGGTTACAGGGCCACGCCCACTTTGCTACACCCAGGATTCATTTTGGGGACAAAAAAAAAAAAGAAAATTTGGGAACATTTTAAAAATAATAGAATTTAAGTCTGGCCCCGCCCACCTCCCCCAAGCTGCGATTTTGGGGTAAAAAAAATTTTTGGAGAATTTTAAATAAATTTGAAGGCGAGGCCAAGTGAGGGGTGAGACCTCCCCCCACCATAACCCAGTTTTGGGTTAAAAAAAATGAGGATTTTTAGGGGTTAAAAATTAAATTTAGGGCGTGATCAGCTCCTAAAAGGATGGGGCTACAAGCCAAAAAAAAATTTTAAAAGTTTTTTTTGGGGTAAAAAAAGCGATTTTTGGGTTTTTTTTAATTTAAATTTAAAGGCGCGGGTTTGTGAGGGAAGGGACGAGGCCCCGCCCCCTTAAAATGGCGGGAACGCGAGAAAATGGCGGCAAAGCGGGAAAATTCAAATAAACTTCACCAAAATCGGATTTTTATACCCAAAATCGGTTTTTTCTGCACCTAAAAATTCAGATTTTTACACCTAAAATCGCCTCGGGGGGGGTTTAAATTTTTTATTTAAAAATGAGATGGAAAAAATTGGGGGTTTTGGGGTTAAAATGGAGCCGGGGGGGGGGGGGGGGGGAGGGGGAGCGCGGCCTGAGGGGAAAATGAGAGAGAAAAAAAAAAATTTTAGGGTTAAAAAAACGAAATGAGGCCAAAAAATGGAGATTTTGGGATTGTGGAATGAAAAACGGGGTTAAAATAAAAAATTTGGGTTGAAAAATGGTAATTTCGGGGATTAAAAATTAAGAAAAGAAGGTTGAAAAGGGTGATTTGAGAGAAAATGGCGGTTCGGGGATTCTGAGGGAGAAATTTATTTAAAAAATAAAAAATTTGGGCCTGAAGAGAAAAAAAAAATTTTAAAATATAAGTTTTGGAGTTTACAATGAAAAAGAATTTAAATTGTAGAAATACAGCAATAAATGGGTTTTTAAATATTGATTTGGTTAAAATCCAGCGATTCTGGGGATTGTGGGCAAAAATGGGTTAAAAATAAAGATTTTGGGGGTGATAGAATAAATGAGTTAAAAAAAGGCATTTTGGGATTGTAAGAAAAAAATTGTTACAAAAAAAAACCGGTTTGGGGTAAAAAAATGGGAAAATGAAGAAAAAAAAGCGTTTTAAATATTAAATTCGGGTAAAATATTCAGAATTTTTTTTGTAAATAATTTGAATTTCGGAGCCTTGGAATGCAGCGGGTTAAAAATGACAATTTTTGAGGAAAAATGTGGGATTGGGGAAGAAATTGAGCATTTAGTGACAAAAATATGGATTATAAAAGTGGAATATTTAAGGGTAAAAATTGCAAATTTGGGGTGAAAAATTGCGGGTTTGGGGCTAAAAAAAAAAGATTTTTAAAAGCAAATTTAATGTGTTAAATGCCAATATTTTTTTTGTGGAATTTCAAATATTTTTTTGAGCCACAAAATCCCAATTTTTTCCCTCGGGATAAAAAAAAAAAAAAAAATTTGGGGTAAAAAAATTCCAATTTGAGGCGTTTTGGAGAACAAAGATTCAATGCGGGGCAGGAAATGCGGTCTGGAAACACAAAGAAGCGAATTTTGGGTTGAAAAAAGCGATCTTTGACCAAAAATTAAAATTTAAAAAAATAAATAAAAGAAATGTGAGGATAAATGGGGAAGGTTTGGGGCAAAAACGCAAATTTAAGGAAAAAATGAATTTTTAAAGCAGCAAAAATAAGATTTTGCTCTGCAAAATTACTAATTATAAGGCCTAAAATAACAATTTTTTTGGCAAAAAAACACCAGTTTGTGCTAAAAAAAATATTGAAATAAAAAAAGTAAATTTTGAAGCAAAATCGGTGATTTTGAGATTAAAAAAAAAGAGATTTAAGAGCACAAAGCTGCGATTCTCCCCCCCGAAACCTCCATTTTGGGTTGGAAACCTCCATTTTAGGGCTGGGAAATCCCTCGGAGCTACAAAAAAAAAATTCAGATTTTAACCCAATATTATACTTAAAAAAAAAAAAAAAAAAATTAATCCATCATTTTTCCGCTTGGAAAATCCTTTTTTTCGGGTATAGAAATGTGAAATTTTGCAGAAAAAAAATGTTATTTTTGCAGACAAAGATGCTGAACTGCAGCGCCCAAGCTCCATTTTGGGGCTAAAAAAAAAAAATGGTTTTTGAGGGCAAAAAAAGCTGCATTTCAGCAAGAAAAAAAAAATAATTAATGAAAAATAATCGTTTAAATATGAAAAGGAAACATTTTAATCATTAAATTGTTTTTAAGGGGAAACAAAATCCATTTTTAGGGGTAAAAAGGGGCATTACAGGACACAAAGCAGATTAAAAATAAGAAAAATATTAATTTTGGGGATAAATATCGCAATTTTAAAAACCTAAAATCCACACTTTAAAAAGATACAATTATCATCGTAAAATCCCGCGGATTAAAAGATAAATAAAATTTATTTCTTAAGGATAAAAATCCCCTTTTGGAACAAAAAAAATCTGATTTTTGGAGAAAAAAACGGTCACGCATCTCTTACTTGGCTGCTATAAATCTTTATTATATTAAGCAATTTTTTATTTGTTTTAATCCTCCCTTTTTCGGGTCTGACCTCTCCGGGAGTCACGCCCTGTTTGGGGGTCACAATTCTTTATTTTGAGATATAAAATTCGCATTTTTGAGATAAAATGAAGCGGTTTTGCCGTGAAAACAGCACATTTTGGGGGCGAAAATACCCAATTTTGGGGTGAAAACATCCGATTAAGGTGCGAAAAAACAGTATTTCAAATAAAACGGTAAAAACCACGAATCAAATCAGATTTTAGATTTAATTAGGATTAAATTATTGGGAAAAAAAAATCATTTGGGGTTTAAATCCTTGAATTTCAAAGCTCTTCGCCGCCATTTTGGCGCCTTCCCCGCCCATCCTTTATTAGACCGCGTCGCTTTGGGACAAAAAGCGCCGTTGGCAACTAATATTTTAATATAATTATTTAAACTCAAGAAAATAAAATTATTTTTCTTGCAACACTTCCGAGAAGGCGATTTTGAGGCGAAGCCGCCGCGTTTCGGGGCCGCCGCCCTCAGCCGCCATTTTGCGGCCGCGTGGGGGGGAGGGCGCGTTCGGCCACCACAAATCCTCATTTAGCGCCAAAATCTTTGCATTTTAACCCCAAACCCGCAAAATTCAGCACCGCCTCCTTCCCTCAGAGCCTCTTTTTTGGCGGAAAAACGCCGATTTTGGGGTAAAATCGCCCTGATTTGGGTCACCCTTTGTCTCGACGCGCGGGGGGTGGGGGGGGTTTCTTAAAGGGGCAACGCCGGCGCGGCGGGGAGGGGAGGGAGGTGGGGCCCGGCTCGCTCACCTTGGCGCCGATCTGGTTGCCGCATTGGCCCGCCTGGATGTGAACGATCTCCCTCATGGCGGCGGCTGCTTGGGGGGAGGGCTCGGGCCCACCCGGATGGCGCGGAAGCGCTTGGAGAACGGGAGAGAAGAAAAGTAAAGAGGCGGCGCTGCCCCTTTAAAAGCGGAGCGAAGGCGCGAACGCGACGGTAGCGAAAATGGCGGCGGTCGCGGCCTCGCGCGCGCTCATATAGGACAAAGCCGCGGCGCCCATTGGTCGGCGCCGCCCGCTTGTTGCCATTTCATTGGTAAGATGTGCTGTCAATCAAAGTATCTGCTCTCCCATTGGTCTAATCGCTTTTTAAACCCCTCCCACCGGCGCTCTGGCGCTCTCGGAGGACCGCCCCGCCCCGTCTCGGTGGTCTGGCGATGATTGACACGCGCAACAGCCAATGGGAAGAGCGGATGGGCGTTGGCGCGCGGAAGGAGCAGCCAATGGGAGCGCGGGGGGCGGGGATTGGCTGTGATGGCGCGGGAGGGGTGAGCGGGGGGGGCCGCGGCCGCTTTTGGGGGACCCTGAGGGAATTTGGGGGGAATTTGGGGGGATTTGGGATCCGGGGGGGTCTGGGGTTTTCCGGAGGGATTTAGGGGTCACAGAAAGGATTGGAGCGGTCCTTAGTGGGGGTTGGGGCCTCATGGGGGGGAATTTTGGGGGATTCCTGAGGGAGATTCAGGCGAATCTCTGAGGGGGTTTGGAGGTTCCTGAGGAAAGTTTGGGGTCTCTGAGGGGAGATTGAGGGCTTGGATTGGGAATTTGGGGTTTCGGAGAGAAATTTGAGGCTTCCCCAGGAGATTTGGGGGTCCCTGAGGGAGGTTGGGTGTTTGTGAGGGAAGTTTGGGGTTCCTGAGGCAATGTGGGGTTGCTGAAGGGGGTTTGGTGGTTTCTGAGTGGAATTTGGGGTTTCTGAGGGAGGTTTGGGGTTTCCGTGAGGGAATTTGGGGTTCCTGAGGGAATTTGGGATTTCTGAGGGAGGTTTGGGGTTTCCGTGAGGGAATTTGGGGTTCCCAGAAGCAATTTGAGGTTCCTGAGGGAATTTGGGGTTCCTGAGGGGATTTTTGGGATTCCTGAGGGAATTTGGGGTTCCTGAGGGGGGGTTGAGGTTCCTGAGGGGAGTTGGGGGATCCATGAGGGAATTTGGGGTTCCTGAGGGAAATTTGGGGTCCTTGAGGGGGGTTTGGGGTTCCTGAGTGGAATTTGGGGTTCCATGAGGGAATTTGGGGTCCTTGAGGGGGAGTTGGGGGTTCCATGAGGGAATTTTGGGTTCCTGAGGGAATTTGGGGTTTCTGAGGGGGGGGTTGGGTTCCTTAGGGAATTTGGGGTTCCTGAGGGGAGTTTTGGGGTTCCTGACGGAAGTTTGGGGTCCTTGAGGAGGGACTGGGAGTTTCTGAGGGAATTTGGGATTTCCTGAGAGAAGTTTGGGGGTTCCTGAGGGAATTTGGGGTTCCTGAGGGAATTTGGGGTATCCATGAGGGGGGTTTGGGGTTCCTGAGAGAAGTTTGGGGGTTCCTGAGGAAATTTTGGGTTCCTGAGGGAATTTGGGGTCCCTGAGGGGGAATTTGGGGTTCCTGAACAGGGTTTGGGATTCCCTGAGTGGAATTTGGGGTCCCTGAGGGACGTTTGGGGGTTCCTGGGGTGGATTTAGGGTTCCCTGGGGGGATTTCAGATCTTTTTTGGGGGATCCTTGTGGGATTTGGGGATATTTGGGTGCAGCTTGAGGAGTTTTTGGGCTTCCCTGGAGGGTCCCTGGGTTGGTTTTTTGGGATATTTGGGGACATTTTGGGGGTTCCTGGGGGGGATTTTGGGGCTCTTTGGGTCATTTTGGGGGGTCCTGAACTCCCCCCCCCCCCCCCTTTCCAGCACCCTGGAGGATCCAGCTGTGCCCCAGATGTTGGAGCCCCCCCCAAACGCCTTCCCTGCCCCCGGGACGCCCAGATGTGGCCGGGGAGGGGCCAGATCCAGATGTTGGGGACCCGAAAACGCCAAGAGCGGCCCGGGACAGCTCGGAGGCGCCAGATGTGGCGGCAGAAACCCCAGATCCAGATGTGCTGTGGGCCAAAAACGGGGGTGGGGCGCTGCGGGTGGACAGCGACACAGATGTGGGGGAGGAGGGGGAGGAGGGGCCGGATCCAGATGTGGAGCCCCCGAAACGGCTCCGAATGACCCAAGACGTTCCCGAAACTCCAGATGTGGGGCCGGGAGCCCCAAATCAGATGTTTCCTGGCTTGAAAACGGGGCCGGGGCGCTGCTGGTGGAGAGTGACACAGATGTGGAGGAGGAGGCAGATCCAGATGTGGAGCCCCCCGACGACTGAGAACGACCCAAAACGTCCCAGAAGCTCCAGATGTGGCGGCGGAGACCCCAAATCCAGATGTTCGGGGCCCAAAAACGCGGCGTGGGGCGCTGCTGGCGGACAGCGACACAGATGTGGAGGAGGAGGGCGCAGATCCAGATGTGCAGCCCCCAAAAAGGAGCAGAAGGACCCGAAACGCGGCCGGAATTCCAGATGTGGGGGCGGAGACCCCAAATCCAGCTGTGGAGAGGCCCAAAATCGGGCAGGGGATGCTGGGGGTGGACAGCGACACAGATGTGGAGGAGGATCCAGATGTGGAACCCCCCAAAAGGCTGAAAATGACCCAGAATGTGCCCGAAACTCCAGATGTGGTGGCGAGGGCCCCAAATCCAGATGTTCCGGGCCCCGAAATCGGGAGTCAGGCGCTGCTGGTGGACAGCGACACAGATGTGGAGGAGGATCCAGATGTGGAGCCCCAGAACGACTCAGAATGACCCAAAACGTCCCAGAAACTCCAGATGTGGCGGCGAGGCCCCCAAATCCAGATGTTCCGGGCCCCAAACGCCCTCCCCAGATGCTGCTGCTGGACAGCGACACAGATGTTGAGGAGGACATGGATCCAGATGTGCAGCCCCCCAAAAGGCTCCGATTGACCCGAAATGCTCCTGGAACTCCAGATGTGGGGCTGGAGACCCCAAATCCAGCTGTGGAGAGGCCAAAATCGGGCAGGGGATGCTGGGGGTGGACAGCGACACAGATGTGGAGGAGGATCCAGATGTGGAACCCCCCAAAAGGCTGAAAATGACCCAGAATGTGCCCGAAACTCCAGATGTGGCAGCGAGGGCCCCAGATCCAGATGTTCCGGGCCCCGAAATTGGGACTCAGGCGCTGCTGGTGGACAGCGACACAGATGTGGAGGAGGATCCAGATGTGGAGCCCCCCCACCAGCTCAGAATGACCCAAAACATCCCAGAAACTCCAGATGTGGCGGCCAGGGCCCCAAATCCAGATGTTCCGGGCCCCGAAATCGGGAGTCAGGCGCTGCTGGTGGACAGCGACACAGATGTGGAGGAGGAGGGGCCGAGTCCAGATGTTGAGCCCCCCCAGAAGCTCCGAACGCCCCCAGAGGTGCCCGAAAGCCCAGATGTGGGGCTGGAGACGCCAGATCCAGATGTTGGGGTGGCCAAAACCGGGTGCCAGGCACCGGGGGGGGACGGCGGCACAGATGTGGAGGAGGAGGAGGAGCCGGGTCCAGATGTTCGGCCCGCAAAAAGACTGAAAATGACCCAAAATGCACCCGAAACTCCAGATGTGCCCGCAGAGAGCCCGAATCCAGCTGTGGGCGGCCCTGAATCCAGATGTGGAGCCCTGGTGGTGGAGAGCGACACAGATGTGGAGGAGGAGGAGGAGCCTGATCCAGATGTTCGGCCCTCAGAGAGGCGGGAAGCGACCCCAAACGTGCCCGGAACGCCAGATGTGGGGCCAGAGCCCCCAGGTCCAGATGTTGGGAGGCTCCCAGGGACCCAAAAGGTGGGTGAGGTTCCAGATGTGGGGGGGGAAGGCGAGTCGGATCCAGATGTGGGCACCCAGCTGTTCCCGCCCTCTCCAGATGTTGGGGGTGGAGGCCAACTCCAAGCCACCCAGAGCCCACCCAAAATTCCAGATGTGGGAGGTGGAACGCCAGACCCGGATGGGAAGGCGGAAGAGCCAGATCCAGATGTGGGCACCCAGATGTTCCTGCCCCCAAACCTAGATGTTGGGAACCCAAAACTGCTCAAAATGACCCCGACCCCGCCCAAAATTCCAGATGTGGAGGAGGAAGAAGAGTCAGATCCAGATGTGGCCACCCAGCTGTTCCTGCCCTCCCCAGATGTTGGGAGCCCAGAAAGCCCCAGAACGGCCCCCAAAGACCCCGAAACGCCAGATGTGGAGGGACCGGCCTCCCCAGATCCAGATGTGGCCACGCAGCTGTTCCTGCCCTCCCCAGATGTGGGGAGCCCAAAATTTCCTAAAGTTACCCAGAACCAACCCAAAATTCCAGATGTGGAAGAGGAGGAGGAGTCAGATCCAGATGTGGCCACCCAGCTGTTCCTGTGCCCAAATCCAGATGTGGAGAGCCCAAAACGACTCAAATTCGCCCCAAACCCGCCCGAAATTCCGGGTGTGGAAGAGGAAGAGGAGTCAGATCCAGATGTGGCCACCCAGCTGTTCCTGCCCTCTCCAGATGTGGGGAGTCGGAAACAACCCAAAATTACCCCGAGCCAGCCCAGGATTCCAGATGTGGAAGGCGAAATCCCAGACCCAGATGTGGAAGAGGAGCCAGTCCCAGATGTGGCCGCCCAGATGTTCCGGTCGCCTCCAGATGTTGGGAGCCCCAGACGACTCAAAATTCCCCCAACCCAACCTAAACTTCCAGATGTGGAGGAGGAAGATGAGTCGGATCCAGATGTGGCCACCCAGCTGTTCCCATCCCCGAATCCAGATGTGGGGAGCCCAGGAACCCCCAAAATGCCCCTGAAGGACCCCCAAGTTCCAGATGTGGAGGAGCCACCCTCCCTGGATCCAGATGCGGCCACGCAGCTGTTCCTACCCCCAAATCCAGATGTTCCAGGCCCCAGAATGACCCCCAATCACCCCAGAATTCCAGATGTGAGGGCGGCGCCCCCGGATCCAGATGTGGAGGGGGAGGACTTTGACGTGGCCACCCAGCTGTTCCTGCCCCCCGATCCAGATGTGGGGTCCCCCAAAGCACCCAAAACTCCCTTAAAGCCGCCCGAAATTCCAGATGTGGCAGCGGAGACCCCAGACCCAGCTGTGGCTGCCCAGCGAGCCCCACCCCCAAATCCAGATGTGGAGCGGCCGGGGAGCCCCAGAACGGCCCCGGGGGAGCCCCCAGCTCCAGATGTGGAGCAGCCGAGCCCAGATCCAGATGTTGGGGCTCCCCCGGCCCCGCCCAGGAGGGCGCGGAGGCTCCGCCCACCCCGCAGGTGAATTTGGGGGGTCCCGGGTGGATTTTGGGGGGTCCCTGAAAGATTTTGGGGTGAATTTGGGGATTTTGGGGTGAATTTGGGGGATTTTGGGGCTCCCTGGGAGGATTTTGGGGTAAATTTGAGGAATTTGGGAGATTTTGGGGGGTCCCAGGTGGATTTTGGGGTGAATTTGGGGAATTTTGGGGTTTCCCAGCTGAATTTTGGGGTTTCTCAGGTGAGTTCTGGGCGTTCCCAGGTGAATTTTTGGGGGGTTCCTGTTGTATTTTGGGGTGAATTTGGGGATTTTGGGGGGTTCTGGGTGATTTTTGGGGGTCCCAGGTGGGATTTTGGGGTGAATTTGGAGAATTTTGGGATTTTCCAGGTGGGATTTTGGGGGGTCCCAGGTGAATGTTGGGGTCCCTGGGAGGATTTTGGGGTATCCCAGGTGGAATTTTGGGATGAATTTGGGGATTTTGGGGTTTCCCAGCTGAATTCTGGGGGGAAATTTGGGAATTTTGGGGGAATTTTGGGTGTCCCAGATGAATTTTTGGGGGTTCCTGTTGCATTCTGGGGTGAATTTGGGGATTTTGGGGGGGGGGGGGGTTTAGGGGATCCCAGGTGAATTTTTGGATGAATTTGGGGGATTTTGGGGTTTCCCAGATGAATTTTGGGTTTTCCCAGATGAATTTGGGGTTTCCAGATAAATTTTGGGGTTTCCCAGGTGAATTTGGGGTTTCCCAGGTGAATTTTTGGGTGAATTTGGGGGATTTTGGGGTTTCCCAGGTGAATTTTGGGGTCCCCACCTCAGCCCCTCCCCCCAGGTTCGCCGCAGTCACCGATTGGCCGAGAGCAGAGGGGGCGGGGCCTGTGCTGCCCCCACCCCCACCCCTGCCTCCAAGCCCTGCCCCAGCCGAGCAGGAACCAATCAGAGGAGGGGATTGAAGAAGCCACGCCCTCCGTGCCCATAACGGGAAATGGGCGGGGCTTAGGGTCAGCCACGCCCCCACGGGAGGAAGAGCCAGCAGGGGGCGCCAAGAGCCGGCTCCGCCCCCAGAGAGCGACAAGCCCCGCCCACATCCGGGTAAGGACCAGTATGGACCAGTATAGACCAGTATGGACTGGTATGGTGCAGTATAGACCAGTATGGACCAGTATAGACCAATATGGACCAGTATAAACCAGTATGGACCAGTATAGACCAATATGGACCAGTATGGACCAGTATAGACCAATATGGACCAGTATGGACCAGTATAAACCAGTATGGACCAGTATAGACCAGTATGGACCAGTATGGACCAATATAGACTCGTATGGACCAGTATGGACCAGTATAAACCAGTATAGACCAGTTCCTCCCCCTCCCCCCCTCTGTGTCCCAGCTGCTGTTCCTGGGGGTGGTGGCACCTGGGGATGTCCCCCAAGTGTCCCCAGTGATGTCCCCATTGATGTCCCCAATGATGTCCCCATTGTCCCCATTGTCCCCAGGTGCTGTTCACAGGCCTGGTGGCACTCAGAGATGTCCCCAGTGATGTCCCCAATGTCTCCAGGTTGTGTTCACAGACTTGGTGGCACTCTGGGATGTCCCCAATGTCCCCAATGATGTCCCCATTGTCCCCAAGTTGTGTTCACAGGCCTGGTGGCACTCTGGGATGTCCCCAGTGATGTCCCCAATGTCCCCATTGATGTCCCCATTGTCCCCAGGTTCTCTTCACAGGCCTGGTGGCACTCAGAGATGTCCCCAATGACGTCCCCATTGATGTCCCCATTGATGTCCCCATTGTCCCCAGGTGCTGTTCACGGGCCTGGTGGCCTCCCCAGCCCTGCTGGTGGCCCTGGGCTCGCTGGGTGGCACCGAGGCCACCTCAGTGCACGACTGCAGCCACCTGGTGACCGATGGCATCCGCAGGACCCTGAAATTCCTCTGTGCCCTGGCCAGGGGTGTCCCCATTGTCACCCCCGAGTGGCTCATCCAGGTGACATCGGGGACATCGGGGGGGGGCTGGGGACTCTGGGGGCATTCAGGGGGGTTGGGGACATTGGGGACAGTGGGGGATTGGGGACAGTGAGGGGACATTGGGGGGGTTGGGGACAATCGGGAGGGTTGGGGACATTCAGGGGGGTTGGGGACATTGGGGACATTGGGAGGGCTGGGGACATTCAGGGGGTTGGGGACATTGGGGGTGTTGGGGACATTGGGAGGTTGGGGACATTCAGGGGGGTTGGGGACATTCAGGGGGGTTGGGGACATTGGGGATTTGGGGACATTGGGGACACTGAAGTCCCTCTGTGCCCTGGCCAGGGGTGTCCCCATTGTCACCCCCGAGTGGCTCATCCAGGTGACATCGGGGGATTGGGGACAATCGGGGGGGTTGGGGACATTCTGAGGGGTCAGTGACACTGAGGGGGCCTTGGGGACTTTGGGGATTTGGGGACATTGGGTGGCCTTGGGGACAATGGGGGATTTAGGGACGTTGGGAACACGGCGGTGGCCTTGGGGACAGGGGGAGGGGACACTGGGGACAGTGAGGGTGGCCTGGGGGACTCGGTGGCTTTAGGTGACAAAAGGGACACAGAGAGGGGGGACGAGGAGAGGGGACATTGGGGACAAAGGGGTGGCCTTGGGGACAATGAGGGGGGCGGTTTGGGGACACTGGGGTGGCGTTTGTGACCCCGGTGTCCCCAACTGTCCCCAGAGTTCCCACGGTGGCCGCCCGTTGTCCCCAGGTCCCTTCCTGCCCCGGGACCCGACCCTGGAGCGGCGCTTCCGGTTCCGGCTGCGGCCGGCGCTGGCCCGGGCACAGAGCCACCCCCTGCTGCAGGTGACAATGTCCCCAAATGTCCCCAAATGTCCCCAAATGTCACCTAAACCCGGCCCCGGGCACAGAGCCACCCCCTGCTGCAGGTGACAGTGTCCCCAAATGTCCCCAAATGTCCCCAAATGTCCCCAAATGTCCCCAAATGTCACCTAAACCCAGCCCCGGGCACAGAGCCACCCTCTGCTGCAGGTGACAATGTCCCCAATGTCCCCAATGTCCCCAATCCCCCACTGTCCCCTCACTGTCCCCAATGTCCCCTCAATGTCCCCAATGTCCCCAATCCCCCCAATATCCCCAATGTCCTCATTGTCCCCCAATGTCCCCAAATGTCCCCAAATGTCACCTAAACCCAGCCCCGGGCACGGAGCCACCCCCTGCTGCAGGTGACAATGTCCCCAAATGTCCCCAATGTCTCCAATGTCCCCAATCCCCCCAAATGTCCCCAATGTCCCCCAACGTCCCCAATCCCCCACTGTCCCCTCAGTGTCCCCAATGTCCCCTCAATGTCCCCAATGTCCCCAACCCCCACAATGTCCCCAATGTCCCTGATGTCCCCAACCCCCCCAATGTCCCCAATGTCCCTCCATGTCCCCAATCCCCCCAAATGTCCCCAAATGTCCCCAATGTCCCCTCTGTCCCCAGGGCTACCAGGTCCATGTCACCCCCAGCGTGCGGCCGTGTCCCCAGGACATGAGGGACATTGTCACCTGCTGTGGTGGCACCTTCCTGACAGAGCCACCACGGGAGCACAGGGTGAGGGGACACTGGGGACACTGAGGGGACACTGGGGACAGTGAGGGATTGGGGACATTGGGGACAGTGGGGACAGTGGGGACAGTGAGGGGACATTGGGGACATTGGGGACAGTGGGGACACTGAGGGATTGGGGACATTGGGGACGCCGGGGACTCTGAAGGGAGAGTGGGGGACATTGGGGACATTGGGGGGAGTGGAAACATTGGGGACATTGGGGACCTGAGGGGACATTGGGGACCTGAGGGGACACTGGGGACTTTGTGGGGACAGTGGGGACAACGGGGACAGTGAGGGGACACTGGGGACAGTGAGGGATTGGGGACATGGGGAACATTGGGGACATTGTGGGGACACTGGGGGACATTGGGGACAATGGGGACATTGAAGGATTGAGACATTGGGGACATTTGGGCAGATTGGGGACATTAATGGGGACACTGGGGACACTGAGGGGACATTGGGGACAATGGGGACAGTGAGGGATTGGGAACATTGGGGGACAGTGGGGACATTGGTGACATTGAGGACATTGGGGACACTGAGGGGACATTGGTGACATTGGGATTTTGGGGGTTTTTCCCGGGGTGTTTGGGGCTTTTTGGGATTTTTGGGGATTTTTTGGGGATTTTTTGGGATTTTTTTGAGGGTTTTGGGGTATTTGGGATATCTGAATTTTGGGATTTTTGGGATTTTTTGGGATTTTTTTTTTTTGAGGCTTTTGGGGTATTTGGGGTTTCCCACTGGGATTTCTTTTTAGGGTTTGTCCCGGAAATTTTGGGGATTTTTTTGTTTCTCTCTGGGGGTTTTTGGGGATTTTCTCGTGGGGTTTTGGGTTTTTTTTTTTGGTTTTTTGGGGTTTTTTTTTACCAGGAGTTTTTGCATTTTTTGGGTTTTTTTGGGGGTTGTTTCTGCCTGGATTTTGGGATTTTTTTGGGGGTTATTTTTGGGTTTTGGGGTTTTTGGGTTTTTTTTCCTGAGTTTTGGGTTTTTCTTGGGGTTTCTCTTTTGGTTTTTTGGATTTTTGGGGTTTTTGGGGATTTTTTGGGTTTCTCACCAGGATTTTTTGCACATTTCCTGGAGTTTTTGGGGTTTTTTATGGGGATATTTTTGCATTTCTCTCTGGGGTTTTTGGGATTTTTTTGGGATATTTTTGTGTTTCTCTCTGGGGCTTTGGGGATTTTTGGGGGGAGTTTTTGGGGTTTTTTTTTTGCATTTTTCTCTGGGTTTTTTGGGGGATTTTTGGGATATTTTGGGGTTTCTCCCTGGATTTTGGGGGTTTTTGGGTATTGGGGTTTTTTTCGCTTTTTTTCTCTCTCTGGGTTTTGGGGTTTTTTGGGGAATTTCGGGTTTTTTGTTTTTTTGTTTGTTTTTTTGTTTTGGGTTTTTGGGGTTTTTTGTTTTTTTTTTTTTTTTTCCTCACTGGGTTTTTGGGGATTTTTGGGATATTTTGGGGTTTTTCTCTGGGTTTTGGGTATTGGGGTTTTTTCTCTCTTTGTCTCTGAGTTTTGGGGTTTTTTGGTTTTTTTGGGGGGAATTTGCTTTTTTGTTTTTTGTTGTTTTTTTTTTAGTTTCTCACTGGGTTTTGGGGGGAGTTTTGGGGGTTTTTTTGCATTTTTCTCTGGGGTTTTGGGGATTTTTGGGATATTTTTGTGTTTCTCACTGGGGTTTTGGGATATTTTGGGTTTTTTGGGGGATATTTGGGATATTCTTGTGTTCCTCTCTGGGGTTGCTTTTGATTTTTGGGATATTTTTGCATTTCTCACTGGGGTTTTTTGTGGATTTCTGGGATATTTTGGGGTTTCTGGATTTTTGGGATATTTTTGCATTTCTCACTGGGTTCTTTGGGATTTTTTTGGGGATTTTTTTTGTGTTTCTCACTGGGTTTTGGGGTTTTTAAGGGGAGTTTTGGGGGTTTTTTTTGCATTTCTCACTGGATTTTTTTGGGATATTTTGGGGTTTCTCACTGGGTTTTTTTTTATTTTTAGGATATTTTTACATTTCTCACCTTTTTTTGTGCATTTTTAGGACATTTTTGCATTTCTCATTGGGTTTTTTGGGGGATTTTTGGGATATTTTTGTGTTTCTCTCTGGGTTTTTGGGGGGTTTTTGGGTATTGGGGTTTTTTTCTTTGTCTTTGTGTTTGGGGTTTTTTGGGGGTTTTTGGGGGGAATTTGGTTTTGGGGTTTTTTTTTTCGTTTTTTGGGTTTTTTTTTTAATTTCTCATTGGGTTTTGGGGGGAGTTTTGGGGTTTTTTTTGCATTTCTCTCTGGGTTTTGGGGGATTTTGGGGATATTTTTGTGTTTCTCATTGGGGTTTTGGGATATTTTGGGGTTTTTTGGGGATTTTTGGGATATTCTTGTGTTCCTCTCTGGGGTTGCTTTTGATTTTTGGGATATTTTTGCATTTCTCACTGGGGGTTTTTTGGGATTTTTGGGATATTTTTGTGTTTCTCACTGTGGTTTTTTGTGGATTTCTGGGATATTTGGGTTTTTTTCGGGATTTTTGGGATATTTTTGCATTTCTCATTGGGTTTTTTGGGGATTTTTGGGTTATTTTTGTGTTTCTCTCTGGGTTTTGGGGGTTTTTTTCTTTGTCTTTGTGTTTTTGGGTTTTTTGGGGTTTTTGGGGGGAATTTGGTTTGGGTTTTTTTTTTTCGTTTTTTGGGTTTTTTTTTAGTTTCTCACTGGGTTTTGGGGGGAGTTTTTGGGGTTTTTTTTGCATTTCTCTCTGGGTTTTGGGGGATTTTTGGGATATTTTTTTAGTTTCTCACTGGGTTTTGGGGGATTTTTGGGATATTTTTGCGTTTCTCACTGAGCTTTTTGGGATTTTGGGGATATTTTGGGTTTTTTTCGGGATTTTTGGGATATTTTTTGGGATTTTTTTTGTTTTTCTCACTGGGTTTTGAGGTTTTAGGGGGGAGTTTTGGGGTTTTATTTTTGTGTGTTTCTCTCTGCATTTTTGGGATATTTTTGTGTTTCTCTCTGGATTTTTGTGGATATTTGGGATATTCTTGTGTTCCTCTCTGGGGTTGATTTTGATTTTTGGTTTATTTTTGTGTTTCTCACTGGGTTTTGGTTTTTTTTTTATTTTTAAGATATTTTTACATTTCTCACTGGGTTTTTTTGGGATTTTTTGGACATTTTTAGATTTCTCACCGGGTTTTTTTTTTATATTTTTACATTTCTCACCGGGGTTTTTTTGGATATTTTAACATTTCTCACCGGGTTTTTTTTTTATATTTTTACATTTCTCACCGGGGTTTTTTTGGATATTTTTACATTTCTCACCAGTTTTTTTTTAATATTTTTACATTTCTCACCGGCTTTTTTTGGATATTTTAACATTTCTCACCGGGGTTTTTTTGGGGGATTTTTACCACATTTTTGCATTTCTCACCGGGTTTTTTAATTTTTTTTTTTTTTTTTTTTCATTTCTCACTTTTTTTTAATTTTATTTTTTTTTTTTCCCCAGCCCGGAGTTCTGATCCTTTCCTGTCCCCAGGATCGCCCCCTCTGGGCTCCGTTCGTGGCCGCGGGGCTCCCGCTGCTCTCGGCGGAGCTGCTGCTCTCGGGGGTGCTCAGACAGCGCCTCCAAATCTCCCCCTTCCTTCTCACCCCCCTAAATCCCCCAAATCCCACCCCAAAAATCCCAAATCCCGCCCCGAAACACCGAAATCCCGCGCAGGACAGCAAAAAAAAACGCTCGGAAAACTCGGAATTCCGAGCGAAAATCAAAATATTCCCCGCAAAAAGCTCCGAGTTCCGGCGGGAAAAAAACAAGTTCAGCGGAAAAAAAAAGCAAATTCTGCCCAAAAAAACCCAAATTCTGCCCAAAAAAACCCAAATTCCGCCGAAAAAAAACCAAAATTCCACCCCAAAACCCCCAAATTCCGCCCCAAATTCGGCCCAAAAACCCCCAAATTCGGCCCAAAAAACCCCAAAATCCACCCCAAAAACCCCAAATTCCACCCAAAATACCCCGAATTTCACCCCCAAAACCCCAAATTCCACCCAAAAAAACCCAAATCCCGCCCAGAAAACCCCAAATTCCTCCCAGAAATCCCAAAATTCCCAAAAGCAAAAAACCTCAAATCCCACCCCAAAAACCCCGAACCACCCCCGGGATGCCCCCAACCCCAATTTTGGGGTCCCGAATTCCCCCCTGGACCCCCCCCAGGAGCTCCCCAGGACTCGGAGCGGGCGGAGACCCCCCCCAAATTCAGGGACCCCCCAAAAATCCCCAAATCCGCCCCAAAAAACCCCAAATCCCCCCCAGAAAACCCCAAATCCCCCCCAAAAAACCCCAAATCCCCCCCAAAAAACCCAACCCCGTCCTTGCCCCAATTTTGGGGACTCCACCCCCCCCCCGAGCCCTCCCCGGACCCGGAGTGGGCGGAGACCCCCCCAAAATCCCCCCCAAAAAAACCCCAAATTCAGGGAACCCCCAAAAAACCCCAAATCCACCCCAAAAAACCTCAAATCCCCCTAAAAAAGCCCCAAAACGGCGCCGGCGTCGCTCCGAGGATTCCGACCCCGATTTTGGGGTTCAGGAGCCCCCCAGGACCCGGAGCCGTCGGGGACCCCCCCAAAATCCCCCCCAAAAAAACCCAAATTCAGGGAAAACCCAAAAATCCCAAAATCCGCCCCAAAAAACTTCAAATCCACCTCAAAAAAACCCCCAAACCTCCAACCCCAATTTTGGGGTCCCAAATTCCCCCCTGGACCCCCCCCAGGAGCCCCCCAGGACCCGGAGCGGGCGGAGACCCCCCCCAAATTCAGGGACCCCCCAAAATTCCCCAAATCCGCCCCAAAAAGCCCCGAAACGGCCCCAAAATGCCCCAAATTCCACCCAAAAGAGACCCCGGGGTTCCCCCACCCCAAATTTTGGGGTCCCCGAGCCCCCCCCGAGCCCTCCCCGCACCCGGAGCCGCCTGAGACCCCCCCGGGACCCCCCAAAATCCCGGGGGACCCCAATAAAGTGAATTCGGGGTTTTGGATTTCGGGGGATTTTGGGGATTTTTTTGGGGGGGAAAAAAAATCCCGAGTTTTGGGGGTGGGAGATCCGGGGAGGTGGGGACAATTTTGGGGACCCCAGGGGGCGTTGGGGACATCGGGACCCGCTTTGGGGACATTTTTGGGGCATCGGGGACCCCCTCGAGGACACCTGGGGACTTTAGGGACACTTTGGGGACATCGGGGACCCCCCTGGGGACACTTTAGGGACCACCCTTGGGAATGTGGGGACACTTTTGGGATATCAGAGACCCCCGGAGGACTTTGGGGACATCGAGGACCCCCCTGAGGAAACCGGTGACACTTTTGGGGACGCCCCTGGGGACATTTTGGGGACATTCGTGACTCCCCATGGGAATTTGCGGACACCAGGGAACTTTAAAGGGATCCCTTATGGAAACTTCCGCCTTTAGCACCGCCCCCTTCACCCTCAGCCAATCAGCGCTCCCGTGGCTGAGCAAAGCAGCCAATAGCGTTGCGGGAGGGGCGGGACTTCCGGTACCATGGGGACGCGCCGGCCAGGTCGCCATGGCAGCGGCTGTGGCGCTTCCGGGTTCTCATTCCCGCCCTCTCAGCCAATCAGCGCTCGTGGAGCGCGGTGAAGCAGCCAATGGCGATGCAGGAGGGGCGGGAGCGGCGTTGCCATGGGGACGGGCCCGGGCGGTTGCCATGGCAACGGGAGCGGCCGGGCCAGAGGCGGGAAAAGGTAAAAATGGAACGGAATAAAAAACGGGAATTGGTGTGGGACGGGAGACTGGGAGGGAACTGGGAGGGAAGATTTCCCCTTCCAGGACCCCATTTCTACCCTCAGGACCCCATTTCCCCTTGCAGGACCCCAGTTACCCTCTCAGGACTCCATTTCTCCTCTCATGACCCCATTTACCCCCTCAAGAACCCATTTCTCCTTCCAGGACCCCATTTTTCCTTCAGGACCCCATTTCCTCTCTCAGGACCCCATTTCCCCTTCTAGGACCCCATTTCTCCTTCCAGGATCCAATTAACTCCTCAGGATCCCATTTCCCCTTCCAGGTAGAACCCATTTCCACTTCCAGGATCCCATTTCCCCTCTCAGGATCCCATTTCCCTTTCCAGGGCCCCAGTTACCCCCTCAAGACCCCATTTCTCCTTCCAGGACCTTATTTTTCCTTCAGGACTCCATTTCCCCTCTCAAGACCCCATTTCTCCTTCCAGGACCCAATTAACCCCCTCAGGATCCCATTTCCCCTTCCAGGTAGAACCCATTTCTCCTTCCAGGACCCCATTTACCCCCTCACGACCCCATTTACCCTTCCAGGACCCCATTTTCCACCTCAGGACCCCCATTTACCCTTCCAGGACCCTTTAGCCCCGCCTCCAAGCTCTGATTGGCCCATTCACCTCCCTGTAGCCCCGCCCACCTCTCCCCTACACGGCCTCCCATTGGTCAGCGGGGGCGGAGGGACCCGGTTGCCGCCGCCTCTGATTGGCTGAGGGCAGAGCGCGGGAAAGCGGCGGCGGGGGCGCCTTCCCGGCGTGCACCGCGGGGAGGGTGAACTGGGAGGAACTGGGGGGAACTGGAAGGTACTGGGAGAGACTGGGATGGAAATAGGAGAGACTGGGATGAACTGGGATTGACTGGGAGAGACTGGGATGAACGGGGAGAGAGGGAGGGACTGGGATGAACTGGGAGAGACTGGGATGGAACTGGGAGAGACTGGGATGAACTGGGAGAGACTGGGATGGAACTGGGAGGGACTGGGATGAACTGGGAGCGATTGGGACGAACTGGGAGGGACTGGGAGGTTACTGGGACTGAGGACAGCCTATACTGGTCCTTACTGGGAACTGTCCCTTCCACAGGTCGCCGATGGCCAAGCCCTGCCTGGACCCTTCCAGTGTTCCCAGTAACTCCCAGTGCTCCCAGTTCCCCCCTCCCAGTAACTCCCTGCGCTCCCAGTTCCATCCTCCCAGTGCTCCCAGTTGCCTCCTCCCAGTATGGGGGGGCTCATCCCCCCGTCCCACTTCGTGCTGCGCTCCAGGTGAGGCTCCCAGTAACTCCCAGTAACCTCCCAGCAACTCCCAGTGCTCCCAGTAACTCCAGATAATTCCCAGTACTCCCAGTATCCTCCATTCCCCAATCCCAGTACTCCCAGTATCCCCTATTCCCCTTTCCCAGTAACTCCCAGTGCTCCCCAGTAACCTCCCAGTGCCCTCCCAGTAGCCCCAGTCCACTCCCAGTATCCCCTATTCCCCCTCCCAGTGCTCCCAGTATCCCCCATTCCCCCTCCCAGTGCTCCCAGTAACCCTGGTCTGGTCTCCCAGTACCCTCCCAGTGTTTCCAGTATCCCCCATTCCCCAATCCCAATGCTCCCAGTATCCCACACTCCCCATTCCCAGTGCTTCCAGTAACCCCATTCCCAGTGTTCCCAGTATCCCCCATTCCCCAATCCCAGTGCTCCCAGTAACCCCAGTCCCCCTCCCAGTATCCCCCATTCCCAGTAACCCCATTTCCCGCACAGATCCCTGGGGGCGGAGCTTGGGGACGGAAAGGGGCGTGGCCATGACGTGGAGCTGAAATCTCTGAGGGGGCGGAGTCAAAGCCTGGAGGCGGCGCTTGTAATGGAAAGGGGGCGGAGCCAAAGCCTGGAGGCGGAGCTCAATGCCCTGAGGGGGCGGAGCCAGCGATTGGAGGCAGAGCTTGAAAAGGAAAGGGGGCGGAGCCAAAACCTGGAGGCGGAGCTTGAAAGGGAAAGGGGGCGGAGCCAACGCCTGGAGGCAGAGCTTGAAAAGGAAAGGGGGCGGAGCCAAAGCCTGGAGGCGGAGCTTGAAAAGGAAAGGGGGCAGAGCCAAAGCCTGGAGGCGGAGCTTGAAAGGGAAAAGGGGCGGAGCCAAAGCCTGGAGGCGGAGCTTGAAAAGGAAAAGGGGCGGAGCCAAACAATGGTGGCAGACCTGGAGGCGGAAAAGGGGCGGAGCCAAACAATGGAGGCGGACCTGGATGCGGAAAAGGGGCGGAGCCAAACAATGGAGGCGGAGCTGGAGGCGGAAAAGGGGCGGAGCCAAATCCTGGAGATGGAGCTGGAGGCGCTGAGGGGGCGGGGCCATGGAACTGAGGGGGCGGAGCCAAGCCCGGAGCAGGTGAGGCCTCCCAGTAACTCCCAGTAACTCCCAGTAACAGCTCCCAGTGCTCCCAGTCACAACTCCCAGTGCTCCCAGTGCTCCCAGTGCTCTCAGTCTCACCTGTCTCAGGTGTTCTGGGTTTGTCTTGGGGCCAGAGCCACCCCAGAAAGGACCAGGGACACACCTGGGACACACCTGGGGGGAGGGGGTGGAGACACTTGAGGGACATTGGGGACAGCTGAACACACCTGGGGGACTAAAGCACACCTGGGGATACACCTGGGACACACCTGGGGACATTTGGGGGACCTGGGGACACACCTGGGACTCACCTTGGGGGGACATTGGGGACACACCTGGGTACATTTGGGGGACCTGGGGACACTGGGGACACACCTGGGGGTGCCCCAGGTGTGCTTGGGGCTGTCTCAGGTATATTCGAGGTGCTTCAGATGAGACTTGTGGGGTTCCCCAGGTGTATTTGGGGTCTCTCAGGTGTATTTGGGGTCTCTCAGGTGTATTCGGGGTCTCTCAGGTGTGTTCAGTCTCACCTGTGCTGTCCCCAGGTGCTCCTGGCCCGCTGGCGACAGAAGGTTTTCCAGCTGCTGCTGCAGGTGAGGCTGCACCAGAGCCAGGAGCTGCGGCTGCACGGACAGGTAAGGGCACACCTGGGACAGGTGAGGGGACACTGGGACAGGTGAGAGCCTGGAACACCTGGGACAGGTGAGGGGACATAGGGGACACCCCACACCTGCGATAGGTCACACAGGTAAGACCCCACACCTGGGACAGGTGAGACCCCACAGGTGATACCAACCCCACCCTGGGGGACCCTCCTGGGTCACCTGTGTCCTTTTGAGGGTCACCTGGACACACCTGGGCTCACCTGTGTCCCTCAGGGATGTCATCTGTGTTCCCCCTGTGTCACACCTGTGTCACACCTGTCTCACCTGTCCCAGGTGCGCTCTCTGGGTGCTGCAGTGATGTCTCACCTGTCTCTATCTCTCACCTGTGTCTCACCTGTTACACCTGTCTCACCTGTCCCAGGTGTGCTATGTCTCACCTTTGTCTCACCTTTGTCTCACCTTTGTCTCACCTTTGTCTCACCTGTCCCAGGTGTGCTATGTCTCACCTTTGTCTCACCTTTGTCTCACCTGTGTCTCACCTGTCCCAGGTGTGCTGTGTCTCACCTGTGTCTCACCTGTCCTAGGTGCGCTCTCTGGGTGCTGCAATGATGTCACACCTGTCTCACCTGTCTTACCTGTCCCAGGTGCGCTCTCTGGGTGCCGCAGTTGCCGCCGGGTCCCGCCAGGTGTCGCTGTTGGAGCTGCGGCTGCGCCGAGGGGAGCAGGAGCTGAGGGGGGAGAGACAGGTGAGACACACCTGGGACACACCTGGGACAGGGAAGGGGACAGGACACACCTGGGACAGGTGAGAGACACCTGGGACACACCTGGGACAGGGAAGGGGACAGGACACACCTTGGACAGGTGAGAGACAGGACAGGTGACATTGGGGACACACCAGGGACAGGGGAGAGACACACGTGGGACAGGTGAGGGGACATTTGGAGACACACCTGGGGACACCTTATGGACACCTGGGACACACCTGGGACACACCTGGGGACACACCTGGGGACACCTGTGGCCCTTCTGGGGCCGTTCTGTGTCCAGGCCCTGTCCCAGGAGCGGCTCCGAGCGGAGGCGGCCGAGAAGGAACTGGGGAAACTGGGCCAGGCCCTGAGCCGGTACTGGGGGAACTGGGAGGGACTGGGATGGAACTGGGAGGGGACTGGGATGGACTGGGAGGGACTGGGATGGAACTGGGATAAACTGGGATCGACTGGGATAAACTGAGAGGGACTGGGATAAACTGGGATGGACTGAGATGGGACTGGGAAGGACTGGGATCAAACTGGGAAGAGACTGGGATGGGACTGGGATCAAACTGGGATGGACTGGGATCAAACTGGGATGGACTGGGATCAAACTGGGATGGACTGGGAGGGACTGGGATGGACTGGGAGGGACTGGGATGGGACTGGGAGGGACAGGGATCAAACTGGGATGGACTGGGATCAAACTGGGAGGGGACTGGGATGAACTGGGAGGGAACTGGGATCAGACTGGGATGAACTGGGAGGGGACTGGGATGGACTGGGAGGCACTGGGATGGACTGGGATGAACTGGGATGGACTGGGAGGCTCTGGGATGGACTGGGAGGCTCTGGGATGGACTGGGATGAACTGGGATGGACTGGGAGGGACTGGGATGAACTGGGATGGACTGGGATGAACTGGGAGGGGACTGGGATGGACTGGGATGAACTGGGATGAACTGGGATGAACTGGGATGAACTGGGATGGACTGGGAGGCTCTGGGATGGACTGGGAGGCTCTGGGATGAACTGGGATGGACTGGGAGGCTCTGGGATGTCGCTGTCCCTGTCTGTCCCAGGCTCGTGCTGGCCCTGGCCGATGTCACCGCGGCTCTCGGGGCTCTGGGGACGCTGAGCGAGCGCCTGGGACGGGCCCGGAACCGACTGAGGGGTCAGCGACACCTGGGGACACACCTGGGGACACACCTGGGGACACACCTGGGGACATTGGGGACATCGGGGACACACCTGGGGACACACCTGGGGACATTGGAGACACACCTGGGGACACACCTGGGGACACACCTGGGGACACACCTGGGGACACACCTGGGGACATTGGGGACATCGGGGACACACCTGGGGACACACCTGGGGACATTGGAGACACACCTGGGGACACACCTGGGGACACACCTGGGGACACACCTGGGGACACTGGGGACACACCTGGGGACACACCTGGGGACACACCTGGGGACACACCTGGGGACATTGGGGACATCGGGGACACACCTGGGGACATCGGGGACACACCTGGGGACACACCTGGGGACACACCTGGGGACATCGGGGACACACCTGGGGACATCGGGGACACACCTGGGGACACACCTGGGGACACTGGGGACACACCTGGGGACACACCTGGGGACATCGGGGACACACCTGGGGACACACCTGGTGACACACCTGGGGACATCGGGGACACACCTGGTGACACACCTGGGGACACACCTGGGGACATTGGGGACACACCTAGGGACACACCTGGGGACACTGGGGACACACCTGGGGACACACCTAGGGACACACCTGGGGACACTGGGGACATCGGGACACACCTGGGGACATCGGGGACACACCTGGAGACACTGGGGACACATCTGGGGACACTGCAGGGTCAGTGACACCTGGGGACACACCTGGGGAGGTTGGGGACACACCTGGAGACACACCTGGGGACATTGGGGACACATCTGGGGACATTGGGGACACATCTGGGGACAGGGGGACACTGAGACCACTGCAGGGTCAGTGACACCTGGGGACATTGGGGACACTGGGGACACACCTGGGAACATTGAGGACACACCTGGGGACGCTGGGGACACTGAGGGGACATTGGGGACACTGCAAGGACACCTAGGGACACACCTGGGGGACATTGGGGGTGGTGGGGACACCTTGGGGACACCGGGGATGTTGGGGACACTGTGGGGACATTGGGGACACCTGGGGGACACCTTGAGAGGGGCTGGGGACACCTTGGGGACACTTTGGGCTGGTGGGGACACCTTGGGGTGGTTGGGGACGCTGCGGTGGCAGTGCCACTGTCCCTGTCCCAGTGTCCCCTCTGTCCCCAGCGCTGGTGACATCGGGACGGCTCCGGTGGCAGCGGGAGCCGGAGGGGACAGCGAGGGACGGCGGGTGAGTGACACCGGGGTGGCACTGGGGACATCAGGGGGGTGGCACTGGTGACATTGAGGTGGCACTGGGGACATCAGGGGGGTGGCACTGGTGACATTGGGGTGGCACTGGGGCACTGAGGTGGCACTGGGGACATTGGGGTGGCACTGGTGACATTGGGGTGGCACTGGGGGCACTGAGGTGGCACTGGGGACATCAGGGGCGTGGCACTGGGGACATTGGGGTGGCACTGGGGACACTGAGGTGGCACTGGGGGCACTGAGGTGGCACTGGAGACATTGGGGTGGCACTGGGGACATCAGGGGGGTGGCACTGGTGACACTGAGGTGGCACTGGGGACACTGAGGTGGCACTGGGGACATTGAGGTGGCACTGGGGACATTGGGGTGGCACTGGGGGCACTGAGGTGGCACTGGGGACATCGGGGGTGACACTGGTGACATTCAGGTGGCACTGGTGACATCAGGAGGTGACCCTGGTGACATTGGTGACACGGTGGCTTTGTCCCCTCCCTGTCCCCAGCACGGTGGCCCCGCAGGTGACATCAGAGCAGCCCCGGGGGTGGCACCCAGGGGACACCGGGGGTGGCTCTGTCCCCAAAGTGTCCCCCCCGTGTCACCCCCGGGCCACCAAGGGCGGGGACAGGACCCGGCCACGCCCGGACACAGGTGGGTGTGGCACCAAGTGTCCCCAGATGTCCCCAAGTGTGTCCCCAATGTCCCCAAATGTCACTAAATGTGTCCCCAAAGGTCCCTGAATGTCCCCAAATGTCCCTAAATGTGGCCCCAGTGTCTCCAAAGGTCCTTAAATGTCTTCAAATGTGTCCCCAATGTGTCCCCAAATGTTGCTAAATGTCCCTAAATGTGTCCCCAATGTGTCCCCAATGTTCCCAATGTGTCCCCAATGTCCCCAAATGTCCCCAAATGTGTCCCCAATGTGTCCCCAAATGTTGCTAGATGTCCCTAAATGTGTCCCCAGTGTCCTCAAACGTCCCCAAATGTGTCTCCAATGTCCCCAAATGTCCCAGAATGTCCCCAAAGGTCCCCAGTGTCCCCTCAGTGTCCCCAAATGTCCCCAGATGTGTCCCTGATGTCCCCAAGTGTGTCTCCACTGTGGCCTCATTTTCCCCAGTGTTCCCAAATGTCCCCAAAGTGTCTCTGAGTGTCCCCAAATGTCCCCAGAGGTCCTTTCAATGTCCCCTCAGTGTCCCCAGTGTCCCCTCACTGTCCCCAATGTCCCCTCAGTGTCCCCAGTGTCCCCTCAGTGTCCCCTCAGTGTCCCCAGTGTCCCCTCACTGTCCCCAGTGTCCCCAATGTCCCCTCAGTGTCCCCAATGTCCCCTCACTGTCCCCAATGTCCCCTCAGTGTCCCCAGTGTCCCCTCAGGGTCCCCAATGTCCCCTCAGTGTCCCCAGTGTCCCCTCAGGGTCCCTGGCCCCGTTGCTGACTCAGCTCCAGGCCCTCGGTGCCGCCATACTTGGGGACAGCGGTGACGTCATCGGGGGGGCAGCGGTGACGTCATCGGGGAGCAGTGACGTCGTTGAGGGACCAGTGACATCGTCAGAGAGCGGTGACATCATCAGGAAGAGATTACGTCATCAGGGAGCGGTGATGTTATTGGGGGGACACCGGTGACATCATCAGGGAACAGTGATGTCATTTAGGGACTGGTGACGTCACCAGGATGAGATTACGTCATCGGGGAGTGGTGACATCATCAGGAAGAGATTACATCATATGGGAGTGATGACATCATCAGTGACGCCACAGTGATAACTGTGACGTCACTGGGGTGATGATGACGTCACAGCAATGACAGCAACACCGTGATGACATTGATGACGTCACTGTGGCACTGGCGGTGTCACAACAACCATGATGATGTCACAGCAATGGCAGTGACATCATGGTGACATTGATGACATCGCAGCGACATTGACAGTGCCACAACTGTGCTGGTGACATCACAACGATGGCGGTGATGTCACAGAGATGGCGATGATGTCATAGTGACTCCAATGACATCATTGTGACAGTGACGTCACAGCAATGGCGATGACATCACAATGGTGACAATGATGTCTCCGTGATCATGATGATGATGATGTCCCAGATATGATGTCATGGTGACGCTGATGACATCACAGTGACATTGACGACGTCACAGCAGCGGCAATGATGTCACAATGACGACGATGACATCACAGCGATGACGTCACGCCTCTTTCTCAGCCCTGGCTTGGTGTCACTTTGTCCCCGCCCAGCCCCCGATGTCCCCAAAGCCACCACGAGCGGCCCTGAGGGTCCCCAAAGAGTCCCTGAGGGCCCCAGGAGGTGCCTTGGGGTCCCCAAAGTGGCCCAGAAATGTCCCCAAGGTGTCCCCAAGGCGTCCCCAGTGCCAACAGCAGTGCCCGGTATAACCTGGGGACAGACATGGGGACATCCCAGTCCCTCCCAGTTCATCCCAGTCCCTCCCAGTCTCCCGTCCCACACCAATTCCCGTTTTTTATTCCGTTCCATTTTTACCTTTTCCCGCCTCAGGCCCGGCCGCCCCCGTTGCCATGGCAACCGCCCGGGCCCGTCCCCATGGCAACCCCGCTCCCGCCCGTTCTGCATCGCCATTGGCTGCTTCACAGCTCTTCGCGAGCGCTGATTGGCTGAGAGTGGCAGAGGGCGGGAATGAGGACCCGGAAGCGCCCTCACTTGCCATGCCGACCTGGCCCTCGTGTTGCCATGGTAACGGAATTTCCGCTCTGCTATTGGCTGTTTACTCCTGCACGACAGCGCTGATTGGCTGGGGATAGAAGGGGCGGGGCCGAATCAATCCAGCATGAACTGGGCTGAACTGGGAACTGGGATGGACTGGGACCAGAATCTGAACTGGGATGAACTGGAACCAGAGCCTGAACTGGAACCAGAGACTGAACTGGGAACTGGGACCAGAATCCTGAACTGGGATGAACTGGGAGCGATCCCAAACCAGTAGAGGGGATAAACTGGGAACTGGGATGAACTGGGATCAGAGCCCTGAACTGGGAACTGGGGCAGACTGAGACAAGAGCCTGAACTGGGATGAACTGGGATGAACTGGGCTGCACTGGTGTCACGGCGAGCGCGACCACAACAAAACGTTTGGGCTCAGAGTTTTGAGGGTTAAATTTAATTTATTTAAAAATAAAGGCACGGGAAGGACAAAGTTCAGAAGAACAGAAAACAGAATGGACTGGGATGGAACTGGGATGGAACTGGGATGGAACTGGGATGGACTGGGCTGGGCTGGGCCCTTTGGCTGCTCCGTTCAGGGCTCGGCCTCGGCTTGCCAGGACTTGTGGCCACCAAAGCCAAGGCAGCGCAGGCACGGCAGGGATGGGCTGGGCTGGGCTCTGAGCCAGATCTACAGCTGGGCTGGGAACTGGAATGGATTGGAACTGGGAATGGGATGGGCTGGAACTGGGAACTGGGATGGACTGGGAGAAGAAGCTGAACTGGAACAAGAGCCTGAACTGGGAAGGACAGGGATGAACTGGGACCAGAGCCTTGAACTGGGATGGAATGAGATGGACTGGGATTAACTGGGGTGGACTGGGATGAACTGGGACCAGAGCCTTGAACTGGGATTCACTGGGATTAACTGGGATGGCCTGGGATTAACTGGGACCAGAGCCCTGAACTGAGATGAATTGGGGTGTAATTAACATTAATTAATGATAATTGACTTTAATTAATGAGTTAATGACAGAGCTGCGCACAGGATTAATCTCAAACAAACACACCCAATTAGCAATAATTAGGTTTTGGTGATTTTAATTGACATTAATTAGTTACTGGTGTTTGTAATTGACATTAATTAGTTAATTACAGGGCACACCTTGTGCTTGCCCTGGCAGGGCTTGTGGCCACCAAAGCAGTGCTGGGAACTGGGATGGACTGGGAGGGACTGGTACGGACTGGGAAGTGGAAGGAACTGGACTGGGCTTGGAATTGGGGAACTGGGCTGGACTGGGAGTGGGTTGGGAACTGGGATGCACTGGGAACTGGAATTGACTGGAACTGGGAACAGGAGATGGGATGGAACTGGGTTGGACTGGGAACTGGGTTGGACTGGGAACTGGGATCTGGCATGGACTGGGAATTCTGAACTGGGATGGACTGGGAACTGGGATTGACTTTGGACTGGGATGAACTGGAGACTGGGAACTGAGATGGACTGGAACTGGGAATGGGATGAAATGGGAATTCTGATGGACTGGGGACTGGGATGAACTGGAAATTGTGAAAGGAATGAACTGGTAACTGGGATGGACTGGAAACTGGGATGAACTGGAACTGGGGACTGGGAACTGGGATTGACTGGGAGTAGAACCTGAACTGGGATCAGAGCCCTGAACTGGGAACTGGGGCAGACTGAGACAAGAGCCTGAACTGGGATGAACTGGGATGAACTGGGCTGCACTGGTGTCACGGCGAGCGCGGCCACAACAAAACGTTTGGGCTCAGAGTTTTGAGGGTTAAATTTAATTTATTTAAAAATAAAGGCACGGGAAGGACAAAGTTCAGAAGAACGGAGAACAGAATGGACTGGGATGGAACTGGGATGGACTGGGATGGACTGGGCTGGGCTGGGCCCTTTGGCTGCTCCGTTCAGGGCTCGGCCTCGGCTTGCCAGGACTTGTGGCCACCAAAGCCAAGGCAGCGCAGGCACGGCAGGGATGGGCTGGGCTGGGCTCTGAGCCAGATCTACAGCTGGGCTGGGAACTGGGATGGACTGGGATGGACTGGGAGCTGGGAACTGGGATTGAGTGGGGACTGGGAAATGCCGAGGACCTGAACAGGGCTGGACTGGAAATGGGAACTGGGGATGGGATGAACTGGGAACTGTGAATGGAATAAACTGGGAATGGGATGGATTGGGAACTTGGAACCAGGATGGACTGGGTTAGACTGGGAGCTGGGAACTGGGATGGACTGGGACAAACTGGGAGGGACTGGGATGGACTGGGAACTGGGCTGGAGCGGGAGCTGGAATGAACTGGGACGGACTGGGAGCTGGGAATGGGATGAACTGGGAATGGGATGGAGTGGGAACTTGGAACCAGGATGGACTGGGTTAGACTGGGAGCTGGGAACTGGGATGGACTGGTCTGGACTGGGGGTAACTGGAATCTGGGATGGACTGGGAATTCTGGACTGGGAAGTGGGATTGGCTTTGGATTGGGATGAACTGGAAACTGGGAATGGGATGAACTGGGATGAAATGGAAACTGGGATGGACTGGGAATGGGATGAAATGGGAACTGGGATGAATTGGAAACTGGGAATGAGATGAAATGGGAACTGGGATGGACTGGAAACTGGGAATGGGATGGACTGGAAACTGGGAATGGGATGAACTGGGATGGACTGGAAACTGGCAATGGGATGGACTGGAAACTGGGAATGGGATAGACTGGGAAATGGGAACGGAATAAACTGGGAATGGGATGGAGTGGGAACTTGGAACCATGATGGACTGGATGAGACTGGGAGCTGGGAACTGGGATGGACTGGTCTGGACTGGGAGGGACTGGGAACTGGGATTGACTTTTGACTGGGATGAACTGGAGATTGGGAACTGAGATGGACTGGAACTGGGAATGGGATGAAATGGAAACTGGGATGGACTTGGAACTGGGATGAACTGGAAACTGGGAATTGGATGAACTGGAAACTGGGAATGGGATGAAATGGTAACTGTGATGGACTGGAAAATGGGAATGGGATGAACTGGGATGAACTGGAAACTGGGAATGGGATGAAATGGTAACTGGGATGAACTGGAAACTGGGATGAAATGGTAACTGGGATGGACTGGGAATGGGATGAACTGGTAACTGGGATGGACTGGAAACTGGGAATGGGATGGACTGGGAACGGTGAATGGAATAAACTGGGAATGGGATGGATTGGGAACTTGGAACCAGGATGGACTGGGTTAGACTGGCAGCTGGGAACTGGGATGGACAGGGAGGGACTGGAATCTGGGATGGACTGGGAATTCTGAACTGGGATGAACTGGAAACTGGGAATGGGATGAAATGGTAACTGGGATGAACTGGAAACTTGGAATGGGATGGACTGGAACTGGGGACTGGTAACTGGGATTGACTGGGAGAAGAACCTGAACTGGAATAAGAGCCTGAACTGGGAAGGACAGCGATGGACTGGGATGAACTGGGGACTGGGAAGGACAGGGATGAAGTGGGACCAGAGCCCTGAACTGGGATGGACTGGGAGGGACTGGGATGAACTGGACTGGGAACTGGGATGGACATGGATGGGCTGTGAGCTTGAAACTGGAATGGGCTGAGAGCTGGGAACTGGGACCAGAGCCCTGAACTGGGAACGGGCACCACAGCCTGGACTGGGATGAACTGGGATATAGTTAACATTAATTAATTGTAATGAACATTAATTAATGAGTTAATGACAGAGCTGTGCACAGGATTGATCTCAAACCAACACCCCCAGCACAGCCACACCATCGGTGTTTGTAACTGACATTAATTAGTTACTGGTGTTTGTAATTAATTCGTTAATTAGTTAATCATAGGGCACACCTTGTGCTTGCCCTGGCAGGGCTTGTGGCCACCAAACCAGTAGAGGGAACTGGGATTGGCTGGGCTGAACTGGGAGGGATTTCCAAGGAACTGGGATGGGCTCGGACGGACTGGGATGGACTGGGAACTTGGAACTGGGATTGAGTGGGGACTGGGCTGGAGTGGGAACTGGGAAATGCTGTGGACCTTAACTGGGCTGAACTGGAAATGGGAAGTGGGGATGGGATGAACTGTGAACTGTGAATGGAATAAACTGGGAATGGGATGGAGTGGGAACTTGGAACCAGGATGGACTGGGTTAGACTGGGAGCTGGGAGCTGGGATGGACTGGGACAAACTGGGATGGATTGGGATGGACAGCAATTCCTAAATTCCAGCTCCAACACAAATTCCTGTTTGCACTGAATTCCTGAGCCAGCCGAGGGATTTCCAAGGAACTGGGATGGACTGGGAGGGACTGGGATGGACTGGGAACTGGGCTGGAGCGGGAGCTGGGATGAACTGGGAAGGACTGGGAGCTGGGGATGAGATGAACTGGGAATGGGATGGAGTGGGAACTTGGAACCAGGATGGACTGGGTTAGACTGGGAGGTGGGAACTGGGATGGACTGGTCTGGACTGGGAGGGACTGGGAACTGGAATCTGGGATGGACTGGGAATTCTGAACAGGGATGGACTGGGAACTGGGATTGAGTTTGGAAACTGGGATGAACTGGAGATTGGGAACTGTGATGGACTGGAACTGGGAATGGGATGAAATGGAAACTGGGATGGACTGGGAACTGAGATGGACTGGAACTGGGAATGGGATGAAATGGAAACTGGGATGGACTGGCAACTGAGATGGACTGGAACTGGGAATGGGATGAAATGGAAACTGGGATGGACTGGCAACTGAGATGGACTGGAACTGGGAATGGGATGAAATGGAAACTGGGATGGACTGGGAATGTGATGGACTGGGAACTGGGAATGGGATGAAATGGAAACTGGGATGGACTGGGAACTGGGAATGGGATGAAATGGAAACTGGGATGGACTGGGAATGCGATGGACTGGGAACTGGGAATGGGATGAAATGGAAACTGGGATGGACTGGGAATGCGATGGACTGGGAACTGGGAATGGGATGAAATGGAAACTGGGATGGACTGGGAATGCGATGGACTGGGAACTGGGAATGGGATGAAATGGAAACTGGGATGGACTGGGAATGTGATGGACTGGGAACTGGGAATGGGATGAAATGGAAACTGGGATGGACTGGGAATGTGATGGACTGGGAACTGGGAATGGGATGAAATGGAAACTGGGATGGACTGGGAATGTGATGGACTGGGAACTGGGAATGGGATGAAATGGAAACTGGGATGGACTGGGAATGTGATGGACTGGGAACTGGGAATGGGATGAAATGGAAACTGGGATGGACTGGCAACTGAGATGGACTGGGAACTGGGAATGGGATGAAATGGAAACTGGGATGGACTGGCAACTGAGATGGACTGGGAACTGGGAATGGGATGAAATGGAAACTGGGATGGACTGGGAATGTGATGGACTGGGAACTGGGAATGGGATGAAATGGAAACTGGGATGGACTGGGAATGTGATGGACTGGGAACTGGGAATGGGATGAAATGGAAACTGGGATGGACTGGGAATGTGATGGACTGGGAACTGGGATGAACTAGAAACTGGGAATGGGACTAAATAGGAACTGGGATGGACTGGAAAATGGGAATGGGATGAACTGGGATGAACTGGACACTGGGAATGGGATGAAATGGTAACTGGGATGGACTGGAAAATGGGAATGGGATGAACTGGGATGAACTGGACACTGGGAATGGGATGAAATGGTAACTGGGATGGACTGGAAAATGGGAATGGGATGAACTGGGATCAACTGGAAACTGGGAATGGGATGGACTGGGAACTGGGATGAAATGGTAACTGGGATGGACTGGAAAATGGGAATGGGATGAACTGGGAACCGGGATGAAATGGGAACCGGGATGAACTGAAAAATGGGAATGGGATGAAATGGGAACTGGGATGGACTGGAAACTGTGAATGGTATGGACTGAGAACTGTGAATGGAATAAACTGGGAATGGGATGGAGTGGGAACTTGGAACCAGGATGGACTGGGTTAGACTGGGAGCTGGGAACTGGGATGGACTGGGATGAACTGGGATGGACTGGGATGAACTGGGATGGACACAAATTCCTAAATTCCAGCTCCAACACAAATTCCTGTTTGCACTGAATTCCTGAGCCAGCCGAGGGATTTCCGAGGAACTGGGAGCGACTGGGATGGACTGGGATGGAACTGGAACTGGGAACTTGGATGGACTGGGATGGACGGAGCTGGACTGGGAGGGACTGGGATCTGGGCGGGGAACTGGGCTGGAGCGGGAGCTGGAATGAACTGGGAAGGACTGGGAGCTGGGAATGGGTTGAACTGGGAATAGGATGGAGTGGGAACTTGGAACCAGGATGGACTGGGTTAGACTGGGAGGTGGGAACTGGGATGGACTGGTCTGGACTGGGAGGGACTGGGAACTGGAATCTGGGATGGACTGGGAATTCTGAACAGGGACGGACTGGGAACTGGGACTGACTTTGGACTAGGATGAACTGGAGATTGGGAACTGAGATGGACTGGAACTGGGAATGGGATGAAATGGAAACTGGGATGGACTGGGAACTGAGATGGACTGGAACTGGGAATGGGATGAAATGGAAACTGGGATGGACTGGCAACTGAGATGGACTGGAACTGGGAATGGGATGAAATGGAAACTGGGATGGACTGGGAACTGAGATGGACTGGAACTGGGAATGGGATGAAATGGAAACTGGGATGGACTGGGAACTGAGATGGACTGGAACTGGGAATGGGATGAAATGGAAACTGGGATGGACTGGGAACTGAGATGGACTGGAACTGGGAATGGGATGAAATGGAAACTGGGATGGACTGGGAACTGAGATGGACTGGAACTGGGAATGGGATGAAATGGAAACTGGGATGGACTGGGAACTGAGATGGACTGGAACTGGGAATGGGATGAAATGGAAACTGGGATGGACTGGGAACTGAGATGGACTGGAACTGGGAATGGGATGAAATGGAAACTGGGATGGACTGGGAACTGAGATGGACTGGAACTGGGAATGGGATGAAATGGGAACCGGGATGAAATGGGAACTGGGATGGACTTGAAACTGGGAATGGGATGAACTGGAAACTGGGAATGGGATGAACTGGAAACTGGGAATGGGATGGACTGGAAACTGGGGAGGACTGGTAAGTGGGATGAACTGGAAACTGGGAATGGGATGAAATGGAAACTGGGAATGGGACTAAATAGGAACTGGGATGGACTGGCAACTGAGATGGACTGGAACTGGGAATGGGATGAAATGGAAACTGGGATGGACTGGCAACTGAGATGGACTGGAACTAGGAATGGGATGAAATGGAAACTGGGATGGACTGGCAACTGAGATGGACTGGAACTGGGAATGGGATGAAATGGAAACTGGGATGGACTGGCAACTGAGATGGACTGGAACTGGGAATGGGATGAAATGGAAACTGAGATGGACTGGAACTGGGAATGGGATGAAATGGAAACTGGGATGGACTGGGAACTGAGATGGACTGGAACTGGGAATGGGATGAAATGGAAACTGGGATGGACTGGCAACTGAGATGGACTGGAACTGGGAATGGGATGAAATGGAAACTGGGATGGACTGGCAACTGAGATGGACTGGAACTGGGAATGGGATGAAATGGAAACTGGGATGGACTGGGAACTGAGATGGACTGGAACTGGGAATGGGATGAAATGGAAACTGGGATGGACTGGCAACTGAGATGGACTGGAACTGGGAATGGGATGAAATGGAAACTGGGATGGACTGGCAACTGAGATGGACTGGAACTGGGAATGGGATGAAATGGAAACTGGGATGGACTGGCAACTGAGATGGACTGGAACTGGGAATGGGATGAAATGGAAACTGGGATGGACTGGGAATGTGATGGACTGGAACTGGGAATGGGATGAAATGGAAACTGGGATGAAATGGGAACTGAGATGGACTGGAACTGGGAATGGGATGAAATGGAAACTGGGATGGACTGGGAATGTGATGGCCTGGGAACTGGGAATGGGATGAAATGGAAACTGGGATGGACTGGGAATGTGATGGACTGGGAACTGGGATGAACTAGAAACTGGGAATGGGACTAAATAGGAACTGGGATGGACTGGAAAATGGGAATGGGATGAACTGGGATGAACTGGACACTGGGAATGGGATGAAATGGTAACTGGGATGGACTGGAATATGGGAATGGGATGAACTGGGATCAACTGGAAACTGGGAATGGGATGGACTGGGAACTGGGATGAAATGGTAACTGGGATGGACTGGAAAATGGGAATGGGATGAACTGGGAACCGGGATGAAATGGGAACCGGGATGAACTGAAAAATGGGAATGGGATGAAATGGGAACTGGGATGGACTGGAAACTGTGAATGGTATGGACTGGGAACTGTGAATGGAATAAACTGGGAATGGGATGGAGTGGGAACTTGGAACCAGGATGGACTGGGTTAGACTGGGAGCTGGGAACTGGGATGGACTGGGACAAACTGGGATGGACTGGGACGAACTGGGATGGACTGGGATGAACTGGGATGGACTGGGATGAACTGGGATGGACACAAATTCCTAAATTCCAGCTCCAACACAAATTCCTGTTTGCACTGAATTCCTGAGCCAGCCGAGGGATTTCCGAGGAACTGGGAGCGACTGGGATGGACTGGGATGGACTGGGATGGAACTGGAACTGGGAACTTGGATGGACTGGGATGGACGGAGCTGGACTGGGAGGGACTGGGAACTGGGCTGGGAACTGGGCTGGAGCGGGAGCTGGAATGAACTGGGAAGGACTGGGAGCTGGGAATGGGTTGAACTGGGAATAGGATGGAGTGGGAACTTGGAACCAGGATGGACTGGGTTAGACTGGGAGGTGGGAACTGGGATGGACTGGTCTGGACTGGGAGGGACTGGGAACTGGAATCTGGGATGGACTGGGAATTCTGAACAGGGACGGACTGGGAACTGGGATTGACTTTGGACTAGGATGAACTGGAGATTGGGAACTGAGATGGACTGGAACTGGGAATGGGATGAAATGGAAACTGGGATGGACTGGGAACTGAGATGGACTGGAACTGGGAATGGGATGAAATGGAAACTGGGATGGACTGGGAACTGAGATGGACTGGAACTGGGAATGGGATGAAATGGAAACTGGGATGGACTGGGAACTGAGATGGACTGGAACTGGGAATGGGATGAAATGGAAACTGGGATGGACTGGGAACTGAGATGGACTGGAACTGGGAATGGGATGAAATGGAAACTGGGATGGACTGGCAACTGAGATGGACTGGAACTGGGAATGGGATGAAATGGAAACTGGGATGGACTGGGAACTGAGATGGACTGGAACTGGGAATGGGATGAAATGGAAACCGGGATGGACTGGGAACTGAGATGGACTGGAACTGGGAATGGGATGAAATGGGAACCAGGATGAAATGGGAACTGGGATGGACTTGAAACTGGGAATGGGATGAACTGGAAACTGGGAATGGGATGAACTGGAAACTGGGAATGGGATGGACTGGAAACTGGGGAGGACTGGTAAGTGGGATGAACTGGAAACTGGGAATGGGATGAAATGGAAACTGGGATGGACTGGGAATGTGATGGACTGGGAACTGGGATGAACTAGAAACTGGGAATGGGATGAAATGGTAACTGGGATGGACTGGAAAATGGGAATGGGATGAAATGGGATCAACTGGAAACTGGGAATGGGATGAAATGGAAACTGAGATGGACTGGGAACTGGCAATGGGATGAAATGGGAACTGGGATGAACTGGGATGAACTGGAAACTGGGAATGGTATGGACTGGGAACTGTGAATGGAATAAACTGGGAATGGGATGGATTGGGAACTTGGAACCAGGATGGACTGGGTTAGACTGGGAGCTGGGAACTGGGATGGACTGGGACAAACTGGGATGGACTGGGATGAACTGGGATGGACACAAATTCCTAAATTCCAGCTCCAACACAAATTCCTGTTTGCACTGAATTCCTGAGCCAGCCGAGGGATTTCCGAGGGACTGGGAGCGACTGGGATGGACTGGGAGGGACTGGGATGGAACTGGAACTGGGAACTTGGATGGACTGGGATGGACGGAGCTGGACTGGGAGGGACTGGGAACTGGGCTGGAGCGGGAGCTGGGATGAACTGGGAAGGACTGGGAGCTGGGAATGGGTTGAACTGGGAATAGGATGGAGTGGGAACTTGGTACCAGGATGGACTGGGTTAGACTGGGAGCTGGGAACTTGGATGGACTGGGAGGGACTGGAATCTGGGATGGACTGGGAATTCTGAACTGGGATGGACTGGGAAGTGGGATTGACTTTGGACTGGGATGAACTGGAAACTGGGAATGGGATGAAATGGTAACTGGGATGAACTGGAAACTGGGAATGGGATGGACTGGAACTGGGGACTGGTAACTGGGATTGACCGGGAGAAGAACCTGAACTGGAAGAAGAGCCTGAACTGGGAAGGACAGGGATGGACTGGGATGAACTGGGGACTGGGAAGGACAGGGATGAACTGTGAGGGACTGGGATGAACTGGAATGGGAACTGGGATGGACATGGATGGGCTGGGAGCTTGAAACTGGAATGGGCTGAGAGCTGGGAACTGGGACCAGAGCCCTGAACTGGGAACGGGCACCACAGCCTGGACTGGGATGAACTGGGATATAGTTAACATTAATTAATTGTAATGAACATTAATTAATGAGTTAATGACAGAGCTGTGCACAGGATTGATCTCAAACCAACACACCCAGCACAGCCACACCATCGGTGTTTGTAACTGACATTAATTAGTTACTGGTGTTTGTAATTAATTCGTTAATTAGTTAATCATAGGGCACACCTTGTGCTTGCCCTGGCAGGGCCTGGGGCCACCAAACCAGTAGAGGGAACTGGGATTGGCTGGGCTGAACTGGGAGGGATTTCCAAGGAACTGGGATGGGCTGGGAACTTGGAACTGGGATTGAGTGGGGACTGGGCTGGAGTGGGAACCTGGAAATGCCGTGGACCTGAACTGGGCTGGACTGGAAATGGGAACTGGGGATGGGATGAACTGGGAACTGTGAATGGAATAAACTGGGAATGGGATGGAGTGGGTTAGACTGGGAGCTGGGAACTGGGATGGATTGGGATGGACACAGATTCCTAAATTCCAGCTCCAACACAAATTCCTGTTTACACTGAATTCCTGAGCCAGCCGAGGAATTTCCAAGGAATTGGGATGGACTGGGAGGGACTGGGATGGACTGGGAACTGGGCTCGAGCGGGAGCTGGGATGAAATTGGAAGGACTGGGAGATGGGGATGAGATGTACTCAGAATGGGATGAACTGGGAATGGGATGGAGTGGGAACTTGGAACCAGGATGGACTGGGTTAGACTGGGAGCTGGGAACTGGGATGGACTGGTCTGGACTGGGAGGGACTGGGAACTGGAATCTGGGATGGACTGGGAATTCTGAACTGGGATTGACTTTAGACTGGGATGAACTGGAGATTGGGAATGAGATGGACTGGAAGTGGGAATGGGATGAAATGGGAACTGGGATGGGATGGGACTGGGATGGACTGGGAACAGGGATCTGGCATGGACTGGGAATTCTGAACTGGGATGGACTGGGAACTGGGGACTGGGAACTGGGATTGACTGGGAGTAGAACCTGAACTGGGATTAGAGCCCTGAATTGGGATGTGGGGCAGACTGAGACAAGAGCCTGAACTGGGATGAACTGGGATGAACTGGGCTGCACTGGTGTCACGGCGAGCGCGGCCACAACAAAACGTTTGGCTCAGAGTTTTGAGGGTTAAATTTAATTTATTTAAAAATAAAGGCACGGGAAGGACAAAGTTCAGAAGAACGGAGAACAGAATGGACTGGGATGGAACTGGGATGGACTGGGATGGAACTGGGATGGACTGGGCTGGGCTGGGCCCTTTGGCTGCTCCGTTCAGGGCTCGGCCTCGGCTTGCCAGGACTTGTGGCCACCAAAGCCAAGGCAGCGCAGGCACGGCAGGGATGGGCTGGGCTGGGCTCTGAGCCAGATCTACAGCTGGGCTGGGAACTGGGATGGACTGGGATGGACTGGGAGCTGGGAACTGGGATTGAGTGGGGACTGGGCTGGAGTGGGAACTGGGAAATGCCGTGGACCTGAACTGGGCTGGACTGGAAATGGGAAGTGGGGATGGGATGGACTGGGAACTGTGAATGGAATAAACTGGGAATGGGATGGAGTGGGAACTTGGAACCAGGATGGACTGGGTTAGACTGGGAGCTGGGATGGACTGGGACAAACTGGGATGGACTGGGATGGACACAAATTCCTAAATTCCAGCTCCAACACAAATTCCTGTTTGCACTGAATTCCTGAGCCAGCCGAGGGATTACCAAGGAACTGGGAGGGACTGGGATGAACTGGGAAGGACTGGGAGCTGGGAATGGGTTGAACTGGGAATAGGATGGAGTGGGAACTTGGAACCAGGATGGACTGGGTTAGACTGGGAGCTGGGAACTTGGATGGACTGGGAATTCTGAACTGGGAGGGACTGGGAACTGGGATTGACTTTGGACTGGGATGAACTGGAGATTGGGAACTGAGATGGACTGGAACTGGGAATGGGATGAAACGGAAACTGGGATGGATTGGGAACTGGGATGAACTAGAAACTGGTAATGGGACTATATAGGAACTGGGATGGTCTGGAAACTGGGAATGGGATGAACAGGGAACTGGGATGAAATGGTAACTGGGATGGACTGGGAATGGGATGAAATGGGAACCGGGATGAAATGGGAACTGGGATGGACTGGGAACTGTGAATGGAATAAACTGGGAATGGGATGGAGTGGGAACTTGGAACCAGGATGGACTGGATTAGACTGGGAGATGGGAACTGGGATGGAGTGGGACAAAATGGGATGGACTGGGATGAACTGGGATGGATTGGGATGGACACAAATTCCTAAATTCCAGCTCCAACACAAATTCCTGTTTGCACTGAATTCCTGAGCCAGCCGAGGGATTTCCAAGGAACTGGGATGGACTGGGATGGACTGGGAACTGGGCTGGAGCGGGAGCTGGGATGAACTGGGAAGGACTGGGAGCTGGGGATGGGTTGAACTGGGAATGGGTTGGAGTGGGAACTTGGAACCAGGATGGACTGAATTAGACTGGGAACTGGGATGGACTGGAAGAGACTGGAAACTGGGATGGACTGGGAACTGGGATTGACTTTTGACTGGGATGAAATGGAAACCGGGAATGGGATGGACTGGAACTGGGGACTGGTAACTGGGATTGACTGGGAGAAGAACCTGAACTGGAAGAAGAGCCTGAACTGGGAAGGACAGGGATGGACTGGGATGAACTGGGACCAGAGCCTTGAACGGGAATGGACTGTGAGGGACTGGGATGAACTGGAATGGGAACTGGGATGGACATGGATGGGCTGGGAGCTTGAAACTGGAATGGGCTGAGAGCTGGGAACTGGGACCAGAGCCCTGAACTGGGAACGGGCACCACAGCCTGGACTGGGATGAACTGGGATATCGTTAACATTAATTAATTGTAATGAACATTAATTAATGAGTTAATGACAGAGCTGTGCACAGGATTGATCTCAAACCAACACACCCAGCACAGCCACACCATCGGTGTTTGTAACTGACATTAATTAGTTACTGGTGTTTGTAATTAATTTGTTAATTAGTTAATCATAGGGCACACCTTGTGCTTGCCCTGGCAGGGCCTGGGGCCACCAAACCAGTAGAGGGAACTGGGATTGGCTGGGCTGAACTGGGAGGGATTTCCAAGGAACTGGGCTGGGCTGGGAACTTGGAACTGGGATTGAGTGGGGACTGGGCTGGAGTGGGAACTGGGAAATGCCGTGGACCTGAACTGGGCTGGACTGGGAAGTGGGGATGGGATGAACTGGGAACTGTGAATGGAATAAACTGGGAATGGGATGGAGTGGGAACTTGGAACCAGGATGGACTGGGTTGGAGTGGGACAAACTGCGATGGACTGGGAGAAACTGGGATGCATTGGGATGGACACAGATTGCTAAATTCCAGCTCCAACACAAATTCCTGTTTGCACTGAATTCCTGAGCCAGCCGAGGGTTTTCCATGGGACTGGGAGGGACTGGGATGGACTGGGAACTGGGCTCGAGTGGGAGCTGGGATGAACTGGGAAGGACTGGGAGCTGGGAATGGGATGGAGTGGGAATGGGATGGAGTGGGAACTTGGAATTAGGATGTATTGGGTGAGACTGGGAGCTGGGAACTGGGATGGACTGGTCTGGACTGGGATGGACTGGGAACTGGAATCTGGGATGAACTGGGAATTCTGAACTGGGATGGACTGGGAACTGGGATTGACTTTGGACTGGGATGAACTGGAGATTGGGAACTAAGATGGACTGGAACTGGGAATGGGATGAACTGGTAACTGGGATGGACTGGGAAGTGAGATGAACTAGAAACTGGGAATGGGATGAAATGGAAACTGGGATGGACTGGAAACTGGGAATGGGATGACCTGGGATGAACTGGAAACTGGGATGGACTGGGAATGGGATGAAGTGGGAACCGGGATGAAATGGGAACTGGGATGGACTTGAAACTGGGAATGGATGAACTGGAAACTGGGAATGGGATGGACTGGAAACTGGGAATGGGATGAAATGGGAACTGGGATGGACTGGGAACTGTGAATGGAATAAACTGGGAATGGGATGGAGTGGCAACTTGGAACCAGGATGGACTGGGTTAGACTGGGACAAACTTGGATGGAGTGGGACAAACTGGGATGGACTGGGATGAACTGGGATGGACACAAATTCCTAAATTCCAGCTCCAACACAAATTCCTGTTTGCACGGAATTCCTGAGCCAGCTGAGGGATTTCCAAGGAACTGGGAGGGACTGGGAGCTGGGAATGGGTTTAACTGGGAATGGGATGGAGTGGGAACTTGGAACCAGGATGGACTGGATGAGACTGGGAGCTGGGAACTGGGATGGACTGGTCTGGACTGGGAGGGACTGGGAACTGGAATCTGGGATGGACTGGGAATTCTGAACAGGGACGGACTGGGAACTGGGATTGACTTTGGACTGGGATGAACTGGAGATTGGGAACTGAGATGGACTGGAACTGGGAATGGGATGAAATGGAAACTGGGATGGACTGGGAACTGAGATGGACTGGAACTGGGAATGGGATGAAATGGAAACTGGGATGGACTGGGAACTGAGATGGACTGGAACTAGGAATGGGATGAAATGGAAACTGGGATGGACTGGGATCTGGGATGAACTGGAAACTGGGAATGGGATGAAATGGAAACTGGGATGGACTGGGAATGTGATGGATTGGGAACTGGGATGAACTAGAAACTGGGAATAGGACTATATAGGAACTGGGATGGACTGGAAAATGGGAATGGGATGAACTGGGATGGAATGGAAACTGGGAATGGGATGAAATGGTAACTGGGATGGACTGGAAAATGGGAATGGGATGAACTGGGATGAACTGGAAACTGGGAATGGGATGGACTGGAAACTGGGAATGGGATGAACTGGAAACTGGGAATGGGATGGACTGGAAACTGGGAATGGGATGGACTGGAAACTGGGGAGGACTGGTAAGTGGGATGAACTGGAAACTCGGAATGGGATGAAATGGGAACTGGGATGGACTGGAAACTGGGAATGGGATGGACTGGGAACTGTGAATGGAATAAACTGGGAATGGGATGGATTGGGAACTTGGAACGAGGATGGCCTGGGTTAGACTGGGAGCTGGGAACTGGGATGGAGTGGGACAAACTGGGATGGACTGGGATGAACTGGGATGGATTGGGATGGACACCAATACCTAAATTCCAGCTCCAACACAAATTCCTGTTTGTACGGAATTCCTGAGCCAGCCGAGGGATTTCCAAGGGACTGGGAGAGACTGGGATGGAACTGGAACTGGGAACTTGGATGGACTGGGATGGACGGAGCTGGACTGGGAGGGACTGGGAACTGGGCTGGAGCAGGAGCTGGGATGAACTGGGAAGGACTGGGAGCTGGGAATGGGTTGAACTGGGAATAGGATGGAGTGGGAACTTGGAACCAGGATGGACTGGATTAGACTGGGAGCTTGGAACTTGGATGGACTGGGAGGGACTGGAATCTGGGATGGACTGGGAATTCTGAACTGGGATGGACTGGGAAGTGGGATTGACTTTGGACTGGGATGAAATGGGAACTGGGATGAACTGGAAACTGGGAATGGGATGGACTGGAACTGGGGACTGGTAACTGGGATTGACTGGGAGAAGAACCTGAACTGGAATAAGAGCCTGAACTGGGAAGGACAGCGATGGACTGGGATGAACTGGAATGGGAACTGGGATGGACATGGATGGGCTGGGAGCTTGAAACTGGAATGGGCTGAGAGCTGGGAACTGGGACCAGAGCCCTGAACTGGGAACGGGCACCACAGCCTGGACTGGGATGAACTGGGATATAGTTAACATTAATTAATTGTAATGAACATTAATTAATGAGTTAATGACAGAGCTGTGCACAGGATTGATCTCAAACCAACACACCCAGCACAGCCACACCATCGGTGTTTGTAACTGACATTAATTAGTTACTGGTGTTTGTAATTAATTCGTTAATTAGTTAATCATAGGGCACACCTTGTGCTTGCCCTGGCAGGGCCTGGGGCCACCAAACCAGTAGAGGGAACTGGGATTGGCTGGGCTGAACTGGGAGGGATTTCCAAGGAACTGGGATGGGCTGGGAACTTGGAACTGGGATTGAGTGGGGACTGGGCTGGAGTGGGAACTGGGAAATGCCGTGGACCTGAACTGGGCTGGACTGGGAACTGGGGATGGGATGAACTGGGAAGTGTGAATGGAATAAACTGGGAATGGGATGGAGTGGGAACTTGGAACCAGGATGGACTGGGTTAGACTGGGAGCTGGGAACTGGGATGAACTGGTCTGGACTGGGCGGGACTGGGAACTGGAATCTGGGATGGACTGGGAATTCTGAACTGGGATGGACTGGGAACTGGGATTGACTTTGGACTGGGATGAACTGGAGATTGGGAACTGAGATGGACTGGAACTGGGAATGGGATGAAATGGAAACTGGGATGGACTTGGAACTGGGATGAACTGGAAACTGGGAATGGGATGAAATGGAAACTGGGATGGACTGGGAACTGGGAATGGGATGGACTGGGAACTGGGATGAACTAGAAACTGGGAATGGGATGAAATGGTAACTGTGATGGACTGGAAAATGGGAATGGGATGAACTGGGATGAACTGGTAACTGGGATGGACTGGAAACTGGGAATGGGATGAAATGGGAACCGGGATGAAATGGGAACCGGGATGTACTTGAAACTGGGAATGGGATGGACTGGAAACTGGGAATGGGATGAAATGGGAACTGGGATGGACTGGAAACTGTGAATGGTATGGACTGGGAACTGTGAATGGAATAAACTGGGAATGGGATGGAGTGGGAACTTGGAACCAGGATGGACTGGGTTAGAGTGGGAGCTGGGAACTGGGATGGAGTGGGACAAACTGGGATGAACTGGGATGGACACCAATTCCTAAATTCCAGCTCCAACACAAATTCCTGTTTGCACTGAATTCCTGAGCCAGCCGAGGGATTTCCAAGGGACTGGGAGGGAATGGGAGGGACTGGGATGGAACTGGAACTGGGAACTTGGATGGACTGGGGTGGACGGAGCTGGACTGGGAGGGACTGGGAACTGGGCTGGAGCGGGAGCTGGGATGAACTGGGAAGGACTGGGAGCTGGGAATGGGTTGAACTGGGAATAGGATGGAGTGGGAACTTGGAACCAGGATGGACTGGGTTAGACTGGGAGCTTGGAACTTGGATGGACTGGGAGGGACTGGAATCTGGGATGGACTGGGAATTCTGAACTGGGATGGACTGGGAAGTGGGATTGACTTTGGACTGGGATGAAATGGGAACTGGGATGAACTGGAAACTGGGAATGGGATGGACTGGAACTGGGGACTGGTAACTGGGATTGACTGGGAGAAGAACCTGAACTGGAATAAGAGCCTGAACTGGGAAGGACAGGGATGGACTGGGATGAACTGGAATGGGAACTGGGATGGACATGGATGGGCTGGGAGCTTGAAACTGGAATGGGCTGAGAGCTGGGAACTGGGACCAGAGCCCTGAACTGGGAACGGGCACCACAGCCTGGACTGGGATGAACTGGGATATAGTTAACATTAATTAATTGTAATGAACATTAATTAATGAGTTAATGACAGAGCTGTGCACAGGATTGATCTCAAACCAACACACCCAGCACAGCCACACCATCGGTGTTTGTAACTGACATTAATTAGTTACTGGTGTTTGTAATTAATTCGTTAATTAGTTAATCATAGGGCACACCTTGTGCTTGCCCTGGCAGGGCCTGGGGCCACCAAACCAGTAGAGGGAACTGGGATTGGCTGGGCTGAACTGGGAGGGATTTCCAAGGAACTGGGCTGGGCTGGGAACTTGGAACTGGGATTGAGTGGGGACTGGGCTGGAGTGGGAACTGGGAAATGCCGTGGACCTGAACTGGGCTGGACTGGGAAGTGGGGATGGGATGAACTGGGAAGTGTGAATGGAATAAACTGGGAATGGGATGGAGTGGGAACTTGGAACCAGGATGGACTGGGTTAGACTGGGAGCTGGGAACTGGGATGAACTGGTCTGGACTGGGCGGGACTGGGAACTGGAATCTGGGATGGACTGGGAATTCTGAACTGGGATGGACTGGGAACTGGGATTGACTTTGGACTGGGATGAACTGGAGATTGGGAACTGAGATGGACTGGAACTGGGAATGGGATGAAATGGAAACTGGGATGGACTTGGAACTGGGATGAACTGGAAACTGGGAATGGGATGAAATGGAAACTGGGATGGACTGGGAACTGGGAATGGGATGGACTGGGAACTGGGATGAACTAGAAACTGGGAATGGGATGAAATGGTAACTGTGATGGACTGGAAAATGGGAATGGGATGAACTGGGATGAACTGGAAACTGGGATGAACTGGTAACTGGGATGGACTGGAAACTGGGAATGGGATGAAATGGGAACCGGGATGAAATGGGAACCGGGATGTACTTGAAACTGGGAATGGGATGGACTGGAAACTGGGAATGGGATGAAATGGGAACCGGGATGAAATGGGAACCGGGATGAACTGAAAAATGGGAATGGGATGAAATGGGAACTGGGATGGACTGGAAACTGTGAATGGTATGGACTGGGAACTGTGAATGGAATAAACTGGGAATGGGATGGAGTGGGAACTTGGAACCAGGATGGACTGGGTTAGACTGGGAGCTGGGAACTGGGATGGAGTGGGACAAACTGGGATGGACTGGGATGAACTGGGATGGACACCAATTCCTAAATTCCAGCTCCAACACAAATTCCTGTTTGCACTGAATTCCTGAGCCAGCCGAGGGATTTCCAAGGAACTGGGAGGGAATGGGAGGGACTGGGATGGAACTGGAACTGGGAACTTGGATGGACTGGGGTGGACGGAGCTGGACTGGGAGGGACTGGGAACTGGGCTGGAGCGGGAGCTGGGATGAACTGGGAAGGACTGGGAGCTGGGAATGGGTTGAACTGGGAATAGGATGGAGTGGGAACTTGGAACCAGGATGGACTGGGTTAGACTGGGAGCTTGGAACTTGGATGGACTGGGAGGGACTGGAATCTGGGATGGACTGGGAATTCTGAACTGGGATGGACTGGGAAGTGGGATTGACTTTGGACTGGGATGAAATGGGAACTGGGATGAACTGGAAACTGGGAATGGGATGGACTGGAACTGGGGACTGGTAACTGGGATTGACTGGGAGAAGAACCTGAACTGGAATAAGAGCCTGAACTGGGAAGGACAGGGATGGACTGGGATGAACTGGAATGGGAACTGGGATGGACATGGATGGGCTGGGAGCTTGAAACTGGAATGGGCTGAGAGCTGGGAACTGGGACCAGAGCCCTGAACTGGGAACGGGCACCACAGCCTGGACTGGGATGAACTGGGATATAGTTAACATTAATTAATTGTAATGAACATTCATTAATGAGTTAATGACAGAGCTGTGCACAGGATTGATCTCAAACCAACACCCCCAGCACAGCCACACCATCGGTGTTTGTAACTGACATTAATTAGTTACTGGTGTTTGTAATTAATTCGTTAATTAGTTAATCATAGGGCACACCTTGTGCTTGCCCTGGCAGGGCCTGGGGCCACCAAACCAGTAGAGGGAACTGGGATTGGCTGGGCTGAACTGGGAGGGATTTCCAAGGAACTGGCATGGGCTGGGCTGGGAACGGGGAGCGACTTCCAAGGAACTGGGAGGGACTGGGATGGGCTGGGAGAGATTGGAATCCTCTAGGAACTGGGGTCTGAGCTGGGCTCCGGACTGGTCTAGACTGGGAATGGGATGGGAACTGGGATGAACTGGGACTTGGGAACTGGGCTGGACTGGAACTGTCAAAGGGATTGAGATGTACGGGGAACTGGGATGGACTGGGAGGGACTGGGAACTGGGATGGACTGGGAATGGGATAGAATGGGCTGGGATGGACTGGGGTGAACTGGGTTGGACTAGGCTGGACTGGGAATGGGATGAACTGAGGACTGGGATTTGGGATGGACTGGGACCTGGGAACTGGGATGGACTGGGCTGGACTGTAACTGTGAATGGGACTGAGATGTACGGGGAACTGGGAGGGACTGGGATGGACTGGGAGCTGGGAACTGGGATGGACATCACAGCAGTGACATCATCCCCACAGCAGCCTCGGGATGTCCTCGATGGCTTTTGGGCCCCGCGTGGCCACTGTGCGGTCACTGGGGCCACCAGAGCCACTCGGGAGGAGCCCGCAGATGTCCCCAAATGTCCCCTCAGGTGACACTTGGCCAGGTCGGCGCTGGCCTCCCACAGCCGCTCGGCCTCGGCCACCTTGGCCACCAAAGCCTCGGGGACATCGATGGCCGCCCCCTTTGTCCCCACCAGGGTGGCCTTGATGTCCCCGAGGTGGCACCACAGCTCCCGGACCATGGCGGTGGCTTTGTCACACGCGGCCACCAAGCTCTGCAGTGGCCCCAGGGCCACCTTCCCCCTCTGCCCCCTCTTGGTGGCCGCCTTGGCCTGGCTGGTGGCCACCACGGAACTTCCCCAGTCCTTGATGGCCTCTTTGGCCTCCTCAGCGGCCTCCCCCATCATGGCCACCTCCCGTGCTGAGATCTTCTGATCTTTGCCCGTGGCCACCGACAGCCACTGGCTGGTGGCCACCAGCTTGTCCCCAGCTTTTGTGTACTTGGTGTCCTTGTCCTGCAGGTCCCCGGCCCTGGCGGTTTCGGTGGCCGCCGTGGTGGCCTCGGTGGTGGCCGCGTCCCTGCAGGCGTCACGGAGCTCGGTGGCCTCCGTGGCCACCCGGGTCCATTTGTCCCTGGCCGTGGCCACCGAGGCCCGCCAGGTGGTGGCCGCGGTTGACACATCGGCCCAGGTGGCCCCGCGGGTGGCCAGAGTGGTGCCCAAGGAGGTGACACCACGGTGGCTCAGGGCATTCTCGAGGTGGTCAATGAAGGTCTCCAGGGCCTTGTGCAGGGAATTTGGGGACACGGCCAGCAGCACGTCCCCGTCCGGCCCGGCCACAGTGGCCACCAGCTCGCCCAGGGTGGCCACCACGTCCACCAGCGACTCCAACAAGGACGGGGACAGCTGGGGAGGGGACAGGGGAGGTGGCACCTGTGGCCTCCTGGGGTCTCCTCTGTCCCCTCCCTGGAGGGCTCTGCTGTGCCCTCTGTCCCTTTGTCACCCCCGCTGTCCCCTCTGTCCCCTCTGCCACCCATCTGTCACCCCCTGTTGTCCCCACCGCCACCCTGTGCCACCTTCCCATCCCCTGTGCCACCCCGTGCCACCACCGCAGTCCCCTCTGCCACTCCCCTGTCCCTCCCGTCCCCTCCTGCCACCACCTTGTCCCCTCGGTCCCCTCTGTCCCCCCGTGTCCCTGCCTGTCCCCTCCTGCCACCACCCTGTCCCCCCGTGTCCCCTCTGTCCCCTCTGTCCCCCCGTGTCCCTCCCTGTCCCCTCCTGCCACCACCCTGTCCCCCCTGTCCCCTCTGTCCCCTCCTTGTCCCCTCCCGGTTGCCAGAAACGCGATTTTAAATTTGGAAAATTTCCTTTATTTTTAGAAATTTAATACAGGATTAACAAAACATTTTAAAATCAATCAATCAATCAATCAATCAGTCAATCAATCAGTCAATCAAACGGATTTTTAAAAAATTTCTTCTATTATATTTTCGCTCTGCCTTTTAATTTATTAAAAATTATTACACCATTAAATTTATTAAAAATGATTTCCTGCCGTTCTTCCAGTCACATCGAAAAATTCCGAATATTTTGTGGTTTTGCTAAAGCCAAGGATATTATAAACCAATTAATTGTAGAAATTAAACTACATTAAACTGTATTAACTCTATTAAGCTGTATTAAACTATAATAAACTATATTAAACTATATTAAGATGTATTAAACTATATTAAACTATATTAAGATGTACTAAACTACATTAAACTATATTAACTATATCAACTAGATTAAACTGTATTAATTTATATTATCCTATATTAACTATATTAAACTATTTTAACTAAATTAACTAGATTAACTAGATTAAACTGTATTAAACTATATTAACTAAATTAACTATATTAAACTATATTAACTATATTAAACTATATTAAACTATATTAAACTATATTAACTAAACTATATTAAACTATATTAACTAAATTAACTATATTAAACTATATTAACTATATTAAACTATATTAAACTGTATTAAACTATATTAAACTACATTAACTAGATTAAGCTGTATTTAACTATATTAACTATATTAAACTGTATTAAACTGTATTACCTATATTAAACTACACGGAACATACTCGAGCTAATTGATTTTTATCCTAATGAACGGTTAATTAGAATTAATTATGCACTGAACCATATCCGATTATTTATGATCAATATCAGCACGTGCAGGCCAATAATTAATCAATAATTAAATCCCTAATTTAACAATTAAACGTGAAAGTCAAGATCGCACTGGAATTTTTAACACCGGGACCCTTGTTTGGGGGGATTTCCCACGGAATTCCCGGGATTTTGGGGGGGATTCCCAAGGAATTCCCGGGATTTTGGGGGGATTCACATGGAATTCCCGGGATTTTGGGGGGGATTCCCATGGAATTCCCGGAATTTTGGGGGGATTCCCAAGGAATTCCCGGGATTTTGGGGGGATTTTCCCACGGAATTCCCGGGATTTTGGGGGGATTTCCCACGGAATTCCCGGGATTTTGGGGGGATTTCCCATGGAATTGCGGGGATTTTGGGGGTTCCCGGGTCCCATTTTTGGGGCTAGAAGGGCTAAGGGGGGGTCCTGAGGGGTAAATTGGGGTCCTGGAAGGGGAAATGGGGTCCTGGGGGGGGATTTCCCTGTCCCCAAGTGTCCCCAAAATGTCCCCAAAGTGTCCCCAGTGACGTCAGCCCAGGAATTCCCATCAGGATTTGGGGGCGATTTCAATGCAAATTCCCGGAAAATTTCCCAAATCGGGCTCAAATTTGGAGGGGGGAGGGGACAAGCGACACCAGCGGTGTCCCCCGGTGATGTCACCGGCCCCCCCCCCCCGTGACGTCACGGCGGTGACGTCACTCTCCCCGCAGCAGCCCCGGGATGTCCTCCCTGGCTTTTTGGCACCGCGCGGCCACCTCGGGGCCACCTCGGCCACTCGGGAGGAGCCCGCGGGTGACATCGAGCGTGTCCAGCAGGTGATACTTGGCCAGGTCGGCGCTGGCCTCCCACAGCCGCTCGGCCTCGGCCACCTTGGCCACCAAAGCCTCGGGGACATCGATGGCCGCCCCCTTTGTCCCCACCAGGGTGGCCTCGATGTCCCCGAGGTGGCACCACAGCTCCTGGACCATGGCGGTGGCTTTGTCACACGCGGCCACCAAGCGCTGCAGTGGCCCCAGGGCCACCTCCGCCCGCTGCCGCCTCTTGGTGGCCGCCTTGGCCTGGTTGGTGGTCACCACAGTATCTTGCGTGTCCTTTGTGGCCCTCGTGGCGTCCTCAGCGACCTTCCCGACCTTGTCATTGAACGCCTCCAATGCCAAGGTCGCCTTCTCCTTGCTCGTGGCCACCTGCGGCTCTGAGGCCGTGGCCTTCAGGTTGTTCGTGGCCTTTTCCCACTCGCTCTTCTTGTCCTGCAGCTCCCTGGCCTGCACGGTGGTGGCGACCTCGGAGGCGGCCACGTCCCCACAGTCCTTGTGGAGCTCGGTGGCCTCCTTTGCCCGCTGGGACCATTTGTCCCTCAGCTCGGCCACCGAGGCCCGCCAGGCGCTGGCCACGCTTTTCTCGTGCTCCCAGGTGTCTTCTGGGGTGGCCCCGAGGGTGGCCAGGGACTCGCCCAGGGCGGTGTCCTCGCCATGGCCCAGGGTGGCCTGGAGGTGGTCAATGAAGGTCTCCAGGGCCTTGTGCAGGGAATTTGGGGACACGGCCAGCAGCACGTCCCCGTCCGGCCCGGCCACAGTGGCCACCAGCTCGCCCAGGGTGGCCACCACGTCCACCAGCGACTCCAACAAGGACGGGGACAGCTGGGGAGGGGACAGGGGAGGTGGCACCTGTGGCCTCCTGGGGTCTCCTCTGTCCCCTCCCTGGAGGGCTCTGCTGTGCCCTCTGTCTCTTTGTCACCCCCGCTGTCCCCTCTGTCCCCTCTGCCACCCATCTGTCACCCCCTGTTGTCCCCACCGCCACCCTGTGCCACCTTCCCATCCCCTGTGCCACCCCGTGCCACCACCGCAGTCCCCTCTGCCACTCCCCTGTCCCTCCCGTCCCCTCTGTCCCCCCGTGTCCCTCCCTGTCCCCTCCTGCCACCACCCTGTCCCCCCGTGTCCCCTCTGTCCCCTCTGTCCCCCCGTGTCCCTCCCTGTCCCCTCCTGCCACCACCCTGTCCCCTCTGTCCCCTCTGTCCCCCCGTGTCCCCCCGCCCCGGGATTGTCGCACCTCTCGGAGCTCCATGGCCTTGGGGACACTCTGAGGACGCCTTGGGGACACTCTGAGGATGCGACACTCCGAGGAGTCGCTGGCGGAGTGGGGGACACACCTGTGCGACACTCGGGGGACACGCGGGGATGTGGCGGTGCCGGGAGGGGGCGGGGCCGGGTGACGTCACCGCCCCGCCCGCCCGCCCGCGGGGGCACCGCGGTGTCCCCAAGATCCCCCCCCCGATTTCCCCAATGTCCCCCCCCGATGTCACCTGAGTGTCCCCACATGGCCCCGGTGTTTCCCGATGTCCTGTTGGGGACACTGCGGGACACACTGGGGTCCTGATGGGGACACCGGGGGGGGATACGATGGGGTCCTGATGGGGACATTGGGGACACACTGGAGTCCTGATGGGGACACTGCGGGGACATCGCAGTGACCCCAAACGGGACTGGGGACCTCAGGGTGGCCCCGGTGTCCCCAAGGTCCCCAGTGTCCCTCGGGGTGACGGTGCCACCCCCGTGTCCCCTCCCTGTCCCTACCCCCGCCCCGCCACCGCGCCCTGGGCCACCTCCCGGCTGCGCGTCCCCTCCGCCGATGTCCCCAAGGCCTCCACGATTCTCCTGAACACCCGGGGGGCCTTGGGGGACCCGTGTCCCCGTGTCCCCTTCGCCCTGTCCTTGTTGACAGCGGCCACCAAGTGCTCCAGGTGCCGCGTCACCGTCTCCAGCCGCCCCTGGGCATTCGCGGTCACCTCGCTGGTGGCCGCGGCGACCTCGGCGCTGGCCCTGGCGGTCACCACCTGCTGGGCGCGGTCTCGCAGGTGCTGGGCCATGGCCCGGTGCTGGCGGGCGACGTCGTCCAGGTGTCGCCGCGATGTCGCCAAAGCCTGCAGGTTCACCTGGCAGGACGCGGCCACCGTGCCCAGGGCCAGCAGCAGTTCAATGTCCTGGGCCAACCCCAGCGCGGCGCGGACCGAGTCCAGGGACACTGCGGGGACACGGGGACATCCTCGTGTCACCAGCCCAGTGCCACCAGAGCGGTGGCACCGGGGACACGGCAGCAGAGCCACCGGCACAGCGGCACCAGCCCAGTGCTCCCAGTTCAATCCCAGTGTCCCCAGTTCAATCCCAGTGCCACCAGAGCTGCTCCAGTGTCCCCAGTCCTGTCCCAGTGCCACCAGCCCAGTGGCACCACCCCAGTGCCATCCCAGTGTCCCCAGTCCTGCACCAGTGTCACCAGTTCAATCCCAGTGCCACCGGTTCAGTCTCAGTGTCCCCAGTCTTGTCCCACTGTCACCAGTTCCCTCCCAGTGCCACCAGTGCCATCCCAGTGTCCCCATTCTGGGGCAGGGGAAGGTCTGTACTGGTCTGTACTGGTCTGTACTGGCCAGGGCAGGGGGAAGTCTCTACTGGTCTTTAGTGCTTCCTACTGGTCCACACTGCTCTATACTGGCCTATACTGGCCTATACTGGCCTATACTGGTCTATACTGGTCTATACTGGTTTATACTGGTTTTTACTCACACACAGCACCCCACAGCACCATCAGCCCCACGGCCAGCCCGTGCCCAGCCCGTAGCCAGCTCTGGCACTGCCGTGCCCGTTCCTCCTCCCGCTCCAGATCCATGGCCACCACGTCGGCCATGTCCCCAAACAGCCGCAGCTCCTGCTCGTCCTCGTCCCCCAGGGTCCCCCGGGCCACCGCCGGGGCCACCTCGGCCTTCCTGGCCTCCTTCAGATCCTCCAGGGCCACCTGGGCCTCCCTCAGAGCGGCCTCGGCCTCGTCCAGAGCCGCGGGGACGGCGCTCGGTGTCCCCAAGGCCTCGCCCAGGGCTATCAGGGCCACCAGGGCTCGGTGCCTCGCGTTGTCCGCGTGGGTGACCTCGGGGGGGATGGCGGGGGGGGACAGCTGGGGACAGGAAAGGGGGGTTAGGGGGGTGGGGGAGGGGGTTGGGGGGTCCCGGGTGGAGTTTGGGGGGTCTCAGGTGGGGTTTGGGGGGTCCCGGGTGGGGTTTCGGGGGTCCCGGGTGGGGTTTGGGGGGTCCCAGGTGGGGTTTGGGAGGTCCCAGGTGGAGTTTGGGGGGTCTCAGGTGGGGTTTCGGGGGTCCCAGGTGGAGTTTGGGGGCTTCTGGGGAGGGTTTGGGGGTCTCAGGTGGGGTTTGGGAGGTCCCAGGTGGGGTTTCGGGGGTCCCGGGTGGAGTTTGGGGGGTCCCGGGTGGGGTTTGGGAGGTCCCAGGTGGGGTTTGAGGGGTTCAGGGGAGGGACTGGGGGGTCCAGGGTGGGGTTTGAGAGTTCCCAGGCGTAGTTTGGGGGGTTCTGGGGAGGGTTTGGGGGATCTCAGGTGGGGTTTGGGGGATCTCAGGTGGGGTTTGGGAGGTCCCAGGTGGGGTTTCGGGGGTCCCAGGTGGAGTTTGGGGGGTCCCGGGTGGAGTTTGGGAGGTCCCAAGTGGGATTTGTGGGGTTCTGGGGAGGGACTGGGGGGTCCCGGGTGGAGTTTGGGGGGGTCTCAGGTGGGGTTTCAGAGGTCCCAGGTGGGGTTTGGGGGATCTGAGGTGGGGTTTGGGGGTCCCAGGTGGGGTTTGGGGGGTCTCAGGTGGGGTTTGGGGGGTCCCGGGTGGGGTTTGGGGGGTCCCGGGTGGAGTTTGGGGGGTCCCGGGTGGGGTTTGGGAGGTCCCAGGTGGAGTTTGGGGGGTCCCGGGTGGGGTTTGAGAGTTCCCAGGTGGAGTTTGGGGGGTTCTGGGGAGGGTTTGGGGGTCCCAGGTGGGGTTTGGGAGGTCCCAGGTGGAGTTTGGGGGGTCCCGGGTGGAGTTTGGGAGGTCCCAAGTGGAATCTGTGGGGTTCTGGGGAGGGACTGGGGGGTCCCGGATGGAGTTTGGGGGGTCTCAGGTGGGGTTTGGGGGTCCCAGGTGGGGTTTGGGGGGTCTCAGGTGGGGTTTGGGGGTCTCAGGTGAGGTTTCAGAGGTCCCAGGTGGGGTTTGGGGGGTCCCAGGTGGGATTTGGGGGGTCCCGGGTGGAGTTTGGGGGATCTCAGGTGGGGTTTGGGGGATCTCAGGTGGGGTTTGGGAGGTCCCAGGTGGGGTTTGGGGGATCTCAGGTGGGGTTTGGGAGGTCCCAGGTGGGGTTTCGGGGGTCCCGGGTGGAGTTTGGGGGGTCCCAGGGGGGGCTTGGGGGATTCAGAGGAGATTTTGGGGGGTTCTGGGTGGGGTTTGGGGGGTTCCAGGTGAAGTTTAGGAGGTTCTGGGGAGGGATTGGGGGTCTCGGGTGGGGGTTTAAGAGTTCCCAGGTGGGGTCTGGGGGGTTCTGGGTGTGGTTCGGGAGGTTTCAGGTGGGGTTTCCCAGGTGTCCCAGGTGAGAATTCCCAACGATTTGGGATTTCCCAGCTGCGGCTCCAGGGGGGTTTTGGGGTTCCCAGGTACCCAGGTGAGATTTGGGGGTTTTCCAGGTGAGATTTCCCAAGGATTTGGGGTTTCCCAGGTGTCCCAGGTGAGAATTCCCGAGGATTTGGGGGTTCCCAGGTTCGGCTCCAGGGGGGTTTTGGGGTTCCCGGGTACCCAGGTGCGATTTTGGGGTTTTCCAGGTGAGAATTCCCAAGGTTTTGGGGTTTCCCAGGTGTCCCAGGTGAGGTTTTGGAGTTTTCCAGGTGAGAATTCCCAAGGATTTGGGGTTCCCGGGTGAGAATTCCCAAGGATTTGGGGGTTCCCAGGTTCGGCTCCAGGGGGGTTTCGGGGTTCCCAGGTGTCCCAGGTGAGATTTTGGAGTTTCCCACCTTAATCTCCCCAGGAATTTGGGGTTCCCCACTCCCCCCTTTCCCCTCCCACGTCCCTGGGCGCTCCCAAACTTCCCCCAAATCCCCCAAAATCCCCCCCAAAAATCCCGGGGACCCCGCGGGATTTTGGGGTGTCCCAGGTGAGATTTTGGGGTTCCCGGGTGAGAATTCCCAAGGATTTGGGGTGTTCCAGGTAAGAATTCCCAAGGATTTGGGGTTCCTGGGTGTGAATTCCCAAGGATTTGGGGGTTCCCAGGTGTCCCAGGTGAGATTTTGGGGTTCCCGGGTGAGAATTCCCAAGGATTTGGGGGTTCCCAGCTGCGGCTCCAGGGGGGTTTTGGGGTTCCCAGGTACCCAGGTGAGATTTGGGGGTTTTCCAGGTGAGAATTCCCAAGGATTTGGGGGTTCCCAGGTGAGAATTCCGGAGGATTTGGGGGTTCCCAGGTTCGGCTCCAGGGGGGGTTTGGGATTCCCAGGTACCCAGGTGAGGTTTTGGGGGTTCCCGGGTGAGAATTCCCAAGGATTTGGGGGTTCCCAGGTGTCCCAGGAGTGATTTTGGGGTGTCCCAGGTGAGAATTCCCAAGGATTTGGGGTTTCCCAGGTGAGAATTCCCAAGGATTTGGGGGTTCCCAGGTGTCCCAGGAGTGATTTTGGGGTGTCCCAGGTGAGAATTCCCAAGGATTTGGGGTTTCCCAGGTGAGAATTCCCAAGGATTTGGGGGTTCCCAGGTGTCCCAGGAGTGATTTTGGGGTGTCCCAGGTGAGAATTCCCAAGGATTTGGGGTGTTCCAGGTGAGAATTCCCAAGGATTTGGGGGTTCCCAGGTTCGGCTCCAGGGGGGTTTCGGGGTTCCCAGGTACCCAGGTGAGATTTTGGGGTTCCCGGGTGAGAACTCCCAAGGATTTGGGGTTCCTGGGTGTGAATTCCCAAGGATTTGGGGTTCCCGGGTACCCAGGTGAGATTTTGGGGGTTCCCAGGTGAGAATTCCGGAGGATTTGGGGGTTCCCAGGTTCGGCTCCAGGGGGGTTTCGGGGTTCCCAGGTGTCCCAGGTGAGATTTTGGGGTTCCCGGGTGAGAATTCCCAAGGATTTGGGGGTTCCCAGGTGTCCCAGGTGAGATTTTGGGGTTTCCCAGGTGAGAATTCCCAAGGATTTGGGGGTTCCCAGGTTCGGCTCCAGGGGGGTTTCGGGGTTCCCAAGTACCCAGGTGAGATTTTGGGGTTTCCGGGTGAGAACTCCCAAGGATTTGGGGTGTTCCAGGTGAGAATTCCCAAGGATTTGGGGTTTCCCAGGTGAGAATTCCCAAGGATTTGGGGGTTCCCAGGTTCGGCTCCAGGGGGGTTTCGGGGTTCCCGGGTGTCCCAGGTGAGATTTTGGAGTTTCCCACTTTAATCTCCCCAGGAATTTGGGGTTCCCCACTCCCCCCTTTCCCCTCCCACGTCCCTGGGCGCTCCCAAACTTCCCCCAAACCCCCCAAAATCCCCCCCAAAAATCCCGGGGACCCCGCGGGATTTTGGGGTTCTCACCTGGGGCTCCATCCCGGTCCCCATGCGGAGGCTCCGTGGGACGAGGCTCGAAGGAGGGAGGGCCCTGCCAGGACCTTGGGGACACTCTTGGGGTGCGGTTTTAACCCCTCGGCACCTGGATCCTCCCCCAAGGGGCAGAATCCGCCCTGCCAGGACCTCGGTGACCCTTTTGGGGTGGGGTTTAACCCCTCAGGGCCGGGTTTAACCCCTCAGAGCCGGGTTTAACCCCTCAGGGCCGGGTTTAACCCCTCAGGGCCGGGTTTAACCTGCCAGGACCCCCCTGACCCCCTCAGGGCCGGTTTTAACTCCCCAGGGCTCTGATTTACCCTGCCAGGACCCCCGTGAACCCCTCAGAGCCGGGTTTAACCCCTCAGGGCCGGATTTAACCCCTCAGGGCCGGGTTTAACCCCTCAGAGCCGGGTTTAACCCTTCAGGGCCGGGTTTAACCCCTCAGGGCCGGGTTTAACCCCTCAGGGCCGGGTTTAACTCCCCGGGGCTCTGATTTACGCTGCCAGGACCCTGATTTGGAATCGATTTTTGGGATTGTTTTTGGGGGATCCAGCAGCATGTGGGGTCTGGGAATATTTGGGAATCCAGGATTGGAGATCATTTAGGATTGGGTTTTGGGGGATCCAGCAGGATTTGGGGTCTGGGACTCTTTGGGATCCAGGATTTGGGATTTTGAGATCATTTAGGATTTGGGGTCTGGGGGATCCAGCAGGATTTGGGATTTGGGATTTGGGACTTTTGGGAATCCAGGATTGGAGTTCATTTAGGATTGGGTTAGGGGGATCCAGTAGGATTTGGGATCTGGGAATATTTAGGATTGGTTTTGGGGATCCAGCAGGATTTGGGATTTTTGGGAATCCAGGATTGGAGATCATTTAGGATTGGGTCAGGGGGATCCAGCAGGATTTGGGATCTGGGACTCTTTAGGATCCAGGATTTGGGATTCTGAGATAATTTAGGATTGGGGATCTGGGGGATCCAGCAGGATTTGGGATCTGGGAATATTTAGGATTGGTTTTGGGAATCCAGCAGGATTTGGGATCTGGGACTCTTTGGGATTTAGGATTTGGGATTTTGAGATCATTTAGGATTGGGTTAGGGGGATCCAGCAGGATTTGGGATCTGGGACTCTTTGGGATCCAGGATTTGGGATTTTGAGGTAATTTAGGTTTGGGTTAGGGTATCCAGCAGGATTTGGGATCTGGGAATATTTAGGATTGGTTTTGGGGATCCAGCAGGATTTGGGATCTGGGACTCTTTAGGATCCACGATTTGGGATTTTGAGATCATTTAGGATTTGGGGTCTGGGGGATCCAGCAGGATTTGGGATCTGGGAATATTTAGGATTGGGTTAGGGGGATCCAGCAGGATTTGGGATCTGGGATTTGGGATTATTTGGGAATGTTTGACTGGAGATCATTTAGGATTCAGTTTGGGTGCTCCTGCAGGATTTGGGATCTGGGATTTTTTGGCATCCAGGATTTGGGATTTGAGACCATTTAGGATTGGTTTGGGGAGATCCAGCAGGATTTGGGATCTGGGATTTGGGATTTGGGATTGTTGGGAACCCGGGATTGGAGATCATTTAGGGTTGGGTTAGGGAGATCCAGTAGGATTTGGGATCTGGGAATATTTAGGATTGGTTTTGGGGATCCAGCAGAATTTGGGATTTTTGGGAATCCAGGATTGGAGATCCTTTAGGATTGGTTTTGAGGATCCAGCAGGACTTTTTGGTATGGGATTTGGGATTTTTGGGAACCCGGGATTGGAGACCATTTAGGGTTGGTTTAGGGGGATCCAGCAGGATTTAGGATCTTAGACTCTTTGGGATCCAGGATTTGGGATTTTGAGATAATTTAGGATTGGGTTAGGTAGATCCAGCAGGATTTGGGATCTGGGAATATTTAGGATTGGGTTAGGGGGATCCAGTATGATTTGGGATCTGGGATTTGGGATTATTTGGGAATGTTTGACTGGAGATCATTTAGGATTCAGTTTGGGTGCTCCTGCAGGATTTGGGATCTGGGACTCTTTAGGATCCGCGATTTGGGATTTTGAGATCATTTAGGATTTGGGGTCTGGGGGATCCAGCAGGATTTGGGATCCAGGAATACTTAGGATTGGTTTTGGGGATCCAGCAGAATTTGGGATTTTTGGGAATCCAGGATTGGAGACCATTTAGGGTTGGGTCAGGGGGATCCAGCAGGATTTGGGATCTGGGACTCTTTAGGATCCAGGATTTGGGATTCTGAGATAATTTAGGATTGGGGGTCTGGGGGATCCAGCAGGATTTGGGATCTGGGAATATTTAGGATTGGTTTTGGGAATCCAGCAGGATTTGGGATCTGGGACTCTTTGGGATCCAGGATTTGGGATTTTGAGATAATTTAGGTTTGGGTTAGGGTATCCAGCAGGATTTGGGATCTGGGAATATTTAGGATTGGTTTTGGGGATCCAGCAGGATTTGGGATCTGGGACTCTTTAGGATCCACGATTTGGGATTTTGAGATCATTTAGGATTTGGGGTCTGGGGGATTCAGCAGGATTTGGGATCTGGGATTTGGGATTTGGGATTGTTGGGAACCCGGGATTTGAGATGATTTAGGATTGGGTTAGGGGAATCCAGCAGGATTTGGGATCTGGGATTTGGGATTATTTGGGAATGTTTGACTGGAGATCATTTAGGATTCAGTTTGGGTGCTCCTGCAGGATTTGGGATCTGGGATTTTTTGGCATCCAAGATTTGGGATTTGAGATCATTTGAGATTGGTTTAGGGAGATCCTGCAGGACTTGGGATGTGGGATTTGGGATTTTTGGGAATCCAGGATTGGAGATCATTTAGGGTTGGGTTAGGGAGATCCAGCAGGATTTGGGATCTGGGAATATTTAGGATTGGTTTTGGGGATCCTGCAGGATTTGGGATTTTTGGGAATCCAGGATTGGAGATCATTTAGGATTGGGTTAGGTGGATCCAGCAGGATTTCGGATCTTGGACTCTTTGGGATCCAGGATTTGGGATTTTGAGATCATTTAGGATTTGGGTTAGGGGGATCCAGCAGGATTTGGGATCCAGGAATATTTAGGATTGGTTTTGGGGATCCAGCAGAATTTGGGATCTGGGATTTGGGATTTGGGATTGTTGGGAACCCGGGATTGGAGATGATTTAGGATTGGGTTAGGGGGATCCAGCAGGATTTGGGATCTGGGATTTGGGATTATTTGGGAATGTTTGACTGGAGATCATTTAGGATTCAGTTTGGGTGCTCCTGCAGGATTTGGGATCTGGGATTTTTTGGCATCCAAGATTTGGGATTTGAGACCATTTAGGATTGGTTTAGGGAGATCCTGCAGGATTTAGGAACTGGGACTCTTTGGGATCCGGGATTTGGGATTTTGAGATAATTTAGGATTGGGCTAGGGGGATCCAGCTGGATTTGGGGTCTGGGATTTTTTGGCATCCAGGATTTGGGATCATTTGGGACCCCTGGCGTCCCCAAACCACCCCCAGATGTCCCCAGAGGGTCCCAATTTCGCCCCCACTGATGGCCCCGCCCCTTCCCACGCCCCATTGATAGCCCCGCCCCTTCATTCCCACTCAGGCCCCGCCCAATTTAATTTCCCTCCAGGCCCCGCCCCCTTTCCACGCCCCCGTTCATTCCTCGTTTAAGCCACGCCCCTTTCCCACGCCCCCATGCACTGCTCGCTCAGGCCCCGCCCCCTTTTCCCACGCCCCCGTTCATTCCCCGTTTAAGCCACGCCTCTCTTTCCCACGCCCCCGTTCATTTCGCGTTTAAGCCACGCCCCTTTCCCACGCCCCCATGCATTGCTCGCTAAGGCCCCGCCCTCTTTTCCCACGCCCCCGTTCATTCCTCGTTTAAGCTCCGCCCCCTTTCCCCACACCCCCATTAATTTCCCCCCCCTTCCAGGCCACGCCCCCTCCTCTCCCCATTGGCCGCCCCCCACCCGGGCTCGGCCCCGCCCCTTTCCCCAATCCCCGCTCCCCATTGGCCACCCCTCGCTCGGCCCCGCCCCCTTCCCCCAATCCCTGCTCCCCATTGGCCACCCCCCGGCTCGGCCCCGCCCCCTTCCCCAATCCCCGCTCCCCATTGGCCACCCCCCGGCTCGGCCCCGCCCCCTTCCCCAATCCCCGCTCCCCATTGGCCACACCCCCGGCTCGGCCCCGCCCCCTTCCCCAATCCCTTCTCCCCATTGGCCGCACCCCCTGGCTCGGCCCCGCCCCCTTCCCCAATCCCCGCTCCCCATTGGCCGCCCCCCGGCTCGGCCCCGCCCCTCTCTGGGCGTGGCTACAAGACCGATCGTTTATTGAAAGGCTCCGCGCAGCGGCGGCCCCGGGGGGGTGGAGCCAGCCCGGCCCCACCGGGGGGGCTCGGGGGGTCCGGGGGGGGCCCGGAGGGGCCGGGGGGGCTCGGGGGGGCCCCGGGGGGTGGAGCCAGCCCGGCCCCGGCGGGGCCCAACGCGGGGGGGAGGGGCTGGGGCTGGGGGGGGCGGGGTTCGATCAATGGGGGGAGGGGCCCGGGGGGAGCTGAGAGAGAGGGGGAGGGGTGTGGTGAGTGGGGGAGGGGCGGTGAGTGTGGGGGGGGTCTCATGGATTTTGGGGGGGGGTCCTGGTGAGTGTGGGGGTGGATCCCACCTGAACCCAACGATTTAGGAACATTTAGGAACATCCAAAGGGCTCCACAAACTCCTCTCAGCTCCTCATCCCCCTGGGCTGGATCCCATCCCACCCCATCCCATCCCATCCCATCCCATCCCATCCCATCCCATCCCATCCCATCCCATCCCATCCCATCCCATCCCATCCCATCCCATCCCATCCCATCCCCCCCATCCCATCCCATCCCACCCCATCCCATCCCATCCCATCCCATCCCATCCCATCCCATCCCATCCCATCCCATCCCATCCCATCCCATCCCATCCCATCCCATCCCATCCCATCCCATCCCATCCCCCCCATCCCATCCCATCCCATCCCATCCCATCCCATCCCATCCCATCCCATCCCATCCCATCCCATCCCATCCCATCCCATCCCGTCCCATGGGATTTAGGAACATCCGGGGCTCTCCGCTGCTCCCTGGCTCCCCCTCCTGGGCCCCAGGGCCCCGTTCTGTCCCTGTCCCCAGGTGCCACCCCCGCAGGTCGCAGCTGACCTGGGCTGTCCCCGAAGTGTCCCCAGTGACGTCACCCCAGGAATTCCCATCGGGATTTGAGGGAGGTTTCAATGACAATTCCCTGAAAATTCCCCACATTTGGCTCAAATCCGCCATGGGGGACGGGGGGAGGGGACAAGTGACACCAGCGATGTCCCCGGTGATTTCACAGCGGTGACGTCACTGTCCCCACAGCAGCCTCGGGATGGCTGAGGTGGCCACTGGGGCCACGAGGGCCACGAGGGCCACCAAGGCCACCAGAGCCTTGGGGACACTCCGGGAACGCCTTGGGGACACTCTGAGGACGCCTTGGGGACACTCTGAGGATGCGACACTCCGAGGAGTCGCTGGCGGAGTGGGGGACACACCTGTGCGACACTCGGGGGACACGCGGGGATGGGGCGGGGCCGGGAGGGGGCGGGGCCGGGTGACGTCACCGCCCCGCCCGCCCACCTGCGGGGGCACCGCGGTGTCCCCAAGGTCCCCCCCCCGATTTCCCCAATGTCCCCCCCCGATGTCACCTGAGTGTCCCCACATGGCCCCGGCACACTGGTGATTGTAATTGACATTAATTAGTTACTGGTGTTTGTAATTAACATTAATTAGTTACTGGTGTTTGTCATTGACATTAATTAGTTACTGGTGTTTGTAATTAACATTAATTAGTTACTGGTGTTTATAATGGACATTAATTAGTTACTGGTGGTTGTAATTAACATTAATTAGTTAATTACAGGGCACACCTTGTGCTTCCCCAGGCAGGGCTCGGCCTCGGCTTGCCAGGGCTTGTGGCCACCAAAGCAGTGCTGGGAACTGGGATGGACTGGGATGGACTGGGAGGGACTGGGAGGGACTGGGATGAACTGGGAGGGACTGGGATGAATTGGGAGGGACTGGGATGGACTGGGATGGACTGGGATGGACTGGGATGAACTGGGATGGACTGGGATAGACGTCACACACGTCCAGGGCCACCAGCCCAGTGGCACCGGCCCAGTGCTCCCAGTTCAATCCCAGTGCTCCCAGTACAAACCCAGTGCCACCAGTCCTGTCCCAAGTGTCACCATCCCAGTGCCACCAGTCCCTTTCTGACGTCCCCCTCCCAGTGTCCCCAGTTCCATCCCAGTGCTCCCAGTTCAATCCCAGAGTCCCCAGTCCCAGCCCAGTGCCACCAGCCCAGTGCTCCCAGTGCCAGCCCAGTGTCCCCATGCTGGGACAGGGGAAGGTCTCTGCTGATCCATACTGGTCTATACTGGTTCATACTGGTTTTTATTCACACACAGCACTTGGGCCCTGCCCAGAGCCCAGCCCATCCAAACTGGTCTGTACTGGTTCATACTGGTCTGTACTGGTTCATACTGGTCTATACTGGGTTATACTGGTCTATACTGGGTTATACTGCTTTATACTGGTCCGTACTGGTTTATTCTGCTGTATACGGCTCTATACTGGTTTTTACTGGTTTATACTGGTCTATACTGGTTTATACTGGTTTATACTGGTTTTTACTCACACACAACACCGCACAGCACCTTTTGGGGTGGGGTTTAACCCCTCAGGGCCGGGTTTAACCCCTCAGGGCCGGGTTTAACTCCCCGGGGCTCTGATTTACCCTGCCAGGACCCTGATTTGGAATCGAATTTAGGATTGGTTTTGGGGATCCTGCAGGATTTGGGGTCTAGGAATTGGGATTTTTGAGAATCCAGGATTGGAGATCATTTGGGATTGGGTTTGGGAGTTCCAGCAGGAGTTGGGACCTGGGATTTTTTTGCGATCCAGGATTTGGGATTTGAGACCATTTAGGATTGGGTTTGGGGATCCAGCAGGATTTGGGATCTGGGATATTTTGGGATCCAGGATTCGAAATTTGAGATCATTTGGGATTATTCCTTGGGATCCAGCAGGATTTGGGATCTGGGATTTAGGATCCCAGGATTTGGGATCATTTGGGACCCCCAGTGTTCCCAAACCCACTCCCACGATTTCCCCAAGGGGTCTCATTTTAGCCCCCACTGATGGCTCCGCCCCTTTCCCACGCCCCCATTGATGGCTCCTCTCCATTCACTGCCTCAAGCCCCGCCCCTTTCCCCGCCCAATTCATTGCTCGTTTAAGCCCCGCCCCCTTTCCCCACCTCATTCGTCCCCGCCCCTTTCTGCCCCCCTTCCCGCCACCCCCAGACCACGCCCCCTCCTCTCACCATTGGCTGCCGCTCCAGAGGCCCCGCCCCCTTTCCGGGCACAATTCCTTGCCCATTTAGGCCCCGCCCCCTTTTTTTACACCCCCATTGATGGCCCCGCCCCATTAATTGCCTGCTTAAGCCACGCCCACTTTAATTTCCCTTCCATGCCCCGCCCCCTTTCCCCACACCCCCTTCATTCCAGGCCACGCCCCCTCCTCTCCCCATTGGCCGCCCCCCACCCGGGCTCGGCCCCGCCCCCTTCCCCAATCCCCGCTCCCAATTGGCCACCCCTCGCTCGGCCCCGCCCCCTTCCCCAATCCCCGCTCCCCATTGGCCACCCCCCGGCTCGGCCCCGCCCCCTTTCCCAATCCCCGCTCCCCATTGGCCGCCCCCCGGCTCGGCCCCGCCCCTCTCTGGGCGTGGCTACAAGACCGATCGTTTATTGAAAGGCTCCGCGCAGCGGCGGCCCCGGGGGGTGGAGCCAGCCCGGCCCCACCGGGGGGGCTCGGGGGGTCCGGGGGGGGCCCGGAGGGGCCGGGGGGGCTCGGGGGGGCCCCGGGGGGTGGAGCCAGCCCGGCCCCGGCGGGGCCCAACGCGGGGGGGAGGGGCTGGGGCTGGGGGGGCGGGGTTCGATCAATGGGGGGAGGGGCCCGGGGGGAGCTGAGAGAGAGGGGGAGGGGTGTGGTGAGTGGGGGAGGGGCGGTGAGTGTGGGGGGGGGTCTCATGGATTTTGGGGGGGTCCTGGTGAGTGTGGGGGGGGGTCCTGGTGAGTGGGGGAGGGGCGGTGAGTGTGGGGGTGTCCCATGGATGGGGGGGGGGTTCCCATGGATTTTGGGGTCCTGGTGAATGAGGGGGGGAGGGGTCCCAGCGCTTTGAGGGGGTCGGTGGAAGGGGGGGGGGCAGTGAATGGGGGGAGCCCCGGTAAATTTGGGTGGGGGGTCCCTGGTGATAACGCGGGGGGTTCCCGGCTGATTAAGGAGCGGGGGGGGGGGGGGAACCCCAAGGGACCCCCGCCCCCGGTGCCCCTCCCCCCCCAGCGCACGGGGCCCCCCCAATCCCAAAGGGTCAAAGGGGGGGGAGGGGCGGAACCCCCCGGGATGGGTGGGGGGGGCACAAAGGGGGGTCCGGGCCCGGTGCACGGTGTGGGGGGGGAGGGGGTTCGGTACACGAGGTGGGGGGGGGGGGGGGTCCAGTCCCGGTCCCGGTGTTCGAAGGGGGGGGGGGGTGGGTTTCAATGCACGGGGGGGGGGGGTCCCGGTGCACGAGGAGGGTCCAGTCCCGGTGCTGGTGCACGAGGGGGGGGCGGTGCCCGAGGGGGGGTCCCGGTGCCCGGTGATTCGGGGGGGGGTCGATGCTCGTTGGGGGGGGGGTGGGGGGTGTCCGGTGGTCCCGGTGCTCGAGGGGGGATCCCCGTTGATTCGAGTGGGGGGTCCCGGTGATTCGGGGGGAGGGGTCTCCAGTGGTCCCGGTGCCCGAGGCTGGCGATGTTTGAGGGGGGGTCCGGCGGTCCCGGTGCACGATGGGGGGGGGGGGGGGGTTTCAATGCTGGAGGGGGGGTCCCGGTGCATGAGGGGGGGTCCCGGTGATCGGTGGGGGTTGTCCGGTGGTTCTGGTGCCCAGTGCACGATGGAGGGGGTGGGGCTGTCAATGCTCGAGGGGGGGTCCCGGTGCTCGATGACGGCGCTGATTGATGGGGGGGGGTCTCCGGTGGTCCCGGTGCCCGGTGATTGATGAGGGGGGTCTCCGGTGGTCCCGGTGATTGATGGGGAGGGGTCTCCGGTGGTCCCGGTGATTGATGGGAGAGGTCTCCGGTGGTCCCGGTGCTTGAGGGGGTGGTCCCGGTGCCCGGTGATTGATGGGAAGGGTCTCCTGTGGTGCCGGTGATTGATGGGGGGGGGTCTCCGGTGTTCCCGGTGATCGATGGGAGGGGTCTCCGGTGGTCCCGGTGCTTGAGGGGGTGGTCCCGGTGCCCGGTGATGGATGCAGGGGGTCTCCGGTGTTCCCGGTGCTTGATGGGGAGGGGTCTCCGGTGGTCCCGGTGATCGATGGGGGGGTCCGGTGGTGCCGGTGCACGAGGAGGGGGGAGGGGAAACTCGAGGGTCCTGAGGGGGGGTCCAGGTGCACGAGGACGGTCCCGGTGCTCGGTGGGGGGGGGGGCGGGTCCTGGTGCGTGCCCGAGGGTGACACCGGGGACCCTGGCACGGGGCTGGTGACACCGAGGGGCTCCGGGTGGCACAGAGACCCCCCCCCAAAATTCTCTGCAACGAGGTCCTGGTGACACGAGGGGTGGTGGCACTCGGTGACACTCGGAGCTGGTGGCACTCCAGGGGCTCTCGGTGACACTCGGAGCTGGTGGCACTTGGTGACACGGAGGGGTGGTGGCACTCACAGGGCTCTTGGTGGCACTCGGAGCTGGTGGCACTCCAGGGGCTCCTGGTGGCACTCGGTGACACTCGGAGCTGGTGGCACTCGGAGCTGGTGGCACTCACGGAGCTCTTGGTGGCACAAGGACCCCCCCCCGGTCCTCCCGGTGTCACGAGGCCGCGGTGGCACAAGGGACCCTCGCACGAGGACTGGGCTGGTCCCGGTGACACGAGGAACCCCCCAAAATTCCTCTGGGTGGCACAAAGAGACCCCAAAATTCCTCTGGGTGGCACCAGGACCCCCCAAAATTCCTCTGGGTGGCACGAGGAGCCCTTGCACGGGGACCCCAAAATCCTCGCACGGGGACCCCCGAAATCTTCACGCGGGGTCCCCAAATCCACGCGGGGACCCCAAATCCTGTCACGAGCCCCCCCCCTCCCCCCTTTTTCCCCGCACGAGGAGCCCTTTGCACGAGGATCCGTCGCACGAGGACCCCCAAAAATTCCTCGCGCGAACCCCCCCGAAATCCTCGCTGGGGACCCCCAAACCCCCCCCCCCCCCAAAATCAGCGCGACCCCCCCCTCGCCTTCTTCCTCCTCCTCCTCCTCCTCCTCCTCCTCCTCCTCCTCACCCCGGGGGTCTCCGGGTTTTCCCCCCCCTCCCCCCCCCCCGCCGCCCTCCCCTTTTTTCCCCCTTTTTTTTTTTTTTTTTTTTTTTTTCCCCGCCCCCCCCAAAATTCTGGAGGGGGGGTGGGGGAGAAAATTTCGGGGGGGAATCGAAAGGGGGGGTGCGGGTGTGGATTTTTTTTTTTTTTTTTTTTTTTTTTTCCTTTCTCCTCCTTTCGCTTTTTCGTTTCCCTTTTTTTTTTTTTTTTTTTTTTTGGGGGGGGGGGAGAGGGGAGGGGGTCCCGGCGGCCCCCGGGGCGGGGGTCAGTGCTCAGCAGCGGGGCCGCGCCGCTCGCAGCCGTTGGCCGTGATCGGGGGTGGCGGGGGCGGAGGCGGGGGCCGCCCGGGGACCCCCCCCGGCCCCCCAAATCACACCCGGGTCTGCTGCACCCACGGCGGAAAGCTGCCTCTCCTGCAAGGCACCGAGGGGGCTCATTCACCCCCCCGCCCCCGGGACCGCCTCCCAAAATATCCCTGAGGGTCCCCCAAAAATATTCCTGAGTGTCCTCAAAAATATCCCTGAGTGTCCCCCAAAAATATCCCTGAGGGTCCCCCAAAAACGTCCCTGAGTGTCCCCAAAAATTGACCCCAAAATGTCCCTCCCGCCCCCCCCGCCCCCCCCCAGGGTCACTCACCTGCGGCACCGGCGCGGGGACCTCGAAATCACCGAGAATCCACCCAAAATTAACCCTGAGCGCCTCCAAAATTAACCCCGAACAGCCCCGAAATTAACCCCCAGCTCCTGGAATTAAACCTGAGCTCCTGAAATTAAACCTGGACTCCTAAAATTAAACCTGGACTCCTAAAATTAAACCTGAAGCCATAAAGTTAACCCCGAGCTCCTGAAATTAATCCTGAACCCGTAAAATTAACCCTGAGCCCCCCCAAAATTAGCCCCGAACTCCTAAAATTAAACCTGAACCCATAAAATTAAACCTGAATTCCTGAAATTAAACCTGAACTCCTAAAATTAAACCTGGACTCCTAAAATTAACCCTGAACCCATAAAATTAACCCTGAATCGCTAAAATTAATCCCGAACTCCTAAATGAAACCTGAACCCATAAAATTAACCCTGAACTCATAAACTTAATCCCGACCCCGCAAAATTAACCCCGAACTCCTAAAATTAAACCTGAACCCCTGAATTTAATCCTGAACCCATAAAATTAACCCTGAGCCCCCCCAAAATTAGCCCCGAACTCCTAAAATTAAACCTGAACCCATAAAATTAAACCTGAATCGCTAAAATTAACCCTCAGCTCCTGGAATAAAACCTCAACTCCTAAAATTAAACCTAGACTCCTAAAATTAAACCTCAAACCATAAAATTAACCCAGAACCCCTAAAATTAAACCTTAACCCCTAAAATTAACCCTGAACCCATAAAGTTAACCCTGACCCCGCAAAATTAACCCCGAGCTCCTAAAATTAACCCCGAGCTCCTAAAATTAAACCTGAACTCCTGAAATTAAACCTAAAGCCATAAAATTAACCCCGGACTCCTAAAATTAAACCTTAACCCCTAAATTTAATCCTGAACCCATAAAATTAACCCAGAGCCCCCCCAAAATTAACCTCGAACTCCTAAAATTAAACCTGAACCCATAAGATTAAACCTGAACTCCTAAAATTAAACCTGAGCCCATAAAGTTAACCCTGACCCCGCAAAATTAACCCCGAGCTCCTAAAATTAACCCCGAACTCCTAAAATTAATCCTGAACCCATAAAATTAACCCAGAGCCCCCCCCCCAAATTAACCCCGAACTCCTAAAATTAAACCTGAACCCATAAAATTAAACCTGAACCCATAAAGTTAACCCCCAGCTCCTGAAATTAAACCTGAACTCCTAAAATTAACCCTGAGCTCCTAAAACTAAACCTGAACCCATAAAATTAATCCTGAACTCATAAAATTAGCCCCGACCTCCCAAAATTAACCCCGAACTCCTAAAATTAAACCTTAACCCCTAAACTAAATCCTGAACCCCAAAAATTAACCCTGAGCCCCCCCAAAACTAACCCCGAACTCCTGAAATTAAACCTGAACCCATAAAATTAACCCTGAATCGCTAAAATTAACCCCGACCCCGCAAAATTAACCCCGAGCTCCTAAAATTAACCCCGAACTCCTAAAATTTATCCTGAACCCATAAAATGAAACCTGAGCCCATAAAATTAACCTCGAACTCCTAAATTTAATCCTGAACCCATAAAATTAACCCTGAACCCATAAAGTTAACCCCGACCCCCCCAAATTAACCCCCAACTCCTAAAATTAAACCTGAACTCCTAAAAATAAACCTGAGCCCATAAAGTTAACCCCGACCCCGCAAAATTAACCCCAAACTCCTAAAATTAAACCTGAACTCATAAAATTAACCCCGAGCTCCTGGAATTAAACCTGAACCCATAAAATTAAACCTGAACTCCTAAAATTAAACCTTAACCCCTAAATTAAATCCTGAACCCATAAAATTAACCCTGAGCCCCCCCAAAACTAACCCCGAACTCCTGAAATTAACCCTGAACCCATAAAATTAAACCTGAACCCATAAAACTAAACCTGAACCCATAAAATTAACCCCAACCCCGCAAAATTAACCCCAAACTCCTAAAATTAAACCTGAAATCCTGAAATTAAACCTGAACCCATAAAGTTAACCCCCAGCTCCTGAAATTAAACCCGAACTCCTAAAATTAAACCTGAACCCATAAAATTAATCCTGAACCCATAAACTTAACCCCGAACTCCTAAAATGAAACCTGAACTCCTGAAATTAAACCTGAACCCATAAATTTAATCCTGAACCCATAAAATTAACCCTGAGCTCCTAAAATTAAACCTGAGCCCATAAATTTAACCCTGACCCCTAAAACTTGGCACCGATCCCCGAAAATTCACCCCAAAAACGTCCCCCCGACCCCTAAAATGAACCTCGAACTTCTGAAATTAATCCTGAACCCCCTCTAAAATTAACCCCGAACCCCTAAAATTAATCCTGAACCCCTAAAATTAACCCTGAGCCCCCAAAATTTGCCCTGACCCCCCAAAACTGACGCTGATCCCCCCAAAAAATTAACCCTGAGACCCTAAAATTAACCCTGAGCCCCCTAAACGTAATCCTGAACCCCTAAAACTCCACCTCGATCCCCCCAAATTAATCTTGACCTCCCCAAATTAAACCCGAACTCCTAAAATTAACCCCGAACCCCTAAAATTAACCCCAAAAATGTCACCCTGTCCCCCCAAAATTAACCCTGACCCCCCAAAAATTAACCCTGAACTCCTGAATTATTCCTGACCCCCCCAAATTAACCCCGACCCCCCAAAAATTAACCCCGAACCCCTAAAATTAAACCTGAACCCCCCAAAAAATCCCAAAATTAACGCCAAGAAACGAAGACCCGAAATTTGTCCCCGCCTCGCCGAAACTGAGGCGATTCACCCCCAAAAATTGTCCCCAAATCCGCCCTAAAATTGTCCCCAACCTCCTCTAAAGTGTCCCCAAACCTCCTAAAACTGTCCCCAACCCCCTAAAATTGTCCCCAACCTCCTCTAAAGTGTCCCCAACCTCCTCTAAATTGTCCTCACCTCCCAAAAATTGTCCCCAACCTCCTCTAAAGTGTCCCCAACCCCCCCAAATTGTCCCTAATCCCCTCTAAAGTGTCCCCAACCCCCTAAAATTGTCCCCAATCCGCCCTAAAATTGTCCTCACCCCCCCCCAAAATTGTCCCCAACCCTCTCTAAAGTGTCCCCAGCCCCCCCAAATTGTCCCCAACCCCCTCTAAATTGTCCCCAACCCCCCCAATTATCCCCCTGACCCCCCCCCGCCCCCCCCCCCGCGATGTCCCCGCGCTGTCCCCTCCCCCGGTGACAGGACATGGCACACGGACACGGTGTCCCCTCCCCCCCGTGAGATGGGGACAGACACAGGACACGAGGATGGTGACGGTGACGCGGCGCCAGCGCTGGGGGACATTGGGTGACAACCCCCCCCCCCCCCCCAAACCATGGTCACCCCCCCCGGGGGGGGACGGGGACAATGGTGGCACCTCCAGGGGGTGGGGACAGGGCCGGGGGTGGCACCTGAGGGGATGTGGGGACACCTGGGGGCGGTGTCACCAAACGGTCCCCAAAGGGTCCCCAGTGTCCCCAAAGGGACATGGGGACACCTGGAGGGACATGGGGACACCTGGGGGGTGTCACCAGTGTCCCCAAAGGGTTCCCAGTGTCCCTAAGGGACATGGGGACACCTGGGGGCGGTGTCACCAAACGGTCCCCAAAGGGTCCCCAGTGTCCCCAAAGGGACATGGGGACACCTGGAGGGACATGGGGACACCTGGGGGGTGTCACCACTGTCCCCAAAGGGTCACCAGTGTCCCCAAAGGGATGTGGGGACACCTGGGCGGTGTCACCAGTGTCCCCAAAGGGTCCCCAGTGTCCCTAAGGGACATGGGGACATCTGGAGGGACATGGGGACACCTGGGGTGGTGTCACCAAAGTGTCCCCAGTGTCCCCAAAGGGTCCTCAGTGTCCACAGGGGACATGGGGACATCAGGAGGGACATGGGGACACCTGGGGTGGTGTCCCCAAGGAGTCCTCAGTGTCCCCAAAGGGACATGGGGACAATGGGGAAGAGACTTGGGGACACCAGGAGGGACATGAGGACATCTGGGGTGGCGTCCCCAGAGGGTCCCCAGTGTCCCCAGGGGACATGGGGACACCTGGAGGGACACGGGGACACCTGGATCCATGTCCCCAGGTGACACAGGGACACGGGAGGGACAGGAGGACACCAGAAGGGACATTGGGACACCTCGGTCCATGTCCCCAGGGGACATGGGGACAGCAGGAGGGACATGGGGACAGCGTGATCCGTGTCCCCAAAGGACATGGGGACAGGGGAGGGACATGGGGACATCCAGATCTGTGTCCCCAATGGTCCCCAGTGTCCCTGAGGGACATGGGGACAGCAGGAGGGACATGGGGACACCGGGGGTGGTGTCCCCAAGGGGTCCTGAGGGACATGGGGACAGGGGAAGGACATGGGGACATCCAGATCTGTGTCCCCAATGTCCCTGAGGGACACGGGAGGGACACGGGGACATTGGAGGGCCTTGGGGACATCTTGGATCCGTGTCCCCAAGGAGTCCCCAATGTCCGTGAGGGACATGGCAGAGACATGGGGACACAGGAGGGACATGGGGACATCGGGATCCGTGTCCCCAATGGTCCCCAAGGGTTCCTGAGGGACATGGGGACACAGGAGGGACATGGGGACATCGGGATCCGTGTCCCCAATGGTCCCCAATGTCCCTTGGGGACAGAAAAGGACCTTGGGGACATTCCAGATCTGTGTCCCCAAGGGGTCCCAGTGTCCCTGAAGGACATGGGGACACAGGAGGGACATGGGGACACCAAGATCCCAATGTCCCCTGGGACACAGGATGGACATGAGGACACCAGAGGGCCTTGGGGACATCTTGGATCTGTGTCCCCAGTGGTCCCCAATGTCCCTTGGGGACAGAAAAGGACCTTGGGGACATCTCGGGCTCCGTGTCCCCAATGGTCCCCAGTGTCCTGGAGGGACATGGGGACAGAGAAGGGACATGGGGACACTGGGACTGGTGTCGCCAAGGGGTCCCAGTGTCCCCTGGGGACAAAAAAGAGTCTTGGGGACAATTGGATCTGTGTCCCCAGTGTCCCTGAGGGACATGGGGGGGACACGGGGACACAGAAAAGGGTCCTGGGGACATCTCGGGCCCCGTGTCCCCAAGGGGTCCCAGTGTCCCTGAAGGACATGGGGACACAGGAGGGCCTTGGGGACACTCGGATCTGTGTCCCCAATGGTCCCCAATGCCCCTTGGGGACAGCAGAGTGCTTGGGGACATCTGGATCCGTGTCCCCAAGTGTCCCCAGTGTCCATGAGGGACTTGGAGACACCCGAGGGTCTTGGGGACATCCAGATCCGTGTCCCCAGGGGTTCCCCGTGTCCCTGGGGGACATGGGGACACAGGAGGGACATGGGGACAATTGGATCCGTGTCCCCAGGGGTTCCCCGTGTCCCTTGGGGACAGAAAAGGGCCTTGGGGACATCCAGATCCGTGTCCCCAGGGGTTCCCCGTGTCCCTGGGGGACATGGGGACACAGGAGGGACATGGGGACACTCGGATCCGTGTTCCCAGTGTCCCTTGGGGACAGGAAAGGACCTTGGGGACATCTCGGGCTCCGTGTCCCCAATGGTCCCCAGTGTCCGTTGGGGACAGCAGAGTGCTTGGGGACATCTGGATCCGTGTCCCCAATGGTCCCCAGTGTCCATGAGGGACATGGGGTGACAAAAAGGACATGGGGACACTCGGATTTGTGTCCCCAAGGGTTCCCAATGTCCCTTGGGGACAGAAAAGGGCCTTGGGGACATCCAGATCTGTGTCCCCAATGGTGCCCAGTGTCCCTTGGGGACATGGGGTGACAAGGACATGGGGACATCCAGATCCGTGTCCCCAAGAGTTCCCAGTGTCCCTTGGGGACATGGGGTCACAGGAGGGACATGGGGACACTCGGATCCGTGTCCCCAATGGTGCCCAGTGTCCCTTGGGGACATGGGGACACAGGAGGGACATGGGGACACTCGGATCCGTGTCCCCAGTGTCCCTTGGGGACAGAAAAGGACCTTGGGGACATCTCGGGCTCCGTGTCCCCAACGGTCCCCAGTGTCCCTGGGGGACACAAGAGGCTCTTGGGGACATCTCGGGCTCCGTGTCCCCAAGTGTCCCCCTGTGCGGCCCGGGGGGTGACAGGGAGGGGACAAGGACCCACCTGGGGTGTCACCGGTGGCCGAGGGTCCGGTGCCACTGGCGGGGCCGGGCCGCGCTACCTGACGGACAGCTGTGACAAGAGAGACACGGGGAGGGGACATCAGGGGACATCGGGGCCACCGCGGCCACCGCGCCGCGCGGGGACACGGCCCGGCCGGGCTGGTGGCCCGGAGGTGGCACCGGGGTGGCCCTGAAGTGGCACCGAGGGGACCCCGACCCGAGGAGGGGGCGCGGGAACGGCCCCGTCACTGGGGGAGGGGACACGGGGGTGGCCTTGGGGACAGCGGGGTGGCCTTGGGGACACGGGGGTGGCCTTGGGGACACGGGGGTGGCGCTGTCCCTGGGGCGGGGGAGGGGCGGTGTCACCTCTGCCCTGGAATGTCCCTCTGGTGTCACCCCAGGGGTGGCACTTTGTCCCCTCTGGGGGTCACTTTGTCCCCATGGGGGTGGCCCTGTCCCAACTGGGGTGGCCCTGTCCCAACTGGGGTGGCCCTGTCCCTTCCAGGGGTCACTTTGTCTCTTCCAGGGGTCACTTTGTCCCCTCTGGGGGTGGCCTTGTCCTTCTGGGGGTCACTTTGTCCCCTCAGGGGTGACTTTGTCCCCTCAGGGGTGGCCCTGTCCCTCCAGGAGTGGCCCTGTCCCTTCCAGGGGTCACTTTGTCCCCTCTGGGGGTGGCCCTGTCCCAGCTGGGGGTGGCCCTGTCCCTTCCAGGGGTCACTTTGTCCCCTCTGGGGGTGGCCTTGTCCTCACTGGGGGTGGCCCTGTCACCCTCACGTCCCCCTGGGGGACACCAGGTCCCCTCTGGGGGTGGCCCTGTCCCCCAAGGGTGGCCCTGTCCCCTCTGGGGGTCCCTTTGTCCCCTCTGGGGGTGGCCCTGTCCCCCAAGGGTGGCCCTGTCCCCTCTGGGGGTCCCTTTGTCCCCTCTGGGGGTGGCCCTGTCCCCTCTGGGGGTCCCTTTGTCCCCCCAGGGTGGCCTTTTGTCCCCCCGTGCCTCCCCCCCCCCCCCCCAAGTGCCACCATGTCCCCCCCAGGGGTGGCCTTGTCCCCCCACGGCCCCCAGAGGTGACAGGAGCCCCCCCGAGGGTCCCCAAATCCCCCCCAGAGGGACCCAAAAATCCCCCAAATACCCCCCAGGACCCCCAAATACCCCCCAGAAACCCCAAAATCCCCCCAAATCCCCCCAAAATCCCCCCAAAATCCCCCCCAAATCCCCCCAGGGCTGCCCCAACCCCCCCCTGGGGACACCCAGACCCCAAAGATCCCCCCCAAAACCCCCACGGATCCCAAATAATCCCCCCCAAACCCCCATGGACCCCAAAACCCCCACGGACCCCAAATATCCCCCCCAAACCCCCCACGGGACACCCATAACGCCCCAAATTCCCCCCACAGATCCCCAATAGTCCCCAAAATTCCCCCAAATCCCCCCCAGAACACCCCAAATCCCCCCCGAAAACCCCCACAGACCCCAAATAATCCCCCCCAAAATCCCCCCATAGACCCCAAATAATCCCCCCCAATCCCCTAATAGACCCAAAATAACCCCCCAAGACCCCCAAATCCCCCCCAGGACCCCCAATAACCCCCCAAAATCCCCCCTAGGAACCCCCATAACCCTCTAACAACCCCCCCAAAACCCCCAAATCCCCCCCCAATCCCTTAATAGACCCCCAAATCCCCCATAGACCCCAAATCCCCCCCAAATCCCTTAATAGACCCCCAATAACCCCCTCAATTCCCCCAAATCTCCCCTAGGAAGACCCATAACCCCCAAATTCTCCCCATAGACCCCCAATAACCCCCCAAATTCTCCCCATAGACCCCCAATAACCCCCCCAAATCCCCCAGAGACCCCCAATAACCCCCCCAAATCCCTTAATAGACCCCCCAATAACCCCCCAAATCCCCCCCAGGAACACCCGTAACCCTCTAATAACCCCCCCAAAACCCCCAAATCCCCCCATAGACCCCCCAAATGCCCCCCAAATTCCTTAATAGACCCCAAATAACCCCCTCAAATCCCCCATAGACCCCCAATAACCCCCCAAATCCCCCCCAGCACACCCATAACCCCCCAAATTCCCCCCATAGACCTCCAATAACCCCCTAAATTCCTTAATAGACCCCAAATAACCCCCCCAAATTCCTTTATAGACCCCCAATAACCCCCCAAATCCCCCCCAAATCCCCCATAGACCCCCAATAACCCCCTAAATTCCCTAATAGACCCCCCAATAACCCCCCAAATCCCCCCCCAAATCCCTTAATAAACCCCAATTAACCCCCCAATAACCCCCCCAAATCCCCTAATAGACCCCCAAATCCCCCCCCCAGCCCCCCCGGGGACCCCCAGCGCGGCGTGGGATGGCCGATGTCACACGGAGCAGAGCAATGACATTGTAATTTCCACCTGAGCGTCGAGCAGCCGCCGCCGGCCCTCGGATGGGTCGTGGGCGCCCAAGTGATCCCTGCGCAGCTCCTGCTCCACCAGCATCAGCCTGCGGGGCCAGGCTTCACCGGGGTCATGCTGCCACCCCCCCGGGGACATCCCCGGCACAGCCAGGGACACCCCCGGGGCGTGGGGACACCCCCCGGGGAACGGGGACACAGCCAGGGATACACCCGGGGACATGGGGACACACCCGGGGACATGGGGACACACCCAGGGTCACACCCGGGGACATGGGGACACACCCAGGGTCACACCCGGGGACATGGGGACACAGCCAGGGACACACCCGGGGACATGGGGACACACCCGGGGACACACCCGGGGACATGGGGACATCCGCAGGGACATGGGGACAGCGCCCCGGGAACGGGGACACAGCCAGGGATACACCCGGGGACATGGGGACACACCCAGGGTCACACTCAGGGACATGGGGATACACCCAGGGACACCTTGGGGACATGGGGACACCCGCAGGGACACCCCAGGGACATGGGGACACCCCCGGGGCGTGGGGACACCCCCCGGGGAACGGGGACACAGCCAGGGACACACCCGGGGACATGGGGACACAGCCAGGGACATGGGGACAGCGCCCGGGGAACGGGGACACATCCAGGGATACACCCGGGGACATGGGGACACACCCAGGGATACACCCGGGGACATGGGGACACCCCCGGGGAACGGGGACACAGCCAGGGACACAGCCGGGGACATGGGGACACATCCGGGGACATGGGGACACACCCCGGGTCACACTCAGGGACATGGGGACACACCCAGGGACACCTTGGGGACATGGGGACACCCGCAGGGACACCCCAGGGACATGGGGACACCCCCGGGGCGTGGGGACACAGCCAGGGACACCCACGGGGGAATGGGGACACAGCCAGAGACACCTTGGGGACATGGGGACACCCCCCGGGGAACGGGGACACATCCAGGGACACACCCGGGGACATGGGGACACCCGCAGGGACACAGCCAGGGACATGGGGACACACCCAGGGATACACCCGGGGACATTGGGACACACCCGGGGACATGGAGACACAGCCAGGGACACGGGGACACCCGCAGGGATACACCCAGGGACATGGGAACAGTCCTCGGAGACATGGGGACACCCCCCGGGGAATGGGGACACACCCAGGGACACGGGGACACAGCCAGGGACACCCCCCGGGGAACGGGGACACAGCCAGGGATACACCCGGGGACATGGGGACACCCGCAGGGACATGGGGACACCCGCAGGGACACAGCCAGGGACATTGGGACACACCCGGGGACATGGGGACACAGCCAGGGACACCTTGGGGACATGGGGACACACACAGGGACACCCCCAGCGACATGGGGACACACCCAGGGTCACCTTGAGGACATGGGGACACCCACCGGGGCGTGGGGACACAGCCGGGGACACACCCAGGGACACACCCAGGGACATAGGGACAGCCCCAGGGACACCTTGGGGACATTGGGAACACACCCAGGGACACACCCGGGGACATGGGGACAGTGCCCGGGGACACACCCGGGGACATGGGGACACAGCCAGAGACACACGCGGGGACACACCCAGAGACATGGGGACACCCGCAGGGACATGGGGACACACTCAGGGTCACCTTGGGGACATGGGGACACCCTGGGGATACACCCGGGGACATGGGGACACTCCCGGGGGAACGAGGACACAGCCAGGGACACCCCCAGGGACATGGGGACACCTCCAGGGACACTCTGGGGACACCCCAAGCCATGGGGACACGCCAGGGCCACCCCCAGAGCCGTGGGGACAATGGCGGGGACACAGGTGGCCGTGTCCCCGTGTCCTTCGATGTCCCCCTGTCACCTCTGTGTCACCCATGTCCCACATGTGCCTGTGTCACCGCCACGTCCTTCTGTGTCCCCTGTGTCCCTCGTGTCATCCTGCGTGTCCCCAGTGTCCCTGTGTGTCCCCCTCGATGTCCCTGATGTCCCCACTGTCCCCAATGTCCCTGTGTGTCCCCGTGTCCCTGTGTGTCCCCCTCGATGTCCCTGATGTCCCCACTGTCCCCAATGTCCCTGCGTGTCCCCGTGTCCCTGTGTGTCCCCCTCGATGTCCCTGATGTCCCCACTGTCCCATGGCTGTCCCCAATGTCTGTTTGTCCCCACTGTTGTCACTGTCCCTGTGTGTCCTCATGTCCCCAATGTCTGTTTGTCCCCAATGTCCCTGTGTGTCCCTGTACCCCCATAACCCTGTCTGTCCCCCATGTCGCCAATGTCCCCATGTCCCCCGTGTGTCCCCATGTCCCAAATGTCCCCAAGTCCTCAATGTCCCCATGTCCCTGTGTGTCCCCAATGTCCCTGTGTGTCCCCATGTCCCCGCTGTCCCCGTGTGTCCCTCACCTGCCGATGATGCTCTTGATCTGCGAGTCACCGTGTGTCCCCATGTCCCGAGTGTCCCCATGTCCCTGTCTGTCCCCATGTCCTCAATGTCCCCATGTCCCTGTGTGTCCCCATATCCCTGTCTGTCCCCAATGTCCCCATGTCCCTGTGTGTCCCCATGTCCCCGCTGTCCCCGTGTGTCCCTCACCTGCCGATGATGCTCTTGATCTGCGAGTCACCGAGTGTCCCCAATGTCCCTCTGTGTCCCTAATGTCCCTGCTGTCCTATGTCCCCTGTCTGTCCCCATGTCCCTGTGTGTCCCCATATCCCTGTGTGTCCCCATGTCCTTGTGTGTCCCCACGTCCTTGTGTGTCCCCAATGTCCCCATGTCCCCGAGTGTCCCCTGTGTGTCCCCGCTGTCCCCGTGTGTCCCTCACCTGCCGATGATGCTCTTGATCTGCGAGTCACCGTGTGTCCCCATGTCCCTGCTGTCCCATGTCCCCTGTCTGTCCCCATGTCCCTGTGTGTCCCCATGTCCCCTGTGTGTCCCCATGTCCTTGTGTGTCCCCACGTCCTTGTGTGTCCCCAATGTCCCCATGTCCCCGAGTGTCCCCTGTGTGTCCCCGCTGTCCCCGTGTGTCCCTCACCTGCCGATGATGCTCTTGATCTGCGAGTCACCGTGTGTCCCCATGTCCCTGCTGTCCCATGTCCCCTGTCTGTCCCCATGTCCCTGTGTGTCCCCATATCCCTGTCTGTCCCCAATGTCCCCATGTCCCTGTGTGTCCCCGTGTGTCCCCGTGTGTCCCCGTGTCCCCGCTGTCCCCGTGTGTCCCTCACCTGCCGATGATGCTCTTGATCTGCGAGTCCTTCTCCTGCTGCTGCTGCCGGAGCCGTTTCTCGCTGAGCTCCAGGCGCTGCTGGTACTGCAGGAGGATGCGGCTCGTCTGCTCCTCCTGCGTCACCAGGCGCCGCTCGTACTCCTCCAGCTTGCGGTTGGACATGTGCAGCCGCTCCTTCAGCGAGTGGATCTCCTCCTCGTACTCCTTCACCTGCCAAAGTTACACTGCAGCACACCTGGGCACACCTGGCCACACCTGGGCACGGCTATGGGCACACCTGGCACACCTCACACCCCCCTGTCCCTGTCCCTGTCCCTGTCCCTGTGCAGCCGCTCCTTCAGCGAGTGGATCTCCTCCTCGTACTCCTTCACCTGCCAAAGTTACACTGCAGTGCACCTGGGCACACCTGGAACCCGCTACAGGCACACCTGGGCACACCTGGGCACACCTGGGCACACCTGGGTACACATGGAACCCACTATGGGCACACCTGGCACACCTGGAACCCGCTAAGGGCACACCTGGCACACCTGGCACACCTGGCACAGCTGAGCACAGCTGGGGACACCTGGAACCCGCTACAGGCACAGCTGGGCACAGGTGGGGACACCTGGGTATGGCTACAACCCCGCTATTGGCACACCTGGGTACACCTAGAGTCTGCTAAGGGCACACCTGGGCACCGCTACAGCCCCACTATGGGCACACCTGGACGCTGCTACGGGCACACCTGGGCATACCTGGACACAGCTATGGGCACACCTGGGCACAGCTACAGCCCCACTATGGGCACACCTGGAACCCGCTAAGGGCACACCTGGGTACAGTTCCAGCACCTGGGAAAGCCATCAAGGAACACCTGATACACCTGGAGACACCTGGCACACCTGGGTCTCCTCCTCATAGTAATTCACTTGCCACTGGGCACACCTGGGCACACCTGGCACACCTGATAAACCTGGGCACACTGGGCACACCTGGGCACACCTGGGCACACCCTACCCGGTCCAGCCGGCTCTCGTCCATGGATTTCGAGACTCCTTGAGCTTGGATCCCTCACACCTGCATCCCTGCACACCTGGATCCCTGCACACGTGGATCCCTGCACACCTGGGCACAGCTGGGCACAGCTGGAACCCGCTATGGCCACGCCTGGAACCCGCTACAGGCACACCTGGCACACCTGGGAACTGCTACCGGCACACCTGGGCATGGCTACAGCACCTGGGAAAGCTGTCAAGGAACACCTGATACCCCCGGAGACATCTGGCACACCTGGCTCTCCTCCTCGTACTCCTTCACTTGCCACTGGGCACACCTGGCACACCTGGGCACACCTGGCACACCTGGGCACACCCTACCCGGTCCAGCCGGCTCTCGTCCATGGATTTCGAGACTCCTTGAGCTTGGATCCCTCACACCTGCATCCCTGCACACCTGGATCCCTGCACACCTGGATCCCTGCACACCTGGCACAGCTGGGCACAGCTGGGCACAGCTGGAACCCGCTATGGCCACGCCTGGAACCCGCTACAGGCACACCTGGCACACCTGGGCACACCTGACACACCTGGGCACACCTGGGCACACCTGGGCACACCTGGCACACCTGGGCACACCCTACCCGGTCCAGCCGGCTCTCGTCCATGGATTTCGAGACTCCTTGAGCTTGGATCCCTCACACCTGCATCCCTGCACACCTGGATCCCTGCACACCTGAGCACACCTGGGCACACCTGGCACACCTGGCACACCTGGGCACACCTGGCACACCTGAGCACACCTGGACACACCTGAGCACACCTGAGCACACCTGGCACACCTGGGCACACCTGGCACACCTGGGCACACCTGGGCACACCCTACCCGGTCCAGCCGGCTCTCGTCCATGGATTTCGAGTACTCCTTGAGCTTGTACTCCTCGCGCTCGATGTGCGAGCTCTCGATGTCGGCCGACAGGTGCGGCATGTTGGACACCCAGGCCACCGTGCGCTCCGAGGCCGGCAGCACCGGGTTCAGCGTGGAGGGCGTCTGCGAGGCCTGGGGACACAGCGGGGACACAGGGGACACACAGGGGACACAGCGGGGACATAGGGGACACACAGGGGACATAGGGGACACACAGGGGACACACAGGGGACACACAGGGGACATACAGGGGACAGGGGGACAGAGGGGACACAGGGGACAGACAGGGGACACAGGGGACAGACAGGGGACAGACAGGGGACACAGAGGACAGGGGGACACAGGGGACAGAGGGGACACACAGGGGACACAGAGGACAGGGGGACAGACAGGGGACACAGGGGACACAGGGGACACAGGGGACACACAGGGGACACACAGGGGACACACAGGAGACACACAGGGGACACATAGGGGACAGACAGGGGACACAGGGGACACACAGGGGACAGACAGGGGACACACAGGGGACACATAGGGGACAGACAGGGGACACACAGGGGACAGACAGGGGACACACAGGGGACACACAGGGGACACACAGGGGACACAGGGGACACACAGGGGACACACAGGGGACACACAGGGGACAGGGGGACACAGCGGGGACACACAGGGGACACACAGGGGACACAGGGGACACAGGGGACACAGGGGACACACAGGGGACACACAGGGGACACAGCGGGGACACACAGGGGACACAAGGGACACAGCAGGGACACAGGGGACACAGCGGGGACACAGGGGACACACAGGGGGACACACAGGGGACATAGGGGACAGACAGGGGACACAGGGGACACACAGGGGACACACAGGGGACAACAGGGGGACAACAGGGGACAGACAGGGGACACAGGGGACACCGGACCACGGGGACAGGGGACACACAGGAGGACACAGGGGACACAGGGGACACAGGGACACAGGGGACACAGGGGACACAGGGGACACAGGGGACACACAGGGGACACACAGGGGACACCACAGGGGACACACAGGACAGGGGACACACAGGGGACCAGGGGGACACAGGGGACAGACAGGGGACACAGGGGGACACAGAGGGGACAGGGGGACAGAGGTGGGACAGAGGGGGACAGAGGGGACAGGGAGGGAAGACAGGGCGACAGAGGGGGACAGAGGGACAGGAGGGGACAGGTGAGGGGACAGAGGGGACAGGGACAGGGACGAGGGGACAGGGGGGACATTGATGGGACAGGGGGGACGGGGGGAACAGAGGGGGGACAGGGAAGGACAGAGGTGGGACAGAGGGGACAGGAGGGACAAGGGAGGACAGGGGGACCGAGGGGATAGTGAGGGACAAGGGGGACAGTGAGGGGACAGAGGGGACAGCAGGGGACAGAGGGGATAGTGAGGACAGAGCGGGGACAGGGGGGACAGTGAGGGGACGGGGGGGCAGGGGGGACAGGGAGGGACAGAGGGGGGACAGAGGGGGGACAGGGGGACAGAGGGGACAGAGGGGACAGGGAGGGACAGAGGGGGGACAGAGGGGACAGTGGGGACAGAGGGGACAAGAGGGACAGAGGGGATAGTGAGGGGACAGGGGGCGGGGGGACGGGGGGACAGAGGGTACAGAGTGGGGACATGGGGACATGAGGACAGTGTGGGGACATGGGGACATGGAGACAGTGGGGACAGCGGGGACAGCAAGGACAGCGGGGGTCAGACGGGACAGCGGGGACAGTGTGGGGACAGAGGGGACAGCGGGGGACATGGGGACATTGACAGATGTAGGGGGCCATGGGGACAGCAGGGGGACATCGGGGGACACAAGGGGACACAAAGATGAGTTCGGTTCTCCCGTCACCAGCGTGTCCCCATGTCCCAATGTCCCCACGTCCCCACACCCCATGTCCCCCAATGTTCCCATATCCCCCACAGCCCCCAATGTCCCCAATGTCCCCAATGTCCCCAATGTCCCCTTATGCCCCAACACCCGGCACATCCCCATCCCCCCACATCCCCCCAGCGTCCCCAGTGTCCCCAATGTCCCCTCCGTCCCCCATCCCTCCCGCTGTCCCCTCTGTCCCTGCTGTCCCCATTCCTCCCTCAGTCCCTGCTGTCTCTGTTCCCATCCCTGCCGCTGTCCCCTCTGTCCCCATTGTCCCTCTGTCCCCCACATCCCCACTGTCCCCCATATCCCCCCATGTCCCCCATATCCCCCCATGTCCCCCCAGTGTCCCCTCTGTCCCTGCTGTCCCCATTCCTCCCACTGTCCCTCCTGTCTCTCTGTCCCCATCCCTGCCGCTGTCCCCTCTGTCCTCATTGTCCCCCCGTCCCTCTGTCTCTGCTGTCCCTCTGTCCCCCACATCCCCACTGCCCCCTCTATCCCCGCTGTCCCCCATGTCCCCCCAATGTCCCCCCAGTGTCCCCGCTGTCCCCATTCCTCCATCTGTCTCTGCTGTCTCTGTCCCCATCCCTCCCGCTGTCCCCTCTGTCCCCATTGTCCCCCCCGTCTCTCTGTCTCTGCTGTCCCTCTGTCCCCCATCCCTGCCGCTGTCCCCTGCGTCCCTCTGTCCCCCACATCCCCACTGCCCCCTCTATCCCCTCTGTCCCCCATATCCCCCCCATGTCCCCCCAGCGTCCTCCATGTCCCCGCTGTCCCCGCAGTGTCCCCGCTGTCCCCACACCTGCTTGGTGACGGGCGGCTTCATCCCGGCCACCGAGGCCTCCTTGGCCAGGGAGGGCTGGCGGGACCGGGGGGGTCCGTACGCGGGTTCGGGGGACGCCAGCAGGTTCCCGCTGGCGGGGCGCGGCTTTTGGGGCACCCCCAGCGCCGAGGGCCCCCCGCCCCCTTTTCCCGCCCGCGACCCCCTGGGGGTGGGCGGCGGGGGGGCCCCGATGGTGATTTGGGGGGGGGCCAGCGTGTCCTGGAGCGACAGCTGCCTGCGCCCGAAGTCGCCCCCGGGCCGCCCGAACTCGTCGCTGTAGCTGTGGCTGTGCGTGATGTGTTTTTGGGGGGGGGTCGCCAGCTCCTCGCTCTTGCTGTAACCGTGCAGCGGCGGCGGGGCGACCCCCCCGAAGTGCCCCCCGTCTCCGCCGCCCCCCTCTCCCCTCCCGCCGCCCCCTCCGCTCCCGTCGGGGCCGCGCAGGGGCCCGTCGGCGGCCAGGTGGAACAGCGGGTTCTGGAAGGAGAGCGGCACCCGCAGCTGCGGCCCCCCCGCTTCGGGCACCCCCAAACGCGGCGGGGCCAGGCTGGAGGCGCTGCCCTGCGAGAGGCGACCGGGCCGCAGCCCCCCCTGGCCCGCGCCCCCCGGGGCCGGACCCCCGGCCAGCAGCTCGGCCGGCAGGCTGGGGATGCTGTCCACGCGTCCGTCCTGCAGGTCCAGCATGGACACGCTCTTGCCCACGCCCAGAGCGCCGCCGCGGCCGCCCTCGGGCTCGGTGAGGTCCGAGCTGCTGGTGCAGTAGGCGGGCGAGGAGCGGGCGAGCGGGGGGCGGCTCAGGACCAGCACCTCGGGAGGGCCCTTCTCCTGCGGCGGGGATGGCAGGCGGGGAACGTCCATGGAGCTGCGGGCACGGCACAGGGGAAGGTGGGGATGGGGGGATGTGGGGCACGGGGTGTGGGGGGAAACGGGGTGTGAGAATGTGGAAATGTGGGGAACGAGTTGTGGGGATATGGGAGTGTGGGGTACGGGGTGTGGGGGGAATGGGGTACGGGGTGTGGGGTACGGGGTGTGGGAATGTGGGAATGTGGGGAACGGGGTGTGGGGTACGGGGTATGGGGTGTGGGGTGTGGGGAATGGGATGTGGGAATGTGGAAATGTGGGGCAAGGGGTGTGGGGATATGGGAATATGGGGTACGGGGTGTGGGGAATGGGGTGTGGGGTGGGGAATGTGGGGTACGGGGAGTGGGGTGTGGGATATGGGATATGGGATGGGATATGGGATATGGGATATGGGATATGGGATATGGGATATGGGATATGGGATGGGGATATGGGATATGGGATATGGGATATGGGATATGGGATAGGGGATGGGGATATGGGATATGGGATATGGGATATGGGATATGGGATATGGGATATGGGATATGGGATATGGGATATGGGATATGGGATATGGGATGGGGATATGGGATGGGGATATGGGATATGGGATATGGGATATGGGATGGGGATATGGGATATGGGATATGGGATATGGGATATGGGATATGGGATATGGGATATGGGATATGGGATAGGGGATGGGGATATGGGATATGGGATATGGGATATGGGATATGGGATATGGGATATGGGATATGGGATATGGGATATGGGATATGGGATAGGGGATATGGGATATGGGATGGGGATATGGGATATGGGATATGGGATATGGGATATGGGATATGGGATATGGGATATGGGATATGGGATATGGGATATGGGATGGGGATATGGGATATGGGATATGGGATGGGGATATGGGATATGGGATATGGGATGGGGAACACACACGGGATGAAGGCGGTTGGACACGGCCCCAAATCCATCTCTGGAATCTCGTCCCGCTGCTTCCCTGTCCCGTCCTGTCCCCCCACCCCATCCCCATCCCAAATGTTGCCGTCTCAAATCCCAAACATTCCCATCCCATCCCAAACATTCCCATCCCATCCCATCCCAAACATTCCCACCCCATCCCTGTCTTCATCCCATCCCTGTCCCCATCCCATCCCATCCCATCCCATCCCATCCCAAACATTCCCACCCCATCCCTGTCCCCATCCCATCCCATCCCATCCCGTCACGATCCTGCTCCAGGATCCCAATCCTCACTCTGACCCCAATCCTAAATCCTGATCCCAAATCCAATACCAAATCCCCATCCTAAATTCCAGATTTGGTCCCATCCTAATCCCATCCTTGCCCTGATCCCAAATCCCCAAATCCCAAATCCCCAAATCCCAAACCCCAAATCCCAAATCCCAAACCCCAAACTCCAAATCCCCAAACCCCAAATCCCAAACCCCAAACCCCAAATCCCAAAACCCCAAATCCCAAATCCCCAAATCCCAAACCCCAAATCCCAAATCCCAAATCCCAAACCCCAAATCCCAAACCCCAAATCCCAAATCCCAAATCCCAAACCCCAAACCCCAAATCCCAAAACCCCAAATCCCAAATCCCCAAATCCCAACTCCCAAATCCCAAATCCCAAAATCCCAAACCCCAAATCCCAGACCCCAAACCCCAAATCCCAAATCCCAAATCCCAAATCCCAAATCCCAAATCCCAAATCCCAAAATCCCAAATCCCAAATCCCAAATCCCAGACCCCAAACCCCAAATCCCAAAATCCCAAATCCCAACCCCCAAATCCCAAATCCCAAATCCCAAAATCCCAAAATCCCAAACCCCAAACCCCAAATCCCAAAATCCCAAATCCCAAATCCCAAAATCCCAAATCCCAAATCCCAGACCCCGCCCCTCACCTGTTGAGCCCCCGCACCATGTAGGACTGGAGATCCACGGAGCTGCGGGGACAGGGACAGGTGAGAGCCCAGGTGACACCTGGGGACACCTGGGACAGGTGGGGACACCCAGGGGACACAGGGCAGGACAGGTGACATCTCCAGGTGACACCCAAGGGCACGTGGGACAGGTGTAGGGACACCAGGGCAGGACAGGTGACACCTCCAGGTGAGACCCGGAGACACCTGGCACAGGTGGGGACATCGGGGGACACCCAGGGGACACCAAAACAGGACAGGTGAGACCCGCAGGTGAGACCCAGGGACACCTGGCACAGGTGGGGACATTGGGGGGACACCCAGGGGACACCGAAACAGGACAGGTGAGACCCGCAGGTGAGACCCAGGGACACCTGGCACAGGTGGGGACATTGGGGGGACACCCAGGGGACACCAAAACAGGACAGGTGAGACCCGCAGGTGAGACCCAGGGACACCTGGCACAGGTGGGGACATCGGGGGACACCCAGGGGACACCGAAACAGGACAGGTGAGAGCCCAGTGGAGACCTGGGAACACCTGGGACAGGTGGGGACACCCAGGGGACACAGGGGCAGGACAGGTGACACCTCCAGGTGATACCCTCAGACACCTGGGACAGGTGAGGACATTGGGGGACACCCAGGGCAGGACAGGTGACACTGCCAGGTGACACCTCTGGAGACACCTGGGACAGGTGGGGGACATGCAGAGGGACACGGGGGGGGGGGGGGACAGGTGACACCCCCAGGGATACCTGGGACAGGTGGGGACATGGCGGGACACCGAAACAGGACAGGTGACACCTCCAGGTGAGACCCGGCAACAACAGGTGACATTGGGGTCACAGGTGGGACAGGAAGGTCCCGCAGGTATTTGGGGGTCACTGTGGGGACATGGGGGAGGTCACAGGTGGGTGGGGCCTCCCCAGGTGAGACTGAAGACCACCAGGTGAGACCAGGTGAGACAGGGGGACACGGTGGGTCACAGAACAGGACATGACAGGGAGGTCACAGGTGGGTGGGGCCACTCCAGGTGAGACCGAGGCCCACCAGGTGACACAGGGGGACACCTTGGCCACACAACCAGATGTGACAGGGGCGTGACAGGTGGGTGTGGCCATCCCAGGTGAGACTGAGGCCCACCAGGTGAGGCAGGTGAGACAGGAGGACACCTGGGACACAACCAGATGTGACAGGGGCGGGGTCACAGGTGGGTGTGGCCATCCCAGGTGAGACCAGGTGAGGCAGGGGGACACCTTGGGACAGACAACAGGACGTGGGGGGGGGGGGGACAGGTGGGTGGGGCCGCCCCAGGTGAGACAAGGGGGCGCCTTGGGACCCACAACCAGACAGGACAGGGGCCCAGGTGAGACTGAGGCCCACCAGGTGAGGCCACGTGAGACAGGGGGACACCTGGGACACAAAACTGGACACGACAGGGGGGTCGCAGGCAGGTGAGGCCACCCCAGGTGAGGCCAGGTGAGACAGGGGGACACCTTGGCCACACAATCAGATATGACAGGAGGGTCACAGGTGGGTGGGGTCACCCCAGGTGAGACCAGGTGAGACGGGGAACACCTTGGCCACACAACAGGTGGCACAGTGAGGCCATGGGCGGGGTCACAGGTGGGTGGGGCCACCCCAGGTGAGGCCAGGTGAGACGGGGGGACACCTCGGCCGCACAGCCGCACACGCTGGGGGCAGGCAGGTGTGCGGGCAGGTGCGCTCACCTGTTGAGGTCGCGCACGAGGTAGGGCTGCAGGTCGGCCGAGGGCCCGCGCAGGACCAGCCCCTTGGGGGGCAGGCGCTCGCCCTGGCTCGGCTGCCGCTGCAGGTGAGGGTTCCGCAGAGCCACGCTGATGTCGGTCAGCAGCCGCGGCAGCGGGCCCAGCTTCAGCAGCGCCTCCTGCGGGACAGGTGAGCACACCTGAGTGCACCTGAGTGCACCTGGGCACACCTGAGTGCACCTGGGCACACCTGGGATCTCATACAGGGGAACCCCATTGACTGTGACAGGGCCCAGCTTCAGCAGCGCCTCCTAAAAGGGACAGGTGAGCACACCTGAGTGCACCTGGGCACACCTGAGTGCACCTGGGCACACCTGGGATCTCATACAGGGGAACCCCATTGACTGTGACAGGGCCCAGCTTCAGCAGCACCTCCTGCAGGACAGGTGAGCACACCTGGGCACACCTGGGGAAAGTCGTCCTCCCCATGAGCACCACCCAGGTGAAGATGTACCTGCACAGGTGAGGCCGTGGCTGCACAGGTGAGGCCGTAGCCACATAGGTGAGGCTGTACCCATACAGGTGAGGCTGTGCCCACACAGGTGAGACCATAGATGCACAGGTGAGGCTGTGCCCATACAGGTGAGGCTGTACCCACACAGGTGAGGCTGTGCCCATACAGGTGAGGCTGTACCCATACAGGTGAGGCCGTAGCCACACAGGTGAGGCTGTACCAACACAGGTGAGGCTGTACCCATACAGGTGAGGCTGTACCCACACAGGTGAGCCCGTACCCACACAGCTGAGCCCACGGCCGGCTCCCCAGGTGTGCCCAGGTGCGGTACCTTGCTGAGCTGGCTCATGACCTCCCAGAGCAGCGCGTGCAGCGTGGACAGCTCGCGGCCCAGGTCGATGTAGCCCTCGAAGCTGGTGCTGTTGGTCAGCGTGTCCAGGTTGGAGATCTCGTACAGGAACTGCTGCATGCTGGCCCACTCCAGCTCCAGGAACTCGTTCATGAACGCCATGTACTCCTCCTTGCTCCCGAACCTGCGCCAGGTGCGCCAGGTGAGGGCGGGGCCGCCAGGTGGGGCCGGCAGGTGAGGGTGGGTATGGCAGGTGAGGACACGGCAGGTGAGGACGGGGTCAGCAGGTGAGGGCGGGGCTGGCAGGTGAGGGTGGGGCCGGTAGGTGAGGATGGGTATGGCAGGTGAGGCCGGCAGGTGAGGGCAGGGCTGACAGGTGGGTGGGAACACTCCTGGCGGGTGAAGGTGGGGCTGACAGGTGGGCCCTGACAGGTGAGGGCAGGGCTGGCAGGTGAGGGTGGGGCTGACAGGTGAGCCTGGGCAGGTGAGGGTAGGGATGACAGGTGAGGATGGGGCTGACAGGTGTAGTTAGGGATGACAGGTGAGGACGGGGCTGACAGGTGAGGGTGGGGCTGACAGGTGGGCCCTGCCAGGTTGGGGTGGGGATGACAGGTGGGCCTCTGCAGGTGAGGGCGGTGCTGACAGGTGTAGGTAGGGATGACAGGTGAGGACGGGGCTGACAGGTGAGGGTGGGGCTGACAGGTGGGCCCTGGCAGGTGAGGGTGGGGCTGACAGGTGAGAGCAGGGCTGACAGGTGAGGGCGGGGCTGACAGGTGGGGGTGGGGATGACAGGTGGGCCTCTGCAGGTGAGGGGAGTCCCCAGTGTGAGAGTTTGGGGTGGGAGGAGGCAGGAGGGGGGTGGGGAAGGGTGGGGAGGGGCCTTGTTATCATCCATCATCGATTGTGGATACCCATCATCATCATCATCATCACCATCATCATCATCCACTGACATCATCATCATCATCATCATCATCGTCATCGTCATCATCCATTGACATCATCGTCATCATCACCATCATCACCATCATCATCCATCATCACCATCATCACCATCATCATTATCATCTATTGTCATCAACATCCATTGACATCATCATTGATCATCATCATCCACTGACATTGTCATCAATCATCACCATCATCATCATCCTCATCATCCATTGTCATCATCATCAATCGTTATCCTTCATCCATCATCATCGTTTGTGGTTATCCATTGACATCATCATCATCATCATCATCATCATCATCATCATCATCATCATCATCATCATCCTTCATCCATGGTCATCAACATCCATTGACATCGTCATTGATCATCATCATCTACTAATGCTGTCATCCATCATCAATCATCATCACCATCATCATCATCCACTGACATTGTCATCCATCATCATCATCATCATCTTCATCCACTGACATAATCATCAATCATTATCCTTCATCCGTCCATCATCCATCATCGATTGTGGTTATCCATCATCATCCATCATCATCATCATCATCATCCATTGTCATCAACATCCATTGACATTGTTATTGATCATCATCATTGTCATCCACTGATCTTGTCATCCATCATCACCATCATCCTCATCATCATCCTCCATCCATTGTCATCATCGTCCATTGACATCATCATCGATCATCATCTTCATCATCATCATCCACCATCATCATCATCGTCATCCATCATCCATGGTCATCATCATCCATCATTCATTGACATCATCATCATCATCATCATCATCATCCTCCTCCTTTATCCATTGTCATAATCATCCATTGACATCATCATTGGTAAAAAGGAGCCGCCATCATCATCATCATCATCATCATCCACTGACCTTGTCATTCATCATCATCATCATCACCATTATCCATCATCATCATCATCATTGATCATCATTATCATCATCATTCACTGACATTGTCATTCATCACCACCATCATCATCATCATCATCATCATCTACTGACCTTGTCATTCATCATCATCATCATCCATCGTCATCATCATCATTAATCATCATTATCATCATCATCAGACACTGACATTTTCATTCATCATCATCATCATCATCATCATCACCATCATCATCCCCATCCATCCCCACCCCTCCACGGCCCCACCCCCTCACCCCTCCCGGTGTCGCCGCCCTCACTTGGTGAAGTTGGCCAAGTTCTGGATGACCTTGGCGATGAGCGTCAGCGTCCGCGCCGTCTGCTCGTCGGGGTACTCCTGCATGAGGCCGAAGAGGCTGGGGGACATCACGGCGGGGCACAGGAAGCGCAGGAAGAGCGAGGCGCTGATCAGGCGGTCGGCGATGTCCTCGCGCCCGCGCTCGGCGCAGCGCAGCCGCCACGAGGCGAACACCTCCTTCAGCTCCCGCGGGAACACGCTGCCGGCGGGACGCGCCGTCACGCGGTGTCACTCGGTGTCACTCGGTGTCACTCGGTGTCACTCGGTGTCACACCGAGGACATTCCCGGCACTCACCAGTGGGAGTTGACCACCTTGCAGAGCGCCAGCTCGCAGCACATGCGCAGGTTGGCCTGGTGGTCGGCCAGCGTGGAGGCCGAGCACTTCATGGGGTCCACCTCGCAGTTCTCCTCCGACTCGTAGAGCGCGCGGATGAACTCGCCTGCGGCGCGGGGACACCACGGGGACACCACAGGGACACCACGGGGACACCACAGGGACACCACGGGGACACCACAGGGAGGGAGAGAAGGGAGCCAAGCATGTCATAATTGGGAGAAGGGACCACCCAACGATCTCATGGTGGTGGTCATGGAACGTGGCCATGAGTGAGGACACATCCAATGACCCCAATGACCCCAATGACCCAACGACCCCAATGACCCCAATGACCCAATGACCCCAAAGACCCAATGACCCCAAAGACCCAATGACCCCAATGACCCAATGACCCCAAAGACCCCAATGACCCCAATGACCTGGCCATGACAGGAACCACCCAACCATGTCATGGCCATGAGTAGGCACCATTCAACGATCTCATGGCCATGAGAACTGACCACCCAAAGATCTCATGGTGATGGTGATGGAACCTAGAACCACCCAATGATCTCATGGTGGTGGTGATGGAAGGTGACCATGACTGGCGACCTCTCAATAACCCAATGGTCTAACAGCCATGACCAGGATCGCCCAACCACGTCATGGCCATGACAGCTGACCACGCAACGATGTCATTGGTGGTGGTGATGGAACCTGGCCATGAGTGGGCACCCATCCAATGACCCAATGACCCCAATGACCCAATGACCCAATGACCCAATGACCCCAATGACCCAATGACCTCAATGACCCCAAAGACCCCAAAGACCCAATGACCCCAATGACTCAATGACTGCAATGACCCCAATGACCCAATGACCCAATGACCCCAAGGACCCAATGACCCCAATGACCCCAATGACCCAATGACCTGGCCATGACAGGAATCACCCAACCAAGTCACGGCCATGAGTAGGGACCACTCAACGATCTCATGGCCATGAGAACTGACCACCCAAAGATCTCATGGTGGTGGTGATGGAACTTAGAACCACCCAAAAATCTCATGGTGGTAGCGGTGGAAGGTGACCATGACTGGGGACCATTCAATGACCCAATGGTCTAATGGCCATGACAAGGATGACCCAATCACGTCATGGCCATGAGAGGTGACCACGCAATGATGTCATTGGTGGTGGTGATGGAACCTGGCCATGACTGGGGACCCATCCAATGACCACATGACCCAATGACCCAAATGACCCAATGACCCAATGACCCCAATGACCCAATGACCCCAATGACCCCAATGACCCCAATGACCCAATGACCCCAAAGACCCAATGACCCAATGACCCCAATGACCCCAATGACCCCAACAACCCAATGACCCCAACAACCCAACGACCCAATGACCCCAATGACCCCAAGGACCCAATGACCCCAATGACCCCAATGACCTGGCCATGACAGGAACCACCCAACCGAGTCATGGCCATGAGTAGGGACCACTCAATGATCTCATGGCCATGAGAACTGACCACCCAATGATCTCATGGTGGTGGTGATGGAACCTAGAACCACCCAATGATCTCATGGTGGTGGTGATGGAAGGTGACCATGACAAGGGACCATTCAATGACCCAATGGTCTAACGGCCATGACAAGGATGACCCAACCACGTCATGGCCATGAGAGGTGACCACACAATGATGTCATTGGTGGTGGTGATGGAACCTGGCCATGAGTGGGGACACATCCAATGACCCAATGACCCAATGACCCAATGACCCAATGACCCAATGACCCAACGACCCAATGACCTCAATGACCCAATGACCCAATGACCCAATGACCCCAATGACCCCAATGACCCCAATGACCCAACGACCCAAAGACCCCAATGACCCCAAAGACCCCAATGACCCCAACGACCCAACAACCCAATGACCCAATGACCCCAATGACTCAATGACCCCAACGACCCAACGACCCAATGACCCAATGACCCCAATGACTCAATGACCCCAATGACTCCCCAAATATGGACGTGAGAAGGGACAACCCCACCATGTCATGATGGTGGCAATGGAATCTGGAACCACCCAATGAACTCGTGATGGTGGTGATGGAACCTGGCCATGACTGGGAACCATCCAATGACCCAATGGCCATGAGTGGGGACCACCCAACCATCTCATGGCCATGAGTGGGACCACTCATCCCACCACACCCCAGCCAATGAGGCCACGCCCCCACCTGCGATCCCCCCCAGTGCCGCTGGCGCTCACCAATGGCATCCTTGAGGTATTTCTGGCCGATGAGCTTCAGGTACTCCTCGATGGCTTTGGTGGCCAAGGTGTTCTCCCGGAAGATCAGGTGCTCCCGGTCCATGAAACGATCCACCTCCGTCATGGCCATGTCCGACAGGAAGTCCTGGCAGCGAACGTCAGCATGGCCCAGCGCCAGACATCTCTCTGTCCCATCTCCATCCATCCATCATCCATCCATTATCCATCCATCCATCATCCATCCATCATCCATCATCCATCCATCCATCCATCATCCATCATCCATCCATCCATCATCCATCCATCATCCATCCATCATCCATCATCCATCATCCATCATCCATCATCCATTAATCCATCATCCATCATCCATCATCCATCATCCATCATCCATCCATCATCCATCCATCCATCATCCATCCATCATTCATCCATCCATCATCCATCCATCATCCATCCATCATCCATCCATCCATCCATCCATCATCCATCATCCATCCATCATCCATCATCCATCATCCATCCATCATCCATCATCCATCCATCATCCATCCATCCATCCATCATCCATCCATCCATCATCCATCCATCATCCATCCATCCATCCATCCATCATCCATCATCCATCCATCATCCATCCATCCATCCATCCATCCATCATCCATCCATCCATCCATCCATCCATCATCCATCTTCCATCCATCATCCATCCATCATCCATCATCCATCATCCATCCATCATCCATCCATCATCCATCATCCATCCATCATCCATCCATCCATCATCCATCCATCATCCATCCATCATCCATCATCCATCATCCATCCATCATCCATCCATCCATCCATCCATCATCCATCATCCATCCATCCATCATCCATCATCCATCATCCATCCATCATCCATCATCCATCATCCATCATCCATCATCCAACCATCATCCATCCATCATCCATCCATCATCCATCATCCATCATCCATCATCCATCATCCATCCATCATCCATCCATCCATCCATCATCCATCATCCATCAATCCATCATCCATCATCCATCATCCATCATCCATCCATCATCCATCATCCATCCATCATCCATCCATCCATCCATCATCCATCCATCCATCATCCATCCATCATCCATCCATCATCCATCCATCATCCATCATCCATCCATCATCCATCCATCCATCATCCATCCATCATCCATCATCCATCATCCATCCATCATCCATCATCCATCCATCCATCCATCCATCCATCATCCATCATCCATCATCCATCCATCATCCATCCATCATCCATCATCCATCCATCCATCCATCCATCCATCATCCATCATCCATCATCCATCATCCATCATCCATCCATCATCCATCCATCCATCCATCTATCCATCATCCATCCATCATCCATCATCCATCCATCATCCATCTTCCATCCATCATCCATCATCCATCCATCATCCATCTTCCATCCATCATCCATCATCCATCCATCATCCATCATCCATCCATCATCCATCTTCCATCCATCATCCATCATCCATCATCCATCATCCATCATCCATCATCCATCCATCATCCATCCATCATCCATCATCCATCATCCATCCATCATCCATCCATCCATCCATCCATCCATCATCCATCATCCATCCATCATCCATCCATCATCCATCATCCATCATCCATCATCCATCATCCATCCATCATCCATCCATCCATCATCCATCATCCATCATCCATCCATCCATCATCCATCCATCCATCCATCATCCATCATCCATCCATCATCCATCATCCATCATCCATCCATCATCCATCATCCATCCATCATCCATCATCCATTTTCCATCCATCATCCATCATCCATCCATCATCCATCATCCATTTTCCATCCATCATCCATCATCCATAATCCATCCATCATCCATCATCCATCATCCATCCATCCATCCATCATCCATCATCCATCATCCATCATCCATCATCCATCCATCATCCATCCATCCATCCATCATCCATCATCCATCCATCCATCATCCATCATCCATCCATCCATCCATCATCCATCCATCCATCCATCATCCATCCATCCATCATCCATCCATCATCCATCCATCATCCATCATCCATCCATCATCCATCCATCCATCCATCTATCCATCATCCATCCATCCATCCATCCATCCATCATCCATCTTCCATCCATCATCCATCCATCATCCATCATCCATCATCCATCCATCATCCATCCATCCATCCATCCATCATCCATCATCCATCATCCATCATCCATCATCCATTAATCCATCATCCATCATCCATCATCCATCATCCATCATCCATCCATCATCCATCATCCATCATCCATCATCCATCATCCATCCATCCATCATCCATCCATCATCCATCCATCCATCCATCTATCCATCATCCATCCATCCATCCATCCATCCATCATCCATCTTCCATCCATCATCCATCATCCATCATCCATCATCCATCATCCATCATCCATCCATCATCCATCCATCCATCATCCATCATCCATCATCCATCATCCATCCATCATCCATCCATCCATCATCCATCATCCATCATCCATCATCCATCATCCATCCATCATCCATCCATCCATCATCCATCCATCCATCATCCATCATCCATCATCCATCATCCATCATCCATCATTCATCATCCATCCATCATCCATCATCCATCATCCATCCATCATCCATCATCCATCATCCATCCATCATCCATCCATCCATCATCCATCATCCATCATCCATCCATCATCCATCCATCATCCATCATCCATCATCCATCATCCATCATCCATCATCCATCCATCCATCCATCGTCCATCCATCATCCATCATCCATCATCCATCATCCATCCATCCATCCATCCATCATCCATCATCCATCCATCATCCATCCATCATCCATCATCCATCCATCCATCCATCATCCATCATCCATCCATCATCCATCATCCATTTTCCATCCATCATCCATCATCCATCATCCATCATCCATCCATCATCCATCATCCATCATCCATCATCCATCATCCATCATCCATCATCCATCCATCATCCATCCATCCATCATCCATAATCCATCCATCATCCATCCATCATCCATCCATCATCCATCATCCATCATCCATCCATCATCCATCATCCATCATCCATCATCCATCATCCATCATCCATCCATCATCCATCCATCATCCATCCATCCATCATCCATCCATCCATCATCCATCATCCATCATCCATCCATCCATCCATCCATCATCCATCATCCATCCATCATCCATCATCCATCATCCATCCATCATCCATCCATCCATCATCCATCCATCATCCATCCATCATCCATCATCCATCCATCATCCATCATCCATCCATCCATCCATCTATCCATCATCCATCATCCATCATCCATCCATCATCCATCCATCATCCATCATCGATCATCCATCATCCATCATCCATCCATCATCCATCCATCATCCATCCATCATCCATCCATCATCCATCCATCCATCCATCCATCCATCATCCATCCATCCATCATCCATCATCCATCCATCATCCATCCATCCATCATCCATCCATCATCCATCCATCATCCATCATCCATCCATCATCCATCATCCATCATCCATCATCCATCATCCATCCATCATCCATCATCCATCATCCATCATCCATCATCCATCCATCATCCATCATCCATCATCCATCCATCATCCATCATCCATCATCCATCATCCATCATCCATCCATCCATCCATCCATCATCCATCCATCATCCATCATCCATCCATCATCCATCATCCATCATCCATCCATCCATCATCCATCATCCATCCATCCATCATCCATCATCCATCATCCATCATCCATCCATCATCCATCCATCCATCATCCATCCATCATCCATCCATCCATCATCCATCCATCATCCATCATCCATCCATCATCCATCATCCATCCATCCATCATCCATCATCCATCCATCATCCATCATCCATCATCCATCATCCATCATCCATCATCCATCATCCATCATCCATCCATCATCCATCATCCATCATCCATCATCCATCCATCATCCATCATCCATTAATCCATCATCCATCATCCATCATCCATCATCCATCATCCATCCATCATCCATCATCCATCATCCATCATCCATCATCCATCATCCATCCATCCATCATCCATCCATCATCCATCCATCCATCCATCTATCCATCATCCATCCATCCATCCATCCATCCATCATCCATCTTCCATCCATCATCCATCATCCATCATCCATCATCCATCATCCATCATCCATCCATCATCCATCCATCCATCATCCATCATCCATCATCCATCATCCATCCATCATCCATCCATCCATCATCCATCATCCATCATCCATCATCCATCATCCATCCATCATCCATCCATCCATCATCCATCCATCCATCATCCATCATCCATCATCCATCATCCATCATCCATCATCATCATCCATCCATCATCCATCATCCATCATCCATCCATCATCCATCATCCATCATCCATCCATCATCCATCCATCCATCATCCATCATCCATCATCCATCCATCATCCATCCATCATCCATCATCCATCATCCATCATCCATCATCCATCATCCATCCATCCATCCATCCATCATCCATCATCCATCATCCATCATCCATCATCCATCCATCATCCATCCATCATCCATCATCCATCCATCATCCATCCATCATCCATCATCCATCCATCCATCCATCATCCATCATCCATCCATCATCCATCATCCATTTTCCATCCATCATCCATCATCCATCATCCATCATCCATCCATCATCCATCATCCATCATCCATCATCCATCATCCATCATCCATCATCCATCCATCATCCATCCATCCATCATCCATAATCCATCCATCATCCATCCATCATCCATCCATCATCCATCCATCATCCATCATCCATCCATCATCCATCATCCATCATCCATCATCCATCATCCATCATCCATCATCCATCCATCATCCATCCATCATCCATCCATCCATCATCCATCCATCCATCATCCATCATCCATCATCCATCCATCCATCCATCCATCATCCATCATCCATCCATCATCCATCATCCATCATCCATCCATCATCCATCCATCCATCATCCATCCATCATCCATCCATCATCCATCATCCATCCATCATCCATCATCCATCCATCCATCCATCCATCTATCCATCATCCATCATCCATCATCCATCCATCATCCATCCATCATCCATCATCGATCATCCATCATCCATCATCCATCCATCATCCATCCATCATCCATCCATCATCCATCCATCATCCATCCATCCATCCATCCATCCATCATCCATCCATCCATCATCCATCATCCATCCATCCATCCATCATCCATCCATCATCCATCCATCCATCATCCATCCATCATCCATCCATCATCCATCATCCATCCATCATCCATCATCCATCATCCATCATCCATCATCCATCCATCATCCATCATCCATCATCCATCATCCATCATCCATCCATCATCCATCATCCATCATCCATCCATCATCCATCATCCATCATCCATCATCCATCATCCATCATCCATCCATCATCCATCATCCATCCATCCATCATCCATCCATCCATCATCCATCATCCATCCATCATCCATCCATCATCCATCATCCATCATCCATCATCCATCCATCCATCATCCATCATCCATCATCCATCCATCCATCATCCCTCCATCATCCATCATCCATCATCCATCCATCATCCATCCATCATCCATCATCCATCCATCCATCATCCATCATCCATCCATCATCCATCCATCATCCATCATCCATCATCCATCATCCATCATCCATCCATCATCCCTCCATCATCCATCATCCATCATCCATCGTCCATCCATCATCCATCATCCATCATCCATCATCCATCCATCATCCATCCATCCATCATCCATCCATCATCCATCATCCATCATCCATCATCCATCATCCATCCATCCATCCATCCATCCATCCATCATCCATCCATCCATCATCCATCATCCATGATCCATCCATCCATGATCCATCATCCATCATCCATCCATCCATCATCCATCATCCAACCATCCATCATCCAACCATCCATCATCCATCCATCATCCATCATCCATCATCCATCATCCATCCATCATCCATCCATCATCCATCATCCATCCATCATCCATCATCCATCCATCCATCATCCATCATCCATCCATCATCCATCCATCATCCATCATCCATCCATCCATCATCCATCATCCATCCATCATCCATCCATCATCCATCATCCATCATCCATCCATCCATCATCCATCATCCATCATCCATCCATCATCCATCATCCATCATCCATCCATCATCCATCATCCATCCATCTATCACCCATCCATCATCCATCCATCATCCATCCATCATCCATCCATCCATCCATCATCCATCATCCATCCATCATCCATCATCCATCCATCATCCATCCATCATCCATCCATCATCCATCCATCATCCATCCATCATCCATCATCCATCCATCATCCATCCATCATCCATTCATCATCCATCATCCATCATCCATCCATCATCCATCCATCATCCATCCATCATCCATCCATCCATCCATCATCCATCCATCATCCATCCATCCATCCATCATCCATCATCCATCCATCATCCATCATCCATCCATCATCCATCCATCATCCATCCATCATCCATCCATCATCCATCATCCATCATCCATCCATCATCCATCCATCATCCATCCATCATCCATCCATCATCCATCCATCATCCATCATCCATCCATCATCCATCATCATCCATCCATCATCCATCATCCATCCATTATCCATCCATTTTCATCCCTCCCACCCCTCACCCTCCCCATATCCCCCCATCCCCACCTTGGCCTTGCCGGTGCTCTGCAGGATGTGCACCAGCGCGCAGGCCACCTCCTCCTTGCTCTTGACGCTGAGCACGGGCTCCAGCACGGCGCAGAGCATGCGGTAATTGTTGGTGACGTACTCGGCGAACTCCTTGTAGAGCTCCATGGGCAGGATGCTCATGGTCTGGAAGCGGCTCTTGACCCGCAGCGCCGGGCACCCGGCCTTGCTCTTGCTGCCGCTGGGCTGGCTCAGGGGGTACCACTGCTCGGCGAAATGGCGCCCGGTGACGCTGGCGATGGGGATGCTCACCATGCCCACGTAGTTGCTCTTGTCCTTCTTCCTCTTCTTGTCGGTGTCCTTGTAGAGGTGCAGGCGGATGGTGCGCACGGCCGGCAGGTTGTTGAACTCGAAGTGCTCGCCCCAGAAGACGTTGTCGGTGCGGGCCTTGCTGGTGGTGCGCGCGTACAGCATGTCGTCCAGGCACAGCTCGCAGTAGTAGCGCTTCTTGGGCGGCAGGTCGCGCGCCTCGATCACCCACAGCTTCAGCACGTTGTCCACGCGACGGCTGTTGTCCTGCGGGGCGGGGCCGGTGGTCAGCACGTGGGTCGGTGGTCAGCATGTGGTCAATGGTCAGCATGTAGTCAGTGGTCATCATGTGGTCAGTGGTCACCATGTGGTCAGTGGTCAGCACGTGGGTCGGTGGTCAGCAAGTGGTCAGTTGTCACCATGTGGTCAGTGGTCATCATGTGGTCAGTGGTCAGCACGTGGTCAATGGTCATCATGTGGTCAATGGTCAGCACGTGGTCAGTGGTCATCATGTGGTCAGTGGTCACCATGTGGTCAATGGTCACCATGTGGTCAGTGGTCACCACATGGTCAGAGCACTGGGGAGTGACGAGGCTTGGAACAAGGGCAGGGACTCCTCAGCCTGGTTGGCATCAATGCCAGGTGACCATCGACACCAGGTGACCGTTGACACCAGGTGACCATCAACACATGGTGACCATCGACACCAGGTGACCGTCCCCATTCCCACCAGGTGGTCATTGACACCAGGTGAGCATTGATGCCAGGTGACCATCAGCATCATGAACACCCTCAACACACCGTGACCACCAACACAGTGACCACCAACACAGTGACCATCAACACACAGTGACCATCAACACACAGTGACCATCAACACACAGTGACCATCAACACATGGTGACCACCAACACAGTGACCACCAACACACGGTGACCATCAACACACGGTGACCATCGATACCAGATGACATCAACACACAGTGACCATCAATCCATGGTGACCATCAACACACGGTGACCATCAACACCAGTTAACTACGGCCATTGCCAGTTCACCATCAACACCAGCTGACCATCGGTCATTGACACCAGGTGACCATTGACACCAGGTGACCATTGATGCCAGGTGACCATCAACATCATGAACACCCTCAACACACGATGACCAGCAACACACGGTGACCATCGACACATGGTGACCATTGACACCAGGTGACCATTGATACCAGCTGACATCAACACCAGGTGACCATCAATCCATGGTGACCATCAACACACAGTGACCATCAACACACAGTGACCATCAACACCAGGTGACCCTCAACACACGGTGACCATGGACACACAGTGACCATCAATCCATGGTGACCATCAACACACGGTGACCATGGACACATGGTGACCATTGATCCATGGTGACCATCGACACACAGTGACCATCAACACCATGACCACCACCACCGTGCCCATCCTCACGAGCTGACCATTCCCCTGACCGGTTTATCATTGACACCATTTCCAATCCCACCCCTTCACCCCCTCATGGCCAGCTGACCACTGAACACCAGCTGCCCATCAGACACCATTGGCCACCCCCCACCCCCACCACTAGCCCCACCCCCATTACCCCCTTCCCATCCCTACTAGCCCCTCCCCAAACCCAGTAGCCCCTCCCCATCCCCACTAGCCCACCCCCCATCCCCACCAGCCCCTTCCCCACTAGCCCCTCCCCATCCTCACTAGCCCCACTCTCATCCCCACTAGCCCCTCCCCACCCCCACTAGCTCCACCCCATTCCCACTAACCCCTTCCCAATCCCACTAGCCCCTCCCCAATCCCAGTAGCTCCATTATCATTAGCCACACCCCCATCCCCACTAGCCCCTCCCCATCCCCACTAGCCCACCCCTCATCCCCACTAGCCCCACCCCCATTTCCACTAGCCCCTCCTCAATCCCAGTAGCTCCATTCTCACTAGCCTCTCCCCATTCCCACTAGCCCCTCCCCACCTCCACAAGCCCCTCCCCAATCCCACTAGCCCCTCCCCATCCCCACTAGCCCACCCCCCATCCCCACTAGCCCCTCCCCACCCCCACTAGCCCCTCCCCAATCCCAGTAGCTCCATTTTCATTAGCCCCACCCCCATCCCCACCAGTCCATTCCCACTGGCCCCTCCCCACCCCCACTAACCCCTCCTCCATTTCCATGAGCCCACCCCCATCCCCACTAGCCCCTCCCCACCCTCACTAGCCCCTGCCCACCCTCACTAGCCCCTCCCCACCCCCATTAACCCCTCTTCCATTTCCATGAGCCCACTCCCATCCCCACTAGCCCTTCCCCACCCTCACTAGCCCCTCCGCACCCCCAGTAGCCCCCACCTTGTTGGGTTTCACGGCCCTCTGCAGGTTCTCGATCCATTTGTCCCTCTCGGCCGCCGACCGGCAGGCGAAACATTTGGTGCCCGACGCCGTCGTCACCTGCGGGCGGCCAGGTGAGAAAATTCCCGGGAGAAAAAAAAAAAAAAAAAAAAAAAAAAAAATTCCCCGAAAAAAATTTCCGGGAATGGCCACCTCGAAGCAGAACTCCTGGCCCAGGATGCTGCTGTGCACGGCCTTGATGATGGAATCCTCGTCCAGGTTCAGCTCCAGCGCCTCGGCCGCGCTCGAGGGGCTCAGCAGCGACTCGTGGGAGTGAGATTCCTTAAAGCTCTGCATCAGCCGGGCCCTGGGACGGGAATTCGGGAATTCTGGGGGGGGATTCTGGGAATTTCGGGGCATCTGGAGGGAATTTGGGGGGATTTGGGGGGGGATTTGTAGGGGTTGGAAAGGGATTTGGGGGGATTTGGGGATTTTGCGGGAGTGAGATTCCTTAAAGCTCTGCATCAGCCGGGCCCTGGGACGGGAATTCGGGAATTCTGGGGGGATTCTGGGAATTTGGGGGGATTTGGGAAGGATGTGGGGGGATTTGGGGGGATTTGTGGAGGATTTAGAGGAGTTGGAAAGGGATTTTGTGGGAATTCCAGGAGGTTTTAGGGGGTGGGACACCTTAAAGCTCTGCATAAGCCATGCTCTGGGAAGGGAATTCGGGAATTCTGGGGGGGGGATTCTGGGAATTTCGGGGCATCTGGGGGGAATTTGGGGGGATTTGGGGGGATTTGTAGGGGTTGGAAAGGGATTTGGGGGGATTTGGGGAGGTTTTAGGGGGTGGGACACCTTAAAGCTCTGCATCAGCCGGGCCCTGGGACGGGAATTCGGGAATTCTAGGGAATTCTGGGAATTTGGGGGGATTTGGGGGGGATTTCGGGGGGATTTGGGGAGGATTTGGGGGGATTTGGAGGAGTTGGAAAGGGATTTTGTGGGAATTCCAGGAGGTTTTAGGGGGTGGGACACCTTAAAGCTCTGCATAAGCCATGCTCTGGGACGGGAATTCGGGAATTCGGGAATTCGGGAATTCTGGAATTCTGGGGAATTTGGGGGATTCTGGGGAATTTGGGGGGATTTTGGGGGGTTGGAGTGGGATCTAAGGGGGATTTGGGGGCGGGGGGGGTTGGGAGAATTTGAGAAGATTTGGGGGGGGGGATTTTGGGGGGATTTTTTGGGATCTGATGAGGGTTTTGTGGGGTTTTGTGAGGAGGATTGTGGGAAGATTTGAGGGGATTTGGGGGGGATTTTGGGGATTTTTGGGGGATTTTGGGGGGATTTGGGGGAGTTCCTGGTGGAGTTCAGGGCACCAACACTGTGGGACCCCAAACACCCCCAGGTGTGTCCCCCCAGGTGTGTCCCCCCAGATGTGTCCCCCCAGGTGTGTCCCAGGTGCATCCCAGGTGTGTCCCAGGTGTGTCCCCCCAGGTGTGTCCCCCCAGGTGTGTCCCAGGTGTGTCCCAGGTATGTCCCAGGTGTCCCGCCTGGTGTCCCCCCCAGGTGTGTCCCCCCCAGGCGTGTCCCCCCAGGTGTGTCCCAGGTGTTCCCCCAGGTGTGTCCCCCCAGGTGTGTCCCAGGTGTTCCCCCAGGCGTGTCCCCCCATATGCGTCCCCCCAGGTGTGTCCCAGGTGCATCCCAGGTGTGTCCCAGGTCTGTCCCAGGTGTCCCCGCAGGTGTCCCCACAGGTGTCCCCACAGGTGTGTCTCCCCCAGGTGTGTCCCGGTGTGTCCCTCCAGGTGTGTCCCAGGTGTGTCCCCCCAGATGTGTCCCAGGTGTCCCCGCAGGTGTGTCCCCTCAGGTGTATCCCCCCCAGGTGTGTCCCAGGTGTCCCCCCCAGGTGTCCCCCCCAGGTGTGTCCCTCCAGGTGTGTCCCAGGTGTTCCGGTACCTGTCACGCTCGGCGCTGTGGGAGCTGCTGGTCCAGTGTCCCCAAATGTCCCCAAATGCCCCTGTGGTGTCCCCAGGTGTGCCCTGATGTCCCCAGGTGTGTCCAGGTCTCCTAGGTGTGTCCCAAGTGTGTTTCCAGGTGTCCCCAGGTGCCCCCAAACTCCCTCAGGTGTGTCCCCAGGTGTGCCCAGGTGTGTCCCAGGTGCCCCCAAACTCCCTCAGGTGTGTCCCCAGGTGCCCCCAGCTTTGTCCCCAGTGCCCCCAGCCATGCCCAGGTATCCCCAGATGTGTTCCCAATGCCCCCAGGTGCGCCCAGGTGTGTCCCAACCCCCTGAGGTGTGTCCCAGATGTGCCCAGGTGTGTCCCAGGTGCCCCCAGGTGCCCCCAGGTGCGCTCACCTGTCGTGGTCGGCGTTCCGGAAGCGCGGCAGGATCTGCCGGAAGCTGCCCCTGAACCCCCTCAGGTGTGTCCCAGGTGTGCCCAGGTGTACCCAGCTTTGTCCCCAATGCTCCCAGATGTGCCCAGGTATCCCCAGATGTGTCCCCAATGCCCCCAGGTGCGCCCAGGTGTGTCCCAACCCCCCGAGGTGTGTCCCAGCTGTACCTGGGTGTACCCAGGTGTACCAAGCTGTGCCCAGGTGCCCCCAGGTGCGCTCACCTGTCGTGGTCGGCGCTCCAGAAGCGCGGCAGGATCTGCCGGAAGCTGCCCCTGAACCCCCTCAGGTGTTTCCCAACCCCCTAAGGTGTGTCCCAGGTGCCCCCAGGTGTGCCCAGGTGCGCTCACCTGTCGTGGTCGGCGCTCTGGAAGCGCGGCAGGATCTGCCGGAAGCTGCCCCTGAACCCCCTCAGGTGTGTCCCAGGTGTACCCATGTGCGCTCAGGTGTGTCTCAACCCCCCGAGGTGTGTCCCAGCTGTGCCCAGGTGTGCCCAGGTGCCCCCAGGTGTGTCCAGGTGCGCTCACCTGTCATGGTCGGCGCTCCGGAAGCGCGGCAGGATCTGCCGGAAGCTGCCCCTGAACCCCCTCAGGTGTGCCCAGATGTGTCCCCAATGCCCCCAGCTGTGCCCAGGTGTGTCCCAGGTACCCCCAGGTGCCCCCAGGTGCGCTCACCTGTCGTGGTCGGCGCTCCGGAAGCGCGGCAGGATCTGCCGGAAGCTGCTGGTCCGGTCCAGCTTGGGCTGGCTCTTGGTTCTCTTGATGGAGCTCTTGAGGCGCCGGCTCAGGAAGCCTTGCTGGGGACAGAGGGCACACCTGGGGTCACCTGCGGGCACCTGGGCACACCTGGGGACACCTGGGGACACCTGGGGACACCTGGGGGCACTCAGGGGTCAGGGGTCATCCAGGGTCAGGGAGCCTTGCTGGGGACAGAGGGCACAGGGGGTCACGTGGGGACACCTGGGGTCAGCTGGGGACACCTGGGGACACCTGGGGTCACTCGGGGATCACCTGGAGTCATCTAGGTGTCACCCAGGATGACCCAGGCTCAGTGGTCACTCAGGGTCACTCAGGGGTCACTCAGGGTCACTCAGGGGTCATACAGTGGTCATAAGGGGTCATGGGTCATCCAGGGGTCAGGAGTCACCCAGGGGTCACCCAGGGGTCACCCAGGGGTCAGTGGAGGTCACTGAGGGTCACCAGAGGTCAGGGGTCACCCAGGGGTCAGGCAGCATTGGGGTCACTGAGGGGCCACTGAGGGGCCACAGAGGGGCCACTGAGGGGTCAATGAGGGGTCACTGAGGGGTCACTGAGGGGTCAATGAGGGGCCACTGACGGGCCACAGAGGGGCCACTGAGGGGTCACTGGGGTCACTGAGGGGTCACTGAGGGGTCACTGAGGAGTCATTGGGGTCACTGAGGGGTCACAGAGGGGACATTGGGGACATTGAGGGGTCACTGAGGGGACACTGGGGGGTCATTGAGGGGTCACTGAGGGGTCACTGAGGGGTCGCTGAGGGGTCATTGAGGTCACTGAGGGGTCATTGGGGTCACTGAGGGGTCATTGGGGACACTGAGGGGTCACTGAGGGGACATTGAGGGGTGACTGAGGGGTCACTGAGGGGTCACTGAGGGGTCATTGGGGTCATTGAGGTCACTGAGGGGTCACTGAGGGGTCAATGAGGGGTCATTGGGGTCACTGGGGTGTGGGCATTCATTGGGGTCACCCTGGGGGGGGTCATTGGGGTCACGGTTGCCACGGCAACGGGCACCATCAGGCAGTGGTAACCGTGGCTATGGGTAGAGCAGTGCCACGGTTACCATGGCAACGGAGTAGCCAGGACCTGGGTTACCTGGTTACCGTGGTAACCGGTTAGCCCAGATCCGAGTTGCCTGGTTACCATGGCAACGGATTAGTCCAGCTCAAGGTTACCTGGTAACCATGGCAACAGTTAATTCAGGACCAGGATTCGCCGGTTACCATGGCAACGGGTCACTCTGGACCTGGGTCACTTGGTTACCATGGCAACGGGTTATTCCAGATCCAGGTTACCTGGTTACCACGGCAACTGATTAGTCCGGACCTGTTTTTCCCGGTTACCATGGCAATGGTTTATTCCAAACTTGGTTAGCTGGGTTACCATAGCAACGGTTAACTCTGGACCTGGGTTGCATAGTTACCATGGCAACGGGCTATTCCAGATCCAGGTTATCTGGTTACCATGGCAACGGCCTAGTCAGGAACTGGTTTACACAGTTACCATGACAACGGGTCATACGGGACATGGGTTAACTGGTTACCATTGTAATGGATTATTCCAGATTCCAGTTACCATGGTAACAGGTTAGTCCAGATCCAGGTTATCTGGTTACCATGGCAACTGGTCATTCAGGACATGGGGGGGCGGGGTGTGTCACCTGGTAACCATGGTAACCATGAGCACAGAACCATGGTTGTCATGGAAACAGGTGAGCCAGGAGCCAGGTAACGAGGTTACCTTGGCAATGGATTATCCAGCACCTGGATTATTGGGTTGCCATGGTAACATGGGAGTGAAGCACCGCGGTTGCCATGGTGACAGGTGGAGGAGCAGTTGCCAAGGCAACGGGGACGTGGGGACCACAGGAACCATGGCAGAGGGCCATGGTAACCATGGCAACGGGGATGTAATGGATCACAGTAACCACAGCAGCAGGCACAACCACTGTAACCATGGCAACAGGGACATGCAGGGCCAGGGTAACCATGGGAACCAGGATCTGCTGGACCGCAGTTACCATGGGAACAGGCCTGGAATGGGGTAACCATGGCAACCGGGATCTGCTGGACCACAGTAACCACGGGAACAGGCCTGGACCACGGTAACCATGGCAACTGCGACGTGCTGGACCACAGTAGCCCTGGGAACAGGCCGGGGGTGGAGTAACCATGGTAACCGGGATGTACTGGACTGCAGTAACCATGGCAACAGAGAAGTGATGCACAACTCTACAATAACTGGGATGTGCTGGACCATGGTAACCATGGCAACGGGGGCTGGGCTGTGTGTGGGCTGTACCTGTGGGTACAGGTGATTGGGAACGCCGGTAACCATGGCAACGGCTGCCTGGGTACCACAGTAACCATGGCAACAGGTGATGGAGAACTATGTATCCATGGCACTGGGTGTGTGATGAGGTAACCATGGCAACGAATGTTGGGACCATCATAACCATGGGGAACCACCGTAACCATGGCAAGGGGTGATGGGGGGGACTGTGGTAACCATGGCAACGGGGAAACTGGGACCCGGGTAACCATGGCAACAAGTGACAGGAGTACACAGTAACCATGGCAACGGCTGATGACAGGCGCTGTGGGCCATGGTAACCATGGTAACGGGTGTGTGAGGGGGGTAACCATGGCAACAGGCGATAGGAGAACACAGTAACCATGGCAACAGCTGGTAACGGGTTGTGTGTGTTCAGCAACCACGGTAACGGGTGTGTGATGGGGTAACCATGGCAACAGGCATATAGGAGCCCACAGTAATCATGGTAACATGGAAACAGGATCATGGTAACCATGGCAACAGGTGTGTGATGGAGGGCTGTAGTAGCCATGACAACAGTTACACCAAATAGCAAAGACAACAGGCGAAGGAGAAAAAACAAACAAACAAACAAAATATAATGGTAACCATGGCAACGGATGATGGGTGAGAATGGTAACCATGGAAATGGGAGGATGGGGGGATAATGGTAACCATGGCAATGGGTGATGGGTGACAATGGTAACCATGACAATGGGTGATGGGTGACAATGGTAACCATGGCGATGGGTGATGAGTCGATCACGGTAGCCATGGCAACAGCTCATGGTGACAATGGCAACCATGGAAATGGGAGGATCATGGTAACCATGGCGACGGGTGATGGGGATCATGGTAACAGCAGCAATGGGTGATGGGTGACAATGGTAACCACGACAACGGGTGATATGGGGGGGGATCACGGTAGCCATGGCAATGGCTCATGGGTGACAAGGGTTACCATGGAAATGGGGGGTGGAGACCATGGTAACCATGGCGACGGGTGATGGGGGGGGATCACGGTAACCATGGCAACAGCTCATGGTGACAATGGTAACCACAGAAATGGGAGGATGAGGGGGGGATCATGGTAACCATGGCTACGGATGACAGGGAATTATGGTAACCATGGTGACGTTGACTCCGCGGTTGCCATGGCGACGGGTGATGGTGATGATGGTAACCATGGCGACGGGTGATAGTGATGACGGTAACCATGGCGACAGTGTCCCACAGTTGCCCTGGCGACGGGTGATGGGTGATGACGGTAACCATGGCGACGGTGCCCCGCGGTTGCCCTGGCGACGGGTGATGGGTGATGACGGTAACCATGGCGACGGTGCCCCGCGGTTGCCATGGCGACGGGGACTCACCGAGGGCCGGAAGGGCGGCGCGGGCGGCGCGTCCATGTTGATGCTGAACTGCTTCCCCCCGGGAACGCTCTTCCTGCGGGAGCGGCCGCCGTGGTAATCTGGGAATTGGGGGAGGGGGAGGGGGGTGAGGGGGGGTCAGGGCACCCCAAAAACCGGGGGGGACCCCAAAATCCCAACCCCAAATCTGGGGAGACCCCAAAATCCCAACCCATAACCCCGGGAGAGCCCAAAATCCCAATCCCTGTGGGGGGGGTTCCAAAATCTGCTCTGTGGGATGATGGGAGGGGGTATTTGGGGTCGGGGGGGGATTTTGGGGGAGCTTTGGGGTTTTAGGGGGGCACGGGGGGGTGAGAGGACGCCCAAAATCCGGGGGCACCCCAAAATCCCATCGTCAAATCCAAGGAGAGCCCAAAATCCCAACCCAAAGGCCTGGGGGTTGGGGAGGGATCCCAAAATCTGCTCTGTGGGGTGGTGGGAGGGGGGATTTGGGGTCTGGGGGAAATTTTGGGGGGTTTAGGGGGGCTCTGGGGAGTTAGGGCACCCCAAAAAACGGGGGGGACCCCAAAATCCCAACCCATAACCCCGGGAGAGCCCAAAATCCCAATCCTTGTAGGGGGGTTCCAAAATTTGCCCCTCGTGGTGATGGAGGGGGGGATTTGGGGTCTGGGGGGGATTTTGGGGGGACTTTGGGGTTTTAGGGGTGTCACAGGACCCCCAAAATATGAGGATTATGGATGGGGGGGGTCCCCAAAATCCCCCCCATTGACCTGTGAGGACCCCAAAAAATCCCACCCCCAAATCCTCTGGGAGTCCCAAAATCCGCCCCGAGGGGGGAAGAGGAAATTTGGGGGAAATTTGGGGAAGTTTTGGGGGGTCCCAGCACCCCCCGGGGGTCCCCTCGCTCCTCCCCCACCCCCAAATTTTTTGGCCCACCCCCCCAAATTTTTCCCCAGCCCCCAAATCCCCTCGGCTCAGCCCCTCCCCCCAAATTTTAGACCCCACCCCAAATTTGGGTCCCCCCAATTCTCAACCTCCCCTCCCCCCCAAATTGAGTCCCCTCCCCCAAAATTTGGGGTCCCTTGAATTCTGCCCCACCCCCCTCCCCAAAAACTCCCCGGGACCCCCCCCCCAAAATCCCCCCAAAATTCTTCCCCCTCCCCCAAATCTGTTTTGACCCCGAGCCCCCTCCCCAAATTTCGGGGTTCCTTTCTTTCTCCCCCCCTCCCCAAATTTTCGGTTTCCTCCCCAAATTTTGGGGTCGCCTCAACTCTTCCCCCCCAAATCCCCCTCCCCAAAATTCTTCCCCCTCCCCCAAACCTGCTTTAACCCTCAAGACCCCCTCCCCAAATTTCGAGCCCCCTCCCCCAAATTTTGGGCTCCCTTTAATTCCGCCCCCCTGAAACCTCCCCAAAATTCCTCTAAGCCCCCCCCAAACCCCCCCAAAAACCCCCAAAATTCTTCCCTCTCCCCAAAATCCGAGCCCCCCCCCCTCAAATCTCCCCCCTCCCCAAATTTCGAGCCCCCTCCCCCAAATTTCGGGGTCACTTCAATTCTACCCCCCCCCAATCGCCCCCAAAACTGCTCTAAGCCCCCCCAAACTCCCCCCCAAAATTCTTCCCCCTCCCCAAATTTCGAGCCCCCTTCCCCCAAATTTTGGGCTCTTTTTGATTCTGCCCCCCTAAACCCCCCCCCTCAAATCTCCCCAAACTCCCCCCAAATCCTCCCCCCTCCCCAAATTTCGACCCCTCGCCCCCTCCCCAAATCCCCCCCGTCCCCCTCCCCAAATTTCGACCCCCCCCACCCCCCCCGCCCCCCTCCCCAAATTTCCTACCGGCCACGGTGCTGCTGCCGCCCTCGGGGCCCAGGCGGGGGCCGGGGGGGGGTCCCAGGGTCCAGGGGGACCCCGAGATTTGGGGGGGGGGGCGCGGCGGGGGGGCCCCACATGGTCCTAGAGCGGCCCCGGGGCCCCCCCGAGCCCCCCCGGCGGGGCCAGAGCGACCCCCGCGAGCATCGGGGGGGGGCGGGGGGGGGGGAGCGCACCTGGGGGGGGGCGGGACAGGCTCACCTGGGGGGGGGGGGACACCTGAGAGGGGGGGACAGACACACCTGGGGGGGGGGACAGACACACCTGGGGGGGGGACAGACACACCTGGGGGGACAGACACACCTGGGGGGGGGGCAGACACACCTGGGGGGGGTGGGACAGGCTCACCTGGGGGGGGGGACATACCTGGGGAGGGGGGACAGACACACCTGGGGGGGGGACACCTGACAGGGGGGGACAGACACACCTTGGGAGGGGACAGACACACCTGGGGGGGGCAAACACACCTGGGGAGGGGGGAACACCTGGGTGGGGGGACACCTGAGGGGGGGGAACAGACACACCTGGGGAGGGGACACCTGAGGGGGGGGGAACACCTGAGGGGGGGGGAGCACAACTGGGGGTGTTCAGACACACCTGGGGAGGTTCAGACACACCTGAGGGGGGAACACCTGGCGGGGACAGACACAGCTGGGGGGGGGGCACAGACACACCTGGGGGGGCACAGACACACCTGGGGGGGGCACAGACACACCACACACATCTCGAGCCTCGCACACTCACCTGGTCCCTCACACTCACCTGAGCCCCCCCAAAATCCCACACTGACCCCAACCCCCCCCAGACCTTGCACACTCACCTGGTCCTTCTCACTCACCTGAGCCGCTCCCCAAACCCTGCACTGACCCCAAACCCCCCCTTGCACACTCACCTGAGCCCCCCCCAGTCCCCCCTGCACGCTCACCTGAGCCCCCCCGCGAACACTCACCTGAGCCCTGCACCGATCCCAAACCTCTCCTTGCACACTCACCTGGTCCCTCACACTCACCTGAGCCCCCTCCCCAAACCCTGCACTGACCCCAAACCCCCCCTTGCACACTCACCTGAGGATCCCTTGTACACTCAGCTGAGCCCTCACACTCACCTGAGCACCCCCAGACCGTGCACACTCACCTGAACCCCCCCAGTCCCCCCTGCACGCTCACCTGAGCCCCTCCAAACCCTGCACTGACCCCAAACACCCCCTTGCACACTCACCTGAGGATCCCTTGCACTGACCCCAAACGCCTCCGGCCTTGCACACTCACCTGAGGATCCCTTGCACACTCACCTGAGCCCTACACTCACCTGAGCCCCCCCAGACCATGCACACTCACCTGAGCCCTGCACTGATCCCAAACCTCCCCTTGCACACTCACCTGAGCCCTCACACTCACCTGTACCTCCCCCAGCCCTTGCACACTCACCTGAACCCCCCAGTCCCCCCTGCACGCTCACCTGAGCCCCCTCCCCAAACCCTGCAATGACCCCAAACCCCACCTTGCACACTCACCTGAGGCCCCCTTGCACACCCACCTGAGCCCTACACTCACCTGAGCCCCCCCAGACCGTGCACACTCACCTGAGGCCTCACGCTCACCTGAGCCCCCCCAGACCTTGCACATTCACCTGAGCCCTGCACCGATCCCAAACCTCTCCTTGCACACTCACCTGGTCCCTCACACTCACCTGAGCACCCCCAGCCCTTGCACGCTCACCTGAACCCCCCCCAGTCCCCCCTGCACGCTCACCTGAGCCCCTCCAAACCCTGCACTGACCCCAAACACCCCCGGCCCTTCCACACTCACCTGAGCCCCCTCCCCAAACTCTGCACTGACCCCAAACCCCCCCTTGCACACTCACCTGAGCCCCCCCGCGAACACTCACCTGAGCCCTGCACCGATCCCAAACCTCTCCTTGCACACTCACCTGAGCCCTACACTCACCTGAGCATCCCCAGCCCGTGCACACTCCCCTGGTCTCTCACACTCACCTGTGCCTCCCCCAGCCCTTCTACGCTCAACCCCCCAGACCTTGCACACTCACCTGAGCCCCCCTGGCCTTTCCACACTCACCTGAGCCCCCCCAGCCCTTCCACGCTCACCTGAGGCCCCCGTGCACGCTCACCTGAGCCCCCCCCCGGCCCGTGCCGAGCCCTGCACTGACCCCAACGCCCCCCGTGCACACACACCTGACCCCCCCGGCCCTTCCACGCTCACCTGAGCCCCCCCGTGCACACTCACCTGACCCCCCCGGCCCTTCCACACTCACCTGAGCCCCCCTTCCACACTCACCTGAGCCCCCCCGTGCACACTCACCTGAGCCCCCCCGTGGCTCCCGCTCACCCGCCGCCCTCTCCCCATCCCTTCCCACGCTCCCCCCATTTTCTCACCCCTCCCCCCCCCATTTTCTCACGCTCCCCTCCCCCATTTTGCACACTCACTCCCCCTCCCCTCCCCCCCCCCCCCCCCCGCTCGCGGCTCCGCGCGCCGCCCCCGCCGCCCCTCCCCCCCCCCACCACCCCTCCCCCTCCCCCTCCCTCGGTCACACTCGCCCTGCCCCGCCCCTCCCCCTCCAGGCACACTCGCCATCCTCCTCTCCACGCTCGCCATCCCCCCTTTCCACGCTCGCCATCCCCCCCTTGCACACTCGCCCCCCCCCTCACTCACCCGGCGCCGCCGCCGCCGCCCCGCGCTGGGGAGGCCCCGCCCACCGCGCTCAGGCCACGCCCACCGCGCTCAGGCCACGCCCAGCGCGTCCCTGGCCACGCCCTGCGTGGGGAGAGGCCACGCCCACAAAAACGGGAGGAGGCCACGCCCAGAGCGGGGGCGTGGGAAAGGGGCGGGGCCAGGGGGCCGTGGGAAAAAAGGGGGTGGGGGGAGGGGGAACTGGGGGGACACTGGGACACACTGGGGACACCGGTGGCACTGGGGATGGTGGCACTGGGACACGCTGGGGACACGGGATGGTGGCACTGGGACGGGATGGTGGCACTGGGGATGGTGGCACTGGTGGCACTGGGGATGGTGGCACTGGGACACGGTGGGGGACACGGGATGGTGGCACTGGGACACGCTGGTGGCACTGGGGATGGTGGCACTGGTGGCACTGAGACACACTGGTGGCACTGGTGGCACTGGGGATGGTGGCACTGGGACACGCTGGGGACACGGGATGGTGGCGATGGTGGCACTGGGACACACCGGGGACACGGGATGGTGGCACTGGGAATGGTGGCACTGGAACACATTGGAGGTGACTGGTGGCACTGGGGATTGTGGCACTGGTGACACTGGGACACATCGGTGGCACTGGGGACAGAGGTGGCAGTGAGTGGTGACACTGGGGATGGTGGCACTGGGACACATTGGTGGCACCGGGGACAGAGGTGGCAGTGAGTGGTGACACTGGGGATGGTGGCACCGGTGGCACTGGTAGCACTGAGGACACTGGGGATGGTGACACTGGTGGCACCAGTGGCCCTGGTAACACCGGTGGCACTGGGGATGGTGACACTGGTGGCACCGGGGACAGTGGGGATGGTGGCGCTGGTGGCACTGGGGATGGTGGCACTGGGACACACTGGAGGTGACTGGTGGCATGGGGATGGTGACACTGGGACACATCGGTGGCACTGGGGACAGAGGTGGCAGTGAGTGGTGACACTGGGGATGGTGGCACTGGGACACATTGGTGGCACCGGGGACAGAGGTGGCAGTGAGTGGTGACACTGGGGATGGTGGCACCGGTGGCACTGGTAGCACTGAGGACACTGGGGATGGTGACACTGGTGGCACCAGTGGCCCTGGTAACACCGGTGGCACTGGGGATGGTGACACTGGTGGCACCGGGGACAGTGGGGATGGTGGCGCTGGTGGCACTGGGGATGGTGGCACTGGGACACACTGGAGGTGACTGGTGGCATGGGGATGGTGACACTGGGACACATTGGTGGCACCGGGGACAGAGGTGGCAGTGAGTGATGACACTGGATGGTGGCACTGGTAGCACTGAGGACACTGGGGATGGTGGCACTGGTGGCACTGGTAGCACTGAGGACACTGGGGATGGTGACACTGGTGACACCGGTGGCCCTGGTAACACCGGTGGCACTGGGGATGGTGACACTGGTGGCACTGGTGACACTGGAGCTGGTGACAATGGGACACACTGGGACACACTGGAGGGTGACTGGGGAGCAATGGTGGCACTGGGGACAGCGGTGACACTGGGGACACTGGGGGTGACAGCGCTGGCACTGATGGCACTGAAGACACCGGTGACACTGGTGATGGTGGCAGTGGTGACATTTATGGCAGTGGATGGTGACAGCGGTGACAATGGCACTGGTGGCACTGGATGGTGACAGCGGTGCTGGCAGCGGTGACAGCGGCACAGGATGGCGACACTGGATGGTGGCAGCGGTGACAATGGCACTGGTGGCACTGGCGGCAGAAAGCAGCGGTGGCACTGGTGACACTGGTGACACTGGTGACAGTGGTGAGGGGTGACACTGGTGACAGCAGGGGGGTCACTGGTGGCACTGGGGGGGGGTGGCAGCAGGACGGGGACAGTGGGGGTGGCACTGGGAGGTGACAGCAGTGGCAGTGACAGGGTGGCACTGGTGTCCCCTGTCCCCGGTGGCACTGGTGACAGTGGTGAGGGGTGGCACTGGTGGCACTGGTGTCCCCTGTCCCAGCTGTGGGGGTGGCACTGGAGGGGTGGCAGCAGGACAGGGACAGTGGGGGTGGCACCGGGGAGGTGACAGTGGGGGCACTGGTGTCCCCTGGCATTGGTGGTGACACTGGTGTCCCTGTCCCCAGTCACAGGGGTGGCACTGGGACTGACACTGGTGGCCTCTGTCCCTGATAAGGGTGGTGGCACTGATGTCCCTGTCCCCAATCACAGGGATGGCACTGGTGGCCCTGTCACCATCGCTGTCCCTGTCCCTTGTCCCCAATCAGGGGGTGGCCCTGTCCCCATCCCTGTCCCCTGTCCCCATCCCTGTCCCCTGTCCCCAGTCAGGGGGTGGCCCTGTCCCATCCCTGTCCCCTGTCCCAATCCTTGTCCCCATCCCCATCCCTGTCCCCAATCAGGGGGTGGCCCTGTCCCATCCCTGTCCCCTGTCCCCATCCCCTGTCCCCTGTCCCCATCCCTGTCCCCATA